>NC_084828.1:82033887-83233887 GCF_033115175.1 Lepus europaeus | reverse complement strand
CCGCGGCGCCGGCAAAATAAATATTTTTTAAAAAGAAAGGAAAAAAAGAAAAGTAGTCCTTAATTCTTTATGACAGAAGTTAATAATATTACCCAGCATGTCATTTTTTTTTTCTTTGTTTATGTGGCAGGTACCCAAGTACTTGCTGCCTCCCAGGGTACAAAGTAGCAGGGAGATGGGTCAGAGATGCAGTGGGGACTCAAGCCCGGCCAATCCAGTCTGGGATGTGGAAGTCCCAATTACAGAATAACCCACTGCTCCAAAGGGCTTGCCCAGGGGGATATTTTCAAGTGTGTTTAATCAGTATTTTCTCTGTACTTCATTTTTTGTCATGTAAAAAGGTGTTCCTCAAACTTAAGTTTTTCTTAAAAAAAATTTTTTTTTTTTGAAAGAGTTACACAGAGAAAGGAGCTGCGCTGATCTGAAGCCAGGAACCAGGAGTTCTTCTGGGTCTCCCACAAAAGCGCAGGGTCCCAAGGACTTGGGCTGTCTTTGACCACTTTCCTAGGCCATAGCAGAGAGTTGTATAGGAAGTGGAACAGCTGGGACTTGAACCAGCACCCACATGGGATGCCAGCACTGCAGGCAGCGGCTTTACCCACTATGCCACGGCACTGGCCCCTCCGTGAACTTTTTTTTTTTTTAGATTTGATTTATTTATTTGAGAGGTAGAGTTACAGACACTGAGAGGGAGAGATAGAGAGAAAAGTCTTCCCTCTGTTGGTTCACTCCCCAAATGGCCGCAAAGGCTGGAGCTACGCCGATCCAAAGCCAGGAGCCAGGTGCTTCTCCTGGTCTCCCATGTGGGTGAAGGGGCCCAACCACTTGGGCCATCATCCGCTGCCTTCCCAGGACACAGCAGAGAGCTGAACTGGAAGAGGGGCAACCAGGACTAGAACCGGTGCCCACATCGGATGCGGGTGCCACAGGTGGAGGATTAACCTACTGCACCACCATGCTGGCCCCTGCATGAACTTTTAAAAAAGATTTATTTATTTCGGAGGCAGAGTTAACTGACTGATAGGTTCTTTTCTGTTTATCAATTAAGAAAAAGTATTCATCTTTTTTTTAAAAAAAAAAGTATATGTCAAGCACCGTCTATATCAGGTACTGAGTTTTGTTGTTTTTAGATTTTATTTATCTGAGAGGTAGAGTTACAGAGAAAGAGACAGAGAAAGGTCTTCATCCACTGGTTCACTCCCCATATGGCTGCAACGGTTCAAACTGAGCTGATCTGAACCAGGAGTCAGAAGCTTCTTCCGGGTCTCCCACGTGGGTGCAGGGGCCCAAGGACTTGGGCCATCTTCTACTGCTTTCCCAGGCCATAGCAGAGAGCTGGATTGGAAGTGGAGCAGCCGGGACACAAACTGGCGCCCACATAGGATGCCAGCTCTGCTGGTACGCCATAGCACCAGCCCCCTGTGAGTTTTATATATATGTATATATTTATTTATTTTATTTATTTGAAAGAGTTAGAGAGAGGGGTCTTCCATCCTCTGGTTCACTCCCCAAATGGCTGCAATGACTGGAGCTGAGCAGATCCAAAGCCAGGATCCAGGAGGTTCTTCCTGGTTTCCCATGCAGGTGAGGGGCCCAAGCACTTGTGCCATCCTCCACTACTTTCCCAAGCACATTAGCAGGGAGCTTGCTTGAAAGTGAGCAGCCGAGCCGCCGCCGTGGCTCAACAGGCTAATCCTCTGCCTAGTGGCACCCGCACACTGAGTTCTAGTCCCAGTTGGGGCACCGGATTCTGTCCCGGTTGCCCCTCTTCCAGGCCAGCTCTCTGCTATGGCCTGGGAGTGCAGTGGAGGATGGCCCAAGTGCTTGGGTCCTGCACCCCATGGGAGACCAGGATAAGCACCTGGCTCCTGGCTTCGGATCAGTGTGGTGCACCGGCCGCGGCGGCCATTGGAGGGTGAACCAACAGCAAAGGAAAACCTTTCTCTCTGTCTCTCTCTCTCTCACTGTCCACTCTGCCTGTCAAAAAAAAAAAAAAAAAATGAGCAGCCGAGTCTCGAACTGATGCCATATGGGGTGCCGGCACTGTAGGCCGGAGCTTTACCACTGCACCAGAGCGCCAGCCCCAGAACAAGCTTCTTCTATTAGCACCATTTCTGGACCCAATGTGGCCTGAAAGACAGGACCAAAGACCTCTGGGAAGAAACTGATATAGTGGATAGAGCAGGGCATAATGGATTGAGGACAGCCAGGGAATTGGCAAGGGCTGAACAGAGCAGTAGACCTTGGAGTCTAAAGCTGGGTGCAGTTCTGTGGAGCCAGAGGGAGCGTGAGATGGGCGGAGCTGAGCAATGAAGCACACCAGGAAAAGTGGCACCAGGGCGGGCCTGGCAAGCTGTGGTGGGTGAGCTCTGAAGGAGCAGCAACTCCAATGCTGAAAGGTCCCGGGAGAAGAAAACCAGCTAGGACCTAAAGTCCTCTGGGTATGTCCCAGGGTGCCTCAAAACGTTCTTGGGAAAATGGCATTTAAAAATAAGTTTATTTTGGTGCAAAAAAATACTGAAATCTATGCGTGAGTTTTTCATAACAAAAGTTCCATGACCTTTTGGAAGGCTCCTTGTATAAAATGCTTATTGATAGCAACTGCATCAATAATTTAAAGAAGAAAACGGGAGCCAGCGTTCGGTGCAGAGGTTAAGACGCTGCTTAGGATGCCCACATCCCATATCTGAGTGCCTGGGTTTCAGTCCTGGCTCTGTATCCTGTTCTAACTTCCTGCTAATGTGTATCCTGAGAAGCAGCAGAGATGGTGCCAGTACCTGGGTCCTTGCCAGCCATGTGGGAAACCTGCTTTGAGTTCTGGGCTCCTGACTTTGGCCTGGCCCAGATCTGGCTATTGTGGCCACTTGGGTTGTAAACCAGCAGATAGAAGATCTCTCTCTCTTCCTTTCAAATAAATAAAAATAAACAAATAAAAATTAAAGAAGAAAATGTAAGAGGGTAGAATTAATAGATGTTTAGGAAAGGAGAGGAAGGGTAGAAAGTAAAGAAGTGATAAAGGATTTAGAGGGTTTGATACTGTATTCAGAAATATTCAGAATATAAATATATAAATTTCTTCTGCTACATATGTATGTATTAGAAAAGAATTCCTAAACACGCTCCACCAGAAGCAAAAATGCAAACAAAATTAGTGGTACATATTCAAGATGGGGCATTTTTTAAATTGGGTGAATGTGTCTTGTTCTTAAATATGAATACCTGATCCAGGGAAATTCTTATATTAGCAAATCCCATGACAGCTGCCTTCCTTACCACCTTTGACCTTGCTAATTGTAGTCTTTTGTATTTGGGGTAGCAAGATTACCATATGCCTCTCTACTTTAGAGGAAATTTTAACTAGAGCCAGGAGCCAGGAAATCTGTCATTATTACTGTTTTTTTTTTAAAGGTTTATTTATTTATTTGAAAGTGGGGGGCCTTCCAACCCTCAGATGTTTTCAATGGCTGGAGCTGCACCGATCCAAAACCAGGAGCCAGGAGCTTCTTCTGGGTCTCTCACCTGGGTGCAGGAGCCCAAGGACTTGGGCCATCTTCTACTGCTTTCTCAGGCCACAGCAGAGAGCTGGATCAGAAGTGGAGCAGCTGGGACTCGAACCAGTGCCCATATGGGATGCCGGCACTGCAGGCAGTGGCTTTACCCGCTACACCACAGACCTGGCCCCCATCATTACTATTTAATATTTCTTGATTCCACTGTCCATCTTTCTCTGTTACTATATAGTAGATACCAGATAATTTTCATGTTTTTGGTCAGATACATTCTCTCCTCTCAAGAAATGTAAAAGCATCCACTATTTTTTTTAAGATTTATTTATTTATTTATTTATTTGAAAGGCAGAGTTACAGAGAGTCAGAGGCAGAGAGAGAGAGAGAGAAAGGTCTTCCATTCGCTGGTTCACTCCCCAGTTTGCTGCAATGGCCAGAGCTGATCTGATCCAAAGCCAGGAGCCAGGAGCCAGGAGGTTCTTCTGGGTCTTCTGTGCAGGTGCAGGGGCCCAAGGACTTGGGCCATCTTCTACTGCTTTCCCAGGCTAAGGCAGAGAGCTGGATTGGAAGTGGAGCAGACAGGACTTGAACCCTCACCCATATGGCATGCTGGCACTGCAGGCGGCAGCTTTACCTGCTATGTCACAGCACCAGCCCCTGGCATCTACTATTTCTGATAATGAACCACAGAAACAGAATGGATAAGTTAAAAATCTTAATATAATCCTCAAAACTTTCAAAAAAATGTTTCAGAGAGAGAGAGAGAGAGAAAACTAACTGCTGGTTCACTTCCCACTATCTACAATGCCCTGGACCAAGTCTGAAGCCAAGAGCCAGGAACTCAGTGAGCTCTGCCTGTGCTGCTGGCAGGATCCCAATTACCTGAGTCATCACGGCAACCTCCCAGGGTCTGCATTAGCAAGAGGCTGCTATCAGGAACCAGAGCCAGGCATCAAAGCCAGGCACTGCAATGCAGAACACAGGCATCACAGCTGCTAGGCTCAGCACCAGCCCCATAGCCAAATCGTCCCAGCTCTTTGCTCATCTTTCCTCTTTTCCCTGCACTCCTCACCAAATACTTGCCATCTTGAAGTTAGAATTATTGAAGTAGCAGAATAATTTAAGAAGTTTTGACAGTTGTTTTCTCTCTCTCTCTCTCTCTCTTTGACACTCTTTACTATTTGAAAAGTACTAACACTCTGAAACAGGGAAATGCTAAAAGGAGAGAGTAAGGCCTTGAAAAGTACATAAATGTGTATTAATTATCTATAGCTTTCAAATGAGGCAGAGGATAAGGGACACAGTCTTTCAGCGCCATGCTGGCGCATTGTTTAAAAGCCTGCCAAGATTATTGTGTTTTCTAGAACAATGTAACTTTGTTTTACTTTTATTTACTATTCGATTAGAGCCCACAGTGCAGTCACATGTTAACCTGAAGATTTGTGTCCAGTGAAGAGGATAATTGTGAAGCTTATGGTTTATTTCCCTATAGGACATTAACCACTTTTTAATCTAAGCTAACAGCATTATTTGAACATTTTTTTTTTTTTGTGAATGCCTAGAAATATTTAGTTCCTGAAAATACTCTGTGAACCAATGTTACCAGACTACTGGTCCCCTTAATCAGTTCATAAGTCTTAAATACATGTGCATTTCATACTTATATGAGAGTTATATGTGTACATTTTTAGGAATTATACATTGGCATTGATAACCCATAGGATAAAGAGATTGACATCCTTTTGATCTTTGGGGGCATACTTTTGTTACAATGGACCGGTGTACTTTAAACTTCCCACATTTCTACCTACAGAGGAGCTAAGAATAGGAAGCAGGAAAGAGCAGGAAGCTTAAAACATAAAAGGAAGAGGCCACGTGGAGAAGCCAGACAGACGGAGGACAACTGCCCCATTAGGGGCCACCACTCTCTGGGTGCCCGCTGTCCCCTCTTCCTGGCAGCATTTCTGGGCACTCCCATTCTAGCACTGCCATGTTACCCAGTGAGGCTCTAGATTTCTGTAGGAGAGAGGCTCGGGGGCAGCTGTCTAACCAGAAATGTTGGGGTGCCGAGGTAGTAGCTAGGAGCATTGTCTCCGGCATGTACAGCAAGGGCATCGTGCATTTTAAAACCCCTCTCAATGGCTGTGCCATTGCTGACAGCCATCATCTGCTCTTAAGGCAACTAGGATGTTTATTGCTGCTAAAACAAAAAATAAGTGGGGTGAGTATTGTGGCACAGCAGGTTAAACCACAGCTTGGGACATCTGCATCTCCTATTCAGGCAGGTCACGTCCCAGCTGCTCCACTTACGATCCAGATTCCTGGTAATGCCTCCTGGGAGGCTTCATGGGCTTGGGCCCCTGCCACCCACCTGGGAGATTCCGTTGGAGTTCCTGGCTCCTGGCCCAACCCTAGCTGTTGTGGGAATTTGGGGAGTGAGCCAGCAGATGGGAGCGCCCTCCCTTTCCATCTCTCTAGGTCACTCTGCCTTCTAAGTCAATAAAGATAAACAAACACTTTTTTAAAGTGAAAAATAACAACAAAAACAAAACACCACCATCAGAGGGCAGTGTTTATTCTTTAATTCATCAAAAGGTAGCTTTGGCTTGACTCTGGAAGGATTCAACAATATCTTCTCATGACCTAATCAGCATGCCTTTATCTAGGCAACTCTTGCTCAGCCTTCACATGGCTTTTTTTTTTTTTTAAAGACTTATTTATTTATTTGAAAGGCAGGGTTACACAGAGAGAGGAGAGGCAGAGAGAGAGAGTCTTCTATCAGCTGGTTCACTCCCCAGTTGGCCGCAACGGCCAGAACTGCGCCGATCCCAAGCCAGGAGCCAGGAGCCAGGAGCTTCTTTCGGGTCTCCCACGCGGGACTTGGGCCATCTTCTACTGTTTTCCAGGCCATAGCTGAGAGCGGGATCAAAAGTAGAGCAGCTGGGTATTGAACCGGCACCCATACAGGGATGCCGATGCTTCAGGCCAGGGAGTTAACCTGCTGTGCCACAGCGCCGGCCCCTTCACATGGCTTCTAGATAATCTTCCTAGAATGCTGAGGTGTCTGCGTCGTGCTTAGAGTCGGCCCTCGTTTATGCATCACGTGTTTTACTCACCTATTATGTGCCTCCTGCTGCTCTGGGTAATTAATCAGGATGCAGGCAGGACCTTGCTCCCTCGGGGGCTCACATTTCCCTGGGGAGAGAGAAGTCAGTAAGAAAAACGTCACATGGTCACAACTGCTTGTGGATGAAGTAGGGTCAGTCCTTCTTCACTTGGTCATCACTCCCTCCTGCACAATCCAAATAGGAAGCCGAAGAAGAAAAATCAGACCCACCTGAGAGCCGCTGCAGACAAGATCATATAACGAGGACGCCTGTGACTAAGGCACCCGTGACAGCAGCCCAATATGCTCACTAAAGCTTTATTTTCAAAATCCCAACCTTATCTTTCTCTGGTTTTGATTTTTGGGTCCATTCCTCTGTCTGACGTCACTTCCTTCAGAAAGTGGGTGAGGCGTTCTCCCCAGGGAGAAGGCAGAGGCGTTGGGTTCGCTGCTGCTTTCCCTGCCACCGCATCGCCTTTTGTCCACCGCAGTGGCAGTGGCTGTGCCTGCGCCGGCCTCGCTAAGGGAGCCAGGATGGGGCAGGGATGCAGGAGGGCCCTTGCTCCTGAGGAGGAAAGGGCAGGCCGGGGAGCAGGGGCCAGGACCCCTACTTTAGCCACAGGTGTTCGGTTTCTGTGTGCTGAAGTGGCCTGCTGTTCCGAGTTCCAGCTGGCCTATGTGTTAAGGAATCTGGGAAGCAGCAGATAATAACTCAAGTACTTGGGTCCCTGCCACCCATGTGGGAGACCCAGATGGAGTTCCAAGCTCCTGGCTGTGGCCTGGCTCAGCTCTGGCTCTTGTGGCCATTTGTGGAGTAAATCAACAAACAGAAGATTCTCTCTCCGTCACTCTCTCTCTGTAACTGCCTTTCAAACAAATAAAAAAAAAATTAAAGAAAATAAATCTGAAAACTATCTTCACCAGCTGGGAAGGCTGCGACAGCCTCCATCTCTGCATGTGACTGAGCGCTCTGAGCGGAGACCAGGTCCCTTCCTGAGGAGGGCTCCTTAAAAAAAAAAAAAGAAAAGAAAAAGAGGAGCCTTAAAAAAAAAAAAAAAAAGAGGAGCCAGGATGGGGCCTGGTGCTGTGGGCTAGTGGCCTGCAGTGCTGGCATCCCCTATGAGCGCCAGTTCAAAACCCAGCTGCTCCACTTCCAATCCAGCTCTCTGCTGTGGCCTGGGAAAGCAGTAGAAGATGGCCCAAGTCCTTGGGCCCCTATACCCACGTGGGAGACCCGGAAGAAGCTCTCGGCTCCTGGCTCCTGACTTCGGATTGGCACAGTTCCAGCTGTTGCAGCCAACTGGGGAGTGAACCAGCGGATGGAAGACCTCTCTCACTCGCTTGCTCTCTGCTTCTCCCTATAACTCTGTCTTTCAAATAAATAAAATAAATCTTTTTTTTTTTTTTTTAAAGGAACGAGTAGTAGTCTTTCAGTGACTTGCTGAGGAGCTCTGGATTCCCTAGGCCAGGAATTTGCTGGCAGTCATTGACAGTAACCTTTGCCCTTTGCTCTCACACTCCCGGCTGCCTTTGGTACACCTGCCCCCGCAGGCCTCCCTGTCCTGCCTCCTCCAGCAGCCTCCACCACTGGCAGACTTTAAGCAGTGGAGAGAGAGATCCTGGAGCCAGGCTCCTGGGAGAACGCTAGCCCCGCCCCTGTGCTCCATCCTTTATCATCGTGGGTGCTGGTGTCTTCAGTCCACAACTCCTTTGTGTTCGTACTAACTCCCATATATTCCAGGGTGTATCTGTGGTTACAGAGGCTTCTCAAAAATAACTTTATTTCTGCGAGATTCAGGTACACTACAGCCTTCTATTTTAAGCCTTTCCCCAATGACTGGCTCCAAGACCCAGGGGTTCACCCTTCCACAGGTGCACGGCACACACAAAGCATCCTTGGGGAAAGAAAGGTAGTAGAGGGAAAGGCACTCGTTTAGGCCGAGGGAGTTTCAAAAAAGGAATCAGATTTGAGTGCATCCTCAAGGGAGTAGTCTATTTTAAATATATATATGTATATATATATATTTATTTATTTATATGAAGGTCAGAGTTAGACACAGAGAGCGAGAGAGATATTCCATCTGCTGCTCCACTCCCCAGCTGGCTGCAATGACCAGGACTAGGCCAGGCTGAAGCCAGGACCTTGGAGCTGCATCAGGGTCTCCCACATGGGTGGCAGGGACCCAAAGACTTGGGTCATCTACTGCTGCTTTCCCAGGCACATTAGCAGGGAGCTGGATCAGAAGCAGAGCAGCTGGGACTTGAACCTGCACACTTCCAGGATGCTGGCATTGCAGGCAATGGCTTTACCTGCTATGCCACAGTGCCAGCCCTGGGAGACTTGCCTATAGGGGACTGGAAAGAACACTCTTTCATGAAAAATGTTACTTAATTATTTTTATTTATTTGGAAGGCAGAGAGACAAAGAGAGAGGCCGAGACAGATGGAGAGAGATCTTCCATCTTCTGGTTCATTCCCCAAATGCCCACAGTCACCAGGACTGGCCAAGCTGAAGCCAGGAACCAGGACTCCACCCAGGTCTCCCACATGGGTGGCAGGGATCTACCTTGATCCATCACCTGCTCTGTCCCTGGTCTGCATTAGGAGGAAGATGGAATTGGAAGTGAAGCCCAGCCCAACCCAGGCGTTCTGATAAGGGAGGTGGCTGTCCTAAGTCCTAGGCTGTGGCTTGACCTCTGCATAAAAAAGAAAAGAAAAAGAAAGAGAGAGGCTTAACAGGCTAATCCTCCGCCTTGCGGCGCCGGCACACTGGGTTCTAGTCCCGGTTGGGGCGCCGGATTCTATCCCGGTTGCCCCTCTTCCAGGCCAGCTCTCTGCTATGGCCCGGGAAGGCAGTGGAGGATGGCCCAAGTCCTTGGGCCCTGCACCCGCATGGGAGACCAGGAGAAGCACCTGGCTCCTGGCTTCGGATGAGCGAGATGTGCCAGCCGCAGCGGCCATTGGAGGGTGAACCAACGGCAAAAAGGAAGACCTTTCTCTCTGTCTCTCTCTCACTATCCACTCTACCTGTCAAAAAAAAAAAAAAAAAGACAAAAAAGAAAGAGAGGAAGGAAGGAAGGAACCCTATCAATGGTCACCCTAATAACAGGAGCATGTTTTGGGGTGATGCCAAGGAGCATGTTTTGTCCCACTAGAGCCTCAGCTGAGGTGCCCCCAAAGTGGGGATGTTTCAAAGGATCCCAAGGGGGCTGGCACTGTGGCACAATGGGTTTAAAGCCCCAGTCTGCAGCACCAGCATCCCATATGGGCGCCAGGTCGAGTCCCGGCTGCTCCTCTTCTGATCCAGCTCTCTGCTATGGCCTGGGAAAGCAGCAGAAGATGGCCCAAGTCCTTGGGCCCCTGCACCCACGTGAGAGACCTGGAACAAGCTCCTGGCTCCTGGCTTCAGATCTGCGCAGCTCCGTCCATTGCAGTCAATTGGGGAGTGAACCAGCGGATTGAAGACCTCTCTCTCTGCCTCTCCTTCTCTCTCTGTGTAACTCTGACTTTCAAGTAAAATAAAATAATCCTTAAAAAAAGGGGGGCGGGGTCCTGATGCCAGAACATTCCTAGGAGGCGCCTGCCGCTGAATCCCAGGCCCACAGCCCACAGCAGGCAAATGCAGCAGTGTCAGAAGCAACAGCGTGAGGGCCAGGTTCACACCAAGGTCACGGGAAATCCAGCTCAGGGCCAAGGCCAGCTTCTGTCCGTGTTTTGGGCAACAAGCTGAACACCTTCCTCTGTGCCTGGGACTGCTCAAGGCCGCAGCCTTGTGGGGGCAGAGCCTGCAGGTGGCCAAGGCGCAGAAAGCAAGCGCGGGGGTGGAGGGCTGGAGGGGCGGGGCTGTGGACCCTACAGATGGCCCACGTGGGAACTCATCCCGGGAAGGAGCCTGTGCGTTGCCAGAACCATGGTATCCTATGGAGGGCGATCAGCCACGCGGAGACAGCGGTGTTGATTTCACTGTAGCCGCGTAAGGAGCTGCTCAGGAGCCCCTGGGGGCGGAGTGGGCAGCACCGTCAGGGGAATGGGTGTGTTTCCTCCTAATGCCCAGGACACACAATTCCACTTCTTCTTTCTGCGGAAAAAGCCCCCATCGCTGCGGGGTGTGGCAAGAGCTGACCCGAGGAAGTTTTGCTCAATAGGAAATGAGCTACGGGGCTGCGATGAGGAAGTCCCTTGGGGCTTCAGCTCGATGGCTCTGAATTCTGGAAAGAAAACATGCCAACAGCGAGCCTGCTCCAGAGTGGGAAATTGGAGGCCACCCAAACGCCCTTCAGTAGGACGCTGGTTAAATCCAGTGTGCAGGGTGTGTGCGGGGGCTGTGAGGCCCAGAGGAGAAAGGGGGCGGGGCTGCCCCTCCCACCTGGAAATAACTCCTTGTCCCACAGTGACCCGAGAACAGCAGTTGCCCACATCAAGTACAGTCCAGTCGCATGATTTACAAAACACAGCAGTAAAAACTCATGGGATGATCACAAGGCAGCACTTCACAGTGGCCCGTGCAAATGGGGGTGAGGCTGAAGTGGGGGGCTTAAGTGGATTTTTAATTTTTATTTATTTTAAAACTTTATGACAGGGGTCCAAGCACTTGGGCCATCCTCTGCTACTTTCCCAGGCCGTTAGCACGGAGCTGGATCGGAAGTGGAGCAGCCAGGACTCAAACCAGCACTCATATGGGATGCCGGCCCTGTAGGCAGCAGCTTTACCCACTATGCCACAGCGCTGGTTCCCCAAAGACTTCTTTTAAAGTCCAGCCCCAGGTGCAGTAATTCAGGTTGAAAAATGGTGACTTCATGACACAGGAAAAACCTCCTTTCCTTCCTTCTCCCAAACTGCTGGGTAATATTTCTTGAACAAGGACTAAATTATTTATTTATTTATTTGTGGCAGAGAGAGACAAGAGAGCCCATATATCATCTCACTTCCTGAATACCCACAACAGCCAGGGCTGGCCAGGACTGGAGCCAGGAATGCGAACCAGGTCTCTCTCGTAGGTGACAGGAACCCAGCTGCTAGACCATGGCTGCTGTGGCCCAGGGTCTGCATTGGCAGGAGGCTGAAGTCAGGGGCCAGACCCAGGAACTGAACCCAAGCGCTTCGAAGTGAGGTGTGGGTGTCTTAGCCACCAGGCTAAATGCTCTTGATCACAGAACTAAATGTTTTTACCACCCAAAGACAAATGAGCTTAATTCATAAATATCTCTGGATAACGTGTAACCATCTTGGATTTAACTGCATAATCTCTGATTTAATATTATGAAAGTATAAGGGCCTCTCAACCATGTAACCTCACTCTCCCCCAGTCTGAGCAACTGGGCACTCTCTCTCAGGTTCTGTCTAGAGAGGTGCCCATCTGTTCTTATGGATGTTCCTTCCCTAATAAACCTTGCTATTTTGCTTTCCACTAAAAAAAAAAAAAAAGAAAAGAAAAGAAAGAAAAAAAGAAAAGAAAAAGAAAGAAAGTATAAGGGCCGGCACCGTGGCTCACTTGGTTAATCCTCCGCCTGCAGTGCCGGCACCCCATATGGGTGCCGGGTTCTAGTCCTAGCTGCTCCTCTTCCAGTCCAGCTCTCTGCTGTGGCCCAGGAGGGCAGTGGAGGATGGCCTAAGTGCTTGGGCCCTGCACCCACATGGGAGACCAGGGGAGGCACCTGGCTCCTGGCTTCGGATTGGGGCAGCACCAGCCGTGGCAGTCATTTGGGGAGTGAACCAGCGAAAGGAAGACCTTTCTCTCTGTCTCTCTCTCTCACTGTCTAATACTCTACCTGTCAAAAAAAAAAAAAAAAAAGTATAAAAAGCAACTAGAGCGGGTTGCAATAGGAAAGGGTAAAGGCAGGCAGGAGGGAGCCAGAGAATACCATAGGGTTCACGGGGAGGCTGGAGGCAGCAGCTGGTCCTGTGCTGGCCCTCAGTGACACTACTGCACACACCTCTTGTAAGTCCTTGCCTACGTCTTCACGCATTTAAGCTACACAACTTCTTTTTTTTTTATTTAAGGATTTATTTATTTGAAAGTAGGAGTTAACAGAGAGGCAGAGGCAGAGAGAGAGAGAGGTCTTCCATCTGCTGGTTCACTCCCCAGATGGCCACCATGGCTGGAGCTGTGCCAATCTGAAGCCAGGAGCTTCTTCCAGGTCTCCTATGTAGGTTCAGGACTTGGACCATCTTCTGCTGCTTTCTCAGGCCAAAGCAGAGAGCTGGACCGGAAGAGGAGCAGCTGGGACTCAACCTGGCGCCCATATGGGCTGCTGGCACTACAGGCAGTGGCTTTACTGCTATGCCACAGTGCCTGCCCCTAAGCTACACAACTTCTTATGAGCTAGAGAGGATACATCCATTTTACAGATAATGACTCCAGGGTTTCAGGATGTTATGACTTGGTAAATTACCAAATTAGAGCAGGATCCCCCAAACTCCTGATTTTTCTTCCAGGTCTCTTGAATCTCCCAGATACCTCAGCCACGTCACAGCCTCAGCTAGATAGGTTCGTGTCAGTGGGAGAAAGGGCAGCAGATGCAAGCTCCAGGAGTTAGGGTGGACCCAGAGGAGGAGGACAGCCAGGGGCGGCGCCAGTGCCAGACTGGTCAGCCTGGGGGCAGCGGTGGGGAGAGGCTGCAGCCTGGCACCCAGCAGCTGCCGCACAGGGAAACAGCTTTGTTTGGCCCTGAGAAGACGCTGGTACCTTGTTCGCTCACCTTCCCAGCCCATCCCCATTCCTACGATGTTCCTCCTACTTCTTTCCCTCCACTCTTCGTCTTCCTCTCCAACTCCAGCTCCAAGCTCACAATTACTGTTGTGGGAAGAGGGGGGAATGATTTTTTTTTTTTTTTAAAAGACACACTTGTTGGGCTGGTGTGCTGGCATAGCGGGTAAAGCCGCTGCCTGAGATGCCAACCCCAGGCTGCTGCACTTCTGATCTAGCTCCCTGCTATGGCCTGGGAAAGCAGTAGAGGATGGCCCAGGTCCTTGGGCCCCTGCACCCATGGGGGAGACCCGGAGGAAGCACCTGGCTCCTGGCTTTGGTCTGGCCCAGCTCCGGCTGTCTCCTTCTCTCTCTTTATCTCTGCCTGTCAAATAAATAGTCCTTTAAAAAATTTTTTTAAAAAGATACTTGTCCTACTAATGGGGTTGGATTTGCAATCTATTCACTTGAGTCCAGGTTAAAGCTCTATTTTTTATTTTTTTTAATTTTTTTTTTTTGACAGGCAGAGTGGACAGTGAGAGAGAGACAGAGAGAAAGGTTTTCCTTTTGCCGTTGGTTCACCCTCCAATGGCCACTACGGTAGGCACGCTGCGGCCAGCGCACCGCGCTGATCCGATGGCAGGAGCCAGGTGCTTCTCCTGGTCTCCCATGGGGTGCAGGGCCCAAGCACTTGGGCCATCCTCCACTGCACTCCCAGGCCACAGCAGAGAGCTGGCCTGGAAGAGGGGCAACCGGGACAGGATCGGTGCCCCGACCAGGACTAGAACCTGGTATGCTGGCGCCGCCAGGCGGAGGATTAGCCTAGTGAGCCGTGGCGCCGGCCTAAAGCTCTATTTTTTTTTAAAAAAAAGATTTATTTATTTGTTTGAAAGAGATACAGAGAGGGAGAGACTTTCTAACTGCTGGTTCACCCCCCAGGTGACTGCAACCACCAGGGCTGGGCCAGGTGGAAGCCAGGAGCTTTTTCCGGGTTCCTGGTGTGGACTGCTGCTTTTCCCAGACCACGAGCAGGAAGCTGGATCAGAGGTGCAGCAGCTGGGATGTGAACCATCGCCCTCAAAGGATGCTGGTGTTTCAGGTGGCAGCTTTGCACACTACGCCACAAGGCCGGCCCCTTTAAAGGCCTGCTAATTCTTTGACCTTCTTTCCATTTTATCATGGGATAGGGATGGGTGAAGCACCCTACCTCAACTGCTTCATGCCCTAATTAAATCCAATTCATCTACTGACTCATGTGGTCTTGGATTCTTTCCACCTGCTAGGGCCACAGCAGTTTTACACACCTAAGTGACCTCCAGCTGGATCTTGTTGATTTCCCATGGCTTTTGTTCAACTCCGTGGTCACATCTAAAAAGGCCAAGCTCACAGTCTGAAGCCCCGACATGCAGCACAAACCTGTGCCCTCTAGAGAAGGGGAAATAAACAGGAAAGCAGAGATGCGCCCTTCCCCAGGGGTAAGGAAACTTCCTGCAGTGCGTGTGGGTGAGCGTGGTGGTACTAGGGGGAAAGCACTGAGGGAGCAGGAAAGAACAAGCCATAAACTCCCCACGTCCCAAGGAAGGACCCATCTGGGAGTTTTCACATTTTCTTTTTGCCCTCACCACTGCCCACATGGTTCTAAGACTTGCCACCAGGGGGCAGGAGTGTGCCAATGACAGATGCCTTTCAGAATTTCCTCGGCGAATGTCTGGTACTGTTACACACATAATAAGGTGCAGAGTGAAGGAAACAGGAGGCGACCCAGCATTCCAAGGACAGCAGAGGTGGGATTTATACACTGGCTTGGATAATCCATAGGCCAGGTGTGCTTGTTTTAGTGTTTAAATTTGTTTTCCCAGAGACAGTTCTCATCTGCTGGTTCACTTTTCAAATGCCTGCAACAGCTAGGGCTGGGTCAGATGGAAGCCAGGAGCCTGGAACACAATCCCAGTGTTCTATACAGGTGGCAGGGACCCGGTCTCTTGAGCCATCACCTGCTGTGTCCCAGGGTGTGCATTAGCGGGAAGCAGGCGGTGGCTCACTAAACCCAGGTACTCCAGTGTGGGATGTGGGCGTGCTAACTGCTAGGCTGAGCACCGTCTCCTGGGCTCACCGGAGCCTATGGTAGCCACTTTTCTCCCAGTATTTTACTGCTCCCTTTTATTGAAAGCAATGCATTAAGAAAACTTGAAATAATATTACTGTAACTCCTTTTCTTTCATTTCTAATTTTTGCCATTCCCAAGCTTTTCACACTGTGCCAAATGTCTAAGAGTCTTGTTTCCTTACACTGACTTCTGTCTATAATTCATTTATTTGAGAGGCAGAGAGAGACAGCAAGCTCCCACCTCTCCCTCGCCCCCCGCCCAGGGCCCCATGCCAGGGAGTTCTTGCCCCTGTCTATAGCTTCCTTTAGCGACTCCAGCAGCATGTACTGATTAGTTCAGATCTATGCCCTGGGAAGGGCTGGGTGCTCTGACCCGGAGCAAGAGGGGAGGGGAGGTCAGCGCCTGCTCCAGGCAGCTCTGGGGCCAGCTCCCCAGTCCCCGGGAATGCAAGAGGCATGCTCCCCAGCCCCAGGTCCTCTGCTCTGCCCACAGCGCTGCAGGACCAGGGGCCGAAGTGAAGAAAGAGTTTATTCGGAGGATCATGGAGAACATGGCTGGGCTTTTGCCCTAAAGAAGCTATGTAATAGGCCATTCTTAAGTACAAGAGGCAGGAAAAGGGTGGGCGGGGGGGATGGAGAGGTAATGAATGCCACAACCCCGTGGCAGCAGCAAGGGGTCGAGCGTCTGAAAACTCTGCCCTTGGGTAGCTGACTTTGGAGATGGGGTCTGCTCCAGCTGCTCCCATAAATCCTTAGAGCAATCATCCCTGTGCCTACTCCTTACCTGCTCCGGGTGAGCGCCTGTTAACAGAAGCCTCAGCTGCAAGCAGGCTCCTTCTGCAGACTGACTCGCCCACGTGTCCCTACGTGCAGGCCTCAGCAGAACCCGTCTGACCTCAAGAGAAGGGAGCCCGGGAGACAGGTACAAAATGAAGTGCCCAGCTTCCCCAGCGCCGCCGGCCCGCACCTCCGCGCCTGGCTCCTAAGTCGTCCTGCGTCCCACTGAGTCACAAGTCGTGGTCCTTGGAGTTTGACTCCTCACGGAAGAATCATGTTTCCTCTCTTCAGTGACATGGGTGCTTAAAAGAACAAGTGGCTTCACGAAACCCACAGAACAGGTTTTTGGGCCATTTCTGAACTGGCCTGATGACAAGCCTTACGTGCACAGGGCCGCTCTGGGCTAACGTGCTCTCACAGAGGCAGTGAGAGGTGAGGCAGGGGTCTGTGGCCCTCCTCTGTGGTGGAGCAGGTGCACCCCCATGGCTTTGAACGGCCAGGTTGCTCAGCACGTCTCATTTACACCTGCTTTGGAGAAATGCCCCCGCAAGCGCATCTCCGGCTCTCCTTGTGCCAGGCAGCTGTGTAGGGTCTGCCTGCCCCTGCCGCCCGCCCCTGCAGCCCAGCCGACGAAGCCCCTCTCCATCAGGACTGCTTTGCTGCTGTGGCTCGGTCTTCATTTCCTTTCTCTTAAGGAGGAGCACTTGACACGCACTGTGTGTTTGCTAATTAACAAGCCCTTTGGCAAGTTTTCCTAGGTTGTAACACTTCGTTTTTTTTGAAAAAAGCATTTACATCAAGTGTTTAAAGTAACAGTGTTCCTTAAGACAGAAGATAAAATCGCAAAGGAAATACACTTAGTCATTGTAGGGTGGCTATTTTCATGCTTTTCTTTTGTCTAAGGAGATACCGTTTTGATTTTACTAAGTCATAAAGTCCTCAGAAGTCATCTACAGCCCCACACACCCAGCTTCAGATCTATTGCTTTGGCCCAGGCTTGCTTGCTTTTTTTTTTTTTTTTAAGATTTATTTATTTATTTGAAAGGCAGAGTGGCAGAGAGAGGGAAAACAGAGAGAAAGAAATCTTCTATCCGTTGCTTCACTCCCTAAATGGTTGGGTTGGGGCTGGGCCAGGCCAAAGCCGGAAGCCTGGAGCTCCATCCAGGTGGCAGGGGTTCAAGCACTTGGGCCATCTTCCACTGCATCCCCAGGTACATCAGTAGGGAGCTGGATCAGAAGTAGAGCAGCCGGGACTCAACCATCACTCATAAGGGATGCTGGTGTTGCAGGCGGTGGCTTAACCTGCTGTGCCATAATGCCGGCCCCTGGACCAGGTTTTCAACATCTGTTGTCTCCAGGGCTATCATTGTCTAGGCTGGTCCCTATTATTGTTCCACAGTTCTTTATGTTCTATGGGGGTACAACAAAGTGCACGAATTTTATACGTTCAGTTCCATGAATGTTGATGTATGCAGAATAAGCTGTCCATATCCACGGCTCCACATCTGTGGATTCAACCAAGTGCAAGTACAAAATGCTGGGAAGTTTGGGTCTGCACTGAGCATGTGCAGACTTTGCTTCTTTGTCATTATTCCTGAAACAATACAAGTGTTCACACAGCATTTATGTTGTACTAGATATTGTAAGTAATCTAGAGGTGAAAAACATACAATATGTAGGTAATGGTACATACTGCACCACTGGGGGCCTGCAACCAGTCCCCAAAAACATCAAGGGACAACTGTGTACCCCACTATGGTGATCACCAACGCGGAGGGGGGACAGTCCTCCAGCACCCCTGAAAGCATGTCTCATTCTCTTCCTTGTCAAGCTCCAGTCCCCAAAATATAACAACTGCTAACTTCTACCACCATAGGTTGTTTTCAACTTTTTTTGTGTGGAAGATTTGCTTATTTACTTATTTGAAAGAGAGAGGGAGAAGGAGGGTTGGGGAGAGAGAGAGAGGGAGGGAGAGAGCTTCCACCCACTGGTTCACTCCCCAAATGGCTGCAATAGCCAGGGCTGGGTCAGGCTGAAGCCAGGAGCCAAGAACTTCATCTGGGTCTCCCAAGTAGGTGCAGGGGCCCAAGCTCTTGGACCATCTTCCACTGCTTTCACAGGCACATTAGCAGGGAGCTGGATTGGAAGTGGAGCAGCTGGGACAAAAACTTCTGTCCACATGGGATGCTGGTGCTGCAGACAGCAGCTTAACTTGCTGTACCACAGCGCTGGCCCCAACTTTAAGAACAAAAAATAAACAAACAAAAAAACTGAATCAAACAGTATATACTGTTTGGAATTTGACTTCTTTGACTCATTCACTCAATGGTATACTACAGAAACTTACTCGTATTTCTGTGTGTATTATTCAAGAATATTATTTCTGTGTGTATTATTCAGGAATATATTTCCATTTGGTTATCTAGTCTTCTACTGGATGGGTTGTTAGATTGCTTCCAGTTTTTGATTATTTTGAATACAGCTGCTTCTTTTTTTAAAGATTTATTTATTTATTTGAAAGTCAGAGTTACACAGAGAGAGGAGAGGCAGAGAGAGAGGTCTTCCATCTACTGGTTCACTCCCCAAATGGCCGCAATGGCTGGAGCTGTGCTGATCTGAAGACAGGAGCCAGGAGCTTCTTCCAGGTCTCCCATGTGGGTGCAGGGGCCCAAGCACTAGGACCATCTTCTACTGCTTTCCCAGGCCAGAGCAGATAGCTGGATAAGAAGTGGAGCAGCCAGGACTTGAACTGGCACACATATGGGATGCTGGCACTGCAGGTGGTGGTCTTACCTGCTATGCCACAGTGCCAGCCCCGCTAAACTGTTCTTGTACATGTCTTTTGGTGGACTCATTTTCCTTGGATATATATACCAAGAATGGACTTGCCAGATATAGGACAGATACAGTTATCTGTAGTAATGCTGTCCTAGAGTCAGCTGTAATAGATGCTCTGCTAGAGTCAGCTGTAGTAACATCTCCTAGAGTCAGCAGTAGTAACACTCTCCTAGAGTCAGCTGTAGTAGACGCTTTCCTAGAGTCAGCTGTAGTAGATGCTCTCCTAGAGTTGGCTGTAGTAGATGCTATCCTAGAGTCAGCTGTAGTAACATCTCCTAGAGTCAGCAGTAGTAACACTCTCCTAGAGTCAGCTGTAGTAACATCTCCTAGAGTCAGCTGTAGTAGACGCTTTCCTAGAGTCAGCTGTAGTAGACGCTTTCCTAGAGTCAGCTGTAGTAACATCTCCTAGAGTCAGCTGTAGTAACAATGCTCTCTAGAGTCGGCTGTAGTAGATGCTGTCCTAGAGTCAGCTGTAGTAACATCTCATAGAGTCAGCTATAGTAGATGCTTTCCCAAAGTTACATCAGTTGACTTTTCTGTCAGCTATGAACGGAGTTCAGTTGTTCCACCTTCATGCACACCCTCATCAGTAGTGGTTGCTATCACTGTTTATAAGAAGAAATAATCTTAGTATTAGTAAATTATTGAAGTTTCAATTTTCTTTTTCCTCATTTGAGTATCTCATGCATTTTTGTCCATTTGGACATCTTCTTTTGTAAGATCTTGTCTGTGTTTTGCCCATTTAAAAAAATACATGATTTGTCTTTTTCTTATTGATCTGTAAAGGTATTACATATGTTTTATATATATATATATACATATATATATATAACAGTTTGTGCTTTGTTGGAAATATGGATATGTATTAAAAATTTTCTTCTGGGGTGGCGCTGTGGCACAGCAGGTCAATCCCCAGGCCTGGAGCGCTGGCATCCCATATGGGTGCTGGTTCAAAACCTGGCTGCTCCACTTGTAATCCAGCTCTCTGCTGTGGCCTGGTAAAGCAGTAGAAGATGGCCCAAGTGCTTGGTCCCCTGCACCCGCATTGGAGACCAGAAAAAGCTCCTGGCTCCTGGCTTCGGATCAGCTCAGCTCTGGCTGTTGCGGCCAATTAGGGAATGAACCAGCAAGTGGAAGCCCTCTTTCTCTGCCTCTACTCTCTCTGTATAACTCTGACTTTCAAATAAATAAATAAATCTTTAAAAAAATCTTCTTCCAATTCAAAGCTTGTCTTTTCACTGTCTTAATCATGTCTTTGATAAATAATCTCATTCTAATCAATCTAACACATTGATTTTTTTTTATTTTATGTATTGCCTTATGTGCCATGGCTAAATAATCTTTACCTACCCTAGAGAAAATTAAATAAATAAAATAAATGCTCAGGGCTGACACCGGGGTGCAGTGGGGTGAGCTACTGAGATACCAGCATCCCACAGACAGCATGAGTTCCAGTCCCAGCTGCTTCACTTCCTATCCAGCTCCCTGCTACTGTGCCTGAGACAGCAGGGGAGGATGGCCCAAGTACCTCGGCTCCCGCCACCCATGGGGGAGTCCCAGATGGAATTCCAGGCTCCTGCCTTCAGCCTGGCCCAGCCCTGGCCGCAGTGGCCATTTGGGGAGTGAGCCAGGAGATGGAAGGTCCCTCTTTCACTCTGTCTCTCCCTCTGTAGCTCTGCCTTTCAAATAAATACAATGAATTTTTTAAGACAGCATGCTTGTATTTTCTTCTAAAAACTTTGTTAAGACGGCATGCTTGTATTTTCTTCTAAAAACCTTGTTTCAGTTTTAACATCTGGGTCTAAGATCATTTCAAATAAAGTTTTGTATGTGGCATGAAGTGACAGATTGTGGTTCCTTTTTCCATAAGGATATCCGGTTGCTCTAGTCCTACTTATTGACAAGACAGACCATCCTTTGCCTATTGATTTGCAGTGGCACTGTGGTCATACATCAAGAGATTATGTATGCGTTGAGGTTACATTAGAATTCTCTGTTCTCTTTTATGGACATATTTGTCTGTTTTTACCCCTCACACAGTGCTGTTTTGATTAACTGTGGCTTTATACTGAGTTTAAACATCTGGCAGTGTAGCTCCTCCAACTTTTTTCTTAAAGACATCTTGGCTGTTCTAGACCCCTTTTATTTCTATATACATGTAAAAATCTTCCTGTCAATTGCTACAAAAAAAAGTTTGCTGGGGTGTTGCTTGGGATTGCGTTAACTCCATTGATCAATTTGATGAGATGGGGGCATCTTGGGAATACTGACTCTTTCAATTCATGAACATGGCATAGGTCTCCATGGATATGCTTTCTGTAATTTCTCTTAGCGATGTTTGTAGTTTTCAGGGCAGAGCTGCATTGTGAATGCTTGGTATATTTATTCCTAATGAACAATACATTTAGTGGGGTTTAAAAAGCGTTAATATGAGTAGTGTTTTAAAGATTTTTGCTTTCTGGTTGTAGAAACAACATATAGAAACATAATTGACGCCGGCGCTGCGGCTCACTAGGCTAATCCTCCGCCTTGCGGCGCCGGCACACCGGGTTCTAGTCCCGGTTGGGGCACCGATCCTGTCCCGGTTGCCCCTCTTCCAGGCCAGCTCTCTGCTGTGGCCAGGGAGTACAGTGGAGGATGGCCCAAGTGCTTGGGCCCTGCACCCCATGGGAGACCAGGAGAAGCACCTGGCTCCTGGCTTTGGATCAGCGCGGTGTGCCGGCTGCAGCGCGCTACTGCAGCGGCCATTGGAGGGTGAACCAACGGCAAAAAGGAAGACCTTTCTCTCTGTCTCTCTCTCTCACTGTCCACTCTGCCTGTCAAAAAAAAAAAAAAAAAAAAAAAAAGAAAGAAAGAAAAAAAGAAACATAATTGGTTTCTGTGTTGACTTTTAGCTGGAACTTTGCTAAGTTCATCTATGGATTCTAATAGTTTATTTGCAGATTCTTGTAAGAACTGCTATGTATTGGCACCATGTCATCTGTAAATAATGACAGTTTTTTAAATGTTTCTTTACTTGAGAGCGAGCTCTTCCATGTGTTTGTTCAGACGCTAAATACTCTCAACAGCTGGGGCTGGGCAGACAATCAATCCAAGTCTCCCGGGTGGGTGGCAGGAAGCCCAGTACCTGAGTTAGCATCTGCTATCCAGAACGTGCATCAGCAGGAAGCCAGCTCAGAAGCCAAGTAGCCAGGATTTGAACCAGGTGCTTCTGAGCAGCGGCTTAACTTGCTGCACCACAACACCCATCCCATAACGACGGTTTTGTTACTTTTTTCTCGTGTTTAGGCCTTTTCTCCCTTGCATTGTGGTAACATCTAGCAGTTCCATTACACGAATATTCGTGGTGATAGTACATATCATGGTCACATTTCTGAAGTTAGAGAAAGGTGGTTGATATTTCAGCACTGCCTTTGATGGTACCTATAGGATTTTTGTGGATAGATGCCATTTATCAGAATAAAGAAGCTTCCGTTTCTGGATTACTAAGTTCTATCACATTAACGAGAACTGAATTCTGTCAAATACTCCTTTTTTTTTTTTTTAACATATTGAGACGATTAGGTTATTTTCCTATGGTCTGCTGATGTGAAATTTATATTGACTGATTGATTTTATTAATGTTATATTAATCTTGCTTTACTGAAATAAACCTGTAAATAATCAAGAGGGGATTTTTTTTTTTATATTGCTGGATTGGATTTGATAATTTTTTAAGGATATTTATATCTTAGGCTCAGTAAAGATGTTGTCCATTAACATTCTCTTTTTTTGCAGTGTATTTTTTAAGAAAGATTTATTTATTTATTTGAAAGTCAGAGTTATGTAGAGAGAGGGAGAGACAGAAAGGAACAGGTCATCCATCTGCTGGTTCACTCCTCAGATGGTCACAATAACCAGAACTGGGCCAGTCTGAAGCCAGGAGGCAGGAGCTATATCCAGGTCTCCCAAGTGGGTAGCAGGGGCTCAAACATTTGGCCCATCATCCAGGGAGCTGTATTGGAAGTGGAGCAGCTGGAACACAAACCAGGATGCTAGTGTCAAAGGCAGCAAATTCACCTGCTACACCACAACCCAGTCCCTGCAGTGTATTTTAAAGGTCTTGATATCAGAATTATGCTAACTTCCTAAAACATGTTGGAAGTATTCCTCCTCCCACACCTTTTAAAAAGTTTTTGAAGTATCCTTTAAAAGTATTTGAAGGGGGCAGTGCTGTGGTGTAATGGGTAGAGCCACCGCCTGCCATGCTGGCATCCCATACAGGCTGCTCCACTTCTAATCCAGCTCCCTGCTGGTGCACCTGGGAAAGCAGTGGAGGATGGTGTATTAAATTGAAGAAGCCAGACACAGAGAGGAGCTTATATTACACCCATGCCACACATCCTCCTTGTAATTGCCCAAACATAACACAGTGCACACAGCCCAGCACTAACACGAGTTGTACAGTACTCCACTCTCCAGGATGCTGAGGGCAGTGGAGAGCAGTGGAGGAACTGGGAGATGGAAGCTACATAGGTCAGCTTCTTGTTACTGCAGCTAAAATGTCTGAGAGGAACTTCTTAGAAAGGAAGAAGGTTTGTTTTGGCTTACAATTTTGGAGGTTCACAGTCCAAGATCAAGGGGCTGCGTTAGTCTGGTGTCTGAAGGAAGTATGTGGAGGGAGGATCATATGGTGAACCAGGAAGCAAAGAGATAATACCTGGGCTTAACTCAGCTTATAAAACCTACCCTCTCCTGAGAACTACCTTCCTTTTTTTAAATTTTTTTTTTTTTTGACAGAGTAGACAGTGAGAGAGACAGAGAGAAAGGTCTGAGAACTATCTTCCTAGAGCACACCCCCAGTGACCTAAAGGCCCTCCATTGGACCCACCTTCTAGATGCCTTAATAAGATCAAGTCTATACTCTTAGTCCATTAACCACTAACACCACTAACATTACTCCATTAACTGTTACCATAAGACTTTGGGGACCAAGTCTCCAAAACATGGGCTTTTGGGAGACACTCAAACTATTATTCAAACTATAACAGAAGTGAAAACCAGTCATTTGCAAGCGTCAAACAATGAGAACAATTGTCTCTGTGTCCCCAGAGTTAAGTAGTACCTGGAACAGAGCAGAGGCGGATACATATTTGCTGAGTGAATGAGTGAAGAAACGAATGCACAGCACTGAGGGGCGTGGAATCAGGAGTAAAAGTCTCTATGCACTTGGACTTGAAACGGGCCCCAAGAGAATGAGTGCACATGGCTAAAAGTTAAAGGTTTCTGATGTCAAAACTGCAGAGGCGACACTGACACAGCTGTAACTGTTAGGACATCAGATTCGAGGATGTGGGGGGTTGGGCCATGAAGCTGTTTCTTCCAGGCTGTGCTTGACTGATACCAAGAAACCTGTGGGCAGTTCTCCATCCGAGCACCCTCTGTCACGCTTGGAAGCTTATGACTTCCTCTGGCCCCGTCCTCCCAGTCACTGTCAGTTGGTTTGCGGGGTGTGGAGGGGGACTTGTAGCCCAGATGCCAGTCTCCACGGACAGATCCTGGAACTTGGATGAGCTCAGACACACCAGTGGGTCACTGGCCTTTGAAGACGAGTTAGCTAAAACCCTTAGGGACAACAAACCAAAAACCCCATGCGGTTGTTCTCACAGAGCTGGGAGCCGGGCTACACCCAGTAAGGTCGCAGAGCTGCTTCACCATCAACCTCGGGCCAGCCCCAGACCGAATCCCTCTGTGTCCTCGGCTTCTTTCTTTCTTTTTTTTTTTCTAAAGATTTTATTTATCTATTTGAGAGGTAGAGTTACAGACAGTGAGAGGGAGAGACAGAAAGGTCTTCCACATGCTGGTCCACTCTCCAAATGGCTACAATGGCTGGAGCTGGGCTGATCCGAATCCAGGAGATTCTTCTGGGTCTCCCACATGGGTACATGGGCCCAAGCGCTTAGGCCATCCTCCATTGTTTTCCCAGGCGCATCGGGACTAGAACCAGTGCCCATATGGGATGCCGGCACTGCAGGCGGAGGATTAACCCACTGAGCCACAGCGCCAGCCCTGATGTCCTCAGTTTCTTAGCTAAGCCAATCCCTCTCACTATAATATTTGCCTGCTTCACCCAGGGAGTCACGCAGGAAGCACCTCGGAATCACAGAAGTTTAGGCTCGCAGAGACCTGGAGCAGTGATCCAGCTCAGTTTCCTTCTTGGCAAGTGGAGAGGAAGAGGCCAGTGGGGTGGGATGTGATGTGTGTAGCTAGAGCCAGGCTGGCGCTGTAGCCTTGGCTGCAACATCCCTCCAGGCCGCTGTCTGTTGCACTGACATCACTCCGCTCCTGAGTGGATTCAACAGCCAGACCTAAGACTGCTCTACCTATCTACCTGTCAAACCTCAGAAAACTTGACAGTGGAAAAAACTTATCACCCAATGGTTGATTAAGAAAAAAAACATATATTAAGAAAAGAAGAGTTTAGGATTGAGAAGTAGTGTGTCCTACTAAAACACAGAAATGGTGAACCACTGATGACTCAAAGAAACGCTCAGTCAGCAGTGCTCCCCTAAAAGCTCAGGGTTGATACAAGCCTCCAAAGGAAACTATTCAATCATCTCAAAAGAGGCGATGAGCACTGTCATCCATCCCCAGAAACCGAGCAGGCTCTAACATTTAATACCGAAACCCATTGCTATCAGAATCTCCTGGTTTCAGCTAGCAGCTCAAAAGTAAGTCATCTTGGGGGCCAGCACTATGGTGCAGTGGGTAAAGCCGCATCTCATATGCACACCCATTTGTGCCCCGGCTGCTCCTCTTCCAATCCAGCTCCCTGCTATGGCCTGGGAAAGCAGCAGAAGATGGCCCAAGGCCTTGGGCCCCTGCCACCCACATGGGAGACCTATATGAAATTCCTGGTTCCTGCCTTTGGCCTGGCCCAGAACTGGCCATTGTAGCCATCCAGGGATGGAACCAGCAGATGGAAGATCTTTCTCTCTTTCTCTGTCTGTCTCTCCCTCTCTTCTCTGTAACCCTATCAAATTAATTAATTAATAAGTCTTTTTTACAAACAGGTAAGTTATCCTTAGAGTGAACAAAAGTCATGACATCAAAGTTCAGGCATTGCTTTGGTCCTAACAAATCCATCATGGCAGTCACCAGCTCCGTGACTGCAACAAGAATGCGGCTCCTCCAGCAGTACGTGATACAGGGATGAAAGCCAAAATACAAAATTAAATACAAAATAAGCAGTAAGCACAACATTTGGTGAGAGTTATAGAGACTTACATTCAGGGACAAAGACTTGAACATAGAAAACCAAGCCCAAAGTCAGGAGTGTGGTGCAGTGGTTAAGTCGCCACCTGGGACGCCCACATCCTATGTTGGAGGGTATGGTAAGTCCTGTCCACTCTGCTTCCAATCCGGCTTCCTGCTAATGCTCACCTTGGGAAGCAGCAGGTGATGGCTCAAGTGCTGGGGTCTCTGCCATCCATATGGGAGACCTGTACTGAATTCCACGCTCCTGGCTTTGACCTGGTGTTGTGAGCCACAGGATGAAAGATCTCTCTCTCTCTCCCATCTCTCTCCCCCCACTTTCAAATAAAATAAATAAGTAAAGTTTAAAACACGAAGTCCCTCAAAAGAAGTAAAATTTGAATATGAACTCACAAAAATACATTCAAGAGAGCAACCTAAAAATGAAAGAAAAGGGGGGCCAGTGTTGTGGCTCAAAGACGTTAGGCCACCACTTGCAATGCCAGCACCTCATTTCGGAGTTCTGGTTCAAGTCCCAGCTGCTCAGCTTCCAATCTAGCTTCTTGCTAATGTGCTTGGAGGTAGCGGATGATGGCCCAAGTGCATGGGTTCCTGTCACACATGTGGGAGATCCGCGTGGGGTTCCTGGCTCCTGGGTTCAGTCTGACCCAGCTCTTGATATTGCAGCCCTTTGAGGAGTGAATGAACAGATAGAAGATCTCTCTCTCTCTCTCCCCCTCTCTCTCTCCCTCTCCCTCTTCCCCCTCTCTGTTGTTCTGTCTTTCAAATAAATAAATAATTCTTTTAAATGGAAGAAAAGGAGGAGGCCAGCGCTGTGGTGTGGTGTGCGAAGCTGCCATCTGTGGCACCAATTTGAGTTCCTGCTGCTCCATTTCCAATCCTTGCTAGTACACCTGGGAAAACAGTGGAGGATGGTCCAGGTTACTTGGGCTCCTGCACCCATGTGGAAGACCCACTTCCTGGGTGCTGGAATGAGGTTGGGAGAAGGGAAGTGGGAGACCCAAAAAATCCAGTAGAATGGGCTGATGTCGTGGCATAGTGGGTTAAAGCACGGCCTGCAATGCTGGAATCATGTTCTGGCTGCTCCACTTCTGATCCAGCTGCTAATGCCCTGGGAAGAGCAGCAGAAGGATGGCCAAAGTGCTTGGGCCTCTGCACCCACCTGGGCGACCCCAATGAAGCTCCTGGTTCCTGGCTTTGGTTTGGTCCAGTCCTGGCCATTTTGGCCATTTGGGGAGTGAACCAGCTGAAGCCAGGAGCTTCTTCCCGGTCTCCACATGGGTGCAGGGGTCCAGAGATTTGGGCCATCTTCCATGGCTTTCCCAGGCACATAAGCAGGAAGCTGGATCGAATGTGGAGCAACTAGGACACAAATAGGCACCGTATAAGATGCCATCATCACAGGCAGCAGCTTTACCTGCTAGGTAGGCCATAATGCTGGCCCCTAAGAGGCCTAATGGAACCCCTTTTTTCTTCTTTAAAGATTTATTTATTTATTTGAAAGTCCGAGTTACACAGAGAGAGGAGAGGCAGAGAGAGAGAGGTCTTCCATCCAATGCTCAACTCCCCTGTTGGCCGCAACAGCCAAAACTGCGCTGATCTGAAGCCAGGAGCCAGGAGCTTCTTCTGGGTCTCCTACATGGGTGCAGGGGCCCAAGGACTTGGGCCATCTTCTACTGCTTTCCCAGGCCATAGCAGAGAGCTGGATCAGAAGAGGAGCAGCCGGGATTCGAACCGGCGCCCATATGGGATGCCGGCACTGCAGGTGGCGACCTTACCCGCTATGCCACAGTGCCAGCCCCTCAAGCAGTGTCTTAACCTCTAGGCCAAATTCCTGCCATTAGTCTTTCTTTTCTTCATTAATATTTGCATTGTATGCCATAATAGAATTTGTTTCCACTTGTGCAATTAATGATAGTTCTTTCTTTTCTCAACAGTGCAAAGGCAAAGAGAACCTAACTCAGTCTGTCACCATGCTCCCTACTGCAGCGGAGCGCCTGCCGGGCAGCGCCCCTTGTGGCTCTCCTTCACTTCAGGTTGTCGCCAGCCATATGTGTGCGGTTGTTTCTCTGGGATGTGATCTGTGTTGCAGAATATTTGACAGTCTTCCATAAAAATTGGTTCAGAAGATAATGAAAATATGGCTGGGGGCTTAGTGTTTTTTTTTTTTTGACAGTGAGAGAGAGACAGAGAGAAAGGTCTTCCTTTCCGTTGGTTCACCCCCCATATGGCTGCTACGGCCAGCACGCTGCGCCGATCCAAAGCCAGGAGCCAGGTGCTTCCTCCTGGTCTCCCATGCGGGTGCAGGGCCCAAGGACTTGGGCATCCTCCACTGCCTTCCTGGGCCACAGCAGAGAGCTGGACTGGAAGAGGAGCAACCGGGACAGAATCCAGAGCCCCAACCGGGTCTAGAACCTGGGGTGCCGGCGCCGCAGGTGGAGGATTAGCCAAGTGAGCCATGGCGCCGGCTGGGAGCTTAGTGTTTAAGACACTGGTTAGAATGCCCATATCCCACACCAGAGTGCCTGGCTCAATCCCCAGCTCCAGTTCCTGATTCCAGCTTCCCACCAATGCAGACCCCGGGGAGGCAGCAGGTGCAAATACTTGGGTCTCTGCTACCCACATGGGAGACCCAGACTGGGGTCCTGGTTCTGGCTTCCACCCAGCCCAGCCCAGCCATGACCCTTGTGGGCTTGAAGGATAAGCCAGCAGATAGAAGACCTCTGCCCTCTGTCTCTCTCAACCTTACTCTCTGTCTCTGCCTCTCAAGTAAATGTCTATATATTTAAATTAAGAAAGTACGTTGGTAAAGATCGAAGTAGGAAAGCATTATCTTTAGAAACAAAACGGCATGATTAAAGAGAAGCAAAGGACTCCAAGCCTGTTTGCTTTTCTTTTTCACCTGTCAGGCAGTCAACAGCTGCCTTTTAGGAAAACTGCAGGGAATGGAGCTGCTGAATCATCTTACCGGAGGAAGTGCGGTATTTTTTGAAAAGTTAGAAAACTGGACCCGTTCCCTTTTCTAGCAAACCATTGTGATCAAACTGGACTCGTTGTTGCCATTATCTCTGTTTGTGAGGAAGGAGGTGCTACTAGGGGAAGCACAGGCAATAGAGGAAGATGATATTATTCAAGAACTTGAACTCAAAAAAGCCAGGGTGGGTTTGAAACGTTAAAGAGAAGTTTCTTGCATAATTGCAAAACACGAGGAGCTGTAGTGTTAGTAGACTGCAGTTTGAATCCAGTCTCTCCCACGGATCTCCCAAAGATGTCGTCTGGGAGGAGGGAAGGGCAAGGCAGACAGCCAAACAAAAAACAAATTTTTATGAAAGACAAAGATAAATAGGTAGATAGAGATGTGCGTGGGCAGAGAGACCACAGACAGAGTTCCTGCTAGCTAGTTTACAACTCCTGCTAGCTAGTTCACAACTCCTCAAATGCCTACCGTGGCCTGGCCTGGGCTGGGACCAAAGCTGGGAGCCAGGAACTCAATCCAGGTCTCCCATGTGAGTAGTAGGGACCCAGCTACTTGAACTATTATCTGCTCTCTCCCAGGGTGTGCATTGGCAGGAAGCTGGAATCAGACGTGGAGTCAGGACTCAAACCCAGGCTCTCTGCGGTGTGATGTGGGTACCGAGCGGGGTCTTAGATGCTGCACCAAATACCCACTCTCAAACAAAATGTTGATGGGGCTAAAATTGGCCTTGCCGTTTTAAGAGTGAAAGAAAAAAAGGTTTTTGGTGAAAAACAAGGCATAACAGGCTATTTTTGTAAGTGAAAAACTGTATTGTAACATAAGAGATAAATTTGTTTATATTGACTTATGATGCTATAAATAAATATACAAATACACAGTGGCGTGTCGGCACCACCTGTCTGCTCCAGCCCAGCAGCCAGTTCCTGCTAAATCTCATGAAGTGTCCAAAGGTGGTGAAGAGACTCAGAGAAGTCAAACAACAAACCAGAATCTGGAATTAAAAATGATTCTCTTGGAGTTGGGCATTTGGCCGGGAACTAGACAGACTCCAGGTAAAATGCCTCCGCCTCACCTTGGAATGCTTGGGTTGGATTTCTGATTCCAGCCTCCTGCTAATGCACACTCTGGGAAGCGGTGGTGATGGCTCATGTCACTGGGATCCTGTCACTCACGGGGTGATCGGGATTAAGTTCCTGGCTCTCAGCTTCGGCCCAGCCCCGTCCCTGCTCTTGTTGATGAGTGAACAGGGAGTTGACAGAGCTCTCTCTCTCTCTCTATCTCTCTCTCTCTCTCTTTCTCTCTCAAATAAATAAATAAATAAATGACAAAAATTTTAAAAGGTTCTTCCCAACACTGCAAAACTTTGGGGTAGTCTCACGAATCAGAAGCGTTTTAAGAACACGGAGCAGGGACAGGTATATTTCTTTGGCAATCTCGCCCTAGACATTTCTCCTTATTCAGATTTTAAGATTTTTCAGCGATTCTGTTATTTTTCAAAATGTTCTTTTTATGGAGAGATTATTTTCTGGACCCAGACTGATTTGAAAAGCAACTGACATCTGGAACGCGCTTCCTCCTCTCCATGTCCAGGAAAAAGTGGGCTGAGCTTCCTCTTCAAGGCTGCCGTCCCTGGCCTCGCCAGGAGAATGTCCCATTATTTTCCCCCTTTCCTCTTTTTTCTTTATTCTCAGTTGCATTTCTCAGCACTGGTAAGAAAACAGGAAGCGCTAGGCTTCCTCTCCAGGGCATTCAGCTGAAGGGATGTGCTCACCACATCGAAAACAGTAGCCGGAAAAGAGAGAAGCACACCCACCCCCAGAAAGCACAGCCCTCCCCCTCCCCCCTCGCTCTGGTGCCTCCTCCAGGCTGGCGCCACAGCCCTCACTGGAGTCCTTGCCAGGCCACCCCAGAGTGCTGGTCAACTTTTTTTTTTAAGATTTATTTATTTATCTAAGAGGTAGAGTTACAAATAGAGAGAGAGGGAGAGACAGAGAGAAAGGTTTTCCATCTGCTGGTTCACTCCTCAAATGGCTGCAACGGCCAGAGCTGGGTGGATCTGAAACCAGGAGCCAGCAGCTTCTTCAGGGTCTCCCATGAAGATACAGGGGCCCTAGCACCTGAGCCATCTCCACTGCTTTCCCAGGCCATAGCAGGGAGCAGGATCTGAAGAGGGATGCTGGCTCCGCAGAAGGAAGCTTTTCTACTACACCGCAGTGCCGGCCCAGGCCAGCCAACTTTATGCCCATTGTAAATGTCTTTTTTTTCCAAGATATTTATTTATTTGAAAAGCAGAGTTACACAGGAGAGACAGAGAGACACAGAGAGAGAGATTTTCCAGCTGCTAGTTCACTCCCCAAATGCCTGCAATGGCTGGAGCTGAGCTGATCCAAAGCCAGGAGCCAGGAGCTTCTTCCAGGTCTCCCACGCAGGTGCAGGAGCCCAAGCACTTGGCCCATCTTCCGCTGCTTTCCCAGGCTGTAGCAGAGAGCTGGACTGGAAACAGAGCAACTGGAACTTGAACTAGTGCCCTAATGAGATGCCGGCACTGCAGGCTGCGACTTTACCTGCTAGGCCACAACACCAGCACTGAAAATATCTTTTAATATTTATTTGTTTATTTATTTGAGAGGCAGAGAGATGGAGACACACACACACACACAGACACAACAGTCCCATCCACTGGTTTCACTCCCCAAACCACCAAAAGTCCTGCCCCCATTGAAATCTGGTTGGCCACGTGCTGTGCCTGTGCACTCCTATTAGATAATTATTTTTCAGGCCTGCGGGAAGACTGTTTTCACACTGACATCTGCTCATAGCATCTCTTTTAAGATGTTGCTAACACTTCTTCCCGGCTCAGCAGAGCGTGTGAGGACGCTGTGTGAAGTTGATGAACACCGACTGCTGGCGCAGACTTGGCTGCTGTCAGAACTGCTTTTGCATGTTCTTGTATGGAAAATGGCTGCTGTGCTGCCCCCTAAACACCCCTGGAATGAACAAAGTGAGGTTACAGACGCTACGGGTTCCTTTGGAATCTAATTTTCATATTTCTACATCTGGGAGGGGGAAGGCACAGGATAAGTGCCTCAAGGATGACTCCGGCCATTCCTCAGTGGCTGGGGATGGTCATTGCACTGGCATGAAGATGGGACAATTAACACCAAAGCTGGGTCTTGGAGCAGTGGCATGCACACACAGCTCTTGAGAAGAGTCACTGAAGACTTAAAAAAAAATCTATTTGAGAGGTGAGTTGCACAGAGACCTACATACATACATATAGAGACACACAGAGAGACTCCCATCTGCTACTTTACTCCCCAGTGCCTGCACAGGTAGGCCTGGGACTGAAACAGGGAGCCAGGAACTCAACCCAGGTCTCTGTGTGAGTGGCAGGAATCCAGCTACTTGAGTCATCACGGCTGCCTCCCTGGGTGCGCATTGCGGGGAGCAGGAGTCAGGAGCCGGAGCCAGGTGCTCTTCTGTGGAATGCAGGTGTTTAACTGCCAGGCCAAAGGCCAGCTGCACAGGACAGTTTTTAATAAGAGCCTGTAGAAGTGTAATCCGAGAGAGGCTCCCCCTGGGGTGTCATTCCTGCACACTGCGATCCTCCTTCAAGTCTTCCCTGGGTTTAGTCAGCCCTTTTCTGCCATCCACGGTAACACTGAGAACCAAGACTACCTGTGCTCTCCGAGGTCCTGGAGTGAACGTTTCAACAACCTCACACCACTGACCCAACACCACGCCTATGGGCATTCAACCTAACTTCTTTCCGGAGAAACTGCGTCTCCAACACTTGGGTTCTTGGATGAGATGATTATTCCAGAAACAGCCTCCTCCCTGGCAAACTGGTTTCCCTAATTGGTCCTCATACCCGTAATGCACCTTTAAACTCATGGTGAAGACCCAAGTCCTCGTACATCCACCTGCTTGTCCAGGAGGGAGATGGCTGAAGAGGGAAGGGGCAGAGTGAGAGCCCTCGGTGAATGGCCAGATCACGCCGCTGCCTTGCAGTCTCAGCTGAAGCGGGGGATCTTCCACCACTGTGGCTCCCCTGCCTGTGCCCCGCACAGACCTTCTCCGCCATGGCTGTTTAATTAGCAAATGTGTGCTGTTCAGTAGCCTCCTACTGCCTATGGTTGACAGTTTGATGGACTCGATAAAGACGGCCAAGTTGCTGAGCTGCTGCCTGCTCTTCAGCACAAAGATAACACCCTTACCCCCGTTCTGCATGACCTGGTGCAAACCCTAACTGTCTCAGCCTAGGGTTTCCCCTGAGGGTCAGTGAAATCACTCATCTAGAGCACTTTGCACAAAATAAGTGCTTGGTAATTGTTGATGAGGATGAAGTAGAAGATGGCTGGTGAGACAGAAGTATTCCTTTTTCATGTATACACATACATACACATATACGAACACCTTTTCCATAGCTCCATTGTCTGCTTTTCCTGGCTTAATCCTTGGGCCATGACAATATCCACAGTCTTTTCAAGAAGTTCTCCAAGGCTGGAAACTTCTCCCACTCCAGTTTGGGTGAAATCTGAATCTGTCTGTAATGTGATGAATGTGCCATCGTCCTCGTGTCCACCCACAATGAATCAGAAGAACGCCATCTTTGAGCGATTTGTACTCCTAGCTCTGGCTGCACTCTTGGCGTGCTGGGGGCTCCATGATGCAAGTTCTGGGATTTCTGTGGCTCAGAATTACTAAACAATGAACCCATGGCATTGTTCCAGGTCCCAGCAGGACTGGATGGCACATTCAAACAAAAATAGTCCGAGGAGGATTTATAAAGGGACTATTTACAAAGGGGAGTACATAGGGAAAGGCAAGCCACAAAGGATAACACAGACACAGAGGCTGGTGAGACAGAGTCCTTACCTATCTCTAGGCCCAAAGGGGAGGGAGCAGTGGGGTCAGCAGCTCCTAGAACCACAATGCTGAGATCTGTCCAGAAAGGGCCACCTTGAGAGTCCTGTGACCTTTGGTTGACAGGTACAGCCAGTATGAGATGACTCCATAGGAGGAGTTGGGAGAATAAATATCCCCACCTCACGCTCTCCTCTCAAATCTGCTGGACTCCCTTTTAGCCAAATGCAATCAGAAGCCAGAGAGCAAAAGGGACCCCCTTGAGGTTGGCTTCCTGGGGTGGCGTGGAGAAGAGTGGAAAGTGGATCTGGAGGGGCACTCATGAGATCCTGGGACATTAAAGAAATAAAAGTGGGCTGTGCACACACCAAGCGACGGTGACCAACACAGTGACAGGAACTAGGGGTTGTAGTTCATTCACCCCCTTGCTGCTGGGGGCTTCAGAGAATCAGTTGACTCCCAGTTATGCTGTGGCTCTAGCAAAACCTGGAGTTTTTTGTTTTTAGACCAGGTTCTCAGAATCTGATCACCGCTACTCACGCTAACAGACCAGTCCCTGACATGATTTATCTTTGCTTCTGAACATTCTCCTATCTGAATATTATGACATGTGGCAACAGGAGGTAGCTCCCACTTCCCACCCAACACTTGGTGCTCAAACTGGCTGAAGGGGATCTCTTTAGCATAAAACCATTCTGGTCTCACCGAGGAACCTGTACCCTTTCCAGCAGCAAGTGCACGGTGCTCCCTCCTTCAGGCAGGGGTGGGCTAGGCAGGCAGGGCACAGGGACAGAATGTGCCGGGCAAGCCACAGCTCGGGATTAGAGGCAGAAATCCACCTACCTGAGCCAACATTCTTGCCAGACGGAAAGAAATCTGGGAAATAGCTCTGGACCCTAGTGCTGGACTGAGCGAGCAGGGAAAGCCCACAGCCTCCCACAGTCGCTGCTACAAGCAGGCAGGGAAGGGCTCTGTCCCAGCATCTCAACCCTCCCATCCTACCACACTGGCCCCTAAGAAGCGGAAGAGTGGCTGGTCCGCTACATGGTCTGACTTGGGGGAGGGACCTCAAAAGACCTGACAGACCCCAAACCATCTCCTTGCTCGCTTGAGGTTCTGTCCGAAGTTCCTGTCATTCCTTTATGCTAAAGCAATTACTTCTGGAAGCTCTCTGCTAAAAGGTCCCTGCTGCTGGAAGTGTGAGGCGCTCTCCTGTCGTTCTGTCGTTCTGTCGTCTGCTCAGTCTCACTTCCCTTCTGTATTTGGGTGACTGCGCCCCTTATGAGTATCTGGAGGAGGTGGAGCCCACCTTCTCCCACAGACGCAAAATCAAAAGGTACAGCATTTTGCTCTCCCAGCCTTTTGCGCAGCCAGGGCAGGGGTACATGATGTGCGGTCAGCCAATCACACACTGGCTCAGACTGTGCACGTCAGGGGGTCCCGAGACAAAGAGCAGCATCTGGGGAGTGTTGACTGGGCAGTGGGTGGCAGCAGCGCCAACCGCAGCAGCCAGTGTTCAGGGCTGGCCACAGCCACGTTCCGCCAACTGCTGTTTATGGCCTGGTTTGGGCTGTGACCCCCCACTGCTGCATAGCATCCCCTGTTCCTGCCCGTCTTCCAAGCCTGTTCCCCTCTGTTCCCAGAGTCCAGAGCTCCCCAGATCCTTGTACTGAATTCCCAGGCAGAGTCTTCTTCAAGAACCCTGACTGATCTAACATAATGGCCTCAGATAGATTCATCCAACTAACTAGCTAGCTGCCACTCGGGGAAACAGCACGGCCCCAGGGTTTTGTTGGTGGGGGGAGGAAATCCGGAGAGTGTGGTCTTGTGCGCTGTTGGGCGATGGAGCCTGCCCAGGACTGGACTGAGGCTTCAGGGCAACCTGAGGGGCCTCCAGGAGTGGGGCAGCGCAGGATAAAGACAGCCATGCTGGCAGCAGAGGGAGGTGACAACAAGGGCACAGTCTGACCGGGGCTGCCACCAAGCCCATGGCTTTGTGGAACACCCGAGAAAAGTTTCTGCTGTGTCAGAGTCAGATCGCTGATTTGATCTCTGATTTGCCCCGACATTTCTGCTGACATTTCGTCTGCGTGGAGACAGCCGTCAGCCTGTGGGATTTCCACCCTCTCGCCTCCCCCACCTCTTACCCCCACCCCCGCCACCACTCTCTGCATTTAATAAGCGAGGATGCAAAGTTCAAGGACCCTCAGCAGGGCAGCGGCTGTGTCTTTACTGTCTTACCCCCTCGAGGGGCGAGGGGGTACAGGTGCTGTTTCCTGTTCCTTGAAGGAGTGGAGGCAGAAGGGGAACCAGGTTAGTGGTAAAGGCAGATTCTGAACCTCCACCGAGAAGCTGACTTTTCTGGGAACAGTTAAGCTGGTCCGCGAGTTAGCCAACTCCATTCCTTTCTGCAGTCCCCCGTGCTTCTCGGAACCAAGGCTGTGCCTGGTGTTCAGTTTACTGATGGATAAACTGGGGGCCCAGTTACTGTTCTCTCAGTTTTCCCACGGGAGGGCTGCATGTCTTCCTGCCAGACTGCAGGTATGCATCCAGGGCACCTGGAGAGACCCTGCCATGGCCTTTCTGACTGCGGTGACCATCTTTGCCAGCCAACACAGGGGGTGGGACTTATCCCTTGCCAGATCTGCCAGTCATGCTGTGAAATGCTTGTCACTGGTGGACCTCCGGGGCACTGACTCCCACCCTTCCCAGGATGTGCTCTTGGAGCTGTTTTTGCCAGAGGGGAACACTGAGTTGCCACCCTTTTGGTCCCATGGATGTCACCAGGGGAAGGGCACTGAAAAACAATCTTAGTGAGGGGCCAGCACTGTGGTGGAGCAGGTTAAGCCAACACCTGTGATGTCAGCATCCCATATGGACGCTGGTTCGTGTCCTAGCTGCTCTGCTTCCAATCTAGCTCCCTGCCAGTGCACCAGGGAAAGCAGTGGAAGATGGCCCAAAATCTTGGGGCCCTGCCACCCACATGGGAGACCTGGATGAAGCTCCTGGCTTTGGCTTGACTCAGCATTGGCCACTGAGGCCATCTGGGGCATGAACCAGGGGATGGAAGACCTCTCTCTCTCTCTCTCTGTTTCTAACTCTACCTTTCAAATGAATAAATAAGTCTCAAGAAAAACAAATCTAGGTGAAACCAAAGAACTTTAGAAAAAGAAAAAAAAAAAACACAAGCTACACTTGATTTAAAAAATATTTAGGAGACACATTGTCTTTTATTTTCATGTAATGTCACTTAATAAATATTTGACCAGGATGAGGAAGATGGACCACCATGAAGAACTTGGGGGTGGGGGCAGAGGGTAAGGGATAGAACCATTTTAACTTTTAATTTAGACCTCGGCTTGGGACCCAGCACGGAGCTGTCCTTGGATGTGCAGCCCAGAGCTGGGTCAGTACACGGAGGACCAGCGGCAGCGGGTCTTGATGAGCAGGAACAGAGGCTTCTTAAAGGTGAGGAAGATGACGGTGCAGGCCACCAGCAGGGTGAGGCAGCTGGGAAGGATGAGCACAAGGTAGAGCAGGCCTGTGTCCACCCGCTCCCACTTACAGTCCTGAGACACACTACCCGGCAGCTCCAGCACGCGGATGACCTTGGAGGAGAGGTTGCAAGTGACGAAGGCCAAGTCGGCCACGGCCTGCAGGCGCTGCAGGGCCCCCCAGCCCTCCACGGCGCAGCAGTCATAGGGATTCTGACTGAGGTAGACGGTCCGCAGGCTTCGCCAGAGCTGCTCGGACACAGCCCTCTGGGGAAGGGCCCTGAGCAAGTTTCTGCGGAGATCCAGGGTCTGCAGGGCCCGGCTGCCCCCGAACCTCGGGAAGCTGGTCAAGGCATTTCCCGACAGATCCAAGTCGCGCAGATTCCCAAAGGCGGAGAAATCCAACTCCGGGAAGCTGGGGCTGAGGCCCACATTCCTGAGAGACAGGACCTGCAACGTGGGGGCAACGTCCCGGAGAGGGGTGACGCTGCCGTTCAGAACCCCCCAATTGCCGGACAGGTCTAAGTGAGTGAGGGGCGTCCCCTGGAACGGGCAGTCCTGCAATGCCTCCAGCCCGCAGCCCTCCAGAGACAGGCTCCTGAGAGACGCCATATGCCTGAAGTCCACGCAGCTGCGGGGCGCCGTCCGGCCCGAAGGGGCCGGTGAGGGGCAAAGGGAGATCCGATTGTGGCTCATGTCGACTGTAGTGAGGTTACTGGCACTGGCGAAAAGGCCAGGGGGGACCCCCAGGAGCTGGTTGGAGCTCAGGTTGAAGGAGCGCAGGTTGCGCAGGCAGCCGCCGGGCCCCGGGGCCAGGTGCAGCTCGGACAGCTGGTTGTGGCTCAGGTCCAGCTCGGTGAGCGCCCCGGGGGGCTCCTGCTCCCGGATGTGGAGTGTCATCAGGCAGTTCCGGTTGAGGTCCAGGCGGGAGAGGGAAGGCATTTTCCCCAGGAAGCCCTCGGGCAGGTACTGGAACTGGTTCTGGCTCAAGTCCAGGAGGTGGAGGTCCGGGAGGCTGCTGGAGGCAAACTCCTCCCAGAGGTGGACGGTGGTGATGTTGGTCACGTTGCCGTCCACCAGCAGGAACTGGGCCACCATCTCCTGCGGCGACGAGGTGTTGTACAGGTCCCTGTAGAAGCCCATGTTGTTGTCCTGGAGCAGGAGCGTGCGCAACTTGCCGCACTGGGGCAGGAGTGGGAAAAACAGCAGCTGATTGTGGGACAGGTCCAGCGTCTCCAGCTCGAAGGCCGCCTCGGTCCGGGACGCCAGGAACCACTCCAGGCCGTTGTAGCTGACGTTCAGGAAGCGCAGCTGCGTGAGGCGGAAGTCCACGATGCAGGGCAGGTTGTTATAGGCCAGGTGGAGCCGCCTCAGCTCCGTCAGGCCGTCGAAGGCGCCGCCCTCGATCTCGAAGATGTAGTTGCGCTGCAGATCCAGCTCGCGGAGGTGCTCCAGGCCCTCGAAGACCGACTCATCCAGCCTCATGATGGTGTTCCTCGCCAGGGACACGGCCTCCAGCGAGGACAGGTTGTGCAGCAGCACGGCCGCCATGTCTTCCGTCAGGGAGTTGCCCGCCAGGTCCAGCGTCTGCAGGCGCGGCAGGGTGCGGAGCGCCGCGGCCGCCTCCCTGTAGTCCTGCGCCAGGCGGTTGTCAGCCAGGCCCAGGCTGCGCAGCCGGCCTTGCTGGTGGAAGGCGCCGCGGCCCAGGCGCTGCAGGTGGCAGCCGTGCAGGCTGAGGCTCTCCAGGAGCGGGTAAGGCTGCAGAGAGTGGTTCCACAGCGTCTGCAGGGGGTTGGCGTCCAGGACGAGCGTCCTTGAGTGCGGTGGGAGGCTGCTGGGCACCGAAGCCAGGCCCTGCCCCCGGCAGTCAGCGGCTCCATCCGTCTGCGGGCAGAAACACACCGATCAGGGCACCCGGCTGGTGCTTTTATCTGGCGGCCCCTGCGACCACCGGCACCAGCCTTCGACATTGCAGCTTTTCAGATCAGATAGGAAGGTATTATTTACATTTGCACGTAGCTGGGAGCTGAATTCCAGGCCTTACTTTAAACACAGAATGAGTTGGTGGGGCAGTGAAGCTGTGCATTGAGATGCCCGTGTCCTACATGGGAGTGCCCCAGTGCGGGGGTCAGATCCTGGCTCTGCTCCCGTTGCTAATGCACACCCTGGGAGGCAGCCAGTGATGACTAGGGTAGTTGGGTCCCTACCATCCACATGGGAGGCCTGAACTGAGTGCCCAGCTCCTGGCTTTGGTCTGGCCCAGCCCTGGCCATTGCTGGCTTTTGGAGAGTGAATCAACGATGGGAGCTCTGTGTCTTTAAATAAAAAAATTTTTAAAACCATTTATTTATTTTACTTGAGAGGCAGAGTTACAGAGACACAGAGGTGCAGAGAGAGAGAGAGGTACTCCATCTTCTGGTTCATTCCCCAAATGGCTGCAATGGCCAGAGCTGGGCTGAATCGAAGCCTGGAACTAGAAGCTTCTTCAAAGTCTCCCACGTGGGTACAGGGGCTCAAGCACTTGGGCCATCTTCTATTGCTTTCCTAGGCCATCAGCAGGGAGCTGGATCGGAATGGCGCCCATATGGGATGCCTGCACCATAGGCAGATGCCTAATCTACTACACCACAGCCATCTGCCCTTTTTGAAATGATTTTAATTTAACCCCCCCCCACACACACACACACAATTACAGTTTTGAGCAGCTATTCATCAGATGCTGAGAGGTGGCAACTGTACTTGTGGTCTAGCTATAGCTGCAAGGATTTTGGACCAGACCTCTACTTGTATTTGAACTCCGCCTCTGCCGTGTATTTCCTGTGTGACCTTGGGCAAACAATTTAGCCCACATTTGTCATTTGAAAAAATGGACACAAAAGTAGTAGTTACCTTGGAGGACTGTTGTGAGATTAAACCAGCAGCTGCTCATGAAGACCTGAGCCCAGTGCCTGGCACAGTCGGCACTTGGTAAGCCTTGGTCACCACTGCGTTGTTAGCACTGTTAGGTGGCACAGATGTCTTTAACAGAGTCACTGCCGAACAGTCAGCAGAGCTGTGGCATCTTTGTGTCACCCAAAGTAATTTTGCCCGGAGGCTCCCAACACTCTAGATTGACACATTTACAGCTTCAAAGGGCTTTCAAGCTGTCCATCCACCCTGTGAATCACACAGAGAAGTACAGCGGGTCTGGAGAGGAGGCGTGAAGAGCCAGTGGCCATGCTGGCACCAGCACCCTGAATGCCCAGGTCATTTCCTGAACACTGTTGTACGGTGTAAGGAGGCAGGAGGAATGGTGCAACCCAAGTCTCACTGCAGAAATCACGGGAGTCGGGAGACTAAGCCCCGTGTTTTACAAAATTGGCAAAAACAGTCAACCATCCAATGCCTGTCGGTCAGCGTTCGAGAGAAGCGCAACGACTTCTCAGTAAGACGAGGCCAGCGGGCAACTAGAACAAGGAGAAAGGCAGCCCAGGACTGGAGGACAGGACCTCGGCTCTGTCACTAGCCTGGGACCTTTGGCAAGGAGTTAACTTTCGGAACCTCAAGTCTCTGTTGCATCATTAAAGTAAAACTTTTTAGGGGCCAGTGTGGTGGTGCAGTGGGTTGTCACCGCCTGTGATGCCAGCATCCCCTGTGAGCACCAGTTGAAATTCTGGCTGCTCCACTTCTGATCCAGCCCCCTGCTGATGTGCCTGGGGAAGCAGCAGATGAAGGCTCAAGCCCTTGGGGTTCTGGCACCCATGTGGGAGACCCTGAAGAATTCCTGGCTCCTGGCTTCAGCTTGGTCCAGCCCCTGTTGTTGGCATTTGGGGAATGAACCAGCAGATGGAAGATCTAGCTCTCTCTTTCTGTGTCTCCCTTTCTCTCTGGCACTCTGCCTTTTTAAATACATAAAATTAATGTTTAAAATCTAGTAATTAAAATTTATCATATAGAAAAAAATTTATCATACAGAAGTAGAGAAAACTAAACTCTTCAGTAATATCAGTCTGTCCTCAGAGAAATGCTGCTAGCCTTTTGTTACATTTTCTGGCTCTTTCCTAAAGATGTCATCTATCTTTAAAAAACATGGGGCGGGGGTGGCGCTGTGCCGCACCAGGTTAAAGCCCCAGCTTGCAGCACCAGTTCCAGTCCTGGTTGCTCTGCTTCGGATCCAGCTCCCTGCTAATGCACCTGAGAAAGCGGCAGAGGATGGCCCAAGTGCTTGGGCCACTATGCCCATGTGGGAGACCAGAAAGAAGCTCCTGGCTCCTGGTTCCTGACTTTGGCCTCTCCCAGCCCTGGTTATTGTGACCATTTGGGAAGTGAACCAGTGGATTAAAGACCTCTCTCTCTCTGTCTCTACCTCTTTCTGTAACTCTTTCAAATAGATAAAAATAAAATCTTTAAAAAACAAAATAAAATCATGAGGGGGCCGGCATTGTGGCGTAGCAGGTAAAGCTACCACCTGAAGTGCCAGCATCCCATATGGGCGCTGGTTTGAATCCTGGCTGCTCCACTTCTGATCCAGCTCCCTGCTATGACCTGGGAAAGCAGTAGATGATGGCCCAAATCCTTGTGCCCCTGCACCCATGTGGAAGGCCTGGAAGAATCTCCTAGATCCTGGCTTCAGATCAGTTCAGCTCTGGTCATTGTGGCCATTTGGGAGTGAACCAGCAGGTGGAAGACTCTCTCTCTCTCTCTCTCTCTCTCTCTCTGCCTTGCCTCTCTGTAACTGTCTTTCAAATAAATAAATAAACCTTAGGAAAAAAAATGAGACCAGGGGCTAGCATTATGGCATAGCAGATAAAGCAGCTGCCTGTAATGTTAGCATCCCATATGGGTGCCAGTTTGTATCCTGGCTGCTGCACTTCTGATCTAGCTCCCTGCTAATGCACCAGGGAGAACAGTAGAGGATGGTCCAAGTGCTTGGGCCCCTGCACCCACATGGGAGACCTGGAAGAAGCCCCTGGCTCCTGGCTTTGGCCTGGCCCAGCCCTGACCCTTGTGGCCATTTGGGGAGTGAACCAATGAATGGGTGACCTCTCTGTATCTATCTCTCCTTCTCTCTGTCTGTAGTTTTGCTTTTCAAGTAAATAAATAAAAATTTTTTAAAAAGACCATATTCTACAAACTGCTTAGTGGTCTACTCTTTCCCCTTCAATAATGTATGATAGCCATATTGCCTTGGTGGTGGTAAATTTGATCTTTTTAGCTATATGAGTTCATTTATGAATAGCACTGTTTGAGAGAAAGAGTTCTAAGGTCAGTCCACTTGGCTCTGCTTTTTAGCCAATGGGCTACCTTTGGCTGGTTCCCTAATGCATCAGGACCACCGTTAACCTGCCTTGTAATTTTCTTACAGGTTTTTTTTTTTTTTCCCTCCAAGGCTTGCAGGTGATTGTTTATGTAAAACACAGTTGTTATTTATTGTGCTTAATAAATGTTAGCTATAGTTATTGGCATGAGCTCATTAATCTCCTCTTGTTGAGTATTTGAATTGTTTGTAATTTCCAGATGAACATTAGAATGAACTTGCTATGTTCCTTCCATATCTCCACTCACCCCAACAAAAGTCTTCAGAATTTTGGCTGGGATGGCATTACAATTACGGATTAGTTAGGGGGGGAAATTTATGTTTCTACAAAAATGAATCTCCCCATCCAGAAACAAGGTGTATTTCTTTATTTGAGTAAGTGTTGGTTTCTCCACTCCTCAGGGACTCTGTGGAGAGGGTTGTGGTTAGGGGCTTTCCTCAGGCCATGAGAGCCAGTTCCACTGTGACTACTGCAGTTATGAGGGTCAGGCCTCTGCCATTCCCGTGGCCTCGCCGAAGTGCTGCACAAGACCGCGTGGCGCACAGAGCCCAGAACACCTGACCTCGTCTGCGTGACTGTCACAGTAGGTGGCTAGTGCAGCAAGGGGCAGGGGAGGGCACTGTGCTCTCAGACTCTCAGCCTCGTTCCGTACGCATCACAGGAAATCCACTCTGTGAGCTCCCTGGCAGCCAGGTCCCTAGGCTGCTCACCAGGTCGGAGAGGGTCAGGCAGGGGATCCAGCCTAAACCCTGAAAGGCAGGCAGAGAATTCACTTTCTTCCTCCCTCTTCCTCTGCCTGGTAAGCCCTGAGAGTTCATCTCTTATTGCCTCTGTAAGGGAATGGTGAAGGTCAAATGTAACAGACAGTAATAATAATATTACTGATAAGAGGTAAAGCACATAGCACTTACTCCACACCAGGCACTGTCTTGATTGCTTTATACTTATAGATATTATTTAATCGTCATAACAATCCACAGTTACGGTACGACCTGTAGGTACTATTATTACCTTTCTGTTGTACAGATGGGGAAACCATGACATAGAGGGGCCTCAAGGTCACCAGCTAAGAAGTAGTGCGCTGGGGTTTTAACATGGTCAGTCTAGCTCATAACCCTTACCCCATACTGGAGCACACTCTAGCATGGTGGTTAGAGGTTACTGCAAGTGGTCAGGAACCATGACAGCTAGGCTTTTCAGATTAATCAGCCTTGAGAACTCACTGTTGAATGTAAGTCTTTCCCCTGACATCCAGTTGGTCTTCCCAGGGCTTGGTATATAATAGGGCTCAAGGAATGCCCATTAAATTTATGTTTTTCAGCATACGTTTTGATCATTGAGTTATAAGCGGAGGATAACATGGAAATGTGCTTAATCGTGACCCAAGTCTGTTTCCAAATCTCTGGAAATGTATTTCAGTTATGAGCCAAGCGTGACAGCTCTGGAGAAGGTAGCTGTAAAGGCTCGGAAACCCCCGTGCATCCTCTGAAGCCCAAGCACGGGCAAGGACTGCTGTGCCGGGCAGCACGGGCAGTGTGCACTCCGTACAAGTGGTGAAGTCTTTGCTGCCAGCTCATCCACACACCGCTGAGCCAGGGCTTCTCCCACTTCAATGCGCCTCACCCGGAGATTCTGACACCACGCACAGAGCGCGATCATCTAGTCTTACCAAGGTGTTCTTGTTACAGGGGGCTGACCTGCACCTGTGTCTGGGGCCTCCTGTCTTCTGTAGGCATGAGAAAGGTAGAGCAGAAGTGGTGTGGCCTTTCCCAGGCATAATCTTAAAAACCTTTGGTTGAACAGCAGCCAGCACACAGCATCGTGCCAGGCAGATTCAGAGTGACTACGTCTCTCACTCCCTGCCCTTCGTGGCTGACGGTCCGTCAGCTCTCGCAGATGGACCTGACCTTGTCAGGACAGGGGCAAGGGACGACTCCGGGTTCAAGAGAAAACTCACCAACTTGCAGCCCCCTTGGGAAGCGGCGGTGGCCGTTCCGCCGTTGTTCCTCCATTGCAGTGCTAACAAGTGAAAACCCAGGCAGAGCCACAGGGACAGCAACTCCATCTCAAGGGCAGCCCTGTGGACAGAGGGCGGAGGGGAACCGGGTCAGAGAGGGACATCTCAGGGTGCTGCTTTGCATGCTCAGCAGAAGGAGCCAGTTCCTGGTTGCGTCCGGGCTCAGAGGCCACAGCCACATGGAGGTGGGAACCACAGATTATTCAAATACTCCAGTTGAACCAACATTTTCAACCTTTCACTGAAACTGTTGGCAAGGACTCATTTTCGCTTTGAGGGACAGGTGGCTGAACACACACTCTGGAGTCTACCCAGAAAGGAGAAGCAAAGGACTTAAGGAACCAGGTCTCAAGTCACCTGTTGCTTCCTGTGTCTTGTAGTTCTGCTACTTTTCCTCCCTGCAGCTCAAACCAACCTGATGCATCACATGAGCGCAATGTTTGCTGAATGAATGAGGGAATGGATGAAGGATGAATTGGGATTGAAATACTAACTGTAGCCTCTGGACCTGTACAATTACTAATTGTTGGCCGGCACCGCGGCTCACTAGGCTAATCCTCTGCCTGTGGCGCCGGCACCCCAGGTTCTAGTCCCGGTTGGGGCGCCGGATTCTGTCCCAGTTGCTCCTCTTCCAGTCTAGCTCTCTGCTGTGGCCCGGGGAGGGCAGTGGAGGATGGCCCAAGTGCTTGGGCCCTGCACCTCATGGGAGACCAGGAGAAGCACCTGGCTTTGGATCGGCGCAGCGAGCCGGCTTCAGCAGCCATTTAGGGAATGAACCAACGGATGGAAGACCTTTCTCTCTGTCTCTCTCTCTCACTAACTCTGCCTGTCACACACACAAAAAAATTACTAATTGTTTTGCTAACGTGGCTTTTAGAAAAGCATAGATCTCATTGGCTAACCTATTTGAATATAGCCCTTTGGACAAAAGGATTTTGATGTTTTGCCAGGATTAGGACAAACACTAAAGGGGGAGACTGGCATTGTGGTGCAGCAGGTTAGGCCCCGTTTGTAGATGCTGGTTTTCAGTATCAGAGTGCTAGTTTTTAAATCTGGGCTGCCCTGCTTCCAATCCAGCTCCCTGCTGATGCACTTGGGAAAGCAGCAGAGGATGACCTAAGTACTTCAGCCCCTGCCACCCACATGTGAGACCCAGATGGAGTTCTTGCCCCCTTGCTTTGGCCTGGCCCAGTCCCAGCTGTTGCCATTTGGGGAGTGAACCAACATATGGAAGTTACTTTTCCATCTTTCTGTGTGTCTCTGTTACACGGCCTTTGAAATAAATAAATAAATTCTTACAAAATTAGAGAATGAAAAGGCAACCTTCAGATGTAATAAAGATTATTGATGACCAGCGCACACAGGTCTGCAGCCATGAGAAGGAAAATGACACCTACCCCGGCAGTGCTGTGGAACTAAGAGGAAAGATGGATGCGTGTAATGTGGGCTACGGCGCTTCCACTAGTTCACAGAAAGTGCACCTACCCTTTCATTCCATCTATGAGCTTTCCGAAGTACATCTGAATCTCCCCCGCCATCACAGGCAAAGGCCCAGAGGGAGCAGCAGCTCATTCAAGATGGCGCATCGACTCGGTGGCAGTGCTGAGAGCTGCCCTGGGTCTCCCTCCCTGAGCTCAGGAGGAGCCGGGCTGACTTCACGCCGTGAAGCTGCCCGTGCAGTGACTGCCCTCCTGTCTGGAGCACTGCCAGCCCCTGTCTGCGCTGGTCAGAACCAGAGGGGGTGGGCCCGGCACTGTCCCCGTCCCCTCCTCTCCTTGCGTCTGCGCACCTGCAAGGAGCACGCAGGTCTGCTCCTCCGTCTCCTTTTCTGCAAATAAGCTGGCACATCCCAAAGGCTAATTTTAACTTCCTGGTCAGGTCGCAAACCATCACCCGGGAAAACAGAGTAACAGAAAGAATAGGTGCGCCAGGTTCAGCAACCGCGACCTTCCCTTTACGCCAGGCCAGCTCTGCTTACCACAGAGATGACGCCGGTTCAGAATGCATCAGGACACGCCGGACACCTGGAAGCCCCTTCCCGCGCCCTCCTGCCACTTCTGTGCCTGTGCAGGAGCCGTCAGCTCATGGCCCACAATACTGATAAAAGCAGAGCCACGTGGACTCCTGTCCCCAGCATCCCCCAGCTCACCCCCACAACCCTGGAACCTTGGGATCGCTGCCCACCTCGAGATGTGGCTGTGCCATCTAGCCACCTGCAGGACGCCGCTCGGACGGCAGAGGCACACTCACACTAAACACGTGTTTATCTGACACTCGCGCTTCCTTCAGGAGGACGGAGGACTCGGGACTGTGGCCAGACTCCCTGCCTTCCTCCCTCACCCTCTCTGTCAGGCCTGGGCTGGGACATGCTGCCTCTGACCTTTCTGGAACCGCCAGCCCTGCAGCTTGAAACACCGAATCTGGATGCATAGGGGGCGCGGGGGCAGTTTCATCTGGGAGCCGGTGACACGTCAGACTGGCGCGTGGATAGACCTTGTGTCCAAGACGCAGAAAATCCTTTTTACAAAACAGGCATAACAGCTACTCACAGAGGTTGATGGGAATTACAGTATACAGCATGTCAAAATGCTTTGTTGACTCCCTGTGAAGGTGGTTAATAACATAATTACTATTCATGAATCCCAAATGCTGTGAGCTGGCTGAGAGATAGTTAGCTGTTCCTGTGTGATCGCTGCAAGGTAATTTGACAGCTAACAAAGCCAGGAATAAGGAATGACTCACTTGGCTGCAGGGTGACCGTAGCACTATACTAACTGAACGTGTAAAAAGCCATGAGGAAGCTTGGATTAAAAATTCCCCATCAATAAATTTCTAAAACAAGGCTGATCCCAGGAACAGACGACACTGCCGGTGGACAGCTGTTTGTCCTCAGAGCCAGCTGGTCCCCCTGGCCTGTTCTGCTCCCCCGGGCAGGGGCTGACTCCTGCGGGCTGTTTCCCGCACTGCAGCAGGCTGGGTCCATGGGAAACACTGCTGGGTTGGAAGGAAGAGGGGAGAGCGCCCACAGTTCCTCTCCTTACCGGTGGCCTTAGACAGACACACCACCCCTCCCTTTGGTCCTCCATCTACCTAGGGCTTCCTGAACTTGCTGGGGTCACTGCCTACTTTCTGTTTGGCACCTCCTCCCCCACTATATAGTGTCAGTTTCCTGTATTAAAAAAAAAACCCTCTGGGTGGCTTCTGCTTCCTTGTTGAACCCTGATTGACACAACAAGATGAGGATGGCCTTGGAATGGTGCTGAATGAAAAAGTATGGGAGGACTTTGAAGAGAAATATAAGGCTTCTAAAGCCACCATTCGGGTTGAGAGGCACTCTTCCTAGAGTGTACAGCTGCAGAAGGCATGGCGAAGAATCCAAGATAAACCCTGGGGACGCCCCGCCTCAGCTGGAAGCCCGTGACCCTGACTTCTCCTCCCACACTCAGCATCAGAGCTCCCGACAGTGTCTCTGGCTTCCGAGAGCATCTATGCAGGAGCGTGCCCAGAATGCGCGTGCTTGGTTTAAAAGGGAAAGAGCCACAGAGGTAGAATGGCCGCTGCAGCTCCCCATGGAGCTGGGCTCCCCAGGTTGTCTGCTGCTCCTGTCCTGACAAGATTTGGCACATCTGGAAAACGGGTGCATTCTCACTGGTCCTCATGGGAACCGGTAACTCAGCCCCAAAGCCATCCCTTGTCTAAAAGAGCTGCTGTACTCTGTCTCTTCTTCTCAAATAAATAAATCTTTTTTTATTTTTTATTTTTTTTTATTTTTGACAGGCAGAGTGGACAGTGAGAGGGAGACAGAGAGAAAGGTCTTCCTTTTTGCCGTTGGTTCACCCTCCAGTGGCCGCCGCGGCTGGCGCGCTGCGGCCGGCGCACCGCGCTGTTCCGATGGCAGGAGCCAGGTGCTTCTCCTGGTCTCCCATGGGGTGCAGGGCCCAAGCTCTTGGGCCATCCTCCACTGCACTCCCAGGCCACAGCAGAGAGCTGGCCTGGAAGAGGGGCAACCGGGACAGGATCGGTGCCCCGACTGGGACTAGAACCTGGTGTGCCGGCGCCGCAAGGCGGAGGATTAGCCTACTGAGCCGCGGCGCCGGCCTTTTTTTTTTTTTTTTTTTTGACAGGCAGAGTTAGACAGTGAGAGAGAGAGAGAGAGAGAGAGAGAGAGAGAGAAAGGTCTTCCTTCCTTTGGTTCACCCCCCAAATGGCTGCTACGGCCGGCGCTGCGCCGAACCGAAGCCAGGAGCCAGGTGCTTCCTCCTGGTCTCCCATGCGGGTGCAGGGCCCAAGGACTTGGGCCATTCTCCACTGCACTCCCGTGCCACAGCAGAGAGCTGGACTGGAAAAGGGGCAAGCAGGACAGAATCTGGCGCCCCGACCGGGACTAGAACCTGGGGTGCTGGCGCTGCAAGTGGAAGACTAGCCAAGTAAGCCGTGGTGCCGGCCTAATCTTTAAAAAATAAATAAAAAAGAGCTGCTGTTCCTTTGCAGGGAGAACGACAGTGTAACTTTAGTGTGGCTTTTCTCCCTGCAGACCTGGACATGACAAGTACATGGGGAAAACAGGTTCCTTCCATAAAAACATAATCACGCCCACCTTCTGAATGAGAACACTATCTCCAGGAAGTAGAGCACATGCCCGCTGCAGAAATTCAAATCTGCCTTAGAAATGGTGCTCTTTTGCTTCCTCTGTTTGCACACAGTAATGAAGGGAAGCTCCTGCCTCACTGACCCAATTGGGTAAAAGAAGACTGGCTGGCTGCCCACACCGGCTGTGGGAAACAGTGGGGGGCTGGCAACATTCACCCCCTCTGGAAAGGGCACTCCTGATCGTGCTGGCCGTGGTCCGGCTGCAAGCTGCGGCAACTGCTCCAAAGCCATCCCTGTGACCACACCGGCACCAGGCGCAGGACTGCCTGGACGGATGGAAACCGCTGTGTGCAGCAGGCCAAGGAGAGGCTCCCGTGTGGGTGACATGTGGGTGGCACTTGCTTTTGCAATGGACAGGGAATAAGGGGTAGGGAAAATCTTTAAGTTTTAATTTTATTTGAAAAGCAGAGAGACAGAGAGATGCTCTTCCTGCTGGTTCATTCCCCAAACGTTCCCATAGCCAGGCTGAGGCAGGCTGGGGCCAGAAGCCTGGAGCTCAGTTGGGGTCTCCCATGTGAGTGACAGGAACCCAAGTACCCGAGCCATCATCTGCTGCCGCCCAGGGGGAGCATCAGCAGCAAGCTGAGAGACCAAGACTGGAAAGGGGCACTCTGATGTGGGTGTGGGTATCCCGAGCGGAGGCTGCACCACTGCACTGAATGCCCACTCCACCTGTTTGTTGTTAAAGAGGTATTTACTGATTTATATGAAAGGCACGTCACAACGCCAGCCCCACCCCACTTTTTTTTAAAGGAATCTTTCACCTACCCTTGCTTTCCAATGTCTTGAAATGTCCATTTCCTTACCATCATAAAACTTGGGCCTTGTGACCAAGCATATGTGTTTTATTTTCCCCCCCAAAAATGTATATAGGTCTTTCTGTATTAATAAAATGTTTAAATAAATAAATAAATAATTTTAAAAATGTCTTCTCCTAAGGGTTATTCATTCCAGACAGCTTTCTGTCATTACGTAGTGGCTCACTCAGCCGACAGCCAAGCACGGCTACCATCAGGTAAGGGCACAACCTACAGGTGTCTCCGGTCATAACGAGATCCCCTGGGGGTCGCTGCCTGTGGTGCCAGCATCCAATGTGAATGCTCGTTCCTCCCAGCTTCTCCACTTCCTGTCCAGCTCCCTGCCAATGTGCCTGGGAAAGCAGTGGCGGACAGCCCAAGTGCCACCAACGTAGGAGACCCAGATGGAGTTCTAAGGTCCTGGCTTCAGTTTGGCATAGCCCCAGCCCCGGCCACTGTGGCCATTTGGAGAGTGACCCAGCAGATGAAAGATCTCTCTCTCACCACCCCTCTCCCACCTCCCATAACTCTGTCTTCCAAATAAATAAATAAATAAATAATGTTTAAGAGAGAGAGAGAGCGCGCCTCACACTCAAAAAGTTTGGGAATGCTAAGGAGTAACTCAGATGCTGGATTTCTAATGTTCAGGGGGAGCCCAGAAAAGCATTGAGACGACAGTGATGGGGGAAGGCCTGTGCACCACAGCTCTCTAGACTTCTCCCCACCCTCATCCCCCAGTTCTCTGCACCCACGCCCGCGCCTCCTCTGTGTCCCACCCTGCCCCAGCCACAGCCCCTCCAGAGCTGGGAGGGCGGCCTCTCGGCTGAAGGAGCTGTTAGCAGGTGTTGTACATACACTACCATGCGATCGAGAAGGTCCTCCTCCAAAGGATTAGAGCTGAGAAAAACCCTCAAGGAAAGAGGTCTTGTGGAGAAAATGGGTCGCTGGCGGAGATACTCTGGGTTAGAAGCCAGTGTTTATAGTTTGGCCTGCAGGGAGGGATTCTCCAAGAGCAAGGAGAGCAGGAGCCTGCCACACAGGGAGGGTGACACCACAGAACACAGCGGCTCTCCAAGAAAGTGGGTCAAAGAGGGGCGGTACCTGGTGCAGCAGCGGAGCAGCTGCTGGGGACACCCGCATTGCATACGGAAGTGCCTGGAATCCAGTCGCACCTCCACTTCCGGTCCAGCTTTTTGCTAATGCACCCCAGCAGGCAGAGGTGATGGCTCAAGGACCTGGGTCCCGGCCACTCATGTGGGAGATGGAATGGAGAGCCTAGTCCCTGGTATCTGCCTTCCCCAGCTGGGGCAATTGTAGGCATTTGGGAAGGGAACCAGTAGACGTTAAGATTCTCTCTCTCTCTCCCCCTCAAATACATAAGTAAAATTTTTAAAAGAGAAAATAAAAACCAAAGAACAAATCACATCTGGAATCTTGGGAGAGAGGGAAGGGCAGCTGGTCGCAGACCACAGAGACTAAAGAACGGAACCTCATCTCTTCAACCAAATGTTCAAATTCAGCGTTCTCCACAGTGAGACCACCTGCCACTCTGAGCCCTGAGTGGGGGCACTGGAGGCACAGGGCACCACGCTGGCAGTGCCCTTGCCAAAACCTCGGTTCCCTGATCCAGTCACGAGGGAGCAATGTGACAGCTCCGGGCTGTGAGATGCCCTGCAAGACAGCTGGCTTTGACTCATCCGCAGAAACCAAGGTTGTCCCTTCTGGATTGCAAGCGACCAAGAAGCATAAAACCAGCTACAAGGCATGAACTCGGAGTGGGCTTTAAAAAATCTCTAAAAGAAAAATCGGAGACAGACCCAAGTCTGTACTAAGAGAAATGTTTTCAGAGGTGTCCGTACAGTTGTTTTTTTTGTTTGTTTGTTTGTTTGTTTTTTTAAATTTTTGACAGGCAGAGTGGACAGTGAGAGAGAGAGACAGAGAGAAAGGTCTTCCTTTGCCTGTTGGTTCACCCTCCAATGGCCGCCGCAGCCAGTGCACCACGCTGATCCGAAGCCAGGAGCCAGGTGCTTCTCCTGGTCTCGCATGGGGTGCAGGGCCCAAGCACTTGGGCCATCCTCCACTGCACTCCCGGGCCATAGCAGAGAGCTGGCCTGGAAGAGGGGCAACTAGGACAGAATCCGGCGCCCTGACCAGGACTAGAAGCTGGTGTGCCGGCGCCGCAGGTGGAGGATTAGCCTGTTGAGCCACGGCACTGGCCTACATACAGTTATAATCAGATCAGTGCCAATTTTCTTAAGTATGGTAACGATGTGATGAGGTGACAAAGGTCCTGATTCCTAGGCCTTGCACACTGACGTATTTCGGCGTGAGCGTTCCCAATGGCTGTCATTTGCACCATGCACTTGCAAATGGCTTGGCCGAGTCAAAATAAAATATCCCCAAGTGGTACATTTAGCACTGTACTTTCATTGAACTTTTCTATAAATTGAAATTTTTCAAAATAAAAAAAAGGAAAAGAAAAATCAATATTGATGTTCCTAAAGGGGGAACAAAATTATGATAGCAGTGCATCCCCAGATTTCCAGGAATTTCTGTCAAACTTTCCTCACAAACTCCTCTCAGAAAGGTGCTCATTTGTTCAACTAGAAATGCAAATACACAGAAGCCTTAAAAAATATCCTGACAATTCTAACATTTTGGCATTCAAACCAGAGCTTCCAGATGGCACCTTATGCTTGAGAGCACACGAATGTGTCAGATTATGTGTCCTGACTGTAGCTCAGGAAATGCGGTCGATGGCCTGGCATAGCATCCACCACCCCCAGCCCTCTGGAGGGGCCACTCCTGGGAGAATCCCACGCCCTCAGCACCGCCAAGCTGACAGAGTCCTGGGGAAGTGCCTGACCAAGACTAGGTCAGAGCTCCGCTGCTGCCAGCACCCAACAAGCACTCCTGGTGCCGGCACCCAGAGACAAGGGCGAGCGGTGGCTCCCAGCCGTGAGGGTGGCAGTGCAGAGGCACAGGGGGAGAAGGCAGAAGTGCCTTCTGTAGGGGACTTGCCAAGGAGGTAGCTGCCCAGGTGCGCGAACAGAAAACAACGGCACAATGGACAGAGGGCAAAGACGAGAGGAATGGGGAAAGGAAGAATGACTGGAGGATGGATGACGGGGGCTGAGGGAGGGTGGGGACCACGGCTTCTTCCCCCGGCTGCCTCTCAGGGTTCCTGATGACTCTTTACAAGGCCGAGTTAATTTCCAAGTTTCCAGTGTTCTCATGACCTCAAGGGCTGACTCAAAAAATCCTGCATCTTGGCAACAAAAACTCGGCTTAGACAGGACTTGGGCCCTTGGGTAAGCTCAGGTGCAAAGGGCCGAACTGCTCAGTGCCCGGAGAGCGCGTGCAGGCTTTATGAGGCCACCCGGAACTGAGAGAGGCTGGCTACGATCGATGTCCAGGACAGAATTTTTCAAGGATGAGAATCGTCAAGAGATGTAAAACCAGAGAGGGAAAACGTGCAATAAAATAAGATATAATACAGTTTCAAAGTGTCTCCCTACAGGCTTTTTATTAATCTCACAAAGGTGAAAACAGCAGATTTGTGGTGGAGACATCAGCATATACCTCAGATTGCTTTAAAAGACGTTGCAAGGGGAGTTTTGAACATTTTCAAAATTCAATCTTGAATATTTTATTAAATAAAATAAAATAAAAGAAAAATTGAATGAAATAATGGTGTTGTAGCAATGTTAACTTTCCAAATTTTCCAAAATATTTTTATTTATTTGATAATCAGACAAAGTGCACACCCATTTGCTGGTTCACTCCCCAAGTGCCCACAACAGACAGGGCTGGGTCAGGACTGGAGCCAGGCGTGGGTTACACAATCCAGGTCTCCCACGTGCGTGGCAGGGACCCAGGTACTTGAGCTATCACCTGCTGCCTCCCAAGGTCTGCATTAGCAGGAAGCTGGAATCAGGAGCCAGAGTCAGGAATGGAACCCAGGCACTTCCATGTGGGCCTCAAGTGTATTAACCACAGGCTGAACACCTGCTCCTTTTTTTTTAACTTTGAAGATTTATTTTAATATCTTGTGCTATAAAGACACAAAGAAACTGTCCTTGTTCTTAGAAAATATGTGCTAAAAATTATATGCATGTGTATAAATATGTATGTGTATGTATGTAACATAGATATAGATAGATATCTATCTATATATACAGACAGAGAGAAAACAAATTTAACGCAAAATGCTAACAATTCTTGAATCCCGGTAAAGCATTTATGTGACTCCCTTAGTCTATTCTTCTAACTTTTCAGTAAGTTTGAAATTTCATTTGAAAATAAAAGGGAGGGGGCTGGTGCTGTGGTGCAGGTTAAAGCTCTGGCCTGAAGCGCAGGCATCCCATATAGGTGCCGGTTCTAGTCCCGGCTGTTCCACTTCCAATCATGCTCTCTGCTATGGCCTGTGAAAGCAGTAGAAGATGGCCTAAGTCCTTGGGCCCCTGCACCCACGTGGGAGACCCAGAAGAAGCTCCTGGCTCCTGGCTTCGGATTGGCAAAGCTCTGGCTGTTGCGGCCATTTGGGGAGTAAACCAGAGAATGGAAGACTTCTCTCTGTGTCTCTACCTCTCTCTGTAACTCTTTCAAATTAAATAAATAAATAAATAAATAAATAAAATAAGGGCCGGTGCCGCGGCTCAATAGGCTAATCTTCCGCCTGCAGCACCGGCACACCAGGTTCTAGTCCCAGATGGGGTGCCAGATTCTGTCCCGGTTGCCCCTCTTCCAGGCCAGCTCTCTGCTGTGGCCCGGTAGTGCAGTGGAGGATGGCCCAAGTGCTTGGGCCCTGCACCCAATGGGAGACCAGGAGAAGCACCTGGCTCCTGCCTTTGGATCAGCACGGTATGCCAGCTGCAGCGCGCCAGCCGCAGCAGCCATTGTGGGGTGAACCAAGGGAAAAGGAAGACCTTTCTCTCTGTTTCTCTCTCTCTCACTGTCCACTCTGCCTGTAAAAAATAAATAAATAAACAAACAAATAAATAAATCAATAAAATGGAGGGGGCTGGCTACAGTGCCGGCGTGCCATATGGGTGCCAATTCAAATCCTGGCTGCTCTACTTCCCATCTAGCTCTCTGCTGTGGCCTGGGAAAGCAGTAGAAGATGGCCCACGTCCTTGGGCCCCTGCACCCTCGTGAGAGACCCAGAAGAAGCTCCTGGCTCCTGGCTTTGGATTGACCCAGCTCCAGATGTTGCAGCCATTTGGAGAGTGAACCATCAAATGGAAGACCTCTCTCTCTCTCTCTCTCTCTCTCTCTCTCTCTCTGCCTCTCCTTCTCTGTGTAACTCTGCCTTTCAAATAAATAAATAAATCTTTAAAATAAAATAAAAGGGCTCCAGCTTCGTGATGCAGTTAATTAAGCCAAGGCTTGCAACCCTGGCATCTCATAGCAGAGTGCTATATTAAGTCCTGGCTGCTCCACTTCCAATCCAGCTTCCTGTTAATGTGCCTGGGAAGGCAGCAAGTGATGGTCCAAGTGCTTGGGCCCCTGCCATCCACATGGGAGAACCAGATTGAATTCCTGGCTCCTGGCTATAGCCTGGTCCAGCCCAGACTGTTGAGGCCATTTGAGGAGTAAACCAGCAGATGGAAGCTTTCTCTCTCTGTCTCTTTCTCTGACACTCTGCCTTTCAAATCAATCAATCAATCAATCTTTAAAAACTACAAGAGGAATGAGCATCATGGTGCAGCTGGCTTACCACCTCTTGGGACACCATCATCCCATATCAGAGTGCCTGGGTTTGAGTCCCATCTCTGCTTCCTGCTAATGCGCACTCTGTGAGACAGCAGATGATGGCTTAAGCACTTGGGTCTCTGCCACCCACGTGGGAGGCCTGGATTGAGTTCAAGGCTCCAGTCTTCAGCATGGTGCAGGCCTAGCTGGACTTTGGGGGGTGAACCAGTGGATAGGAGATCTCTGTCTTTCTCCTGCCTCTCCATCACTCTGCCTTTCAAGCAAATAAAAATAAACTTAAAAATAAGGTGACAGAAAATTAACACATAAAGGTACAAACTTTTTCAAAAGTACACTTGGGTGCACAGCCTCGCAGTTAAGACACTTGTCTTCCACGATGGAGTGCCTGGGTTTGATACAGTACAGATCCTGGGAGACAGCAGGTGATGGCTGAAGTGATTCAATTCCTGTCTCCACATGAGGGACCTAGACTGTGTCCCCAGATCCTGGCTTCAGCCTGGCCCAGTCCTGGTTGTTTTAGGTACTTGGGGGGTGAACCTGCAGATAGCAGCTCTCCCTCTGTCTTGTCTCTTTCTGTCTCTCTGCATCACACACATTTTTTTAACTGCATTCTAGTGCTAATCAGATTCATGTGAAATAGGAAAAACAATTTCTTTTTGGGGTATTCACAAATCATCATGTTAAAAAATAATCTGTGCCTAAAATAATTTTATTTGCAAGGATTTTGCTTGGAGAAATCATATTTACATCAAATAGTTTTTGCAAAATGCAAGTGTATTTATTGCTGAAAACATCAGCTGATAAAGGAAAGAAGACAGACGGGGTGAGAGATACCCAGCCATGTGAACCAAACTTTAAATTTAATAAGAAAACCATTCCACTGCTGAGAAGTGATCTTAGGATTACTTTGATAGCTTGTTATCAAACCCAAGGGAGACACGGAACACCTTTTTAAAAGATACCACGCGGTCCCTTTTCCTAAAAGTAACCCACGATGTGTACTTTATTAAAATTGGCATATAATTCATATAAAATTCACCCTCAGAGTGTACAAGTCACTGTGTTAGCATATCTACAATGCTGTGCAACAATAATCACTAATTCTAGAATATCCGCATGGCCCCCAAAGAAATGCCACATTGTTAGCAGTTGTCCCCGATGCCAGCTTCCCCTCACCCCACCCCCTGGACACTGCTGCTCTACTTCCTGTCTCTATGGATTTCCTATTCTGAGCATTTTCCATAAATAGACTCATACAAGGTGTGGCCTCTTGTGCCTGGCTTCTGTCACTTAGCATGCATAATGCACTCAAACTTCATCCACGTGGCCTCGTAAGTCAGGAAGGCCCTCCTCCCCACACTGATCAGTATTCCATCACACGAATGCACCACACTCTCCGCTCTGCCATCACCTGATGGACACTTGGGCCACCATGGACAAGGCCGCTGTGAACACTCATGGACAAGTGTGCAGGGGGAAGGCACAGTTCTCCTAGACATCTGACTGGGCGCAGAATTGCAGGACTTCGTAACCATATGGTGACATAATGCGTCAACTTTGAAGGGACAGCCAGACCGTTCTCCAGGGTGGCTGCACCGCGGCTGCCCCAGCAGTGCAGGAGGGCTCTCACGTCTCCACATTCCAGCACTCGCTAGTGCCTCTCATCACTGGAGTCTCCTGGTGAGCGTGAAGGGTAGCTTGTAGCTCATGGTGGTTTTGATCTGCATTTCCTTAATGAGCAAGGAGAGAGGGCAACTTTTCATTTGTTTATTGCCATCCCTGTATGTTTTGGAGAAATCTGTACTCCTGAATCCAAAGATTTATTATCATTATTTTTAATAAGTTTTAAAAATATATTTATGGGGCCGACACCATGATGCACTAGGTTAATCCTCCGCCTGCAGCGCTGGCATCACATATGGGCACCGGGTTCTAGTCCCGGTTGCTCCTCTTCCAGTCCAGCTCTCTGCTGTGGCCCGGGAAGGCAGTGGAGGATGGCCCAAGTGCTTGGGCAGGGGAGACCAGGAGGAAGCACCTGGCTCCTGGCTTCAGATCGGTGCAGCGCGCCAGCCATAGCAGCCATTTGGGGGGTGAACCAAAGGAAGGAAGACCTTTCTCTCTGTCTCTCTCTCAGTGTCTAACTCTACCTGAAAAAAAAAAAAAAAAAAAAAGAAAGAAAGAAAGAAAGAAAGAAAGAAAGAAAGAAAGAAAGAAAGAAAGAAAGAAAGAAAACTAAAGAGAAGCAGGTGAGATCTGTGTGGACTAAGAGACCCTGGGCCAAGCCTGGCTCCTTCACGCCAGTGGTGGCCGTGAGGGATGATAACACCTGCCTTGCTGCTCTCACAGGGTTGTGCCAACACAGAACGAGGGAGTGTGTGGAGAAGCTTGGGCCACGTCAGGGACACTGTGGATCTCCAGTGTGCGGGGCGGGGGACCAGTTCCTCCCAGGCTGCAGGAGGAGGGCCTCTCCCCCACCACCGGGCAGACGCTTCCCAAAGGGAGAGCAGGCAGAGGCAGAGCGAAACAGCAGCGTTCCCTGCAGAGGGGCAGCTGGCACTGAAATCAACAACACAAGGACAAAGCAGCAGCTTCTCCCACCCTCGCGGGCTGCAGCATGTCGACCTGGGCCCTTCAGGGGCGGTGAGACGAGCCCACCAGGCTGTGGGGACTGTGGGCAGAGCTTACAGGCTTAGGGGCTGCAGTGGGATGAGAAGGAAAAAACACCCCACCGCACCAACTTGATTTTCCTACAGAAGCGCACAACCGAGGAATGAACTGATGTGAACGCCTGACAAGGGGCCGACTCAGCTCAGCGGGACACTCTGGGTATCCCAGAAGGCCCAGGTGTTAAGGGGCTTAGCTCCCAGTCTTATGTTACTGGTTAATGGAGTCATGTCTGCCCAGTGGTAGTAGATTGGACATACTCTCATGAGTATGTCCAATTATCAGAGTACTGCTCAAGTGAACTAGAAACTAGGATGAGGCAGCATGCAATGGGCCTTGAAGGGTGAACAGGAGTTTGTCAGGAGACAAGGCCAGAGGAAGAGCCTCTCCCACAGAGCAAACAGCATGTGAAAATGCATGATTCAGCCAAGGAGAGCGAGTATCCCAGGGTGGCTGGGCTTGTGGTATTGAGGTTGTTGGGGTGGAGCCCCACAATGAAGTCATGGCAGCTTTCTAAAGAGAGACATGGGGGACCAGCACTGTGTCACAGCAGGTTAAGCTGCCACCCACAACACTGGCATCCCGTATGAGCAGTGGTTCAAGTATCGGATGCTCCACTTCCAATCCAGCGCCCTGCTAATGCGCCTAGGAAAGCAGCAGAGGATGGCCCAAGTCCATGGCCCCTGGCACCCACATGGGAGACCCATATCTAATTCCAAGCTCCTGGCTTCAGCCCAGCACAGCCTTAGCTATTACAACCTTTGGGGAGTGAACAAGCAGAAGGAAGATCTCTCTCTCATTCTCTGTCTCTCCCTTTCTCTGTAACTCTGCATTTCAAAATAAATAAGTCCTGAGAGAGAGAGAGAGAGAGAGAGAGAGAGAGAGAGATGGACATGGGCAGCAGGATGCTCCTGTCTCTCTCTGCTTCCTGGCCTGCTGTGTGATCCCCCCTCCACATCCTTCCAGCATCCACTGCCCTCATCAGACACCAAGTGACTAACGGAGCCGCTGATCTTAGACAGTGATTCTCCAAAACTGAGCAGAAGTAACCGATCTCCACTTGTAAGTAGCTTCTCCTGGCAGTCTTAGTTGCAGTAGTGAAAAGCTGACTGCTAGGGTGGGCAAGATCTGCCTAATAGTTCCCAGGTCCCCGCCAGGCTCTTCAGTGTAACGGCTCCCGGTCAGGGAGTGCCCACCTTGAGCTAAGTGTTCTGCCAGGCGCTTTACCTAGTCTAACCCGCACGAGGCGCTGTTACCACTTCACACGCGGTGAACTCACAGGCTGTGCAGCTGGAGAGTGTTGGAGCTACGATTCAAGCCGGGTCTGTGAGTGCTGCAGCGACTCAACCTCAACACCACAAGCCCAGCCGGCCCGGAGGTACTCGCTCTCCTCAACCAAATCATGCTTTTTTTTTTTTTTCACACGCTGTTTGCTCTGCGGAGGAGGCCCTGCCTCTGGTCTCACTCCCCTGACAAACTCCTCTTCATCAACGCTGTCCTCATCGTAGCTAATAGTTCAGTTGAGCAACAGTACACACATAAGGGTTTATTAGAGGTAGTTATAGCTCCTGTAAAAGTGTTATTTTTAAAAATTATCTAACTTTTATGTTTATGGAAAGAAATGTGAGCAGTCACTAGGTCTTGTTAGTTCTTTAACTTTCTCCTAACACTGTATTATGAAAAACATTTTTTTAAAATATTTGCTTTTGTTTATTTGAAAGTCAGAGTTAGAGAAAGAGAGGGAGAGTCGGAGAGATCTTCTGTCTGCTGGTTCACTCCCCAGATGGCTACAGCCACTGGCGCTGGGCCAAGGTTAAGCCATCCAGGTCTCTCACATGGGCGGCAGGGCACCAAGGACTTGATCCATCTTCTGCTGCTTTTTCAGGCACATTAGCAGGAGGAGCAGCCAGGGCTTGAGCTGGCGTCCATATGGGATGCCACCTGCTGTGTCACAGCACTGACCCTGATGAAAAATTGTCAATATAGAGCAAAACTGGAAGAATGTTGACAGCAATCAGTGATATACCACCGACCTAGATTATACTATGAACACTTTGCTGTACTTGCTTTAGCAAATGTCTGCCCATGCCTCTATCGTATCCACCCTTTAATTCACTTAATTTGTTTCTGCATTTCAAGATAAATTAGTCTTCAGAACACTTTCCCATAAATAATTCCGTGACTTCACTTGTTGGAAATGTTGCTATTTTTTCAGTCTTCTGAATCAGTTTCATTGAAGGGCATCCCAAGATCACATAACTATTTTATTTGAAAAAAATTCCAATGTTGTTAAAAAAAAAAAAAGCAGACAGACAAAATGATTTGATAACTACCAGCTTAGTGCTCTCAGCTGGAATTAGGAAGAAAGTAGCTCATGGTGAAGAGTGAATAACTGATATCCTCTGGAACGCACAGCTCTTCCCTGGCTTTCATACATATAACAATGAAAGTTAATGTTTGCCTGGTGTAGTTTCAGGTGAGGGACATCATTTTGTCCTTTTCAAAATCCCTGAAATTACACTGGTAACTTGTTCTAAGTTTTCTTTTCTTTTTTTCCTTTCTAGAACTTTTATTTTTTTAATTATTTATGTATTTGAAAGGTGCAGAGTCAGAGAGAGAGAGAGAGAGAAATCTTCAAACCACTGGTTCACTCCCCAAATGGCCACAACAGCTGGAGCTGGGCCCCACTGAAGCCAGGAGCCAGGAACTCCATTGTGGTTCCCACATGGGTGGCAGGCGCCCAAATACATGGGCCATCTTCCGCTGCCTGCCATATGCATTAGCAGGGAGCTGGAGAGCGGAGCAGCTGGGACTCGAACCAGCACTCTGATATGGGATGCCCATGTCACAGGCATGGGCTCAACCTGCTGCAGCACAGCGCTGGCCCCTTCCCTCTGGAACTTATTTGAATTCAGAGAGGAAAGGGAATCGTGTGGTTTCTTTAAAAAGTATCCTCTCTAAAACAAATAATGGTGCTGAGGGAATTGTTGGAGAAAGCAAAGAGAAGTGGATGGTAATGTAATACTATCATCGGTCCATAACAGTAATGGCCATGGAGGCTGTGAAGACTTCCTGGAGACCTTTGACCACATTTGCTACCTGCACCAGCTCTGTGCCAGAGGTGCTGTTTCCATTGTTGTTGTGGTAAACACCACTTGGATGCATCACGGACATTCACACCGCTGTACGACCGTCTCCACGTGGCTTGCCCTGGGCACCTGACGTTTGCTCTGGAAATCAGCTGGTTTTGCCTCTCCACATTCATTTCCTTCTGGTAACAGCTCCCCAGTTCCCCCTGAGGAAACCACGGTTCTCCTTTCTCTTCTTTCTAGAGGACGTTAATTCTGACGGAATGCATCATCCACTTCTAACAGCGCACTTCGGCAGCCTGACATGCGCACTGCGGGGTCACCGACCCCTGCCTTTCATCAGATGTCCATGCCTGGTTCTCATCCCAACTCTTGACTCCAGAGAACGGCCTGTGATTAATGCTGGACCCATTAGAGCATCCTACTTTCCCAACCACAGCGACAAGACCCCAAGGATGAGTGTGAGAGTGAAAGGGAGAGAGGAGCTGGCCATGTGGAGCAGCAGGTTAGGCAGCCACTTGCGATGCCAGCATCCCACATCGCAGACCGCTGGTTCATGTCCCAACCGCTCCTCTTCCAGTCCAGCTCCCTGCCAATGCACCTTGGAAGGCAGTGGAAAATGGCCCAAGCATTTGGACCCCTGCCACCCAGGTGGGAGACTGGATGGAGCCTCTGGCTTCCGCCTGGCCCAGACCTGGCTGTTGCCGGCATTTGGGGAGTGAACCAGTGGATGGAAGATTCTCTCTGTCTGTCTGTCTGTCTCTCCTTCTCTATCACTTTGCCTTTCAAGTAGATGAATAATTAAAGAAGAACTAATGGGAAAGGGGCCTCCTCTTTGTGCTTCAGATGCTAAACCAGTGAGAATTAAGCTTAGGGTGATGGGCAGCCATCTTTGTCACCAAGCCCAGCACCCCCTGATAATGAAGCCCACACGAGGGGAACAGAGCTGAGGAAAGGGGATGTATGGTTCCGGCCATGTTGCTTTAACACCCAGAGCCAGCCATGTCTGAACCACTGAGCCGTAGGCTTTTCAGTGATTTCAACCAATAAATCCCCTTGTTGAAGCAAAGTTGAGGTTTTTGGGTCATTTACGTCTTAAAAGAAACCTGTCTCATGGATCTCCAGTTGCACAGGAGGCTTTATGAGACCCAGGGATCCAGAGCAGGAGGTGAAGATGCCGCTGGGGACTCCTGCGTCCCATACGAGAGCGCCTGGAGTGCTCCTCTGCTTCTGATCCAGCTCCCTGCTAATGGTGCCCTGAGAGGCAGCAGCGATGGCGCCAGTGCTGGGTGCCCGGCACCCACGTGGGAGACCGAAGGGAATTACAGGCTCCTGGCTTCAGCCACAGCCAGCCCTGGCTGTTGAAGGCATTTGGGATGTGAACTAGTGGATGGAAGGTCTTTATCTGTCTCTTGAACTGCCTTACAAATAGATAAATAGGGGTGGTCGCTGTGGCGTAGTGGGCTAGGCCTCTGCCTGTGGCACTGGCATCCCATATGGGTGCCGGTTTGTGTCCTGGCTGCTCCTCTTCCGATCCAGCTCTCTGCTGATAGCCTGGGAGAGCAGTGGAGGATGGCCCAAGTCCTTGGGCCCTGCACCCATGTGGAAGATCCAGAAGAAGCTCCTGGCTCTTGGCTTTGGATCAGCACAGCTCCAGCCATTGCGGCCATTTGGGGAGTGAATCAGCGGATGTAAGACCTCTCTCTGTGTCTCTACCTCTCTCTGTCTGTAACTCTGCCTCTCAAATAAATTTTTTAAAAACAATCTTTAAAATAAATAAATAAATAAATAAATAAATATTTAGGAGAGAGAGAGAGAGGAGGGAGCAAGCACACTCCCATCAATGGGTTCATTCTCCAAATGCCTGCAGTAGCTGGGGCTTAACCTACTGTGCCACAAGGCCTACAGGAGCTCCCTTTAGCTATCTATGTGTGTGTGTGTGTGTCTGTCTGTCTGTCTGCCTCTTGAGTAAAGAATTTTTTTAAATCATCACCTTAACTAACCGAGTGCCTTACAAATTGAATACACACATTTATTCAAGGATGAAATTGAGAACAATGGTTTGGGGAAGAAAATGAATATAAAAAATGATGCCAATGGGGCCAGTGCTGTGGCATAGCAGGTAAAGCTGCCGCCTGCAGTGCCAGCATCCCATATGGGTGCTGGTTCGAGTCCCAGCTGCTCCACTTCCGATCCAGCTCTCCGATCTGGCCTGGGAAAGCAGTGGAAGATGGCCCAAGTCCTTGGGCCCCTGCACCTGTGGGAGACCCAGAGGAAGCTCCTGGCTTCCGGCTTTGGATCAGTGCAACTCAGGCCATTGCAGCCATCTGGGGAGTGAACCAGCAGATGGAAGACCTCTCTCTCTCTCTCTGCCTCTGCCTCTTGTAACTCTGCCTTTCAAATAAATAAATCAATCTTTTATTTAAAAAAAAAAAAAAGAGACCAAAAGTAAAAGCCAAAACCAAAGGAGACTGTAACCAGTTGTCAGTGATGCGCACTGAGCACCAGTGAGCAGGCACCTGTAAGCGTCTTACCCACAAGCTCGACCTGAGCAGGCTGGGAAGCTCAGCCTCCCTAACTCAGCGGACCCGAGCATTGGGTGAGGCACGTGGAGCTGTCCCTGCAAGAGGGTCGCCTCTGCTTTGTGATGCAGGTGCCCACTGCAGCCAGTGCGCAGGGCACCGCCAGTATGAGCACTGTTCTTTGCAGACAGTCAGGACCAGAGACAGCCCAGCGCACTGCTAACCCATACCCCAGAAGCAAGACACGGCGAGCCTGCTCTCTGTTTAGGAAGCTCCTGCACTTGGATGACAGGCATCGGGAGCCTCGGGCTCAAGTGCACAGGGTTCTTCACCAAGTTCCCAGGAGGGGACCCATTTGATGAAAGCACTTTTCTTGGCAAGGCTGTGTTTTTGTTTATTTATTGTTTATTTGAACGCCACAAAGAGACAGAGAGGGAGAGCATCCATATGCTGGTTCATTCCCCAAATGCCTGCAACAGGTGGAGCTGGGTCCTCTAGTCAGGAGCCTGAAACCCCACCTGGGTCTGCCACGGCCAAGCATGCGAGCCAGCACCTGCTCCCCCCAGGACGCACATTAACAGGAAGCTGGGATCGAAAGAACTGAACCCAGGCCCTCTGAGGTAGGATGTGGGCGTCCCAAGAGGCAGCCTCACCTCGGTGCCAAACACCTGAGCCTGGAGTTTGGGGTTTAACCTACGGACAGGAGTTGGGATTTTTTCCCTGGGCCCACAGTCCTGGAGTCCCAGGAGCTCAGGGTTTCATGTACAGATCTGTGGGCTGTGTGAGGAAAATAAGCACGCCTCAGCGCCACAACGCCAAGGAAACCACCAGCATCCCTGGCCACCGGGGTGCATCTCAGCCTCAGCAGGGAAGGAAGGAGGAGCACAGGAAATCGGGGAGGGCCAGCTGCGCACACTCTACCGCACAGTCCTCCTGTGTCCCACCCCCACCGCAGGTGCCTCCCTCCCTGGCTGTGTCCTAGGCCCCAATCCTGCCACCAGCCTCAGCCTCCTGCAGGCCCAGCCACCATCAGCCAGGCACGTGTCCACCTCCTCTGGGGGCACAGTGGAGCTGCCAGCCCCCTCGAGGGCAGCAGAGGGCAGCAGGAGCCACGTTCTTGCATCCTTACATCTCCTGGGTCTGTGGGGGATGTATGTTGCCCTACACGACCCAGCCTGCACCCAGAGGCCAGGAGGGCCCCAGAAGAGCACTGGACAAGGAGTCGGAAGGGCTGAGTTCTAGTCTCCCTTTGACACTTACTATCTGGGGTCCCAAGGAACAGAGCCTGCTGAATCCCACCCCCCCACACACAAATGCTCTGCGGGGGAGGGGTTCTGCCAACAGCCACAGCGGCATCCCCAGGGCCTGGCACGTGGAGGACATCGTGGGTAGAGGGTGGTGGCCAGGACGGTCTCATCTGTGAACTGGTGCGGGGTAGGGGTAGAGGTAGGGGTAGGGGTAGGAAGGGAGAGCCAAGCCGTCGCTTGTTCCCACTTTGCAGGTGAGAAAACTGAGGTTCAGAAACGTTTGCCGACCTGCTCACGTTCTCCCCCGCCAACACACACAGTCACGACTGATGCTGAGGCCCCGACTGTTGCTACTGCACCACCCCACCTTTTCAGTCCTAAGCGCTCCTGCAGGGAGTTGTTCCCACCCAAGCCAGGCTGGGCTGCAGCGGCGGCCGACCTGGGACGCAGCGAGCCTCAACTTCCCGCTGCGCTCCGTGCTGCCGGCCAGGGCGCCAACCTCCCACTGCCCAGCCTCCCGGCGCGCCCACCTCCGGGAGGCCCCCGCGCGGAAAATACTCACGGCTCCCGCAGGCCCAGGCGGCTCCGCGGGGCGCATCCTCTCCAGGGGCTCCCGCCTCCTCGAGAGCAGCCAAACGCGGGGCTGGGCTGCCTCCTCTCTGGGGCATCGGATTATTTTAGCACTTGCGGAAGGAACGGACGGAAACTGAAGTCACATGGAGCTCGAGCTGCAGCTCAACGACTCAGCAGCGCTCAGCCTCCCCGGGAGGGAACTGCCCCCTGCGGCGCGGGGGCTGGGACGCGCCCTTGCAGCACCTGCCGCACGGTCGCCAAGGAGCCCCCAGCAGACTAAGCGGACTGGACTCCCCAGGGGTTCTTGGTTGTTCTTAGGGTTTGCCCCTGGGGGCCCTTGCCTTCTAGGGCTGTCTGCCTGGAAATGCATTTCCCAAATTATGTCCAAAGAGCGTGTTGAGGCAGATTTGGGAAGTGGGCAGCTCAGGGATCTTCCAGTTATAGAAGGGGAGAGTCCTTCCCCTTCAGCCCAGTCTTTTTTTTTTTTTTTTTTTTTTTAGGATTTATTTTATTTATTTGAAAGAATTACAAAGAAAGGTAGAGACAGAGAAAGAGAGGTCTTCCATCCGCTGGTTCACTCCCCAGACGGCCATCCGGAGCTGCGCCGATCTGAAGCCAGGAGCCAGGAGCTTCTTCCAGGTCTCCCACACGGGTGCAGGGGCCCAAGGACTTGGGCCATCTTCTACTGCTTTTCCAGGCCATAGCAGAGAGCTGGATCAGAAGTGGAGCAGCCGGGACTAGAACCGGCGCCCATATGGAATGCCAGCACTTCAGGCCAGGGTGTTAACCAGCTGAGCCACAGCGCCAGCCCCTCAGCCCAGTCTTTAATAACGGTCTCCTTTTATGGGCCCAGTGCCGAGCTGTGAAAAAAAGAAAAATGAATGAAAGAAAGGAAGGGGAGTTGTGTTGTACTGGGCTGTTGGAGAGTGCCTCGAGCTTCCTGATAATCAGCTGCATGAATGGGTGGGTTTTTAAAACATTTTTATTTGTACTGTTTATCTTTTTAGAGAGAGAGAGAGAGCACACTCCCATCCACTAGTTCACTCCCCAGTTATCTTCTATGGCCAACACAGTGCCGGCAGAAGCTGGGAGCGGACACAATCCATGTCTTCTGGCGTGGGTCCAGTTGCTTGGACCAACACCTACTGCCTCCCAGGGTGTGCGTTAGCAGGAAGCTGGAGTTGGAACCAGAACTGGCTGTGGAACCCAAGTACTCGAACATGGGGTGGGAGCGAGGGGGGGGGGGCGGCTTCCAGGCTAAATGCCTGGAAGTGGGCTAAACCAGTGGGCTAAATGCCCACTCTGTTCTGTTTTGTTTTTTTCTTTTGCACATATTGGAATTTCTTTTTTTTAAATGTATTTATTTATTTTTCTGAAAGGAAAGGTTACAAAGAGAAAGAGAGAGATCTGCCATCTAATGGTTCATTCCCCAAATGGCTGCAACAGCTAGAGCTGGGCCAGGCCCAAGCCAGGAGCCAGGAAGCAGAAGCTTCTTCTGGGTTTCCCACATGGGTGCAGGAGCCCAAGAACTTGGGCCATCTTCCGGGCTTTCCCAGGCACATTAGCAGGGAGCTGGTTCAGAAGTGGAGCAGCCGGGACTCAAACCAGTGCCCATATGGGATGTGGTGGCAGCTTAACCCTCTATGCCACAACATCAGTTGGTACATCTATTGGGAATTTTAAAAGTTCTATGTTAGCTCCTGCCAAGAATTCAAAAAAATAATGTGAATTTATGAAACAGCTGCTATCAGAAGGCTGACAGGCATTGTGAAGAGTTCTACAAGGAGGGGCTAGCGCTGTGGCACAGTGGGTTAACTCCCTGGCCTGAAATGCCCGGATCCCACATGGATGCCGGTTCGAGACCTGGCTGCTCCACTTCCCATCCAGCTCTGTGGTATGGCCTGGGAAAGCAGTGGAAGATGGCCCAAGTCCTTGGGCCCCTGCACCTGCGTGGGAAACCCAGAAGAAGCTCCTGGCTCCCAGCTTCGGATCAGCACAGCTCCAGCCGTTGAGTTCAATTGGGGAGTGAAACAGCGGATGGAAGACCCCCCTCCCGCCTCTCCTCTCTCTGTGTAACTCTGACTTTCAAATAAATGAATAAATCTTAAAAAAAAGCGATAGAGAGAGAGAGAGACTTCTACATGCAATATCTTGGAGCCTGGAAGAGGCAAAGCACTCAGGGTGTCCCCAGCATGCCGCCCGGGCGATGCAGACAACTGCAGACAGAGCGTCAGGGAGGGGGCTCCTGTTCTCTCTCAGTTCCCTGCGGAGCTGGAGCGCTGGAACTTCTGGCGGAGCTGGACAGGGTCACCGCCTGTCAGCCTGGTCATTTGTGATTCTGTATGGCATTGCTATGCTTGGTGTGTCTGTCCCACGAGAGCAGGAGGAAGTCCTGTTTGCTTCAGACATCAAACATGTGGCACATTGTGTGCTCTCTGAACCATCCACTCATGATGGTGGTAGTGATGACATCCGTGCAAATGCTGCGCGTTCAGTTCTCACAAGCCCAGGTTCGATTCTGGCCTCTTTCTTCGCACTGTGTTCGCATTCTCTAATCTGAGCTCTACTTCCAAATCTCTCCTGGGGCAATGATTCAGACCTATATTTTTAACTCTCTCTGGTCAACCAACTCCTAGATGTCCCAGAGCCACTGCCATGCCACCTGTTCCAAAGTGAAGTCCTAGCCTGTGTCCCAGCATGTTTCTCTCCCAGTGTGACCATCACCATCTGTGGCAGTCTGCGATCCCGGCAGCCTGGCCCTGGGTTAGAGACTCCTCCCCACACATCCAATTAGTCACCAATTCCTGTGATTTTTACTCAGAAAGGTCTTGAACCTAACTCTACTCTCTGGTCGTGGGCCAGGGTCCTGGGTGTAGACCTCACCGACTCATGCCTGGACCACTTTGCAGCTTCCTTGGCTCCCTACCCCTTGTCTTTACCTGCTTCCCTACAGACTCCAGCCTGCAGCCCCTGGCATCTCTCTCGAAGGTGTGTTGGATCAACTCACTCTCTGCTTACAGCCTTCCATACCTTGGCACTACATCCTTGGATGCAACTTGGACCCGCAGTTTAAAACTTGGTTCAGAGATCCCTTCCAGAGGCCCAGGAACTGGCTGGGTGCGACTTCAGGCTCTCCATCCCCTTCTCAGCCCACCAAGTCCCACTGTTATGTGTTTTACACATCAGGGGTTGCACTTTAAAAAAAATTATTTTATTTATTTGAAAGAGTTACAGAGGGGGGTAGAGCCAGAGAGAGAGAGAGAGAGAGAGAGAGATCTTCCATCCACTAGTTCACTCCCCAAGTGACTGCAATGGCTGGAGCTGTGCTGACTGGAAGTCCAGAGCCAGGAGCTTTTTCCAGGTCTCCCATGCAGGTGCAGGAGCCCAAGGACTTGGGCCATCTTCTACTGCTTTCCCAGGCCATAGCAGAGAGCTGGATCAGAAGTCGAGCAGCCAGGACTCGAACCAGTGCCCATATGTGATGCCATTCTGCAGGCCGGGGCTTCAACCCCCTGTGCCACAGCGCCGGCCTCAGGGATTGCTTTTGAGACAAGACAGCTGTGACCCATCAAGAAAATTTAGAAAGCCGATGGTCGTGATGGTTGCCTGGACACAAGCTTAGTTGGAAAGCAGCACCAACAAGTCTCTCCTGGCCTAGCAGCAGGCTGGTGTGGCAAGCAGCACCTGACTCCCAACGGAAACCAAAGCAAATTTGCAGCTGAAAACAGCAGTCCTGCGCCGGCGAGGCTGTCAGCTCCGGACTCTCTAGCTTGGCCCAGGGCTCTGGGCCCTTGCCCAGCTGTGCCTTGAGAGGCCGAGGTGAGCAGAGTGCTTCTTCTTCAACGCAGCCCTCAGCCTCCAGCGCTGCTGCCCTGGCCTTGCGCACCCACCCTCAGCCAGTGAGAGTCTGGGGCCCCGGGGCTGCTTGCTTTGAGTTGACCGTGTGTATCGTGGTGTTTGTGCCCACCCCTGCACATTAGTAATAAAGCAAGGGGGCCGGCGCTGTGGCGTAGCAGGTAAAGCTGCCGCCTGTAGCGCTGGCATCCCATATGAGCGACAGTTCAAGTCCCAGCCGCTCCACTTCTGATCCAGCTCTCTGCTATGGCCTGGGAAAACGGTGGAAGATGGCCCAAGTCCTTGAGCCACTGGACCTGCATGAGAGAAGCTCCTGGCTTCTGATCAGCCCAGCTCCAGCCTTTGTAGCCATCTGGGGAGTGAACCAGCAGATGGAGGACCTCTCTCTCTCTCTCTCTCTCTCTGCCTCTCTGTGTAACTCTTTCAAATAAATAAATAAATAAATCTCTAAATATTTTTTTTTTAAAAGTAATAAAGCAAGGTTAGTGTGGGGCAGCTCACTAAGATCTCGGGGAGAGCTGAGTGAAGGCGGAAGTCAAGGAGGAGAAAGTCCGGAGCCCTCGCCGAGACGGAGCTGGGCCTGGCTGCTGGCCTGGTGGGCAAGTGGGTTCCACTGTTCCCCCAGCCACACAACGCACGCTCCCCCTCCCTGCACTCCCTCCTGCTTGAGGTGCTTCTCTCCTGCCCCCACCACGCTCCCCATTCCAAACGTGTAGCTTCTGCCCTGTCCTCTGAGAGACTTCGGCCTGCTGCCACTGCTCCCTGTCCCTCTGAGCACACAGGACCCGTGCCGGCGACATCCGCCCAATGACCTTGTGACATCTCTCATGCCAGGATTTCGTTGTTTTGCATCTCTATCTTCTTTCTCCAGCTGAGCTACAGACTCTAAAAGACAGTGGAGGGAGACACATCTGAGCAGGGGACAATATGCAGGGGGTCCCTTGGAGAGATGGGGGAGAGTCCACCATGCCCTGCAATGGTGTGCAGGGAACCAGGACGGGGCCCACGAGCCTGGCCCTCTTGCCCTTGTCCCTGGTGTTTTGCACCCTGCCTTGGATCGTCAGCCCTTGGCCACGGACAGGGCGGCCCTTGGCCGGAGTGGCTGGGCCTGGCCGGGCAGTGAGCTGTGGCCCCCCCCTCTCACAGCCTCAGCACATGACAGGGAGGGGATTTCCTCTGGGGCCCTAACTGGGAATTGTTCTCTGGCCCCACGTCAGCTGGCTGTTGGGGGAGTTTCATTTCCCTCATTTGGAATGGAGTTCTTAAGAACCAGAAGTCAAAAATGGAAAAAGAGGGGCCCCCCGCCCACGTTGGTGCCACTCAGTCCCTCGTGATGCCGCTATCGGAAGGGCTTAGGGGCCAATGTAGAGACTGAGGGTACAGAGGAGGGGGGTTTGGCTGTGGGTCGCTCCCGGCACGGTTACTAACCATCGGGGTGGGGGCGGGGAGGGGCCGGCTCTCAGATCCTAGATCAGCTCCTCGTGCTCCGTGCTCCCCACGGCCTCCCTCGGCCATGCCGGGACCGGCTCTGTGGGGACACGGCCCCTTCCTTTTCTGGAAAGGAAGATGTCAACAACAGTGTCGACATGAGACAAAGGGTTCCAGGCTGTGCAGGGATGAGACGATGCTTCTAGACGTACCCTGTGTGTACTGAGGCCCGGCTGCCAGGGGGATGGAGGAGGGAAGGGGCCACACCACCGGCCGTGGTGGAACAGAAGGCATCCCAGGAATAAGGCGACGGGGAGCAGTGGGAGGAAGAGGGCACACCTGGCAGGAGATTTCACACAGAACTTTCCGGAAGACATGGCACCTGAATGGCCCCACAGGAAATGAGACTGAGCATGGGGACAGAGTGGAGAAGAGATAAGGAAGACGGTGAATCAGGATGTGGCCTCATCCAGGACAGACTGGGAGAGGCTTGCTGGCGTCTCTTTGTGTCTCCAGGAGACTTCCTTCATGGAGCTGCCCAGGGCATCGTGTTTGTCACCACCATCTTCCGTCCGCAGGGACAGCAAGTGCCCGCAGGCAGGGACCGTGGTCTGCTTACATGTGCGTGCATCCTGAAGCCATCCTGAGTCCAGCGTCTCCTAAGTGCTTAGCAACCTCTCCTAAATGAAGGACGGTCAAGTGTCATTTCCCGGAGAGGCCGAGGACTTGGCCACCAAGAGGTCCTTCTCCGTAGCTGACAGAGATAAAGCGAGTCCTCGGCTTGGGCCCAGGGTGACCTCACACACGCCGCTCGGAGAACACAGCCCTCCTCGGCACTCCTTATTCTAGCCACGCAGGTCTCTGGGCTTTTGCCGTTGGCTCTTTGCTGGGTCAGGGAGGCTGCGCTCTGTGCCCTCCCACCCTCTGCTCAAACAGTACCTCCTCAAAGAGGCCATCCCTGACCACAGCATCTAACCCGGCACCCCTGTCTCTCTTTTCCTTTGTTTTGCTTTTCCTTCACCGTATTTTTTCTACTTATGCCCCCGCCTGGCATTTTATTAGCTATTTACCTGCCAATGATCTGCCTTCCCACCTCAACTGAGCACTCCCGAGGGAAAGAACTTCGTCTGTGTGTCCACTGCTGTATCCCAGGGCTTAGACCGCAGCCCGACACAGATGCTGCGCTCACACATTTCTACCCGAATGAATGAATGAATGAGTGAGTGAGTGAAAGGATGGATGCTCTCACAACACAGTGCCCGTGTGTGTGTGTGTAGCCAGGCATTGATTAATTAGTGCCAAGGCACTGAAGCCAACACAGGGAGGGACAGGTGCTCTTGGAAAGGGGGTTCTGGCGGCAAGGGTGGGGGTGACTGTCCCCCGTGAGAGGGGAAGGGCCGCCCGCACGGCAGCTCCACATTGACAGTCCCAGTTTACAGAAGAGAAAATCAGGGCCGACTCACCAAAGTCACACACCAGAAAGTGTCAGTACCAACTTGTTTTTAGTAACACTGGTTTATTTTTTTAACTTCTGATTATAGAAACATTACATGACTACCAATAAAAAAAGGCTAAGAAGATTACCCACAGGCCCAGGAGGCAGACAACCCACTGTGAACCTTGTGGTGTTTTGCCCTCCCAGCTGCACCCGGGCACATGCCTCTTGTCAGACATAAAGTGAAAGCTAGATGTTGCAAAGCGTGCACACATGATTTATAACATGTGGGAATTCTTTTCCTGTGTCCTTAATGTGCACAGACGTGAGTGTGATGAGCTCCCTCATGTTCTGTAGTGTGAATGCCTGGGATTAACTATTTGGCCTTCTTTGTTGTAGTGTAATAGCACAGGGCCCAACCCCTTAGCCCAAAACGTGGGATCCACAAGTATTTCAAAGCTCACAATTTTTCATGGCTGAGAGAGGTAACAACAGTGCATTTGCCGTTTATTAATAATTCCTCCAACGGAGTCTAGAACCACACCCCCAAACCAATACATCAATGTTTTGGCCACAAACATTCCCATTCGCATCCACCAGGCAGTGGGTACACATGACATCCTTGTGCCAGTTCAGCCTAGGTTTTGCAACCAAAGGAGATGGGGTCAAACTCATGCAACAAAAAAACACATCCTTGGTTTTCGGAGCTTTCTGGGTTTCAGAGCCGTGAGCTCCTATGAGGACCTGAAATCTGCCTTGGTCCCCAGCATGACCGTGCTCCCCCGCAGCCGCGTCACTCAGAGTGGCAGCAGAGAGGCCCCTCTGCGGGGCACAGCCCTGGCTGCTCAGGGAGAAGGAAGCAAGCATGGTGACCGATTCCTAGAACAGGGAGGGGTGCAAGTCGGGGCGGGGGTCAGCTGCAGCTTCCTGAGCAGCGGGGTGGGGGTGGGGGGTTCTGAGGAAGGAGGAAGTTGGTGACTGAGACCAGGTGCAAACGGCTGCAATGCAGAGCTTCAAAACTCCCAGATTAATCTCAGACCCACCTTGCCCCAGAGACTCTGCGTGTCAAGCATCAGGCGCCCGCGGTGGGGTGGGCTCTCTTGCAGGGCCTCCTGAGACCCCAAGCGAGCGCGGGTGCGAGGGCGGAAGGCTGGGAGGCAGCCTGCGTGGGAGGGGGCAGGCACGCCCTTGTTGATTTCGTGGAGGCCCAGGGCAATGGGCCTGTTCTTCCTGTGTCGAGTGCGGTTTGCTGTCAAGTGGTAGCAGGGTCAGCCGCAGGGAAGGGCACTGGGGGAGAGGCCTGCCCTGGAAGCCCCGCATCTCGCAGGTGATTTGCTGGCGCCGCTTTCGGCCGCCGAGCAGGATGAATGGCGGGGTCTGGGGCTTCTGGGTGGTGCAAGGCATGCTGGGAAGTGTGGGTTTTAATTGGCAGTTGGGCAGTTTGGCCGCAAGCTGGGGGCAGGAAGGGGTCGGCCGGGGAGGAGATGCTGGTGAGGCGGAAATGGGGAGGAGTAAGTTTTTCTTTCTCACACCAGCAAACCAGAGGAAGATGAACCCATCAGAACCAATCATTAGCATCACCGGCCTAGCCCTGGGCTCAAAGGTTGCTTGGAGACTTCACCACTGCTTCTCACCATAGTGACCAAAAGCACCTGCCTTCCCCACTTACCTGGCAAATTCCCTTCCACGGGACCCAGCGCTCAGGGCCATTGCCCACCCCGCCCCCGCCCTCGCAGTCCGTGGAGTCTCCTCCCTCTACCTGGAGATCTCACTACGGACGAACCTCCTCCGGATTTGCCCCAGTTATCCCCACCCTATGACTATGTAGGTGAAATGCCACCTACTTCCTCCAGAAATCGGACCCCTGGCCGCTACACTGGCCCCGAACACAGCAGGAAACCGTCTCAAAGCCAATGATGTCCCATCCTTCATGGGAGAAACTGAGGCACCCTTGGCCTCTACCCAGAGCAATACTATGTGTCTGGAGCTGAGAGAACAAGGGATGATAGCAAGGAGAAAGGAAACCCAACAGGAACCCAGGACACAGGCTCAGAACTGCTTTTTGGTTCCTCCTGACAGCGTCTTGTGCGGACGGGCAGACTCTCCGTGAAAGCCGGCCTGTGATGGAGGCGCGTGTCCTCCTAACGAATTCTAAAACTCGGTAACAGATGTACAAGGAACCCAGTTTTTAAATGGGTAAAGGATAGAATGTGCATCTCTCCAGAAGGTAGAAAAATCACCAATAAGTACATGAAAGGGTTGGCATCAGTCATCACACGGGAGATGCAAATCAAAGCTGTAATGAGGGGCTGGTGCTGTGGCACAGCAGGGTCAGCTGCCACTTGGGACACCCACATCCCCTGTGGAAATGCCTGGTTCCAGTCCCAGCTCTGCTTCAGATCCAGCTTCCTGCTAATGTGCATCCTGGGAGTCAGCAAGTGATGGCTCAAGTCCTTGGGTCCCTGCCACCCACTTGGGAGATCCAAATGGAATTCCAGGCTCCTGGCTTCAGCCTGACGCAGCCTTGGTTGTTGCAGGCGTTTAGGAAGTGAACCACTAGATACATGACCTCTCTCCATCTGTTTCTGGCTCTCTGCCTTTCAAACAAATGAAAATAAATAAACATTTAAAAAACTTACAATGAGATTCTACTTGAGATCCACTAGGATGTCTAACATAACCTTTTTTTTGGAATATTTCCATCTACACTTGGTTGAATCCATACATGTAGAATCTGCAGGTATGGAGGGCCACTGTATAAATAGACAATGGACTATTACCCAGCCATGAAGAAGAATGAGTTACAGATGCATCCTACTATTACAGGTAAGGAGACGGTTGGGGTTGGGAAAGAGGTGGAGAAACTATGTCAGCACATGTTACCCTCCCAGAGTTGCCGCCAATACTCCTCCCATGGCCCACAACCCCAAATGGCTAGAACTGATGCCAGCAGAAAATACCAACATGGCTGCCGATCGGGTCCGCACGGTGACCTGTAGCCCATTATAATATCATCATAATGAAATTACGTGGCTGACACTCCCACTCCCATCATGCACCTAACACTGGGATACTTACGAGACTTCATCAGAAAATGAGCAGTCACCAAATTCCTGGAAATCATCGCCCTTTCCTGGAGAACTCTTCCCACAGCACCACTGCCTATGCCTGCAGATCACATAAAGGGATGACCTCAACTTTGTGGATTACAGCTCACTCTACAGCATGCCAGTGCTCCCTCTCAAGTGTGTGCTCTCACTTTGTCTAAAAACAAATTCTCTGATTCTCCTGCTAACCTTTATCTACATCTAGACCTGGATTTCTTTCATGTATTGGAGACAAGAACCTGGCCCCCTCAGCCTCCAAGACCACAAAATGGACAAGCTTTGAAAACACTGTGCTAAGTGAAAGAAGGCAGTCACAAAAGATCACGTATCACATAATTCTATTTTGAATGTAATAGACAAACAGAGACAGAAAGATTAGGGGCACCTCATTCTGGAGGGTTGGGAGAAAATAGAGAGTGATTGGCAATGAGTGTGGGTTTTCTTTGAGATGAAGAATTGCAGTGATGGTTTCCCAACTCTGAGTTTGCCAACAGAAGCATCGGCCCAGACATGTTAAATGTGTGGATTAAATGGAACGGGAGTTATAGCTCAATAGAGCTATTATATAAAAAGTAGGAATAAATAAAACCAGGAAAAAAAAAAAAAGAACAGAATCCAGAATCACATAGACTCAGTGTCCTGAATGCAAGAAAGGGAAATGTATGGGTTGTGTGAAATTTTTAAGAAACCAGAATGGAAAAGATTGGTGCTTAAATTGATAGTGTCCAATTCCCTGGGAGCTATAGGTATTTAAAGGTTCTTGCTTCCCAGCTGTCACAGGGTAAATCAGGTGGGACGCTAGAACAGCCAGGATCTCCACGCTGGCTGAGCGGAGCGGCAGGCTGTCCCGAACACGCTACTTCACAGTGGGCGGTTTCTCTTTGTAGTTGTTGAGTGTCTCATGAATATTTGCCTTCTCAAAGGGAAAATATTTCACTGCTATTGAATTCCCTCTTTCACAATTGTTTAAATGTTATATTTTGAAGCCATAGATTTCGTATTTACAATACAACTATTGGCTGGCAGCACGGCTCACTTGGTTGATCCTCTGCCTGCGGTTCCAGTACCTTGGGTTCTAGTCCCAGTTGGGGCACTGGATTCTGTCCCGGTTACTCCTCTTCCAGTCCAGCTCTCTGCTGTGGCCCAGGAAGGCAGTGGAGGATGGCCCAAGTGCTTGGGCCCTGCACCCGCATGGAAGACCAAGAGGGGGCACCTGGCTCCTGGCTTTGGATCGGCGCAGCGCGCCGGCTTCAGCAGCCATTTAGGGAATGAACCAACGGATGGAAGACCTTTCTCTCTGTCTCTCTCTCTCACTGTCTAACTGCCTGTCAAAAAAAAAAAAATTACAATACAGCCATCAGGGCAGGCCTTTGGTGCAGTGGTTAGGAAGCTGCTGGGACACCTGTGTCCAGTGTCAGAGTGCCTGGCTCAGTCTCACCCAGCTCCTTGCTCATGTGCACCCTGGGGGGCAGTGGAGGAGGGCTCAAGTACTTGGGTTCCTGCCACCCACATGGGACATCTGGATGGAGTTCCAGGTTCTTGGTTTCAGCCTGGCCCAGCCCTGGATGTTGTGGACATTTGGGAAGTGAACCAGTAGATGGAAGAGTCTCTCTCTCTCTCTCTCCCTCTCTCTTTCTCTGACTTTCAAATAGAATAAAAATTAATAAAAAATGTAAAAGATGATCCTTATGTTAAAAACGGTTGCAAAAGAGATCAGGAATATGTATTAATTATATTATCCAACATTTTTATATATTATGGCATTATATTTCATTAAATATAATTATTATATGAAGATAATACAGATAAATACAAGGTGCTTCCAAAAGTTCTTGGAAAATGTGTATTATGAAAAAGTTGTACATGGAATTTTTTTTCTTTTCCCAACAAAATCCTTTTTCTATGGGCAGGCTTTTGGCCTAGCAGTTAAGAGTCCAGTTGGGAGGCCACATTCCATATTGGAGTGTCTTGTTTTGATTTCCAGCTCCAGCTACTGACCCCAGCTTGAGTGGTTAGGTCCCTGCCACCCATGTAAGAGACCCAGATGGAGTTCCCAGGTCTGCTTCAGCCCAGCCCAGTCCTGGCTAAGCTGTTGCAGGTTCCTGGAGAGGGAGCCAGCAGATGGAGATCTCATTGTGCTTCTGTCTTTTTCTCTCTGTCTCTCAAATAAGCTTATCTTTTAATTCATTTTCTATGAATTTGTGAACCACCATGATATATATTTACAAATGCAACTAATTTAAATATGTAAATGATATATTAAAAAGTTGCAGGAAGTTGGTACTCCTTGTTAAGGAGCAAGGGCCCTCACACCATTGAGAGCAGAGACCAGCCCCTTCTTCAGGAAAAGGAGGATTAGGTAGCCATGGCTGGGATCTCTAACAGTCCATGTTTGCTGGGGCGGTTTCTGAGCAGTGCTCAGCTTCCAAACCCTTTTACTGTTTCGGGGCGCCCTCCCTTGTGTGGTCTAGGTATGAAACAGACCCCGGTCCTTGGGCCATGAGGGCGCAGCTGGGCTCAGCCATTTGAACGGGTGTCAGGAAGCAGAGTCTGGGGCCAGGGATGCCAAGAAGCCATTGGCTCCAGGGCAGGGAGCAGCAGCCTCTGCTGGCCCAGGCTGTGGCGGTGGCTGTGCCAGGACCGTGGTCAGCAGCCGTGGGGACGCCGCCCTCCCACCAGGCTGTCCTCGCCGTGGCCTGGCTGTGGCTCTCGTTACTGTTGCCCACCTGCCCCGTGCTGGGCGCGGACATCCGCCCCCCACCCCTCCAGGCCCTCCTCGTTGCCCAGGGGAGCCAGGATCAGCTCTTGTTGCTTGCAGTCAAAAACCCCGACTCATTGTCCGAGGAGAAAAACCATACCTAAACACCCTTTGAAGTTAGCACAGGGGATGGGGGAAGAAGAGAAGGAACTAGGAAAAGGAGAGAGGTATCGGGGTTTGGAAAAGTAAGACAGGGTTTTCCTGGAATTCTCAGACAGCAGTGACAGCTGTGAGTCTTGCTAAAGCAACATTACCTGGACTGAGAGCAAAGCTGCCAGGCCTGGGGACCCGAGCTGCAACTCAGGCGGCACAAATCAGAGACTGTGGCCCATCACTCTGGACAAAACTGAATCCCTGGAGTGACAGAATGACAGGATTCTATCTGGGGCAGTTGTGTCTAATTCTGAGATGATGTTTCTTGGTGGGTGTAGCCTAATTGAAACCTGAAACATCTAGAAGAAGCATTACAATGGGATGATCATACAGGAAAAGCTGAAACATTTCAAACAGGCCCAAACATTAGAAGAAACATGAATAGACAATAAATGTATATACATGAGTAATCTTGGACCACATTTAAGAATTGACCTGTAGGGGCCGGTGCTGTGACACAGTGGGTTAAGCCATGGCCTGCAACAGCAGCATCCCATATGGGTACTGGCTTGAGACCCAGCTGCTCCAGTTCTGATTCAGCTCTCTGCCAATGCACCTGGGAAGGTGGCAGAGGATGGCCCAAGTGCTTGGGCCCCTGCACCCATGTGGGAGACCCAGAGGAAGCTCCTGGCTCCTGGATCCTGGCTTTGGTCTGGCCCAGCCCTAGCCTTTGCAGCCATCTGGGGAGTGAACCAGCAGATGGAAGAATTCTCTATCTGTGCCTCTCCATCTCTCTCAGTAACTTTGCCTTTCAAATAAATAAAATAATTTTTAAAAAATATCTGACTTGTAGTTGGTGATAGGACAGGGTTATTTGCAGTTAGGATTACAATTACTATATAAGCTATTCTGAAATTACAATGCTCTAGAGCCGGTGCTGTGGCACAGTAGGTTAATCCTATGCCTGCAGTGCCTGCATCCCATATGGGCGCCAGTTCAAGTCCCGGCTGCTCTTCTTCCAGTCCAGTTCTCTGCTGTGGCCTGAAAGAGCAGTGGAAGATGGCCCAAGTCCTTGGGCTCCTGCACCCACGTGGGTGCTCCTTGCTCCCGGCTTCGGATTGGCACAGCTCTGGCCATTGCGGCTATTTGGGGAGTGAACCAACGGACGAAGGACCTTTCTCTCGATTTCTCCCTCTCACTGTCTATAACTCTACCTCTCAAATAAGTAAATAAAATCTTTTTAAAAAAGAAATTACAATGCTCTACAGTTATATATAAGTGAAATTACTGACAACAAAAAGTACTTGGTAAGTTTATAGTGGCTTATAGGGAAAAGTTGGTAATTTGAATTTCAGATCATTTAAATCAAATGATACTTCCTTCAAGCTAGGGCTGCTTCAATCACACGAATCAGTTGAAAATAAAAATAATGAGTGGAAAGTTTGTAAAAGACACGAAGTTGTGTAGGCTTTGCTTTGTCAGCAGAAATGACCTGGCTGGTAGTTGTGGCCTCTCTGTGCCTGTTCCCACATTTGTAAAATGTTGAGAATAGTGCTTACCTCACACAGTTGTGATAATTAAGTTGGGTAATATTGTGATGTTGGTCAGAGTCCTCATATTTATTAGGAGTTCAGCATTAGCTGTTCTCACCATGGTTGTTGGGGATGTCTGTCGCTCGACGTCTGAGGCACTCACAACGATGATGGAAGCCACAGCAGCCTTGGGCAGCAATTCGGTTGAAACGAGGCCACTTCAGAACCCAGGGGCAGGCATTCAGCCTACAGTGTAGGAGGCCAGTCAGGACATCTGCGTCCGGTGTCAGTACCCGGGTTCGAGTCCCAGCTCTGGCTCCTGACTCCAGCTTCCTGCCGATGCAGACCCTGGGAGGCCGCGGTGGTGGCTCAGGTAATCGAGGCCCTGTCTTCCATATGGGAGACCAAGATTGAGTTTCCAGCTCCTGGTTTCAGCTCAGCACAGCAGATGGCAGTTCTCTCTCTGCCTCTTAAATAATTTTTTTAATTTAAAAATTTAAATAAAAGGAAGGACACTCAAAAGGTGTGGCATTCCAAATACTAATCTAATTTTATCTATTCATTTATTTGAAAGGCAGAGAGAGACAGAGCACACTCCCGTTTGCTGATTCACTTTCCAGATGCCTACAACAGCCAGGCCTGGGCCAGGCCAAAGCCACTCAATCTGGGTGGCGGGGACCCAAGGACTTAAAGCCATCACCGGCTGCCTCCTAGGGCGTGCATTAGCAGGAAGCTGGATTGGGAGTGGAGCTGGAACTCTAACCTAGGGACTGCCATATGAGACGCACTGGTCTCAAGTGGCATCTTAACTCCATGTCAGACACCCTCCACTTACCCAGTTCTATAAAAAAGAAAAGAACATAACCATTTTGGGGGAATCTTAGGAATAACTATTCTGCTTAGAACACTCCACTAGCCCAGCGATGTACCACTGTTGCTTTCTGACAGCCATGTCTTTAAGAGGTCTATAAGTGGGAGGAAGCAAAGGTATTAAGAAAAACCTGTGTGCAGGGCTGGCACTGTGGCATAGTAGGTAAAGCCATCGCCTGTGATGCCAGCATCCCATACAGGTGCTGGTTCAAGTTCTGGCTGCTCCAATCCAGCTCTCTACTAATGAACCTGGGAAAGCACTGGAAGATGGGCCAAGTGCTTGGGCCCCTGCAACCACATGGGAGACCAGGAAGAACCCCCCGGCTCCTGGCTTCATTCTGGCCCAGCTCTGGCTGTTGCAGCCACTTGGGGGTGAAACAGCAGATGGAAGATTCTCTCTCTCTGTAACTCTGCCTTTCAAATAAATAAAATAAATATTTTTTAAAAAAAAAGAAGGAAAAGAAAAATCTGTGTGCACGAAATCACCAGGGGTGTGGATGCAGATGTCCTGGGAGATAACCCAGGAAACTGGGATGTCAACCATGGCTACGGCCCGCTGACAATGGCGTCTTCCAGCCTAGAGGAAGTGTTAAGGGGAACTGCTGCTCTGAACCTAAATTGGGCCAAAAGGAGGAATTGGCTGGCAGAGTGGGAGTGACAGGAAGCTTGGGAGAAAGCAACTGTGTCTTCTTCAAGTTTCGGACAGCGGGAGCAGTGGCGGGGCACAGTTCCACACACTCCCCAGGTCTAAACAATTAAAAGAAACCCCCGCTGCTGCCGATGTTAGAAAGACGCTCTTCTTCAGAGCCTTCACTTCACCTGTGAGATCTCACGCCAGCAGGAGAGGGGAACGGGCTTCCAGAAATACTCGGGCCGCAGACGTTAGACCGAGGCGAGGGCTCCCCCGACCCCCTGCCCCGCCCCGCCCAGGATGAACCCCAGATGGAAGAGGCATCGGAGGAGCTTCTGAGAAAGTGGAAGCCTCACCTGACCGGAGGCCCGAGCCGGGCTTCAGAAAGCCACATTCAAAGCCAGAAAGGGACACACCACTTGTGGTCAGTGTTGTCATCCTGGTGGGTGACAGAGAAAGCAGAACTCTGCAATTTGTACTTTGCTTCTGCTTCCTCCGTCAAAAGGATTGCTCTAAGAGCTGAAATGCCCAGGGGAAAAGTTAACCCAAGGTGGCAGAGACTTCCCCAGTGGCTCTCCCCGAGTTCCGGGAATCAGACCGGAACACATCACGTGTGGGAGACTTGCAGAGAGGAATGCCCCTCTGGACGGTAAGGGACAGGCCTCCAGGGGCAAGCACCTGCTACAATTATCCAAGCAGTGAAGAAGTTGAATTGCACACACAGCAAGCATTGTGCTTATGGGATTCCAGAATCAAAATTAATTATTGGAGTGGACATTAAGCCTCATGGCTAATGTCCCCACAGCCCATGTTGGTGGAGTGCCTGGGTTGGATTCCCAGCTCTGACTCCGGTTTCTTGCTAATGAAGACCCTGGGAGGCAGCAGTGCTGGCTCACGTATTTGGGTTTCAGCCACCATGTGAGAGTCCTGGGTTAAGTTCCTGCTTCCTAGCTTCCGCAAGCCCAGCCTAGGCTGTTGTAGGCACTGGGGAGTGAATCAGTGGACCGGAGTCCTTGTGCATGTACCGTTTCTCTCTGCCTCCCAAATTTAAAAAAATTAAAAATGAACTACTAATGAGATGGTCATGGCACCTGAGAGAGACAGTGGGCACTGGCAGTGGTTCCGGGGACTAGATGCCATCTGGATCCCTGCCATCTTGTCCCCGAGGGAGTTTACAATGCGAACATCTCAGATGAATTATAACAGTGGGGCCGGAGCTGTGGCGCAGCAGGTTAACCCTCTGCCTGCAATGCTGGCATCCCATTTGGGCGGCAGTTCAGTTCTGGCTGCTCCACTTCCGATCCAGCTCCCTGCTGGTACACCTGAGTCCAGGTCCTTGGGCCCCTGCACTCAAGTGGGACACTCAGAAGAAGCTCCTGGCTTCTTCTTCTGAGAAAGATTCCATCTGCTGGTTCACTCCACAAATGCCTACAATAGCCAAGGCTGGGCCAGGCCAAATCCAGGAACAGGAGCTCCGTCCAGGTCTCCCTAGTGGGTGGAAGAAACTGAAGCACTTGAGCCATCAGCTACTGCTTCTCAAGCACATTAGCAGGAAGCTAGATTGGAAGGAGGAGGTGGGACTCAGTCCCAGACACCCCAACTGCTCAAGAAGTAGTTTAACTTGCTGTGCTGCAACACCTGCCCCTTACCTCCTAACTTGAACTTAGCAGTCGCTTTTCATACTGCTAACATAGTTTCACACAACTTTCCTACCAGTTGGACTTTCTACTACCTACCAGAATTTAATACCAATAGTCTTAATATTTGCCCATTTTTAGATCACCCTCCAAATAATTTATGCAAGTATCTTAAAGTAAAATCTGGAATAATCAGAATTATTTCAATTGTTGTGATAGAAACTCAAACTGGGGGACTGGCACTGTGGCACAGCAGGTTAAGCCCCCATTGTGGGCAATGCTGGCATCCCATATGAGCACCAGTTCCAGTCCTGGCTGCTTCCCTTCCGATCCAGCTCCCTGTTAATGTGCCTGGGAAAGCAGCAGAAGATGGCTGAAGTGCTTGGGCCCCTGCACCAGTGTGGGAGACCCAGATGGAATTACAGGCTCTTAGTTTGGCCTGGCCCAGCCCAGGCCGTGTGGCCATTGCTGGAGTGAAACAGCAAATAAAAGACCTCTCTCTCTCTCTCTCTCTTACTCTGCCTTTCAAATAAATAAATGAATCTAAAAAAATTACTGGCATAATAAAAAGGAGAGTTTATTGGCTCATGTTACTAAAATATCTGATTTAAGGCAGGATTGGATCCAGGTGCTCAAGCACTTTCAGAAGTGTGTGTGTCCAGCTGCCAGCCCTGCTCGCCTCTGTGTGGCTCCGTGCAGGGAATCCCCCAGGAGTCCCAAAAGAGTTACAGAGCACTGCTAACCCAAAAAGAAAGAGAAAAACAAAATCAAAATGGAGTTACTTAAGCTAAGGCCACTAAGGAACTGCCTAGACCACCTGTCAGAACAGACACAGGTGGTGAGGCCTGAGAAGGACTGGGGGACATTCCATCATAAGAAGCAGCCAACCAGCTGGCAACTGCATTACTTCACCCTCACCACTGCACCATGATCGGCCACACCCAGAAGACCCCTAAAACACCACTGGTCACACCCAGACACCAACATCTGGTTGGTGGCACCCAAAAAGAAGAGCTTGTGATTGGTGACACCCCAGGGCACCTTCACTGCCCACCTACCCCTACTGCTCTTCCTCCCCCGGGGACCATGGCTCAGTGCAAGTGAAACTCTGCCCGAGGCTCCGCTGACTGAAGCTCTGTTCGCCACTCTGCTGGAGCCCACCTCTCCTGGACGCCCCAGCCGCTGCCAGACCTGACATTGGAGCCGGACCGGACCTCTCATCAGGTGACCTCTCCAACCCTTCACCTTGCCATCCGTCTTGGAACTTCGACCCTACTGCCCAGAGTGCGAGTCATCCCACAACCCCTGCCTGTAAGTGGACTCTGGACTTTGACTTTTTCGTGACCGTGATACGAACCTTGAGAACGCAGCATTCATATTACATCCTTTGCCATGAGTGTTTTAGATTGGTTATGCTTTTATGCTCATATTGCTGGATATTTCTGGAAGTTACCTTACTCCTAGATGTGTGTTATGACCTGTGGACTAATGACATATTGAGTGGTACTGACCTTTAGATGTGTGCATTGAATATATATACTGAGTGGTGTTGAATACTGAATAATAAATTATATTGAAAAGACTATCACGACTCTATGTGATTCTTCCCCGTGCTCCGACACGTCGCATTAGCCTTGTCAAGTTGCTCACGACACTCCGTCACCAGGCAGACTCTCCCCAGGCAGCACCAGTGATGGCCCCCGGAAGTTGCTGGCCAATGGCTACTAGTTTACCAAGGCCAGGGGAAAGAGGCCTCTTTCAAGAGTCCAGCACAAGGCCCAGGCCTGAGCTTCCTTGGTGTGGCCTGGGGTGGAGAGCCTCTGCCCTGACCAACTTTTGTGGCTGGGGGATGGAATGTGCTGATTTTTTAAAAAATATATTTATTTATTTGAAAGGCAGAGTTACAGAGAGGCAGAGAGAGAGAGAGAAAGTCTTCCATCCACTGGGTCACTACCCAAATGGCTGCAATGGCTGGAGCTGGGCTGATCCAATGTCAGGAGCCAGGAGCTTCTTCCAGGTCTCCCACACGGGTAAGAGGGCCCAAGGACTTGGGCCATATTCTACTGCTTTCCCAGGCCACAGCAGAGATCTGGGTCAGAAGAGAAGCAGCCAGGACTCGAACCAGTGCTCATATGGGATGCCGGCCCTGCAGGCAGCGGCATTACCCACTATGTCATGGCGCCGGCCCCCAGAGGGTGCTGATTTTTCTGGCCCAGATCATGTGCCTGTTTCTGAAATGCCACCTGTACTACGTGACCTAAGTACAGAGGAGGATGAGGATCCCAGAGAAAACAAGTGCTTTCATCAGAAGCAGCAGGATGGAGGTTGGCCAGACACTGTAGCGTCCACTCACAAGAGAACCCCTGATTCCCCAGAAGACCTGGAGGTTACGCTCTGCCCAGAGAAGTACCACTGGTCTCCACCTCTTGTTCCTGGGCTCTAAGCCCGAGCCCTATCGACGAGGAAACACACTCACAATCCCAGGATATGGGTACAGGAGTCCCATTCAGAAGGTAAGCAGCTTTGCGAATATATAAATATATTCCCGGTAACAGGGAATATGCAGATTTCCCCATAACCGGGTTTCAATAGAATGAAATTCCCTTTTAGTCTGGTTGTCTTTTCCTGTAATTGGTTTTGGTTCCAAGAAGTTTGTTAAAATACCCAGGAGAAGTGGGACGTTGACTCGCAGTGCTGGGGAAATGGAGAGAACACTGGACAGAGAGGGAGAAGACCCACATCCCACAGACTTCTAGAACCAGCTCTGTTGTTATAATGCCGGGCGTGCGGCGGGGGGGGGGGGGGGGGGGGGGGGGGTGGGACGGCGCCAGGTAAGATGACACTGGAGGAGGCCGGAGGCCAAGGAGGCCCGCTCTCGCTACACTAACTTCTGAGCTGTTCTGAAACGCGCATCCTCAAAGGGGCAGTAATAAAAGGGTACTGCTTACCGAGGGGACAGAAGTTAAGGTCCTCACACTGCAGCTTCGGCCCAAAGAGGAGGGGAAGAACTGCAGTTCAAAATGTTTCTAAAGACCTTTATGTTCACCGAAGGACACAATCAACAGAGTAAAAAGACAAAATAGAGACTAAGGAAAATCACTTGTAAATCTCATGAGGGGGCTTTAAAAGGCTCAAGAAAGGAATTAAAAGATAAGTGATTAGGGTGCAAAAATGTTTGAAATCCATGCATTGAAGGGTCTTGAAAGATTCATGGAAAATGCTTATATGTGTGGATTTCAAAAGTGTTTTGCACCAAAATAAATGTTATCCTTGGGATGTCCACATTCCATTTTGGAACCCCTGGATAAAAGTCTCATCTGTTTCCTTTCTTTCTTTCTTTAGACAGAGAGAGTGGACAGTGAGAGAGAGAGACAGAGAGAAAGGTCTTCCTTTGCCGGTTGGTTCACCCTCCAATGGCCGCCACGGCCGGCGCGCTGTAGCCGGCACACCGCGCTGATCCGATGGCAGGAGCCAGGTGCTTCTCCTGGTCTCCCATGGGGTGCAGGGCCCAAGCACTTGGGCCATCCTCCACTGCACTCCCAGGCCATAGCAGAGAGCTGGCCTAGAAGGGGGGCAACCGGGACAGAATCCGGCGCCCTGACCGGAACTAGAACCCAGTGTGCCAGCGCTGCTAAGCAGAGGATTAGCCTGTTGAGCCACGGCACCGGCTCGTCTGTTTCCAATTCCAGCTTCCTACTACTGCTCATCCTAGGGGGAGCAGATGGTGGCTCAAGAACTGGAGTCCCAGAGCCTAGGCTGTGGCGTAGCGGGTAAAGCCGCCGCCTGCAGTACTGGCATCCCATATGGGAGCCAGTTCGAGTCCCAGATGCTCCACTTCCGATCCAGCTCCCTGCTAATAGCCTGGGAAAGAAGCAGAGGATGGCCCCAAGCGTTTGGGCTCCTGAATCTGAGTGAGAGACCAGAATGAATCTCCTGGTTCCTGGCTTTAGTTTGGCCCAGCCCTGGCCATTGCAGCCATTTGGGGAGTGAACCAGCAGATAGAAGATCTCTCTCTCTCTCTTTCTCTCTCTCTCTCTCTTTTTCCTTCTCTCTCTGTAACTCTGCCTTTCAAATAAATAAATAAATCTTTTTAAAAATTGAGAAATTATAGTTAATTGTGTTAGCTGTTATATTTTGCTTTTAACTATACAAATTTTTTTTTAAATATTTATTTATTTATTTGAAAGAGTTACACAGAGAGAGAAGGAGAGGCAAAGAGAGAGAGGTCTTCCATCCGATGGTGTACTCCCCAGTTGACCACAATGGCCCAGAGCTGCGCAGATCTGAAGCCAGGAGCCAGGAGCTTTTTCTGGGTCTCCTATGTAGGAGCAGAGGCCCAAGGGCTTGGGCCATCTTCTACTGCTTTACCAGGCCATAGCAGAGAGCTGGATCAGAAGTGGAGCAGCCAGGACTCAAACCGGCACCCATATGGGATGCCAGCACTGCAGGTGCAGGCTTTACCCACCACACCACAGCACCAGCCCTGCAAAATCTGTTTTTTAAAAAAATTTATTTTGTTCATTTGAAAGACAGAGTTACAGAAAGAGAGAGAGGGACACACAGAGAGAAAGAGATATCTTCTATCTGCTGGTTCATTCCCCAAATTACTGCAATGACTGGGGTTGGGCCAGGAGCCAGAAGCTTCATCTGGTCTCCCACATGGCTGCAGGGGCCCAAACACTTGGGCCATCCTCTACTACTTTCTCAGGTGCATTAGCAGGGAGCTGAATTGGATGTGGAGCAGCTGGGACACAAAACAGCACCCATATGGGATGCCAGCACTGTAGGCAGTGGCTTTACCTGTTACATCACAGTGCTGCCTCAGAAATTATTTTTTTATCCTAAAAATATATATACTGAGGGGCCGGCGCTGTGGCTCACTTGGTTAATTCTCTGCCTGCGATGCTGGCATCCCATATGGGTGCCGGGTTCTGGTCCCAGTTGCCCCTCTTCTAGTCCAGCTCTCTGCTGTGGCCTGGGAGTGCAGTGGAGGATGGCCCAAGTGCTTGGGCCCCTGCACCCACATGGGAGACCAGGAGGAAGCACTTGGCTCCTGGCTTCGGATCGGCATAGCCCCAGCCATAAAGATCGTTTGGGGGGATGAACCAATGGAAGGAAGACCTTTCTCTCTGTCTCTCTCTCTGTATAACTCTATCTGTCTCTCTCTCTCTCTCTCTCTCTATATATATATATATATATATTTTTTTTTTTTTTTTTTTTTTGAAGCAGCCAGCGCTGTGGCGCAGCTGGTTAAAGCCCTGGCCTGAAGCACCAGCATCCCATATGGGCGCTGGTTCTAGTCTCAGCTGCTCCTCTTCCAATCCAGCTCTCTGCTATGACCTGGGATAGCAGTACAGGATGGCCCAAGTCCTTGGGCCCCTGCACCCACGTGGGAGACCCGGAGGAAACTCCTGGCTCCTGGCTTTGGGTCAGCGAAGCTCTATCTGGGGAATGAACCAGAGGATGGAAAACCTCTCTCTGTCTCTACCTCTCTCTGTAACTGTCTTTCGAATAAATAAAATAAATCTGAAATAAATACTGAAATAAATGAATAAATGTATTGAAATAAATAAATAAAATAAATACTGAAGTACTTAGGAATGGGAGCATACCTTGATACCTTTAAGTATACCTTAAAAATATTTTATGAAAAGTAATAAAGTGAGCTGAACAGGAAAAATAATGTTTCCAGCAGGCAGCGGGCAGCAGGAGTGGGGGCAGCAGTATGCTGAGGCCGCACTGAGCATCAAGGTGAAACCACCGCGTGTCTCCCTGGCAAGGGAAGGCCCACGGCGGCATTGTTCTCGGCTTTTCCTTCCTGCCAGTCCCCCTCCTGACCTTCCCTGGGTTTGTGAGTTCTGAGAAACTTGTGCCTCCACCGAGGGACTTCCCTGCGGGTTAGCCTGCAGAGGAAAGCCTCCAAAGGGTGTCCCCGGGAGGAGAGAGGCCCCGTGGGCCAGCAGGAGCCACTGCGGCAGGCAGAGCTCGGGGGACAGAAAGCCAGAGGGAGGCGGGCGCTGCGGTGCGGCGGGTTCAGCGGCTACTTGGGATGCCTTTGTCCCCTGTTGGAGAACTGGTGTGAGCCCCAGCCCCTCCACTTCTGGGCCAGCGTCCTGCTAAGGCATCTTGGGACGACGTAGCAGCAGATGACGGCTCAAGTGCTTGGCCCCTGCCACCTTCGTGGAGGCCTGGATGGAGTCCTGGGCTCCTGGCTTCAGCATGGCCCAGCCCCAGCTGTTGTGGCCATTTGGGGAGTGAAACACCAGATCTCTCTCTCTCTCTCTCTCTCTCTCTCTCTCTCTCTCTCTCCTTCCTTCTTTCTCTCTGTGTTGCTCTGCCTTTCAAGTAGGTGAAATAAATATCAAAAAAGAAGGAAAACAGAACTGATTTCTTGGACAGGCGGTGGAATTTCCATTTCTGGAGGCGTCCGACACAGGCTGGGAGACTTCTGGGAAGGACCGGGCAGTGTGGGCTGAACCCGATGACTCCTCCCCCCCTGCAGCCTGGATGCCAGGCCGGGACAAGGGCAGATGGGGAGAGGGGCGACGAGCACAAGACCGAGAACCAGGAAAGGGGGCTGGGCCTGGCTGATTTCCCATCTCTGGTTTCCCTGCCGGGACCCTGCTGCTCGGGGCTGCTTCCTGTCTCTCAACAAGCTGGAGAGGCCCATTTCCTTCGGGGGCTGATTTCATTTGATAAGAAAGGGAGGGCCGACCAGGCCAAGCCCTCCTGGGGACTGTCCGTGAGTAGAGAGGAGGACAGCTCAGTCTCCAGCTTTCCCACCCCATCCCAATCCACCCCCAAAAGGGGGGGACTTAGGAGAGAAGCTGCAAGGCAAGTTATTGCAAGGTTTGTTTTGATCCTTTTTTTTTTTTTTTTTTTGACAGGCAGAGTGGATAGTGAGAGAGAGAGAGACAGAGAGAAAGGTCTTCCTTTTTGCCGTTGGTTCACCCTCCAATGGCCGCTGCGGCCGGCACATCTCACTGATCCGAAGCCAGGAGCCAGGAGCTTCTCCTGGTCTCCCATGCCGGTGCAGGGCCCAAGAACTTCGGCCATCCTCCACTGCCTTCTCGGGCCATAGCAGAGAGCTGGCCTGGAAGAGGGGCAACCGGGATAAAATCCGGCGCCCCGACCGGGACTAGAACCCGGTGTGCCGGCGCCGCAAGGTGGAGGATTAGCTGGTTAAGCCATGGCGCCGGCCTGTTTTGACCTTTGCAAATATTGTATCTGAAGCAAACAAACAACAGGGACCCGTGTATTTCCCAGCTGCAGAGAAGACAGAACAAGGCAGTTCGACCTCTGGAGCCACTTCTGATGTGTTTGGATGGGATATAAAGACGAATGGGCGATCTTCCTGCAAGGGCCGGCTGTGCCGATCTGAAGCCAGGAGCCATGTGCCTCCTCCTGGTCTCCCATGGGGTGCAGGGCCCAAGCACTTGGGCCATCCTACACTGCACTCCCGGGCTACAGGAAGAGGAGCAACCGGGACAGAATCCAGCGCCCCGACCGGGACTAGAACCCGGGGTGTCGGCGCCACAGGCGGAGGATTAGCCTAGGGAGCCATGGCGCCGGCCGCCCTCTGCCATTTAAGCCCCTTTCTTGTCACCTTGAGTATCTCGAGCCCATTTACAGGTAACAAAACCAAAGCCCAGAGGGAGCAAACAGACTCGCCCCCTATCAGCGAGGCCACTGTGAGAAACCCCAGGCACTGTCCACTACTGCCACGCCGCTCTACGGTGGCAGCCGCCGGGCAAGGTGGTGTAAGGGCGTGCAGCGGAAGCCCTGAGAAGTTTCCATAGGAGCGCATCTTCCGGATCCCTGGAAGACTGTTCCTCACCGCTGAGCCTTGGTCCCCAAGCCCACGGGGATGTGTGTGGCCTTGGAATTGGCGCGAAGCCTCTGGATAGGAGAAGGCTGGGGGACCCTCCCCCCCACTCACACCTCACCCTCTCTTGGTCCCGGGGTGACTGGAAGGCTGTCCTTTGGCCTGATCCAGAATCCTGACAGTGGGGAAAACGGAAGAAATGTTGGAAATGACAGAAAAAAGAAGGGGAGAGCCAGAGAAACGGGAACCCTCGTTGCCAAAGAGAGGCTAACGGATTAGGGAAAAGCAAAGCAGAGCCAGGGCCTCCAGAAGCTATGATGGCCTCCTCCTGTTTCCAGAGGAGAGGACGGCCAGGCTCGCAGGCAACCTGCTCTCCGCCCCGCAGAAGGACCCGGGAACTGGTGACTGTCCCCACTCGCTGGGTTTCCTCCAGCAAGCTCCGCCCCTCAGGGCATCCCGCAGCTCCCCGTCCCACCCTGAGCGCCTCCAGTGAGCCGCTGCTGCCCCCTGCTGGGAGGACCTGGCGCACCCCCGCATCAGGGGCAGGAGAGGGGGCGCTCCGAGGACTAAGCAATGACAGAGCCTCAGTGCGGCCAGACGCTAGACGAAGTCCTTGCAGGAAGTGTCTGGAACATCTGGCTTCTCATCAGAGTATAGGCTTGCTTAAAGGGGTCAAGGACAAGCAAAGGAGAGGGTGGCCACCTGGGGGCGGAGGCTTTTAATGAGGCCTCCACTCTGCACCTCCCCTGGAGCCATCTGAAGATAGTAACCTTCCTAAAGCACAATGCTAATTATGCAGAGAAAAAGGTTTTCAAAGACTACAGGGCTGAGAGAATAATGTTCACATTCCTCGGCAGTCCTTACTTTGCCTCTCATTCCCAAGGGCACAGCCTGGCCCAGTGCACCTGCCTGGCCTCGACAGGCCCGGCTCCTACCCAGCTGAGCTGTTCCCACACTCTCACTCTCCTCCTCTCACCCTCTCCAGCCTCAGTCCTCTCGCCCACTCCCCTCCGCCAACACTTACAGCTGCGTGAGTAACAGACCTCACACCAACAGCAAATGACGAAGCAAAAATGGGCAGAAATGAAACAAGAACAGGCGGATGCTTTTTAAAGTCAATTATCTCTTCATTATATTTTTATATTTGAATTTTGTGCTTCGTGTCTGGATTTCATATTTGAGAGTAATAAACTCATTAAATAATGTTTTATGTTTTAGTCAGAAGAAAAATGTATTGGAAATCTTGGAAACATAATATGTATTCAACAATTTTTAAAAGTCAGCAGAAAGAATAAACTCCACGCTGAAAGCAAAGAGAAAATTTGTGGATTAAAACATGACAGGATAAACATTATAAAGAAAAAATGTTTAGGGGCCAGCGCTGTGGCACAGAGGGTTAAGCACCGGCATCCCATATGGGTGCCGGTTCTAGTGCCAGCTGCTCCTCTTCCGATACAGCTCTCTGCTACGGCCTGGGAAAGTAGTAGAAGATGGTCCAAGTCCTTGGGCCCCTGCACTCACTTGGGAGACCCCTTAGAAGCTCCTGGCTCCTGACTTTGGATTGGTGCAGCTCCAGCCATTGCGGCCATCTGGGGAGTGAACCAGCGGATGGAAGACCTCTCTCTCTGTCTCTACCTCTCTGTAACTCTGTCTTTCAAATAAATAAAATAAATCTTTTAAAAAAAATGTTTAGAGCTTTATTTTTTTAAAGACTTATTTTTCTACTTGAAAGAAGAGTTACAGAATCGTGTGCACGGTGTGTGTGGGGGTGTCTTTCATCTGCTGGTTCACTCCCCAGATGGCCACAATGGCCAGGACTGGGCTAGGTCAAAGCCAGGAATCAAGAGCTTCATCTGGGTCTCCCAGGTGAGTGGCAGAGGCCCCAGCATTTGGGCCATCTTCTACTTTTCTGAGGCCACTGGGAGTGGAGTAGCTGGAACCCAAACCAGCACCCATCTGGATGCCAGCGTTACAGGCGGTGGCTTTTTACCCGCTACACTACAGTACCAACCCCTAAAGAAAATTGTTAAAGTAGGGGGAGGCATCGTGGCGCAGTAGGTTAAGCTTGCACTTGGAACATCCCTTACGAGAGTGCCTCTTTCTGACTCTGCCCTTCTGATGCAGTATCCCACACAGAGTGCAGATTTCACTCCCAGCTGCTCCGTTTGATCCTGCTCCCTGCTAAGGTGCCTTGGAAAGCAGCAGAAGGCGGCCCAAGTGCTTGGGCCCCTGCCACCTACGTGGGAGACCCAGCTGGAGTTCCTGGCTGTTGTGGGCATTTGGAGGGTGAACCATTTGGATGGAAGATCTCCCTTTCTCCCTCTCAATCTGCTTTTCAAATAAGTAATACTTTTTCAAAAAAATGCAACACTGACTAATTGAGACAGAATAGATTGAGTCTCTTTTCTTTTAAAAGCACCAGAAGACAATAATGGAGACAATGATAAAGAAGGAATACTTGGAAAGATAATAGTTCACTTGGGAGTGGGCACTTAAGATGCCACAGCCCATATCAGAGTGCGTGGGTTCAACTGAGCAATGGTTTCTTAGATGTGGTATAAAAGCCCAATTTGCAAAAGAAGAAATGGATAAATTGGACTTCATCAAAAGTATTTTGTACTACAAAGTACACCATCATTGTTAGAATACATAAAGAACCACAACTAAACAATAAAAAGGCAAATTATCCATTTAAAAAAATGAGCAAGCAGGATTGGTGTTTAGCCTAATGGTTGAAGTACCAGTTGGAACACCAGCATCCCATACTGGGATCTCATACCAACTCCTCATTCCGGCAAACGCAGGCCCTGGGAGGCAGCAACTGCCAGCCACACGGGAGACCCAGATGGAGTTCCCCAACTCTCGGCTTTGGGCCAGCCCAGCCCTGGTCATTGTGGGCTTTTGGGGAGTGAATCAGTGAATGGGAACTCTCTCTCTCTCTCTCTCTCTTTATTCCTCATAAATAATTAGATACTTTCCAATGAGCCAAGGATTTGAACAGCCATTTCTGCAATGAGATGAACAAACGTCCAATAGTACCTGAAAAACATCGGGAATGGGTAGAATTGAAACAAACAGAAACTAACAAGTGATGGCCAGGACATGCAGAAAGTGCCGCCCCCCCCCCCCCCCCCCCCCGCCCCGTGGTGGGAACATGAAAAGCTGTGGCTGTTGTGGGGAAATCTGGCTGTCCTTGGAAAAGTGAAACATGCAGTGAATGTGTGGCCCAGCGCTCTGCCCCTAGAGAATCCCACCAAAGGGACTGAAAACGCTCACATGTTCATGCCCAAGTTTATACAAAAACTCGCACACAGATGTTTACAGCAGCATCATTCACAGTACCAAAAAGTGGTGCATGGACAAGCAAGACGTGGTCCGCACAAACCACAGAACAGCTATTCAGCTCAGAAAGGGAATGGCTAACACCTGCCACACCTCGGACGAACCTTGAAAAACAATAGGCTTAGGGAAAGCAGACACAAAAGGCTGGATTTTGTATGATTGATTCCATTGATACACAACATTCAGAACAGGCACAATTAATGATGACAGTAAGTTAGCGGTTGCCAGGGGTTAGGAGGAAAGGAGATAAGAGGAGTGAATGTTGCTGGGTATAAGGTTTATTTTTGCTGCTGTTTAAGAGTTCTGGAATTAAGGGCCAGTGTGGTGGTGTCAACCAGGTTAAGCAGCCATCTGTGATGCCAGCATCCCATATGGGCACTGGTTCAAGTCCTGGCTGCTCCACTTCCGATCCAGCTTCCCTGCTAATGTGTGTGGGAAAGCAGTGGAGGATGGCCCAAGTGCTCGGGCCTCTGTACTCACGTGGGAGACCCAGATGAAGCTCTGGTCTCCTGGCTTCAGCCTGGCACAGCCTATATATATATAGATAGATAGATAGATAGATAGATAGATAGATATAGAGAGAGAGCCTTTCAAATAAGTAAAAATAAATTTTTAAAAAATATTCTAGGGGGCTGGTACTGTGGCTCAGCAGGTTAAAGCCCTGGCCTGAAGTGCCAGCATCCCATATGGGCACCAGTTCTAGTCCCACTGCTCCTCTTCCGATCCAGCTCTCTGCTACGGCCTGGGAAAGCAGTGGAGGATGGCCCAAGTGCTTGGGCCCCTGTACCCGTGTGGGAGACATGGAGGAGGCTCCTGGCTCCTGGCTCCTGGCTTTGGATCGGCTCAGCTCTGGCTGTTGCGGCCATCTGGGGAGTGAACTAGCAGATGGAAGACCTCTCTCTGACTCTACCTCTCTCTGTAACTCTGTCTTTCATATAAATAAAATAAACCTTAAAAAGGAGGGGAGGAAGTATTCTGGAATTAGACAGTGGTGACAATTACACAGCTTTGAGAATATACTAAAAACCCACTGAATTGTATACTTTTAACGGGTAAATTTTATGATATATGAACAAAGTTGTAAAAAGAAATGGAATAGTGAAAATTTTCTAGAATTGAGAATTGAGGGCCTGAGTCCTCATATAAAAAAAGTACACAGTAAGTACCAAGCAAGACTGTGGCTCACCGAATGACAAGGACGTGTTCTGCTGGGTGCAGTGGTAAGTGAGGTCAGTACTGTGCAAACACCATAGAGGGGCCTGGTGCAAGCCAGGCGGTGCAACCTACCACACGCCTGGGCTACCTGCATAGCCTGTCGCTCCTCAGGGCGTTATGAACAAAACAAGACCAAATAAAGCACAAGAGAAAATGAGGCAACCAAGAGTTGCAGTACACACGGGGGGTCGGAGGCAGCGGCCAGCCCCGTGCGCCATAATGCTTTACAGTTAGCTTCTTCGTGAGTAGGCATACACATCATGCTAACAACTGAAAGCAGAGCAGACACAAAGCCTGCACCAGCCATTTGTCCCCACTAGCAAGTATCGCGTACTGTACGGGATTGTCTGCGCTGTTCTTTTGTGCTTACAGCGGCACCACAAACATGTGAGCCAAGTGCTGCTAATGTCACTCCCTGGTAGAGATTTCTCAGCTCCGCTATAATCTTAGGGAGCCACCATTGTACATGTGGTTGCTCATTGATGACACCATTGTCACATGGTGCACGGCTGGGTAGATATTATATACCACGGCATGCTGCAGTGAAACTGTGCCGCAATGGGAGAAAGGAAACATCTTAATAACTCCCAAAGGGGCTGGCGCTGTGGCGTAGCAGGTAAAGCTGCTGCATGCAGTGCCAGCGTCCCATATCAGCACAGGTTCAAGTCCCGGCTGCTCCGCTTCCAACCCAGCTCTCTGCTGTGACCTGGGAAAGCAGTGGGCCCCTGCACCCACATGGGAGACCCAGAAGTGAAGAAGCTCCTGGCTCCTGGCTTCAGATCGGCCCAACTCCTGCCACTATAGCCATTTGGACAGTGAAACAGCAGATGGAAGACCTCTGTCTCTCTCTCTCTCTCTCTATCTCTATCTCTCCCTCTCTCCATGTCTGTAACTTGCATTTCAATTAAATAAACCTTTAAAAAAAAATTGGGATGAGAGCCCAGCCGGTGCTGTCCCAATAAAGCTGTGTGTTTAAAAAATAAATACATAAATAAATAACTCTCAGAAGAAAAAGAACACCTAGAGAAGCAATAGCCAGACTGACAACAGCCTTACCACTCACCACGCATGCCAGAAGATAATGATGGAGTAATTTATTTTTTTACAGACTTATTTATTTATTTGAGAGGCAGAGTTACAGAGAGAGAGCAAGCGAGAGAGAGAGAGAGAGAGAGAGATGTCTTCCATCTGCTGGTTCACTCCCCAAATGGCCACAATGCTAGAGCTGGGCTGATTCCAAGTCAGGAGCCAGGAGCTTCCTCTGGGTCTCCCACATAGGTGCAGGGGTCCAGGCACTTGGGCCATTGTCCACTGCTTTCCCAAGCCATAATCAGAGAGCTGGATCAGAAGAGGAGCAGCCAGAACTAGAACTGGTGCCCATATATGGGTTGCCAATGCTGCAGGCAGAGGCTTAACCTACCATGTAACAGCGTTGGTCCCTGGGATATTATTTTCAAAGCGCTTAAGAAAAGGAATAGGCCGGCGCCGTGGCTTAACAGGCTAATCCTCCACCTTGCGGCGCTGGCACACCGGGTTCTAGTCCCGGCTGGGGCGCCGGATTCTATCCCGGTTGCCCCTCTTCCAGGCCAGCTCTCTGCTATGGCCCGGGAAGGCAGTGGAGGATGGCCCAAGTGCTTGGGCCCTGCACCCGCATGGGAGACCAGGAGAAGCTCCTGGCTCCTGGCTTCGGATCAGTGCGATGCGCCAGCTGCAGCGGCCATTGGAGGGTGAACCAACGGCAAAAAGGAAGACCTTTCTCTCTGCCTCTCTCTCTCACTATCTACTCTGCCTGTCAAAAAAAAAAAAAAAAAGGAATAGTTACCTTCAGATGTTGCACCAGCCAAACTGTTATTCATGCATGAGGGAGAATGAAGGCTTCTTCTAACCATTCTAAGTTGCTGAGAGTCTCACTAAAAGATCTTTGTCAGATGCCCAGATCTCGGTTTCTAAATAGCATTCCCCACTAAAAGGAAACAGGGCTCATTGGAGACGTAATTGATTCCAGGGCTGGGGCAGGAAAAGTTGCAAGACGAATCTTGGACTACTTGTAATGCGACCCATTTATCCTGGGTGCGTGTGAAGTGACATCAGTCCAGGGTTACTCACGGGGCGTTACCCGCGATAAGCCTGCCCGTCCCAGGAGCTGTGCGCGTGTGGCGCCCCTGTGCGCCTCCCGTGGGCACTGCTGCGCTCCACCCGGCGTCTCACTTCCGTTCAGACAGGGCACTTGCTGGGCTCTGCGCGCCAGCGGGGCGGGGTTTTGCCTGTCTTGACCCAAGGCAGGTCGATAGCAAGTCTGAGAAAGGGTAAAGGAGAAGGCATCTAATAGCCGTGCCTGCCTCCTCCAGCCTCAGAGCCGAGGCTCTCCCCAGCGCACGGCTTGCGCTTTAGGCCACCGCCATCTGCTGTTTCAGCATCTTCTCTTGGACCATTTCCTTTGAGAGCAAGTTCTGCCAATGTCTGCTCAGCCCTCAGGTCCAGACCTGGACTCTCAGAGGAAGCAAATCGAAAAGTACAAGGGCTTCTCCCGTGGGCGGCAGCGGACCCACCTCCTATGCAGGGGCTCAGGCAGCCGCCAATAGCGAGTAACCGTGGGAGACGGGAGCCCAAGCAGGATGTTCCACGGAGCCGTCAAGGTTAAGGAAGGGTGAGCTGATGACGGCGCAGGCAGAGGTCTCTGGCTGGGTTTTAAGGTTGCTATATTTAGCAAATGATCGAATGCCTTCACCACACACCCATTAGGATGGCTATTATGGAAAAAAAAAAAAAACAGAAAATAACAAGTGTTGGCAAGGATACGGGGAAATTCAAATCCTTGTGCACTGTTAGAGGGCACATAAGGTTGTGAGGCCAATGTGGAAAACAGTATGGCAGCTCCCGGGAAGATTAAACATAGACTCACCCTCTGATGCAGCAGCCCCACTACCGGGTACACTCACAATTGATGGCGGAGTCTCAAGGAGGCTCCTGCCCACCAAGGCTCACTGCAGTGGCGTTCACGGTGGCTAAAACATGGGTGCAAACCCAAGCGTCCACCAGTGGATGAGCAGATAAGTCACACGAGGTTACCCTCAGACAAACCACAGACTACGTTGTCTTTAAAAAGGAAGGGAAGGGTGTTGTGGCATAGTGAGTAGAATCGCTGCCTGCGACGCTGGTATCCCATATGGGTGCCGGGTCATATCCTAGATGCTACACCTCCGGTCCAGCTCCCTGTTAATGAGCCTGAGAAAGCTGTGGAAGATGGCCCAAGTGTTTGGGCCCCTGCCACCCCTGTGAGAGACCTGAAAGAAGCTCCTGGGTTTCAGCCATGTGGAGAGTGAACCAGCAGATAGAAGACCAATCTCTCTCTCCCTTTCTCTGTAACTCTGACTTTCAAATAAATAAATCTTTTATTAAACAAAAAAAAAAAAAAAAAGGAGGGGCCAGTGCTATGGCATAGCAGGTAAAACTGCTACCTGTGGCACTGGCATTCCATATGGGCACCGGTTCAAGTCCTGGCTGCTCCACTTCTGGTCCAGCTCCCAGCTGATGGGTGGGGAAAGCAGTAGAAGATGGCCCAAGTGCTTGGACCCCTGTACCTGCGTGGGAGACCCAGAAGAAGCTCCTGGCTCCTGGCTTAGGATCAGTGCAGCTCCTGCCATTGCAGCCATCTGTGAACCAGCAGATGAAAGATCTCTCTCTCTCTCTCTCTCTCTCTCTCTCTCTATATATATATATATATATATATATATATATATATGCCTCTCTGTAACTCTTTCAAATAAATAAATATTTAAAAATAATAAAAGGGAAGGAAATTCTGACACCTGCTAGAACATGGGTGAACCTTGAGGACATTATGCTAAGTGAAATGAGCCAAGACAAAAAGACAAATCTGTTTGCTTCCTCTTGCATGAGTTTTTTAGAGAAGTCAAAATCATTAAGATAGAAAGTGGAGCCGGGGTGCCAGGGCTTGAAGGCTAGGGGAATGAGAGGTATGGTTCAATGGATGCAGACTTTCAATTTATAAGCAGAAGGAGTCCTGGAGAAGCAGTGGTGAGGCTGCCCACATTATAAATGTGTTTAATACCACTGAGCTGTCCATTTAAAATAGTTAAGATGGTACGTTATGATATGTGCATTTTTTCATGATAAAAAAATGCAGGTGCCCAGTGACATTTGAACTTCAGAAAAATAGTAAATAATCTTTTAGCATCTTTCTATCTCATGTGACATGGACTACATGCTTCTACCAAAAACATTCATTCAACTAACATTTCACCAGTCATCTGTTTTATCTGGCAACCCAGACGCGGGCCAGGGCTTGTGTGGCCATTGATGGTCACAGCAACAGCTTTGGCTCACAGAAGTGAGAAGCAAAGCCACAAAGGGCCGGCCCAGACCTTGGCTGAGCATGGAGGACAGGGGCTGTGGCCTGTCCCCGTGTGTCCCCCAGCCCTGGCGAATGAGACAGCAGCAGAACGTCCGCCGGCTCTCCTACAAGGCGGCCACCTCGCCGCCCGCCGGGTGCGCTCACCATGGTGTCCACCATTCCTTGGTTCCGCATGTCTGGCCCCGCCTCCACCTCCTTGAGTGACAAGGCAGCAGACTTCTGGGTCAGAGCTCTGGATTCAAATGCAGACTCTGATACTGAAAGCTGTTGTGGCCTTTGCAAGTCATTCGAAGTCGTTTCCTCTCCAATCAAACGTAAATACTGTTGAGAAGTTGAGCAAAACAAATGGTATGATGAGGAGATGGTCCAGAGTGAGGGCCCCCAAATATTCAGCACAACATACTGGAAAACCTGGAGTGAATGCAGGCGGGAGGTGCTCAGGGCATGCTGGGAAGAGAGAGGAGTTATCAGGCCGGCGCTGCAGCTCAATAGGCTAATCCTCCGCCTTGCGGCGCCGGCACACCAGGTTCTAGTCCCGGTCGGGGCACCGATCCTGTCCTGGTTGCCCCTCTTCGCCGGCACACCGAGTTCTAGTCCCGGTCGGGGCACCGATCCTGTCCTGGTTGCCCCTCTTCCAGGCCAGCTCTCTGCTGTGGCCCAGGAGTGCAGTGGAGGATGGCCCAAGTGCTTGGGCCCTGCACCCCGTGGGAGACCAGGAGAAGCACCTGGCTCCTGGCTTCGGATCAGCGCGATGCGCCGGTCGCAGCGTGCCTACCGCGGCGGCCATTGGAGGGTGAACCAATGGCAAAAAGGAAGACCTTTCTCTCTGTCTCTCTCTCTCACTGTCCACTCTGCCTGTCAAAAATAAATAAATAAATAAAAGAGAGAGGAGTTATCAACGGGAGCAAGGGAGCTGTGCATTGATGACTTAGGTGGGGTTCTGGTTTTCTAAGATTTATTTTATTTATTTGAGAGGCAGAATTACAGAGAGAGAGAAAGATCTTCCACCACGTGTTCTACGTCATAGCGCCAGCCCCAGACTGGGGTTTTTTATTTTTTTAAGATTTTATTTAGGTATTTGTGAGGTAGAGCCACAGACAGAGAGAGGCAGAGGAGAGAGAGAGGTCTTCCATCCACTGGTTCACTCCCCAAATAGCCACAACGGCCAGAGCAGAGTCAATCCAAAGCCAGGAGCCAGGACTTCTTCCAGGTCTCCCACGTGGGTGCAGGGGCCCAAGCGCGTGGGCCATCTTCTACTGCTTTCCCAGGCCATAGCAGAGAGCTGGATCGGAAGTGGAGCAGCCAGACTTGAACTGGTGCCCATATGGGATGCTGGAGCCACAGGCAGAGGCTTAACCTACTTATACAACAGCACTGACCCAATAAATAATTTTTTTTTTTGACAGGCAGAGTGGACAGTGAGAGAGAGAGACAGAGAGAAAGGTCTTCCTTTGCCGTTGGTTCACCCTCCAATGGCCGCCGCGGCTGGCGCACTGCGGCCGGTGCACCGCGCTGATCCGATGGCAGGAGCCAGGTGCTTATCCTGGTCTCCCATGGGGTGCAGGGCCCAAAGTCTTGGGCCATCCTCCACTGCACTCCTGGGCCACAGCAGAGAGCTGGCCTGGAAGAGGGGCAACCGGGACAGGATTGGTGCTCCGACCAGGACTAGAACCCGGTGTGCCGGCGCTGCAAAGTAGAGGATTAGCCTATTGAGCCGCGGCGCCGGCCCCAATAAATAAATATTTTTAAAATATCCTAGAGATGAGAAGACCACAGTCACACATTTCGCACCAGCCGCCTTTGATTGGGTCCTGAAAGACGGGTGCACAGGAGACCCAGCTTTGAAAGCCTCCTGTCAATTGCCGCAGTCCGGGTTTCCTCCTGGGAGAGGCAGCTGCAGGAGGAGCCTTTGCCTTCTTCCTGGGGATCCCCAGGTCAGGGCCGCAAGTGTGAGGGTGGCAGGCCACAGGAGTCCTGCAGTCAGGGGACATGTGCAGGCCTGTGCGGGGGGAGGAGGCCCCCACCGGGTGGATGCCCAGTCCATCTTCCCGCAAAGCTCCTGTCTAGCCCCAGACGCGCAGCTCTGTGAACAGAAGACGCGTGTCCTCTTTCCCCTGACGTCTACATTTCATGTCATCCCCAAACACCCCCCCAGCCTGGGTCCCCGGGCATCCAGTGCAACCAAAATCAAGTCCTGGGGTCTCCAAGGACGAGCCTGGCGGGAGACGGGAGCACACCGCCCCCAGGAGGGGAAGCCGCTCATCTGCAGCACACATGGCCGCACTGTCAGTCTCACAGTGAGTGTGGACGACAGGAGACCTGCCCAGGGAAAAGCCGCCCCCGGAGCCGGAGTCCTCTGACCTCAGCCTCGGCCATTCTTCAGTCCCTTTCTTCAAGCACAGAACAGAAACCTGAGCCAAGACGTATGGCTGCTTTCTTCACGGTCCAAGGACCTGAGCTTCCTGCTCTTGGTTCAGCAAGCGAGCTCCTGAGATAGCCCCTGCAGCCCGAGCCGTGCCCCCGGCTTCCTGGAGCAGAGGCCTGGCCACTACCGTGCCGAGCCGCCGAGCCTCACTGGGCCCCTGTCCCTCTCACCCCGCGGCTGTCTCCCACCACCTGGGCCCCTGCCACCCACGTGGGAGACCTGGAGGAATCTCCTGGCTTCGGCCTGGCCCAGGGTCTTTGCAGCTGTATGTGTAGTGAACCAGCAGAGGGAAGATTCTCTCTGTCTCTCTAAACTCTTTCAAATAAATAAATCTTAAAATACATATATAAAGTAGGTATCCCTACTCCACCCCACCCCCATTTTTCGGATAAGGAAACTGAGGCACAGAGAGACTGAAGGTTTTGCCCAAAGTCACTAGAGCTAATAAGGGGGCAGACTGGGGCTTGAATTGTGCAAGTCTTGACCCCAGAACCCGTGTCCTGCACCATACTACCATATAAATGGAAGCTGGCCAAAGGCCTGCCAGCCAATCCATAGCACCCCTGAAACTGTGTTGGTCATTGCCACGGCTAATGGCCAAACAAGGCCCTACAGTGCAATTGCCTTGAGAGAAAGAGCAGAACTGGTAGTGAGAGAACTTCATGTCCCTGAGCTGCCCCAGCAAAGTCCCACAAACCCAGTGACTGAAACAACAAAAATGTACCGACCGGCTGCTTGGGCAGCTGCAAGTCGGAGGTCAGGGCTTCAGCACCGGGAGGCACGCCGGGAGGAGCCTGCCCCACGCCTCTGCCCTCACTCCTCCGGTTTCCGGCTGCTCCCCCAGCCTCTGCCGTCATCTTCACACAGCATCTGCTCTGTGGGCACGTCTGTGTCTGAATCGCTTCTTAAGGGCATGGATCATATTGGATTAGGGGCCCAGGAAGACCTCAGCTATTTACATCTGAAATGACCCTATCTCCAAAGCAGGTCCCATTCTGAGATGCTGGGGGTGAGGCCTGCAAATGAACAAACGAACCCCAGGGGCACACAACTCAGTCTACAACGTTAGGCTTCCTTGTTTCTTTCCTGCAGAATTTCAAAGGATCTTCAAAAAATTCCCAGGTAGTATGTTGTATGAAAATAAAAACTATGCATGGATTTCAAAAAGTTTTTCAGTGCCAGTGCTGTGGTGTAGAGGGTAGGCCACTGCCCGCAGTGCCAACTGCTCCACTTCTGATCCAGCTCTCTGCTATGGCCTGGGAAAGCAGTACAAGATGGCCCCAGTCCTTGGGCCTTGTTTCTGCACCGGCATGGGAGACCGGGAGGAGGCACCTGGCTCCTGATCAGCGCAGCTCCAGCTGTTGTGGCCAATTGGGGAGTGAGCCAGTGGAAGGAAGACCTCTCTCTCTCTCTCTCTCTCTGCCTCTCCTTCTCTCTGTGTGTAATTTTGACTTTCAAACAAATAAATGAATCTTTAAAAAAAAAGTTTTTCACCAAAATAAATCTTTCAATTCCATTCTCCCTTGAACTTTTTGAAGTACCCTCACATCTCTTTTTTTCAAAGAGATAAAGTTTGATTCCAGAGGCTGATACTGTGGCACATCGGGTAAAGCTGGCACCTGCAGCACCAGCATCCCATATGGGCACAAGTTTGTGTCCTGGCTACTCCACTTCCAACCCAGCTTCCTGCTAATGTGCCTGAGAAAGCAGTGGAAGATGGCCCAAGTGCTTGGGCTCATGCACCCACATGGGAGACCCGGAAGAAGCTCCTAGCTCTTGGTTTCAGCCTGGTCCAGACCTGACTGTTAAAATAAAGTTTGATTCTAAAGTGTGACAAATCACAGATGAAGCTTCTCATCTTTGGTTTAGCACATTTCATTGTCATTTAAAAAAAAAAAAGATCTATTTAATGATTTGAAAGGCAGAGTTACAGAGAGAGGAGAGTGAGAGAGGGATTTTCATTCACTGGTTCACTCCCCAAATGGTCACAATGGCCATGGCTGGCCCAGGTCGAAGCCAAGAGCCTAGAACTCCATCTGGGTCTCCCAATACTTGGATCATCTTCCACTGCTTTCCCAGGCACATTAGCAGGGAGCTGGATCAGAAGTAGAGCTGCAACTGGCATTGTGATGTAGCAGCTGAAGCCACCACCTATGACACTGGTGTCTGCATGAACACCAGATAGTCCCAGATGCTCTACGTCTGATCCAGCTCCCTGGTAATGCACCTGGGATGGCAGCAGAGGATGGCCCAAGTACCTGAACCCCTGCAACCTTTGGAGAGAGTTCCAGGCTCCTGGATTTTCATTAACTCTGCCTTTCATATAAATAATAAATAAATCTTTGGGAAAAGAAAGTATAGCTTATTGTATGCTAGTTATATCTCAGTAAAGCTGATTTAAAAAATAAAAAAGCTCCCCAGGTAGTTCTCATGGGCATCTGCAAATGAGAACCACTGAACCTGGGTCAGTCTCCTCATTGTAGCAGGAAAGGAAACAGCCCCAGAAGGGAAGAAATCTGCTCAGGAATCACACATCGGCTGGCAGGATGCAGAAGCTGGGGCTCCTGAACGGTATGCCAACCCAGTGGTCTTGCCTCAAAAAAAAAAATTTTTTTTTTTTAATTTGACAGAGTTAGACAGTGAGAGACAGAGAGAAAGGTCTTCCTTCCGTTGGTTCACCTCCCAAATGGCCGCTACAGCTGGCGCTGCGCCGAATCCAAAGCCAGGAACCAGGTGCCTCTTCCTGGTCTCCCACACGGGTGCAGGTGCCCACGCACTTGGGCCATCCTCCACTGCTTTCCCGGGCCACAGCAGAGAGCTGGACCAGAAGAGGAACAACCGGGACTAGAACTTGGTGCCCATATGGGATGCCGGTGCTGCAGGCGGAGGATTAACCAAGTAAGTCACGGTGTCGGCCCCTTGCCTCAAAAATTTAAAGAGACCTTTTAAAGATTCAAAGTGGTAAGACTGTTCCTCAGAGGCCCACTCTGCCTTTCATATAGCTGTAAATATATATATTTTTCTAAATAAAAAGTTCACTTCAGCTCATGGCTCAGGAGGTTCACAGTCTAAGACGGCTGGGTTGTTCTTGCTGGCAGAGCCCTGAGCTGGCAGGCAGCGTCACGTGGCAAGGGGGAACACGTGCGTCTGTCCTATGTCTCTGTGTTCTCTGAGAAAGCCACCAGGATTTAATCACGGGGGCTCCCGCCTAATGACCCAATCCAATCCAATCTCTTCCCAAAGGCCACACTCAGCCACCACCTGTTGCCGCCAGGGTGCACATTAGCAGAAAGGTGGAATGGAAGCAGAGGTTGAACTTTAACCCTGTCATTCAGTGTAGAATGCCACATGCCCAACCCTCCAAGAGCTTTTTTAAATTCCCTTGTAATCCCATTAAAGAAACCATTGCACTGTTTATGGTAGGCTAGTTCCACAGTGGCTTTCACACCAGCTTGTGAGCCACTTCGGAACAGATTGTTTTCATTTTTAGCTTTTCTTCTCATCTCTGTATCTCTAGTACCTGGCAAGAGTCTGGTACAGATGGGAACTAGAAAGTCTGAACTATGAATTGTCTTTTCTGCTTTTTTCATTTGGCTAAATGAATGGGTGGGCGGAGAGTTCCTTCACAATCTCAGAGGCTGTGGCCTCTGTGGTTTTATGGCCACAGAAAACCCAGAGAGGCCTCGAGTCACGATCTGTTCCAGGTGACTCCATAGGCACTTAGGATCACCACCCCTCTAAGGCTGTGCCTGGAAGGGTGGATGCCATTTGCTTGTTTCTCCAGTCTCTGCTACCAACACCTTCCGTCAGGTAGCCAACTGCCCACGCCCGCTACTGCTCCTGGCAATTTGGTCAGATACTGCATCACTCTTTGGTCTAATTGAAGAGGAAGTGGTGTCATTCTGGTTCCAGCCATAAGCCTCCTTTCCTTCGAAGATGAAGGTGATCAACACCAAGGGCACAGATGAAAAATAACACGCTCTTTACATATCAGTTGGAAAAAGAAAACAAATTATCTACATTCAAGTAAGCAGATATCTGGCCTATTCCCTTTGAAAATGCCTCTAATTAATCTAACTTGAGACATGAGCATTTTAACAAATGATTTCAGGGAGTCCTTTTCAAGGGAGGCAAGACCTCAAACCCATTTCTATAATTTGACTTGATTCCCCCTTTTATTTACAGAGGAGAGAAGAGAGGAGAAATACAACCCCGCTAAGTACCATTCTATGAAGAGATGGGATTTGTGCTTCCCCCATCTTTTTCTTTTTTTCTTTTTTTGACAGGCAGAGTGGACAGTGAGAGAGACAGAGAGAAAGGTCTTCCTTTGCTGTTGGTTCACCCTCCAGTGGCTGCTGAGGCTGGTGCGCTGCGGCCAGCGCACCACGCTGATCCGAAGGCAGGAGCCAGGTGCTTCTCCTGGTCTCCCATGGGGTGCAGGACCCAAGCACTTGGGCCATCCTCCACTGCACTCCCGGGCCACAGCAGAGAGCTGGCCTGGAAGAGGGGCAACCAGGACAGAATCTGGCGCCCCGACCAGGACTAGAACCTGGGGTGCCGGCGCCACAGGCCGAGGATTAGCCTATTGAGCCGTGGTGCCGGCCCCCATCTTTTTCAAGAAAACAAATTAAACACTGTCAACAGGATGAGCAAAGGACACTCCCTAAATGATTTACTGCTGGAGTCACTGGCCCAGAAGTGGTACACACAGAAGCTGAGTGACAATCTTCAACCCCGATGGGCTTCTTTGAACAGGCGATATTCTGAAGACTTGGAGACAGGCTGCTCTAAACAACGTTCTAATGAGCTGGGGAAACAAAAAGCAAACATTTGGGGGGAGGATCCAAAAAAGAAATTAGGACAACAGGCTGCTAAAGCTGTTTCTGGTGCCTCCTTCCACTAAACAAAAAGATTCGGAAACTTGACACCTACCTAGTTTTCTCTTAGAAAATTAGAACCCTTTGTGTAAGTTTTCACATATTAATACATGAGGCACCTTTCAGCAGCATCACCAACTGGTCTCAGAAGCCCCTGCTGGGCTCCCTCAGGAGCAGTGCCAGCGCCTCTTAGGACCCTAGGCAAAAGTGGCAGTGGCAAGCGACTGTTAGCTGTGGGTAGTGGCGACAGAACGCAGTCCCCATGGACTGCTCCCTGCCCGGTTCCATCTCAACACAGGAAATGGGGATTCTGTTATTAAAAGCCATGGAACTTACTGGTAAATTCTGTCACAACTTTTGGCTACTAAAGGCACTTCAAAATTTTTCTGACCAATGTGTAAAAAAATTCACTTTTTAAAAATGTAAGCAATCACAGGTGGTGAATGTTTAACTTTTTATTAGGAAACTAAGGCAAAACAGAATTCCAAAAAAATTAAAATACAGAATTCTAATTTTAAATCTAAACAAATAATGAAACTTACACCAAGAACTAAAAGTCAGTGTACCAGTATTCATGAATAAGGGGGAATGGCTAAAATGCATTCACAGTCATTATTCCTCCTTACCAGCCTCAGGTTTGCATCCCTGTCCTTACGACTGCACCTGGACTAAGACACAGAAAGAATGTCCTTCCTATCTGTCTTTCCCTACTCTAGCCTGGGACTTCAGAGGAGCTTCTGCCTCACTGTAGAGTTCTCGGTTTCTTCAGCAAGTGTGTGAGCACCAAAAGGCGGGCACAAAGACGAGTCCGTCAGGGACCCTGTCCTAGTTTAGGGGAGCTAAGACACCAATAAATAATCAATAAATAAAAAGTTTTATACAAGGTATAATGTAACATAGCACGAATTAAGTACAGGTAGAATATAAAACTAAGGAAATGTCAAGGAAGGAGATAACAATTGGCCAGAGGAACTGAGGAACGCTCTGTGGACAGCGTTTGCACTGGGTCTAGATGGTTCCTTCAAAGTGGTCTGGTCGTCTGCCACTGGCCCAACTGTGCTGGTCTCCATCTCTGGAGAGTAAGCATTTTAACATTGATCTTTAAAGCTCCTTAACTCAACTGTTTACCTCTTACAACAATAAAAAACTATTCATGTTACAGTCTCTATAAACAGTAGTTTGAGGACTTAAATTAACTAGGAGAGTTTCCATATGGTGAAGGGCTATTATTTTTGAAACTCTTTCCCCAGTCAAATCGTATCTAAAAGGCAGATGTCTAATCACTGAGCCCATGATTCCAAAAAGTCTACTGGATGAAACCAGCTCAACTGTAGGTGCTTTATCAAATCTATATACAAACATATATGAGTAAGAATGGGAGACGAAATAAAGGCTCAACATTCAAACGCCAAGTAAAGGAAACTATGAAATGATATCTATAACTACAGAATTCCTTGTTTGAAAAATTTTAATTATGAGCCACTGATCATTACAGGCTTTGAGCCTTAATATTTCTTCCTTCCTGTATAAGACCAGACCATTAACACAGCCTATCTCAAATGTAACAGAAGACTGCAATATGAATACACGTAATCTCGGCTTCCGCAGCTGCATGTTGCATTAAGGAAACAAAGAAAGTGCTCCCAATCTCCCAAGTCAACAAAGCAAATTCAACCACATTTTTTCCTGATCAGTTTTGGTTGAAATAGAAAAACTACTACTTTGCTTTTTCAATAGCATTTTTCATTCGTAACACAAGCAGTTGCCCTTTTTTTTTTTCCTTTACCCTCAATATCCTTATGAGGTAGTGAAGGGAGGGAGCCAGGGTTTTTATTTTGCAGATAAGAAAACTCAAGGTGAATTTTAGATCAGTGGTTCTCAACTGCAGTGGTATACTGAAATCACCTCAGAGTTTCAAAAAATCATTATGGCCAGGTTTTATTCCACATCAGTATCAGACTATTGGGGTAGGGGACCCAAAAGTCAGTATTTCTAGAAACACACTTCACAGTAACTCCAAAGGACAGCCAAGGTAGACAATCACTGGCTTAGGTGATTTACACTCAATCTTCAGGTGCAACTGTCTTCCACCTTAAAACTCTCTGCACCAATGAGAAAGACGGCCCATGTCCTTGAACGCTGTAGCAGTTTAATATTCTGCAGACACTACTGGTCTCTAGGAACATATTTATTCATCTGGTTATAAACGAAGGCTCTACACTGCCCTGATGCTCTTGCTGACTAGGAACCTCCATTCTATCAAAGGTGTAAATGGAATATTGGGTGCTTCAATCTTTGATGTAAGAGTGGCTTGTTGTTAATATTTGGGCAGTTATTTGATCCTAGGTTTAATGTGCAATAACCATGTGTTTCTGTTTTTCATTCTGCACCTTCAAAACTTTGTTGCAAATGAATGTTTACTAATAAGACAAAAAAGTCATAACACTCTCAGTAAAAGCTCTTGGAATTGGCCATATCACAACCTGAAAAAGAAACAAGTACTTACAGAACAGTACCACTTTCTAACTAGCCAATCTTCATCCTGAACCAGTTCTCTTCAGCCAAGTTTTAAACTTTGCCAAATTGAGTTGTTCTATGTCAAAAAAATCAATTTCTTTTATCAGCTACACTCTAATACATTTAACATTATCATTTTGTACAAGGAGGTTTCTTCTTGACACAGATATCAAAAACTCTTTAATAAATGTCACACTTTCAAGTGATATACTAAATACACAATAAATACTTGCAAACCTTTCAGGTGGCAACAGCAACCTTTGTTCTATGGCTGAAATCCCTTGCTTCATAGTAGTGATCATTTTAACTCTCAAAGCAACCCAAGATCCCCTGCAAGCTGCTTGCTGTCCCTAATTTTATTAGATTTAAAACAAAATATACATACAGCAATAATCTCAAAAGTACAAAGATTTCACTTGCCTTCGTCAATTCTTATTATCTGAAACCATACAATTTATACTTTCATACAGAAAGATGATGTTTGGTTCTCTTCTAACAAAAGAAAATCTCAGCTCATGTATATTGTATTGTTAATTCAGGAGTATCAGTGATAAGTAAGATGTAAAGTCAAAATAGGAAGTAAAGTTAAGCTCGTCTACAATGAAACTCAAAATGCTGCCAACCTGAAGTTTTCAAAACAGGTGTCATATTTCAAGTCCCATGGGGGCAATTATTTATAATTAAATTAAAAATATTCTTAGCCTGGGTTCAGGTCAGCACTGTTTCAGGTCGGTGAGTAAACATTTTCTTGATAGCCCCAGTGAAGAATCTGAGACTTCGACTGTAGCATGATGTAAACAATATGAAATTAAAACTTTTTGACATTATCTACAGCATTATAAAGTTACAAAATAAAAAGACCATCATTCTTTTATTTTCCAAGGGTCTATGACAATTGCTTTCATGGAGCAAATAGCAATGTTGTATATTGTGAGACACTTTCTCAGCCAAAAAATAAAACCAGACACCATAAGATGCACATCACTATTATGCTTAGATAGATATCTTTGCTGATATATGTATAAATAGAAATAGATTTGCCTTCCCTCAATCTTTAACTAGGAAATTGAGAGATCTTTACTATAATTTTGATGGTTAAAAAAAAAACCCAAGAACCCAACACAGATTGTAAAAGCTATGGGAACTGTTAGCCAAAAACAATACAAAATGAGCCAGTACAACGCATCTCCTCTTAAAATGCTCTTCTTTGTAGTTATCCAATTGCCCCAAAATGTTATTCTAATTTTGTGCCATGTAGCCATGTAGTGGTTTTAAGAAACTGAACTAGAACAAAGCAACCCCTTTGTCCATTTTTTTACAGTTTTTTAAACACACATATTATATATACAACTTTTAAAATAGCTGCACAATTTTATATCTCACTGTTAGAGAAGTGCAGTCCAAGCAGACCATGCTTCTCAATATATTAAAAATATTAAATAAAACCCAACCAGTTTCATACTTTTCTAATAGTCAAGCTGGCTGGGAAAAAAAGGGACTGGAGAAAGAACAGGCAGTTGTAAGATGGGATCAATCTTTCTTCACAAACATACCACTTAAAAATCTTGCTATTTCCTTCTCCCTTTTACAGTGTCTAAAATTTCACCTTTAAAGCTGGAAATGACACATTGCTAATTTAGAGACAAAATCTGTTGCAACATGCATAGGTCAACTGCCCTCTCAACCAACTGCAACCCTGAGGATTTTTCTGGCCCGGTGGAAAGAGGAAACACTAAAATAATCTCTGCTGTAGAGTTGCTTCTCCAGTTTACAACTTCATGTGTTTTCAGGATGTTTCTTGGACATGCACATATGAAACTGTCACTTCATGATTCTACTTTTCACAAGCAGATCTTTCCTCCACTCTTTCACCATAAGAAAGCCACTGTCATCCATCCAAAGGTTTTCCAAGGTAAACCAGTGTCACTTCTGTGTTGCCATATACAGCAGAAACTGCTGGATACAAGCAGACCTTTGGAAGTCCTCTAAAGGCAACACCCAGGAACTCATATCCACGTTCAAAAGCTAAAGTCTTATCTTCCATGTCCAAGATGACTCGAATTCTTTCTCCTATCTGCAAATAGACATCAAAAGAAGGTCAGAAGAAAATCCACCAAGAATACAGCTAGAAGAAACAGACACAAATCAAGAACTTGAAAATATTAAGAAATATGTCTTAAAAGCTATCTAGAAAAATCAGAGGGGGAGCTTTCTGGGTCAGGGAAAAGCATCCAGAGAACAAAACATGTATCATTCTCTTCGCAAATGCTTATTCTGATCACTTTGTTTAAAGCTTCACATGCGATCTACATTTAATTACTGACAATTTAAATGTTCTCCCTAAACAATCCCCAGACTGTATTTATACTTTGTTTAAAGCCTCTTCTTAAGCCTTGGTATGTTTTACTATAAAAGACTTTCTAAATAATCTTGTAGATTATCATATACACACTAGAGAATATCAGTCAAATAAGGATATTACATTCTAATAAATGGTCTTTAAACAGGTCATGGAAATGCATATTATGAAAAAACAATGCAGACTGCAACTTTTTTGCACCAAAATAAATGGATCTTTTAATTCCACTATTCCATAAGCTTTTTAAAGTACCCTCATATACTACAATATGGATGAAACTTGACAACATTATGCTAAAATGAAATAAGCCACACAAAAAGATAAATGCTGTATTATTCCATTTATATGAGGTACCTGGAATAGTCAAATATAGAGAGACAGAAAGTGGAACACAGGGTACCAGGGACTGGGGAATAGGGGAAGTGGAGGGTTTTTCTTTAATGGGTATAGATTTTATGTTGGGGATGATAAAAGTTTTGGGTACAGATACAGTGATGGTATATAACACTGTGAATGAATTTAATGCCACTGAATTGCACATGTACAAACGGAAATGATGCTATAATCTTTTTTTAAGGCAGAGTGACAGAGGCTAAGACAGATCTTCCATCCACTGGTTTACTCTCCAGATGCCCGTAACAACCAGGGCTGGGTCAGGTAGAAGCCAGAAGCCAGGAACCCAAGTGCTTGGACCATCCTTCTATCTCCCAGGTACATTAGCAGGAAGCTGGATTGGAAGCAGAGGATGGATTTGATCCCAGGCACTCTGATACGGTATGTGGTGTCCTAAGCAGTGGCTTAACCCACTGCACCACAACGCTTGCCCCGAATATAACACAATAAAAATTAAAAAAAAAATCACTGTAATATAACACTTAAGTCTTTAAACTTTGAAAGTAGTTCCATATACCATGTGAAACATATAATCAGAAGTAGTTCTGACTACAAATTCTAAATATGCAGAATAGGCTTATAAAATAGTCAATGCAGTCCACTGCTCTGAAACATCTGTTGATTATATATACAGTACCACGGCCTGTTAAACTAAATGGAAAGCTCAGTATATCTAATTCTTTTCTTATTTGGAAAAGCAAAAAAATAAGAATGTTGCATCTATATACTCAGAGGCAGAAGGCCCCAACATCTACAACCAAAAATCAAAATTTTATACTTCCTGATTATGATAACCCCTGCTGTTGTCATGTAGTCTCCTTTTTTGTATATTCTGTCACAAATGATTCCCAACATGTTTTTTCCCACTGTTTACCCTACTCACAGATTAACCCAAAACCTATTTGATGGACCTAAGAACCTCCAAATCATCACTACCACCATAGCTACCAACAAAACATGAACAATAATAACAAGACAGGAATAAAATGCTAATTTGTGGGGTATTTATTTTGAGATTTATCTGTATTATCTCATTTAATCCTCACATCAACCTTATGAGTTAGCTCTATTTTACAGAAGATGATATTAAGAAGACAGAACTACTTTGGCTGAAATCTCCAAGTGTGCTCCACCTATGAGCAAGTAGCAAGCACACAGCACAGGCAACAGACAGAAGTCTTACAAGCTGCAGGTACAAGTGGGTAAAATGGAGGTAGCAGAGCAACTGCAAAAAGAATGAACTCCAGAAACAACAGAACCACAAAAACGATGAGCTCTACAACCTGAGATATGAACTTTGCCCAGATCCCTGTGTGACCATCATATTACACAGGTAGAGGAAACCAGGCTGAGAAAGCAGCAAAGATGAAAAAAAAATTGAACAAAGACATCAGCCACTATTCACCACAGGCGAGACAGAGTTCATAGATTGAGTCCAGTCAACTACCCACTATAACAAAACCTATGCTCTTAAGAATAATAAAGTTTTTAGAAAAACAGAGCATTCTAGGATCATTAGAACATTTTACCCACATGTTCAGTTTTTAATTTAAAACTTACTAAATATGAAAAGCAGGAAAGTGTGATTCATACTCAGGGAGGGAAAAAAAAAGCAGTCAATAAAAACTAACTTCAAGTGAGCCAAGATTCCGATTTGACAAAGTCTTCAAAGGAACTGTTATAAATATGTCCAAAGATGAAAAAAAGATACAGTATTTATGAGTGAATAAATAGGGAATTTCAATAGAGGAAAAAAGAAACCAGGACAGGCTTTTGATGTAGTAAGATTTTTTAAAAAATATTTTATTATTTATTTGAAAGTCAGAATTACAGAGAAAGAGAGTTAGAGGCAGAGAGAGAGTTAGAGAGAGAGAGAGAGAGAGAGAGAGATCTTCCATCCGCTGATTCACTCCCCAAATGGCTGCAATGGCCGAGGCTAGCAGTAGAAGATGGCCCAAGTGCTTGGGCCCCTGCACTCGCGTAGGGAAACCCGGAGGAAGCTCCTGGCTCCTGATCAGTGCAGTTCTGGCCATTGCAGCCAGTTGGGGAGTGAACCAGCAGATGGAAGATCTCTCTCTCTCTGCTTCTCTGTAACTCTGCCTTCAAATAAATAAATAAATCGAAAGAGAGAGAGAAAGAAAGGAAGGAAGGAAGCAAGAAAGAAAAGGAAGGAAGAAAAAGGAAAGAAGGAAAGAAAGAAAAAGAGAAAAAGAGAGAGAGAGAGAGAAAGAGAGAGAGAGAAAGAAAGAGAGCCAGTCAGCCAGCCAGCCGCTTCGGGGCTGGGCCAGGCCAAAGCCAGAAGCCAGGAGCCTCCTGTGGGTCTCTCACATGGGTGCAGGGGCCCAAGGACTTGGGTCATCTTCCTCTGAGTTCCTAGGTACATCAGCAGGAGCTGGATTGGAAGCGGAGCAGCTGGGACTCAAACAGGCACCCATATGAGATGCTGGCGTTGCAGGCAGAGGCTTAACCTTCCACACCACAACAGCGACCCCCAATGTAGCAGTTAGATACTACCTGGGATGGAGTGCTAGGGTTTGGGTCCTGGCTCTGCTCTTGATTCCAGGTCCCTGCTGATGTGCACTCTGGAAGGCAGGAGATAATGGTTCAAGTACTTAGGTCCTGCCACCCATGTGGGAGACTCAGACTGAGTTTCCAGCTCCTGGCTTTGGCCTGGCCCAATCCTAGCTGTTGCAGGCATCTGGGGAGTGAACAAGTGGATGAGATGGAAGATCTCTGTCTCTGTCTTTCAAAATAAGTAAATAAAATTATTTTATTTTTAAAAGATTTATTTATTTATTTGAAAGGCAGAGTTACAGAGAGGCAGAGAGAGAGAGAGGTCTTTCATCTGCTGGTTCACTCCCCAAATGGCCACAATGGGTGGAGCTGCGCTGATCCAAAGTCAGGAGCTTCTTCCGGTCTCCCACATGGATGCAGGGGCCCAAGGACTTGGGATATCTCCTACTGCTTTCTCAGGCCATAGCAGAGAGCTAGATTGAAAATGGAGCAGCTAGGACACAAACCCACGCACATATGGGATGCCAGCACTGCAGGTAGTGGCTTTACCCTCTATGCCACAGTGCCAGCCCAGTAAAATTATTTTAAAAAGAAATGAAACCAAATGAAAATTGTAGAGCTGAAAAGTATAAAAACCAAAGTTCACTAGCCTGGATCAATAGCAGAGTTCAGACAACAGAAGAAAGAACCTATGAAGTTGAAGACAGAGCAATAGAAATCATCCAAACCAAAGAAAAAGGGAAAAAAAAAAGAATATAACTAGACAATTTAAAGCAATCCAACAATTACATTAAATGTAAGTGGTCAAACATTCAAAAGGCAGAGACTATGAGACTGCGTTAGATAAAAAGATCCAACCACCTGCTATCTAGAACACTCACTTTAAATACAAAGACAAAATTACAGTAAACAGATGGAAAAAGGGAAATTTGCAATAGTAAGCATAAGAAAGCTAGAGTGGGTATATCAATATCAAATAAAACAAACTTAGAGATAATTACTAGAGACTAAGAAGGTCAACTCATAATGATAAAATTAATAAGGGGAGACAGAACAATTACAAATGTATATGCATCTAATAACAAATTCTAAAACATGTAAAGCAAAAACTGACAGAACTGAGACAAATTAGCAAGTAAATTGGAGACTTCAGAAATAGAAGAATACCAAGGAAAATCAGCATCAATATACAAGATTTGAACACTCTCAACCAATTTGACCAAACTGCCTTTTAAAGAACATTCTATTCAACAACAGAATCTACTTTATTTTCAAGCACACAGGAAACACCACGATAAATCATATTCAGGGAATAAAGTAAGTCTTAATAAATTTGAAAGGACTGAAATCATACAGAGTATATTATTTTAAAAACAAAGATTTAAGTACTTTCACTACATCATCACAAAGGTAATGACAGGACTGTACCTTCAGTAATCATTAAGCCCTGACAACTTTTTCCTTAGGGTATTCTCAGAGCTGAAAGGACAATGAGGAAAGGACTCTTATGAAATACATCCTCCAAGTTTTTATACCTCAGGAAATGGGATATATTTTTAGTTCTTCTTTAGTATGCCTGACTAGAGGTTGTTACTGAAGCTAGGGCTTTCAAGCTACACATGAATCTGAAATATGCAACCCATAGCTCCTAAAGATGTCCAACTTCATATCAGATTGTGTTTTTCTGACAAAATTATGGTAATAATATGGCTTTTAAAATATGAATAATGTTTTTAATTCACTTATTTATTTGAAAAGCCAAAGAGAGACAGACAATGTGCTCCCACTCACTGGTGCAAGCTCCAAATGCTGGCACTAGCAGGCCTGGGTCAGGCGGAAGTCATAAAACCAAGAACTCAAACCAGTTCTCCCACATGGATGGCAAGAATCCAATTACTTGAGCTATCACTGCTACATCCCAGGGACTGCATTAGCAAGATGCTGAGGTCAGGGGCTGGCGCCTCTGGCACTGTGGGCACAAGTTCAAGTCCTAGCTGTTCCACTTCGATCCAGCTCCCTGTTAATATGCCTGGGAAAGCAGCAGAGGATGGCCCAAGTGTTTGGGCCATGTACCCACGCTGGAGATCTGGAAGGCCTGGCTCCTGGTTTCCGACTGGCCCAGGTCTGGCCACTGTGTCTCTATAACTCTACCTGTCCAAATGTATAAATAAATCTTTTTTTTTTTTGGACAGGCAGAGTTAGACAGTGAGAGAGAGAGAGAGAAAGGTCTTCCTTTTTCCGTTGGTTCACCCCCCAATTGGCCGCTACCGCCAGTGTGTTGCAGCCAGCGCGCTGCGCCGATCCAAAGCCAAGAGCCAGGTGCTTCCTCCTGGTCTCCCATGCGGGTACAGGGCCCTCCACTGCATTCCCCGGCCACAGCAGAGAGCTGGACTGGAAGAGGAGCAATGGGACAGAATCTGGCGCCCCAACTGGGACTGGAACCCAGGGTGCCGGCACCGCAGGTGGAGGATTAGCCTAGTGAGCCACGGTGCTGGCCATAAATAAATCTTAAAAAAAAAAAAAAGAATGGCTGGAGTCAGAACTCAAGAGTTGCATATTGAACCCAGGTACTCCTACATGGGACATGGGGATATTAACCATTAGGCTAAATTTGCCTGCCCTGGAATTATAATTTTGACTCTAGAATCATATGAGTACAGATAAGGCTAAAATGAAAGAATAAAAATGTAGCAGTTTGCCTGAACTTGCATTTCTACAGAAATCATTGATGCTGGGGCCAGCACTGTGGCATGGCAGGTTAAGCGGCCGCCTGTGCTGCCGGCATCCCACGTGGGCGCCGGTTTGAATCCCGGCTGCTCCACTTCCAATCCAGCTCTCTGCTATGGCCTGGGAAAGCAGTAGAAGATGGTCCATGTCCTTGGGCCCCTGCACCCAGAAGAAGCTCCTGGCTTCAGATTGGCACAGCTCTGGCCATTGTGGCCAATTGGGGAGTGAACCAGTGGATGGACGACCTCTCTCTCTCTCTGTGTAACTCTGACTTGCAAATAAATAAATAAACCTTAAAAAAAAAAAAAAAAAGGCTGGCGCCGCGGCTCAATAGGCTAATCCTCCGCCTAGTGGCGCCAGCACACCGGGTTCCAGTCCCGGTCGGGGCGCCGGATTCTATCCCAGTTGCCCCTCTTCCAGGCCAGCTCTCTGCTATGGCCCGGGAGTGCAGTGGAGGATGGCCCAAGTGCTTGGGCCCTGCACCCCATGGGAGACCAGGAGAAGCACCTGGCTCCTGCCATCGGATCAGCGCGGTGCGCTGGCCGCAGCACGCCAACTGCGGCGGCCATTGGAGGGTGAACCAATGGCAAAAGGAAGACCTTTCTCTCTGTCTCTCTCTCACTGTCCACTCTGCCTGTAAAAAAAAAAAAAAAAAAAAAAAAAAAGAAATCGCTGAAGTCTCCAGGGGCTTTGAGTCTACACACAGATGAACAAGTATCAGAGCACAAGTATGGTGTGCACGCACACAGGTGCACTAGCTGGAGTGAAATATTGAGAAAAAAGAACAATCAGATGTGCTACGACTTAGCTAATCTGACAATCTACAACACGAGCTGACAAACTAAGACCCCTGGGCTAAATCTGCCCTATGGCTCATAAGTAAGGTCGTACTAGAACACAGCCATGGTCATCCGCTCACATATTATTACAGCTGCTTTCACGCTGTTAACAAAAGAATTTAAAACTGAACTGCAAAGCTGAAAATATTTTCTATCTGGCCCTGCACAAGAAAGTCTGCCAACCCCTGACCTATAGCAAAGATGGGTTGCCCAAAGTCAAATAGGTATTAGGAAACAAATGCTGAGACATGCCACTGACATCATTTATTTTAAAATTACCAAAAAAAGACACAGCTGCTACAAAAATGTATAAATTTAAAACAAATGAAAGCATGATTTGACAAAAGCCCACACTTGAGAAAATATCTAGTTTCTCACCTGATATTTTGGTGCATTGTTGCACTGAGGAAAACTGCCGTTGACTTCCCCATTATGCAGTAGATTATTGTCCACCAGATTCCAGCCCCAGCTCTGGTCGTCACTGCCTAGCAATGCCACGTAACCTTGGCACTGCATGGGGGCTCGCTTTGTGGCAATTCCAATCACTGCCACGGTACCCAGCGGGCCCTCCCACCACACTTCCCATGCATGGCGGCCCTCAGTGAAACCGATCTTGGTCCTTGCACCATCAGTGCTCTGAGCGATAGGGTTTCGATGTAAAGTAAAGCCATTCTTCTTAATATAGACATTCCTGGAGCAGTCATTAGTGCTGAAGGCATGTTGGAAAGCACGTACCTGAAAAGACGAGAAAAACATCAAAGGAAACAGAAATTTTATTTTGCTCAGATGTTAAAAAAATACCCAAACTTCAGGGTATATATTTTTAAATATTAAAGTTATGTATGGTTTTTTTTAATTTTTTTTTAATTTTTTTTATTTTTTGACAGGCAGAGTGGACAGTGAGAGAGAGACAGAGAGAAAAGTCTTCCTTTTGCCGTTGGTTCACCCTCCAATGGCTGCCGCGGTAGGCGCGCTGCGGCCGGCGCACCGCGCCAATCCGATGGCAAGAGCCAGGTGCTTCTCCTGGTCTCCCATGGGGTGCAGGGCCCAAGCACTTGGGCTATCCTCCACTGTACTCCCTGGCCACAGCTGAGAGCTGGCCTGGAAGAGAGGCAACCGGGACAGGATCGGTGCCCCGACCGGGACTAGAACCCGGTGTGCCGGCGCCGCAAGGCGGAGGATTAGCCTAGTGAGCCGCGGCGCCAGCCAAGTTATGTATGTTTTAAACAACACAATAAGAATTTCCAAATAATAAAGTTTGAGTAGGAGACTAACATAATAAATTGTACAATATTAAAAATAACTACCAACTGTTTTGTCACTGATCAAAATTCTAAAGTGTAGTAAAATTTCTCTAAATAGACTTCTTAAAACAGCAAAAGATATACACAAAACACTTTGTATTTTAGAGACAACGAAATGTATATGGGTGAAATAATGATACCTGGGAATTGCTCTGAGGTATCACGGGTGGACTGGAGAGCGGGTGGGATAAACACGAAACTCAATGCACCGTGAAATAGTCATTGGGAAATGAATATAGGGAAGGATTGTTTCCTCTATTTTTGTTTATATTTGAATTTGTATATCAAAAACCTAAGAGATGAACAGTTTTCATATTGGCAGCACTGTCATAAAAAAGTTATGTTTTATGTAAAATAGAGATCTTAGTCATGGTAGACCTAAACTTAATGAAAAATTTTAGTAACCGCAAATTTCCTTAGGTCCTTAGTCTACCTGTTGGGTATCACTCATATACTGAGACAGCACCAATCACATTTTACCAAACCGAATAATCCCCCAAACAACATCTAAATTCAACCAGGAGGACTTAATAAAGAGAGATTCATCAAGAGCCAGAATAGGACAGTTAGATGATGTCCGCAATGGCTGCGGCTAGGCCAGGCTAAAGCCAGGAGCCAAGAGCTTCTTCCAGCTCTCTGTATGGCCTGGGAAGGCAGTAGAAGATGGCCCAAGTCCTTGGGCCCCTGCACCCATGTGGGAGACCAGGAAGAAGTTCCTGACTCCTGACTTCGGATCGGCGCAGCTCTGTTGTAGCCAACTGGGGAGTGAACCAGTGATGGAAGACCTCTCCCTCTCTCTCTTTCTCTCTCTGTAACTCTTTCAAATAAATAAATAAATCTTAAAAAAAAAAAAAAAAGAAAGAAAAAAGTGTTAACTGTTAAATTAACAACAGGAGTCACTGTGCACTAACTCCCCATGCAGGACCTCTGTCCTCAATGAGTTGTATTGTGAGAGTTAACTGTGGAACTAGTTCTCAGTTTTGTGTGTGTGTGTGCACGTGTGCAAACTGTTGAAATCTTTACTTAATACAGAGTTGGTCTTCTGTGTACAAAGTTAATTGAAAATGAATCTTAATGGAGAATGGGACTGGCAAGGGGAGAGGGGAGGAGGAGGAGTAGGGGTGGGAGGATGGGTATTGTGGGAAGAATAACTATATTCCTAAAGTTGTTCTTATGAAATTTATATTCCTTAAAAAATAAATCTTAAAAAAAAATAAAGAAGAATGCTGCTGGGGACATTCTCAACTCATCTAAGTGCCCGGGTCCAGATCCTGGCTGTTTCCAATTCTAGCTTCTTGCCATATGCACACTGCAAGGCAGCAGTTGCTGGTTTAAGTAGTTGGGTCTCTGCCACCACGTAGGATACCAGGATTGAGTTCCAGGCTGTTGTCTTTGGCCTGGCCTAGTCATGCTGTTTCAGGCATTTGGGGAGTATACCAGCAGAAGGAAAATCTCTGTCTTTTAGACAAAAATAAATAAAATTTTAAAAAGATAATTATCTCCTCATTATAAAATAATGAATTAGTAATTTCCTATACTTATCCAATTGTTGTAAGTTCCAGTTGCTTTTTCTCCTTGTCACACTGACACTTCCGACAACTTCTTTCTCAAACTTCTGTGACATCTTCCTATTTTCCTGGACGGATCCTTTACTGTATTTTTTTTTTTTCTGGTGAGCACCTTTCCTCTGCCCCACAAAATTTTCCAAAGTCAATCCTTAACCCTCAGTCCTTCCAGATGTTTCTAAAACAGCACCTTTAATATATCTCGTCCTAGGTAATAAACTTTGATAGCTCCATATTTAATATCATTAACTGTCATTTCTTCTGTTTTTCAGAGTCTTCAGATTTGCTTCCACTTATTTCCCTTTCTACCTCTATGCTGTCCTTGCCTGTGGTATCCTATCTGCTTTTTTCCTCACACATCATCCTCTAAGACCAGCTCCAGGAAGCTATTCTTAACCAGGACCACCCAAGTTCCCTCATTTCTCTCTCCTAAATTCCTACTCATTATTGCTTGCATCACACAATATATAATCTATAGATCTTGCTTTTTAATGCACCTCTAGCCACTTTATTCTGGTAAAAGAAAAAACTGGGGGAAAAACAGAATCTAATCTAAATTGATCAGAAGAGCAGAAGAGTATGGATTTGTTCTCTACCACAGCTTTCCTAGCCACCTGCTTCTCCCTCCACTTATCTATCTATTCAGGTCTTTAGTATCTCTGGCATAGGCACTAACCTCTAACCTCTGCCCCCTCGGATTCATTTTATGGCCTGTTTTGTTTTTGAGAGACAGAGCTACACATCTATAGGTTCAATTCCCCAACTGCCCACAAAGGCTCCTGGCTCAGTGCCAAAGCTGGGAGCCAGGAACACAAACCAGATCTCCCATGTGGGTAGCAGGAACACAATTATTTGAGCCATTATCACTTTCTCCCAGGGTCTGCACTGGCAGGAAGCCAGAGTCAAAAGTCAACCTGGGTCTCAAACCCAAGTACTTTAATATGAAATGTGAGGGCCTTGAGACTGCTAGGCCAATCACCTGTGCTGGCCTGTTTGTTTGTTTGCTTTGTTTTTTTTAATCACTCCCCAAGGGTCCAGAGTTGCAGCATGGCAAGTCAGACCCCCGCTTGTGACATCCACATCCCATATAGGTGACATATAGCTTCAAGACCCAGCTGCTCCACTACCCATCCAGCTCCCTGCTATTTGGGGAGTGAATCAGTGGATGGGAGATCTCTCTCCCTCTCTGCCTTTCAAGTAAATAAAAAATAAATCTTTGGGGCCAGCACTGTGGGGCCACCTGCAGCACCGGCATCCCATCTGGATGTCAAATTTGTGTCCCAGCTGCTCCTCTTCTGATCATGCTCTCTGGTATGGCCTGGAAAAGCAGTGGAAGATGGCCCAAGTGTCTGGGCCCCTGCACCCATGTGAGAGACCAGGAAGAAGCTCCTGGCTTTGGATCAGCCCAGTCCAGCCATTGTGGCCATTTGGGGAGTGAACCAATGGATGGAAAATCCTCCTCTCTCTAACTCTGCCTCTCAAATAAATAAAATCTTTAAATAAATCAATCTTTATATTTAAGAATACCTCCCCTTTCAAAGTTCTATAGTTCCCAAATATAGAACAAAGCCCAAACTATATACTGAAGGCTGTTTCAAGGCCACTCATGTTATAATCATATTCCCCACTATTGCCCTTTGTTCAGTCTAATTGCTTACAATTTTATATCTTTAGACCTTTCCTTGAAGCTTCAACTTCTAAGATTTATTTATTTGAAGAACAGAGTTACAAATAGAGTGAGAGACAGAGAGAGATCGTCCCATCTGCTGGTTCACTTCCCAAATAGCCACAAAAGCCATGGCTAGGCCAGGCCAAACACTAGTTGCTTCATCGAGGTCTCCCGTGTGGGTGCAGGGGCTCAAATACTTGGGCCATTCTCCACTGTTTTCCCAGGTACATCAGCAGGGCACCAGATCGAAAGCGGAGCAGACTGGTGCCCATAGGGGAGGCCAGCACCACAGCTGGCAGCTTAATCTGCCCTAAGCTCCAACTTCTAACAGCTACCTACCTGAAATCTCAGTTGTCTTAAAAACATGGTAACTACCCTACCATCACTGAATTCATTGCAATTCCTCCAAATTCCAGCCCAACTGATCCCTGTATTATGAGAGCTATTCCCAGCATCTTTCTTCCTCATCCATTTAAAATCACTATCAAGTCCTATAGATCTTACCTCCTAAATCTGTTCAATTCTTTCCATCTCACGCACTACTTACTTCCTAACTGATATACTGTATTTCCAAGGTCCTCCTCTAACATGACTTCACATTGAAGTCAGAAATAACCTCTTAACAATGCAAAACAGTCTGAGGTGGGGATTTGGCCTAATGGTTAAGACACTGCTTAAAATATCCACTCCCACACTGAAGTGCCTAGGTTTGGTACATGGCTCTGGCTCCTGATTCCAGCTTCCTACCAATTAATGCGGATCTTGGGAAGCAGCTGGTGACGGCTCAGATGGCTCAGGTGGTCGGGTCCCTGCTACCCAAGTAGGAGACCTGGATTGAGTTCCCAGCTTCAGCCTGGCTCAGCTGCAGGTGTTGCAGGCATTTGGGAAGTGAATCAGCAGATGGAAGCTCTCTGGCTGTCTCTATACTAATAAATATTTTAAAAATGGAAAATAATCACAACACCAATTCCCACACTCCTGAATCTCTGTAGTGTACAATTTGCATTGGCTTCCCTGTAGTTTGGCCCTGGTCTACCTCTTCCACCTTACCTCAAACTGGCATCACCTGTGCTCTCTATGCTCCAGCCACACTGACATACTATTTCTTATACTTACCAAGTTCCCTGCCAGAAGGCTCTTCTATTCCCCCTTGGCCTATGTATCCTGATCCTTCAAGTCTCAGTTCACAGGCACCTGTGAGAAAGTGTTCCCTCACCTCCTTACCTAGGTCAAATCCTCCACTGCACTCAGGACACTATGTATATCTGCTTTATACTCAGTCCACGCAGTTTCACAGCTTGAGTGATTATTTGGTTAACAGCCATTCCCACACTAGATTGCAAGCTCTAAAAGGCAAGGCAACCTTAAGTGCAAAACTGAGCATGGTGCCTGGCACTCATATATTTTTTTTTTTTTCAGACTCTTATCTATTTGAAAGAGTTACAGAGAGAGGTAGAGCCAATGAGAGAAAGAGGTGTCTTCTATCTGCTGGTTCACTCCCCAGATGACCGCAACGGCCACAGCCGAGCTGATCCGAAGACAGGAGCCAGCAGCTTCCACTCGGTCTCCCACACGGTTCAGGAGCCCAAGGACCTGGGCCATCCTCCCTGCCCTCCCAGATCATAGCAAAGAGCTGGATCTGAAGTGCAACAGCCGGGACTTGAACCGGTGCCCATATGGGATGCCGGCACTACAGGCCAGGGCTTTAACCCACTGTGCCACAGCGCCAGCCCCAGCACTCATATTTTTAAATAAAAATATATATTGTACAGACTCTTTGCCTTCCTGTTGTTCTGTTTCTGCTCTCTTTGTACAACTTTCAGATCATCCTCAAAATTCAGCTCAAATACAATTCATCCTCAAATCTTCTCCAATCCTCCAAATTGTAAATTTCTCCTGTCACGAAACTATTCCAACATGATTTTTTTTAATTTAACAGGTAGAGTTACAGACAGTGAAAGGGAGAGACAGAGAGAAAGGTCTTCCTTCCATTGGTTCACTCCTCAAATGGCCGCTATGGCTGGAACTGGGCTGAACTGAAGCCAGGAGCCAGGTGCTTTTTCCAGGTCTCCTACACAGGTACAGGTGCCCAAGCACCTGGGCCATCTTCTGCTTTCCCAGGCCATAGCAGAGAGCTGGATCGGAAGAGGGGCAGCCGGGAATAAAAATGGCACCCATATAGGATGCCGATGCCATAGGCAGAGGATTAACCTACTGCGCCACAGCGCCAGCCCTTCTTGTATGTTTTTTCTATCATTGATACAATGGAACAATTTCTACCATGCAATACAGTTACTTTTAAATATTTTTTTCTCTTCTATTAGCCTGGGGATTTCCCTATTAGCCTACCTGACTCTCTTTGAAATTAATCTCTTATCTTCAAGTTACTCAAGGAAAGTCCTGCAACACCTGAATGAACGTGAGATTAGTACAAGCCTACAGCACCTCCAGTGCACACTGCAGAAAAGCAAAGCCTTAAAGACTTAGAAAACCCACAATCCTGCAGGAAGGATACAGAAGAAATTACAGCTTTAGACTGCTACCAAGCAGGCAACTAGGTAGCAGGGGGACAAGGGCCAAAAGAAGACACTTCGATATATCTCATTTTGCTTCTATTGAAGCTTAACTCACATGGACACATTATCCATTACATACTATATGAATCTTGACTTAAGCCAACATATGTAACATGTCACAAATTAATTGCCAAAAAGTTGCAATTTAAAACCCAAACCAACAGACTTTATGTTAAAATAAAAGCTGAATAAAACCTGAGACATGTGCATACTGACCAGGCAAAATAGGACAAAACTGAATTTTCTGCACTCTCCCACATAAATTTCACCTAGTATACACATACTGTCCTAGTAAATGTTACTTTATTTGCTAAAAAAACAGCTTGATAGTTTACATATTTAACAGCCAAGTTCCTTATCTTATTAACTAAAGGCTGTCTCACAGAATACATTTTGTATTTCACATAAAAAAGCCTTTCTTACTCTGATACAACTCTTGGCCCCTGCAGTCTCCCACACTTCAGGTCGGGCATCCTCTGACATATATGCATACACACACACACACACACACTGTTGTGCTGAATGTCACCCAGTCGCAAGCCCAAGGCTTTTTATTTATATGAGCTGAAGAATCTTCTCCCCCTACCATAACCTGTCATTTTTATTTGGTATATGAAGGTGTCAGGAATATACCCAAGAATCTAAGAGGAAAAAAAGCAGTAGTGAAACTGGAATCAGCACCCTAGAGGACACATGGACACAGCCCCGACACACCAAGGTGGGACTATGAAAAAGTTGGCAACCAACAGCCATTAAGAGCAGCCACAAGGCAGTACCACGCCGGTTAAGTGGTGCCGCAGGAGGTTCTGGCTGTGCCTGTATCTTCAAAGTTAGCAGGCACACTCACTCATAAGCCTGAAATAACAGTGGAGGGGACGAAAGATAACTTGGGCAAAAATACAGAAAAAAATGGTTAGGGATCAGAGCTTGGAAAGGCGAGGTTAAAGCAACCGAGACGACTTAGTATAACAGAAGTATCTGGAGGCCAGAGGGGAAACAGGGTGAGTATGGAAAGGCACAACAATAGCGGTGGTCTCTCTCTAGGAAGAAAGTCAGTCCAAAGTGGAAAGAGTGATGGAAATCAGGGATGGGGAACCATGCCGCCTTTGAAAAAGTCATCGCGGAAGTGGGGCGGGTTAAAGAGAAGAACTTCATTCCAGAGAAAAGCCGATCTTTGCGGGGGCGGGAGGGTGAGGAAGGTACCGACGCGAGCGTGCAAAGGCGGGATGGCGAGGCGAGGCGAGCCGTCTGACTCAGAAGCTTCGCGGGCAAGCACCGCGAGCGGCGCCAAGGAGCGCGCCAGGGGCAGCGGCGTGGCCCGGGGTTCCCTCACCTTGGCCTTGTAGCTGGGCAGGTTGCAGAGGATGTCCGTGCGCAGAGCCTCCTCTGCCAGGCTGCGGGCGCACAGGCTCCGCCACACCTCGCTGTTCTCGTCGCCGTGCAGGCAGCGGTACCAGTGCTTGCACACCAGGGCGCAGCTCCGCAGCTCGGACAGCTCCAGGTACGAGAACACCAACTCCAGCACCCGGCTCGGCAGCCGGCCCCCGGCCCCCGCGGACCCGGAGCCCGAGCTCGCACCCGCGCCGCCGCCGCCGCCGCCACTGCAGCCAGCACCGCCCGAGGCTGCCCCAGCCCCCGGGGCTGGAGCCGCCATCGCCTCACCAGCCGGCCCGAAGGCCGCCGCCGCCGCCGCTACCCCCCCGTCTCTGCGCGAGAGGCCGAGCCTCGCCTTGACACCGGAGCAGCTCGCTCACCGCCCCTTTCAGTGCCAACCGCCGGCGCCACCACCGCTCCCGCCCCTGCCCGGGGGCGTCCGCCGCGCGCCCCGCCTCACTGAGGGCAGACGCGCCGGCTGCACGGGCGTCCCCCGCCCCTCCCCCGCGGCTCAGCGCGGGCGCCGGAACCGCCCGACTCGCCGGGCCTCCCCGCGGCGCGCCCGTGGCTCCGCCATGCGGGTTGAGGGCACGAAGCAAGGGCGCACGCCCAGCTCGCCCGCGGTTCCTCTCGGCCCCGGATGTGACTGTTTGGCTGAGGCGCCTCGCGCCCTACGCTTGATGGGATTGGGCGCTCGCGGGTGAGGTCATCACGAGGCGCCGAGGAGGGGAGCGGGAAACGCAGGTACGAGGCTGGCGCCGGTGGGTTCGGCGCTGTCTTCCTGTAGCTTGTCCTCTTTGTGGTAGCAGCCTCGCGTCGGCTTTCCAGGGTGGCTTTTCTTATGAAGTTTCTTGCGAGAGTTAGGTCTCTGCTTCCCGCGGCAGCTTAACGCATGAAACTTGCCTTGGTAGCTAGTTCCTTGTTCCGCCACCTTCGGCATGGTTATCTTTACCCTGGGCAGCTGAGGCAGTCTCTTCTTGGCCTGGCCTAGTCGTTCTCCCCCTGTATCGGTACTTAAGAGAACTGATGTCCCAGCGAGCGTTCGGAAAGTAAGATGGCTACATCAGAACACCATCCCACTGCCCCCCCACACACACCAAAAATAAAAAAAAATTTTTTTGATAACTTAAAGTGCCATTTGAATACTAATTAAGCGCTACAGTATTTTGGACAAAATGTGGTATTTCCCAGATCACCACTTAGCAGGCAGATTAAGGCAGTGTGCTAAGTATTCATTAAACGTTTCAATAGAATGACGTGGAGGCTGTAATTACAGGTGTTTTCTTGGGAGAAGAGTTTGAGCATTATTTGATCATACTGCGTTTCTCTAGGTGGCCCCCAGACAGCGTTTTAATGACGTTTAGTAAAAGGGTGACCACCATTTGATCCATGATGTGAGCCGGGCACTTCCCGATAGTCGGGCCCTTGACCCATTTTTTAATCTAATTCCCAAAACAACTCTATGAGGTAGGTAAGGTAATAATAGGTTTGCAAACATCCTTCCTAGTCGGCTCCAGTGTTTTGCCTCCTTTCTGTGGGTGTAATCCATTTCTTGGTCTCTCTGAAGAACAGCTAGCTTTCAAACTCTGATGTAATTACTTGTGTTATGACTTGCTGATGTCTTCTTTCCTGGTGTCTTTTTGACCAAGCTCAGTAACCCACATTCTTTTCATTCTCGGTAATGCCAGTGGCACAGCCCTTCAATTGTTTTTGATTGATCTCCAGCTTGACATTAGGAGGAACTTGCGAAACCTGGAACCTGTAGAGAGGAGTTGGCCTATACCTGCTATAGTGGTGGTGACTCAGGTGATATTTCTTGAGTTTGGATTAAGTTTTACCTGAAAAGACAGTTGTGTTTCTTTTAAATCGTCCAGGATAAGTGGAGTCGCCCATCTGAGAAGGGGGTACAGAACCATGCAAGATGAGCAGGTTTATGGGCCTGGGCACTTGAAAAGGGAACTGGGTGAGTGGAGACAGGAGTGAAGCAGAGGAGTGTTGAGAGTACGGACCTCCGAGCTGTTTGCAGCTCTGATCTTTCCTCCTCCATGTCACAGTGAAGGTGAGGGGAGCCTGCGAAGTGCTCACGTCATAATTCTGCTGGTAATCTAGTCCAGTTGCTGAGGTGACTCAGTGGCAGGCTCTCCCCCAGGTAACCCAGGTAGGGTTTCGAAGTAGGAAGACATTACCTTTATCAGTTCCTTTTCTATTTACAGATCTTTCACCTGCTGATCCCTCTCCTCACCAGGCCTGCTCCCCTTAGTCAGTGGCACTCCACCCCTGAAAGACTCTGAAATGCCCCTACCCTTTCCTCCCCGACTCCGTCATATCTTTGGGTGTTAGAAAGAAGGAATATATTATCTAATTAAGTCATTCTCAATGGCACATGATTGACCACTGTGACTCTTTAGGTAACATCGGAAAAAGAAGCTTGTTGACATGAGCCGTGACTATTGGGTGGTAGCACTTAACTGTTTCTGCTAGGCTTTCCAGTCCCAGAAAAAAAAAAATAAAAAAAGAATAAGAAAATAAGAAAAAAATAAGAAAAAGGTGGCTTGCCAACTCATTCCTGAAAGATTGTTCTGATTTAACTCCAATTTAATGATTTTTTTTCCACTACCCTTCCACCACAGCAGTTTGATGAACACGTTTTGATGATGGTCTTTGGGTATGTTTCAAATGATAGTACTTTCAATTTTTCAGACTAAGCAATCACATGATTTTGGAGGCTCTGATTAAATTACTGATCAGTATTCTGCATGAGGAACATTGACTAAAATCATCAGCCTCACATGGTATTTTGGGGGCTTTCCCAACTTTTTCTTAACATTCCCAGTAATAGGTTAATAGTTGAATTTTTCTGACAGGTGGGTGACAGTAAATATTGTCTATGTGTCTTAGAAATCAGCAGTTCAATTCATTTCTCACTCCGGTGCATGCAGTTTAAGGCAGAGCTATTCTTGGGTCTTGTGAGAACAGAACAAGAGTTCCTGCTGTTTCATCATGGAAACATGTATAGGAACTGTGTTCTTTATAATAGTCCCTTTAAATACAGATTTCACTTATTGCCTAACTTCTCACATTTTGGGGGTAGACCTTAAACCAAACATGCCTCTAAAATTGGTGTACTCTTTCCCAGAAAAGAATTAGAAAATCTGCTGAAACTCATGCCTGCCAGTCTTATTTGGATCTCCTGTGGTAGATATGTAATGGAGAAATAGAAATACTAGAAACTTGCCTCATTCTTGTCTTAAAGAAAACCAAAAATTCCAAAAGGGATACAAAATCTGTATGCCCACAAATCAGCAAATCTGAGCTGTAGAGGACAGATTTCCTGACTTTAAGGTTGATTCATCATAGCAAAATTTAGGAAAAAAAGTGCTCAACATCCTAAAGGTTCATAACAATTAAAATTATAACTTCAGTTGCCTTTTAAAATAGTTAATTCAGATTTCATATGTTAAGGTAGGATAGTGTTGCGTGTCATATAAGTCACTGTGACACTTTCTAAGCCGAAATAACATCAATATCTTTCACTTGAAATTACGTTGTGTTCTTGTTTTCTTGGTCTGCCTGGGAATTTTACAAGTCTTTCTTACAGCAAGAGTCAAACCACCAGGGCTCCCTGTCTTTACCTCCTTCTCTGACTCATTTCCTCTCCAAGCCTCTCCTTTAAATCTTATTTGCTTCAGTCTCTATCTAATTAGTTTCTTCTGTATACTAACTCAATGCTTCTGCTGAAATAAAAATGTTTATGTTTTGCCCATTTTGTCATCTTGATGAAAATTGCTCTCTCTGTGTGTTTTGATGACCACGTTTCTGTTACTTGAGTTACTAATAGATCAGGAATTTTTTTTTTTTCTTTTTGTTTAATCATCTAGTGATTGTGTGTGCCTGTGGGGGTGGTGCTAAAAGTAGGAGAAAATAAACAAGTTTGTGTTAGGAATGGAAACTTTAAACAAATTGCCAGATTATTTTAAATGATTTTTCCAAACAATATTAGAAAACCTATCCTTGTACCATTAGACTAAATTCAGGATTCTCATCTGAAAATAGTGGAGCAGTTCTGGTGATTTTTCACTTGGTAAATTCTTCCTATGTTTATAAAATGAAAAATTAAATTTGTCCAGGTAGATTTGTTTGCTTCCTTTCACCTGACCATTAGAGTTGTATGGATTGCGATGATTTTCTTTGTTGCCTTGACCAATAGCCGGTTAAGGCAGGGTGATAATGTGTGGCAATTCTAGTCTATATATTTGGGATTCCTAAAAGATGAGGAATCTAAATCTTGTACTTAAGTCCTGTTGTGTAAGTGTAAGTAGATGATAATATAATTAAAAATAGGTGAGTATATTTAAAGTAGTAATGAATTGGTAAGTTTTGGTCATTACTTGTATTTGCAAAGAATACTAATAAGTAAAACTTGTCAAGTGAAGTTATAAGAAAAGGGTCTTCATTATTTAAACATTTGGGATCCTTTTAATTAGATCCAGTGCTCAACTCTAAGAGCCAAGAGATCTTGGTCAAATTATTTAGCATTTCTAAGACTCAGTTTTATTATCTGTCAAAGGGACTGAAACTAAATAATGAATGAATCTCTGAGGTAAGACCCAAGGGTCTGCATTTTCAACCAGTTCCCCAGATGATGATTAGTGTGACACAGGTTCTGAAATTCCAGCATACATCAGGATCACCTGGAGGATTTACCGGACACACTGCTGACCCACACCCAGAGCTTCAGATTCAGTAAGTAGTTCAGTCTCTGGGCTCTTAGAATTTGCATGGGATCTCATATAAAGGGATCTCAAATGTTTAAATAACGAAGACCCTTTTCTAATAACTTCAATTGACAAGTTTTATTTGTTAGTATTTTTATTTTTTAATTTATTTGTTTGAAAGGCAGATTCAGAGAGAGGACAGAGAGAGCTTCATCCATTGATTCACTCCCGACATGGCTGCAATAGCCGGGCTAGGGCAGCCTGAAGCCAGGATCCTCAAACTATCCCAGTCTCTCACATGGGTGGCAGGGGCCCAAGAACTCAGAACATCTTACACTGTTTTCCCAAGAGCACTACCTGGGAGCTGAATCAGAAGTGGAGCACCCAGGATCTGAACTGGCATTCATATGGGGTGCCAGTGTTGCAAGCAGCAGCTTAATCTGCTCCATCACAATGCTGGCCCCCCCAACAGTTTATATTTCTAAGTTCCCAGGGGATGCTGATGATGCTAATCTGGGGACGACACTTTAAGACCACCAATATAGCATATATATGGTACTTCTTTGCCATGACCTAATAAAAAGAGGAAAAATAACAACAGGAATATCTGTCAAGCACTATTACATAACAGGCACCGTATTATATGTGCTTTACATATACATATAGTATCATCTAATTTTCAATGATCTTACGAAAGAATGTTATTCTCATTTAGTAGAGAAGGAAAGTGAGTCACAGACTTGTAGTAACTTGCCCAAAGTCACCCAGCACAAACCTGAAAGCTCACTCCTTAACACATTTAGATAAAAAGTATAATCTAATGATCATGTAGCTCTTTCTTTAAAAGAATTTTTCTTGGGGCTGGCACTATGGCGTAACAAGTAAAGCTGCCGCCTGCAGTGCTGGCATCCCGTATGGGTGCCATTTTGAATCCCAGCTGTTCTGTTTCCCATCCAGCTCTCTGCTATGGCCTGGGAAAGCAGTAGAAGATGGCCCAAGTCCTTGGGCCCCTGCACCTGCGTGGGAGACCCGGAAGAAGCTCCTGGCTCTGGATCGGTGCAGCTCCTGCTGTTGCAGCCATCTGGGGAGTGAGCCAGTGGATGAAGACCTCTCTCTTCTCTCTCTGCCTCTCTGCAACTCTGCCTTTCAAATAATTAATTAAATTTTTTTTTCTAAATTTAAATATAAATATTGTTTATTTTAATGTTCTCATGTCAAAGACTGGAGAAATTAGCTTACCTGGTCCCTAATGGCAGGGGAAGTCTACTTAGGCATTTGCCAGCCAGTACACAACTCTGTATTCAACTGCCTTTGGTATACTTGATCCTTTTTTTTTTTTTTTTAAACATTTAATTATTTGAAAGGCAGAGTTACAGAGAGGAAGAGGCAGAGAGAGGTCTTCTATCTGCTGGTTCACTCCCCAAATGCCTGCAAAGACTGTAGCTGAGCCGATCTGGAGCTGGAAGCTTCTTCTAGGTCTCCCATGAGGGTGCAGGGGTCCAAGCACTTAGACCATCTTCTACTGCTTTCCCAGGCCATAGCAGAGAGCTGGATGGGAAGTGGAACAGCTGGGATTCAAAATGGCACCCATATGGGATGCCAGCACTGCAGGCGGCAGCTTTACCCATTACGCCAAAGCGCCGATTTTCCCATGCCATAACAGAGAGCTGGATCAGAAGTGGAACAGCTGGTACTCGAACTGGTGCCCATATGGAGTGCAGGCAGAGGCTTAGCCCACTGTCACAGTGCCAGCCCCCATACTTGATATTTAAATGTCTTTTTTATCTTTATTATTTGTTGACGGTTTTTTTTTGACATGTCTTTTTAAAATATTTAAATGATGCATTGATAACACGTGAGATGATAGCTCCGTTTCTGGCCCCTTCACAGAGTCTTCTGGACCGTTATGGCAGTCAGGTGGACTGGTGGACATTCCTCTCCGGTGCTCTGCCTGAATGCAAGTAAAGAAGGGCTGGTGGCGTCTGGAGCAGAAGGCGGAGATCTCACGGCTTGGGGTGACGATGGGACTCCATTAGGACATACACGGTTCCCAGGGGCTGATGATGTTACCAGTGTCTTATTTTCTCCTTCCTGCCCCACCAAGCTCTATGCCTCACACGGAGAAATAATCAGCATACTGGATGTCAGGTCCCTCAAAGGTTGCCTGGACCACTTTCATGTGAATGAAGAAGAAATCAATTGTCTTTCATTAAATGAAACTGAAAACCTGCTGGCTTCTGCTGACGACTCTGGGGCCATCAAAATCCTAGACTTGGAAAACAAGAAAGTCAGCAGATCCCTGAAGAGACATTCCAATATCTGCTCCTCTGTAGCTTTTCGACCGCAGAGGCCTCTGAGCCTGGTGTCCTGTGGACTGGATATGCAGGTGATGCTTTTGCAGAGAGTACTTGGGTAATTTCCAAATGAGATTTGCTAACAGAATCAAATTATTGATCAGGCTAAATATATCTCTGCATTTTCTGTTCTCTGCTAACATGTCTTACTCATTTATGAACCATAAGCTTTACTTCTACCCTAACAAAACCTCGTTGATTTTATTCACAATGTAATCATCAGTCCTTTAATCTTTCTTTCTCTGTGCTTTAAGACATTCCTGAAACTTGAGAATTCAAATACTTGATTCTACACATCTATTTAAACAAGGGGATTGCTGAAGGCGGAGTTGATCTACCTTTTCTCTACAAACCCTGTTAAAAAAACAAATTGGAGGGGATAGGTTTGTTTTCACTGAAAAAATTACTTGAAATACTATGTATTGATGACCAGGGTCAGAGCTAGTTTTTTTTGTTTGTTCTGTTTTGTTTTGTTTTGTTTAGAGGAAAGGTTTATTGTCGGATGGGGGAAGCCTGATGGGGTATGAGAGAGTGAGAGAGAGAGATTAGGAGAGAGCTCAATGCTGGGTTTTGAAAGGAGCATCACAGGTTGGCCCAAATCCAGAGCAAGGCCATCAGGAAGGTAGGTATATCTAGAAACCCCATTATATGGGAGCTGAAGAAGTTTAATTCTTAGTTGCCTTTATGGGAAAAAAACCATGTTGGTCTAAACAGCCAAAGTCATGAGGAAGCAGATTTTGGTTTAATGAAGAGTTTTCAATAGCTCAGACTTTCCCATAGTGGGATATGCTCGCTCCTGAGTACAGCTGAGCTATCTTAGGCACTTAGTACTTGCCAGTGCTTTAGTATGTTATTTTAAATTTGGATCAGGGCCGGCGCCACGGCTCAATAGGCTAATCGTCCACCTTGTGGCGCCGGCACACCAGGTTCTAGTCCCAGTCGGGGCACCGGATTCTGTCCCGGTTGCCCCTCTTCCAGGCCAGCTCTCTGCTGTGGCCCGGGAAGGCAGTGGAGGATGGCCCAGGTCCTTGGGCCCTGCACCCCATGGGAGACCAGGAGAAGCCACTGGCTCCTGCCTTCCAATCAGCGTGGTGTGCCGGCCGCAGCGCGCTGGTCGCGGCGGCCATTGCAGGGTGAACCAACGGCAAAGAAAGACCTTTCTCTCTGTCTCTCTCTCTCTCTCTCACTATCCACTCTGCCTGTCAAAAAAAAAAAAAAAAAATTTGGATCAGACCTTCCCAGGTAGTTGTCTCTTTTTTTCTTTTTCTTCTTTTTTTTTTTTTTTAATTTTTGACAGGCAGAGTGGACAGTGAGAGAGAGACAGAGAGAAAGGTCTTCCTTTTGCCGTTGGTTCACCCTCCAATGGCCGCCGCGGTAGCGCACTGCGGCCGGCGCACCGTGCTGATCCGATGGCAGGAGCCAGGTGCTTCTCCTGGTCTCCCATGGGGTGCAGGGCCCAAGGACTTGGGCCATCCTCCACTGCACTCCTGGGCCACAGCAGAGAGCTGGCCTGGAAGAGGGGCAACCGGGACAGGATCGGTGCCCCGACCGGGACTAGAAACTGGTGTGCCGGCGCCGCAAGGCGGAGGATTAGCCTAGTGAGCCGCGGCGCCGGCCAGTTGTCTCTTTTTTATAGATGAGGAAACAAATATCCACACAACTGCCTGAGATTCAGACCTTATCTCTGACTCCAAAGCTGAGGTTTTTTTTCTTTGTAACATGAGATATTCAAGCAGAATATCATTGGTTGGGAGGAGGTGGCTTTTAGAAAGAGAGCCATTTTTTTTAGTGACCTATGTGCTCAGTACTGTTGTAGGCATTTGATCTGTGTTTCCGATAATATACAGTATCTTACTTCTAAGACTCTGTGTTCCTTTTAATAGCATCAAAGATTTTGTCTTTGCATCTTCTTGGCCAGTGGGCTTTACTACCCCTTCCTCCACCTTGCCCACCTCTTATAATGAAGGAATTGATGTATGTTTTTTTGGTGTCACAGTGATTGTCCCTTGTCTCTTTCAAGCTGCTAGCATTTGGTAGATGGGATCACTGGGTATCCTGCAATGCTGTGACAGTCCCCAAATGATAACTGTCCTGCCAAAAATGTCTGTAAGGCCTCCTTTGACAGTCACTCTCCAAAAATTCCTTTTCCACTCCTAGGTCTTGACCACGCCCTTTACAGGCCTTCTACCCTATGCTGGTGATAATCTGCCTAAGTAGTGGGCAAGAAACACCTGCACAGCCAGGTGCATGTCTGTTGCAGGTAGGCAGGTTGTACAGTGTCTCTGACAAGTTTCTCTCATCCTTCAGCTGTACCAGTTTTTCTTTGCTTATTAAATCAGCCATTAGTTATGGCAACAATTAAGTATGCAATGGTGGTGACGCCTGTCCTCTTCAGATTAGATAGGGAGTGGACATCCAGAATTTACCATTTTGTCTCTAGTTCTAGGCAAGACGTTTTAAGAGCAGGTAGCTGGCCGGCGCCGTGGCTTAACAGGCTAATCCTCCGCCTTGTGGCGCCGGCACGCCGGGTACTAGTCCCAGTCAGGGCGCCGGATTCTGTCTCGGTTGCTCCTCTTCCAGGCCAGCTCTCTGCTTGGGCCCTGCACCCACATGGAGACCAGGAGAAGCTCCTGGCTCCTGGCTTCAGATCGGCGAGACGCACCGTCCGCAGCGGCCATTGGAGAGTGAACCAACGGCAAAAAGGAAGACCTTTCTCTTTGTCTCTCTCTCTCACTGTCCACTCTGCCTGTCAAAAAAAGAGCAGGTAGCTGATAGACAAAGTCTAGGAAACAAATATGAAAAGAAGGTAATTGTGGCTGGCGCCGTGGCTTAACAGGCTAATCCTCCGCCTTGCGGCGCTGGCACACCAGGTACTAGTCCCGGTTGGGGCGCCGGATTCTATCCCAGTTGCCCCTCTTCCAGGACAGCTCTCTGCTATGGCCCGGGAAGGCAGTGGAGGATGGCCCAAGTGCTTGGGCCCTGCACCCCATGGGAGACCAGGAGAAGCACCTGGCTCCTGCTTTCAGATCAGCGCAGTGCGCTGGCCGCATTCGCCAGCCGCGGCGGCCATTGGAGGGTGAACCAACGGCAAAAAGGAAGACCTTTCTCTCTGTCTCTCTCTCTCTCTCACTATCCACTCTGCCTGTCAAAAAAAAAAGTAATTGCATTAGGTAATTGCCCATTTTGATTTTCCTGGCAAAAAGTGCTTAAAGTTCATTGTAGATTAACTTCTGCACAGTATCTGAGATAGCACAGCCATTCTTTTAAAGGATTACTTCCTTAACTGAAGCAGAAACTATAATTTTGTCCATAGTTTTCTAATTGAAATTTCCTTCTACACTATTACTCTAAACCTTAATAATAGCTGGCCTATGGGTCAGCCTAAGAATGTAAGTGTAATAGTGGGAAACCTTAGTAGATTAATTCTGAGTATTTCTCTCAGTAAACAAATTTTATCTCAAGGCAAGAATTACTGCCATTTTCTATACATACCTGTCTTTGTTATTAAAGAGATGGTAAAGTTATTTCTTTTGATTTACATTGATTTAAATAACTAGGCAAAGTGCATAGAGGCAGAGACCTTAAGACTACCAAATTTTTTATTAAACAGGAACAAAATAATATGTGTGTAATATATAAATGGTAACATTAAATAAATACCTGTGTATTTATTTGTACATACCTAATGGCTGATTTAATAAGCAAAGAAAAACTGGTACAGCTGAAGGATGAGAGAAACTTGTCAGAGACACTGTACAAATAAATAAGTGTAAAGACCTTTGGAAATTTGAAACCATCCTGTGTTTCTGTAGCAGGCTTGTCGATTTCACTCCCTCTCCCCATTTCTGCATCTGAAAACAAATGATTCAAAGGTTTGTTCTTTTTCTGAGTTTGTAAGATCTCCTCTGCCAACACTTGGGGATCAGGATGGTTGGAGGAGCGCTTTTTATCTTAAAAATGAATCTTTTAATAGGAAAGAAATCCTTTTGTAAGGGGAGGAGTTTTGAGCAGGACCACTTTGACGGAATTGCAATCACGTTTGAACATATGCCAGCTAACTATTTTCCTTTGATGTTTCAAGGGTCCCCAAGCCCCAGGCTCTTTCATTCTTCAGTATCCCCAGCTGTCTTAGGGTGGTAACTGCTTGAACAGCTGATTGAAAAAGTGAGTGTGAAACATCTGGAAGTCTTTGGCAGTTGGGAAGAATAAAGAAGTGTAAAGAGAATGTCCAGGCAGGAACAATCTGTAAATTCTCAGTCTTGGAAATGGTTCTGAAGTGGTAGAATCCGGGTGACTGTTAACACAGCCAGATGATTTAAGCCAAATACAAAACTGAGTTGCTAGAAGCACTTGGGTGCAGTTGGTGATTGAATGCCTTAGAAGGACAGAAAATATAATCCAGGCATTACAGGGGCTCTATGTGAAAGATCATGGGGTGCCTGTCATTAATTAAGCTGCAGGTTCTGGAATGTTCATTTTCCTTATGTTCAGATTTTGTTATACAGAATTTTCATGTCAAGTTGCAGCACTCATTCATTTGTGTTATGTTTTCTGATATTTTACTTTAGCTTATGTTAACCACTACATATAATAGTATAAATCCAGCCAGGAACAGACTTTGTCTAGTAGGAGCAGAATAGAAGTTATTAGATGTGACTACCTCTGAAACTAGGCCAATGGGAGTACTCATAAGGAAAGTTACCTTGAAAAGACCAAATCCTTTATCGTATAGTGATGGTAATCTTGTTGATTCAAATCTGTGCTTTATAAAAAATTTATTTATTTATTTATTTATTTATTTATTTATTTGAGAGGCAGAGTTAGAGAGAGGTCTTGGATCCCTTGGTTTGATTCCCAAATGGCCACAACTGCTGAAGCTGAGTGATCCAAAGCCAGGAGCTCCTTCCTGGTCTCTCACATGGGAGCAGGAGCCCAAGCATCTTGCGCCATCTTCCACTGCTTTCCCAGGCCGTTAGCAGGGAGCTGGATTGGAAGTGGAGCAGCCAGGACTTCAACCTTAATCTACTATGCCATAGCACTGGCCCCCAGATCTGTGCTTTTGACTGCATAAACAAGAGTGTGTCTAGCCTAGTGTCCGTTAAAATTGTGAGTTATAATTCAGAGATGATACTGAATGGTAAAGCAAAGTTGTCTATTCACTTTGAAAGCACAAGTATTAAGAATATTTTTCTCTGGGGCCAGTACTGTGGCTTAGCAGGTGAATCTGCTGCCTGCAGTACCGGCATCCCATTTGGGCTCTGGTTCAAGTCCCAGCTGCTCCACTTCTGATCCAGCTCTCTCTGCTATGGCCTGGGAAATAAGTGGAAGATGGCCCAAGTCCTTGGGCCCCTGCACCCACGTGGGAGACCCGGAAGAAGCTCCTGGTTTCAGATTGGCCCAGCTCCAGCCATTGCGGCCATCTGGGGAGTGAAACAGCAGATGAAAGACCTCTCTCTTTGCCTCTGCCTCTCTGTGCCTTTCAGATTAGTAATTTTTTTTTTTAATTTTTCTTTTCAAATTGACACAGGAAAAGAATGAAATCAGTACAGTGTAAAATCCATTTAAAAAGTTATTTTTTAATCTTTTTTTTTTTTTTTTTGACAGGCAGAGTGGACAGTGAGAGAGAGAGACAGAGAGAAAGGTCTTCCTTTTGCCATTGGTTCACTCTCCAATGGCCGCTGCGGCCGGTGCACTGCGGCCGGCGCACCACGCTGATCCGAAGGCAGGAGCCAGGTGCTTCTCCTGGTCTCCCATGGGGTGCAGGGCCCAAGCACTTGGGCCATCCTCCACTGCACTCCCTGGCCACAGCAGAGAGCTGGCCTGGAAGAGGGGCAACTGGGACTAGAACCCGGTGTGCTGGCGCCGCAAGGTGGAGGATTAGCCTATTGAGCCACAGCACCGGCTTTAATCAGTTTTTAAGATTTATTTATTTGAAAGGCAGAGTTACAGAGAAACAGAGGCAGAGAGAGAGAGAGTAAGAAAGTCTTCCATCTATTGCTTCACTCTCCAGATGGCTGCAACAGCCGGAGCTGCATCAATCCAAAGCTGGGAGCCAGGAGCTTCTTCCAGGTCTCCTGTGGGTGCAGGGGCCGAAGGACTTGGGCCATCTTCTGCTTCTTTCTCAGGCCATAGCCGAGAGCTGGATGGGAAGTGGAACAGCTGGGATTCAAAATGGCACCCATATGGGATGCCAGCACTACAGGCAGTGGCTTTACCTGCTATGCCACAGCACCAGCCACTAAAATCAGGTGTTAATTACCATTTTGTCTAAAGCAATTTAAATCCAAGATCATGAAGGGAACAACAACAAAAAAAGAGCCAAATAATATATCAGGATGTCAAATTATCAACAAACGTGTTTGGAATTTCTTCTTCCAAAGAATTATGCTAGGCATTAGCAAAGATAGATTAAATCTTCAAGAAACTGACAAGCCTGTAGTATATGTCTGTTAATAGAACTGGTATAGGAAAGAGGGGAGTGGGCTGGCCAGATCGGAACATCTTTTTGCAGGACAGGGATTTGAGCTTAAGCCGCTTTCTGGGGGGTTTGGGTAATGTGACGGAAAGGCATTCTAGATAGATGTTATTTCAGTGATATTCCAGATTTAGTTTCTTGCTGATGTACCTAGCATAGAATAAAATTAACAAATTTCATAATCGTTCATCTTACTTGGAGAGTTGAGGGTGGAAAGACATTTGGAAACTAGCAGCTGCTTAACAATTATACCGTAATGGGGTTTGTTAATCAAAAGTTATGCAGGATCTTGTTTTGCAAATCCTGTCTTCCCATCTGCATTCTAGTTTTAGCTGACATATTGTGATAGTGTCTGGTTTTATCTCTTTTCAGTATTGCTTGGAACATATTCTACAGATTCTCAGACTATTTGATTTCTTTCTTTCCTTTTCCTTTTTTTTTTTTTTTTTTTTTTTTGTTGTTGTTGTTAAGATGCTGAATAAGAGGGTAGTTGAGAAAATGGCTAGCATTCCGTGTGAGTCTGTAACTCCCTCTCGTTTACAGGTGATGCTGTGGAATCTTCAGAAAGCACGGCCACTCTGGATTACAAACTTACAGGAGGATAGAACAGAAGAAGTTGAAGGCCCACAGTCAACTGGTCAGCTCTTTAACCCTGCTCTAGCCCACTCTGTCTCTGTGGCATCGTGTGGCAATGTTTTTAGTTGTGGTGCAGAAGATGGTAAGGTCCGAATCTTTAGGGTGATGGGAGTCAAGTGTGAACAGGAACTGGGATTTAAGGGCCACACATTGGGGGTATCCCAGGTCTGTTTCCTGCCAGAATCCTATTTGCTGCTTACTGGAGGGAATGATGGGAAGATCAGGCTGTGGGATGTGAGTAGTGAAGTTGACAGAAAACAGAAGAGCCCTATGAAACACGCCCACAGGAAGAAAACTAAAAGAGCAACTTACACCAAGCAGGGCAAAAATGCTAGTGCTTCAGGAACAGAAGAGGAAGACTCTGGCAAAATTTCACCAAAGCTAAATATTGAACATGGAGAAAAAGTGAACTGGCTTTTGGGAACAAAAATAAAGGGACATCAAAATATAGTAGTAGCTGATCAAACTAGTTGTATATCTGTATACCCCTTAAATGAATTTTAAATCCAATAAAAACAAGCTAACAGCTGGTAAAACTTTTTTTAGGTTAAAAATTTCCAGATTCTGGGGCAGACATTTGGTACAGTGATTAAGACGTTGCTTTGGATGCCTGCAGCCCACATCAGAGTGCTGGGTTTAAGTCCTGGCTACTTGCTTCCTGTCCTGCTCCCTGCTAATGTACGCCCTGGGAGGCATCAAATGATGGCTCAAGTACTTGGGTCCCTGCCACCCTTGTGAGAAACCTGGGTGGAGTTTTGGCTCCTGGCTTCAGCCTGGCCTAGCCCTGGCTGATGCAGGCAATTAAGAAGTTAACCAATGGATGAAAGAGCGTTCTCTCTCGCTCTCTCTGTCAAATAAATAATTCTTTTAAATTCTGAATTCTGGGATGGGCATTGTGGCACATTGAAAGCTACTGCTTGCAATGCCAGCATCCCATATCCGAATGCCTGTTTGAAGCAATAGCTGCTCTATTTCAGTCGGGCTCCCTGCTGATGTTCCTAGGAAGGCAGCAGAAGATGGCCTTGGGTCCCTACCATGTGGGAGACCCAGATGGAGTTCCATTCTCACTTTGACCTGGCCCAGCCCCAGCTGTTGTCACCATTTGGGGATGAACCAGTGGATAAGATGTCTCTCTCTCTCTCTCTCTCTCTCTCTTTGCTTCTGGTCTGTCTCTCTCTCACTCTGCCTTTCAAATAAATAAGTATTTTTTAAAAACTTCTAGATTCTTCATTTGAACTGTTTATCGTATGCAGAATCATACCATTCCTTTGTATAAATGTTAAGACATTTGGAAAGGTAATTGGATCATACTTCATATAGTAAATGACATTAAAATTTGGAATCACTATTCATTGAGTACTGACTGTGTTCTACCCATTGTACACATATTTCATTTCTTAATACAAACCAGTGAAGGAGGTTTTTCTCCTGTTTTAGTGGCATGGGAATCAAGACTCAGAGGATAAGCCACGTAAGGATGCAGGAAGATTGCAGGCACCGTGACTTGCCTGGAAAGGACCTTGACTGTTTTGTGAAGCCTTTCGCCTTGGGAAGCCCACCTCCTGACCCAAATGCAGTCACTGCATTAGTTATAGCATTTGTTGTCAAAAGGAGGTTTACCAAGCTGGAAGAGGAATCTTTTTTCCTGGTTGTGTAACGTTCAGAGGCTTTGCTCACAGTCACCTCCTGCTGTGTTTCTGAGAAAGGGGTTCCAGGATAGCTGAATCACGTGGGGCTGTTAGGCAGCGATCCAGGATGTGATGCTGGTGGGAGCAATGAGTGGAAGTTGTAAATGATTAGAAGATACAAGATAGAGCAAAGGCCATGCGTCGTGTGTCAATACAAGTTTCTTTTCATCGTTGCCTCTGCACGTTCTTGCATCTTTTTTTTTGACAGGCAGAGTGGACAGTAAGAGAGAGAGACGGAGAGAAAAGTCTTCCTTTTGCCGTTGGTTCACCCTCCAATGGCCGCCGCGGCCGGCGTGCTGTGGCCGGCGTGCTGTGGCCGGTGCACTGCGCTGATCCAATGGCAGGAGCCAGGTGCTTCTCCTGGTCTCCCATGTGGGTACAGGGCCCAAGCACTTGGGCCATCCTCCACTGCACTCCCGGGCCACAGCAGAGAGCTGGCCTGGAAGAGGGGCAACTGGGACAGAATCTGGTACCCTGACCGGGACTAGAACCCGGTGTGCCAGCGCCGCAAGGCGGAGGATTAGCCTAGTGAGCCACGGCGCCGGCCTCTTGCATCTTTTTCTAATACTGCCTACTCTTAGAGAGTTTTGAAGGGATAATCTGTTTACCAATACCCTTGTTTATGGGGAGCTTTTTTTAGTAAGCTTTTCTAGTTGGGACTTCTGTTACAAATGGCAGAAATCAAATTCAAATTGGCTTTCAGGGAGTAGAGAGAAATTCATTGACTCACAGATCTAAGAAGTTGCAGAGTAGTCAGGCATGTCCTGCTGGTGTACTACACGGACAGGGTGTGACCTGGAAGTGCCCCACCTTGGGGAAGTCTAGAGGTGGAGAGAGAATACTCAGCAATTTTGAGCATGAAAACAGCCGCCATTCCTGAAACCGGTTTGTTTGTGTTTTTTTTTTTTTTTAACCTTAAACTAGTTTAAACTAGATTTTTAACTTGTAACTAAGAGTCTGGACCAGTAAGTAGGCAGTCAGTAAACATTGCTTAATGATCTCACTTAGAATTTAAGGAAAAGGGAGTACCGTTGTTGGCTCTGAGAAGTTTATGACAAAGGGCTGTGGTTCCAGTAGCAGAAATTAGGGTCTAATCCCAGTACTGGGCAAGACTCTGGGCCATTGGGGCCTTTGTTTCTTTATTTGAGAGTGAAGGTATTGAATTAGATGTCCCCTAAGGTATCTTCCATGCCACTGTTCTAGGAAATGAAAGTAGGGCCACCATAATATTGTGCTTATATGCTTTTCTAATGGCTCTAATCTGATTAAAATGTCAGGAAAAATCTTGGGCAATCTGGGGTTTTTAGAAGGATCTTTTGAAAAGGTACTGCAACATTTTTTTAGCTATTAAGTATGAGTAAGAGACATCCACTTAGGACTGGCTAAGCAAAAAAGAAAATTATCATCCAGAGAAGGGTGGGAACAGGGAGTAGATTTCTCTTAATCTAGAGGAGAGATACAGCTCTGCTTCACTTGGATCTCTAACCAGGAAAGCCATTAAGAACCAAGGGGGGGCGGGCGGTGCTATGATGTAGCAGGTAAAGCCACTGCCTGCAGTGCTGGCGTCCCCTATGTGCACTGGTTCGAGTCCCGGCTCTGCTATGGCCTGGGAAAGCAATAGAAGATGGCCCAAGTCCTTGGGCCCCAGTACCTGTGGGAGACCCGGAAGAAGCTCCTGGCTCCTGGCTTTGGATTGGCTCAGCTCTGGCCGTTGTAGCCAATTGGGGATTGAACCAGAGTATGAAAGACCTCTCTCTCTTTCTGCCTCTCCTCTCTCTCTCTAACTCTGACTTTCAAATAAATAAATAAATCTTTAAAAATAAATAAATAAGCCGGTGCTGCGGCTCACTAGGCTAATCCTCCGCCTTGCGGCGCCGGCACACCGGGTTCTAGTTCCAGTCGGGGCACCGATCCTGTCCCGGTTGCCCCTCTTCCAGGCCAGCTCTCTGCTGTGGCCAGGGAGTGCAGTGGAGGATGGCCCAAGTCCTTGGGCCCTGCACCCCATGGGAGACCAGGATAGGCATCTGGCTCCTGCCATCGGATCAGCGCGGTGCGCCGGCCACAGCATGCCGGCCGCGGCGGCCATTGGAGGGTGAACCAACGGCAAAAGGAAGACCTTTCTCTCTCTCTCTTTCTCTCTTTCTCTCTCTCTCACTGTCCACTCTGCCTGTCAAAAATTTAATAAATAAATAAACTCTCAGCACACAATAAAAAAAAGAGAACCAAGACATGGGGTAGGAGTTTGGAGCAATGGTTAAGACATCACTTGAAAACCTTCATCCCATATCAGAGGTACTGGGTTTGAGTCCTGGCTCCACTTCTGATTCCAGCTTTCTAGTGAGCACCTTGGAAAGCAGCAGGTTCAAGTCATTTGGGTCCCTGCCACCCACATGGGAGACCTGTATTGAGTTTTGGACCCAGCCTTGGCTGTTGCAGGCCTTTGGAAAACAAACCTGCAGAGGAAAGATCTCTCTCTTGGTCTGTCTCTCCCAAATAAAATGAAAATAAATCAGTAAAATAAGACAAAGACAGTTGTTTTGAAAAAGAAAAAACAAAAAGCGAGTTACTTGCACTTCCAGTCTGTGATCATTTTGTTGTTGGATGACTGGATCCAGGTTCTTGTCTCCTATGCAAGAAAGAATTCAAGGAATAAAGTTGCTTATTAGCAAGGCAAAAGTACACACTTGTGGCCGGCGCCGTGGCTTAACAGGCTAATCCTCCGTCTTGCGGCGCCAGCACACCAGGTTCTAGTCCCGGTTGGGGTGCCAGATTCTATCCCTGTTGCCCCTCTTCCAGGACAGCTCTCTGCTATGGCCCGGGAAGGCAGTGGAGGATGGCCCAAGTCCTTGGGCCCTGCACCTGCGTGGGAGACCAGGAGAAGCACCTGGCTCCTGGCTTTGGATGAGCGAGATGCGCCAGCCGCAGCGGCCATTGGAGGGTGAACCAACGGCAAAAAGGAAGACCTTCCTCTCTGTCTCTCTCTCTCACTATCCATTCTACCTGTCAAAAAAAAGTACACACTTGAGAGGGGAGTTTGAACACACTTGAGAGTGAGCTGCACTCAGCGAGGTTCAGGATTATCCCTTTATATGATCTGAAGGAATTGAATATTCATGGGAGCATGTTTGGGGCAGGGTTTAAGTATGTCACCATGATAATTTTATTATAATGATATAATTCGCTACATGTCATGGGTGGGGGGAATGCCATCAGCAGCCACATTTATATTTTGAGCTGGCATCAGTTCCAGGCGGTTTCTCAGAAATAGCTGTTTTCTGCAGTACAGGTTGAGGGAGGCGTGTTGGGGGAGTAGGTGAGATGGTAGGGAGAGGCTGCTGACCTCCGCTTTCTCCTTACTGCTTTCCTATATTAGCTTGGCTCTGTTTCTTTGTACATAATAGCTTTCACTTAGCAAAGATGGCATTTCAGGGCTACATCTGCAATCCATCTCGATGCCGAGTCAAGGCCCAAGATCTGAGGAGAATCTAGTCCATCATCACATTCTCACCCCTGACTGAATCCGCTCTGCTCGGAGGGCATTGTCCTGGAAGGTGAATGTTGCCTAAGGGGCCACCCTACAGGCTGAGTCAAAAGCCCCAAAAATCTACAACCAAATATTATAGTAAATTTATAGTATGAGGGCTGGCGCTGTGGCGCAGTGGGTTAATGCCCTGGCCTGAAGCGCCAGCATCCCGTATGGGCACCTGTTAGAGACCCGGCTGCCCTACTTCCGATCCAGCTCTCTGCTCTAGCTAGGAAAGCAGTAGAAGATGGCCCAAGTCATTGGGTCCCTGCAACTGTGTGGGAGACCCAAAAGAAGCTCCTGGCTTCGGATCTGCGCAGCTCCAGCCGTTGCGGCCAATTGGGGAATGAACCAGTGGATGGAAGCCCCCCCCCCCCCCCGCGTCTCCTCTCTTTGTGTAACTCTGACTCTCAAATAAATAAATCTTAAAAAAAAAAAAAAAAAAAAAACCCAGGAACTAAGGACCAGTTATTAAAAAAAATTTACAGTGTGAAAATTATGTGCAAAATTAACTTCTTAGGAATGTTGGCTTTTTTTTTTTTTCTGTAGTTTGATTCTCAGTGTGCAGGAGGCATGCCAAGAACATTTTAGTCAATGAGGGCTAAGGATACGTAAGGGTGAAGTGGAAGGAAGCACCTCTGCCTACGCTTCCAGAGAACGAGGTATCATTTTGAACACAGCTTAGCTCTCTTAGCCAGCTGTCCACCCAAGTGACAAAGGAACTTCAATGATCACCTCTCAGAGATGCGCATCTGTCCTACCCTACCTATAGTAGGCCAAAAAATGTCCCCCAAACGTATCCGTACTAACTACCAGAACCTGTAAATATTTCCTTATTTGGTAAAAGGATCTTTGCAGATCTGTTTCAGTTGTGAACCTTAAAGGATTATATTGAAGAAATAATATTTGTACACTTGCTTTCCTATTAGAGTATAAGATGCTTGAGGTAAAGACTGCCCTGTTTCACTTGAGTATACGGTGTTGTCTGTCCTAAATCCCCCTCCCACACACACATCAACACAAATCGTACTCATTAAATATTCAGTGAATCGAGGGATGTGGAAAAGGTGAAAACATGAAAAGATGTAGATGGTGGACCGGCGCTGTGGTGCAAAGGGTTAATGCCCTGGCCTGAAGTGCCAGTGCTGGTTCAAAACCCAGATGCTCCACTTCCCATCCAGCTCTCTGCTCTGGCCTGGAAAAGCAGCAGAAGATGGCCCAAGTCCTTGGGCCCCTGCACCCGCATGGGAGACCCAGAAGAGGCTCCTGGCTCCTGGCTTTGGATCGGCGCTGCTCTGGCCGTTGCGGCCATCTGGGAAGTGAACCAGCAGAGGGAAGACCTCTCACTCTGTCTCTACCTCTCTCTCTAACTCTGTCTTTCAAATAAATCTTTAAAAAAAAAATGTAGAGGGGGAAAAAAAGTATAGTCAGCTTGAGGCGAACCAGGCCAAACCCTCCGCCTATGCTGCAGGTTACTCTTAACACCAGCTGTCAGGGCGACACATTTGCAGACTCTCAGGCATGCTCACTTCACATGCGATGTTCCCTCTCCAAATTACAATCCAGGTGTGACCCAGAACACACAAGCTTGGGGCTGCTGCAGTGCCACCCAATCATTCCTCCCTGCCACGAGCAGAAATACCTTCAGGACCAGTCATTCACCCTCTGGCTGACCCCTGTGTAGTTTTGGTGCGAATGACAGCTCTGCCCTGACCTCACTTTTCCTGTTTACAAGCAGAGAACTAGTGAAAACCAGTCATACACTGCATATGTGTTCGCTCTGTGTATGTTTTGTGAACTGTTTGGAAGTGGGACACCATGACTGTTGATCTCAAAATACTTTAGCATGCGTCTCCTGAAAAAGGACACTCTCCAGGATAATCATAGTACAGGCAGGATGCAGCAAGAGGGACCTTGTAGCCCAAGCAGAAGCAGGTCTCCTTTGTGGTCAACCCTCTTCTCGCGAGATGTCTCAGGGAAAAGATTGTCCCTAGCGCTGAGCTAGAGTTCATTTAGGGACAAGGTTGCTAGAGCAGAGGACACTGTGGAAGAGTGTGTAGTGTTAGTGGCGTGAACGAGGCTCCTGCCTTCACCACGGCTGCCTGAGTCATCTGGCAGGGAGCAGGATTCAGTGTCCACGGCGGGGAGGACGTGGGAGGAATCCAGACCAGCTGCTCAGCCCCTGCAGAGGGTCCCTGCCGTCCCCTGGTACTCTTGGTGGGAGAAGGGGCAGGGTTGAGTAGAGTCTCCATCAGGCCCTCGCTCTAGCCATAAACAATGCCCAGGGAGGGTGGCCCGACGTTCAGTGGAGCATGATTTTCCTGTCATTCCAGCCAGTGAATAAGAGGCATCCAGAGCATGCAGTGACACACAGGTCACAGGAAGGGCTCCTAAATACTTAGAACTTGGACAAAGTACATCATCAAATATGTGATTTATCATGAACAGGACAGTGAAAAGTGTTTATAAGAATTGTATGCCTTCGGAGTCAGCAGACTTGACCAAATCTGAATCTACCTTTCCAACCTGAATTTACTCACAGATAACTAGTTACAGTCGCAGGAATTCTGCTATTAGTTCATTAAGTATTATATCTGGGGCAAATAATCCAATATGTGGGTAGACAAATGCAATATGTTGGCGCCTGTGCTGTGGCGCAGTGGGTTAACGCCCTGGCCTGAAACGCCAGCATCACATATGGGCGCCAGTTCGAGACCCAGCTGCTCCACTTCCAATCCAGCTCCCTGCCATGGCCTGGGAAAGCAGTAGAAGATGGCCCAAGTCTTTGGACCCCTGCACCCGTGTGGGAGACCCAGAAGCTCCTGGCTCTTGGCTTAGTATCGGCACAGCTCTGGCCATTGCAGCCAATTGGGGAGTGAACCATCGGATGGAAGACCTCTCTCTCTCTGTTTCTCTTCTCTCTGTGTAACTCTGACTTGCAAGTAAATAAATCTTAAATGCAATATGTTCATATATTTTATCCCAAACAACTAAGATATAGTAGAATATCACATTGTGCCAGATATCAGGGTTATGTAACTACAGACTGGCGAGGAAAGCCACAGGGTGGTGTACCTTGGTGTGCTATACTCACGGAGGAAAGCAAATGAACCAATCAGGCACTTGAATCGAGAACAGATTGAATAGAGCCGTGGCACAGGGTTCTGTGGGTTTCATTTCACTATGTGATGGGGCGCCTCTGAAGTTTTGTGCTTCTCCCTGAGAATGGGAAGGATTAGGCTAGCATTCCCACCAGCCCAGAACCTTTCTTTTAGCTTGTTTTCCTCTCCTTCCAAGCCCGGGACTTGGCCAGCTGTTCGCAGGCGTTCTAAGTATACGACTCAGATTTAGGAGCTCAAGACAGGGCTGAGGACAGCAAGAGTGAGCACACATGCTGAAATTGTGAAGTAGGTGGTGGCAGAGCGCTGCTCTTTAACTGAAGCGTGGCTCTCTCCTGTAGCTCTTCTTTGGAAGGAGGACTTAAACCTGTTGAAAACTTTTGTTCCTAAAAGTGAGAAGAACAGGAAAATATTCAAGGAGAATTTGGAAGGCCACAGGGCTGCAACCATCCCGTGAGATCTAGGGAAGCACAGTCCCCCGTCTTCTCACTGGGCAGGTGACGCCCTGAATCCAGGGAGAGCCCGAGTAAGGCTGAGTCAGCGCCTAGAGTTCTCTGTTGTGTGTTCTTTTTACCTTAACTTGCTGTTCTTTGTGTAACTGACACATCAGGGAAACTTATCAAACGTTTACCTCTTAGTGTGCTTATGTGTGTTTTGTGGCTTGAGAAAAAGTTTTAACAATGTCAGAGAAAGGACAACTCCTGTTTCAAACTCTAGGAATAATTATAATACTGGTGAAAACAAGAATAAATCAAAGTTGTACCACCATCACTACAATCTAATTTTAGAAAATCCCTCTCCCTTCAAAAGGAAAACTTATATCCAGTAGCAGTTACATTTCCTCTTTTTTAAGGTGAAAAAACATGTATTTTAGAACTAGCCTGGGGCCGGCACTGTGGCATAGCGGGTGAAGCCACCGCCTGCAATGCCGGCATCCCATATGGGTGCTGGCTCAAGTCTCGGCTGCTCCACTTCGGATCCAGCTCTCTGCTGTGGCCTAAGAAAGCAGTAGAAGATGGCCCAAGTGGTTGGGCCCCTGTGCTCACATGAGAGACCTGGAAGAAGCTCCTGGCTCCTGGCTTTGGATCGGCACAGCTCCAGCTGTTGCAGCTAATTGGGGAGTGAACCAGCAGATAGAAGATATTCTCTCTCTCTCTCTCTCTCTCTCTCTCTCTCTCTCTCTCTCTCTCTCCCCTGCCTCTCCTTCTCTGTCTGTGTAACTCTTTCAAATAAATAAATAAATATTAAAGAAAAAAAGAAGAATTAGCCAGCTGGGCTCAGAGACATCCAAACACGCCTTCTCTCCATCAGGTCTGTTGAGGGTGTGGACTTTGGCCACATCATCATCACAGCTTGTTTGATCTGGTGCTTGTTAGCCTTGACATCCACAGTGAACACGAGTGTGGTGTTGTCTTCTGTCTTCTTCATAGCAGACTCAGGGCAGGGGATCGATGTTGTCATAGTGGTCAAGTTTGTTTCTGCTGGGGGCACTCTTCCCAGGATATTTGGGCTGCCCCTAGAGGCGGAGTGTCTTGGGTGGCTGGAACGTGGGTGACATGCACTGCTGCTGCTGCTGCTGCTGCGGCTTCTCCTCTTCCCCCTCCTCCTCCCCCTCCTCCTCCTTCTTCGTGACTATGGACACCTTTCGGCATTGTTATCTTGACCTTCAAAGTCTTTGTTTTTGGCTTCAGCTTTGGGAGGGGCAGGAGCTTCCTTCTTCGCCTTCGGCACCATCTTGGTAAAGTTCCATTTCCTCTTATCCCACCGTGCCTCCCCTACTCTAAGTGTAGTTAATGTGCTTTCTGTCTCTATTGATTTGCCAATTCTGGCCATTCCGTACTAATGGAATCTTGTAATACGTGGTCTTTTGTGGCTGGCTTATTTCATTTAGCATTATGTTTTCAAAATGCATCCATGTTGTAGCATGTGTTAGAATCTCCTTTCTTTATAAGCCGGCACCGAGGCTCACTAGGCTAATCCCCTGCCTGCGGCACCATTACCCCGGGTTCAAGTCCCGGTCAGGGCGCCGGATTCTGTCCCAGTTGCTCCTCTTCCAGTCCAGCTCTCTGGATGGCCCAGGTCCTTGGGCCCTGCACCTGCATGGGAGACCAGGAGGAAGCACCTGGCTCCTGGCTTCAGATTGGCGCAGCGTGCCGGCCGTGGTGGCCATTTTGGGGGGTGAACCAACAGAAAGAAGACCTTTCTCTCTAAAAAAAAAAAAAGACTGAATAGTACCCCGTTGTACATATATCCCACACTTCATCTAACCACTTACAGCTAATGGCTGTTGGGATGCTTCCACTTTGAGCCTGTTATGATAATGCTGCTGTGAACAAGTGTACAACCTAGGAGTGAAATTGATGGGTCTTATGGTAACTGGTGTTTAATATTTTCAGAAGCAGCCAGATTGTTTTCCAAAGAAACTGCACAATTTTATACTCCCAGAAGCAAAAGTATGACTGTGGGGGCTGGTGTTGTGGCATAGTGGGTAAAGCTGCTGCCTGAGATGCTGGCATCCCAAATGGATGCCGGTTCGAGTCTCAGTTACTTCATTTCCCATCCAGTTCCCTGCTGATGGCCTGGGGAAGCAGTGGAACATGGCCCAGGTGCTTGGAAGAAGCTTCTGGCTCCTGGCTTTGGCCTGGCCCTGCCGCAGCCATTGCGGCCATTTGGGGAGTGACCCAGCAGATTGAAGATATCTCTCTCTCCCCCTCTCTGTAACTCTGATTTTCAAATAAATAAACAATTTTTTTAAAGTACGAGTATGAGGGTTCCTGTTTCTCCATATCTGCACTGGTATTTGTTATCTGTTTCATCATAGCCATCTGAGTGAGTGTGCAGTAATATCTCATTGTAGCTTTGCTTGGCATTTCCCTAATGGCTAATGATGCTGAGCCTACTTTCATGTGGGTATTGGCTTACACATTTATGGCAAACACATTTTCAGCAAAGGTGCCAGGGTCATTCAATGAGGGAAATTATGGTCTTTCCAAAAGATGTTGATGGACCAATCAGATACCATATACCCAAAAATGAACCACAACCCTTACCTCACACCATAAATAATGGGTAATGGAACCAAAATAAGAGCTAAAACTATAAAATGTAAGAAACACAGAAGGGCCGGCGCCGATTCTCACTAGGCTAATCCTCCGCCTTGCGGCGCCGGCACACCGGGTTCTAGTCCCGGTCGGGGCACCGATCCTATCCCGGTTGCCCCTCTTCCAGGCCAGCTCTCTGCTGTGGCCAGGGAGTGCAGTGGAGGATGGCCCAAGTCCTTGGGCCCTGCACCCCATGGGAGACCAGGAGAAGCACCTGGCTCCTGCCATCGGATCAGCGCGGTGCGCCAGCCACAGTGCACTACCGCGGCGGCCATTGGAGGGTGAACCAACGGCAAAAGGAAGACCTTTCTCTCTATCTCTCTCTCACTGTCCACTCTGCCTGTCAAAAAAAAAAAAGAAAGAAAGAAAGAAACACAGAAGAAGATCTTTGTGACTTCTGATAGCCACAGATTTCTTAGGACACATAAAAAAATGAATCAAAAATGATTGACAGGGGCAGGGGTTTTGCATAGCGATTAAGACACCACATGGGGCCGGCGCCGCGGCTCACTAGGCTAATCCTCCGCCTTGCGGCGCCGGCACACCGGGTTCTAGTCCCGGTCGGGGCACCAATCCTGTCCCGGTTGCCCCTCTTCCAGGCCAGCTCTCTGCTGTGGCCCGGGAGTGCAGTGGAGGATGGCCCAAGTGCTTGGGCCCTGCACCCCATGGGAGACCAGGAGAAGCACCTGGCTCCTGCCATCGGATCAGTGCGGTGCGCCGGCCGCAGCGCACCTACCGCGGCGGCCATTGGAGGGTGAACCAACGGCAAAAGGAAGACCTTTCTCTCTGTCTCTCTCTCACTATCCACTCTGCCTGTCAAAAATTAAAAAAAAAAAAAAAAAAAAAAAGACACCACATGGGATGCCCACATGCCATATCAGAGTCCCTGGAGTCCCTGGGTTCAGGTTCTGATTCTGCTTCCAGCCCAGCTTCTTGCTGACGAGTGCCTGTGGAGGTAGGGGTGATGGCTCAGGTGGCTGGGTCCCTGCCACCCATGTGGGACACCTGGACTGAATTCCCAGTTCCTGGTTTATTCCTGGCCTAACCCTGAGTGTTGTGAGCATTTTGGGGAGTGAACCAGAGAACTGAAGAGCTAGCTTTCATTGTCTGTCTCTCTGCCTTTCAAGTAATTAAATAAATACTTTTTTCAGAAAACTGACATGTATCTAATCAAAATGGAAACTTTTGGGGCCAGTGCTGTGGCATAGTAAGTTAAGCCTCTGCCTGTGGCGCTGGCATTCCATAAGGGCGCTGGTTTGAGTCTCAGCTGCTCCACTTCTGATCCAGCTCCCTGCTAATGCACCTGGGAAAGCAGCAGAAGATGGCTCAAGTGCTTGGGCCTCTGCACCCACATGGGAGACCCAGAAGAAGCTCCTTGCTCCTGGCTTGGGAGTGGCCCAGTCCTGGCTGTTGTAGCCATGAAGACATTAGGGGAATAAACCAGCCGCTGGAAGACCTCTCTGTCTCTCCCTCTCTCTGTAACAGTCTCTCAAATAAACAAATGAAAAATATATATGTATTAAAAAGAAAATGGAAAATTTTGGTTTAAAAAGAAACTATTTAGGAGATGCAAAAGAAAGCCACAGAGTAAGGGAAAATATTTGTAGAACATATATCTGCTAAAGGATTTATATCATAAATATGAACAGTTTTCTTACAACTCAGTAAGAAGACAAACAATCCAATTTAAAGTGGGCAAAAGATTTGAACAGACATCTCACCAAAGTGGATGCCCACATGCCCCCCAAAATGTTTTTGGAAAGATTTATTTATTTTACTAGAAAATCAGAGTTACAGAGAGGCAGAGGCAGACAGAGAGAAAGAAGTCTTCCATTCACTGGCTCACTCCCCAAATGGCTGCAATGGCCGGAACTGAGCCCACTGAAGCCAGGAGTCAGGACCTTCTTCTGGGTCTCCCATGCAGGTTCCAGGGCTCAAGGACTTGGGCCATCTTCTGCTGCTTTTCCAGGCCATAACTGAGAGCTGGATCAGAAGTGGAGCAGCCGGGACTCGAACCAGTGCCCATATAGGATGCTGGCATAGCAGGCAGTGGCTTTAACCGCTATGCCACAGCGCCAGCCCCTCAAAGTGTTTTAAATAAGCAAACCCTCTCCCCAATATTTCGTAATAAATTCTCCACTCAGCAACAGTAGTGGTGGAAGGAACAGGAATAGTTTATCATAGAATATCTTCGGTTTAGGGGGCCAGTCTTCTGGCGTAGCAGATCAAGTCACTACCTGCAGTGCCAGCATCCCATATGGGCACCAGTTCGAGTCCTTGCTGCTCCATTTCTGATCCAGCTCTCTGCTGTGGCCTGGGAAAGCAGTAGAAGATGGTACAAGTCTTTGGGCCCCCGCACCAGCATGGGAGATCCAGAAGAAGCTCCTAGCTCCTTGCTTTGGATTGGCCCAGCTCCAGCTGTTGCAGCCATCTTGGGGAGTGAACCAGTGGATGGAAGACCTCTCTCTCTTTGTGCCTCTGCCTCTCTGTACCTCTGCCTTTCAAATAAATAAATAAATCTTTAAACAAATCTTTGGCTTGAAAAAAAATAGAAAATAAAAATATTTTTAAAAAGTGAATAAATGATAGATATAAATATTCAATGTTTTTAAATCAAAAATATATCACAAAAAAAATATATATATAGCACCAGACAGTACATATAACAAATGATGATGTGGCTGAGTTAGAGAAAAGCTTTATGATTGAGTCGTTTCTCTGCCCAAGATAATAACTTGACAAATGCAAAAGAGCTTGCTCTAAAGCAGCTTGCTTCAAATCCATGGTGTGAGAGGTGATTTAGTTTGAGCAAACAACCATCAGAGCACGTTAATGCTGTCAACTTCATTTTATTAGTTGTCATTTAATTTGCATTTTATGTGTAGATTTGTTTTGATTTTACAGTTGTATAAGAGTTATATGCCTAAAATATTTGTACCTAATGTGGGTTTTGGACATATTTAAGCAGCGTTATGCAAGAAAAATTAATAATTAATTTACAGTCAACTCTGGAAATCCAAACATATTTTCTTTTCTTTTTAATTTTTCTTTGCTTGAAAAAAGAAGAGGGTCTGGCACTGTGGCATGGGGGGGGGGGGTAAACCCGCTGCCTATGATGCCGCATCCCACGTGGGTGGCAGGTTCGAGTCCTGGCTGCTCCACTTCCCATCCAGCTCCCTTCTAATGCACCTCCTGCAAAAGCAGCAGAAGATGGCCCAAGTGCTTGGACCCCCGCACACACATGGAAGACCCAAAAGAAGCTCCTGCCTCTAGGCTTCAGCCTGGCCCAGCCCTGGCTGTTGGGACCATTTGGGGAGTGAGCCAGCAGATGGGAAGATCTCTGTCTTTCTGTCTTGCTCTCTCTCTCTGTAACTCTGCCTTTCAAATAAATAAAAGAAAAAAGGAGAGACACTGAGAGAGATCTTCCTTCCACAGTTCTCTCCCAACATGCTTGCAACAAACAGGGCTGGACCAGGCCAAAGCTAGGAACCCAAGGTACCCAATTCCTTGAGCCATCACCTGCTACCTCCTAGAGTATGAATTAGCAAGAAGCTGGACTCAGAAGCAGAGCCAGGAGTTGAACCCAGGCACTCAGATGTGGGATGTGGGTGCCCCAAGCAGCATTTTAACTGCCATTGAAAATCCTCCTGAGTGACCTTTAATATCTCCAATGACATAAGAAGGTCTAGGTCACAGATGTAGCTGGGGAATATGGGGGTATTTAAAGGTCAGAACTCATAGTTTGGGATGGGCATTTGGCGCAGGAGTTAAGTCAATACGTGGGAACCCTGCATCCCATATAGGTGTACCTGGGTTAGAGTCCTGGCTCTACTTCTGATCCAGCTTCCTGCTAATGCAGACCCTTAGAGGTAGTGGTAATGGCCCACGTGGTTGGGTTCCTGCCACCCATGTGGGAGATGCAGATTGAGTTCCTGGTTCCTGGCTTTGGCCTGGCCTGACTTGCAGGCATTTGGAGAGTGAAAGAATACAGGGCGATCTCTCTCTGTTTGTCTTTCAAATGAATAACAAAATAAATTTAAATTTAAATTTAAATTTAAATTTAAATTTAAATTTAAATTTTAGGGGCCAGTGTCTTGGCTCAATGAGTTAAGCTGCCACCTGTGATGCCAGCATCCTGTACTGGAGCACCTGTTCTAGTCCAGGTTGCTCCACTTCTGATCCAGCTCTCTGCTGATGCAGCTGGGAAAGCAGCAGAAGATGGCCCAAATGTTCTGGCCCCTGCCACCCACATGGTAGACCCTATTGGAGTTCTTGGCTCCTGGCTTTGACTTGGCCAAGTCACAGCAATTGCAGCCATCTGGGGAGTGAGTCAGTGATGGAAGATCTCTCTGTCTCTCTCTTCCTCTCCCTCCCTCTCTCTATTTCTCTAGCAGCCTTTCAAATAAATAAATAAATCTAAAATAAATTTTAAAAAAGAGGCCCTAATCTGCGGTGGAAAGGGGTGTTCTGGGGAACACAGAGGATTCTTCAGTGTAAACCCTAAGGTAGCACAGAAGGAAAACTAGTATGTTACCAGGAGGAGATATCCCAGTCATGAACGAAACCCGGGTTCTGGCTTCAGTGACTGGGCGGGTCCTGGGGCCATAAATCCAGGTAGGGAGCACCAGAGAGTGAGCAGGTCTGGCTGCTCAGTCCCACTTTGCCCTGCCCAGCCCTGACGAGTCATTGCACGGCGTTGCCACCAGTTCTCCAAAGTGCCACCTTGCTTCTGAGATGAGTCAGCGCTCTGGGGCACGTGTGGCAGAACCCCACTGCAGAGGCACAGTGGGGCAGGGCACTTTCTTCTTGTCGCCCTCACATCTCACTCTGAGACTTGCTCCTTTTGAAACCGCGTACTCTGGTTTTCCAATTGACATCACTGATCTCGAGGCATCACTTTTTTGGTTCATAGAATTTTCCATGTCTTCCTTTTCCTTCATTGCTCTGTGAAGGTTTAGCTCCCTCTGGTGACGATCCACAACCTTCCCGTGTCACAGGACACTTTGATGGCTTCAAATTAACCAGTTAACTTTACTAGCCACTACCGGAACATTTCCTATTTTTGCTTTTATAGGTGAGTTAGACAATTATGTATCTCTTTTCAACTCTAATTTTTGTTAGTAATGAACTTTTCTTCTATGTAACCATTGATTATTTTGACAGATTTAAAATTATTTTTGATCTAAGTAGTTATTTTTTAAAAGCAATCTGTTTCGAATTTTCAGAAGTTCAAAAAAGTGTTTTAAAAAATATTATTTTGGGGGCCGGTGCTGTGGCGCAGCGGGTAAAGCTGCAGCCTGCAGTGCCAGCATCGCATATGGGCGCTGGTTCAAGTCCCGGATGCTCCACTTCCGATCCAGCTCTCTGCTATGGCCTGGGAAAGCAGTAGAAAATGCCCCAAGTCCTTGGGTCCCTGCACCTGCGTGGGAAACCTAGAAGAAGCACCTGGCTCCTGGCTTCGGATCTGCACAGCTCCAATCGTTGAGACCAACTGGGGAGTGAACCAGCAGATGGAAGACCTCTCTCTCTCTCTCTCTCTCTCTCTCTCTCTGCCTATCCTTCTCTATCTCTGAATTTCAAATAAATAAACTAAACCTTTTAAAAATATTATTTTCTAGGTTCACATACTCCTTGTTTGCTTTTCTGAAACATCATTTGGCGTCTCTATTGTGCTACCTTTTTCTACTATCTCTTCCTATCATCACATATGGCTGTTTCCCCAAAGGATGACTTTCCCTTCAAAGCTTTCATCATCTGAGACCAGTGATTCATAACCCCGGCCACAAACTAGACCCACCCTTGTTGATTTGGAAAATATATCTAGATGCCTGGATACCATCTCTCAGAAAAAAAAAAAAAAAGGATTACCAGTAAAACAACTAATTTTATATATTGAAGTGTAATTTAGCATATCACAGATCAACTCACCCTTCAAGAATAAATACTTATCAGGATGACTAAAATTGTACAGAATAATAATGACAACACTGAACGCCAATGAGGAAGTGGAGAGGCCGAACCCCTGAGACACCACTGAAGGAACTGTGTCATAGTGCAGCCACTCTCAGTGGTCTGGCAGATTCTTACAAAACTAAACACTCGACTGTCATGCTCCCTGGCAACTGCAGCCCTGGGCAGCTAGCTCAGAGAGATACTGCACACGAATGTTTACAGCAGCTCTATTTTTGATGGACCCCAAAAAGGTTAAACAAACTCGAGTGCATTTATACTCAGAATAAAAAGGAACAAATTGTTGATTCATGGACTACCTGGACATCCGTATAGATGTTCCAACGTATTGACATGACTTTTTTTATGTTATCCTCTTTGATGTCTGTTTACATGTAGAATGATGTCTTTGTCTTCGATCCTGTTATTGGGTGTCTGTGGCTTCTTTCTTGTATTTATTAGTCTTTGAAAAATATCTATTCATTTGACAGGCAGAGTAACAGACAGAGGGAAGGAGAGAAGGAAGAAGGGAGAGAGGGAGGGAAGGAGAGAAGGGGGAGGGAAAGAGACAGAAAGAGAGAGAGAGAGACAGAGAGAGAGACAGAAAGAGAGAGAAAGGGATTTTCCATTCCCTGGTTCATTCTCCCAAATGGCCACAGAGACCTGGACTGGACCAGGCTGAAGCCAGGAACCAGAAGGTCCATCCGGGTCTCCCACATGGGTGGCAGGGACTCAAGTATTTGAACCACCATCTATTGCTTCCCAAGCACGTTAGCAGGGAGCTGGATCAGAAGCAGAGTAGCTGAGACTTGAACCAGGGCAGCCCAAGCAGCAGCTTAACCTGCTATGCCACAACACCTACCCCTGTTGGTGTTTTAAAAATACATATATATATATATATATATATATATATATTTCATTTTATTTAAAAAATAGAAAGACTTTTACTATCCCACTCCCCCAAATGCCTGCAACAGCCAGAACTGGACCAGGCTGAAAGCCAGGAGCCCAGAACTCTATCAGGATCTCCCATGTGGGTGTCAGGGACTCAAGTACTCAAGACCTCATCTGCTGCCTCCCAGGGAATGCATTGGCAGGAAGCTGGAAGGAAAGGAGAGGAGCCAGGACTTGAACCAGCCACTTCACTGTGGAATGCAGGCCAAGAGGCACCTTAACTGCTGCCCTAAACACCTGCCCCACCTACTCCTATATCAGTCTTGTCAGGAGTTTTTCAATACTAATAGTCTGTTCAAAGGACCATTTTTAACTGACGCATTTAAACAGTATACATTTCTGGTGTCCATGATGTTTTGGCTAAATGGCTAAGTCAGGCTAGTTGACATGCATTAGCTCATGATACCATTTCTTGGTGGTGAGAACACTTGAAACCTCCTCTCTGAGCAATTTTCATGAATGAAATACAGTGTTGTTGACTCTAATCATCCTTTTGTAGGACAGCTCCATTGAACTCATTCCTAGTTCTCGGAATTTTGTATCCTTTAACCAAGGTCTCCAGCAACCCCCAAACCCCTGGTAACCATTGCTCTCCTCTCTGCTGCTGTGAGTTTGACATTTCAATTTTCACACATAAGTGAGATCTTTCAGTATTTATCTTTCAGTATTGACTTATTTCTCTTAACATAATGCTTTCGAAGTTCTTTCATGTTGTTGCAAATAACAGGAACCCCTTTTTTGAGGCCAATTTTCCATTATGTAGATATACCACATTGTCTTCACTCTCTTCGATTGATTCCATATCTTAGCCATTATGACTATCATTTCAATGAAACATGGGGTGCATATTCTCATATTCTCTTCTTTCTCTCTCTTTTTAAAGTTTATTTATTTATTTGAGAGGCAGAGTTACAAACAGAGAAAGGGAGAGACAGAGAGGTCTTCCATCTGCTGGTTCACTCCCCAATTGGCCACAATAGCCTGACCTGGGCCAATCCGAAGCCAGGAGCCAAGAGCTTCTTTCAAGTTTCCCACATGTGCTTTCCCAGGCCACAGCAGAGAGCTGGATCGGAAGTTGAGCGGCCGGGACTAGAACCGGCGCCCATATGGGATGCTGGCGCTTCAGGGGGCGGCTTTATCAGCTATGCCACAGCACCAGCCCTTCATTCTAACATCTTTAGGATTCATTTGCTCTTTTCCTTACATCTTGAGATTAAACATTTAATATTTTCAGCCTTCTTTTTTCCATATATGTATTTAAAACTGTATAAAATTCCTTCTAAGTACACCTGTAGCTGTGTCCTTCTAGTTTTATATGTTAAATTTTCATTATTGCTTGATAAAATGTTTTATTTTATGTACTAATTTTTGAAATTATTTATTTATATGAGAAGCAGAAAAAGAGAGCGACAGAGACAGAAAGCTGCTGGTTCATTCTCCCAAATACCTGCAGCGGCATCAGATGTGACTTTAAACATTTTTTTCCTACCAACTCCTTTATAACAAAGTTACAGCTTAGATCCTGTTTCAGGGAATAGAACTTAGAAGGATGTTATACTCCAGTGCCAAGTAAATGGTGCTTGGCTCCACTGATAGAGGTCCCTAGAAACAGCAGAGGTCTTTGTTATGATAGAACAGAATCAAGGGCTAACAGTTGAATATGCTGATACTTTGAGCCCTGAGACCAAGATACAGTTACCAATAAGGTAATGTTATCGCCAGAGGCTTCTGAGCCAGGGAAAAGACCTGAGTTTTTTGTTTTTTGTTTTTTGGGTTTTTTTTTTTTTGTGTGTGTGTGTGTTTTTTTTTAAACCAGAGATTAAGGTGCCTTTGATAAAGTAGTTATTGACTACCTTGCTTTAAGAAGTTTAATTACAGAAGCAAATGTGGATGGAAATCAGATCTGTTATTAAAAGAAACTTTCCCAAGGGGCTGCCAATCTGGTTTGGCTCACAATGCAGTCTCTAAGAGGGTACATTCTGGAGCTGATGTTGTGGTGGAGCAGGTAAAGCTATTGCCTACAACACTGGTATTCTATAGCGCCCATATTGAGTCCCGGCTCCTCCACTTCCCATCCAGCTGCCTGCTAATGTGCCAGGGAAAGCAGCTGAAGATGGCCCAAGTGCTTAGGCCCCTGCACCCACATAAGAGACCCAGAAGGGTGCCGGATTCTATCCCGGTTGCCCCTCTTCCAGGCCAGCTCTCTGTTGTGGCCAGGGAGTGCAGTGGAGGATGGCCCAAGTGCTTGGGCCCTGCACCCAATGGGAGACCAGGAGAAGCACCTGGCTCCCGCCTTGGGATCAGCGCCGTGTGCCAGGCGCAGCACGCCGGCTGCGGCAGCCATTGGAGGGTGAACCAATGGCAAAGGAAGACCTTTCTCTCTGTCTCTCTCTCACTGTCCACTCTGCCTGTCAAAAAAAATTTAAAAATTTAAAAAAAAATTTAAAAAAAGAGACCCAGAAGAAGCTCTGGGCTCTGGGCTCTGGGCTTTGGCTTGGCCCAGTGTTGGCCGTTGCAGCTGTCTGAGGAGTGAACCAGCAGATGGAAGATCTCTCTGTCTCCCTGTCTGTGTAGCTCTGACTTTCAAATAAGTAAATAAATCTTAAAAAAAAAAAAAAGTGGTGGGGGGGTGGTGTATTCTGCCCAGATATTTATCTGCACTAGTATGTCAAGAAGAGGATTTTTTTCTTCCTTTTTTTTTTTTTAAATTTCTCTCCCTTGCCTCTTCCTCTTTGCCTTTCAAATAAAATGAAAAAAAAAAATTTTTTTCCCCCATAGGAACCTCACAGCAGACTTCTTTGCACATTTCCTGATCAGAATTCTGCCACCTTCCCAATCCTAAATCAATGATAATAACAATGATGGTGAAATTGCTGTGGTTGATTTAATCTGATGAAGAGTCACCCCCCCCCCCCCCCGAGAGTGGAGAGGGGCACAGGCTCCCCGGAAGCCTGTGGCTACCCAGCACACAGCCATGGATGGAAGATGTTTGTTAACACAAACAAAGCAGCAGGTGCAATGGAGGATGACCACTGGATGGGCTGCCAGAACCCCAGCAAGTTTCTTCCCACTGAGGCAAGGAAGGGCTGGATTCCCTCAGGACACCCAAACTTTTTTTTTTTTTTTTGGTTTTTTTTTTTTAATTTATTGGGGCTTTTTTAAACTTTTATTTAGTAAATATAAATTTCCAAAGTACAGTTTATGGATTACAATGGCTTTCCCCCCAGTAACTTCCCTCCCACCTGCACCCTGGTAATTTTTGTTTCTAAGGCAAGATTAAAAATCCAAGTATAGGTATTTTATTTCTTGAAAATTTCATCATTAAATTCACTGCTTCCTTTAAGAATTCTTTTTCCAAGCCTGTTAAACACTGGGTTTTATAATTCTTTGGATACAGCAGATCACAACAGTATGTTACACACAGGCATGCTACCCTGGCGATAGAGGCGGGGCCAGAATACATGGGCAGATTTTTATGCAAGTGTAAACAAAAAATGACAACTAAAACATGGTTTATTTACTTGCTTAAAGCCTTCTTATTGTACATAAGATGTTTCTTGTGGTTGATCCCAACTCTTGAAGCAGCTGTTTGGTTTTCAGTGCTTCAGACTTAATTGCTGCCACTGCTGTTGGTTTGTTTTCTTTCAGGATCAAGGTGGGTACTTTCATATAAAATCTTATTTTTAATTCCTTCTCTGGCAATCCTTTCCTGGATTCGTTGCTTTGCGTAATTGTACCTGCAGTGGAACCAGCATCCCAAAGTCACCAAGATAAATCCTCCTACTCCAACATCGCATGATCTTCTGATTCTACTAGTAAACAAAAAATGTCCGAGGCCAGCCACAGCAGATCCCAGTGAGCCATATAATATTGAGTCCCGTGCACAGGGAATGTTTTCCACATCTAAAATTCCTAGGAGTTTAAAAGGCTGTTTTGATCAGGGCTGGATCCTCAGTACCTGGTTTAGTGCCCAACACGCAGTAGGTATTCTTCCCCTTCCCGGGCTCGCCGGGCTCCGGCGCGGCGGCCATGGGGACGCGTGGGCGCCAGCCGCGCCGCCCCGCCCCCGCCCCAGGACACCCAAACTTTTGATGAAGATTCTTGTGGGACTCACTGCCTCCAACCCGCAGGAGGCCTCGTCCTTGCTAACCGTCAATTTGTCTTTCCATTCCCAGGACATGACCTCACACCCAAACTGAGGTCCTGGTCTCCTTGACAGATGGGAGCTTGAGGGGTCTCTCTGTCTCTCAAATAAATGAAATAATTTTTAAAATAAAGTCTCCTTCACAGCTTCTTCATCTCTAGTTTTATTCCTATTATCTTCGATCCATCCTGAACACCCATAAAGGAAAACACACAATTTTTTCTCTCTACTCACTCACTGCAAAACACACCAAGTGGTCTCCAGCGGACATCAGCTGGGTGCCCTGTCATTCAATTCCATCCTGACCCTCTCTCGCTGGAGTCTAGGGAAAGAGCTCAGCTCCACAAACCGCTTTCCACTGCACACGGCAAACACAAGCACCAAGTTGTGGCCAATCAGCTCTTAAACAAAAATGAGTGGAGGCCATTGTTTTGGACAGAGCTGTTGCAACAGGCTCCAACAGACCAGACCAAACTAAAATGGAGTCCCTCATGCTCAATGCACACAATCCAACTGAAACTTTAAGGAAGTAGATAGATCCTAAAACAGAACAGTTTTTCCTGAAAACAGCAAATTCCAGTCTACCTGAGTCATGTAATAAGAAAGTTCCTTCTGCTTTAACCCTTACAAAAAAGTAACCTGAAGTAACAGGATGTTCATCAAGCAGTGTTTCCTGTCTTGTTTCCTTGTCTCCACCTTACAAAACCCACTGTTCTGCTATTGCCTAGTGGGAGCTCCTGTTCTGAATTGTAGAATAGAGGCTGCCCAGATTAGGAATTACCCTAAAAACCTATAATTAAATTAGTTGTGAGTTTATCTTTTGATACAGCTATAAACTGGGGTTCCCATTACTTCTTGGGTTCAATTAATTGCCTAGAAATTCAGAGAAACATATTTACCAGTTAGCTGTGAAGGATATGGCAAAGGATACAGATAAATAGCCAGATGTACGGATGCATAGGCCAACATATGGGGACATGGGACATGGGCATCCCATGCCCCCTTCTGGGGTGCAACCCTCTGAGCACTCCTATGTACTCAGCAATGCAGAAGTTCATCAAATCTGCTTGCCTAAAAGTTTTTATGAAATTTATTTGTTTTCATTTTTTGTAAGGCAGGAAGTATGAGCATGAGAGAGAGGCAGGGAGCTCTTCCATCCATGGGTTCACCCTCTAAATGGCTGCAGTAGCCAGGGCTGGGCCAGGCCTAAGCCAGGAGCCAGTAACTCCATCTGGGGCTCACATGTGGGTGGCAGGGCCCCGGTACCCGAATTGTCACCTGCTACCTCCCAGGATGAACACTGGCAAGAAGCTGGAATGGCGGTGGAGCCAGGACTCACACCCTGACACCCCAGCATGGGCCATGGGTGTCCCAAGTGATGTCTTACTACAGCACAAAACACACACCTCCTCCGCATGCTCACTGAAGCCTTGTTGAGATTAACATACGAGTCAGTGAGGATCTGTCAGGGAAGCTACAACACCTTTCAAACCTTTCACCATTGATGTCCCTGGTCCCGATGGCAAAGGCCAGTGTGGGTTCTGCAAGTACATAGAGGTTACCAGCTGTTCTTGCCATCCAGACTCCAGCGATGGTCCTTGTGATAGAGCTCAGCTTTCGCATAGAGAACCTTCTTCCTTGCCTTTCCGAGTGTCTTTTGAGCAAACTTCTTTCTCAGGCACTTGATCTGCAGCTCTAAAAATTGCGTTGCATTTTCTTAAGGGCTTCTTCTCTTCAGCACTCTTTGTGGTTCCAGGAGGAGAAGAGTCCCCAGTTAGATTTTTAAAAATTTATTTAATTTATTTATTTAAAAGGCAGAGTTACAGAGAGGCAGAGGCAGAGAGAGAGAGAGAAAGAGAGAGAGAGAGAAAGGAGAGAAGGGTCTTCTATCCACTGGTTCACTCCCCAGATGGCCGCAACAGCTGGAGCCAGGAGCTTCTTTGGGGGCTCCCACGTGGGTGCAGGGGCCCAAGGACCTGGGCCATTTTCCACTGCTTTCCCAGGCCATAGCAGAGAGTTGTATTGAAGTGGAGCAGCCAAACTGGTGGCTATATGGGATGCCAGCACTGCAGGCAATGGCTATACCTGCTATGCCATAGCACTGGCCCCACCCAGTTAGATTTTAAATTCCATCTGGGGAGTAAACCAGTAGATGGAAAACCTCTCTCTCTCTCTCTCTCTCTCTCTCTCTCTCTGTCTCTGTCTCTCTCTCTCTCTCCTCCTCTGCCTTTCAAATAAATAAATAAATTGTTAAATAAATAAATAAATTCCATGAAAACAGGAATCCTGTCTTAAATCTGTATTTAATTCCAACCTCTAATTGAATACTAGAAGCTCTCAATAAAAACTTAGTAGCTTCTAATGACGGTTAGCCAGATTTTTCGCTTTGATATTTTTCGCTTTGATATCATCATCACGAAAGACCTAGGGCACTCTTTTTTCCCCCAGAAACCTTTTATTTAAAGTATATAAACTTCATGCATTTCATATATATAATTTTAGGAACATAGTGACTCTTTCCATGCACCTGTTCTCCCACCTGTATTCCCACCCTTTTTCCTCCTCCCTCTCCTATTCCAATTCTTATTTTTCACTAATATCTATTTTCAATTAACTTTATACACAGAAGAATAATTCTATACTATGTAAAGAGTAAAACAAACAGTATGAAGAAAAAAAAAACTCTTCCTCAGCAGTCGAGACAGGGGCTATTCAAAGTCATCGCATCTCAAAGTGTCAATTTCACTTCCATAGATAACCTTTTAGGTGCTCTATGAGTTACCAGAGATCAGGGAGAACATATGGTATTTGTCCTTTTGGGACTGGCTTATTTCACTAAGTATAATGTTTTCCAGTTGTATCCATTTTGTTGCAAATGACAGGATTTCACTTTTTTAACCACTGTGTAGTATTCCATGGTGTACATATCCCATAATTTCTTTATCCAGTCTTCCATTGATGGACATTTGGGTTGATTCCATATCTTAGTTATTGTGAATTGAGCTGCAATAAACATGGGGGTACAGATTTCTCTTTCATAGGCTGATTTCATTTCCCTTGGGAAATGAAGTGGGATGGCTGGGTCATATGGTAGGTCTATATGCAGATTTCTGAGGCATCTCCAAACTGTCTTCCATAGTGGTTTAACCAGCTTACATTCCCACCAACAGTGGATTAGGGTACCTTTTTCCCCACATCCTCGCCAGCATTTGTTGTTTGTTGATTTCTGCATGAAAGCCATTCTAGTAGGGGAAAGGGGAAACCTCATGAGCACTTTTTCATGACTGTTGGCCATTTGGATTTCCTCTTTTGGAAAATGCCTATTTAAGTCCTTTGCCCATTTCTTAACTGGCTTGTTTGTTTTGTTGTTGTTGAGTTTCTTGGGCTCTTTATGTATTCTGGATATTAATCCTTATAAGTTGTATAGTTTGCAAATAATTTCTCCCATTCTGTCGGTTGCCTCTTCACTTTGCTAAATGTCTCTTTTTCAGTGCAGAAGCTTCTCAATTGGATGTAATCCCATTTGTCAGTTTTGGAAAAAGCACTCTTTAAACTCAATTTATATTGTAGTTGATTAGAGAAACTGTTCAAATATGAGAGTAGGGCTGGTCATTTATCCAAGTGGTTAAAACTGTGGTTAAGATGCCTGCGTTCCTTCTTAGAGTGCCTAGATCCAATACCCAACTCAGCTGCTGACTCTGGCTTCCTGCTAGAGAAGGTCCTGGGAGACAGCAGATGGTGGCTCAAGGAGCTGGGTTCCTGCTACACATGTGGGAGATATGGACTGAATTCCCAGCTCCTGACTTCTGGCCCAGCTCCTGCTGTAGGTGTTTGGGAAGTAAACCATAAGGATGACAGCTATGTTTCTCTGTCTTTATCTGTCTACTCTTTGTCTGATTCTCTGCTTCTCAAATATATAAAACATTTTTTAAAAAATGAGGATAGGTGCAGGTATTTGGCTTAGTGGTTAAGATACCTACAGCCCACATTAGAATGCCTAGGTTTGAGTCCCAGCTCCCAATTCCATCTCCCTATTAATGTAGCATGTGTAGCAGGGAGTAGTAGGAAGTAGCAGCAGGCGATGGCTCAGTATTTGAGACCCTGCCACCCATATAGAAGACCTGAATTGAGTTCTTGGCTCTGGCTTGATTCAGCTCTGGCTATTGCAGACATTTGGGAAGTGAATGAGCAGATAGGAGATCTCCATCTCTCTGTCTATCTGTTTCTCTCTCCCTCTCTCTCTCTCTCCTAAATAAGTACATAAATAAATAAGAATAGGCCGGCACCGCGGCTCAATAGGCTAATCCTCCGCCTGCAGCGCTGGCACACCGGGTTCTAGTCCCGGTTGGGGCGCCGGATTCTGTTCCAGTTGCCCCTCTTCCAGGCCAGCTCTTTGCAGTGGAGGATGGCCCAAGTGTTTGGGCCCTGCACCTGCACGGGAGACCAGGATAAGCACCTGGCTCATGCCTTCAGATCAGTGCAGTGCACCGGCCACAGCACGTCAGCCGCAGCGGCCATTGGAGGGTGAACCAACAGCAAAGGAAGACCTTTCTCTCTGTCTCTCTCTCTCACTGTCCACTCTGCCTGTCAAAAAAAAATAAGAATATTATTTTTGTTGAATTTAAACCCTAGTATATGTATATATATATACATATCAGAATATATAGACATAATTAGAAGTATTATTTTTATTCTGAGAGATTAAATGAGAGAGAGAGAGAGAGACAAAAAGAAAGAGCTCCCATTTACTGGTTTACTCCCCAAATGCACAAAAAAGCTGGGGAACCTGGAAGCTAAGAACTCAGTTTTGATCTCTCATGTGGGTGGTAGGGACCCAATTACTTCCTAGGGTCAGCATTGGCAGGAAGCTGGAGTCAGGAGCCAGAGATACTGAACCTGCACTCCAACGTGGGATGCAGGCACCTGAACCTCCAGACCCAATGCCTACCCCTACAGCCATATGTAATTGCTGCCCTATGTTGACGTACTATGACTCAGTTTTCAAAGACAAATGTTCTACTGCATTCCAGGACACCTGTGTTCCCAGGATCAGTTCTGTGAAACTATATTTGGATGCACAAGCTATTAAAAGCTGTTTGTACGGAGTGACCTTTCAGATAGAATTCAGACTGAATGCTCACGTTGCTGCTGCCTGTTGCTGAGTAGAAGACAGCAGAAAACCCTGAATTCAAGCATCTGTTGGGTTTTGTTTTGCTTTGTTTTGTTTATTTTCATTTTGACTTAAGAAGATGAGCAATGAAACCACAACCCTGATATCCTTGAAGGAGGCCATGAAAAGGTTGCTAAGGGCTACAGGGAGGGAACAAGCATGGGTCTGCTATTCTAGGAAGATGGGTAAGAGAAGAATGAAGAACAGAAATAAGCAAAGAACTATAGACTTGCTGATTAGAATTCTGTCTCTGTTAAAGTGGCTTGAGTATTCCAGGTTCAAAAAAGTATGAAAATTCATAATAAAAAAAATCTGCTCCTGGATACTATAACTCCATTTAGTTTGTATATCTGTGTAAATTTACAAAATTCTATGAAAAGTGATTTTTCCCCAGGAGCTCACAACCTGTAGAAATGTTTAAAAATACTCACTTAATGCAAGTGACCTTGGATGATGAGCACCTACAGGGCTATGGGAATGTTAAGGGACGATCAATCCATTTTGCCTTTGACCCTGAGGAAAGGAACCCTTCCTAAGGGACATTTAAACAGGATCTTCAAGTGTGATGGAGTTTGTGAGAAAGAAGGAAATGGGAAAGAATTCTAGGCAGGGGAAACTGTCTTGGGAAGTCAGGTATAAGCTTGTGGGTGTACTTTAACAAGCAGCAGGTGGGAGAAAACTGCAAAAGATGGGTGCAAAGGAAAAAGAGCTCTGTTTCCTGCCGAGGAGATCCAACTCGGCTCTGAAGGCTCACTGGACAAGTCAGGGTGGCACAGGAGGTATACAGGCTGTCGAGCTGAAGGAGGAATTGAGACTGAAGCCAGTCCAGTTAGGCTACTCTAATCCTAGGCAAAGTGAAAATGATTAGCCAGGGGTTTGGTGGGGATGATGAGGATGGAATGGATCAGAGAGATATCTGTGGGAGAAGCAAAAAAGTTGAGAATTATCCTGAGATTTCCAGTTCCAGCAATTGGATAGATGGTGAAGTCGTTAACCGAGTTAGGGAATTGTAGCAAAAAAGCAGACTGCTCTGATTTGCAGGTTATGATTTGTTTGGAAAGGTCTGGGAATGCTCTTTGGTGAGATGATTCCAAAGAACTGCTACACTTGTAAACTTTTATACTGATTGACATGCTAGGGTTCATCTTTAAAATTCAAGCTAGTGATAACTTAGAGTAAGAGTCTTAAAGGCCTAAAGGTTAATACAAACCATATGCCAGGTGACATTGCTTTGATTCGTAGCCAGAGATTGGTGGCATATCAGTTCATGCAGGCTAAGATTCCCTACAAAATGCTCATTTCTTACTGAGTCTTATCTAGATGTAAACAGAATCCAAAGCAGTGAGAGAATTCCTTCGCAGTAATTTCTGGAGATGAGGGTGGAGGAGGCAGGGTTACTAGGTTCAGCTTAGGACAGTTGAGTTTAGCATCTGCTTCCCGGTGGAGATGTACAAAACACAGTTGGAAACACAGGTCTAGATCTGAATTAGCCTTAGAGGAAACTTAGGACCAAGAAGAGAAGATGACCCAGCATAGAAGCCTGGGCCACCACAAAGGTATTTAGGTCATGTGGGAGTGGCCGGTGTTTGTGCAAAACTTCGGTCATGAAAGACACTGTGAGTAGCTTTAGGCAAGCAGGTTGTGTCACTGCGGTTCTTTGTGGTTCAGTTAAGACACAGTTCCAGTGCCACAGTGCCCTGTGATGGTCAGGGCTCTTCAGAACTATTCAGATCACCACGTTGGGCTGCACAGCTCAGGATCTCCTTCACGTTAAGGTGTCAGTCACAGGCACATGAATATTTCATTACTTCTGAGTAAGGCCTCTGCTGGGCTTGCAGGTTGGACATAAAAATATCTAAGGAACGGCCTCTGAACCTTCCTGTCCAGAATTTAGGATTTCATGTAAGAAAAGCTTACAAATAAAGCAAGAGGTGGAGAGCCAGTCCTTGAGGGCAATTTTTTTTTTTTTTTTTGATAGGCAGAGTGGATAGTGAGAGAGAGAGACAGAGAGAAAAGTCTTCCTTTTTGCCGTTGGTTCACCCTCCAATGGCCACTGCGGCTGGCGCACCGTGCTGATCCGAAGCCAGGAGCCAGGTGCTTCTCCTGGTCTCTGAGGGCAATTATTTGTAAGGTGAGGAGCTCTGCAGGTAGACAGGGGGTTCTAGAAGGCAGTGGAATGTGAACTGATGAACTGATCTTTAAAAAAAGGTTAGTATTTGGACTATCAGATAGGGTAGAGAAAACCATCTTTTTTTTAAAAAAAAAGATTTATTTATTTATTTGAAAGTCTGAGTTATACAGAGAAGGAGAGGCAGAGAGAGAGAGAGAGAGAGAGAGAGAGAGAGAGAAAGGTCTTCCGTCTGCTGGTTCACTTCCAAGTTAGCTGCAATGGCCGGAGCTGTACCAATCTGAAGCCAGGAGCCGGGAGCCTCTTCTGGGTCTCCCACGTGGGTGCAGGGGCCCAAGGACTTGGGCCATCTTCTACTGCTTTCCCAGGCCATGGCAGAAAGCTGGATTGGAAGTGGAGCAGGTCTTGAACTGGCACCCATATGGGATGCCAGCGCTTCAGGCCAGGGCATTAACCTGCTGTGCCACAGCACCGGCCTAGAGAAAACCGTCTTATACTGGTCCCAGCACAGCCAGTTATATGACATTATATCTCAATCTTTTTGTGATTCAACTTTTTCATCTGTAAAATAGTAAAAAAAATTACTAGTTCACTTCTTATGGTTTTTTTTTTTTTTTTTTTTTTTTTTTTTTTTTTTTTTTTGACAGGCAGAGTGGACAGTGAGAGAGAGACAGAGAGAAAGGTCTTCCTTTTGCCGTTGGTTCACCCTCCAATGGCCGCCGCGGTAGCGCGCTGTGGCCGGCGCACCGCGCTGATCCGATGGCAGGAGCCAGGTGCTTCTCCTGGTCTCCCATGGGGTGCAGGGCCCAAGGACTTGGGCCATCCTCCACTGCACTCCCTGGCCACAGCAGAGAGCTGGCCTGGAAGAGGGGCAACCGGGACAGGATTGGTGCCCCGACCGGGACTAGAACCCAGTGTGCCGGCGCCGCAAGGCGGAGGATTAGCCTGTTGAGCCACGGCGCCGGCCTTTTTTTTTTTTTTTTTTTTTGACAGGCAGAGTGGACAGTGAGAGAGACAGAGAGAAAGGTCTTCCTTTTTGCATTGATTCACCCCCCCACCCCCAAGTGGCTGCTATGGCTGGTGCGTTGCGGCCGGCGCACTGTGCCGATCCGAAGCCAGGAGCCAGATGCTTTATCCCGGTCTCCCATGCGGGTGCAGGGCCCAAGGACCTGGGCCATCCTCCACTGCACTCCTGGGCCACAGCAGAGAGCTGGATTGGAAGAGGAGCAACCAGGACTCTAACCGGTGCCCATATGGAATGCCAGCACTGCAGGTGGCAGCTTTTCCCGCTAGGGCACAGTGCCAGCCTCCTTATGGATGTTTTGAGAGTCAAAGTAATGCTTATATAAAATACTCTTTAAAGTCTAAACAAGACATGGATAATAATTAAACAGTTCAGAACTTTGACAATACAAGGAATGAAAGAACAAGGACAAGGGCTGCAGGGAATGGCAAATGGGAGCATCTGTTCATAATTTTAAACTGAAATACTTGCCCAATGTTGAAAGAGGTTGTAAGCATTAGAGCCTGAGGTTAAGGATAAACCTTTGCTTAGTGCCTCGACTTAAACCAACCCATATTTCTTTTATCCTTTAGAGTAGACCACAAACTCCAAGCTTTAGAAGCACAGTTCAAAGATCTGGACTTCACCATGGATAATCTGACACAGAAATTTGAACATCACAGTAAAACTTTGGCAAGCCAAGCCGCCCAGGAGGAGATGTGGACAGCAGCTTGGACCCTCAAGTGAGTATTAAATGAGACATCAGTGGAATTTTGTGGCTTTGGGAGGGTGCATCCAAAAATTATTAATATGGTTCCAACATTGGATTGTGAAGAAATTACATTTGGGGGGCTCATTCATTCAAGTCAGATGAAGCTGAGCACCTGTTTATAGATATTGTGGTACATATCTCCACACAGAGGCTCTGACTTGCCAAAATCTGACTAACACAGGGGTGCATAAGGTAACTCCCTGGACATTGAGGAACTTACAGTATGTGTGGCCTGAGAGTTCAGCTGTCCAGCACAGGGCAGGTCCAATCCTCAAGTGTTTGCTAAGATACAACAGCTGGCTCGTCTAGTGGTTTGTACTGAGTTATTCTAGCAGAATTCATTTTATGCTTCTATGTAAACTATTGCTTAAGGAGCTCTCCGCATTTTTTGTAGGTTCACTTCAATGGAATTCAATATTTTATACAGCTATGTCATTGAAGTACTGATCTATTTGCACACTCGTGTGCTTGAGAAGCTGCCAGATCTGGGGAGGGGTCTTCCCACTTTAGCCTCTGTCTTTAGACGAAAAGTCAAGAGCAAGCGTGTTAGAGCTGTGTGGGAGTCTGTCCTGGAGGAGTACGGGCTACAAGAAGGGGATGTCGCAGCACTGTGTACCTTCTTTATTGCACACGGAAACAAGGCAGAGCACTATGCTGCCAAAGCGAGGCAGATGTACATCAAAGACGTCTCCTTCTTGATCACCAACATGGTGAAGAACCCGGCTCTGCGGGATGGTTTGTTGAGGGCTGTGCAGGTAATTGAAAAGGGGAAAGCAGTGAGGACCCCTGAAGAGCAAAAGTCATCCCTAAAAGAGTTAATACCATCACTCAGAAACTAACCTGGAACCAGCAGAGGGGATCTCTCTCTCTGCCTCTCAAGTCAATAAAAACACAACAAAAAATTAACCTGTTACCTTAGGACCTCTTCTAGTAATTTATCCTGCAAAAGGGGAAAAAAAACATGCACTATTTATTTATTTAAGGCTTATTTTCAAAGCCAAAATTAAGAGGAGTATTAAAAATATTATGACAAATGGATATAATGAATACTTTCTGTATGACTATATAAAAGATTAAAGAAGCTTTCTGTATAATGATTTAGACTTATCACCGAAATTTATTGTTGCTCTTGACTGCTTCTAATAGATATTGTTAGGCAGAAGTAAACATTTAAGGCAAACACTTATGGCAAACATGTATACAGAATGCATATTAGCTTATGTGTCCATCAACAACTTCTGCAGAGAAGAAAGTGATAGTATTTGTTGTCCTAGAAAAGAAAACTGAGGCTGGGGGTGACAAGGAAAAGACTAGGAAGTCTTTTCATTGCTACTCCATTTGAGACATTTTGAACTTTGAACCATGTGAATATATGACCTATTAAAAGACAAATAAATAATAAAAAAAACCTAACATGTATCAGATGCTACAAATTGTATGTTGATGTACATTTTCTCTCCAATGTAGTAACATAGCTATTTATACTTGAAAGGCAATTCTTACATATTGACCACTTTTTATCATATTTATTGAACACCTGACACCATGGGCTACATGCTGAAACAGAAACAAAAAATGTGGGAGTGGTTTTTCTGCTTGCTGGTTAAGCCACTGCTTAGGATGCCTGCTTCCCATATCAGAGTGTCTGGGTTCGAGTCCCTGTTCCACTCTCCATTCCAGCTTGCTGCTAAGACATACCCTGGGAAGCAACAAGTGATGACTCAAGTGGTTGGGTACCTGCCACCCGTAGGGATATACAGATTGAATTCTGGGCTCCCAGCTTTGACCTGGCCCAGGTCTGGCTGTCTGAGGAGTGAACCAGCTCATGAGAGATCTCTGTGTCTCCTCGTTTCTGTCTCTCGGCCTTTCAAACAAATACAATAATAAATAAATAAAATCTTAAAAAACATGGATCCCATCATCAAGGCAAGGAATCAGTATTGATGCTTCATTTGGGAGTACAAATTCAGATGGTCAGAGCCAGGTAAGGCGAGGGAAGGAATCTGAGTAGAGAGGGATGTGCAGTAACACCAGGCAATGCCAGTCCCTCCTTGAGGGCAGGTGACACAGCAAGTTGTTAGCAGGCACATCCACTCAGTCCTGCCCTTCTCCACACACTATTTGGAGAAGTCGTGCCTTGGAAGAAAGAAGGAAGATGAATTGCTCTGTTGTACTCACTCAGTCTCCTTTTTTTCAATCTGCCAAGGTGGTTCTGGACAGGGGGCAGGGTTGGGGTAGGGAGAAATCTGCCCCCAGATACTTCCAGCCTGTGTCATCCAGGCCTCCTAGCAGGCACTTGCATACTTGCATTGTTCAGTAGGGGGTTGGGTGGGTAGAGGGGTAGGGAGGCAGAGACCCTAGGAATGCACCTGGTCAGTTCCCCACAGAGCAAGTGACTGACAGTTCAGAAAGCAAGCGAAGCCAAGGAAATCTGAGGAAGCACGTAAAAATATATCCCTCACACAAGTCAGAAACTCCTAAAGATAAGAAAAATAGCAGGCACTAAGTTAGCTACAATCAAAACCATTACCACTAGGAACTGTACATGACAAGAGGGGAATCCCTGTGTAATGGGGGAGATCATAGTTGCATGCTTTTAGAATAATGGAACTGTCCATGGGAAAAGCAGGTTGTGGATACATTAGGAAGTGGAATTTCAGGCTAAGAGACTGACTGTAGATAGCTGGATGATAACCTCAAGTTCCTGAACCCAATTAAAACAAAAGTGCTGGGGCTGGTGGGTGATGCTCATACATGGGGACTAGTTCCATTCCTGGCTGCTCCACTTCTGCCAGCCCTCTGCTAATGTGCTGGGGAAAGCAGCGGAAGTGCACCCATGGGGGAGACCCGCATAAAGCTGGTTCCCGGCTCAGCGTCTGCCTGGCCCAGTCCTGGCTGTTGGGGCCATTTGGGGAGTGTCTCCTTTCTCTAGCTAACTCTGCCTTTCAAATAAGTAAGTAAATCTTTATATATTCTTTTAAGATTTTTATTTATTTCAGAGGTAGTTACAGTGAAAGGGAGACAGAAAGGTCTTCCGTCCGCTGGTTCACTCCCCAAATGGCTGCAACGGCCGGAGCTGCACTGATCCAAAGCCAGGAGCCAGGAGCTTCTTCCAGGTCTCCCACGTGGCTGCAGGGGCCCAAGGACTTGGGCCATCCTCCACTGCTCTCCCAGGCCATAGCAGAGAGCTGGATGGAAGCGGAGCATCCGGGACTAGAACTGCGTCCATGTGGGATGCCGGCGCGGCAGGGCAGAGGCTTAACTTACTATTCCACGGGACCAGCCCCGAAATTTTGTTTCTTGACAATAACTTTGGCAAGCGACCCTTAGGTCACTCATTAATAGAAACAAAAAGGTACTCTTGTAGAGTCCTGCGGGCAGAATTATAAAAATTAATGTTCGAGTCTTTAATTCGTTCTGAGGCTTCACGTTTCTGTCCGCACGCCAATCTTGAGGCACTCAAGGATGTCTGCAGCCTCTGGGGGCAGAAAGCCACGGGAGGACCTGGATCCCCCCCCAGCAGAACCGCAGGAACGGGGACGGCGGGAAGGGGCGGGGCCTTCTCCTGGGAAGGCGGGGCAGGCCGCGATTGGGCGACGCCTGCGCGCGCGCGGCGGCCTCGGAAGTCCCGCCTCGCCGAATGTTCGCTCTTGTGTTTCTGGGCGGTTCTGCGGCTCGGAAGTGCCATTTTGGCGGCAGTTGTGACGTCACTGGTCTGTGTACGGTTGCCACGGGCCCCCACCACGAGTAGCCTGAAGAGAGGGGCGGAGCGCGGAACCCTAGGACTCTGCGCGGGGCGCCCGAACTGGGGGCTCGCGGCGGCCCTCACGGCCCCGGTAAGGCGGGGGCGCTGCGCGGAGTCGACGTCCGGGCGGAAGCCGTGCTCTTCCCGGATCCCGCAGCGGCCCCGGCACTGGGGGCCGCGGAGCCAGGAGGCGCGTCCCGCCGAGGTAAAGCGGAAGAGAGAGGACGCGGGCCCATCCACGCCGCGCCGGGCGCCCGCACGCCCGACCCCGCGCGCCGCCGCGGCCGCGCTGTTAAACTGCCGCGTCAGTCGGATATGTTCGTGTGTTCTCTTGGGGCATGTTCGTCTTCCAGGGGACTGCTGTCGACCTGCGCCTCGGAGCGCCTGCTTGCTCCCAGACGTGTTGGATGCTCCCCGTCTCTGAATTATTGGCACGCGGCTGGGCTTCATATGTAAACGCGAAACTTAAATTGGTGCCACGGTGGTTGACCGAAAATACGATCCCTTTTTTTTTTTTCTTCTGGCAGGTGTTCATGTTGACTAGGCCTTGTTAGCAATACTAAAATGGCTGTACCCCAAGACAACATCCCTCCCCTGTCGGAGTGCCGGTGCGGGATCTGTGTGGACATCCTGATCGAGCCCGTGACGCTGCCTTGCAACCACACGCTCTGTAATCCATGCTTCCAGTCCACTGTCGAAAAGGCGAATTTATGCTGCCCCTTCTGTCGCCGCCGGGTCTCCTCGTGGGCTCGCTACCATGCCCGAAGAAAGACTCTTGTCAATGTGGAACTGTGGGAGATGATTCAGAAACACTACCCGAGGGAATGCAAGCTCAGAGCTTCGGGGCAAGAATCGGGGGAGCTCGGTGAGTAAAGCCCGGCGTGTTGAAGACGCAGTGGTGTTTTTGTTACTCTTGGAGGCTTTGCGTTTCATGGGCTCCAGAATGTTACAGTCAAGGGCAAGATTGTGGCTGCTGTTGTTACAGTGCCCGAGCTTGTGACCAAATAGTGAGGGGAGCAGTGGTGGAAGTGTGCAGAGGGAACCGCTGATTCCTGTGTTAGTATTCTTAGTACAGTCACTTTGTCTGTCTCTTGACTGCCTCGTCTGTACATCCCCATCATTTCTTTTTCTATTCTTTTTAGCATGCAACGACCTATTTTTAATAGCTCTGTGTTACCTGTGCCATCCATTTCGGTCATTTTGAGTGTGAGCTTGGGAGCCCCACACTGCACCCCTGACTCTGCAGCTTGTCTCTGCCCCTGTGGGCAGTGAGCCATGCCGTGTTTCCTGTCTAAGCTTTGGATGTGCTGTTCTGCTCTGGTGTGCCTACCCTTTGATTGTTTTATTGTAGTTTAAACAGATAACAGAATCTGCTATTTTTAAACAATACTCACTTTCTTAAAAACAGTTTTCCTGGCATATTTCACATACCGTTCACCCATTTAAAGTGTGTAATGTGATGGGGTTTTGGTATGCTGCATTATTAATTTACTTAAAAGTTGTAAAATATATGCAACAAATTTTGCCATTTTAACCATTGTAAGTGTACAGTTCAGTGGCATTAATTATATTTACAATGTAATCACTGTTACCTGGTTTTAAAATTTTCATTACTGCAAGTAAACCCTTTAACCATTAATTAATTAGTCCTACCCCAAGGTCTAAGTTACCCTTATTCTAGTTTCTGTCTCTGAATTTGCATATTCTAGATATTTCATATTAGTGCAATCATGCAATATCTTCTGTGTCTGGCTTATTTCACTTAGCATAGCATGTCTGAAGTGCATGCACACTGTAGCATGTATCAGTTACTTCATTTTTGAATAATATTTTTCTGATGTATGCTACATTTTGTTTATCTGTTCATTCATTGGTGGACGTTTGGAATTTTTCTACCTTTTAGATATTAGAATGCTACTGATATGAACATTTGGTCCAAATATTCGTTTGAATATTTGTTTTCAGTTTTTTAGTGTATACAGTCATACCTCTGCATCCAGGGGGTTTCACTTTTAGTATCTTGAGGATACTAAAATTCATGGATGCTTAAGTCCCTTGTATAAAGTGGCAGTGCATTTGCATATATAATCCATATACATGCTTCAACATACTTTAAATCATCTCTAGATTATATTTAATACCTAATATAATATAAATACTATACCAGTAGTTGTATTGCTCAGGGAATATTGATAAGAAAAAGTTTGTACATGTTCAGTACATTATTTTTTCTTGAATGTTTTCAATGATTGATCCCATGGATGCAGAGCTTGCAGATACAGAGGCTGCCTGTAAGCTAGGTGTGGCATTGCTGGATCATACAGTAATTCTGTAGTTAGCTTTTGGAGAAGTTCCAGCACTTTTGACAGTGGCTATACCATTGTACATTCCCACTGACTGTGTGCAGGATGTCCAGTTTCTTCACATCCTCACCAGTACTTGTTACTTTCCATGTTGGTGTTGCTTTTTAATAGCCATCCTGGTAAATGTGAGGAGGTATCTTACTATGTGTTTTCTAAAATTATGATAAACATAACAGAATTTACCAGTTTTAATTGTATAGTTCAGAGGCATTACATACATTCACACTCGGTGCATTCATTTGTACCATCCAGCTCCAGAAGTTTTTAATCTTCTCAAACTGAAACTCCACTTTCAGTAAACATTAACTCCTCATTTCTCCTTTCCCCTAGCACCCATCATTCTACTTCCTGTCTTTATGACATAATTTCACTGTTCTCAGTTCTTTATCTAAGTAGAATTATAATACATATTTGTCCATTTGTTTCTGGCTTATTTCACTTAGCATGTCTTCAGTGTTCATCCATGTGTAGTGTATGACAAGATTGCCTTGCTTATCTATTTTTTTTGTTTTAAAGGCATTGTGACAGAGATCTTACCTCTGCTGGTTCACTCCCCAGATGGCTGCAATGGCCAGGGCTGGGCAGACCAAAGGCAGGAGACAGGAACTCCATCTGGGTCTCCTACATGGCTGGCAGAGACCTCAGTATTTGGGCCATCACCAGGCTGCTTTTCCAGGTGTGTTAGTAGGGCCCTGGAACAGAAGTGGAGTAGCTAGGACTCAAAAGGGTGCTCCCGTATGGGATGCTGGCTTGATTAGGGATGCTGTTGTCCCAGACGGTGGCTTAACCTGCTATGCCATAATGCCAACCCATTCCTTCCTTTTTAAGGCTGAATAATGTTTCATTGTGTAGGCCCTTATTGTGGTACAGCAGGTTAAGTCGCTGCCTTCATCCTGTGTAAGTGTTGGTCCAAGTCCTGGCTGCTCCACTTCTGATCCAACTTTCTGCTGATGTACCTAGGAACCCAGTGGATGATGGCTTGAGCACCTCGGTGGCAGACCTGGATAGAGTTCCAGGCTCCTGGCTTCAGCCTGACCCCAGCCCCTACCATCCGGCCATGTGCAGAGTAAACCAGCAGATGGGAGATCTGTCGCTCTCTAACTCTGCCTTTCAAGTAAATAAATCTTTTTTAAAATATTCCATTGTATTGCAAACCACATTTTTTTTCTTTTACTGAATTTTAAAAATCTATTCTTGCATCAGGGGACACTTGAATTGCTTCTGCCTCTTGGCTGTTATGAATAATGCTGTTATGAACATGGTTGTACTGATATCTCACTGAAGCCCTACTTTTACTTCCTTTGGGTAAATACCCAGAAGTCAAATTTCTAGACCATATGATAATTCTATGTTTAATTTCTCAAGGAAGTTCTGTGTTTTCCACAGTGACTACACTATTTTACATTTCCATGAACAGTGCACCCTTGCTATTTTCTGGTTTCTGTAGTAGTAGCCATTCTAATGGGTATGAGGCTCATTGTAGTTTGATTTGCATTTCTCCAGTGACTAATGATGTTGAACATCTTTGCATGTCTTTATAGGCCTTTTGTTCATCATCTTTTTTTAAATAAGAAGTCAAACTTTTTCATTTATTTGAAAGGCAGAGAAACAGAGAAGGAAATTTTCCACCTACTGTTAAACTCCCCAAATGACGGAACAACCAGGGCTGGGCAGGCTGAAAACAGGAGCCAGAAACTGCATCCAGATCTCCCATGGGGGTAGCAATGACCCCCCCCCCCCCAGTACTTCAGCCAATGACTGCTGCCTCCTATGTTGTGCATTAGTAGGAAGCTGGCATTGGAAGCAAAGCTGAGACTTGAACCCAGGCACTTCAGTGGGGGATGTGACTGTCCCAAGCAGCATCTTTCTGTTATTTGTTATTTATTTGAAAGGCAGGGTGGCAGAAACCAAGGAATAAAGATTTTCTGTCCACTGATTTACTCCTCCTCTCCAAATGCCTGTAACAGCCAGGGCTGGGCTGGGCCAAAGCCAGGAGCCAGGAATTCCGCCTAGGTATCCCATGTGGGTGTCAGGGGCCCAAGAACTTGGGCTGTCCTCTGCTGCCTTCCTAGATGCATTAGCAGGAAGCTAGATCAGAAGCAGAGGCAGACCTCAGTGCAGGCACACCACTATGGGATGCAGGTAATCCTAAGTGGTGGCTTAATCCACAGCACCACAATGCCGCCTCCCCCTTGAGATTTATTTTTATTTGAAACAATGGTGGAAGAGAGGGGCAAGGGAAGAGAGATCACTCTTCCATCTGCTGGGTCACTCCCTGATTACCCACAGTAGCTAGAGCTAGCCAGGCCAAAGCTGGGAGCCAGGAACTCCATCCAGGTCTCCCACATGAGTGACAGGAACCCAACCACTTAGACCATTACCAGCTGCCTTTCCAGGCTCATTAGTAAGAAGTTGGATTGGAAGCAGAGGAGCCAGGAGGGTGTTGCAAGTGAGAGCGTAACCCACTGTGCCACAACACCTGCCCCTGCCTCTCTTTTTTTAAATTATGTTTTATTTATTTTCATTTTTATTTGGGAGGCAGAGAGAGACAAAAAGAGAGACACAGAAGCCGGCGCCGTGGCTTAACAGGCTAATCCTCTGTCTTGTGGCGCCGGCACACCGGGTTCTAGTCCTGGTTGGGGTGCCGGATTCTATCCCGGTTGCCCCTCTTCCAGGCCAGCTCTCTGCTATGGCCCGAGAAGGCAGTGGAGGATGGCCCAAGTCCTCGGGCCCTGCACCCACATGGGAGACCAGGAGAAGCACCTGGCTTCTGGCTTCGGATTAGCGAGATGCACTGGCCGCAGTGGCCATTGGAGGGTGAACCAACAGCAAAAAGGAAGACCTTTCTCTCTTTCTCTCTCCCTCTCACTATCCACTCTGCCTGTCGGAAAAAAAAAAAAGAAAGAAAAGAAAGAGAGACACAGACAGAGGCTTCCTTCCATTCACTGGTTAATGACCAAATGTCCACAACAGCTAGGGCTGGGCCAGGCCAAAGTTGAGAGATAGGAACTCAGTCTGGATCTCACACATGGATAGTAGGGACCCAAGAACCCTAGCCATCATTTGCTGCCTCCCAGGGTGCATATCAACAGGGAGCTAGAATCAGAACCAAAAATGGGACTTGATTTCAAATACTCCAATTTGGGAATGTGGACATCCAAACAGTATTTTAACTGCTGTGCCATATACGTATATAATACCCCATGTAACATAATTTTTGGAAAAATATCTATTCAAGTCCTTTGCCCATTTTATTCAGTTTATTTTGTTGTTGTTGATTTTTAGGCATTATTTACACATTCTGGATGTGAACCCTTATCAGATAATAATTAGCAAATATTTTCTCTCATTCTGTTGATTGCCTTTTCACTGTTGATTATGTCTTTTTTAACTTTGTTTCGAGAGATGGGAATTGGGTGAGAGGTGGGGTCAGTGAGACAGATATATACACAGAAAGAAGGGAAGAAAGGTCCCATGCACTGGTTCACTCCCCAAGTGCTCACAATAGCTAGGGCTGGGCCTGCCTTAAGCCAGGAGCTGGGAACTCAATCCAGATCTCCCATGTGGGTGGTAGAACTCTAATCCCTTGGGCCACCACCACTTCCTCCCAGGGTCTGCATTAACAGGAAACTAGAGTGAGGAGTTAGGGTTGGGTGTTGAACCCAGATACGTTGATGTGGGACTCGGGTATCTTTTTTTTTTTTTTTTTAAGATTTATTTATTTATTTGAAAGTCAGAGTTACACAGAGGAGAGGTAGAGAGAGAGAAATTGATTGATCTTTCATCCAGGAGCCAGGAGCTTCTTCCAGGTCTCCCACGTGGGTGCAGAGACCCAAGGACTTGGGCCATCCTCCACTGCTCTCCCAGGCCATAGCAGAGAGATCGGAAGTAGAGCAGCCAGGACTCGAACCTGCACCCATATGGGATGCCTTCACTGCAGGCAGTGACTTCACCCGCTACGCCACAGTAGCTCCTGGCTCCTGACTTCAGATCGACCTAGATCTGGCCGTTGTGGCCAGTTGGGGAGTGGACCAGTGGATGAAAGATCGATCTCTCTCTCTCTCTACCTCTCCTTCTCTCTCTCTCTGGCCCCAAGGGACTCAGGTATCTTAATTAGCATCTTAACCGCTAGGCTGAACACCCACTTCAATTATGTCCTTTGCTGCACATAACTTTTTAAGCTTAACATTTGTCTATTTTTGCTTTTGATGTCATATCCAAGAAATCAAAATCTGTGTCTAGAAACTCCAATGTCTGGGCTTCTTCAGGGGTGGATTCTGTTAACTTAATCTGTTTCTTGGAATTATCCATACTCTCCTGTTTCTTTGTATGCCTTACAGATTTTTTTTAATGGAAGTTGCACATTTGAATGTTATAACATGATAACTAGAAATCACCTTTTCTCCTTTACCTGGTATTTACATTTTTTTTTTGTTATTGAAGGCTGTAATACTGCCATTTGTGTATTTATTTATTAAATGTTTGTTTGTTTGTTTGTTTATTTGAGAGATGGTGTTCCTATCCCCTGGTTCACTCCACAAATACCCACAATGAACCCAGTCCATGGTCTGGCTTTGTGGTGCAGAATGTTAAACTGCCGCTGCCTGTGATACCATCATCCCATAGGAGCTCCACTTCAAGTCCCAGCTGCTCTACTTCCAGTCCAGCTCCCTTCTAATGTGCCTGGGAAAGCAGTAGAAAATGCTTGGATGGGGGCCAGCGCGTGGTGCACTAGGTTAATCCTCCGCCTGCGGCACCAGCATCCCATATGGGCACCAGTTCTAGTCCCTGTTGCTCCTCTTCCAGTCCAGCTCTCTGCTGTGGCCTGGGATAGCAGTGGAAGATGGCCCAAGTGCTTGGGCCCCTGTACCTATGTGGGAGACTGGGAAGAAATACCTGACTCCTGCCGGCGCCGTGGCTCAACAGGCTAATCCTCCGCCTTGCAGCGCCGGCACACCGGGTTCTAGTCCCAGTTGGGGTGCCGGATTCTATCCCGGTTGCCCCTCTTCCAGGCCAGCTCTCTGCTATGGCCCGGGAGTGCAGTGGAGGATGGCCCAAGTGCTTGGGCCCTGCACCCCGTGGGAGACCAGGAGAAGCACCTGGCTCCTGCCATCAGATCAGCACGGTGTGCCGGCTGCGGCAGCCATTGGAGGGTGAACCAATGGCAAAGGAAGACCTTTCTCTCTGTCTCTCTCTCTCTCACTGTCCACTCTGCCTGTCAGAAAAAAGAAATACCTGGCTCCTGGCTTCAGATCTGCGCAAGTCTGGCCATTGTGGCCATTTGGGGAGTGAACCAGCAGATGCAAGACCTTTCTGTCTGTCTGTCTGTCTCTCTCTCTCACCGTCTGTGACTCTACCTGTCAAATAAATAAATAAAATCTTTAAAAAAAAGAAAATGCTTGGGTGGAGTTCCGGGCTTCTGGCCCAGCTCCGGCTATTGTGACCTTTTGGAGAATCCAATCCATATCTTCCGCATGGGTGGTAGGAACGCAATTATTTGAGTCATCACCATTGCCTCCCAGAGTCTGAATCAGTAGGAAGCTGGAATCAAGGGCAGAGTTGGAGCTCAAACTGCCAGACTAAACACCTGTCCCAGAGATTTAGAATGCATATATATAAAATACTTGCTCATTTTCTATGTGCTCTTTGGACAATTTCCATGGACTTCTATGGTCGGGGTTTTTAATAACCTTCTGTTGTTTAATTGGAAGACAAGTCTGTGGATCTCTTCATTGCATTTTCAGGAAGTTGATCTTCCCTACTTTTTCAAGTAAATGTTATTGAAATAAAACACACATACAAAAGTAAATACATTTATGTAACCAGCATGCTGTTCAAGCCCCAGAATTTTACCAAAACTCCTGAATCCTCCATATTGTCCCTTTCCAGTCTTCTGTTCATTCACTGTCTCTGTAACCAGTATCCTGACCTGTAACACTATAGATGACTTTTGTTGTTTCTGGACCTTTAACAATATGGAATCTTGTACTGTTGTGTCTGGCTTCTTTAGCTCACCATTTTTTTTTTTTTATTTTTATGAATATAAAGAGAATAGATTTCATGTATTTCATAGATATAATTCTAAGAGCATAACCATAGTTCCCACCCCCTCTATTTCCCTCCCTCAGTCCCCCCTAGATCACCATTATATTGGTGAGATTAATTCACCTTATATGTAGTTGTGGTTTGTTTATTTTCATTGCATTATGTTATGTGGATATTAAGTACTAAAAGGGAAAATTCCATGCCCATTAGTATTAGGCTCTTTTCCAGTTTTTGATACTACAAATAGTGTTATTGTGCATTCACACATGTATTTCAGTGAACATATGTCTGCATTCTGTCAGATATATTCATATGTATAGGAGTGGAATCAGAAAGAGGTTTTTTTTTTTTTTTTAAAAGATTTAGTTACTTATTTGAAAGAGAGAAAGAGAGATCTTCCGTCTGTTGATTCACTCCCCAAATGGCTGCAACGGCCAGAGCTGGGCCAATCCAAAGCCAGGAGCTTCCTCCAGGTCTCCCACAGGGGCCAAAGCACTAGAGCCATCCTCTGCGCCCTCCCAGGCACATTAGCAGGGAGCTGGATTGGAAGTGGAGCAGCGAGGACTCAAACCAGCAACCTCATAGGATGCTGGCGCCCAGGTTGCAGCTTTATTTGCTATGCCACAGCACCAGCCCCTCATAAAAAGCTTAAATCCTTTCCTGTGCTATATGAGAACCTAACTTTTGATTGAATCTCTAGCTATTAATCTTCCAAAAACTCAGGGTAAAAATGTCAGTGTTGTTAATAGACAACATTGTTTATTGTGAAAATGGTCCATTACTGAGAAATTGCCTCTTGAGGGGAGGCATTATAAATACTGATCAAGATATTAGGCATTTTACTTCTTGAGCATAGTAACTATAGTAACTGGCCATATTCTTTGTGGGGAACCTGCATGTACGGCTGTCACAGGAGATACTGGCTTCTGTGGAGCAGAAACTGCCTTGACTGCTACACTTTCCTGCTGTTAGATTGATGCCAGATGTGACCTGTCATCATTTCTTGAGATCAAATATTTAGTAAAGCTTAAAACCATGCTTTGGTGGTTATTTAATTACAGCTTTACAGAGTTGTTTTGTTTTCACTAAAACTGCTCCTATAAGTAGTGTATGAGAGTTTTAGTTGCACCACATGCTTCCCAACACAGCTTTTGAAAAGCATGTTTTGATCCAACATGGGAAGCAGGACACACAGCAGATTCATAGAATGACAGATGCCCTAAACAGCACCCTGGCCTCAGAATCAGCCCTTAAGACATTCGGATCTGGCTAAACAGCCCATGAGAATATCTCAGGCATGGAAAACCAAGACACTGCGGCAAAAAATGACCTACGTGAAAGATCTCTGTGAGTGAGATCTCAGTGGAAAGAAAGGGCCATCAAAGAAGGCAGTACCTTTCTCTGAAGGGAGGAGAGAACTTCCACTTTGATTATGGCCTTTATAATGTCGGAGATTGTGAACTCAAGAGGCTTCCATAGCCTTGAAAGCTCATGACAAGAGCCTCGGGTGATCACTGATGTCATAAATAAGAGTGCCAGTTGTTAAATCAACAACAGGAGTCACTGTACACTTGCTTCCCATGTAGGACCTCTGTCCTTAATGTGTTGTTCTATGAGAATTAACAGTGAAACTAGTCTTCAAACAGTACTTTATACTTTGTGTGTCTATGTGGATACAAACTGTTGAAATCTTTACTTAGTATAGAGTTGATCTGTTTATAAAGATAATTAAAAATGAATCTTAATGAAGAATGGGATGGGAGAGGGAGTCAGAGGTGGGGTGGTTTGGGGGTGGGAGGGTGGTTATGGAGGGAAGAACCGCTATAGTCCAAAAGTTGTACTTTTGAAATTTACATTTATTAAATAAAAGCTTCCTATAAAATGAAAGAAAAGCAAGTTTAGTAGCATACACATTTATTATTAAATTTAATCATACAGGAAGTTGAAAGACTTGTAGTGAACATTCAAATAACTTTAACCCCATGAGACAATTATCATTTTGCTCTACTTGCTGTGTCACATGTCACTTCACCTGCCCACTCGTCAGTCTATGATTTTTTCATGTTATTTCACTTCCTTCTAAATACATAAGTATCATATTATTAAATAGACATAAATATTAGTTTATAACATTTTCTTTTGGTATAAAATTTTACATATATAAAATGTATACATTTTAATTGTACCTTCATTGAGTGTTCAATGTTTGTGTGATCCTTTTTTTTTTTTTTTTTTGACAGGCAGAGTGGACAGTGAGAGAGAGAATCAGAGAAAGGTCTTCCTTTTTGCTGTTGGTTCACCCTCCAATGGCCGCCGCGGCCAGCACACCACGCTGATCCGAAGGCAGGAGCCAGGTGTTTCTCCTGGTCTCCCATGGGGTGCAGGGCCCAAGCACTTGGGCCATCCTCCACTGCACTCCCTGGCCACAGCAGAGAGCTGGCCTGGAAGAGGGGCAACCGGGATAGAATCCGGTACCCCGACCGGGACTAGAACCTGGTGTGCCGGTGCCGCAAGGCGGAGGATTAACCTATTGAGCCGCGGCGCCGTCCTGTGTGATCCTTTAAACATAAAGTACAGAACATTATCATCACTCCTGAAAGTTCTGTCATGTCCCTTTCAGTTAATCCCTACCCATACCCACCAAAAATTAACACAACTGTCTTTCTTTTTTTCACTGTAGATAATTTTGCCTGTTCTAGAACTTAATATAAATGGAAATCTCTTCTTTTCTTAGGACTATTATAACAAAGTACCACAAAAATGGGTAAGTTAAGATAACAGAAATTTGGGGCCAGCCCTGTGGCACAGTAGGTTAATCCTCTGCCTGCGATGGCCCCTATGGGATGCCAGTTCGAGTCCTGGCTGTTCAGCTTCTGATCCAGCTCTCTGCTGCGGCCTGGGAATGCAGAAGATGGCCCAAGTCCTTGGGCCCCTGCATCTGCGTGGGAGACCCAGAAAAAGCTCCTGGCTTCGGATTAACCCAGCTCCGTCCGTTTCTGCCATTTGGGGAGTGATGGGAGTAGTGATGCCATTTGGGAGTAGATGGAAGATCTTTCTGTCTCTACCTCTCAAGTAAATAATAAATAAAATCTTTGTAAAAAAATAAAAAGATAACAAATTTATTTTCTCCCAGTTCTGGAGGCCATAGTACTAAATCAAGGTGTCAGCAAAGACATGTTTTGTTGAAGGTTCTAGGAGAGTACATTCCATCCTTTCTCTTAGCTTCTAGAATCACTGGCAATCCATGGTGTTTCTTCCTTTCTTGCAGCCATATAACTGCCAGTCTCTACCTCTGTCATCACATGGAGTTCACTGTGTGTGTGTCTTTACCTGGCCATCACCTTTCTTATTAAGAACACCAGTCATACTGGATTAAGAGCCCATCCTATTCCAATATAAACCCAATTATACCTGCAGTAACTCTGTTTCTTAAGTTGTCATGTCTTAATTACTAGGGGTTAGGACTTCAGCATCTTTTTTTAAAATAATTTTTAAAAATTTATTTGAGAGGTAGAGTTACAGACAGAGGAAGAGACAAAGGTCTTCAATCCATTGGTTCACTCCCCAAATAGCTGCAGCAGCCAGAGATGAGCTGATCCAAAGCCAAGAGCCAGGAGCCAGAACTTCCGGGTCTCCCACATGGGTGCAGGGGCCCTAAGACTTGAGCATCTTCTACTGCTTTCCTAGGCCATAGCAGAGAGCTGGATCAGAAGAGGAGCATCCGGGACTCAAACCAGCAACCATATGGGATGCCAGCGCTGCAGGCGGGGCTTAGCACCGGCCCCTCAACATATCTTTTTAGGGGACACAACTCAACCTACAGCAGTAATCGTGCCGTGTGTGTGTGTGTATTTTTTAAAGATTTATTGGGGGCGGTGCTGTGGCATAGTAGGTAAAGCCACTGCCTGCAGTGCAGGCATCCCATACGTGGGCCGGTTCGAGTCCTGGATGCTCCGCTTCCAATCCAGCTTTCCACTATGGCCTGGGAAAGCAGTGGAGGATGGCCTGGGAAAGCAGTGCAGGGCCCAAGCACTTGGGCCATCCTCCACTGCCTTCCAGAGAGCTGGACTGGAAGAGGAGCAACCGGGACAGAATCCTGTGCCCTGACCGGGACTAGAACCCGGGGTGCCGGTGCTGCAGGTAGAGGATTAGCCCAGTGAGCTGTGGTGCCGGCCTCAATCTTTTCTCCTTGAGGGAGGAAGTGAAACAGAACACTGTGTGCTTCCACAGCACTGGGAGAGAAAAATAAAAATCTTTCCAACAACAACAAAAAAAAAAAAAAAAAAGAAAAGAAAAGAAAAAGAAATGCTGGTGTTGGCATTGTGACATAAGGAGTAAAGCTGAAGCCTACAATGCTGGCATCCCATATGGGCACCCGTTTGTGTTAACAGCTGCTCCACTTCCGATCCAACTTCCTGCTAATGACCTGGGAAAAGCAGAGGCAGATGGCCCAAGTATTGGGGCACCTGCCACACACGTAGGAGAACCGAATGTAGCTCCTGGCTCCTAGCCTTGGCCATTGTGGCCATCTAGAGAGTGAACCAGCAGATGGAAAGTCTCTCTCTCTCTCTCTCTTTCCCTCCCTTCCTCCCTCCCCCCCCACTTTCAAATTAATACATTTTTTAAAAGAAATTTAAAAATAGCAAATGCTGCACCTAGATGATATTGAACATAAATAAAGGCAATTTTAATTTGTTGTGTTTATGGTTGAAAAATTATTAGATTCACCTTTTGTAGAAATAGTTGTCATACTTTTAAAATCTCAGTTACATGTTTTTTAAAAATTTCAGTTTTCTGTTTACTATAGGGTAGTTAAGCTTCTACTGTAAATTGCATGTTTCTTTGCTCATTGTAGTTTTTCCATAATTAATGTCTAAAAGTTCACCTTCGTGATGTCTATTATTATATAGATGTTTTGGTTGTTTGGTGAGTTCTCATTTTGTTCAGGAAATTTATATATTGAGATTTTAAATTAGTCTCTTATATTTTCTTTTCAGTCATTTATAGTCTGTTTCGATTAGAAAAATGTTAATCCATATGGAATATTAGTATTATATGATAGAGGCATTTTGATGTTTTCTTTGAGGGATTGCCATCATAAATCATCACTGTTCGGTGAATGGCTCATCCTCATTAATATACTACTTCCCTAATCCTTGGCTTATTTTCCAGAGCTATTATGGGGCTTTTCACTTTTTAAATTGCTGTTGATAACTATGCTTACTAGTACCACACCTTCTTAATTTTTTTTAAAGATTTATTTATTTATTTATTTGAAAGAGTTACACAGAGAGAAGGGGAGGCAGAGAGGGAGAGAGTGAGGGAGGGAAGGAGAGAGAGAAAGAGAGATAGAGAGAGGTCTTCCATCCATCTGCTAGTTCACTCCCCGGATGGCCACAACGTCTGGAGCTGTGCCGATCTGAAGTCAGGAGTCAGGTGCTTTTTCCTGGGACAGTGTCTTAACTAACACCCAGTAAATAAGGGTTTTAAAGGGATAATTTAATCCTTACAGCAGTGTAGTGAGAACAGGCTCTACCATGATGCCTTTTTTTTTTTAACAGGCAGAGTTAGTGAGAGAGAGAGAGAGACAGAGAGAAAGGTCTTCCTTCTGTTGGTTCATCCCCCAAATCGCTGCCACAGTCTGCGCGCTGCGCCGATCCAAAGCCAGGAGCCAGGTGCTTCTCCTGGTCTCCCATGCGGGTGCAGGGCCTAAGGACTTGGGCCATCCTCCACTGCCTTCCCGGGCCATAGCAGAGAGCTGGCCTGGAAGAGGGCCAACCAGGACAGGATCCGGCGCCCTGACCAGGACTAGAACCCGGTGTGCTGGCGCTGCAGGCGGAGGATTAGCCTAGTGAGCCGTGACACTGGCCCACCGTTAGGTTTTTACATCATGTTTTGCCACCCCTGACTACCAGATTGCAGAGGGCTTTGCTCTGGGCCTGGCTCTCTGTAGTTTCTTAAAAGAAATCTGCTATATGTGCACTTGCACACATATCCAGGAAGAAATTCTAATCAGTCAAGTATAAACTTGGAATTCTCCTGTTTGCAGCCCCACACTCCAGAATTTTTATGTATCTGTGAGCTACTGTCTGGGCAGATTCCCTCCCACTGTAACGATCTCTCCATGGCTTCTTTTCCTTCATTCTGCTACATCACCTTTCTTTTATTGGCTTCCTGTTTTCTTGAAATCAGTTGATTGATCCCCTCCCCTAATAGCTCTGTTGCTATGGCATTACATTCTTTTAGAAATCCCTTCATTGTTATTTTAATAGATCTTGAGGAAGGGTTAAATATATGTATTTGTGTGCCATTTTGAACTAAAAAACCTCTGGCCTTTTAAAATGGAACTCCAAAAGAAGATATTAATGAGGCTATTAATTGTACCTTTTATTTTAGTTTTACATCTTAGTGCTAACATAGTAATATTATATAACCTTGGAAGATCAAGGTTAGTAATAAAATTCTATAGTGCCTATAATATTATTTTCTTTTTTGATAAACAGTTGAAGACTATCAGCCAATTCGTCTGATAAGTAAGCCTGGGGAATTGAGACGAGAATATGAAGAGGAGATAAGCAAGGTAGATGTTAATGTTCTTATCTTTTGGGGGGAATTTTTTCTGCCATATTTTTAGTTTCAGAATTTACATAGTTATATGTGCTGATATAACTATTACATATTAAAATATAAGCAGTTTCAATGTGCTTTATAAAGGCTCCATTTTTACATGTGTTCAAATTAGTTATGAACTAGCTTTAATTTACTTATACATGATTAGTGCTGTTATGTAATGCTGCTAAGCATTTAAGGGTGAGAAGTTTCGTTTCTCTGAAGATTTGAGCTTGAAGGGTGGAAAAGGGGTAGATTGTAATGTTAGATGAGGAAAGCATAACGGGCTAATTGTGAAAGACATAAGAAGGAAAATGAGTAGTGTTCGCAGAGAAACCTTTGCACTTCACTAGCACGGAGCTAGAGAACCCTAGCATTCTTGCTTTGTGTAGAATGGTGTCCAATGGAAGTCTAATATGTGCCCATTTGTTATTTAAGTTGTTCTAATTGTCACAATTAACATCTTTTTAAAATTACATTTAATACTGCATTTAATCCAGTATGTCTAAAAATGTTGCTTTATTATATAATCAGTATGAAAATGATTAATGATGTGATAGTTTTAATTACATGTAAAAATTAATGAGAGGTGGACATTCAAACTAGTGGTTAAGTTACTGGTTGGGATACCTGCATCCCACTGGAGTGCCTGAGTTCAAGTCTTGACTCTACTCCTGATTCTAGATTCCTTTTAATATGCCTAGGAGGCCTTAGATGATGGCTCAACTAGTCAGGGGTCTGCCACCCAGGTGGGAGTTCTGGTTTGAGTTCCTAGCTCCCAGCTTTAAGTTGGCCCACTCCCTGGGTGTTGGGGGCACTTGGGGAGTGAAACAGCAGAAGGAAGATCTATCTGTTTCTCCCTCCCCCTCTCTCTTTGTTCACTCTGTTACTCAGCCTTTCAAATAAATAAATCATTAAATAATAATTTTTACCTTTTTTTTAATTCTTCAAGATCCATTGTGTATTTTACATTTAAAATACATCCCAACCTGGACTAATCATATTCCAGATTTTCAGTGGCCACTGTGTTGGACTGTACATGTCTAGACGGCCTATTAAATAGTTCTGTTAGCAGAATTGTCAGCATATTATTTAAACTGGGTCCTAAGTAAGTTTTGGCTGGGGCAGTGGGGGTTGTATTATTTTGTGTTCTTTTTGAGAGATTAGGAGAACTACCATCTGCTGGTTCACTCCTTAAGTGCCTGAAATGGCCCGGGTTGGGCCAGATGAAGCCAGGAAGGGAATTCCATCCAGGTCTTGCACATGGATGGCAAGAAACCAATTATTATAGTGCTTCATGCTGCCTCCCAGTTTCTAAAATAGGAGGAAGCTAAAGTAAGTAGCCAGAGCTGGGTATTGAACTGAAGTACTCCAATGTGGGACACAGTGTCTTAGCTAACTCCCAGTAACTAAGGGTTTTAAAGGAGTAATTTAATCCTTGCAGCAGTGTAGTGAGAACAGGCTCCACCAGGATGCTTTTGACTACAACTAGAAGAATGCCCACTTTAAATTACCTTGTTTAGCAAGAAAATTAAAATTAACTGGAATTAAAGTGATAGTACGGGTTTTAAGACAGGCTCTTCTTTCAGAGCTGAGCTCCATTTCTTTTCTTTTTTTTTTTAAGATTTATTTATTTATTTGAAAGGCAGAGTTAAAAAGAGGCAGAGGCAGAGAAAGAGAGGTCTTCCATCCACTGGTCCACTCCCCAGATGGTCACAATGGCCACAGCTGAGCAGATCTGAAACCAGGAGCCAGGAGCTTCTTCCAGGTCTCCCACGCGGGTGCTGGGGTCCAAGCACTTGGGCCATTTTCCACTGCTTTCCCAGGCCATAGCAGAGAGCTGGATGGGAAGTGGAGCAGCTGAGACTTGAACTGGTGTCCATATGGGATTCCAGCACTAAAGGAGGCAGCTTTACCCACTACACCACAGTGACAGCCCCTGAGCGCCATTTCTTTGTACACATCTGTGAGCTGGCTTTCTCCTCAAGCTAGTGGGAAGATAGTTGCATAGTTCCAAGCCTCAGATGCGTGCAGAACTGCATGCAGAGGGAAAAGGAGCATTTTTGATGGCTTTCCTTTAAGAGCAAGCAAACTTGACTCAAAAGTGCTATAACAAACTTTCCCTCTCTCATTCACTTGAATTGGATCAGTAACTTATTCTGTCACACCATCTGGATTGCTAAAGTGATTTTTTTAAAATATCTTCAGGGAGTATAGTTTATTTTCAGGTATTTGAAAGGCAGAGTAACAGAGATTTTTTTTTTCTTTATCCACTGCTTCACTTCCCAAATGCCTGCAACAACCAGGGCTGGGCCAGGCCAAAGCCAGGAACCCAGAAATATTTCTAGGTCTCCCACATGAGGGGCAGAGGTCCAAATCTTGAACCATCATCTGCTGCCTCCAGGATACATTAGTAAGAAGCAAATTGTGGGGCCAGCGCTGTAGCGCAGCAGGTTAATGCCCTGGCCTGAAGCACTGGCATCCCATATGGGCACTGGTTCGAGACCTGGCTGCTCCACTCCACTTCTGATCCTGCTCTCTGCTGTGGCCTGGGAAAGCAGCGGAAGATGGCCCAAGTCCTTGGATCCCTGTACCCGCATGGGAGACCCAGAGGAAGCTCCTGGTTCCTGTCTTCAGATCGATGCAGCTCCGTCCATTGTGGCCAATTGGGAAGTGAACCAGTGGATGGAAGACCTCTCTCTCCTCTTTCTGTCTCTCTCTCTGCCTGCCTCTCCTCTCTCTGTGTAACTCTGACTTTCAAATAAATAAATAAATCTTTAAAAATAAAAAAGCTAATTGGAAGTGGAGCATCTGGATCTTGAATTTGTGATCTCCAATTTGTCATGTAGGTGTTCCAAATGGTGACTTAACCTGTTTCACAATGTTCACCCCCAGGCAATATAGTTAAATGACTACAAGGGCCGGCGCCTGTGGCACTGGTACTCCGTGTTCTAGTTCTGGTTGCTCCTCTTCCAGTCCAACTCTCTGCTGTGGCCCAGGAGTGCAATGGAGGATGGCCCAAGTGCTTGGGCCCTGAATCCGCATGGGAGACCAGGAGGAAGCACCTGGTTCCTGGCTTTGGATCAGCTCAGCACTCCAGCCATGGTGGCCATTTGGGGGGTGAACCAACGGAAGGAAGACTTTTCTCTCTGTCTCTCTCTCTCTCTCACTGTCTAACTCTGCCTGTCCAAAAAAAAAAAAAAAAATGACTATAAGCATGACCTTAGGTCTTAGAATCTGATTTTGAGTCTTTGCCATTTACCAACTTGGGAAAGTTATTCGCTTTTCCATGTGCTTTTCTACACCTGTAAATCATATAATGGTCATTGAGGTTGCTTCTTCAGCATCTGTTCCATTCCAGCCCACTCTGGGAGTTCATGCCAGTTTCAGGGATGGGCCCTGATTAGTCCAAGGCCCTTTTATTTTTATTCCATCCCCTTTTCTAGAAGTGGGTTCAGGAAGCTAGATGTACCTCAGTGAGTTCATGGCATTCTGTTACCTGAGAAAGTATTACCAGGGCCGGTACCATGGCACAGCAGGTTAAGCCACCTCCTGCAATGCCAGTATCCCATATGGGTGCCAGTTCGAGTCCTGTCTGCTCCACTTCCCATCCAGCTCTCTGCTAACATGCCTGGGAAAGCAGCACAAAATGGCCAAAGTTCTTGGGCTCTTGCAGCCATGTGGGAGACCCGAAAGAAGTTCCTGGCTCCTGGCTTTGGCCTGGCCCAGCCCTGATGGTTGTGGCCATTTGGGGAGTGAATCACTGATGGAAAGACCTCTCTCTTTCTCTCTCCCTTTGTCCCTGTCTGTAACTTTGCTTTTCAAATAAATTAAAAAAAATTTTTTTTTAAGAAAATGTTACCAAGAACCCCTTGCACGAATGTGTGCCCTTTTGGTAATGACTGAAAAGAACGAACAAGAGCCAGGCTTTGCTCAAGGCTTCTTGAGAGCCTTCTTGAACTATTCTACAGTAATTTGCCTCTCCACATTTCTTTCTTTCTTTTTTTTTTTTTTTTTTAATTTTTGACAGGCAGAGTTAGATAGTGAGACAGAGAAAGGTCTTCCTTCTGTTGGTTCACCCCCCAAAATGGTGACCACGGTCTGCATGCTGCGCCGATCTGAAGCCAGGAGCCAGGTGCTTCCTCCTGGTCTCCCATGCGGGTGCAGGGCCCAAGCACCTGGGCCATCCTCCACTGCCTTCTCCGGGCCATAGCAGAGAGCTGGACTGGAAGAGGAGCAACCTGGACAGAATCCGGCGCCCCAACTGGAACTAGAACCCAGGGTACCAGCACCGCAGGCGGAGGATTAGCCAGTGAGCCGCAGCGCCGGCACCTCTCCACATTTCTACTTCATTTGAGGTAGATTCCTGCCAACTTGTTCTTTTGCTATTCTATTGCAAGCATACTAAAAACTTCAGAGAGGGGCAGCCATTGTGGCATAGAGGGTAAAGCCTCCTGCAACACCAGCATCCCATCTGGATGCTGGTTCAAGTCCTGGCTGCTTAATTTCTGATCCAGCTCCCTGGCCTGGGGGGAAAAAAAAAAAAAAAAAAAAAACAGGAAAATGGCCTGGCCCATCCCTAGCTATTGCAACCATCTAGGGAATGAACCAGTGGATGGAAGATCTCTCTTCTCTCTGTCTCTTCCTCTCTCTAACTTTCAAGTAAATAAGTATATATTTTAAAAAATTAAAAGTTCAAGCTTACTATCTTATTCTTTTTATTATTTTCTTTTTCTACTTAATATCATTGGTTGAACTCTTTAATTAACATACAATTATTCTTAGGTGTTTAAACCCAACTGAAAATTGATCTTGATTCCTGTTAAAAATAAGAGTGGGAATAAGAGAGGGAGGAGATATACAGTTCGGTGCACACTCCCTCAGACTTACCCCTAAGGGTAAAGCTTTTAAGTTTATAACTGATCATAAAGATAGGATTAAGTGTCAAAGGGATCACATAAATAAGACCAGTGTCTGCTAATAATAATTGATAGAATTAAAAAGGAGGGAACAATCCAACATGGGAAGCAGGATACACAACAGACTCATAGAATGACAAATGCCCTAAACAGCACTCTGGCCTCAGAATCAGCCCTTAAGACATTCAGATCTGGCTGAACAGCCCATGAGAGTATCTCAGGTATGGAAAGCCAAGACACTGCGGCAAAAAATAACCTACATGAAAGATCTCTGTGAGTAAGATGTCAGTGGGAAGAAGGGGCCATCAAAGAAGGAATTACCTTTCTCTGAAAGGAGGAGAGAACTTCCACTTTGTGGCCTTGTATATATAAGATCGGAGATTGTGAACTCAAGAGGCTTCATAGCCTTGACAGCTCATGTCAAAAGCCTTGGGTGATCACTGATGTCATAAATAAGAGTGTCAATTGTTAAATCAACAACAGGAGTCACTGTGCACTTACTCCCCATGTAGGATCTCTGTCTTTAATGTATTGTACTATGAGAATTAATGGTAAAACTAATATTCAAGCAGTATTTTATACTTTGTGTGTCTGTGTGGGTGTAAACTGTTGAAATCTTTACTTAGTATAGAGTTGATCTGCTGTATATATAGATAATTAAAAATGAATCTTGGCCGGTGCCGCAGCTCACTAGGCTAGTGCCTGCAGCGCCGGCACTCTGGGTTCTAGTCCCGGTTGGGGCGTCGGATTCTGTCCCAGTTGCTCCTCTTCCAGTCCAGCTCTCTGCTGTGGCCCAGGAGTACAGTGGAGGATGGCCCAAGTCCTTGGGCCCTGCACCTGCATGGGAGACCAGGAGGAAGCACCTGGCTCCTGGCTTCAGATCGGCGCAGTGCCGGCCGTAGCGGCCATTTTGGGGGGTGAATCAACGGAAGGAAGACCTTTCTCTCTGTCTCTCTCACTAACTCTGCCTTTAAAAAAAAATGAATCTTAATGAAGAATGGGATGGGAGAGGGAGTCCGAGGTGGAATGGTTTGGGGGTGGGAGGGGGGTTATGGGGGGGAAGAACCGCTATAGTCCAAAAGTTGTACTTTTGAAATTCATGTTTATTAAATAAAAATTTTCTATTAAAAAATTAAAAGTTCAGGGAAATATTGTTCTGTATTAATGCTTTTTGAGGTGGAAGCAGAGCGACGAGCCAGTGAGGAAGAAGAAAACAAAGCCAGTGAGGAATACATACAGAAATTACTGGCTGAGGAAGAAGAAGAAGAAAAGAGACAAGCAGAAAAAAGGCGAAGTGAGATGGAAGAACAACTGAAAAACGACGAGAAACTGGCAAGACGGCTAAGCATTGATATTGTAAGTTTTAAGAGATAACTTAAAAAGCTTTTTAAATATGTTATTATTGAATTCAGATTTTATAGAAAAGCTGTTCAGTGAAAAATGAAAGTTTCCTTTCTCCCCATTCCACCTCTCCACTCGCATTCCTGTTCCATTACATGAGTCTCTTTGATAGGCAGCCATTGTTAAGAGATTCTTAAAACTTTTTCCCTTATTCACTTAGAAAGGATTATATCATACTATTTTGCTCCTTGCATTTGTTCAGAGACTTTTCACATGTAGTCTAATTCTTTTTTTAAGAGTAGAATATCATTCCATTGTGTTGATATAAATCACTATTTGAAAGTAAAGTACATATTCTTAAGTAATGTGTTCAACTTGGATATTATTAAATTGCTGTAGTTAAACTACTGCCTATGAGAAAATGAATTGAAGGATGATAGAACATATACTTTTTTATATACTGTTACAAATTTGCTCTAATCACTTTTTTTAAAAAAGCTTTTTAAATGTTATTGTAAATTCAAATTATGTAGGGAAACTATTCAGTGAAAAACTTCCTTTCTCCTCATTCTACCTCATCACTCCCATTCCTGTTCTGTTACATCAGTCTCCTGGATTTTATTATCTTGCTGTAGTTAAATTACTGCCTGTGAGGAAATGAATGAAAGAAAGGATGATCTAGCACATATATTAAGGCCAAAGAGAACCAAGGACTTTAAAAAGCCTGGCAGAATTACCAAAGGATCCTTGAAATTACATACTCTTGTACGTACTCTACATCTACTGAATTAAAGTGTCTGGGGTGTGGGACTTAGGGAATTTGGATTGTCCCTACAGAGATATGAAACATGCAGGTTTAAGAGGCTGTGAAAACAATTCCTTTGCTTTCAAACAATAAATATCTCTAAAAGTATATACCTAGTGTGGCCAGTGTTGTGGTACAGCAGGTTAAATTCCAGGGCTGCAGTGCTAGCATCCTTGCTCTGCTTCTGATCTGGTTCCCTGCTACTGCACCTGGGAAATCAGTAGAAGATGGGCCAAGTACTTGGTCCCTGCACCCACTTGGGAGACCTGGAAGAAGCTCCTAGTTCCTGGCTTCAGATCGGCTCAGCTCTGTTGTCACGACCATTTGGGGAGTGAACCAGTGGATGGAAGACCTCTTTCTTTCTCTCTCTTTCTACCTCTCTCTGTAACTGTCTTTCAAATAAATAAAGTAAATCTTTAAAAAATGTATATTTACTTAACAAAAATGAAGTACACTGAGAACCGGCTTTTTTTTCTTTATTTCTTTCTTGAGAGGCTTATAGTTTGTAAAAATATTCTCAGGTTTTGGATTGTATGCCCTCTTTCTTATAGCCTTTTAAAAAATGTTTGAGTAGAATAACTTTAGAAATATGCTTAATCAGGAAATAAAATTAAAGATATTGAGCAGTGGAATAGTAAATGGAAGAAAAATAAATGTGTTGAAGAGGACAGTTTGCAGTTCTCTTTTACCTGTCTTTCAAGGGCTGTGGTTCTAATTCTTCCAGTTATAACATGGGATTATAGAGTATTTTTATTGATATTTTATAATAAGTTTTGGTTTACTTGAGAAAGTTTGGACCAGAGCCAAGTGTTCACCATCACAATTTTTTTTAAAGATTTATTTATTCATTTATTTATTTGAAAGACAGAGTTACAGAGAAGCAGAGGAAGACAAAGAGTGGTCTTCCATCCACTGGTTCACTCCCCAGATGCCCACAACGACTGGAGCTGTGCTGATCCAAAGCCAAGAGCCAGGAGCTTCTTCCGGGTCTCCCATGTGGGTGCAGGGGCCCAAGCACTTGGGCCATATTCTACTGCTTTCCCAGGCCATAGCAGAAAGCTGCTTTGGAAGTGGAGCAGCTGGGACTTGAATTGGTGCCCATATGGGATGCCACACTGCAGGCAGTGGCTTTGCCTGCTAAGCCACAGTGCCAGCCCCCACCATCACAGATTATATGAATTTTCCAATAAGGTAGTACAAAACTTATGAGACTGATAAAACACATAAATATTTGCAATATTTATTGTTATACCCTTAAGGCCTAGAATTAAACTATTTTCATGTTAAACTAAATTTTAGTCCTGGTTATATCTACAAGTCTTTGAATTTTCCCCTATAGATTAAGATAGTTATTTGTAGTCATATGAAACTTTGTTTAGAAAAAAATCAGAATTTATCAGCTAAAGAGATAGTATCGTGATGCCATTTTGCATGCTTTATAATGTACAGCAAAAATTATTTAGATCAACTTGGATGTACTTAATTTTGTTTCTGTGATCATCCCTCAGTATCTAGGGGATTGGTTCTAGGAGCTCGTCCATGGATGCTCAAGGGCCTTTTATGGGTGTAGTATATGCCTGTAATCTGTACATATACTGTCATAAACCTCAAGTCATTTCTAAATCAGGCCAGGCATTTGTCACAGTGTTTTAAGGCATCTGCATCCCATATCAGAGTACCTCGTTCAAGTCTTGGCTTCCCTGCTTGTGATCCAGCTTCCTGCTGATGTACACCCTGGAAAGCAGCAATAATGGCTCAAGTACTTTGGTCCCTGCCAAACTTGTGGGACCTAGATTGAATTCCAGGCTCTTGACTTCAGCCTAGTCCAACCCTGGCCTTTGCGGACGTTTTGGAGTGAACCAGCAGGTGGAAGGTCTCTCTGTCTCACTACCTTTCAAATGAAGTAAAAATAAATATGCATTTTAAATTACTTAGAATACCTAATACAATGTAAATAGTTGTTACACTGTATTGTTTAGGGAGTAATGATAAGAAAGGCTGTATGGGCCGGCGCCACGGCTCACTAGGCTAATCCTCCGCCTTGCGGCGCCGGCACACCGGGTTCTAGTCCCAGTCGGGGCACCGATCCTGTCCCGGTTGCTCCTCTTCCAGGCCAGCTCTCTGCGTGGCCAGGGAGTGCAGTGGAGGATGGCCCAAGTGCTTGGGCCCTGCACCCCATGGGAGACCAGGAGAAGCACCTGGCTCTTGCCATCGGATCAGCGCGATGCGCAGGTCGCAGCGCCAGCCGCGGCGGCCATTGGAGGGTGAACCAACGGCAAAAGGAAGACCTTTCTCTCTGTCTCTCTCTCTCTCTCACTGTCCACTCTGCCTGTCAAAAACTTAAAAAAAAAAAAAAAAGAAAGAAAGGCTGTATGTGTTCAGAATAGACACAGTTCCTTTTTTTTTTTTTTTTTTTTGAGACTTTTTGACCTTAAATGCTTGAATCTGTATGTAAAACCTAGAGATACAGTAAGCTGACAATACTGAGTTTTTGTTTTTTGGTTTTTTGTTGTTGTTATTGTTGTTTTTGACAGGCAGAGTTAGACAGTGAGAGAGAGAGAGACAGAGAGAAAGGTCTTCCTTCTGTTGGTTCACCCCCAAAATGGCCGCTAAGGCTGATGCGCTGTGCTGATCCGAAGCCAGGAGCTAGGTGCCTTCCCCTGGTATCAAAGGCGGGTGCAGGGCCCAAGGACTTGGGCCATCCTCCACTGCCTTCCTGGGCCACAGCAGAGAGCTGGACTGGAAGAGGAGTAACCGGTTTTATGTGGTCAGTTATCTTTAGTGGATGTATAGAATTTAAGTATTAGTATAATTCCTGAAAAATTCTGTGGATCCCATATTGATAGCTTATTCTGATAAGGTTTCCTTTAATAATCCTTTTTTTTTTTTTTTTTAATTGTTGAAGAACAATTTCTCTGAGGGAGATATCTTGGCTTCTCCCTTGAATTCCAGAAAATCTGATCCAGTAACAACCAAGTCACAAAAGAAAAATAAGAATAAACAAAGAAACACTGGAGATATTCAGAAGTAAGTAAACATGACAATTTTTTGACATCTATCATATATTAGTGTTTTTTGTTCATAAAGACAACTGACTATCAAAATTTTGTTTGTGAGCTCTGCATGAAAACCCTCAAGGGGCCGGTATTGTGATACAGCAGGTGAAGTCACAACTCACGTCACTGACATCCATAGCAGAGCTCCCGTTCCAGTCCGGGCTGCTCCGCCTGTGATCCAGCTCCCTGTTAATGGGCCTAGGAAAATGGTAGATGATGGCCCAGAAATGTGGGCCTCTGCAGCTCATGAGGGAGAAATCTAAAAAAAAAAAAAAAAAAAAAAGGAAGGAAAATAAATAAAACATGGCATGCTTTTCACCAGCCACTTACTTTGACAGATATGTACTTTTTATCTTGCTTGCTCAGGACTTCCATGTTATTCCCATTTTCCCAAAATGAGTCTGTTGAATTACTCTTTCTCTTGGTTTAAACTGAAAGGGACTCGTGCTTTGGCACATGCTTTGGCAGGTTAAGCTGCCATCTGCAGTGCCAGAATCCCCTATGGGCACCGGTTTGAATCCCAGTGCTCCGCTTCTTTTTTTTTGACAGGCAGAGTTAGACAGTGAGAGAGAGAGAGAGAAAGGTCCTCCTTTTTCCATTGGTTCACCCCCAGATGGCAGCTACGGCCGGCGCTGCACCAATCCGAAGCCAGGAGCTAGGTGCTTCCTCCTGGTCTCCCATGCGGGTGCAGGGCCCAAGGACTTGGTCCATCCTCCACTGTCTTCCCGGGCCACCGCAGAGAGCTGGACTGGAAGAGGAGCAGCCGGGACAGAATCGGCGTCCCAACCAGGACTAGGACCCAGGGTACCGGCGCCACAGGTGGAGGATTAGCCTAGTGAGCCATGGTGCCGGCAGTGCTCCGCTTCTGATGCAGCTCCCTGCCAGTGCTCCTGGGAAAGCATCGGAGAATGGCCCAAGTGCCCCAGCACCCAGATGGGAGACCTGGAGGAAGTTATTGGCTCCTGGCTTTAACCTAGCTGTTGCAGCCATTTGGGGAGTGACCAATGGATGGAAAATCTCTCTCTCTGTGTGTCTCTCCTTCTCTCTTTCTCTAAGTGTGCCTTTCAAATAAATAAAGAAAAAAAATGTTTTAAGATTTATTTATTTATTTGAAAGAGTTACACAGAGAAAGGAGATACAGAGAGAGAGAGAGAGAGGTCTTCCATCTGATGGTTCACTCCCCAATTGGCCGCAACGGCCAGAGCTGCGCCGATCTGGAGCCAGGAGCTTCTTCCAGGTCTCCCATGCAGGTGCAGGGGCCCAAGGACTTGGGCCATCTTGTACTGCTTTCCCAGGCCATAGCAGAGAGCTGGATTGGAAGGGGAGCAGCCAGGTCTTGAACCGGTGCCCATATGGGATGCCAGCGCTTCAGGCCAGGGCGTTAACCCATTGCGCCACAGCACCGGCCCTGAGAAAAGAAATTTTAAAAAGCTGCTCCCAGATAAGCTCTTTCTTTAAGAGTTTACAATTTGGCAAGTGGTTCCTTCACCTCTCTCCCTTTCCCCACCAGGTTATGCATGTATTTCTTCTCCACCATCCAAAAGCATGAATCAGAGCATAGTGGAGTGGTTTAGTTTCCCCTCAGTATCTCTTCAGCAGCAGATCATGAGTGAGTTGATGGCTTAATGAGGATAAAAGCCTTTCCATGGCATTTTGTATTTGGAATAATTGAAGAACTATAATGTAGGGGCCAGTGCTGTGGCACAGCAGATGGAGCTGCCACCTGCAGTGCCAGCATCCCATGTGATCACCCATTTGGGTCCCAGCTGCTCCACTTCGATCCAACTCCCTGCTGGTGCTCCTGGGAAAGCAGCAGAGGGTAGCTCAGGTACTCGGGCCCCTGTACCCACATGGAAGAACCAGTAGGGGGCTCCTGGCTCCCGGCTTTGGACTGGCCCATCTCGGCTGTTGTGTTCTGGGGAGTGAACCAGCAGATGGAAGATACCTCCCTCCCCCTGTCTCTGTACCTTTCAAATTAATAGATAGATCTTAAAAAATAAAAAACTGCAATGTAGACATAAAAAACAAGGGCTTCTTGGTTCAACTGAGTAAGTATGTGCAGATATCTCACCTCTCTCCAAACTTTGTTGAAAGTTTGGATTTGGAGTCTAGGGCTGTGGAGAAAAGAGGCAGTTGATAATAAAATTTTAAAAATAGATATGGCAATATCAATTTTTAGAAAAACATTAATTTTAGCCGGCGCCGTGGCTCAACAGGCTAACCCTCCGCCTTGCGGCGCCGGCACACCGGGTTCTAGTCCCGGTCGGGGCACCGATCCTGTCCCGGTTGCCCCTCTTCCAGGCCAGCTCTCTGCTGTGGCCAGGGAGTGCAGTGGAGGATGGCCCAAGTTCTTGGGTCCTGCACCCCATGGGAGACCAGGAGAAGCACCTGGCTCCTGCCATCGGAACAGCGCGGTGCGCCGGCCGCAGCGCGCCAGCCGCGGCGGCCATTGGAGGATGAACCAACGGCAAAAAGGAAGACTTTTCTCTCCGTCTCTCTCTCTCACTGTCCACTCTGCCTGTCAAAAAAAAAAAAAAAAGAAAGAAAGAAAGAAAGAAAGAAAAACATTAATTTTATCTATTTGAAAGGCAGAGTTACAGAGAAAGAGGGAGAAAGAGAGAGAGAGATCCTCCATCCACTGGTTCACTCCCCAAATGACCACAGTGGCCAGGGTTGGACCAAGCTGAAGCTAGGAGCCTGGAATTCCGCCCTGGTCTCTGATGTGGGTGACAGGAACCCAAGCACTTGGACCATTTTCTGCTGCTTTCCCAGACATATTACCAGAGAACTGGATTGGAAATGGAGTAGCTGAGACTCAAACCAGTACCCATATTGGATGTGGGCATTGCAGGTTGCTGCTTAACCCACTGTGCCACAATGCCAGCTCTTCAATATTATTAATACTGATGACATGCCAAGTACAAATAAAGAGAAAACCATTAAAGAGGAAAATTATAAGTATTTCGTATTGATACAACATTTTTCTGCTTAAGAATATAACTCATGGGGGCCGGCACTGTGGCATAGTAGGTAGAGCTGCCACCTGTAGTGCCAGCATCTCATATGGGCGCTGGTTCAAGTCCCAGCTGCTCCACTTTCTATCCAGCTCTCTGCTGTGGCCTGGGAAAGCAATAGAAGATGTCCCAAGTACTTGGGCCCCTGAACCAACATAAGAGACCCAGAAGAAGCTCCTGGCTTTGGATTGGCACAGCTCTGGCCGTTGCAGCCAATTGGGGAGTGAACCAGTGGATGAAGACCTCGCTCTCTCTCTCTGTCTGCCTCTCTTTGTCTGTCGATGTAACTCTGGCTTTCAAATAAAATAAATGAATCTTTAAGAAAAAAAGAATATGACTCATGAATCTGTTTCATTTTTTATTTATCTATTTGAGAGGTAGACAGTGAGAGAGTCAGGTAGTGAGAGTGCTCCCATCTGTTGGATCACTCCCCAAATGCCTGAAATGGCTAGGGGAAGCTGTGATCTGGGAATTCAATCCAGCTCTTTCTACGTGGGTGGCAGGGACCCCACTACTTGAGCCATCAGCATTACCTTGCACCGTCTGCACCAGTAGGAAGCTGGAATAAAGAGCTGGAACCAGACATCGAACCCAGGTGCTCCAATATGAGATTTGGATGTTTTAACTGGTGACTTAACAACTGGGCTTATTGTCTATGTTATGAATCTTTATGTACCTAAATTATATATTTTGAAATATATAGGGACCAGTGCTGTGGCATAGCGAGTAAAGCCACCGCCTGCAATGCCAGCATCCCATTCATCCTCTGGTTTGAATCCCAACTGCTCTACTTCCAATCCAGCTCCCTACTAATATGCCTGGGAAAGCAGTGTAAGATAGTCCAAGTCCTTGGGCACCTGCACCCACATGGGAGACCTGGAAGAAGCTGCTGACCCCTGGCTTCAGCCTTGCCCCAGGTCCGGCCGTTGTGGCCATTTGGGGAATGAACCAGCGGATGGAAGATCTCTTTGTCTTTCCCTCTCTCTTTCTCCATAATTCTGCCTTTCAAATAAATAAATCTTTAAAATATATAATTACTAGAAATATGAGAATACACTAATGAATTTAGAAAAAATGATTGGGAAATCTGGTATAAAATTAAAGTCAAAAACAGATAAAATCTAGTCTATAGACTATGTCCCAAAATAGTAGCTCAGTGACACGGCAGTTTAAAAATGGGCAAAGAAAGGTAGATGTTTGATGCAGCAGTTAAGTCACCACTACCATTTGGGATGCCCTTATCTCATATTGATGGAATGCCTGGTTAATGTCCTGGCTACTCCACTTCTGATCCAGCTTCCCACTAATGAGTGTCTTTGGAGGCAGCAGATGATGGCTCAAAGGATGTGGGTCCCTGCCAGCTGTTGGGGTGGAAGTTCTGGGCTCCTGGCTTCAGCCTGGCCCAGCCTCAGCTGTTAATAGTCATTTGGGGAGTGAGCACTGGATGGGCATTTCTGTGTCTCTTTCACTCACATTCTTTCTCTTTCTATCTCTGGCTTACGAATTTTTTTTTTTTTTTTAAAGTATTTATTTGAGAGAAAGAGGAATCTTTCATCCTCTGCCCAGGAGCATCTTCCATCTGCTGATTTGCTCCCTAAATGACCTCAGCAGTCAGGGCTGGAGCCAGGAACTCCATCCGGTCTCCCACATGGGTGGCAATGACCCAAGCATATGGATCATCATCCACTGCTTTCTTGGGAGCTTTAACAAAAAGCTGGACTGGGAGTGAAGCAGCCAACTTGAACTTGTGCTCCAGTATGGGATGATTGGTTCAGAAGAGGCAGTTTAACCCACTGTGCCACAACACCAGCCTGTAACACACTGATTTTAAATTGATTTAGAAGAGAAAGGGCCTTCAATTACTCCTGAAAGACAGTAAAATGTGTGGTAGAGGATGGATGCTGCAAATCTGTAGTAATTAAACCTAGATGGTGTTTATACAAGGATGGATAGGTAGTTGACTGAAACAACACAATAGTTGCTTAAAAACCAATTTATAGACTTTATAGAGCTAAAAATCAAACTTTAAGAGGATAATAAAGGCAGATATTTTTAGGAAGGGTTGTTTGAAAGAGCAAAAACCAATTAGGTCATATTAAGAGTAAGGACATTTATTGAAACTATTTAGAAAATAAAAAGATGAGATGCCAACTTCAAGATATTTTAACTTATTTAACTGACAAGAGATAACTTTATTTTAAGATTCATTTATTTGAAAAGAGAGAAGGAGAGAGAGTGATCTTCCATCTGCCAGTTCAGTTTCTGAATGGTCACAATAGCTGTGCCTACGGCTGGGCCAGGCTGAAGCCAGGAGCCAGGAGCTTCTTCCAGGTGTCTCACGTGGGTGCGAGGGCCCAAGCACTGGTTTTCATGAGACAAATCCATTCACGCTCCCTTGAAAATATCTTTAAGACATTAAATGAAAAAAAGCAAATCATAGGATACATTTTGCTTTAACAAAGAGGGAGTGTATACTATATAGAAATTACATTTTTGGGGGCAGTGTTGTGATGTAGCATTTAAAACCACTGCCTGCAGTGCCAGCATCCCATATAGGCACTGGTTCTTGTCCTGGCTGCTGTACTTTTTTTTTCTTTTTTTTTGACAGGCAGAGTGGACAGTTAGAGAGAGAGACAGAGAGAAAGGTCCTCCTTTTTCCATTGGTTCACCCCCCAATGGCCACTGCAGCCGGCGTGCTGCACCAATCCGAAGCCAGGAGCCAGGTGCTTCCTCCTGGTCTCCCATGCGGGTGCAGGGCCCAAGCACTTGGGCCATCCTCCACTGCCTTCCCGGGCCACAGCAGAGAGCTGGACTGGAAGAGGAGCAACCGGGACAGAATCCTGCGCCCCAACTGGGACTAGAACCCAGGTGCCGGCGCCGCAGGCGGAGGATTAGCCTATTGAGCCGCAGCGCCGGCCTCTGGCTGCTGTACTTCTGATCCAGCTCTCTGCTATGGCCTGGGAAAGCAGTAGAAGATGGCACAAGTCGTTGAACCATGTGGAAGACCTAGAAGAAGCTCTTGGCTCCTGGCTTCAGCCTGGCCCAACCCTGGCTGTTGTTGCCATTTGGGGAGTGAACCAGAAAATGGAAGATCTTTCTCTCTGTCTCTCCCTTTCTGTAATACTGACTTTCAAATGAATAAATAAATCTTTATAAAAAATCACATTTTTTAAAAAGTAAGTTACATATGAAGAAGCAAAAAGGAATAGAAACGTTTGATGATATATTTCCTGTATTTCTGTTTATTTTTTAGAATGAGTGTATATTTATATATTACTTGGTTGTAAAGAATATCCAGGAGAATTAATGAATCTCTACTGAGTTTGTTAAGATTCTGATTCTCATAGGTATTTGATCACATTTTGTTTTGTTCTCTCATGAATTTCAAAACAACTATTGTGGTAAAGCAGTGATCCCTTAATACTAACATCCTTGGTAAACCAGGGGACCGACATTGGCAGAAGGAATTCTTCAGCCTTGGGAGACAGAATGAAAATGAAACTGAACCTGAACTCCTGTTTTTCTCTTATCAACTGAAAAGGCAGTTCTTGTTCTCAAAATCATTTAGACTAAAAAAGTAAAAGTGTGGTTTAGGTACTCATTTGTGTCTGTGAGTTATTCAACCTTTATATGAGATCTTTGTCTAGATTTTATTGTTCCATATGTTACTTATTGGTGCTTTAGATAGTGAACTTATGATTTTACAAGATATTTGTCATGACTTTTTTTCCTTTTTTTTTTAATAAAAATTATGGTTACCTACTCTTTTGAAAGTCATCCAAAATTAATACCACTTGAAAACAACCAACACTTTTGGGAGAGTTCTGCTATTTAATAGCATTTTTTTTTAAATATGTTTGAATATTTTAAAAAGCATTCTTACCATCTTGTAACCTACCATTTTCTTCCTACTTCTACAGCATTTTCCATATTATTACAGACTTCATATTTTTAGTAACAAACAGCCATTAAAGATTCTTAGAAATGTAGAGATATGCTGTTAATGTTCATATTGGTATGTCTGTATGTTTTTAAGCAATTAGTTGATAATAAAAGCTTATGTTATAAAATATTCATGCTACAGTGGTAAAACATCTAATCATAGTCTGACCTTTCCTAATAATAAAGAAAAAATTTAATCAGCCCAAGTTTCTGAAGAGAAAAGAAGCTAACAGATTCTCTTTCCTGATTTTAAATGTCATTTCTTTTTTTCTTTTTTTTTTTTTTGGTTTTTGGTTTTTGGTTTTTCTTTTTTTTTTTTATTTTTTCATTGCTTTTAAGATGACTGTATAATCTTGCATTGCTTTAATGCTATCTTCCTTTTTTAATTCTTTCAAGAATTAATACATATTTAGATTTGACTTTTTACTTTTCTGTTGTTTTTCACTAAAATGTCAATACTTAACCTTTTATTTTTTGTCCTGAAGTTAAACCAAAATACCTGAGATGAGGAGATGAAATACACTGTGATAAATTTGCCAACCAACAACCAGACAACCTTAGACATTGTTTTTTGGACTATATTATACTGACTGTAAATATATATATATATACATATATATATGTATGTATGTATGTATATTAACCTGTGGAACACTAATACATATATATATAGGACTGTGTGTGTGTATATACATATATATGTATATATATATAGGACTGTATTACACTTGTCCTTCAGAACAGCCACACTCTGATAGTCCTCCTCGTTCTTTCAGGTACTTGTCACCTAAGTCTCGGTGTGAGTCAGCGTCACAGTCTGAAGTTGTAGAAGTCAGGAGAAGCTCCGTATCTGAGGTATGTTGATGTGAAGATGCTCCCACTAAGGCGAGTTTATTAAAGTGATAGTAGTTAATGCAACAACTCTCTTAGTCATCTTGGGCTCCAGATAGTAAAATACTTTAGGCTTTGTAGTCAGGATAGTCTAATACACTTTCCATCACAGCTGGTTCAGCTATGCCCTTATAGTGTGAAAGCACCATAGACATTAGGTAAACAAAAAAGCTTGTTCGTGTTCAATAAAACTTGGTTTACAAAAGCAGGCAGCACGCTGGATTTGGTCCATGGGCCATAGTTTGTTGATTCTTGACCTAGATCATCAAACTCAAAAAACTGAATAGGATATACCTGACACCAACTTCACGCAGATTATTATAAGGTGTGAAACAAAGCTTTCTAATAGGACAGTGTCGGCATGTCTGTTCAGCAGAGCTCTTAACTGTTGGCCTAGAAACGACCACACAGGTGAGTGTGGTAACCACTGGGACCCCATGTTATACAAGAATCAGTTATTTCTGGTAACAACCCATGGATGTAGCTTCTGTAGGTTCCTGATAAGAAAAACACCCAGTCAGAAAACTGTATGTCATTTCAGAAGCCCAGCTTTGCCTTCCTACTAGGTTTTTATAAAATACTCCTAGTAATAGCACAGATACACAGATACAGATCACCCGTCAAGGGACATCTTTTTTTTTTTTTTTTTTTTTAAGATTTATTTTATTTATTTGAAAGAGTTGAGTTGCAAAGAGAGGTAGAGACAGAGAAAGAGAGGTCTTCTATTCGCTGGTTCACTCCCCAGTTGGCTGCAATGGCTGGAGCTGTGCCAATCCGAAGCCAGGAGCCAGGAGCTTCTTCCAGGTCTCCCACGTGGGTGCAGGGCCCCAGGGACTTGAGCCATCTTTTACTGCCTTCCCAAGCCATAGCAGAGAGCTAGAGCAGAAGAGGAGCAGCCGGGACTAGAACCGGCGCCCATATGGAATGCCAGCGCTTCAGGCCAGGGCTTTAACCCACTGTACCACAGCACTGGCCCCAAGGGGCATCTTTACCATAAACTGTGTGGCCTAGGACAGGTGACATTCTGCTTTTGTCAGGTTTCTGGGAAAATTGAGCTAGGAAGGGGAAACATGCTGAGGTCAATTTCCTACACAGAAGTTTTGTTAAACCTTTCTTCATGGAGTTCTAACATTTTTTTCATTTCACTAAGTGGTTTTATGGCACCTATGTTATTATTTGTTAATTTATTTATTTGAGAGAGAGCTCTCAATCTGCTGGTTCACTCCCCTAAATACCCACAAATACTAGGACTGGGCTGGGCAGAAGTCAGGAACCAGGAACTCCATCGAGGTTTCCCATGTGGATGGCAAGAACCCAATTGTTTGAGCCATAACCACTGTCTCCCAGGGTCTGCGTTAGCAGGGAGCTAGAGTCAGGAGCCAGAGCCAGATTTTAAAACCAGGCACTCTGATGTGAGATGGGAACATCTTAACAGTCGTCATAACCACTAGGCTAAACACCTACCACAAACACCAAAAATTTACATTTACTATGTACTGCATAATTTAGATTTTTTCTGTCATAATTTAGATTTTTTGCCGCCTCCGATTCTGTTAGACAGTTACTCTTCTTAAACTCAATTTACAGTTTAGGGGAAAAAAAAGAACCTGAGGTATAAAGCATTTAAGAGACTTGCCTAAAGGCCAGCGCCGTGGCTTAACAGGCTAATCCTCCGCCTTGTGGCACCGGCACACCGGGTTCTAGTCCCGGTTGGGGCGCCAGATTCTATCCCGGTTGCCCCTCTTCCAGGCCAGCTCTCTGCTATGGCCCGGGAAGGCAGTGGAGGATGGCCCAACTGCTTGGGCCCTGCACCCCATGGGAGACCAGGAGAAGCACCTGGCTCCTGGCTTCGGATCGGTGAGATGTGCCAGCCGCAGCAGCCATTGGAGGGTGAACCAACGGCAAAAAGGAAGACGTTTCTCTCTGTCTCTCTCTCACTATCCACTCTGCCTGTCAAAAAAAAAAAAAAGACTTGCCTAAAGTCCCTCAAATAGAACTAATATAGAGACTTTCAGTCCAGATAATCTAGCTTATATTGGAATTGAGGGTTGGTAGACCAGGCACTGTAGGGTTGGGATATTTTTCCTATCATAGAAGACATTTATAAGGTGACACAGAGGTCAGCTCCTGATGCTAGCTATTTCCTATATATAAAGTGTGGTTTGTGGATTTTAATCCATAGGCTTGTATGAGGGAAAATGATGAAATGCTTTAATCTAAATTGGCACACAAAATAAAAATACTAAGAATTGATGTACATTACCTAGTAATACTTAACAATGTGTAGTGTCAGTTCAGGTATGGTATCAGTATAATTAGACTTACATATTATAATTTGATGTTTTCTCCTGTTTCCTGCAGGCAACTGATAGTAGTGATGTGAAAAACCCTACATGGCAAGACACAGACAGTGAAGATATGCCAACGCTTTCTCCGCAGATATACCTTGAAATTCAAGAACAAGGAGCAAAGTCTTCAGTGGAGTCGCCTATGCCTTGGTTATGTGCCTATGATACAGAAGGGTGCCTTAAAAGAGAAGTCAGAGCAGAGCCAAACAATCATGATAAAGAATCACGTATCCTAAGTCAGGAGGGACCTAAGCCTGCAGCTGCTGACACTAGAGAAGCCGAGGTGAAGCCTGGCGGCCATGTAGACAATGAATGCACACCATCAGTTGTAGAGTCCTGCCTCAAAGACCAGCACTCTCCATTGGAAACAGCCAGCGATCCATGCCTTTGTGCCAAAAGAAGGAAAATACTTCCCACACCTTCCACAGAGCAAGAAGAAACAGAACTAACCTTTACCCAGAAACTGGTAGATTTGGAGCGTCTACTTTTTGAGAGACACAAACAGGAAGAACAAGATAGGTTATTAGCTTTAGAACTACAGAAAGAGGTGGACAGAGAACAAATGAAACCAAATAGGCAAAAAGGATCCCCAGGTGAATATCATCTGCGAGCTACGTCCTCACCTCCAGACAAACTACTAAACGGACAGGGAAGGAATCTGAGAGATAGGAACAGCAACAGACAGACTGATAGAGAGCATTCAAGGCTGCGGAGAGGCTCCAGGTCTGAAAACTGGCAGCCCTCTTTGAAGATCCAGTTGAAGAATTCAGTTGTTAATGGAAGAAAGATGAGAAATTCTACCAGAGATAATTGTAATGTATCTAAAAGTGCTCCTAGTAATTCACAGAAAAGTATTTTCCAAATGTTTCAGAGATATACCAAATAATGCATAGTTAACCTGGATTGTGAATTTCTCTTCTATCCCAGAATCTGTAAATTTGTCATCAATTTCTGCTCTGTAGGCACACTCATTATCTTTAAAGGACTGTGGGTCACAAGGGAAGAATATGCAAGTGTACTTTTGCACAGCTTGTGAGCAAGGGTCCCTGTAATTGCCGTTGTTAATAACTGACCTGCTAAGTTTGACAGTTGTTAGAGATAGAAAATTGCCTTGACATCTGCACATGCCGTTCTCTGTGCAAAAGCATGCTTATGACCTTTGCTTACCTTTTTGTCATGAGTACATCAAAGCAAGATTTCACTATAACAAATAGTTAAGAAACCCATACTAGGTATCCTTGCTGCTTTTCTAGATATTTATAGAATGCTTGAAAGTATCTTCCATAACACTACAGTAATTAGTTTCCATCTCCAATTTGATAAAATTTGAAGCATTATACCATATCCTTTGCTTTAAAATAGATTAGCACCAACATTAAATCAGAAAATTGGTTCTCTAGAAAGTTGGATATGAATTGACAGGAAATTGGACCACCCTTATGTAAAAGGAGTTAAGAATTGAGACAAGGCTGAGTGGGGTAGATTGACCCTTTGGGAGCATTGGAACTGAATGGGCAGTCAGGAATTGGGTCCAAAACAGGGTAACAGGTGTAGGTTGGCAGATATTTGCCCCTTGTCCTTTGTTTGCCAAATGACACAGAAGGCATTTCAGTTTTATTACTTTTTACTCCATAGTATCTGGTGTCAAAATACTAGTTATTAAATTAACTGAAATTTTGGAAATTCAAATTTCTTTTAGTTCATTCCAGGGGGGAAAAAAAAAGCTTACTGTACAGCAGTTATGTCACAGTGTCTTACGTTGTAGGACCTGACACAGAACTGTGTGCCTGTTTCCTTATCATTTGTATTGATACTAACTTTTATTTATGTTTATGGAAAGAAATAAAAAGTATGATACTTGAGTTTTGCCCTCTCTTAATTTCAAAAATTAAAAGACAGTGATTTCATTATATGAAATTTAGTTTAGAGACTGTTGCTTCATTAATATAAACAACTTTCAGCAACATGCAACTGTTTAACAGCATTTCTCCATTTAATGAAAACTAAAATAAAAATGTTCTAGAGCTAATTCTAGTGAAATTTATCAGTATTTGCATATTGTAAAATTTTTGGCCTCCATATTTTATAGTTGAAAGTCTTTTCATACTTGATGACATCTATGGAAATATTGATTAAATAACAATGAGTAAAATGTCCTTTCGAGTGAGTGCCTTCTAAATATTGATGTGATGAAATGAAATATAGGCAAAGCTAACCAAATTGGCTAAAATAGACTAAACTCCATCTTCTTGTTGAATTAATATTTTTTCTAAGATCAATTTCACTTTATGTTGGAAATCTTCAAATTGAAAGTTGTCTGATTAAATCTTTCTGGAATAGTCCATGACCAAAAAGGGGAAACAAAAATAGCCCACGGTACAGTAATTTAGGATTTATGTATTTAACTCCATACTCATTTGTGAAGAAGTCTTTCAGACTGAAGTTGGTTTGAAGATAAATTTTATTTCGATAGTCTTTCTGCTATTCGAACCATGTATGCCTTTTTATTAGAAACTAATAAATGTTCTGTGTTAGTTAATGAGAGTGTATTGCTGCTGTTCTCTCATTGTGAAATGAATATGAGAATGTTGAATTTCTCAGGGAGTACTAAAGCTGTACAGATGTTGAGAACCTGAAAAATTAAAATAATTACTGGAAATAAAAATAGAGTATTATGTATATTTTATCACAGTCTAAAAATAAATAGATTTGGGACCAGTACTGTGGTGTAGAAGGTTAAGACTCCATCTGCTGTGTCAGCATCCCATATAGGTACCAGTTTGAATCCCAGCTGCTCCACGTCCCATCCAGCTCCATGATGTGTCTGGGAAAGCAGTGGAGGATGGCCCAAGTGCTTGGGCTCCTGCACCCATGTGGGAGACCCAGAAGAAGATGGTTTCAGATCAGCCCAGCTCCAGCCATGGTGGCCATTTGGGGAGTGAATCAGCAGGTCAAGATTTTCTCTTGGGCCGGCACCATGGCTCAACAGGCTAATCCTCCGCCTACCGGCGCCGGCACACTGGGTTCTAGTCCCTGTTGGGGCGCCGGATTCTGTCCCAGTTGTCCCTCTTCCAGGTCAGCTCTCTGCTATGGCCTGGGAGTGCAGTGGAGGATGGCCCAAGTCCTTGGGCCCTGCACCCCATGGGAGACCAGGAGAAGCACCTGGCTCCTGCCTTCGTCGGATCAGCATGGTGTGCCGGCCACAGCACGCCGGCCGCGGCGGCCATTGCAGGGTGAACCAATGGCAAAGGAAGACCTTTCTCCCTGTCTCTCTCTCTCACTGTCCACTCTGCCTGTCAAAAAAAAAAATTTTTTTTCTCTCTGCCTCTCAAATAAATAAATCTTTTTTAAAAAATGAAATACATAGATTGGCTCCATTTAAAAAATTATATGCTGTGCATTCTAAAAACAAGCATAACTGGAAATTGAAAAATATGGCAAAACTTGGGAAGAAATAGTTGCAGTATATTATGAAGTACTGATTTCCTTTATATAAAAAATGTCTGCCAGCACATTAAGAAAAAACAACTAACTCAATTGGAAAATTAGAGAAGTTTGTTTCCAGGGCAGGAGTCGTGGCACAGTGGGTTGAGCTGATGCCTGCAACATTGGCATCCCATAGCACAGCACTGCTTCAAGTCCCAGCTGCTGGCTTTTCATCCAGCTCCCTGCTAGTCCACCTGGGAAGTCAGAAGCGGATGGCCCCGGGTACTTGGATGCCTGCTCCTCATGTGGGAGACCTGGGGAGTAGTTCTGGTCTGGCTTTATCCTGGCTCACCCCTGGCAGTGTGGCCAATTGGAACGTGAACCAGTAGATAAAAGATCTCTCTGTGTCACTCCCCTCTCTTATGCTTCATTTCAAATAAAATCTTTTTTTAAAAGTGCAAGGAACATTCTGAGAAGAAATAAAATGACTTTAAATTAAACGTGTGAAAAGATGTATGATACCATTCATGTGAATAGAGATTTTTTCAGCCATCTTCACGTACGCAGAATGTCATGTACGAAAATACCTTGTTGTGGCAATGTTTGTAATAAGCTTAGAAGCAACTTTGATGACCGTAGTAGACATTAAATAAATGATGGTATAATGAGATAGTTTAAAAGCATGAGGGGTGGAAGAGCAATGCTGTGGCATAGGGGCTAAAGCCACCTATGAGGCCACTATCCCATATGAGCACCAATTTGTGTTCCAATTCTTCATTTCCCATCCAGTTCCTTGCTAATGGTCTAGGAAAAGCAGTGGAGGATGGCCCAAGTGCTTGATCTGCTGCCACCCATGAGGGAGACCCGGATGAAGCTGTTGGCATCAGCCTGGCTCAGCCCTGATAGGAGATCTCTCTGTCTCTTTCACTCTAATTTTGACTCTTAAATGAATTAGTAAATAAATAAATAACATTTTACGGATATAAAAACACATATACACAAGTTATAAGATAGGAGGGGTCAGCATTGTGGTACAGTGGGTTAAGTCGCCAACTATGATGGTGGCAGGGCCCAAGCACTTGGACCATCTTCTGCTGCCTTCCCAGGTACATTAGCAGGGAGCTAAAGAAGCGAAGAAGCCAGGACTTGAACCGCCACCCGGTGGGTCCTGGCATCTACATGGGGGACCCAGGTAGAGTTCCAGGTTCCTGGTTTCAGCCTGTCCCAGCCCTGGCCATTGCAGCCATTTGGGGAGTGAATCAGAAGATGGAAGATTTCTCTCTCTCTCTCTCTCTCTCTCTGCCTCTCTCCCCCTCTGTGTAACTCTGCCTTTTAAATAAATAAATCCTTTAAAAACAAACAAATAAAAAAACAGTATTTCAACATAGGGTGTTCAGTCGAGGGATTTGGTTTCACAGGTGTTGCAGCGAAAGAACACAGAGGTATCCCAAAGATGGTAACGGTGGGAAATGGCCACCACCCTCACGGCCGAGAAACACAAAGGAAGGGCTTCGGTTTCTAGAATGCAGGCTCCGGGGCATGGGAAAGAGTGGCCCCTGCAGACTGGGCGTGCAGGCCTTTGAAGAGGAAGTGCCTCCCAGCGGCCGCTGGTACCTCCGACGCGGCCCAGTGGGTCCACATCTAGAAGAGCTGAAAGCCTTTGGAGTCAACTGCCATTGCAGGCTCAACACTGACAGGAAACAGCAAAACCCCAAGAACGCTCCTTCCCTTCCCTGGGATCTCCAACTAGAGAGCCTGATAGGACACCGGCTGGCAAAGCAGTCAGGGGAAACATTTTTTACATCAGAGCAGGGTTTAGAATGGCAGTTTCAGAAGTGAGAGGCGGGGGAAAAGAAAGCACACCACAGATGTTTTTCTTTTTTTAATAAAGATTTATTTATTGGGGCTGGCGCTGTGGCATGGTGGGTAAAGCCACCACCTGCAGTGCCGGCATCCCATATGGACAATGGTTCCAGTCCTGGCTGCTCCACTACCAATCCAGCTCTCTGCTGTGGCCTGGGAAAGCAGTGGAGGATGGCCCAAGTCCTTGGGCCCCTGTACCCGTGTGGGAAGCCCCGGAGGGTTCTCCTGGCTCTTGGCTCCTGATTTCAGATTGGTGCAGCTCCAGCCTTGTGGACAACTGAGGAATGAACCAGTGGATGGAAGACCTCTCTCCTCTCTGTGTGACTCTGACTTTCAAATAAATAACTACATCTTTCCTTAAAAAGATGTAGTTATTTATCTGAAAGAGTTAGAAGGAGAGAGAGAGAGAAAAAAAGATCTTCCATTCGCTGGTTCACTCAACAAATGGTTGTAACAACCAGAGCTGTGCCAGACAGGAGCCAGGAGCTTCATCCGGGTCTCCCACGTGGGTGCAGAGGCCCAAGCTCTTGAACGATCTTCTGCCTTCCCAGGACATTAGCAGGGAGCTGGATAGGAAGTGGAGCAGCCGGTGCCTGAATCAGCCGGCACTGTAGGCGATCGCTTGATCTGCTACACCACAGCACTGGCCTTGGATTTTTTTTTAAATAGATTCTGAGACTAACATCTGAAAATTTTAAAACAAAAACCTATAAAGCTCCTCCTCTCTTGACAAGAGGGAGAGGTCCTTGGGGCAATGACGCTTATCTGCAAGTTCCCAGGACAGGATCAATGGGAGAAAAGCGAGAATCTTCAAGGACCTGTAGAAAGCCCTCCCAGTTGTTCGTTTTGTCCTCGCTCGGCCAGAGCTGATGATGCAGAGAGTAAGGCTGTGTGTGCCACCCCTACCCAGACTGGCGGTCACCTAAAGCTACCAGTAGCATTGTCCCTGTTTCCTGAGCCCCTCAAAGCTCCATATCTCTGTAATCCCTCACCTATAGGGATGCCAAGAACCTTCTCTGAACTCTCCGTATAGAATTCAGCCCTGAGACATCACCGAATCCCCAGAGCTCCCAGTGGGACACACTCCAGAGATTATAAACTATCAGAATAAGATTAGATTTCCTCTACTAAAAAGAGGGCATTTGAGTAATTGGAACTAAATCATAATGAAGTAACTCTCCAGAGTAAGTCAAGATGACTGAAAATCAGGAGAGAGGACTTGTGTAACGATTCTAGCAAGAGCCACTGACAATCATCTTGATATTAATGTTCGAGAGAATTGCCATCACCAAAGAGCTCAAAGTGCTACTTTTCATAAAAGTCTATTTTAGATTCGTGGAATTGAAAATTGTTTAAAAAAATCTCAGGACTGGGGCCGGCACCGCGCCACGGCTCACTTGGCTAATCCTCCACCTGCGGCGCTGGCACACCAGTTTCTAGTTCTGGTCGGGGCGCTGGATTCTGTCCCAGTTGCCCCTCTTCCAGGCCAGCTCTCTGCTGTGGCCCGGGAGTGCAGTGGAGGATGGCCCAAGTGCTTGGGCCCTGCACCCCATGGGAGACCAGGAGAAGCACCTGGCTCCTGGCTTCGGATCGGTGCAGCTCTGGTCATAGTGGCCATTTTGGGGGTGAACCAATGGAAGGGGACCTTTCTTTCTGTCTCTCTCTCTCTCACTGTCTAACTCTGCCTGTCCAAAAAAAAAAATCTCACGACTGAAGAATGATTATCTGGAAAAAGTATCTTATAAACAAGGTATGATTTCTTCCATTGGCAAATGCTTAGAAAACTTACACTTAAATCTTTTATTTGTATAAAACTGACAACTGCCTAGATTTAACTGGTACTTTTTTTTTTTTTTAAAGACTTATTTATTTGTTTGAAAGAGTGACACAGAGAGAAGGAGAGGCAGAGAGAGAAAGGTCTTCCATCATTGGTTCACTCCTCAGTTGGCTGCAATGGCCAGAGCTGCGCCGATCTGAAGCCAGGAGCCAGGAGCTTCTTTCGGGGCTCCCATGCCAGTGCAGGGGCCCAAGGACTTGGACCATCTTCTACTGCTTTCTCAGACCATAGCAGAGAGCTGGGTTGAAAGTTGAGCAGCCAGTACTCGAACAGTTACCCATATGGGATGCCGGCATCACAGGCAGCGGCTTTACCCTCTATACCACACTGCTGGCCACTTAACTGGTACTTTTTAAAGAATTATCAAAAAAAATTTTCAGGGCCAGCGTTGTGCCATAGCAAATCCTGGCATTGCTGCCACCTGCAATGCCAGGATCCCATATGGGCACTAGTTGTTCAAATCCTGGCTGCTCCTGGCTCCTGGCTTCAGATCAGCACAGCTCCAGCCATTGCCGCTAATTGGACAGTGAATCAGCAAGTGGGAGACATATCTCTCACTCTCTCTACTTGTCCTCTCTCTGTGTAGCTCTGATTTTCAAATAAATAAATAAATAAATCTTTATATATGTGTGTGTGTACATATATATATATATATATATATATAATGATAACCCAAGTCCTTGGGATCCTACACCCATGTGAGAGACCCAGAGGAAGCTCCTGGATCCTGGCATCAGCCTTGCCAGCCCTGACCATTCTGGCCATCTACCTAAAGATCTAAATCTTAGTTAACTCTCATATATTTTTTAGCCTGTGCCCTGTTCTTATTAGCACCAAAGGAAAAAAAATAAGATTATTTATTTGAAAGGCAGAGTTACAAAAAGAAAGGGAGGGAGAGAGAGAGAGAGAGAGAGAGAGAATCTTCCATCTGCTGGTTCACTCCCCAGATGGCCAGAATGGTCAGGGCTGGGCCAATATGAAGCCAGGAGCCAGGAGCTTCCTCTGGGTCTCTCACATGGGTGTAGGATCCCAAGGACTTGGGCCATCCTTCACTGCTTTCCTACACCATGGTAGAGAGCTGGATTGGAAGTGGAGCAGCTGGGGCTTGAACCAGTATCCATATGGGATGCTGGCAGCATAGGCAGTGGCTTAAGCTGCTATGCCACAGCTCTGGCCCCAGCCATTTCCTTTTTAGAAAAAGATTACTTGTTTATTTATTTGGAAGTCGTAGTTACACAGAGAGAGGTTTCCATCTGCTGATTCACTCTCCCAGATGATCACAAAGGCCATGGCTAGGCCAAGCTAAAGCCAGGAGCCAGGAGCTTCTGCCAGGTCTCCCACGGGGGCGGGTGGCAGGAACCCACGTACTGGGCCATCCTCTGCTGCCTTCCAGGCACATTAGCAGAAAGCCGATTGAAAACAGAGGCGGGACTCAATCCAGGCGTTTGATATGGGATGCATGTGTCTCTAGTGGTAGCTTAACCCACTGTTCCACAATGCTTGCCCCACATGCCCTGATTTCTAAGGCAATCAAAAAGGTTTTGAATTAACCACTCTTCTTTTCTTTGGCTTAAAAATTGTGTATCGGGGCTGGCACTGTGATGTAGCAGGTAAAGCTGCCGCCTGCAGTGCCAGAATCCCATATGGGCGCCGGTTTGAGTCCTGGCTGCTCCACTTCCCATCCAGCTTTCTGCTATGTCCTGGGAAAGCAGTAGAAGATGGTCCAAGTCTTTGGCCCCCTGCACCTGCGTGGGAGATCCGGAAACAGCTCCTGGCTCCTGGCTTTGGATGGGCTCAGCTACCACTGTTGTGGCCATCTGGGGGAGTGAACCAGTCAGTGGATGGAAGACCTCTCTCTCTCTCTCTCTGCTTCTGCCTCTCTGTAACTCTGCCTTTCAAATAAATTAATAAATCTTTTTAAAGAAAAAAGTTTGTATCAAGGCTGGCACTATAGTGTAGTGGGTAAAGCCACTCAGCATACCATATGGGCACCAGTTTGAGCCCCAAATGCTCCACTTCTGATCCAGCTCCCTGTTAATGTGCCTGAGAAAGCAGCAAAAGATGGCCCAAGTGCCTGGGCCCCTCCTACCTACGTGGGAGGCCCAGAAGAAGCTCCTGTCTTCTAGTTTTGGATGGGCCCAGCTCTGGCTGTTTTGGCTATTTGGGGAGTGAACCATCAGATGGAAGATCTCTCTCTTCACCTCACTCTCTGTCTCTCCCTCTCTCTGTGTCTGTAACCCTGCCTTTCAAATAAATAAATAAATAAATCTTTTTAAAAAATTATGTATCAGGTACTTTTTAAAAAAATTTGGTGGCTTGTGCATTAAATACCTTCTGACATTCTACCTTCATTTTCTGGAATGCCCTTTGTGTTTCTCTGCTGGTGTTTGAGAACTGTTACTTAGAGAATGCATTTATTTTTTTTTAACTTTTATTTAATGAATATAAATTTCCAGTGTACAGCTTATGGATTACAATGGCTTCCCCCTCCCATAACTTCCCTCCCACCCGCAACCCTCCCCTCTCCCGCTCCCTCTCCCCTTCCATTTGCATCAAGATTCATTTTCAATTCTCTTTATATACAAGAAGATCAATTTAGTATAAAGATTTCAACAGTTTGCACCCACATAGAAACACAAAGTGAAACATACTGTTTGAGTACTAGTTATAGCATTAAATCAAAATGTACATCACATTAAGGACAGAGATCCCACATGAGGAGCAAGTGCACAGTGACTCCTGTTGTTGACCCAACAAATTGACACTCCAGTTTATGGCGCCAGTAACCACCCTAGGCTGTCGTCATGAGTTGCCAAGGCTATGGAAGCCTTCCAAGTTTGCCGACTCTGATCATATTTAGACAAGGTCATAAAAGACAGAGTGAGGATAGTAACCAATGATCCTAAGAGTGGCATTTCCCAGGTTTGAACAATTATACAGCATTAAGTGGGGAAGAGGACCATCAGTACACACAGGTTGGGAGTAGAGCCATTGGTGGTAGAGGTTATGATTACAAAGGAATGAGGCCCAAGTGTGCTAGACAGGGTCTAGAACAAAGTTTCAAACAATCTGGACTCTAAAATTTCCAGTAAATCTTGGACTTTGGTTTTTCCAGTTTGGGCCCAACTGAAAAAAATCGAAGGACCTATGTCTCTCATCTTATAGAGACACCAACCAATCAGGCTATTTGGATTATATTAGAAGTACTGTCAAGATGTGATGTGGTACCAAACTTTAAGTTTCTATAATGGAAAATGCTATTAATACAAATGTTTGAGAATTAAAAAGTCTAATGATCTTGTATTACTAGACATGATAATTATCTTAATGAGAAAGCCCCAGAGGTCTAAAGGGTTAAATACTTGTAAAATCCTACAGGTGCTTTCAAAAATACTGTGAAGTAAGCAAGTGCCTCTTGTTGGTTGATGAGTTTATAATTTTAAACATGGCGACTTAAAGTCTTTTGTCATCCACAGTTATATATGATGTGCTGCTCATAAAACTAAAGCGTTGTTGGTTCTGGGTTTAGCTGTCCTCCTATAGGTTCCTATGGACTTTTTCCAGCCACTTCTATTGTATTCAGTACTTTGGGATGGCTCTGTAAACAGATGAAGCCAATAATGTATTAACAGTACCAACTGAGAGAAAGTATGGTTAACTGAGGTTACTAAAAACAAAAAGCAATTCAAATCAATTGGCAATCTACAAAAAGAGTTAAAGATTTTAAAAGCTATTATTAAAATTGCTATATTAGTCTACTATGCTATGTTATATGTGTGTACATATTGTATGTCCACATGGGGAAATTTTATTAAGAGTTTTATTTTAAATGGCTTATAGATAAGATTGTCCATAAATTTAAGCTGCTAAAATCAATCGAGAATGCATTTATTTTGAATGAGATTGAAGTGTTTTTGGTCTCTCCCCCCCCCCCCATATTCTGGCCCATTTGTATTTATTTTTCTACTGGAGTTATTTGCTTATGTTTCTATTGTGTTGTTGATTTTTCTCTTCTCAGTTTCTAAGGGCCCTTTTTTTTTTTTTTTAAGATTTATTTATTTATAAGGCAGACCTGTAGAGAGGCAGAGGCAGAGAGAGAGGTCTTTGATCTGCTAGTTCACTCCCCAGATGGCCACAACAGTGGTAGCTGAGCCCATCCAAAGCCAGGAGCCAGGAGCTTCTTCAGGGTCTCCCACATGGATGCAGGGGCCCAAGGACTTGGGCCATCTTCTACTGCTTTCCCAGACCATAGCAGAGAGCTGGATGGGAAGTGGAGCAGCAGGACTCGAACCGGCATCCAAATGGGATTCCCGCACTGCAGGCGGCAGATTTACCCGCTCCGCCACAACACCAGCCTCTAAGGGCCCTTTTTTTTTTTTTTTTATTAAAAACTTTTATTTTGAATATAAATTTCCAAAGTACAGCTTATGAATTACATTGGCTTCCCCCCTCCCATAACTTTCCTCCCACCCACAACCCTCCCCTTTCCCGCTCCCTCTTCCCTTCCATTCACATCAAGATTCATTTTCAATTCTCTTTATATACAGAAGATCAGTTCAGTATACATTAAGTAAAGATTTCAACAGTTTGTAAGGGCCCTTTTTATATCAAGAAGATTGACCCTTCCTATTCACAAGTTACCAAAACTAACCCTTGCATGAGAATAAGGGTTCTCACCTACTCCCAGGAAAAGATCGATTGTTCTGGAGCCCTGACAAGTAACCAGCAGAACAGGCCGCAAGCCCTCTCTAGTCTATCAGTGACGGCCGGGTTTGTTCAATACAAGTCTGAAACACCACCAGTCAGCGGCAGACTCATGCTTTGAAAATCAGCTCGTCCTCGGGAGTCTCACAGCTGATGTCATCCACTCCTCTGTAGTCAACACAACCAGCGCCGTCACACTTCCTAGACCCCGACATGGATCAGGGTTTGCTTTGTGCCGCGTAATTATGCCATTAGCACACCTCTCCCTTACTTAAATTACAAACTGACTTGGGAGTCTTAATTACCAAGTATGGTCTCATATTTGGACTTTCTCTTTTTTAAAAGGTTTCTTTTTTAAATTACGTTGCAAGGCAGAGTGAGACAGAGAGAGAGGGAGAGGGGCAGAAGAATCTTCCATCTGCTAGTTCACTCCCCAGATGGCTACATTGGCAGGGGTTGGCCCAGGACGCATCCAGGAGCCTGGAACTCAGTCTGGGTCTCCTTCTTGGGTGACCGTGACCCGAGTACTTGGGCCCTGTTCTGCTGCCTTCCCTGCACATTAGCAGGGAGCGGATCTGGAAGCAGAGAGGCTGGATCTCCACCCGCGCTCTGATGCGGGATGCTGGGCTCCCAGGTGGCAGCAACCCCTGGTGCCACCACGCTGGCCCCCACATTTTGACTTTTGTCTTTGACTTTGATTAGGAGTCTTTTTGTTTATTTACCATGCTGCAATTTTTTTCTTTATATAGCGTCTTTCAATCTCTTGTAGAATGGATTTTGAATTTTTTATTAGAAGGATTTCCTCTCTACAAAGCTGTTTTCGACCTCCTCCCACCAATACAAGTGTGATTTGTCTTGTTTTATTTTTTTAAATCAACAACAGGCATTTACTTCTGAACTCCGGGTGCCAGAAGTCCGAGATCCAGCACTGCCGAGTCAGAGCCGGCTGGGGATCCCTTTGCTGGCTCACACTTGGCGTCTCCACGTGGCGGAAGGGGGTGCTGGCGCCCTCTGGGTCCCTCTTATGAGGGACCTAATCCTCTTCACGAGGACCCAGCCTTCAGGACCCATCACCTGCACATCCACCACAGCCAAGGTGAGATTTCAGCCTCTGAACTGGGCAGGGAAGGGGAGGGGATGGCCATTCAGTCAGTTGCAGACATTCAATGCGTATCTGGGGAAACTTTTGGTAAATATTACAATGGAGCTGCAGAATGAACAGAGAAGGAACCATGGAAACATTCCCTCCCGGACTATCTGATCCCTCTGCTTCGCCAGCATTCTGGGCATGCATTATCCTACATAAAAGGCTTATTGCTCCCCGGGAGACCCAGCGGGCTCCTAGGCAGCAGTCTCCTGGCGGCCACTGCTTCTCTGGGAGGCGTTTCATTCCTAACTGCCCGGTCTGTGAGCCGAGGGGACCTGTTGCATCATCCCGTAATCCCGTTTTCTGTTTCACCCGACTCACGCTGCCTGCCTGCACCTCCACCTCAGCAGTGAGAGCAAAGTCCTTGACCCCTGGGGGACAGCTAGCTGGGGAACCCTGGGAACCCGCCAAGACTACCCCAGGGCCAGGATAAGGGTATTTTTAAAATTCATTTGAGGGGCTGGTGCTGTAGTGTAGCAGGTAAAGCTGCCACCTGCAGTGCCGGCATCCCATATGGGCGCCGGTTCAAGTCCCAGCTGCTCCACTTCTTATCCAGCTCTCTGCTGTGGCCTGGGAAGGCAGTAGAAGATGGCCTAAGTGCTTGGGCCCCTGTGTAGGAGACCCAGAGGAAGCTCCAGACTCCTGGCTTCTGATCAGCGTAGCTCCAGCCGTTGTGGCCAACTGGAGAGTGACCCAGTGGGTGGAAGACCTCTCTCTCTCTCTCTCTGCCTTTCCTTCTCTCTCTGTGCAACTCTGACTTTTAAATAAATCAATCAATCTTTTTTAAAAATTCACTTGCTGTTTAACCTGGCGTAGGTGGTGAGGTATGGGCCAACTTTTTTCACTGTTTAGGAGAAAAGGAAGGGATTATTTGCAGTTCTACACGCTTGACACGGGGATGGTGGCCACGGTTTTGTGAAGCAAGAACCCGAGATCCAGGTAGTTTCCCTGGATGTCCCAAGCTGGTTCTGATAGGAAATGGAAAAAGCCAAGATGTGCATCCAGGCCAGAGGCCACGGCCCATACCCTCTCAGGAAGGTTGTGCTGCCTTGTGAAGCACAAATTCTGTGAAGCGTGAGGATTCAACGTACGCGTATGACACCTGACGTTTATAAGTCGCATTTCCTCCTTGGGGTGAACGCTGGTGCCCAGATCTCCCACCCTGCAGGGGGAGGAGCGAGCTGCGCCTGGGCGACGCTGAGGACGCGCGGAGCAGCCGCGCTGCGGAGGCGGGGGCGGCGGGCACGAGCCGGAGGACGTCGGCCTGCGCTGCCGCCCGCGGACGCCAGGGGGCAGACGCTTCTGAGGAGGGAGCGGGGGCTCGGCCACATCCCGTGCAGACTGACCTAGGTTGGCAACTCTGAGGTCTCAGTGGGCTGCCTGCGGCGTGAGCAGGGATCAGACAGGAGCGATCCCGAAGTGAGTGTGAGGGGAGAAGGTGCTTATAGACAGTAAGGAAGAGAAGTCAGGTTCTGAAGGGGCTGAGCGAGCAGGGAACAGCTGGAATGGGGAGACCGGGTGGCCGTCACTCAATGTCGGCTCAGAAGGCCCGGTTGTATGGGAACATTTCCATATAGGAGTGCATGGAAAACAATTAAAAGCTAAGTTTATTTGAGGGCAGGCTTTTTGAAATCCATGCAGTTTTGTATGATGTGCATTGTCCATGAGCTTTAAATAGATTTATTTGAGAGTTACATAGATAGATAGATACATTCACTCTCCAAATGGCTGCAGGAGCCAGGAGCCAGGAACCTCTTCTGGGTCTCCCAGGTGGGTGCAGGGACCCAAGCACTTGGACCATCCTTCCCTTTCCTCCCAGGCACATTAGCAGGGAGCTGGATCAGAAGTGGAGTAGCCAAGACTCAAACCAGCTCCCATGTGGAGTGCTACAACCCCCCTGCTCCCCACTCTGTGCCACAGTACCGATCTCTTTACATGAGCTTTTTTTTTAAAAAAAAAATCTTATTTATTAGAAAGGCAGAGTTACAGAGAGGGAGAGATACACAGAGATCTTCCATCCTCTGGTTTACTCCCCAATGGCTGCAACAGCTGGAGCTGGGCCAATCTGAAACCAGGAGCCAGGACCTTCCTCAAGGTCTCCCATGTGAATGCAGGGGCCCAGGCACTTGGGCCATATCCTATTGCTTTCTGAGGCGCATTAGCAGGGAGCTGGATCAGAAGTGGAGCAGCCCAGACTCGAGCCAGCGCCCCTTTGGGATGCCAGTGCCACATGCAGCTTTGCCCGTGGTGGCACAGTGCTGGCCCCTTTCCATGAACTTTTTAAAGATCCCTCATGCAGTACACACAGACAAGAGGAGGAAGAGATTTTTTTCCATTGGAGAAAAGATGGCTTTTCTGTCAGGAGACAGAAAGAGGAACCAGGATAAGTGTATTTGCATGTAAATTTGTGGGTCTAGTGGTATAAATCATGGGAGTTTTGCCTGAGCTTTCCCAGTCTCAGCTGAAAGCGATTGAGAGGGTGGCCTCTTGGGCTACCTGCTGAGGCCCCCGTGGGCAGTGATCTGCCAGGGAACTCAGTGTAAGGCTTGGAACATGAGGTTGTGCTTCTAGGTGCCTGTAGATAGTGTATGGGGACATAGCAAGCCAGGGTTCTAGAGTTAGAGATCCATGCATTCAAATTCTGCTTCCAGCTGTGTAGCCCTGACTGGCCTGAATGTTTCCTAGACTGTAAAACAGAGACAAAAGGTATTCCTCTAAAGCCGTTGAAAAGACTAAATGACATAGTGTATGTGTGGCAGGATACATTTTTGAAATATTAGCCAATATTTTACCCTGACCTTGAAATATCTGGTCTCCCATTTAATCTGCTGGGCTATTTGCCATTTATTCCTGCATGGAAAGATTCATCTAGGAGGAATTAGAAGTTAGTTTTAGGCTTTTGAGTCTTGAAAATCTAGTGTTCGGAGAGGGCAAGAAAGAACTCAACAGAAGAACAATAGATTTGGGAGAATACCCATTGTTGACAGGATTCCCCGACCTCAGAGCAAATGAAGGTTCCCTGGACTGGGAGAGAAGCATTACAGGTCCAGGGGCAGTGTGTATCCCTGGAGAAGGAGAGCTTGTGCTCCAGACTCCCTTGTGTCTCAGAAGCATCCCTCAAATAATACGGAAAGCAGGGACCTTTGGACCTAAAGGAATTCTACAAATGCGGACAGAGAAGCACTAAGCAAGAGGTATGTTGGGATGGTATCACAAAGATGGTGGCGTACGGCTCTGTGGTGTGAGGGTTAAGCCACCTACGGTGCCAGCATCCCATATGGGCTCCGGTCATGTCCCTGCTGCTCTGCTTCTGATCCAGCTCCCTGCTAATGTGCCCAGGGAAGCAATGGAACATGACCCGATGCACCTATGTAGGAGACCCCAAGGAAGCTCTTAGCTCCTGGCTTCAGCTTGGTCCAGCCCTGGATGTTGTGGCTATTTGGGGAATGAACCAGCAAATGGAAGACTCTCTCTCTCTCTCTCTCTCCCCCCCCTTCCAGTAACTGCCTTAAAAGAAAGATTTATTTATTTATTTATCTTGAAAGGCAGAATTATAGAGAGTAAGAGGCAGAGAGAGAGGTCTTCCATCCACTGATTCACTCCCCAGATGACCACATTGGCTGGAGCTGTGCTGATCCGAAGCCAGGAGCCAGGAGCTTCTTCGGGGTCTCCCATTTTGGTGCAGGGGCCCAAGAACTTGGACCATCTTCTGCTGCTTTCCCAGGCCATAGTAGAGAGCTGGATAGGAAGTGGAGCAGCCAGGACTCCAACTGGTGCCCACATGAGATGCTGGTACTACAGGCGGTGGCTTCACCTGCTACGCCACAGCGCCAGCCCCAATAAATAAATCTTTAAAAATTATATAGGTTGGGCTGGTGCCGCGGCTCAATAGGCTAATCCTCCGCCTGCGGTGCTGGCACACTGGGTTCTAGTCCTGGTTGGGGCACCGGATTCTGTCCCGGTTGCTCCTCTTCCTGTCCAGGTCTCTGCTGTGGCCCGGGAGTGCAGTGGAGGATGGCCCAAGTGCTTGGGCCCTGCACCCCATGGGAGACCAGGAGAAGCACCTGGCTCCTGGCTTCCGATCAGCACGGTGCGCTGGCCACAGCAGCCATTGGGGAGTGAACCAACGGAAGGAAGACCTTTTTCTCTCTGTCTCTCCCTCTCACTGTCTACTCTGCCTGTCCAAAAAAAAAAAAAATATATATATATATATATATATATATAGGTAGTGGTGTGGGTAGATGACAAAGGTCACATGGGTGCCAAAGCAGAAGTGTCTGTGTGTGTATGTGTGTTTACGCTAATGGAAAGCCCCCCAAGAATTTAGGTATAACACAAGGTAAAGCATGAGGAAACCAGCTTAACTGAAATAAAATTTTTGTTTCCCCAGATGGAGTTAACAATATAAATAAAGTTGAATCATAGAAACATAAAGATATAGTACAACTACTTCTGGCTCAGGATTAGTATCAGCTACTTTTAAAAAAAAATTATTTATTTGAAAGGCAGTTACAGGGGTGGGGAGCAGAAACAGAGACATCTCCCCCAAACAGTCACAATGGCCATAGCTGAGCCAGGCCGAAGCCAGAAGCCAAGAGCTTCTTCCAGGTCTCCTATGTGGGTGCAGGGGCCCAAGCTCCTAGGCCATGCTCTGCTGCTTTCCTAGGCACATTAGCAGGGAGCTGGAGTGGAAGTGGAGCAGCGGGACTCAAAGCTGCAGCCATATAGTTTGCCGGCATTGCAGACAATGGCTTTACACACTACATCGCAATGTCAGACCCTGGTATCAGCTATTTGTGTAGCTATTCTAGGATATTAGAATTTGGGGGCAGCTCATAACTGTCTAAGGACTACATACAAACTGGGAAATATCCTCACCTGTTTATCCCCAAAGGATGGATTCAGTGCAGTGAAAGACTTTATTAATGGTCTTGCAAGCTCAGGTGCCTGGTAGGCAGGCACACTGAGGGTGGTTTCTAGCAAGCAATTTGTTTCCTAGCAGGCAGGTCCCTCCTCCTGTTCTTCACTGGCTAAGTACTACGTGGTTACAATCTTCCTGGACGTCACCTGTATTTCCATCTGTTGTAGTTTTGCTAAAGTTCTATTGGCTCAACGCCTTGTTTGCTTCAGGACTTTCCAGGTGCACGTACTTTGTGGTTTGTAACCTGGCTGGTTATGCTGGCTAGCTACTTGTGACTGTCTATACTTCTGCAAGCTATTATGCTAGCTAGTTGTTAGTAATTTTCAGGTGAACACTTTAATTTGAAAATGAACCAAATGGGGACTGATGTTGTGGCGTAGCAGGTAAAGCTGCTGCCTGCAGCGCTGGCATCCCATGTGGGTGCCAGTTTGTGTCTCAGCTGCTCCACTTCCAATCCAGCTCCCTGCTGATGTGCCTGGGAAAGCAGTGGAGGATGGCCCAAGTGCTTGGGGCCCTACCATACATGTGGGAGACCCTGATAAAACTCCTGGCTCCTAGCATTGGCCCTCCCAGCCCTTTGCCTCTCCCTCTCTCTGTAATTCTGACTTTCAAATAAATAAATGAGTCTTTAACAACAATGACAAAAAAAGAAAGAAAGAAAGAAAAAAGAAAGAAGGAAAGAAAAGAAAGAAAGAAAGAAAGAAAAGGAATCTTACGTCTTTACTTCTCACACATAGACTAGGATTGGAGCTGTGTCATCCTGGGAGAAAGGCCAGGATGTGTTATGAATTGCTGTGTGGAGATAAGATGAACTCTCAGAAGTTTGCTGATTTCAGAAACATCAATGAGCAGCGACAAGATTGAGCATGAAAGAGTCCATCCCACAGAGTGATTCAATTCCCTGGACAGACATAGGGTGACTGACAAGAGTGAGGGCGCCCTTATTATTAGAGTCTGCATTCATGATTCACTTTCCTAAGTTGAGATGCCTGTCCTTACTGAGGGTTGCATTGTGCAACCTCACCCTCTGAAAAATACGTTGAAGGACTTCTGGAGGGCTCCACTGCATGGTTAGGGTAGGGTTCTCATCGGGTGATAGTCAAGACTGCGGGCGATTCTGCAGTCATGTTGAATGCTTGCATCGGCTGGAAGTCAGTGGCGGCTGTTGGAAGGAAGCCTTAGTTCCTAGCCACACATGCCCTCCACACAATGGCTTCAGTGTGCTTGTGCCTGGCAGCTGGTTTTCCCCAGAGCAAGTGATGCAAGAGGAGCCCAGTGGAAGCTGTGATACCTTTTATGACCACATCTTAGAAGTCTCATACTTCTGCCATATTCTTCTCATGAGGGGCAAATCATTAAACTGGCCCACTCTGAAGAAGAGAGGAACTAGGTGCCTTTTTTCAATGCGAGGCCTGTCAAAGAATTTGTGGCTATTTTTTTTTATTTAAAATGTCTTTATTCATTTATATGGTAAATGCTGTCCCCTACTAAAAAACAATGACATTTGTCTTTCAGTCTGTCAAGCTTAGGTGAAAAATCCATGATATTGACATGATATAGAATGCAGAATGGAAAAGTCAACTTAATAGACATTATTAAGTAATTTCATGCATGTGCAGAATCTTGAATAAATGCTTAAAACTGTAGAGCCACATTAAATGTGGACATACGGGTGTTCCATGTATACCAACGGGTTCAACACAAGAGGTGTGTGCACTGATTTCTGGTAAGCAACTTGCTTTCGATGACTTTAAATACCCAATTCCAAATCGTCCAACTCCTGAAGAAGAGCTGTCTCCTTTTGAATTTTCTCCAGTTGATTTTTTTCTAGCTGTTTTCCACTTGCTGCTTGTTCTCTCCATTGTTCGATTGCTTTCAATTTCTTCTTTAGCTTCTTGATATTTTTGTCTACCTCAGGGTCTCCAGAAGTTGACCGAGAGGTAATGTTTCGTGGTGTGCTTTGTGGGACAGGAGTAGATGACAAGCTGGACTTTTGTCACTTCTTGCTTTCTGCTTTGTGCCTTTCTTAGTTTCATGCTTCCTTTGATTTTTAAGGGCTGTTTTTGATAAGGGTTTATCATTTCCTGGTTTTGGGCTTCATAATGTGAGGTGGCTCCTCTTCATGCAGCTTGGAATTGGTGACTGGTTTATTTCCTTTTTAAAAGATTTATTTATGTGGGGCTGGCACCGTGGCACAGTAGGTAAATCCTCCGCCTGTGGTGCTGGTATCCCGTATGGGCACTGGTTCTAGTCCCGGCTGCTCCTCTTCCAATCCAGCTCTCGGCTGTGGCCTGGGAAAGCAGTGGAGGATGGCACAAGTCCTTGGGTCCCTGCACCTGCGTGGGAGACTGGGAAGAAGCACCTGGCTCCTGGCTTCAGATTGGCGCAGCTCCAACCATTGTGACCATTGGAGAGTGAACCAATGGACAGATAACTTTTCTCTCTGTTTCTCCCTCTCACTGTCTGTAACTCTACTTCTCAAATATTTATTTGTTTGAAAGGCAGAGTTACAGAGAGGCAGAGAGGCAGAGAGAAGGAGAGAGAGAAAAGAGAGAGAGAGAGAGAAAGTCTCCCATCCACTGGTTCACTCCCCAAATGGCTGCAACAACCAGAGCTGGGTTGACCTGAAGTCAGGAGCCTGGAGCTTCTTCCAGGTCTCCCACATGGGTGCAGGGGCCCAAGGACTTGGGTCATCTTCTACTGCGTTCCCAGGCCACAGCAGAGAGCAGGATTGGAAGTGGAGTAGCTGGGACTCGAACCGGTGTCCATATGGGATGCTGGCACTGCAGGTGGCAGCTTTACGCGCTACCTCAGAGTGCCGGACCCCAGTTGGTTTATTTCTTAAATCAGGGGGTCTTTAATTGTTACAACTTTAGATTCCTCACAGATACTTCACTTGGAACTGCTTGGTAAGTTACTGTTTTTGCTGGAAATATTCCATCCAAAAATGGCTGCCATGAAACCGGCCACAATTCTCCATTTGAGGACACATCACGATTGTGCAAGACAGAGCCAGTATAATGCAAATCTTATCCCCATTATTAACACGTAACCTGGGAGCACACGTGACTGTTAAAATATGCTCACCATCTGGGCACCAAGCAAGATACATAGAATCAGAAGCCACTGGTTTAGAAATCAGCTCGTAGGCTTTAACATCCTACACTTCCATTTGTCCTCTCGGAGTTCTAAATCCAGCTAGTACTATTATATGTCCATGAGGGCTATAGTAGGCTGCGTTCCGAGGACCAGTTCCAAAGTCAAACACAGGATCGCATTTCACGTTGAAAATTGTTGGCAGGCATAAAACCATAAACAGCACAAAATTCAGTGGAACTAGAATCCCAAGCTACATCATACATGGAGCCACCTTTTGGTCATTGCACTTTCTCCATTTGTTGCAACGTACCCCAGCTGTCTGTTCCCCATAATGTCTTGTCAACATCTGTACTAGCTCTTCCCAAGACAGCAGTAGCTTTTTTATTCTGCAGCATTGTAACCCTATCGGCCTTAGAGAAACTTTCATTGGCTAAGTTGCATGAGATCCACCAAAGTTGGGGTATGGATACAATCTAACAAATAGAGGTGCACCTTTACTTCCTGGAACATAGATAGTCACCTTGTATGGTGGGGGTGGGGTCCAGGTGATACCTTGTGGCTAATATTTTTTTTTTTTTTTGGACAGGCAGAGTGGACAGTGAGAGATAGAGAAAAAGGTCTTCCTTTTGCCGTTGGTTCACCCTCCAATGGCCGCCGCGGTAGGCGTGCTGCGGGCAGCGCACTGCGCTGATCCGATGGCAGGAGCCAGGTGCTTATCCTGGTCTCCCATGGGGTGCAGGGCCCAAGCACTTGGGCCATCCTCCACTGCCTTCCCGGGCCATAGCAGAGAGCTGGCCTGGAAGAAGGGCAACCGGGACAGGATCGGTGCCCCAACTGGGACTAGAACCCGGTGTGCCTGCGCCGCAAGGCGGAGGATTAGCCTAGTGAGCCGCGGCGCCGGCCTTGTGGCTAATATTTTAAAGCCCCTACAGGTATCATCACTAATCCAGCTTCTGAGCTGCTTTGTCAAGAGGGTGTTCCTGTGGAATCTAATCTGTGGAAAATTAATCCAGTCTCATCCACAGGAAGGTGAGGGACCGTGTGGATGAGGAGCACTTTCCTCTGCCCTGCAACATGACCAATCAGAAAACTGCAGAAATCTGCTGGGGGTTTTGGAGAAAGTTTTTGCTTTGCCCTTCCCCTTCTTCCCGCCTTCAACACTGTGTGATGGCTGCAGCTACAAACTTTATGTTGCAAATGTGAGCAAAAGGCCAAGAGGCAGCAGCCTTACCTTCGCTGAACCTGGGCCAGTCTGCCTGCCTCTTGACATCGTGTTGTATGGGACGAGAAACAACTCTCTGTTACTAAAGCCACTGAGGGGTCAAGTTTTCTGTTATTTGCAGCCAAAACAATTTTTAACGAATGCCACCGACTTAAAAGAAAACAGGGGGGAAAAGTCAATTTATGACTTCTGAATTTTAAAATCTTAGCCTCGGGGTGGTAAAACAAAAACCAAAACCCAGAGTATGCACAATAGATTGAGGAGAATAATTAAGAGCTGGTAACTAGGCTACCCCATCCTTAGACTACGTAAAGGTCTGGTCTGGGAATCATAAAAGTTAAATTGAGTTACGGAAAAATAAAATTATATTTATTACATGAGTTTGTATGCTAAGATTTATACTTATTATACAGCAACTCTCATTTGACTGAAAACTTTATTTCTTTCTTGTCCTTTGATGCCTCACTATTATTCTCAAGTCAATAATACTTGGGGTCATTTTCTGAAAATTCACTTTTCTTCTTGACCTCTTGCTGGAAACCATCTTTTCTCTCTTCTTCTTCTTCTTCTTCTTTTTTTTAATAATTTATTTATTTGTTTGAAAGGCAGAGTTAAAGAGAGGAAGAGGGAAAGAGATATCTTCCATGCACTGGTTTATTCCCTAAATGGCTGCAACAGCCAGGGCTGGGCCAGGCTGAAGCCAGAAACCTGGAACTCCATCTGGGTGTCCCCTCTGGGTGGCAGGGGCCCAAGCACTTGGGCCTTCTTCTGCTGTCTTCCCAGGTGCATTAGTAGCGAGCTGGATCAGAAGCAGAGCAGCAGGGGGTGCAAACTTGTGTTCATGTGGGATGCTGACGTCACAGGCAGCAGCTTAACCTTCAGTACCACAACACCAGCCTGGAAACTCCCTTGTTTCTCCTCCTAGACTTGGAGCCCTGAGGTTGCTCCTCACTTTTCCCTATTCTCTAGCTTCTTTGTCCACCCACTTCCTTCTGATTCTTTCCTCTCATTCTCTTCCTCCCCCTTTCCTCCTGAACCTTCCATTAGCGGGGCTGTGCGTGTCTGGAGTCCACGAACCCTTCATCACAGCGCACCTGCAGCTTTGGTAAAGCTGATGGGATGAGGGAAGGGGGTGGGATTCAGACATGGAAAATAATGAAAATTGTTGGATATTGTTTTAAAACAAGCAAACAACTTTTTAAAAAGGTATCACAGAACTGACACGAGAGTTAAGAGGTACTAGAACACAATCAAAGGAAAATGCAGTGTTGAAATCGCCTTTCTTTGAGGGTCTTTGCCAAATCTGGTAATATTGAGCTACGATTTCCACAGCCCTTTCGGCTGTGGACTAAAGAAGTCAAAGGCTGGGGCTGGCACTCTGCCATAGCAGGTTAAGCCACCTGCAGCGCTAGCACCCCATATGGGTGCCGGTTTGAGTCCCAGCTACATCACTTCTCATCCAGCTCCTTTGCTAGTGTGCCTGGGAAAGCAGCAGAGGATGGCTGCTTGGGCCCCTGCACCCACTTGAGAGACCCTGAAGAAGCTCCTGGCTCCTGCCTGGCCAAGCTCCTGCTGTTGTAGCCATTTGGGGAGTGAACCAGCAGATGGAAGATCTCTCTCTCTCTCTCTCTTTCTCTCTTTCTCTCTCAGTCTCTAATTCTGCCTTCAAATAAATTTAAAAAAAAGTCAAAGTCCAGGAGTGCCATATTTTATTTATTTTTTTAATTTACTGAACCATTTAAAAATAAATCTCAAACATCTATTTTACCCCTAAATGATTACAGGACATCTCCTAGAAATAAGAGTACTCTCTCATCTATACCTACAATGTCATCATAACATGTAAGAGAATTATAATTTTCTGTCATCTCCTATTGGGTCCATATTAAAGTTTTAAGTTTCTCCCAAAAATCTTTTATAGCTGTTTTTTTTTTTTCCCTACCAAGATCCAGTCAATACATTGCATTTGTTTGCAATGTCTTTTTACTCTTTTTATCTGCAGCAGTTCTTTGTCCCCCCGCCTCCCACACCCCATCTTCTGTGATTCTTCCTGCCTTTTTTACAGTTTAGAAACCAGGTTTAGGCCAGTGCTGTGGCTCAATAGGCTAATCCTCTGTCTGCGGCACCGGCACACCGGGTTCTAGTCCCTGTGGGGGTGCTGGATTCTGCCCCGGTTGCTCCTCTTCCAGTTCAGCTCTCTGCTGTGGCCAGGGAGTGCAGTGGAGGATGGCCCAAGGCCTTGGGCCTTGCACCCACATGGGAGACCAGGAAAAGCACCTGGCTCCTGGCTTCGGATCAGCGCGGTGTGCCGGCCGCAGCACGCCAGCCATAGCAGCCACTGAGGGGTGAACCAACGGCAAAGAAGACCTTTCTCTCTGTCTCTCTCTCTCACTGTCTACTCTGCCTGTGAAAAAAAAAAAAGAAAAGAAAAGAAAAGAAACCAGGTATAGAAACTCAGTAATATTTTTCCAAGAATATGTTACAGGTGATATTGCATATTTCCTACATTTTACACTAGGAATACAAAATATCAGATTTGTACACTCTTCTTTTTTTAAAGATTTATTTTATTTGTTTGAAAGGCAGAGTTAGGCCGGCGCCGTGGCTCAACAGGTTAATCCTCCACCTTGCAGCGCCGGCACACCGGGTTCTAGTCCCGGTCGGGGCGCTGGATTCTGTCCCGGTTGCCCCTCTTCCAGGCCAGCCCTCTGCTGTGGCCCGGGAGTGCAGTGGAGGATGGCCCAAGTGCTTGGGCCCTGCACCCCATGGGAGACCAGGAGAAGCACCTGGCTCCTGGCTTCGGATCAGCGCATTGTGCTGGCCGCAGCGCGCCAGCCGCGGTGGCCATTGGAGGGTGAACCAACGGCAAAAGGAAGACCTTTCTCTCTGTCTCTCTTTCTCTCACTGTCCACTCTGCCTGTCAAAAACAAAAACAAAAAAAAAAAAAAAAAGAAAGAAAAAAGAAAGAAAGAAATGCAGAGTTAGAGAGTGAGAGAGAGATGGAGAGATCTTTTAAATGGCCAAAACAGCAGGAGCTGGGCCAGGACAAAGCCAGGAGCCAGGAACTGCATCCAAGTCTCCAATCAACTGCTGGATTGGAAGTAGAGCGTCTGGGACTCGAACGGTGCCTATATGGGATACCAGCATTGCAGGCAGCAGCTTAATCTTTTATGCCACAGCTCTGGCCCCTTGTGTACTTTTTTTTTTTTTTTTTAAGATCTATTTATTTATTTGAAAGGTTTTTTTTAAGATCTATTTATTTATTTGAAAGGCAGAGTTATACAGAGAGAGAGAAGGAGAGGCAGAGAGAGAGAAAGAGAGAGAGAGAGAAGTCTTCCATCCACTGATTCACTCCCCAATTGGCCTCAGCAAGTGGAGCTGCGCCAATCCGAAGCCAGGAGCCAGGAGCTTCTTCTGGGTCTCCCAAGTGGGTGCAGGGGCTCAAGGACTTGGGCCATTTTTTACTGCTTTCCCAGGCCTTAGCAGAGAGCTGGATGGAAAGTAGAGCATACAGGACTTGAACTGACACCCATATCGGATGCTGGCACTGCAGGCAGAGGCTTTACCCACTATGCCCCAGCACTGGCCCCTGTGTACTCTTAATAATGTCAAGTTTGATCATTTGGTTAATGTGGTGGTTGCCAGACATCTTCCCAAAAAATTTAAAAATCACAGGACAGTTTGCTAGCCTCTTATATGGTTTTACTCACTATACAAGCCAGTAATTCTATACCTAGGTATTTTCCCAAAAGAAATGAAAACTTATGTTGTGCAGACACTTGGGTGAGAGTGTACAGCAGCTCTATTCATAATTGTCCCTAACTGGAAACAACCCAAATGCCCTCTCACTGATGAAGGGATAAAGAGACTGATAAATCCTGACAATGGAATCCTACTCAGCAGTAAAACAGAACAAAACAATGATACGAACAACCACTTGATGAATTTTAAATGCATTATGTCCAGTGCAAGATACCAGACTCAAAAGGTTAAATTCTGTTTGATTCCATTTAGATAACATTTTTTTTTTTTTTTTTGTGACAGGCAGAGTGGACAGTGAGAGAGAGACAGAGAGAAAGGTCTTCCTTTGCCGTTGGTTCACCCTCCAATGGCCGCTGCGCTGATCCGAAGCCAGGAGCCAGGTGCTTCCTCCTGGTCTCCCATGGGGTACAGGGCCCAAGCACTTGGGCCATCCTCCACTGCACTCCCTGGCCACAGCAGAGAGCTGGCCTGGAAGAGGGGCAACCGGGACAGAATCCTGCGCCCCGACTGGGACTAGAACCTGGTGTGCCGGTGCCGCAAGGCGGAGGATTAGCCTGTTGAGCCGCGGCGCGGGCGCCATTTAGATAACATTCTATGAACAGCAAAAACCCTTAGGAACATAAACCCTACCCCTCAACCAAAATACTGTCAACCTAAATAACAACCAGAGAGAAAGTCTCCAAGGAAGAATGACATTTACCTGGAGATGGCAGAATATTGCAATGGAACACAAGTGCTGTTGTAAACTACATGCATACTCAGGGAGGTTGAGGCCAGGAGCAATTTTCAAAGGCAGAATGCAGAGGATTACATAAGATATTTGGAAACAATAATCCTTGGCTACAAGGATCAATAGCAAGGATGGCATTGGCCCAAGATTAAACAGGCAACGTTGGGCAGATGTCCTTGCAGAAGAACTTTCTGTCTGAGGTTGTGGTGGCCTTGGTGCAAGGTTGTGGTTCCGGCGGATTTTGTGAATAGTGCTTGTTACTCAGCCTAAGTGCATGAGATGCCCTTTCTCCATAACATCTCTGCTTTTTTTCTTTCTTTTTGGTTAGCACTTGTCAAAAGTGACTCCATTTTTTAAAAAAGATTTACCTATTTATTTAATGAAAGACAGAGTGACAGAGAGGTAGACACAGGGACAGAGAGAGAGCCCTTCCATCTGTGGGTTCACTCCCCACATGGCCTCAACAGCTAGGGATGGGCCAAAGCCAGGACCAGGAGCACCATCCTGGTGTCCCAGATGGGTGGCATGGGCCTAGGTACTGGAACCATCTTCTGTTGTTTTCCCAGGCATATTGTCTTGGAGCTGGATTGGCAGTGGAGCAGCTGGTACTTGAACCGGTGCTCTGATATGAGGTGCTGACATCACAAGTGGTGGCTTAACCTGCTGTGCCATAACACCAGCCCCCCAGAGTGATTCCATCGTGGCAGCTGTCACAATACCAAGTTTTAAATTTGTTTTGGGAGATAGAAATTTCCAGGGGTCTCATATTCTTTGGTACTTTCTTAGTATCAAAGACCTTGGAAAGGTTAAGTATTATTCAGAAGGACTCTAGGTATAAAGATAAAAAACATAATACCTAGAATAAGGAAATGCCTGTCCCACAATGGAATATCCCTTTTTGGTGGTAGTCATATCGAGCTCACATGACACATACGGCAAAAATAACTGGGGTATTTTTATCCTTTGAATTTTATTCAAAGATTTAATTTATTTATTTGAAAGGTAGAGAGAGAGAGAGTGGGGAGAGAGAGATTGATCTTCTATCTACTGGTTCACTCCCCAAATGGCCGTAACAACTGGGGCTAGGCTAGGCCATAGCCAGGAGCCTGAACTCCATCCAGTTCTCCCATGTGGGTGGCAGAGGCCCAGACACTTGGACCATCCTCCACTGCTTTCCTAAGGCATTAGCTGGGAGATGTATTGGAAATGGAGCAGCTTGGACTTGAATCCATTGTCATATGAGATGCTGGCACTGCAAGTGATGGCTTAACCTACTGTGCCACAACACTGGTCCTTGAACTTTATTTTTATAGTTGCTTTGCACACCACTTCCCAACCTTCTTATCAGCTCATTTTGTTTGGGTTCAATTCCTAGTTTTATTCTTTTTTTTTTTAAGATTTATTTATTTACTTGAAAGGCTGAGTTATAGAGAGGCAGAGAGAGAGAGAGAGAGAGAAGAGAAAGAGGTCTTCCATTCACTTGTTCACTCCCCAAATGGCTGCAACAACCAGAGCTGGGCTGATCTGAAGCCAGGAGCCTGGAGCTTCTTCTGGGTTTTCCATGTGGGTGCAGGGGCCCAAGGACTTGGGCCATCTTCTACTGCTTTCCCAAGCCATAGCAGAGAGTTGGATTGGAAGAGGAGCAGTGGGACTTGAACTGGTGCCCATATGGGATGCCGGCACTGCAGGAAGTAGATTTACCCACTATGCCACATTGCAAATTTATTCTTACTTTACAAATGTTTTTAATTTTAATGAAGTAAAATTTATTATTTTTGACTTTATGGCTTGTGATTTTTGTCTTCATAAAAATCTTTTCTTGGGTCCAGCACTGTGGCTCAGCGGGTTAAGCCGCCATCTGCAGCACCAGCATCCCATATGAGTGCTGGTCAATTCCCGGCTGCTCCACTTCTGATCCAGCTCCCAGCTAATGCACCTGGGAAAGCAGTGTAAGATGGCCCAAGTGCTTGGGCCCCTGTACCCATGTGGGAGACCTGGAAGAAGCTCCTGGCTCCTGGTTCCTGGCTTCGAATCCTCAGCTCCAACCATTGCAGCCATTTGGGGAGTGAATCAGAGTATGGAAGACCTCTTTCTGTGTCTCTCCCCCTCTCTCTGTAACTCTAACCTTCAAATAAAATACATACATCTTTTTAAAAAATTTCCCTTTTTAAATTTCCTTCCTTTGTTTTTATTTTTTTTTTAAAGATTTTATTTATTTATTTCAGAGGTAGAGTTACAGGCAGAAGAGAGGGAGAGACCCAGAGAGAGGTCTGCCATCTGCTGGTTCACTCCCCAAATGGCTGCATCAGATCTGAAGCCAGGAGCCAGGAGCTTCCTCCGGGTCTTCTCATGTGGGTGCAGGGGCCCAAGCAGGTGGGCCATCTTTTACTGCTTTCCCAGGCCATAGCAGAGAGCTGGATCAGAAGTGGAGCAGCCAGGACATGAACCAGTGTCCTTATGGGATGCTGGTGTCACAGGCGGAGGATTAACCTACTGCACCGTGGCACCAGCCCTGTTTTAATTTTATTTGAAAGGCAGGGACAGAGACAGAGATCTTCCATCTACTGGTTCACTTTCCAAATGACTGCAACAGCTGGGGCTAAGCCAGGCCAAAGCCAGGAGCTCAGAACTGAATCCAGGTCTTCCAGGAAGACCCAGGGACCCAAGTATTTGAGCCTTCACCTGCTGCCTCTGCGAGTGTGCATTGGAAGGAAGCTAGAATAGGGAGCACAGCTGGGACTTGAACTCAGGCACGCTGATAGGGGGCAGGGGAGTCCCAAACAGCAACTGAACTGCTACGGCAAAGCCCCGCTCTTTTCCTCCCTCCCTTCTTGCCTTCCTTCCTTCCTTCCTTTTTTTTTTTTTTTAAAGATTTATTTATTTATTTGAAAGAGTTACACAGAGAGAAGGAGAGGCAGAGAAAGAGAGAGAGAGATGGCCGGCGCCGTGGCTCAACAGGCTAATCCTCTGCCTTGCGGCGCCGGCACACCGGGTTCTAGTCCCGGTCAGGGCACCGATCCTGTCTCTGCTGTGGCTAGGGAGTGCAGTGGAGGATGGCCCAAGTCCTTGGGTCCTGCACCCCATGGGAGACCAGGAGAAGCACCTGGCTCCTGCCATCGGAACAGCGCGGTGCGCCGGCCGCAGCGCGCTACCGCGGCGGCCATTGGAGGGTGAACCAACGGCAAAAGGAAGACCTTTCTCTCTGTCTCTCTCTCTCACTGTCCACTCTGCCTGTCAAAAAAAAAAAAAAAAAAAAAAAAAAGAGAGAGAGAGAGAGGTCCTCTATCAGCTGGTTCACTCATAGTTGGTCGCAATGGCTGGAGTTGTGCCGATCCACTGCTTTCCCAGGCCATAGCAGAGAGCTGGATTGGAAGTAGAGCAGCCAGGTCTTGAACCGGCACCCAGATGGGATGCTGACACTGCAGATAGTGGTTTTACCCGCTACACCACAGCACCGGCCTCTCTCTCTCATGAACACAGGGTATGGGATGTGGGCATCCTGAGCAGGTCTTTACTGCTATGCCAAATGCCAGCCCCTCTTAGATTTTTTTCTAGTAAATAAACATATAGTCTAGAATAATAACAATTTTCCCTTTGTTGGCCGGCGCCGTGGCTCACTAGGCTAATCCTCCGCCTAGCGGCACCAGCACACCAGGTTCTAGTTCTGGACAGGGTGCCGGATTCTGTCCCGGCTGCCCCTCTTCCAGTCCAGCTCTCTGCTGTGGCCCGGGAAGGCAGTGGAGGATGACCCAAGTCCTTGGGCCCTGCACCCCATGGGAGACCAGGAGAAACACCTGGCTCCTGCCTTTGGATCAGCGCGGTGCGCCCGCCGCAGCGCGCCGGCCGCGGCGGCCATTGGAGGGTGAACCAACAGCGAAGGATGACCTTTCTCTCTGTCTCTCTCACTGTCCACTCTGCCTGTCAAAAAAATAAAAAATAAAATTAAAAAATGGCCTATATTAAAAAAAACCAACAATTTTCCCTTTGTTAAAAATTATGTAGGGGACGACACTGTGGTGTACTGGGTAAAGCCGCCCCCTGCAGTGCTGGCATCCCATATGGGTGCCAGTTCATGTCCTGGCTGCTCCACTTCCAATCCAGCTCTCTGCTATGGCCTGGGAAAGCAGTATGAGATGGCCCAAGCCTTGGGGCCCCTGCACTCCTGTGGGAGATCCAGAAGAATCTCCTGGCTCCTGGCTTTGGATTGGCTCAGTTCCAGCTGTTGCGGCCATTTGGGGAGTGAATCAATGGATGCAGGACTCCCCCACCTCTCTCTCTCTTTCTGTCTCTCCTTTCTCTGTGTAACTCTGCCTTTCAAATAGATAAATAAATCTTTTAAAAATTATGTATATATTTTTCCTTCTCTTATGACTCTGGTTACTATTTCTAGTTAAACAGAAATAATGATAGAGTACATACTTGTCTCTTTTTTTAAAGATTTATTTGTTTTACTTGAAAGTCAGAGTTACACAGAGAAGGAGAGGTGGGGGTGGTGGTCTTCCATCCGTTAGTTCACACCCCAGTGGCCGCAACAGCCGGAGCTGTGCCGATCCAAAGCCAGGAGTCAGAAGCTTCCTCCGGGTCTTGGGCCGTCTTCTACTGCTTTCCCAGGCCATAGCAGAGAGCTGGATAGGAAGTGGAGCAGCCAGGACTCAAACCAGTGCCCATATGGGATGCTGGCACTGCAGGCAGCGGCTTTACCCACTATGCCACAGCGCCGGCCTCTACATACTTGTCTTGACTTCAAATGTTTGTTTTGATTACTTTTTAAATGTTTTTTTCATTTATTTGATGGCAGAGAGACAAACAAACCAAGTACTCCCCAAGTTCTTACAGCAATCTGGGCTGGGTCAGACAGAGGCAGGAGCTGGGAATTCAAACTTGGTCTCCCAAGTGGGTGGCAGGGACCCAAATATTTGGGCAGTTACTGCTGCTTCCCAGGGTGCCTATTCGCAGGAGGCTGAAATTGGGAGTGGAGCCAGGGCTTGAACCCAGGTACCAAGACAGGGGATGTTGGCAGGAGCCAGGAGCGCCCTCTGCCTTGTTTGCACCTCTGCATCACCCGTGACTCCCTCCCGCAGCTTCTCAAACCCATGGCTGGCCTTGGGGCCTCCTCCGAGCACCAACTCAGCAGCCGGAAGGCAGTCTGAGGACCAATCTTTGGCCAGGAATTTGCTTTCTTTCACACCAGTTGTATCTTCCTGAAGCTACAACCCTAGAGCGACCTTGATTTGACTTGGTTATGTCTGAATTCTCCCCAGGGGCACAGTCAGTGTTACTGGGTCAGTTCTCCAGATGACTCATGCCATCTTTCATTGGACCATTTTCCTGTAAAGATGCACAATACGCAGATGGAGGTGGGAGGCTGGAACATAAACTCCATGTCTTTAACTTTATTCTCAATGTGGGGAGTATCACCCGATTTGTGTACCCTACACACAGAATTGTCCTAAAAATATTTAAAACTATGCAAGTAACACTAATACCATCTGAAATCGTGTGACACCACTGTTTTTGTTTTAAAATAAAGGATTAAAAAGTTCACATTCACAATTCTCCCTATCGCTCTCCTCTCTAGAAGCAACCATTAATTGAGGTTTGAGGACACTTCTCCAGGGTCCTTCCTGTACATTTTCTTTTGGCGCAAAAACACTTTCTTTTTTTTCTTTTCTTTTTCTTTTTTTAAGCCATCTGGTCACACCCCCTTTATACAGTTTTTTTACTATTCAGAATTCAGGGACTATCCACAGGGGCACCGTGTTGCTGAGACGGTGTTACACACGACTTAACCACGCTGCTTCCCTCACGTCAAAGCCACGTCCTCGTTTCACAGGTGAGGAAACTCAGCGAGACCCTGAGGGGAGACTTGCGTTGGCAAGTTCAGTGACGCAAAGCAAACGAACAATCCTCCTTGAAACCTCCCGTGTGTCGGAGCCCGCGCCCGCCGCCTCCCTGGCGCGCTGGTTTCTGGGGTTTCACTCCTGCTGCGCTAGGTTAGCCAGGCCGTTGGTTTATAGAGGTTAGGAAGCCGCTCCAGCGCTGAGATGTAGGATTTCTATTTTGTTGGGAGCCGCAGGACATCTAGTAGAGTGCGGTGGAGCTGCCCAAAGGATAAACGCCACGATCAGCAGTTGGATCTATCGACGAAACTTGTTTAACAGACATGCGAAGGACCTACTACGGGAAGCCAGGACTCCAAACCGAGTCCATCAAGCTGGCCTGGCAGCTCGGAGAGGCAGGCGCTGGAGGTTTGCAAAGAGGATGCGGCCAGCAGGCAGCAACCGAGCAGCCAACCCGCGGAGCGCACAGAGCGCTCCGGCGCGGTGGGCAGTGCGCCTGCGCGGGCCGCGGGGGCGGGGCCCCGGAGGGGCGGAGCCTGGGGCGGTCAATGAGCCTGCGCAGGCCGCGCGCCGAGGTGGGGGAGGGCGGTCCGTGTGTGTCTGTGTTGTTGTTCGGCGGCGACGGCGGCGGCGGCGGCGGCGGCGGTAAGATGGCTGCCCACGGGGGCTCCGCGGCGTCCTCGGCGCTGAGGGGGTTAATTCAGCAGTTCACCGCCATCACCGGTAAGAGACGCGGTTACCGGAAGGTGGAGAGTGGGGTCCGGAGCGGGCAGCGGGGCTGCCCCGGGCTCGCCCCTTACCTTCGTGCGTCCCTCCCTCGGGCTTCACCCACAGCTCTCGTCCTCCCTCCGGAGGAAGAGGCGACGACGGCGTCGGGGTCTCCGGGTTCAGGCGGGAGACACCCCGCTCGCGCTCCCCTTCCCCTCCTCCGCGATCTCCTCGCAGTACGGAGGGATAACCCCCTTTACCTCCTGCCTGCCTAGCCCGGGGAGGGTCGGGCCCTCCGCCCTCGCCGGCCGGGGGACCTGGGGGCGGGGAGGAGTGGGGGGCCGCACCCGGGCCACCGCCCTCCTCCATCGTCGTCTCCTCGGTGTGCAGTCCTGGGGAGCCGCGCATCTCCTCACCTGCCTTTCCCTTTCTTCCCGGCCAGGTCAGCCTCTCCCCGTGAACCCTCCCCTCCCCCGGCGCTGGCCTGCCCTTCCCCTTTCTGGGCCCCTTGGAGCCATCGGTGTGGCCCTGGCGTGTGCGGGCCCTCCCGCCTTCACGCGAGGCTGAGGGGTACGGCGGCGCCTTTACACATCCCAGGGGACAGGCCGCCAGAAATGGGGGTGCCGAGGAGTACCTTAGAGACCGAGGCTTTAGGAGAATAGTGAGGGGGCACCCCCAAGCTGAAGACGAGAGGCCTGGAGGAGTCCTGGGTGGCGTTTCCCACCTCCCCATCATAAAATCGTAAGGATTGAGACCATGGCGCCGGGGCCTCCTGCTGATAGAATAGGGAAGACGGCAGAAACTTCTCGGGGAGAAAATGTGCGGCTGGGGGTTAGTGTCCCCCAAAACCCTAGGCCTGGTTTTTCCCTTTGCTCTGGACCCCTGCGAAGGGCCCAGACAGGTCTTACCGCCTGGAGGAGAGGCCCTGAGCCATTCTATGAATTCTCTAGGTCTTGTTTCTCTCTGATGGTGCTGAACTTTTTTTGCATGAGTTATTAGAGGGCGGAGCAAATGATGAAGTTCTCCGTGGAGTGATTTGAGAGACGAGTACTCCATGTGCCTGAGTGTAATTTTGCCGTTCTGGTTTGTCATTTTGGAAGGAGGTCAGAATGTTAGTTCCTTTTCTTAACAGATCTGTACTTCGTGTGGTAGCAGTTTGTTAGACACAGAGAATGTTTCCACCGGGTCCTGCTTGGACATGCAGGATATGGTTAAGTAGATTTTTAGGTTGTTTTACCCAGTACAGGTTTTATTGAAGTTGCTGTTTCATAACGAAAGCAGTTTTATTTATTTATTTATTTATTTGCTCTGCAATGATAACTACATGTTTGATGTGTTGTTACCTAGTTTGTGGCATGAAACATGACATCAAAGTAGGTAAAGGCAAATTTGTGATGAAAGAGTGATGAGGAGTGAGTGGTAACTTTTCATAATATTTTTAAACATGTGATTGGTTTATTAAAGTTGTAATGGATTTCCCAGTGTTTAACCAGGTTTGTTACAGAGACAGAAAATTATTGTGTAAATAAGTTAGTATGCTACATTATATTTGTAGAGAATTTTTGTAGAATTAAAATGCACATTTATGTATCTTTAGATTTTCTAGAGATGGTTTAAAATGCCATTTAATTGCAGTTTCATATATGACCCTTACTATTAGCATTTTTTTTTTTTAAATCTTTATTTGATTTGAGAGGGAGAGAAAGAGAGAGGTACCTTCCTTTCAGCTGCTGGTTCACTCCCCAAATGCTCACAGTAGCTGGGGTTGGGCCAGGCTGAAGCAGGAGCCAGGAACTCCATCCTGGTCTCCCATGAGGTAGCAGAGACCCAGGTACCTGAGCCATCACCGGCTGCTTCTCAGGGCGCAGGTTAGCAGGAAGCCGGACTGCAGCTGAGCTGTGCCACACTGATGTGCACGCCACAAGCCGGGTCTTCACTGCCGTGCCAGATGCCCACTCCTCACTCTTTCTTCTCCTGCAACATTTTTAGTAGATATACATGAAACTCAAAGTGTGGTGAGACAGATTGACTCCTTACTTGCTGTAGGGCTGTTTTCCAGTTGGACAGCTTGTTTCCTGGTTACAGGTCTCCGTATTGCTGAGTCTGATTAGAGTCCCTCAGTAGACCAGTGGTATCTGGAATTCTACAGAGGGGCAAATAACCTTACACTGTTCTTGATGTGCTGTGGATTTCTATTGATGATTTTTGGGTCTGTTTTTACTAGATAGTGATTAACCATTAGAAACACATGATTCCTTTAAGCCAGAGGTGAGGAACCGTTTTTCTGCCAAGGGCCATTTGGATATTTATAACATCATTTGCGGGCCATACACAATTAACAGCTTGAAAATTAGCCTGCTATAGATTTATTGAATTCCGAGTCTCGCTGGCTGTTGCCTTGGCAGGGCCAGACCAAATGATTTCCTGGGCCTTGTATGGTTTGTTGGCTGGACACTCCTTACCCCTGCTTTAAGCCTTTTTTAACATACCTTAGAAAGAACTTTTCAGCGTTCTAAAATGTGAATTCTCATGTATTTTTTTTTTAATATTTATATATTTATTTGAATGTCAGAGTTAACACAGGGAGAGAAGGAGGCAGAGAGAGAGAGAGGTCTTCCATCCGCTGGTTCACTTCCCAGTTGGCCGCAACGGCCGGAGCTGTGCTGATCTGAAGCCAGGAGCCAGAAGCTTCCTCCGGGTCTCCCACGTGGGTGCAGGGGCCCAAGGACTTGGGCCATCCTCTACTGCTTTCCCAGGCCATAGCAGAGAGCTGGATCAGAAGTGGAGCAGCCGGGACTCGAACCAGTGCCCATATCGGATGCTGGCACTGCAGGCAGCGGCTTTACCCGCTGCGCCACAGTGCCGGCCCCTTATGTATTTTAAATTGTGTTTATGATTAGGAGGTATTTGATATATATTCATGCCTGGATGAATTAAACTGAACTTAAGAGTTTATGCTCTGATTTCAAAAAGTTTTACTTATCTGGAAACTAAAGCTGCTGGTAAAAGCAAATGTATCTTGAAAAAAATGAGTTTTACTTTTTGTGTAGCATTTGGAAGTAGAAGAGAAAATGGAAAGATTCTATGTACTTATTAGAAAGGAAGCGTGAAGGCCGGTGCCGCGGCTCAATAGGCTAATCCTCCGCCTGTGGCGCCGGCACCCTGGGTTCTAGTCCCAGTCGGGGCACCAGATTCTGTCCCGGTTACCCCTCTTCCAGGCCAGCTCTCTGCTGTGGCCCGGGAGTGCAGTGGAGGATGGCCCAAGTGCTTGGGCCCTGCACCGCATGGGAGACCAGGAGAAGCACCTGGCTCCTGGCTTCAGATCAGCGAGATGGGCCTGCCACAGCAGCCATTGGAGGGTGAACCAACGGCAAAAAGGAAGACCTTTCTCTCTGTCTCTCTCTTTCTCACCGTCCACTCTGCCTGTCAAAAAAAAAAAAAAAAGGGAGAGGGAGAGAGTGTGACTTCCATCTGCTGATTTTTCTCTGAATAAATTGTATTTATTACCCACACTGGCCTGGGCTGGTTTGAGACTGGAACCTGTAACCAGGAGGAATACCACTCAAGTCTCCCATTTGGGTGTCAGGAATCCAATTACTTGAGCCATCACTGTGGTCTCCTGGGGTCTATATTAGCAGTAAGCTGAAATCAGGAGCCAGAATCAGGAATTGAACCCAGGAAGTCTGTTGTGGGATGCAAGTATCCTAACTGCTAGGCCAAGTGCCCACTATATGAAAGATTTTTTTTTTTGACAGGCAGAGTGGATAGTGTGAGAGAGAGAGACAGAGAGAAAGGTCTTCCTTTTTGCCGTTGGTTCACCCTCCAATGGCCACCGCGGCCAGCTCATCGCGCTGATCCGAAGGCAGGAGCCAGGTGCTTCTCCTGGTCTCCCATGCTGGTGCAGGGCCCAAGGACTTGGGCCATCCTCCACTGCCTTCCTGGGCCATAGCAGAGAGCTGGCCTGGAAGAGGGGCAACCGGGCTAGAATCCGGCACCCCAACCGGGACTAGAACCTGGTGTGCTGGTGCCGCAAGGCGGAGGATTAGCCTGTTAAGCCACGGCGACGGCTAATATGAAAGATTTTTAATATTTTGTTTCTCACCAAGTAGAACAAATCTCTCTGTCTTTGTATGTATGTATGTATATAAAAATGATGAGCTTGGGGGCTGACTCTGTGGCGCAGCAGGTTAATGCCCTGACCTGAAGCGCTGGCATCCCATATGGGCGCCGGTTCTAATCCCGGCTGCTTCTCTTCCGATCCAGCTCTCTGCTATGGCCTGGGAAGGCAGTAGAAGATGGCCCAAGTCCTTGGGTCCCTGCACCCGCATGGGATACCCAGAGAAAACTCCTGGCTCCTGGCTTCAATCTGCACAGCTCCGGCCGTTGCGGCCATCTGGGGGGTGAACCAGCAAATGGAAGACCTCTCTCTCTCTGCCTCTCCTCTCTCTGACTTTCAAATAAATAAATAAATCTTTTTAAAAAAAGGGATGAGCTTGAAGAAATGACTGATTTTTAAGAAAATTGTTAAAAAGATAGTATGACAACATAAAGTAGTTTTGAAAAAAGGAAGAAAGCTAATTTTTCACTCTTACAGCAGCCTTTATGTTACATGTTATCTTCCAATTCATATACATACTATATATACATACATGTGTGTATGTTTTTATATATATGCTTCCTGGAAAAGGATTATTTATTTGAAAGGCAGAGTGAGAGAAAGCAGAGACAAAGAAAAAGAGTCTTCCATCCTCTGGTCCATTCCCCAAATGGCCCCAATATCCTAGACTGGGCAAGGCTGAAGCCAGGAGCCAAGGACTCTATCTGGGTCTTCTACGTGGGTGGCAGGGACTCAGGTACTGGGTCATCATTAACTACTTCCTTGGTGCATTAGCAGGAAGGTGGATCAGAAGAGGAGTAGCCACACAAGTGGCACTATGATATGGGATGTTAGTGTCCCAAGCAGTGGCTTAACTTGCTGTGCCACGATGTACCCCCCCACCATGTGTGTACTTGTTTTTACACTGTGGATTATAGTATATGTAGTATAGAATTCTGAAATTTTCACCTTATGTGATAAATATTCTTTCTGTGATTAGACTGATAAACAACGGCCAGGCTAATGTGTTCTTTGAAGTAGTCACATTGAGAAGTTCCCTTTTCCATTGATGCCTTCAGAGTCATTAAAGCTATATAAGAAAATGAATCCTGTTACCTTACGGTCATACCACATCTTACAATAGTACGGTTTTATCTCCTTTGATATTTATCATACTTGGCTTTGGATGATTGTTGCCTCCTTTCAGAAATATCAGTTCTTAAAATGTGAAGAAAGAATATGCTGTTGGAGCTTTCTCTTTTTTAAAAAAAGATTTATTTTTACTTATTTGAAAGGCAGAGTTACGGAGAGGTGGAGGCAAAGAGAGAGAGAGGTCTTCCATCCACTGGTTCACTCTGCAAATGGCCCCGACGGTTGGAGCTGAGCCAACCCGAAACAAGGAGCCAGGAGCTTCCTCAGGGTCTCTCTCGCCGGTGCAGGGGCCTAGACACTTGAGCCATTTTCTACTGCTTTCCTAGGCCATAGCAGAGAGCCGAGACTTGAACCCCTGCCCATATGGGATGCCAGCATTGCAGGCAGTGGCTTTACTTGCTATATCACAGCACCGGTATCTGTTGAATCTCTTGTAAAGAACAATTTTTAAAAATGTTTGGAGCAGGTGCTGGCGCTGTGGTGTAGCGGGTAAAGCTGCCGTCTGCAGTGCTGGCATCCCATGTGGGCACTGGTTTGAGACCTAGCTGTTCCATTTTCGATCCAGCTCTCTGCTATGGCCTGGGTAATTAGTAGAGGATGGCCCAAGTCCTTGGGCCCCTGTACCCGCATGGGAGACCTGGAGGAAGCTCCTGGCTTTGGATCAGCGCAGCTCTGGCCGTTATGGCTAGTTGGGGAGTGAACCAGTGAATGGACGACCTCTCTCTCTGCTTCTCCTTCTCTTTGTAACTTTGACTTTCAAATAAATAAATCTTTAAAAAAAAAGTTTGGCGCCATGGTGGTATCATGTTAACACCAGCTTCAAGGTGGCATCCAGCTGCACATATGCAAAGTGCACACGTGTAAGCAGAATAATTTGTGTGGTGAAAGTGAGAGATGTATAGACTCTAAAGAAGAAGCGAAGATAAACTGGCAATCAGAAGGTGAGGACAGATTGAGGAAATAGAAAGTAGAGGTTGAGAAGAGTACAAGAGGTCGCTAGTATGGGATTTCATAGAGCTTTGTGCGGAATAGGCTCTTCATACTTGATGAAATTGTAGAATCTCAGTACAAGAGCCCTTAGTTTAATCTTTCTTCAAAATTGTTGAATGAATGCATACTTACTAGAAAGAAACTGTGGTTGTGTAATATCTGGCTTTGTGGCTAGTTTCCATTCATATATATTTTTTTAAGATTTATTTATTTATTTGAAAGAGTTACACAGAGAGAGGAGGAGAGGCAAAGAGAGAGAGAGGGAGGTCTTCCATCTGCTGGTTCACTCCCCAATTAGTCCCAATGGCTGGTACTGTGCTGATCCGGAGCCAGGAGCTTCTTCTGGGTCTCCCATGCGGGTACAGGGGCCCAAAGACTTGGGCCATCTTCTACTGCTTTCCCAGGCCATAGCAGAGAGCTGGATTGAAAATGGAGCAGCCAGGTCTCAAACCAGCACCCATATGGGATGCCGGCACTGCAGGTGGCAACTTTACCTGCTATGCCACAGCGCCGGCCCCCATTCATATTCTTTTGTGTAGTACTTTCCTCTTGGATTAGTGTTAAAATTGCTATAAGTTCTCTGACAGGAAAAGTGGTCAAGTGTTCTAGATATTAAAGTAAATTGGAATTTTAAGAACTATTTCTTAATGATAATGAAATTTGAGCAGCAGTTTAAAGGAGATCCTTTATTTGAGCTGTGAATGGGGTCCTAGTAGTAAATTCAGTATATAGTGATAGACTTTCATATGCCAGGCGTGGTTCAGATCCTGGGGATCCAACTGTGAGCAAGACATGGTATCTGTCCTCAGAAAGCTTGAAGTTTAATGGGAAAACAGGTAGGTAGGTACTGTAATTTAGTGAGTGAATGGTAAGGAGCTAATGTGAGAACACACAAAGAGAGAGATCAAGGAAGGCTTCGCAGAAGTAATTTCTTTTTTTTTTTTAAAAAGATTTATTTATGTATTTGAAAGGCAGAGGTACAGAAAGAGAACGAGAAGCAGAGAGAGAGAGAGAGAGAGAGAATGAGAGAGAAATCTTCTATCTGCTTGTTCACTCCCTAGATGGCTGCAACAACCCAAAGCGAGGAGCCAGGAGCTTCTTCCAGGTCTCCTCTGTGGGGGTGGCAGAGACCCAGGGACTTGGACCATCTTCCACTGCCTGTCCAGGCCATTAGCAGGAGGCTGGATCGGAAGTGGAGCAGCCAAGACTCTAGCCAGCACTGCAGGTGGCAGCCTAACTGGCTGAAAGAGTTGTTTCCTGCAAGAGAAACATGTGCAGAGAGTTGGAGGAGAGAGGAGAGACAATAGGTTTAGGGACTTAATGATAATTCCCTAAAAAGCATAGCCAGTGGCAGATGCAAAAATGGAACGGAAGAGATAAGTTGGTGCCAGCATAGGGCCTTGTAAGCCATGTTAAGAATTCTGGCCTTATTTTGAGTATAGTAGGGAGTCAGTTAAGAATACATATATTATTAAAAAGATTTATGTATTTAAAGGAGGGGGGGGTGAGGGAGGGAGGGTAGGAGGGGAGGGAGGGAGAGGTGTCTTCCATCCACTGGTTCACTCTCCAGATGCCCCCCAACAGCCAGGACTGGGTCTCTGACATGGGTGGCAGGAACCAAGTACTTGGGTCATAATCTGATTCCTCCCAGGTGCATTAGCAGGAAGCTTCATTGGAAGCATAGAGGGAACTTGAGCCCAGGCATTCTGATGTGGGATGCAGGTGCCCCAAGCAGTGGCTTAACTTGCTGCGACTTGATGCCCACCCCCAGTTATGGGTTTTAATTAGGGGAATGATATAATCTGGTATGAGTCTTTTTTAAGATTTATTTATTTATTAGAAAGAGTTACACAGAGAGAGAAAGAGAGTCAGAGAGAGAGAGAGAGAGAGAGGTCTTCCATTTGCTGGTTCACTCCCCAATTGGCCGCAGAGCTGGAGCTGTGCTGATCCAAAGCCAGGAGCCAGGATCCTCCTCTGGGTCTCCCACATGGGTGCAGGGGCCCAAGGACTTGGGCCATCTTCTACTGCTTTCCCAGCCATAGCAGAGAGCTGGATTGGAAGTGGAGCAGCCTTGACTCGAACCAGTGCCCATATGGGATACCAGCACTGCAGGCGGCAGCTTAACCTGCTGTGCCACAGCACTCACTGGCCCCTGATGTGAGTTTTTTTGGAAAGAGCTGCTTGGCTGTAGAGAAGCGGTAAACATAGAGGTAGGTAGAAGACTATTACATTACTCTAAGAAAGATATGTTATCAGAGAAGTGGGCTCTCAAAAATATGGGGAGGAATCAGGAGTCAAGATGAAATTTGGGAATATGTTTTGGACATCTGAGTATATGTGTAAGTTCTATTAATGACAGTTTGATAGTAGAAGAGGTTTGGGGACAAGGTGATTAGTTCAGTTTTGGCTGAGTCAGGGTGCTGTTGATGGGGTTTCCAAATGGAGCTGTTCAGTAAGCAAATGCATATTTGGGTCTAGAAGAGATCTGTCTTATTGATGGTAGTTAAAGCTAGGAAGATGACATCTTGCAGGGAAGAGGGAAAAGTGTAATGTGAGAAAATAGTTGAGTCCTGGAAACAAAGCTGCAGGAATACCAACATCTTGGGGGACTGCAAGGAAGACTCAGAAGAAACCAAAATGGAGGAAAATCAGGAGAGTGATGGCACTTCACACATCAGGAGAGTGGCGATACTTTACATACTAGGTAGGCGCTGCTGGAAATGAGCAGTCATAGATCTTTTGTTTGGTTATTTGTTAAGGTTGGAAGGTATCTTAGAGACCATCTTGACCAGTTTTCGAGCCAAACAGATAAGAAATTGGATACTCAGAGAAATAAAATAACAGGGTTATAGGTCTATTTCAGTGCTTCTCAAATGTATTTATAAGAAAAGACTTCCTCCCCTTTAAAAAGGTTTTTTTTTCCCCCAATCTTTATATACAAGTACTTTTGCAAAATACAGTGAACATTTAGAAGACATACAAAATATAAGCTCATATTCTTTTTAACATTAAGGTATAAATAGCCCTTTAAATTTTTTGTTGTTGTTTGAGAGGCAGAGAGTGAAGACTTTGGGGAGGGAGGAGTGTGCACTCCCCTTCCCTTTGTTCCTCTCCAAATGCCTCAGGAGTCCTCTGGGTGTTAGGGGCCCTACTATTTGCATCATTGCCTTCTGCCTCTCAGGGTCTGCATTGGTGGGAAGCTGGAACCAGGAGCCAGAGCCAGGAGACAAATCCATGCACTCTGATATGGGATGCAGGCATCCTACTTCCGGGCCAGATGCCTGCCCCAACTTTTAATTGCTTCATGTCAACAGACATAAATTACTCTATCAGATTTCTGTAAAAGTTTCCAAATATTTCCACTGGAACTTGTATTTTTATTTGATTGTAGACTAGTGAGAGATAGCTGCTTTGAGCACTACACTTTGGTAGCAGTGGTCTAGGCAGTGGTAGAACAGGGACTCTGACCCTGGTATCTTTATTCCCAGGCTCCTGCATTTTCCATTTTATCACTACTTCCCTCACTATAGTAACTTGTTTTGATCCAATAAATATTTGCTTTCTTTATCCTCTAACTTAGTAATTTCATTTCCTTTGTACTTAATAAATGTTTTATGTGAATATATTAAAAATATTTTTTTCTGGGGGCCAGTGTTGCAGCAGGTTAGGCGACTCTCTGTGACACTGGCATCCCATATGGGCACTGGGTGCTCCTGGATGCTCTACTTTGGATCCAACTCCCTACTAATGGCCTGGGAAAGCAGTAGAAGTGCTACCCACGTGGGAGGCTCTAGAGTTCTGGGTTCCTGGCTTTAGCCTGTCCAGGCTCTGACTGTTGGTGGCCATTTGGGAAGTGAAGCAGTGGCTGGAAGATTTCTCTGTGTGTGTTTGTCACTCTGCCTTTCAAATAAATCAGTTTTTTAAAAAATAAAAATACAGGCCGGTGCCGCGGCTCAATAGGCTAATCCTCTGCCTGCGGTGCTGGCACCCCGGGTTCTAGTCCTGGTTGGGGCTCCAGATTCTGTCCCGGTTACCGCTCTTCCGGTCCAGCTCTCTGCTGTGGCCCGGGAGTGCAGTGGAGGATGGCCCAGGTCCTTGGGCCCTGCACCCGTATGGGAGACCAGGAGAGGCACCTGGCTCCTGGCTTCGAATCAGTGTGGTGCGCCGGCCGCAGCGGCCATTGGAGGGTGAACCAACGGAAAAGGAGGACCTTTCTCTCTGTCTCTCTCTCTTACTGTCTACTCTGCCTGTCAAAGAAAAAAAAAAAATTCTATTCTTTTAAGATTTATTTATGGGGCTGGCACTGTGGCATAGCGGTTAAAGCCATTGCTCGCAGCACTGGATCCCTTCTGGGCACTGGTTCGAGACCTAGCTGCTCCACTTCTGGTCCAGATCCCTGTTAATGTATCTGGGAAAGCAGCTGAAGATGGCCCAAGTGCATGGGCCCCTGCACCCACATGGGAGACATAGAAGAAGCTTCTAGCTTCTGGCTTCAGATTGGCACAGCTCTGGCCATTGTGGCCATTTGGGGAATGAACCAGTGGATGGGCGGTCTCTCTGTCTCTCCCTTTCTCTCTCTATAACTCTGCCTTTCAAATAAATAAATAAATCTTTAAAAAAAGATTTATTTATTTATTTGAAAGGCAGAGTGATTACGGTGGTAGAGAGAGAGAGAGAGGGAGAGGGAGAGGGAGAGGGAGGAGGGAGGGAGGGAGGGAGGGAGAGAGGGAGAGAGGGAGACAGACAGAGAAGATGATCTTCCCAACTGCTGGTTCAGTCTCCAAATGGCCACAGCAGCCAGGTCTGGGCCAAGTCGAAACCAGGAGTGAGGAACTCTATTCTGGTCACCACAAGACATGAGTGGCAGGGGCATTCCCAGATGCAGTAGCAGGAGCTGGATTGGAAGTAGAGCAGCCAGACTCAAACCAGCACTCTTATATGGGACACTGGTGGCAAAATCATCAGCTTAACCTACTGCATACAGTGCCAACTTTATTTTTATTTTTGAAAGCTTCAAAATTCTAGTGTTGGCAACTTATGAGACTAAACTTTTGAGTTATTTTTCTCAACCATCACCCACTCCCATTTCCTTGATGGGTCCTCTAGTTTATTTTGTGATTCTTGGGGGGAGATATGGAACCAAAATGTAACCTTTTTGTACCCCTGTCATTTCTATTTAGTGATTTTTTTTTCCCGATCTCTGCCTGCATTGGTTCCTTGATGGTTGTGAAGAGACTGCTCTCTTTTGGCACTGAAAGTAGTGTAGAGAATAGGCATGAGACACTATAAAGTTTGGAATATCTTGATTCCTCCAAGCTGTGGTGGAGACAAACTGCATTATGGGTTTTGGACTGTTCCCTCTATCAGGTCATTAATGGAGAAAGGGTGTGAACTAGGAGACAGCAGAAAGGAAATGACCACTCATGAGTTGTGTGCCGCAAGCTGGGTTAAGTCATTCCCTTTGGTACTGTTAGCAAGCTTAAAACAGATGGAATGACGAAAAGGTAAGGGATAAATGAAGAAAAAAAGGTACATGTGGTGAGAAAGAGTAAAGTGGGACCGAGTCTTGCCATAGATTATAGATTACTAGGTTAGGTAAGCTACTCTGCTGCTAGCTATAATATTAGAACCAGAAAAAAAGCCCATTTTTTTTAAAAAAAGATTCATTTTTTATTTGAAAGGCAGAGTTGCAGAGAGAGAGAGAGAGAGGTCTTCCATTCGCTGGTTTACTCCCCAACTGGCCATAACGGCCAGAGCTGCGCTGATCTGAAGCCAGGAGCCAGGAGCTTCCTCCAGGTCTCCTACATGGGTATAGGGGCCTAAGTACTTGGGCCATCTTCTACTGCTTTCTCAGGCCATAGCAGAGAGCTGGATGGAAAGTGGAGCAGCCAGGTCTCAAACCAGTGCCCACATGGGATGCTGGCACTGCAGTGGTGGCTTTTACCTGCTAAGCTACTGTGCCAGCCCAAAACAAGCCCATTTTAACAAGTTTGCAGATAGTTTAAGTCTGCAAACTTGTTTTGTCATTCTTCCATTTAAAGATAGGCTCTTTATTTAACTATAATAAAATAGAAACCCACATTCTTTATAGCTGACTCATCGAAAGTTGTTATACCTCAGAGTACGTAGGTAAAACTTGGAACCTTTGTTTTTCCCTTATTTCATTTAGCTCGCTCAGATTTTTCTCTTCCTTCTCAGTTAACCTTCACCTCCTTATGTTCGTCTGTTTGGTTCAGGAGGAGTGTTACTGGCATTCATGGTGAGACAGTTTGTCCTGGTGTAGGACTGTTTTATCCATCGCAGAAGGTTTAGCACTTGCACTACTCATTTCCTGCAGCTGCTGTAACAGATTACTGCAGATTGTGTGGTTTAACATACATTTATTCTCTCACAGTTCTGGAGGCCAGAAGTCTTTTTCAATCTGTCACAGCACCTCTGGCTTCTCTCCGCTAAAAGCCAGGGGAGTGCCTCCCACTCACTCCCCAGTCACTTTGAGTCACCAACAGTGTTCTCCTGGCTGCTAAGTGCCTCAAGTACCTGAGGAACCACTGAACCTTTCATTATCTTTCAGACTTTCAGTGATTTTTCTGTTTCTTTGTTGTTGTTCTTCTTCTTTTTAATTTGACAGAGTTAGCAGTGAGAGAGAGAAAGGTCTTTCCATTGGTTCACCCCCCAAATGCCCGCTATGGCCGGATCTACGCTGATCCAAAGCCAGGAGCCAGGTGCTTCTTCCTGGTCTCCCATGTGGGTGCAGAGGCCCAAGCACCGGGCCATCCTCCACTGCTTTCCCAGGCCACAGCAGAGAGCAGGACTGGAAGAGGAGCAACCAGGACTAGAACCCGGCACCCATATGGGATGTCGTTGCTGCAGGCAGAGGCTTAACCAAGTGAGCCACGGCGCTGGCCCCTGTTATTCTTTAAAAAATTTATTTGAAAAGTAGAGTTACAGAGAGGGAGAAACACAGAGAGAGATCTTCCATCTGCTGGTTCACCCCCAAATGCCTGGGCCAAGATGTAGCCAGGGGCCATTAACTTCATCCGGGTTCTGGGTTTCTGCTGCTCCTCTGCCAGATTTTCTTTTCCTTGACTACTAGGAGTGAGCAAAGCTCTTTGGCAGCTGGGAGGGTCTGCCCAGAAGGGCTGGCTGCCTGCCCTGGGATGCCTCTCAAGATGGCCTCACCTGGACTTTGATGGGGTTCTAATGCAGGATGCTTTCCTGATTGGTCAGTGTGTATGCTAATGAGGCGTACTACATGAACCCATCAGAAAACGGACATTGGAGTAGCCTGTTTTCACAAAAATGTGCAGTGTTCCCAATCAGATCCTTTCAGCAGAGTCAACATCTGAAGATTACATTGTATGTTTCCCCTGTCTCCTGTCTCCCCCTCCTTTAGGGCTCCTGTGTTTTCTTTTTCATTGCTATGTTTTCCTTTCCTTTCGGGGGACCCCTGGAGTTCCTGTCACCTGCATCCCTTGTGAACACTGGTTTGAGTCCCGATGACTCCATTTCAGATCCTGGTAATGTACCTGAGAAAGCAGCAGCAGATGGCCTGAGTACTTGGGCCGCTGCACCTGTGTGGGAGACCCGACTGGAGTTATGGCCATTTGGGGACTATGAGCCATTGGATGGAAGATACCTCTCTTTCATTGTCTCTGTAACTTCTCCTTTCAAATAAATAAGTCAGTGTTAAAAGAAAAAAGAATTGTACCATGTTCTTTAATATGAGTTTGCTTAGTTTACATAAGCTATATCCTTACTTTGGATATAGCTGGAGTAATTGGTCACTTGCTTAAAGCCACGTAACTAGTGAATGACAGAACTAGAATTCAAACCCAGGCTGATCTGAATAGTTCCCAGGTTCTTAATGTCTGTGTTGGCCTAATACAACAGGGACTGCTGAGACAGAGGCAGAATTTTGGTGTCTGTCTTCAGGTGTTTGGTGTCTATCTTCAGGTGTTCCCTGTCTTGTTGGTCCCCTAAGTTACACCCATATGGCATTTCATTTAGATCTTTCTTACCTTTCCCCCGAGAAGTCACTAGCCATTTAAGATACTAAAGCTACTTAAATCCTTTCTTTTTCCCTCTAAGTCAACACTCTTACTCTCTAGCAACCCTCAATTCATTGTTACTGGCTTTTAAGAGAAAGCAATATGACTGAATTAAGTTGCATTGTGAAATGATTTGATACATACTTTTTTAAAAAAAATTTTATTTATTTGAGAGGTAGAGTTACAGAGAGAGAGAGGGAGAGACAGAGTTTCTTCCATCCGCTGGTTCACTCCCCAAATGGCCACATTGGCTGGAGTTGCGCTGATCCGGAGCCAGGAGCCAGGAGCTTCTTCCGGGTCTCCCATGCTGGGGCAGAGGCCTAAGGACTTGGACCATCTTCTACTGCTTTCCCAGGCCATAGCAGAGAGCTGAGTTGGAAGAGAAGCAGCTGAGACATGAACTGGCGCCCATATATGATGCTGGCACCACAGGTGGAGGCTTAGCCCACTATGCCGCAGCCCTGGCACTCATATACTTAACTCTTAAATAAATGTTTATTATTAGTAAATAGGATGCTTGTTTTCTCAAATTTCTTGGTAGTATGTTTGGTAGCATTATAAGTGAAAAAATTTAGGTAGTTCGGAAAAGACTTTTTTTTTTTTTAATTTTTTTTTTTTTTTTTTGACAGGCAGAGTGGACAGTGAGAGAGACAGAGAGAAAGGTCTTCCGTTTTGCCGTTGGTTCACCCTCCAATGGCCACCGCGGTAGGCGCGCTGCAGCCGGCGCACCTCGCTGATCCGATGGCAGGAGCCAGGTGCTTCTCCTGGTCTCCCATGGGGTGCAGGGCCCAAGCACGTGAGCCATCCTCCACTGCACTCCTTGGCCACAGCAGAGAGCTGGCCTGGAAGAGGGGCAACCGGGACAGAATCCGGTGCCCTGACCGGGACTAGAACCCGTTGTGCCGGTGCCGCAAGGCGGAGGATTAGCCTAGTGAGCCGCAGCGCCGGCCGGAAAAGACTTTTGTGATGGGTAGAACAGATTGTTGATGGGCTGGCTTGCCTGGTGATTTGCTTTTAGGAAGTGCTTGGTTGGGGTCAGTGTTGTGGCATAGCAGGTAAAGCTGTTGCCTGTAGCACCAGCATCTCATATGGGTTCTGGTTTGAGACCCAGCTGCTCCAGTTCCGATCCTGCTCCCCTGCTAATGTGTTTGGGAAAGCAGTGGAAGATGGCCCAAGTGCTTGGGCTCCTGCACCCATGTGGGAGATCTAGAAGAAGCTCCTGACTCCTGGCTTTGGTCTGGTCCAGCCCCCAGCCATTAACAGCCATTTGGGGGAGTGAACCAGCAGATGGAAGCTAGCGTGCATGCTCTCTCTCCCTCTTTGTCTCCCTTCTCTGTGTACTTCTGACTTTCAGATAAATAATAAATCTTAAAAAAATAAATAAATAAAAACCAACCAAGTTCTTGGTTTCATATCTTTTATTTTACTTCAGAACCCACAAGTGCTCTAAATGGTTTCCATGGTGGTGGCATTGAAGATCTAATAGATTTTGAACTGTAGGAAGGGTGACAACAACAATTTGTAGGTAATGATCATTGTTAGTTGAATTTTCAGTATGAGTGAAAGTAGCCAGCACTGGCTATTTTTACAGCAGAAAGTTCTACTTCTGTTCTCTGTGCTTTGTGTGGTGCTTTAGTGCTTTGCGAGCACTGCAGGTGTGCGTACCTTTTTTCTGCCAAGGGTCATTTGGATGTTTATAACACCATTCCTGGCCGTACAACATTATCATCTTAAAACTATTAGCCTGCTATGGATTTATTGAATTTTGAGTCCTACCTTTGGATGTCTTGGCAGTGCCAGATGAAATGATTTTGCGGACCATTTATGGCCCATGGGTGGGACGTTCCCCATCCCTGACTTAGAGAGACTAAAGCCAAAATGATATAATCTCAGCCATTTAGTTATCTGAAAAGGAGATCAATACTGTAAGAAGCTAGTTTTAGGATTCATTGGAAGGCAGATGTTCCCAGTTCATGCATCTTTCTTCTAGAATAAGTAGCCAGAGCAGTCTACCATGGAGAACTTTAAGTTTTTCCTCCCTCCCTCCCTCCCTTTTTCTCTTTCTTTCTTAAGATCTATTTACTCGTTTGAAAGAGTTATGGAGAGAAAGGGAGAAAGAGATGGAGATCTTTCATCTGCTTTTTTACTCCCCAGATTGCTGCAATGGCTAGGGCTGGGCCTAGCCAGAGCCAGGAGCTTCACCCTGGTTTCCCACATGAGTGGCAGGGGCCCAAGCACTTAGGCCATCTTCTGCTGCTTTTCCCAGGTCATTAGCAGGGAGCTGGATCAGAAGTGGAGCAGGGGCCAGTGTTGTGGCGTAGCAGGTAAAGCTACTGCCTGCAGTGCTGGCATCCCATATGGACACCAGGTCGAATCTGGCTGCTCCACTAATTTTTTTTTTTTGACAGGCAGAGTGGGCAGTGAGAGAGAGAGACAGAGAGAAAGTTCTTCTTTTTGCCGTTGGTTCACTTTCCAATGGCCGCCGCGGCCGGCGTGCTGCGGCCGGCGCACCTCGCTGATCCGTTGGCAGGAGCCAGGTGCTTCTCTTGGTCTCCCATGGGGTGCAGGGCCCAAGCACTTGGGCCATCCTCCACTGCACTCCCTGGCCACAGCAGAGAGCTGGCCTGGAAGAGGGGCAACTGGGACAGAATCCGGCGCCCTGACCGAGACTAGAACCCAGTGTGCCAGTGCTGCAAGGCGGAGGATTAGCCTGTTGAGCCGCGGCGCCGGCCCCGGCTGCTCCACTTCTGACCCAGCTCTCTGCTATGGCCTGGGAAAGCAGTGGCAGATGGCTCAAGTCCTTGGGCCCCTGTACCCATGTGGGAGACCCAGAAGAAGCTCCTGGCTCCTGGCTTCGGATCAGTGCAGCTCTGGCTGGTGCAGCCAAATGGGGAGTGAACCAGCGGATGGAAGACTGGCGCTCTCTCTCTCTCTCTCTCTCTGCTTCTCCTTCTCTCTCTGTTTAACTCTTTCAAATAAATAAATCTTTAAAAAAAAAAAAAAAAAGAAGTAGAGCAGTGTGGACTTGAACTGATACTCACATGGAATGTTGGTGTCGCAGGGGTTAGCTTTACCCCCTATGCCACAGCGCTGGTCCCAGAACTTCAGCTTTCAAAAACCACTGTATAAGTGAATGAATAAAATGGTGGAGTACTAGTAATTAAGAATTACAATACAACACAGCACAACTAGAGCTGATGTAAAAATATTAGGAAGGCACTGAAATAAAGCCTTAGATTTTATGAGTAAGGATATGGAAGCATGTGAGTCTTGAAATTATTTATTAAATTTGTGCTGTTTTTCCCTTATATTATATTTAGTTACCTAATATAAGATTGACTGTTGGAATATATGAACTTCTCCTTTGCCTCAATATGTTGTGTTTGTGGGGTGGGCGTTTGGCCTGGTGGTTAGGACACCAGATAAGACTCCAGTGTCACATTATTGGAGTGCCTGGATTTGAGACTCAGCGTCACTTCCGACTCTAGCTTCCTGCTAATGCAGACCCTGAGAGGTGGTGGCTCAAGGGATTGGGTTCCTGCCACCCATGTAGGAGGCTTGGATTGAGTTACTGGCTCCTGATCTTGGCCCTAGCAAGGGGCTGTTGTGAGCATTTGAGGAGTGTACTAGTAGATGGGAACGTTCTGTCTATGAAATAAATAAATTAAAAGAAAGTAATGTTTAACTACATTCATTTAAAAAAGTTGAATTTGGCTGGCGCCGCGGCTCACCAGGCTAATCCTCCACCTGTGGCTCCGGCACCCCGGGTTCTGTTCCCGGTTGGGGCACCGGATTCTGTCCCGGTTGCTCCTCTTCCAGTCCAGCTCTCTGCTGTGGCCCGGGAAGGCAGTGGAGGATGGCCCACATCCTTGGGCACTGCACCCGCATGGGAGACTGGGAGGAAGCGCCTCGCTCCTGGCTTTGGATCGGCGCAGTGCGCCGGCCATGGCGGCCATTTGGGGGGTGAACCAATGGAAGGAAGACCTTTCTCTCTGTCTCTCTCTCCACCTCTCTCACTATCTAACTCTGCCTGTAAAAAAAAAAAGTTGAATTTGTATTTTTAATATTTCTTTAAATTTTTTTTAAATTTGAAAAGCAAAGTTATAGAGAGAAGGAGGAAAAAGGGTAGGCTAGGGGTGGTGTGGGGGTAAGGAGAGAGAGAGAGAGAGTGATTTCCTAACTGCTGGTTCACTTAAAATGGCCACAATGGCTGGGGTTGTTTCAAGCTGAAGCCGGGAGCTCTTTGTCTCCCAAGTGGGTGGCTGGGGACCAAGTACTTGGGCCATCTTCTGCTTTCCCAGGTGCATTAGCAGGGAACTGGATCAGAAACTGAGCAGCTGGGACTTGAACCTGTTGCTTGTATGGGATGCTGACAATGCAGGTGGCAACTGAACCTATTGTACCACAATGCTGACCCCAAGATTTCCTTTCTTAAAGTGTAATTTTCTTTTGGTGAGACTATACATTTGCATATACTGCAAGTTGGGAATATTTGGCTCAGCTGGTTGGGAACTTGGGGAGAGAAAAGTGAGAACTAGGCCAAGTTCATTAAGTTTTTAAAGTTTGCAAGATAGAAGAGCTAGCAGAGACAAGGATAGAAACTAAGACCCCAAGGAAAAGTATACTTGAACATGTTCCTGTACCTACTTCAGGGTGAGAAGGCAAAGGGAAAGTCCAGAATTTAATGGAAAGGTTGACAGTGTGTTGTTGGAAAAAATGAGGGGACTGATTTGACAGACATCAGTATTCAAATTATGCAAAGCAAGGGCTTTATCAAGTACTCTAAAAGGACCTACCTGAATCTCATAAAGCATGTAGCTGGAGGGAATCGTTGAGAAGTAAGATGAGAGCAAAGGGATATAAAACAGAAGAAAAATAATGGCCAAATCTTGTTTGCAGCTCAAAGGAGATTGAAACTTGATCAATCAGCAACATAGAACTGTTGAAAAGGGAGACAATCAGACTTAAGTTATTATGTAGTGTATGAGGTGTTGAAGGGGAGTGTGAGCAGAAACAGTGAAATGAGGTAGTTATGAGCTGTTGAGGGTGTGAACTAAAACTAGCAGTGGACACAGAGAAGAGGTTGGGTGGGAGTGGTGTTAGATGAAAGTGAAGGACTTGGATCACTGATGGTATGCTCACAGTTGAGGGAAACAGAAGAGTCTGAGAAAGTTTTCTTTTTGTTATTAATAAGACCTTTATTAACAGGTGCTTGCAGTTTGTTGACTTTTTTTTAAATCAAGTTGTAAACATTTATAATAAATTAGAGATGAAGTTCTTAAAAATCTTAACCTGGCCAGATATGAAACAATTTAAAAACATTCAAAGGTGTATTGAGAAATACCAGGCTTTAAAGAAAAATAACCAAAAAGAGAGATCTTTAGGTAGAAATAATAAAAACCTCATGCTTCTGTATAGATAATGCAGATAATTTTAGTAATCTGTCAGTGGGCAAAAAGCAAGTACTTAAGGTCTTCAGCACCAGTCCTTTGTACATTTCTTATTGCTGGAATTCCATATTAATTTCTTCTTGAATGACTACATTGGATTGTGGTAGAGATGGTAAGTTGGCTTTGCTCTACCCCTTCCTGCTTAGCTTCTGCAGCTGATGGCTTCTCATCTGGCGGATCAGCTACTTTTATTTGTATTTTTTATTCTTTTTAAATACTTATTTGTTTATTTGGAAGGCAGAGTTACAGAGAGGCAGAGAGAGAGAGAGGTCTTCCATCTGCTGGTTCACTCCCTGGATGGCCGCAATGGCTGGAGCTGCACTGATCCGAAGCCAGGAACAAGGAGCTTCTTCCTTGTCTCCCACTCGGGTGCAGGGGCCCAAGTGTTGGGCCATCCTCCACTGCCTTCCCAGGCCATAGCAGGGAGCTGGATCAGAAGTGGCGCAGCTGGGACTTGAACTGGTGCCTGTGTGGGATGCTGGCACTGCAGGCGGTGTCTTCATCTGCTGTGCCATAGTGCTGGCCTCTTCACTTCTCTTTAAACTATTTGAAATATATCCCTTTGAAAATTTGTGATGACATTGAAAATTTTGTCAAGTTCATTTATCCTAAATATGCATTGCTGGTTGTTATTTCCATGGTGTAACTGTATTTCTTTGTACATTACATTTAAAACAGAAAAATATACACGTAGTACAAAATTCATAGAAGAATTGTTAATAGATTTGACTAAGGCCTGGCCCCTCTCTCCTTGGTGTTTTACCTAGTGAAATGAAGTACAGTGAAATAATTCTTAGTCAATTTTTAGACATTGATCATACCAGGCAAATATGCTTAGGTGCTGGGGGTACCAAGATAGGAAAACCAGTTCCTGTGTTCAAGAGGCTTCTACTCTTTCAGGGGAGCCAGAGAATAAACTAACATTTACTGTTTAGTAATATATCCATGTTTTATTTATTTGTTTGACAGGCAAAGAGAGAGGGAGTGGGAGAAGGGAGGAAAGAGTTGGAGGGAACACATGCTCCTATCCACTGGTTCACTCCCCCGATGCCTGTGACACCTGGGGCTGGCTGGGGCCAAAGCCAGGAACTAGCAACTGAATCTAGGTCTCCCATGGGTTGCGGGAACCCGATCACTTGAGCCATCACTGCTGTCTCCCAAGATCTGTATTGGCAGGAAGTTGGAGTCAGGAGCAGGAACCAGGTACCAAATACAAGCATTCTGATATGGGACACGGGTGTCTCAACTGGCAGTTTAAGCTATAATCCAAATGCCTGCCCTGAGAGGGAGGCTTTATCCCCCCCCCCTTTTTTTTTTTTGTTAAATCTATGGATAAAAATACCAAGGCATAGGAGACCCATCAAAAAATCACAAATTGCACAAAAGTCATGATGTAATAGAAGCTGATGGAAATGAGACAGTGATTCATGGAGACTGCAGATATTTCTGTCATAGAACTCCAATAAGCTTGATTGATAAGCTGAATAAATGAAATATACAGATAGGAATATGAATTATGGATCTCTAAAACATAACCAAGCAAATGTGGAAATAAATAATAATAGAACTTCTAGTTTTGAAAAATTAGTTGAAGTTAAAAACTCAGTGTACAGTAAAGAAACAGATAGGCATAACTAAAGAGAGAATGTGTAAACTGGAAGATAGCATTGAAGCTGTTATCCAGAATGCAACATAGATGAAAAGATGAGAAGCATGTGAGGATACTTCAAAAAGTTCAAGGAAAATGGAATGAAAGAAGCTGATTTAATTCCAAAAAAATTGAAATCCATGCATGGTTTTTTTTTATAATGAATACCTTTCCAAACTTTTTGAAGACATTTATATGAAAGGAAGGTTTATATGTAAGGGTTAGTGTGAAAAGTTCTAACATGTATCTAATTGGAGTTCCAGAAGGAAAAGTATGAATGGAAGGATGAGGCAATGTAAAATAGAAATGGCTGAGAATTTCTCATAATTAACAGAAGATAATCACTAGGTGGTAGAAGTCCAGTAACTCCAAAGAGAATAAAACCAACTCTGATAATCAGAGTGAAACCTCAGAGGGCCAAAGAGAAAGTTTTTTGTCTTTTAAGATTTATTTTATTTATTTGGAAGAATTCCAGAGAGAGAGGTAGAGACAGAGAGTCTTCCATCCTGTGCCTCACTCCCCAAATGGCTACGGCAGCTGGAGCTGTGCTGATCTGAAGCCAGGAGCCAGGAACTTCTTCTGGGTCTCCCATGTGGGTAGGGGCCCAAGGACTTGAGCCATCTTCCACTGCCTTCCTGGGTGCATCAGCAGGAGTTGGATGGAAGTGGAGCAGCCAGGACTGGAGCTGGCACCCATGTGGAATGCTGCTGCACTAAAGTGCTGGCCCTGAGAAAAGATCTTAAAAGCAACTAGAGATAAGCTACAGACTGCTATGAGAATGTTTTTCTTTAGTCTGACAGCTGATTTCCCAGAAGTGTTGACAGGAACCAGAGGACGTTGGGATGCTGTTTTCAGTGTACTCAGAAGAGAGCTGTGAGACTTGAAATGGTATGCCCAGTAAAACTGTCTTTCAAGAATGACAGCAAAATAAAGATATTTTCAGGCAAGAACTTAGAAGAGCAGTTGCTACCAAAAGAAGGAGGGTCATAATGCAGATAGAAAAAGTCATCCCAAAGGGAAAGTCTGAGATGCTTTTTAGCGGCTGCAAAATGTTCCACCCAATAGATGGTATAAATTTGCATTCACTGTTAGACCTGCTCATGTTGTTTTAAATTCTGCAGTATTACTGAAGCTGTGCTAGACATTATATGACATGTTCATGCATATAGTATTTTATGTAGATTCTTTTGACAAGAAATCCAAATTAGTCTAAAAAGGAATGAATTTTATTTATTTTTTAAAGATTTCTTTGAAAGGCGGTTACAGAGAGGCAGAGGCAGAGAGAGAGAGAGAGAGAGGTCTTCATCTTCTGGTTCACTCTCCAAATGGCCATAATGGCTAGGGCTGGCTAGGCTGAAGTCAGGAGCTTGGAACTTCCGTGTCTCCCTCATGGGTGCAGGAGCTTGAGGACTTGGGCCATCCTCTACTGCTTTCTCAGGCCATAGCAGAGAGCTGGATCATTAGTGAAGCAGCCGGGACTTGAACTGGCGCCCATATGGGATGCTGGCACTGCAGGTGACAGCTTTACCTGCTGGGCCAAAGTGCTGGCCCTGTTTGTTTATTTAAAAGGCAGAGTTACAGAGACTTTTGGGCCAGTGCACCCACGTGGGAGACCTGGAAGAAGCTCCTGGCTCCTGGCTTTGGATTGGCCCAGCTCCGGCTGTTGCAGCCACTGGGAAATGAACCAGCAGATGGAAGACCTCTCTCTGCCTCTGCCTCTCTGTAACTCTGCCTTTCAAATAAATAAATACATCTTTAAGAAAAAAATGATAGGGGTCCCGTGCTGTGTCCCAGTGGGTAAAGCTGACACCTTCAGTGACAGCATCCCACTTGGGCACTGGTTCGAATCCTGGCTGCTGCACTTCCATTCTAGCTCTCTGCTATGGCCTGGGAAAGCAGTGGAAAATGGCCCAGATCCTTGGGTCCCTGTACCCATGTGGGAGACCCAGATGAACTCCTCCTGGCTTCAGATTGGCGCAGCTCCAGCCATTGCAGCCTTCTTGGGAGTAAACCAGCGGGTAGAAGACCTCTCTCTCTCTCTCTCTCTCTCTCTGCCCTTCTGTAACTCTGCCTTTCAAATAAACAAATACATTAAAAAAAAATGACATAACTGCCATTTATTATGACAAAAGAATGCTGTTTTAATGCTGCTTTCTTTTCTAGCTCTTTATATTTCACATCAACCAAGAAAGTAAGTTAACACAGTAAGTTCAACACAAAAGGTCATTCATTCTAAAAGGGAAAAAATATATTAATATGCTTGGCAATTCTGTATTACAATATGAACTGAATATAAATTTCCTTTTAATAAGCTTTTTTTTTTTTTTTTTTTTTTTTTTGCTATTTCAGGTGCAAGTGAAAGTGTAGGAAAACATATGCTTGAAGCCTGCAACAATAACCTGGAGATGGCAGTCACAATGTTTTTGGATGGTGGAGGAATTGCTGAAGAGCCCAGTACCAGTTCAGCAAGTGTCTCTACTGTCAGACCACACACAGAGTATGAATTATTTACTGTTAGGAGTTACCTCTTGCATAAATTAAGTAGTTTTATTTTTATCAAAGTTAAATTGTTCTCTGATTTGGAAAAATTGAAAGTTAAACCTGTGAAAAAGTATCATGAAAATTTTTGTTCGTACATACTTTACATTTTCTAGAGTACTCTCAAGTCTGCTACTTAATCCTCTCATTTACTCATCAAGGGAGCATGTAAGTAAGGGCTTGGTGCAAAGTCCAGGAGGCAGGGCTGCTTGTGGGCTTGAGAGTGGATAGGTGTGGCTGGGAGGGGCTGTGTGCCCTATGGCAACCAAAAAAGAAAAAAAAAGTTTTATAGGATGTCATTTTAGCCACACTTCACTGATGTGGAAGCAAGAACACAGCTGTTTTCCTAAGCCACACTTTACTTAAGTAGTAGTTATGGAAATAAAGCCCAATAAAACTCAGATTTCTCAATTCAAGATTTTCTTACATTGTCACAGGAAAATTTTGAGTTGTCACAAAAATTTTTTGAAAAAGAATTCTGATCTTTTATATCTTAAATAATAGCTACATGTAGTCAGTCATTACAAGCATCTAAAGCATTTGGGACTTCAGTGTAAGAAAATAATAATAGTTAGTGAAGAGATTTGGTAGTTTTTTTTTTTTTTTTTTTTTTTTGACAGGCAGAGTGGACAGTGAGAGAGAGAGAAACAGAGAGAAAGGTCTTCCTTTGCCGTTGGTTCACCCTCCAATGGCCGCCGCGGCTGGCGCACCGCGCTGATCCGATGGCAGGAGCCAGGTGCTTCTCCTGGTCTCCCATGGGGTGCAGGGCCCAAGCACTTGGGCCATCCTCCACTGCACTCCCGGGCCACAGCAGAGAGCTGGACTGGAAGAGGGGCAACCGGGACAGAATCCGGCGCCCCGACCGGGACTAGAACCTGGTGTGCCGGCGCCGCAAGGCGGAGGATTAGCCTAGTGAGCTGTGGCGCCGGCCGAGATTTGGTAGTTTTGACCTATATGACCAATGGGAGTTTGAGGTAAACACAAATTGGGCAAAATTTGTTGGACATGAAACTTGCTCAAAGGAGAGCCACTAATTTTGAAATAAAATAATTTAAAATAGTCCCCAAATGAGACTTAAGTCATTGTTTACAACCTGAGATTGTAAATAAGAGGAATCTTTTCAAATATGTGTTGGCAAATGGCAGGATTTTATTTTTACTAAATTAGAGATAAATTTAAAAAGTCACATCACATATAGACATAATTGCCAGTTCACTAGATCTACTTCAAGATTCTATAGTTTTTTCTCGTTAATGTTGATTATTTATTTCTTTTTTTTTTTTTTTTAATTTTTGACAGGCAGAGTGGATAGTGAGAGAGAGAGTCAGAGAGAAAGGTCTTCCTTTTGCCGTTGGTTCACCCTCCAATGGCCGCCGCGGTAGCGCGCTGCGGCCGGCGCACCGCGCTGATCCGATGGCAGGAGCCAGGTGCTTCTCCTGGTCTCCCATGGGGTGCAGAGCCCAAACACTTGGGCCATCCTCCAGTGCACTCCCTGGCCACAGCAGAGAGCTGGCCTGGAAGAGGGGCAACCGGGACAGGATCGGTGCCCCGACCGGGACTAGAACCCGGTGTGCCGGCGCCGCAAGGCGGAGGATTAGCCTAGTGAGCCGCGGCGCCGGCCGATTATTTATTTCTAGTATTATATTCCATTCTCCCCTAATATATTTCAAGTTAATGGAAATTAATATGAAAACATGATTTTGTTTATAGAAATTTGAATAGCAAATATTCACATTGAGTTAGGGGATTATGTCTGTCCTAATTGTATAAAACATGTTTTCTTAATTGTGTTTAAAAATTGTTTTAATAAATGAATATCTCTTCCTACTGTTATGTTAAGGTTTGATTTAAGATGGTATTACTAGGGCCAGCGCCGTGGCTTAACAGGCTAATCCTCCACCTAGCGGCGCCGGCACACTGAGTTCTAGTCCCAGTCAGGCGCCGGATTCTGTCCGATTGCCCCTCTTCCAGTCCACCTCTCTGCTGTGGCCCGGGAAGAGTGCAGCGCGCCGGCCGCGGCGGCCATTGGAGGGTGAACCAACGGCAAAAAGGAAGACCTTTCTCTCTGTCTCTCTCTCTCTCACTGTCCACTCTGCCTGTCAAAAAAAAAAAAAAAAAAAAAAAAGATGGTATTACTAGCTGATTAACATTGGATATTGGCTCCTATCTCCTAAACTATAATTTTCTCTCTTTCTAGATGATCGTTTTCTCTTCCACACTTCCATTCTTGATAGTTCATAGTCCTGGAACAGATACCCTCAACGATGTGATATTCAAATCTTTCTGGATAGGGGCTACACCTAATCCATTCCCCTAATTGATGTATTTCATTAGATTAAGGTTTATTTATTGAATAACTGAGTTGTCCCTAAGTGGAGACAGTTATACACATATACACATAAAGTGAGATAAATCAATAGTAGATTTATTTAGCAAAATATGGCTTTTAACTTTCTTAGGATAATTAACCTGTTTCTTTTTGATGAAAGGATTAACAGCTTTCTTTTATAGGTGTTTTGTGTCTGTTCTTTCAGATTATTGAAATTCTCTGTGTGAGCAGTAAACTGGTATCTAGCAGGAAGGAATACTTATTTATCCTTTAGGTCTTTTGTTATTGTAGATTTTGTTGTCTGTCTAGTGATTCTTTGATTATAGAATGTTAGTAATTGTTAACAAATGAGTATTCATACTTTATTTTGTAGATTATGTTTTAGAGTTTCAACTCTTAGACGTCAAAACTTGTTCTTAAACTCAGTTATTACTGTTAGAAACACCTGAATAAAAGGTATTATTAGGCCTACCCTAAATAAATTTTTTATGGAATTTATGTGCTTATAATGCAAATAGAAAGATCATGAATTTGGAAGTTACTGTTATACGTTGTTAACGTTAATCAGCACAGTTTAATATTTGAGCTACAGCTATAAAGTAATCAGACTGATTTTTTTTTTTAAGATTTATTTATTTTTATTTAAAAGTCAGAGTTAGAGAGAGAGAGAGGGGTCTACCATCCGATGGTTCACTCCCCAATTGGCCGCAGAGGCCGGAGCTGTGCCGATCCAAAGCCAGGAGCCAGGAGCTTCTTCCAGGTCTCCCCTGTGGGTACAGGGGCCCAAGGACTTGGGCCATCTTCTACTGCTCTCCCAGGCCATAGCAGAGAGCTGGATCGGAAGAGGAGCAGGTGGGACTAGAACCGGCATCCATATGGGGTGCCGGTGCTTCAGGCCAGGGTGTTAACCTGCTGCGCCATAGCACCGGCCCCATCAGACTGATTTTTAAAGGCATTTATTTATATTTAAGTGAGTATTTTTTACAGGAAGAAATGCATTATTAGTAAACTCTGTGGAGGTAAATTTTGAAGAGAATAGACTTTTTAAAGATGTGTAATTACTTTTTCTATTTTGTATGTGAGGGTCCTCTTACCAAGTGAGTCAATCATTACTGCGTTGGCTCCTTCATAATTAGTATAAAATTCACTGTGTATTTGTCTAAGCTTATTTTGTGATATCCTTGTGATGTAACTATATTTTCCATCTCTCTGGATAAGTTTCTAATCTTTTTTTCCCTCTTAAAGAATTGAGGAGTAGAAAACTTGAGGGGGAAAGGGAAACATTAATTAATTATTCTTTCTTTATAAGCCATTTGAATTATATATGTCAGGTACTTTATTCCAGTTACGTTATATGGAAGCCATCTAAAACACTTACCATGGTTCCTAAAAGTCATTTAAGTCTGGTGTTCATTTTACTTGTTAATTTGAATGCATTTGTATTACTTATAACAAGTAAACAGGTAGCAGAAGACAGTTTTCATTTTCATATTTCCCCCCTCCCTTTTTTTCTTTTTAAATAGAGAAGAAGTCCGTGCCCCAATTCCTCAAAAGCAGGAAATATTAGTGGAACCAGAACCTTTGTTTGGTGGTAAGTTAATGTTTTTCTCTTAGCCTTAGTTGATGATGTTGTCTTTCTTTAGGATTTTAATGAAGCTATCAAAAATAGGAAGGCTTGCTCAGAGATTATTATTTCAAGTAGAGTCAATTCTTGTATTTCTGTGCTACTCTCAAGAAAATTCTACAATTGACATAGAATGAAGCAGATTTAAAAAAAAATAATATTGCTTGCAGAAGGCCAAAAGGAGGAAAGTTCACAAAAAGAATTTCTGCCTTTAGTGGAAACAAACCTGTCATTACATAGAAGACTGAAGGTTTGGGTTCTGAATACCTACTTGAACGCCAGATCCTTACTGTCTTAATATGTGTTACCTTCTCTCTCTCATTTCCAGAGATGCTTTTTCTGTTTTGAATACAAGAGAAAGTAATCCCTAGTCTAGTTAAAAAAACAAACAAACAAAAACCCTCTGTGATACTAATCTGGATGTATTGAGAAGATGGTAGAGACTGCAACATTCAGTCAGATTTTTAAAAATTTTATAAATATTATTTTTGTTTTGTGAACCAAAATGTTTAGACATTAATAGATTTAGTAAAAAAGAGAAGATGGATTTATAATCTGGTTGGGCAGGCATAAATAGAGGCATGTATGTATTATGTGACAGCAGTAATGTAGAGAAATGGTTTGTTTTGAAGAAACAAAGAGAGAAAGAGAGACTTATATGAAGTTTTGTAGGTAAAGCAGGACAGAGGAGGAGAAATAAGTCATAAGAATAAAGAAAGTAGCCGGCGCCGTGGCTCAACAGGCTAATCATCCAGCTTGCGGCGCCGGCACACCGGGTTCGAGTCCCGGTCGGGGCGCTGGATTCTGTCCCAGTTGCCCCTCTTCCAGGCCAGCTCTCTACTATGGCCCGGGAAGGCAGTGGAGGATGGCCCAAGTGCTTGGGCCCTGCACTCGCATGGGAGACCAGGAGAAGCACCTGGCTCCTGGCTTTGGATCAGCGTGATGCGCCGGCCACAGTGGCCATTGGAGGGTGAACCAACAGCAAAAAGGAAGACCTCTCTCTCTCTCTCACTCTCTCACTCTCTCACTCTCTCACTATCCACTCTGCCTGTCCTGTCAAAAAAAAAAAAAAAAAGAATAAAGAAAGTGTTATAAACCCTATCTTTTGATTTGAAAAGGCATCTTAGCCCACAGTTTGTATAAGGTAGACATTTGATTCAACAGCTTTGCAGTTTACTGAAGCATGAAATAGAGCCATCCCTCTGTATCCATGGGAGAATGGCTCCAAGATCCCGACGTGGGTACCAAGACCCTTGGGTACTTTTCTGTTACTTAAAATGGTGTAAATTGTGCATATAACTTCTGCACTTCTTCTGGTAAACTTTAAATCAGATCATCTTTAGGTTACTTAAAATACTCAATGCAATATAAGTACTGTGTAAAGAGTTACTCTGTGTTGCTTGGGGGAAAATAACAAGAAAAAAAGTGCCTGCATGTTCAGCAGAGTCAAAGTCCCCCCAACCCACTCGAATAGTTTCCATTTGTGGTTGGTTGAATCTGTGGATATGAAACTTGGTCTGCCTAGTTTCAGAAATGAATAAAAGTAAGAGGGAAACCTTTAGATCTTAATATTCTATTCTACTATGCCATGGTGCCAGCCCCTCTGTCTTTTGATTTGAAAAGGCATATTAGCCCACCTTTTGTATAAGGTAGAAATTTGATTCTATAGCTTTGGAGTTTACTAAAGCATGAAATAGAACCATCCCTCTGTATCCATGGGAGAATGGCTCCAAGACTTCCATCCGCTGGTTCACTCCCCAGATGACCTCAATGGCCGGAGGTGAGCTTATCCGAAGCTAGGAGCCAAGAGATTCCTCCCGATCTCCCATGTGGGTGCAGGGGCAAGCACCTGGGCCATGCCCCACCACCCCTCCAGACCACAGCAAAGAGCTGGATCAGAAAAGGAGCAGCCGGGACATGAACCAGCACCCACATGGGATACTGGTGCTACAGGTGTAGGCTTAGCCCACTAGTCCACAGCACCGGCCCCCTACAAAATTTTTGAAATTCATGCATAGAGTTTTGTTTTTTAAGATTTATTTGAAAGAGTTACAGAGAGAGAGGAGAGGCACAGAGAGAGAGAGGTCTTCCATCTGGTGGTTCACTCCCCAATTGGCCCCAATGGCCAGAGCTGTGCCGATCTGAAGCCAGGAGCCAGGAGCTTCTTTGGGTCTCCCATGTGGGTGCAGGGGCCCAAGGACTTGGACCATCTTCTTCTTTTTTTTTTTGACAGAGTGGACAGTGAGAGAGAGAGAGACAGAGAGAAAGGTCTTCCTTTTACCGTTGGTTCACTCTCCAATGGCCACCGTGGCCAGTGCGCTTGCGGCCAGTGCATCGTGCTGATCCGAAGGCAGGAGCCAGGTGCTTCTCCTGGTCTCCCATGCGAGTGCAGGACCCAAGCACTTGGGCCATCCTCCACTGCACTCCCGGGCCATAGCAGAGGGCTGGCCTGGAAGAGGGGCAACTGGGATAGAATCCGGCGCCCCGACCGGAACTAGAACCCGGTGTGCCAGCGCCACAAGGCGGATGATTAGCCTAATGAGCCACGGCGCCGAACATTGGGCCATCTTCTACTGCTTTCCCAGGCCATAGTAGAAAGCTGGATTGGAAGTGGAGCAGCCGGGTCTCGAACTGGCACCCATATGGGATGGGGCGCTTCAGGCCAGGGCATTAACCTACTGTGCCACAGCGCCGGCCCCCATAAGTTTTTTCAAAATCATATTTTTGGAGTGGGTGTTTGGCTCAGTAGTTAAGACACCTGCATGCAGTCTCAGAGTACCTGGGTTCAAGTCCTTCTTTTGGCTCCTGACCCTAGCCTCCTGCTAATGCATACTCTAGGAAGGAGCAGGTGATGATTCAAGTAGTTGAGTACCTGCCACTCCTGTGGGAGAGCTGGATCCAGCTTCCAAGTCTGCAAGGTAAAACTGTTTTCATAATGATACTAAGGAGTTACTTGTCTTTTTCTCTGTTGGAACATTTGAACTGATGGTTCAGAAACTGGTAGGTCAAACTGTTGCATCTTAGTTGAATTAGGGCAATGATACCAAACTGCACTACTACCTTTTGCGTAAATGAATGTTAAAAAATAACATTTTTTTAATGATCTTTTGAAGACTACTTGTGTACATGGTTTTCACAGTTTTCGGCAGTTACTTAAGCTTATCTTTTAATTTCAGTTTTCTGTGACGTTTTTGAAGTACCTCATATACTAGATGTAATAAAGCATTGTTTTTTTTTCTGTATATGGACTTTGGAGCTGAAAGGTAATGCCCTTGAAAGCTTTGTGTTCTCTTTATTGTGAGGAACAAGGCAGGATCTTTGGAGAAGACTGTAATATGTGATAGCTGGGCTGTTTTGTGATTGAACAGAGGCAAAAGAGTTCCATTTGGAACTTCACTTTCCTTCCTTTTTTTTTTTTTTTTTTAAACCCTGGATTGATAGACAGTGAGGAAGGGGATGAGAATAATTTATACAAGTAGGAAGTCAGCCTTACTCATTTATTTGAGTGGTAGAGTTACAGACAGTGAGAGGGAGAGGAAACACAGAGAGAGGTCTTCCATTCTCTGGTTCACTCCCCAAATGGCCGCAATGGTCAGAGCTGCGCCGATCCGAAGCCAGAGGCCAGGAGCTTCTGGGTCTCCTATATGAGTGCAGGGGCCCAAGGACTTGGGCCATCTTCTGCTGCTTTCCCAGGCCATAGCAGAGCTGGATTGGAAGAGGAGCAGCTGGAATTAGAACTGGTGCCCATAAGGGATGCTGGCACCACAGGCAGAGGATTAACCTACTGCATTACAGTGCTGGCCCGCAGCCTTACTTTTCATTAACAGACCTTCATATAACTTGAAATGGATATTTGGAGAGCTGTTTTCTTCTGAAGTCAGTGTTCATTTAAAGCTTGGTTCTCAAAGTATGATCTAGGATTGCTGGTACCCTTTTAGGGGGTCTGCAGGGTAAAAACTATTTCCATAATAATACTAAGAAGTTATTTGCATTTTTCCCTTAGTGACATTTGAACTGATAGTTCAGAAACAGCGGTAGGTCAGACTGCTGGCATCTTAGTTGAATTAGGGCAGTGATACCAAACTGTACTACGAGTCTGAATTCTTCATTGCCACATACTCATAGTTTATAGAAAAATGAAAAATGCAGTTTTCTTTAGTGATATTCTTAATGAAACAGTAAACATGATTAATTTCATTAAGGCCTTACTACTGAGTATATATTTTGAAAGTGTTTGAAATAAGGCATATACTTAACATCTGCATATTGAAGAAATATGGTTAAGGTAGCGGCAATGGTGCAGTTATTCGAGTTGTGAGCTGAACTAGTAGCTGATAGTTTTATTCATGGAACATTGTTTTTACTTGAAAAACTCTAGATGTTTAGATTTGGGCATTCGGCAGACATTTTTCTTGAAAACGAAGTGAGTTTGTTACTTCAGAAAAACTGACAATGTTTTAAAAAAAAAAGCTTTCAGGCAAAAATTAGAATTTCAGAATTGACAGTTTGTATCCACCATCATTATAAACTTGATAACTTCCCAGTACTTACAGAGTTTCTGATGAGATCATTGGTGACAGAAACAGTTTTTTAAAATTGTGTAACAAAATGGTCATTATTTGGAATGTTTTCATAACTAAGTGAGCAAATATTTTCAGTTGACCAGTGCATGGTATTACAAAATTGTGTATAGGTAAAAGGTTCATTCAGACTGCAAGATGAATTGTATTAGTGACTGTATTAGATATTTTTTATTGTGTAAATATTGCTCTATAATGAAACTGCCTAGAAAAACAAGTGTTTGTTACCTCACAGTTTCTGTGAGTTAGTAATCCACATTTGGCTTAGTGGGGTGCCATTGGTTAGAATATCTCACAAAAATCTAGTAAAGGTACCAGATGGGGCAAGAGTCAAAGCTTGAATGGAGGAAGAGCTCCTGAGCTCACCCATGTGGCTGTTGGCTGGAGACATGATTTCTTTACCAGGAGCAAATGAGCTCAGCAGAGAGGATAACCTGAGATGGAAGACTGTGTCTTTTTGTAACCGAACCTTGAAGTAACCCATTCCATCACCCCTGCTGCATTCTGATTATCCTTGCCCATATTCAAGGTGTTCACACACAAGTTACGAATACTGGGATACAGGGAGATTAGTGCCCGTTTTAGAGACTGACAGCCACTTAGAACAGGGGTAGAGAATGTCCAGCCTGCCATCTGAATAAGGCCCATGAAATGATTGATTGGGTCTTGCCCTACCAAGGCAACTTCAGGTGTGACTCAAAATTCAGTAAATCTATAGCTGGTTAATTTTTAAGTTGATAATTTTGTATGACCTGTGTTTGATGTTATAAATATCCAAATGGCCCTTGGCAGAAAAAAAAGGTTTCCCCCCTTTGACTTAGAACAACAGATTTTAATGGGACAGAGTATAAAAAGTTCATTGGTAATAATCCAGGTCCCACTTTTTAAGATTTTTTTGTTTGAAAGGCAGAGCTACAGAGAGAGAGGTCTTTCCATCTGCTGGTTCACTCCCCAAATGCGCACAGTGGACAGAGCTGGGCCAATCTGAAGCCAGGAGCCTGGAGCTTCTCCTCAGTTTCCCATGTGGATGCAGGGGCCCAAGGACTTGGGCCATCTTTCCACTGCTTTCCCAAGCACATTAGCAGGGAGCTGGGTCAGAAGTGGAGCAGCTGGGTGCCCATATGCGATGCTGGTACTTCAGGCAGCGACTTTACCTGCTGTGCCACAGTGCTGGCCTCTGCAGATAACTTTTAAGATACTACTAGGAACTGCCGTTTGGCACAGTGGTTAAGTTGCTACTTGGGACACCTGCATCCCATAGCTTGAGTCTCAGCTGCTCTGCTTTTAGTCCAGCTTCTTGTCAATATATACCCTCAGAGGCAGCAAGTGATGGCTCAAGTACTTCTGTCCTTGCCACCTATGTAAGAGACCCAGATTGAATTCTGGGCCCCTGGCTTTGTATTGGCTTCGTCCTGACTCATCCCTGTCTCTTGTGGGCATTTGAGGGGATGAACCAGCAGATGTTTGTCTCTTTCTGTCTGTGCCTTTCAAATAAAATGGAAGTAAGCAAATTAAAAACAGAAACTACCACTGCCTGAGTTTTGGTGTGGTATCAATGAAGAATATCCAGAGTCATCTAAGAAGACTGTTAAAGCACTTCTCCATTTTACAATTATGTGTCTAAGTCTGAATTTTCATTTTTTCCTGAATAGCAGTACATCTAAAATAATGTAGAAGCAGATCTGAAAACCATATGTCAGAAGCCAAACATTAACAGATTTTTGAAAATGTGAAACATTGCTACTCTAATCACCACAATTTTTTTTCTTCATCTGTCCTTTCCCTATTCTTACTTTCAAATCTCTTAGCTCTTTGCTGCTTTATTTTCTTAATGCCTAATGACCAGCACTTCTGTTACATGGGCAGTAGAGTGACTATAGAGGGCTGGTGTTTGCTTGTGGCAGATAATTTTGAAAAACAGGAAATGACATTGAAGAAGCCTGCAGTGAGAATGGTCTTGGGCCAGAGGTATGGCCTGAGGAAAGCCGCTTGGCTACACTTAGAATAGATGAGAGGTAAACAAGTGGGAACAGGTTATGAACTCAGGATTTTAAAGAGTTGGGTAGGCGGCTAGCAATATGAGAAACCAATGAAAATACCCAGAACGGGTACCTTATAGAGAAGGAAGAAATGGGTTGGCAAAGTGAAATCATAAGAAATATTGGGCCGGCGCCATGGCTCAACAAGCTAAACCTCTGCCTAGCGGCGCCGGCACACCAGGTTCTAGTCCCGGTCGGGGAGCCGGATTCTGTCCCAGTTGCCCCTCTTCCAGGCCAGCTCTCTGCTGTGGCCCAGGAGTGCAGAGGAGGATGGCCCAAGTGCTTGGGCCCTGCACCCCATGGGAGACCAGGAGAAGCACCTGGCTCTTGCCTTCGGATCAGTGCGTTGCGCTGGCCACAGCGCACCAGCCGCGGCGGCCATTGGAGGGTGAATCAACGGCAAAGGAAGACCTTTCTGTCTCTCTCTCTCACTGTCCACTCTGCCTGTCCAAAAAAAAAAAAAAAAAGAGTATCAGATAATTGGTTTTAAGAAGGCATCATTTAGGGCCGGTCTTATGGCATAGCTAGTAAAGCAGCACCTGTGATGCCAGCATCCCACATGGGTGCCTGTGGGTTGTGTCCTGGCTATCCGCTTCTGATCCATTTCCCTGCTAATGACCTGGGAAAGCAGCAGAAAATAATTCAAGTGCCTGAGCCCCTGCCATCATGTGGGAGACCTGGATAAAGCTCCTGACTCCTATCTGGCTTGGCTTGACTCTGACCATTGCAGCCATTTGGGGAGTGAACCAGTGGATAGAAGATCTCTCTCTCTGTAACTCTCACCTTCAAATAAATAAATAAATCTTTTTTATAAAAAGCATTATTTGATAGGCTGTGTTATTCCTACATTTGAAATAAAAACTCCTGATCAAAAGTGGTGTCAAGGTTGAAAAGAATAACATTCTTTGACTCTTAAATAAGAGGGAAGGGGAGAGAGGGAAGGCATATGCAATATTTACATTTTTAAAAATTCAATATAAAACTGAAACATGAAAACGTTTTAATTTTTCTACATCCCTTTTCTCAGAGATAATGTTGTGATTCTTTAACATAAATATTGATACACATATAGGTATGTGTGGCATAATACAAATATGTTTTAAGCAAAAAAGTTTTTAACATATGGTTCTGCAATTTTTTTTGTGTGTTTTCATTTTGGTTTCTGCTCAGTACTGTTCAGTGTAATGGCAAACAGATTGTTGGGAAAGATGCTTTGACATGAATTGGGAGACTTTATACTCTCATCTAATCCTGCTCCTAATCATTTTTTAAAAAGATTTATTTTATTTATTTGAAAGAGTTACACAGAGAGAAGGAGAGGCATAGAGAGAGAGGTCTTCCATCTGCTGGTTCACTCCCCAATTGGCTGCAACAGCCAGAGCTGCGCCGATCCAAAGCCAGGAGCCAGGAGCTTCCTCCCAGTCTTTCCATGCGGGTTTAGGGGCCCAAGGACTTGGGCCATCTTCTATGGCTTTCTCAAGCCATAGGGAGAGCTAGATCAGAAGTGGAGCAGCCAGGACTCGAACCGGTGCCCATATGGGTTGCCAACACTGCAGGCCGTGGCTTTACCTACTATGCCAATGTGCCGGCCCCCCCTAATCATTTATTAACATGATCATTGTTCTGGTTACATGCTGGTCATACTGAAAACATCATTAAAAGTCCTTGTTTATTATAATGTAGATAAATGATCAGGCCATTTTTTTCAGGTTTGATAACACATAGAAGAAGTTGACATTTTAATTATTGCATTCTAGAACTTATGTGCCAAATACTTAAAAATGGGCAATAGATACTTCTGGTGAAGCAGAAGACTCTGGTTCTATTCACTTTTCTGTCACTAAAAGATTATGCATGTAACTATGGGAAAACATTTTTTCTTCCAATATTAAAGACTTCTGGGGGGTGGATTTTTAATTCTGCATGTGTATCCGGTCACTAAGAAACAGATTTTTTTTTTTTTTTTTTGACAGGCAGAGTGGATAGTGAGAGAGAGAGAGACAGAGAGAAAGGTCTTCCTTTTTGCCGTTGGTTCACCCTCCAATGGCCGCTGCAGCTGGCACATCTTGCTGATCCGAAGCCAGGAGCTAGGTGCTTCTCCTGATCTCCCATGCAGGTGCAGGGCCCAAGGACTTGGGCCATCCTCCACTGCCTTCCCGGGCCATAGCAGAGAGCTGGCCTGGAAGAGGGGCAACCGGGATAGAATCCAGCGCCCCAACTGGGACTAGAACCCGGTGTGCTGGCGCCGCAAGGTGGAGGATTAGCCTGTTAAGCCGTGGCGCCGGCCTAAGAAACAGATTTTAAACCTACTGTTTAGTACTTTGTTACTCAGGTGTTACATCAAACAGTGTCGGATGCCTTTGGATATTTACAGTGTGTGTGTGGCTTTATCTGTGTGCGGAGTCACATTCAAAATCATCTTGCTTCTAAATCCACCACTTGGACTCTAGCATTTTACACAAGTTTGGTCAAGTCTCCTAACTGGTCTTTCATGTTCTCATTTGTGAAATAAGGTGATTGGGCTAACGATGATTGAATTAATTAAGTTACTGATGAATTGAAAGTTTTTAAAACTGTTATTTGAAGGAAGGTAGCATCATAAATACTTAACCAACAAGGAATGTTTTAGAATTAAGCTTCAAGGTTAATGTTTAAATTTTAAATCAATTTTATTTTTTCCTCTAAAGCTCCTAAAAGACGACGACCTGCACGATCAATATTTGATGGTTTCCGAGATTTTCAAACTGAAACTAGTAGGTATCTGTGGACCAACTTACTTCCCTCTCCCCCTCCCTCCCTGTTAAAAAGAAAAAGAAGATTGATATCAGGCCTGGTTACTTTGAGGATTCAACTTATTTAAAAGGTGAAATTATGGGGGTGGACAGTGGTGCAGCTACTGCTTGGGATGCCTGCATCTCCTATTGGATTACCTGACTTCAAGTCCCAGCTCCGTTTTCAATCCCATCTTCCCATTAATGCAGACCTTGGGTGATTGCCCAATACTTAAGTCTCTGCTGCTGAGAGATTCAGATTGAGTTCCAGGCTCCAGGCTTCAGCCTGACCCGGCCCTGGCTGTTGCATTCATTTGGGGAGTGAGCAATAGATGGAAGATTTATCTGTCTCTGTATATCTACCTTTCAAATAAATTTTAAAATAAATGGACATTTTTTAAAAAGTGAAATTGTGTATTCATCTTGTAAGTAACCCTCCCCTCAACTTGAATTGTTCCAAATTTTTACTTGTTTGGTTATAGAATAATAAAGGAGAAAGAGATAATCAGGAAACCTGGTAATTTATAAATTTAATCAACTTCTAAATGAGCTGTTAAAAGCAGAGTATAATAAAACTAAAAACTGTATTTTCCTCAGGTCCTGATATTTGTCAATGACAGGAATGACTATACCAAGAGTGGCTATTGTAGTTGATTAAAAACTAAGAAAAAGCCATCCAGAGCATTCATTTTTTTTTTTAAGATTTTTTATTTATTTATTTAGAAGGCAGAGTTACAGAGAGGCAGAGGCAGAGAGAGACAGAGACATCTTCCATCCGCTGGTTCCCTTCCTGAATGGCCACCAATGGTCATAGCTGGGCTGATCTAAAGCCAGGACCCAGGAGCTTCCTCCAGGTCTCCCACATGGGTGCAAGGGCCCAAGGACTTGGGCCATCTTCCACTGCTTTCCCAGGCCATAGCAGAGACCTGGATTGAAAGTGGAGCAGCTAGGACTTGAACTGGTGCCCATGTGGGATGCCAAGGCACTGCAGGAACAGCTTTAGCTGTGTGCCACAGCACCGACCCCCCCTCCTCGCCCCGAGCATTCATTTTTAACATTTTGGCTGCAGTTGTTTAGAATGGGTTTATATCTTTCTGTGGACTAAGCTAGATTGAGAATCTTAAGAGAATTTAGTACAGATGTAGCAATCGAATCCCAAAGGAAGGATAGTTAAATTTAGAAGAAATAAGAAAAACTCTTGGACCATCTCTCATTTTGTAGTTGACTTACAGTGAACTCATCGAGACGTAGATAAGTCTTTTAACTTTTAATGGAGTTGCAGGAGAATCTAAACTCAAGTCATCCAAGGAATCTTGCATACTTTCAGTGGAAAATGGGAGCACTGGTCATCATCTCTGCTGAGAGAATCTTTTTTTTTTTTTTTTTTAAGATTTATTTATTTATTTGAAAGAGTTATACAGAGAGAGAAGGAGAGGCAGAGAGAGAAAGAAGTTTTCCATCCACTGGTTCATCCCCAACTGACCAGAGCTGCGCCAATCAGGAGCCAAGAGCTTCTTCTGGGTCTCCCACACAGGTGCAGGGTCCCAAGGACTTGGGTCACCCTCCACTGTTTTCCCAGGCCATAGCAGAGAGCTGGATCGGAAATGGGCACCAAGACTCAAACCGGTGCCCACATGGGATGCCAGCACAGCACGTGGTGGCTTTACTTACTGTGCTGTGATGCCAGCCCTGGGAGAATCTTTAAAGATTGAGCCTGGAGGTAGAAAGAGAAGAATTAAGATCACTTTGAGAACTAAGTAAATGAGGCTTAAAGTTTTCTTCCATATTAAAGTTAGTTTTTGACTATGTCAAGGCAATGTTTTCATTAGGAGTCTCTGACTTTATTCATTTACATCTACTTGAAAGGCAGAGAAAAGCATTGGGGTGTGGTGGCTAGGGGGGAAATATCTTCCACCCACTAGTTCACTCCCAAATGTCCACAGCAGCCAGGGCTGAGCCAGGCCAAAGCCAGGAGCCCAAACTCCATCCTGACCTCTTATATGGGAACCTAAGCACTTGAACATCTGTTTCCTCTCAGTATGCATTAGCAGGAAACTAGATCAGAAACGGAGTAGCCAGGACTCAGACTTGCATGGGGGCTTGGCCCACTTTCCCACAATGCCCACCCCAGGTGTGTCTATTTTTAAATAATTTTGTAATTTTTGTTTTTTGTATAGGGAACACCATTGAGCCTTGAAGATTCCATTCTAACCCCTTTGTATGTTTTTTTGGAGTCAGCATTAGATTTTTGCTTTTGCATTTGAGTTAGCACATTATTCAGTAATTTTTCCAGTTGATAACAAGGGTCTATTATTATTATCACTATTACATTCATAACTGTTCTGTGACTAAATCTTCTTCTTCCTGTGTTGCAGTTCGGCAAGAACAGGAATTAAGAAATGGAGGAGCAATAGATAAGAAACTAACTACTCTTGCAGATCTATTCCGGCCACCCATTGACTTAATGCATAAAGGCAGCTTTGAAACAGTAAGTTTTGGGAGTGTCTATGCCTTAACCATTAGTCCTTTTCGTTTTCAATGTCATTCCTTTTCTGAGACCAAAACAATATTTTCAGTGCATAGAAAACTGACATCTTAATAAGTACTTTGGGGCTGGCATGGCACAGTAGGTTAAGCCATGGCCTGCAATGACAGCATCCTTTGAGTGCCAGTTCAAGTCCTGGCTGTTCTACTTCCGATCCAGCTCCCTGCTAATGTGCCTGAGAAAGCAGTGGAAGATGACCCAAATGCTTGGGTCTCTGCTAACCATGTGAGAGACCTAGATGGAGTTCCAGGCTCCTGACCTCAGCCTGTGCGAACCCTGACACAGCCATTTGGAGAATGAACCAGTGGATAGAAGATTCTCTGTCTCCATTTCTTCTCCTCTCTCTGTTACTTTTCCTTTCAAATAAATATATAAATTTTATTTTAAAATTCTTTAAAAAAATAAGTATTTCTACATGATATACGTAAAGGTTACTTTGACCTATGTTTCAGCCAGTAAGATAGGCAGTGTATTTGTGCTAGCAGCATATAAATTGTTGGTTTGATGAAATCCTTTTGTGACATTGCTTTAGAATTTTTGCCATTTAGGTAGCTTAAAAAAAAAAAATCTCACTTTTCTTAGTATTTTTTTTTTAAGATTTATTTTTATTTATTTGGAAGGTAAAGTTACAGAGGAAAGACAGAGAGATCTTCCATCTTCTGATTCACTCCCCAAATGGCTGCAATAGCAGGGACTGAGGCAGGACAAAGCCAGAAGTCTGGAACTCCATCCAGGTTTCCTGTGTGGGTGGCAGGAGTCTAAGCACTTGGGTCATCTTCTGTTGCTTTTCCAGGCACATTAGCAGGGAGCTGGACCAGATGCAGAGCTGTTTGGACTTGGTGCTCACATGTGATGTGCACATTGCAGGCAGTGGCCCAGGCCACTGTGCCACAGTGCCAGTGCTTCACTTTTTTTAATTAATGATTTTTACTGTTAAAGCTAGTCTTGGCCATTTTATGAATTGTTTGTAGGTGTCATTTTTCTATTCATTGGTTCTCTTTTATGATCAGTTTTGCTTTCTGCAGTTTGTTACCCATTGTCAACTACAACCTGAAATACTAAATGGAAAATTCCAGAAATCTATAAATTTTAAGTTGTGCACTCTTCTGAGTAGTGTGAAATCTTGCACTGTACAGCTCAGAACATGAATCATCTCTTTGTCCAGCATGCCCATTCTGTATACACTACCCACCCTGTTGTCACTTAGTAACCATCTCAGTTTTTAGAAAGATCAGCTGTTTTAGTATTGCAGTGGCTATGTGCAGGTAGCCATATTTGACTTAAAAATGGCCCTAGAACTTAGAGTAGCAAAGCTGGCACTTCAGATAAACCAAAGAGCTGAAAGTACTTTCTTTGAAGTGAAAAGTGAAAGTTTCCAACTTAATAAGGAAAGGAAAAAAAGATTGTGTGCTGGGGTTGCTGAGATTTGTGATAAGAATGAATCTTCTGGGGCCAGTACTGTGGAGTAGCGAGCTAACCTGCTGCCTGCCACACCGACATCCCATATGACTACCAGTTTGTGTCCCAGCTGCTCCACTTCCCATCCAGCTCCCTGTTAATGCCCCTGGGAGAGCAGTGGAAGATGGCCCAAGTGCTTGGGCCACATGAGAGACCTGCACCCACATGGGAAAGCAGAAGAAGCTCCTGGCTTTTGGGTTCAGTGTGGCCCTGTCCTGGCTGTTGCGGCCATTTGGGGAGTGAACCAGCAGATGGAAGATGTCTCCCTCTGTCTCTGTAACTCTACCTTTCAAATAAATAAAATAAATCTTAAAAGACAAAAAGTCTTCTGTCCAAGACAATGTGAGGAAGGACAAAGAAATATACTGTTTTTGCTTTTGTACCTCAAACTGCAAATTTACTGTCATAGTGAGTAAGAAGTACTCAGTAGGCCGGCACCACGGCTCACTAGGCTAATCCTCCGCCTGCGGTGCCGGAACCCCAGGTGCTAGTCCCGGTCGGGGCGCTGGATTCTGTCGCAGTTGCTCCTCTTCCAGTCCAGCTCTTTGCTGTGGCCCAGGAAGGCAGTGAAGGATGACCCAAGTGCTTGGGCTCCTGCACCTGCATGGGAGACCAGGAGGAAGCACCTGGCTCCTGGCTTTGGACTGGCGCAGCACGTCAGCCATAGCAGCCATTTGAGGGGTGAACCAACGGAAGGAAGACCTTTCTGTCTGTCTGTCTCTCTCACTGTCTAACTCTGCCTGTCCAAAAAAAAAAAAAAAAAAAGTATTCAGTTAAGATGGGAAAGCATTTAAATTTTGAGTGCCTTTACATCTGAGTATACGTGTATAGGCAAAAACCTATGTACAAGTACAGAGGGTTCTCTGCTTCTGCAGTTTCAGGCTGCACAGGGGATCTTGTAGTGGATTCCCCACTGATGAGAAGGACCCTACTGTAGTTGTGGGTATCCTAGTATGTCTTAAAAAATATCTCTGTACTTGCAGAATATTCACATGTTCTTCTTAGTTTTTCTTGGTCTTATTTTGGATATATCCAAAGAAAAACTTTGAAGAATGGGTTTTCTCAATTGTTTAATTTATTAACTTAATGAGGGAATGGGAAATTTTGTTTTTTTACCTGTTTTGGTAATCCTTGGCACCCAGTGTCTGGCATTTAATAAAAACAGTCTTTGTTAAATGGATGAATTTAGTTAGCAGAGGTATTCAAACAGCTTGCTTTTGTGTTTTGACTGGCATATTAATGCTCTTTTGATTTGGAGTAATATTTTTCTCATCGGTGTCAGTCTTTTGAATTTCAAATATGTCACATCTGTTAAGATAAAGTAGGCTGGCCGGCGCTGTGGCTCAACAGGCTAATCCTCCGCCTTGCGGCGCTGGCACACCGGGTTCTAGTCCTGGTCGGGGCGCCGGATTCTATCCCGGTTGCCCCTCTTCCAGGCCAGCTCTCTGCTGTGGCCCGGGAGTGCAGTGGAGGATGGCCCAAGTGCTTGGGCCCTGCACCCCATGGGAGACCAGGAGAAGCACCTGGCTCCTGGCTTCGGATCAGCACGATGCGCCAGCCACAGCAGCCATATGAGGGTGAACCAACGGCAAAAAGGAAGACCTTTCTCTCTGTCTCTCTCTCTCTCACTATCCACTCTGCCTGTCAAAAAAAAAAAAAAAAAAAAAAAAAGATAAAGTAGGCTAAAGAACAACTGCGAAAGTGATGTGTATCATCTACACACTTGAAAAGTAATTGTGATTATTTTCAAATACTTGTGGTGTAGAATACTCTTCGACCAGCATAAATCAAATAATTTAGGATAAGGATTTTAAATGTAAGCTTGCTCTTCAGTTTTAAGTTTCTGAACTGTAAATCTTTGAAGTGTTTGGCTGAAATCATCCAAATGATGGTGATTTGACCTAATGAGGGTTTATTTGTGTCATAATAAGCCTGGGGTTCAGGGAGTCATTGATGTTCATGTGTCAGCTCACAGATGTCAGATAAGGTGTTTCCTCAGTTTTCTTTCTCCTTCTCTCTTTTTGACATGGCAGCAGTCTGTCCTTTCTAGTTCTGGTCGCAGTGTAGACGTTGAGGGAGAATAGCAACAACATGAAAGATAAAAAGAAGATGAGTTTGTTCTGGCATGTTTTCTGTTTTAGACTTTAAGCTTCTGAATTGCTCTAGGACTTAAGAGTAACTTTGAACTCCTGGCTCTTACTTTTTACTAATGCAGACCCTGGGGGGCAGTGATGGTGGTGCAGGTAATTGAGTTCCTGCCACCCATGTGGGAAATCTGGATTGAGTTCCTGGCTCCCAGCTTTGGCCCAAGCTGGGGCTGTTTCAGGAATTTAGGGAGTGAACCAGTGGATGGGGGTGGAGCACTGCCTCATTCTATGTCTCTCAGATTAAAAAAGAAAAAAAATATTGTGGGGACACGTTCTGCTTGCTCAGAGCTGTAATTTTTTAGGTTTAGAAACTAGTGTAACTAGAGGTAGATCATCTTTAAGGGTTCTTTCTGGTGTTTGCTAATTGTACAAGAAACTGATAAATTCACTTGTTCATTCAGTAAATATTTATTGAGGCTTTCCATTGCAAAACCTATTCTAGGTGATAGGGATCATATTTGTTGGGAATTGATAGTGAAAGATAACTGGAAAAAAGCAAACAGTAGCTTGAACAACTTAGAAACCCAGGCTATTACATTGGGCTGCTCCATGAAGTCACAGAGTGCACAGTTTTTTCCAGTCTTGTTCTGCCACCCCTGGGGTCTTGCTAGCCCTGTCTGCATGCTGTAAAATGGACTACCTGCCACGTCAGCTCTTTAACCAACATGAAGGAGGGAAGAAGCTGAGAAGGGCACTTGCTTTACCATTAAAGGCACAACCTAATAGATGTGCATGTTAGTTCTGCTCATATCCTTTTGACTAGAACTTGACAACATGGCCATAGCTTGTTGCAGTAGACACTAGGAAATCCAGATACTTATCTGTAAACTGAACATTGTGTTTCTGAGAGGGACAAGAGGAGACTAAGTGTTAGGGACCCATAAGTGGTCAAGGAGACAGTGGTAAAGAGATTATATAAAGCCCTTGCCTCATACAGTTTATAATCTAGTAGGAGAGACAGACAAAAAACAGTAATAAACAGCACAAAACAGCAACTAAAATACAGAGCTGGTGTTGTGGTACAGCAGGTTAAGCAGCCATCTGTGGTGCTGGCGTTTCATATTGGAGTGCTTGTTTAACTCCTGATTGTTCCTCTTCCAATCCAACTTCCTGATAATGCACCTGGAAGATGGCCCAAGTGTATGCGCCTCTGCCACCCATGTTGGTAGCAGAATGGTGTTTGGTTCCTGGCTTCAGCCTGGCTCAGCCCTGGCCATTGCAGCCATTTGGGGACTGAACCAGCAGATAGAAGATATCTCTTGCTCTGCCTTTCAAATAAATAAATTAAATTAAAATAAAATTTAAAAAATTACTATATTTTGCATAGTAAAGAAAGCCATTGTATTACATACATTTGTCTTTACACATACCCACACAGATAGAAGGGTACTTCAAAAAGTTCATAGAAAATAGAATTAAAAGATAAGTTTCTTTTGGTGCAAACTTTTTAAAAATCTGTGAGCATTTTTTTCATAATATATGTTTTCCATGGACTGTTTTTGAAGAACCATCATGTAAATGTGGAGAGATACATTTCATGTTGTAATAGTTGCTAGGAAAAAGAATAAAGTGAAAATAGAGGAAAGTGGACTAATCTTTGGTGCCATTATATTACATGTGTTCTTAAAGGCAAATTCAAAGCAAAGTTGATTTTAGAGTTCATCATTGTGAGGAGAGGGGAAATAATGAAAATCAAGTAGAACTTGAATGGGTGAGGAAAGGTGAACCTTGGGAAGACCCAGGGGAGAGCAGACAGAACAGCAAGTTGATACTGGAAAGAGCTGTACATATTGCTGCTGTAGCCAAGAAAACTTGTGTAGCTGGAGCTGAGTGAGCAAAGAACTTAGGATAGGTGGACTGACCTGGGCAAGCACAGAGTTCTCAGCTTTTCTTTTCTTTTTTCTTTCTTTTTTCTTTTTTTTTTTTTTTTGACAGGCAGAGTGGACAGTGAGAGAGAGAGACCAGAGAGAAAGGTCTTCCTTTTGCCATTGGTTCACCCTCCAATGGCCGCCGCGGCCGGCGCACTGCGCTGATCCGAAGCCAGGAGCCAGGTGCTTCTCCTGGTCTCCCATGGGGTGCAGGGCCCAAGCACTTGGGCCATCCTCCACTGCACTCCCTGGCCACAGCAGAGAGCTGGCCTGGAAGAGGGGCAACCGGGACAGAATCCGATGCCCCAACCAGGACTAGAACCCGGTGTGCCGGCGCCGCTAGGTGGAGGATTAGCTTATTGAGCCATGGTGCCGGCTTAAGAGTTCTCAGCTTTTCTTTTTTTCCTCACTATCCAATAAACTCTGTGACTAGAGGGACTTTATTTACTGTTAAGTATTCATTATACCTAGAACAGTTTTTGACACATAACTGGTCTTCATTAAATATTTGTTAAATCGGGGTTAGTGCTGTGGCGTAGTGGGTAAAGCCACCACCTGCAATGCCTGTATCCCATATGGGTACCAGTTAGAGTCCTGGCTGCTCCACTTTTGATCCAGCTCTCTGCTATGGCTTGAGAAAGCAGTAGAAGATGGCCGAAGCCCTTGGGCCCATGCACCCACATGGGAGACCTGGAAGAAGCTTCTGGCTCCTAGCTTTGGGTCGGCACAGCTCCGGTCGTTGCAGCCATTTGGGGAGTGAACCAGTGGATGGAAGACCTCTCCCTCCCTTTTTCTCTCTCTCCTCTGCCTCTGCCTCTCTGTGACTCTGCCTTTCAGATAAATAAATCTTTAAAAAAAATAAATATATGTTAAATAAATGATTAAATGACATAATCTGAAATATGTTATGTAGAAAGAAAACAATTTTCATAATATTACGAGGCTTTAAAAGTTAATGAAGAAAAATGGAATTGACGGGGCTAGTGCTGTCCTGCAGCGGGGGTTAACGCCTTGGCCTGAAGCGCCAGCATCCCATATGGGTGCTGGTTTGAGACCCGGCTGCTCCACTTCTGATCCAGCTCTCTGCTATGGGCTGGGAAAGCAGTAGAAGATGGCCCAAGTCCTTGGGCCCCTGCACCCATGTGGGAGACCCAGAAGAAGCTCCTGGCTGCTGGCTTTGGATTGGCGCAGCTCTGGCCGTTGCAGCCAGTTGGGGAGTGAATCAGCTGATGGAAGACCTCTCTCCCTCTCTCTGTGCCTCTCTTCTCTCTGTGTAACTCTTTCAAATAAGTAAATAAATCTTTTTAAAAAAAGAAATTAAAAGAATGCATATTTTCTAGGAACTTTTCATACTCCCCTTATATCCCTTATTTCATAAGAAGAAATGTGTACTTAATTTTTACGTTGCCATTCTGTGGCATTTGTGCCTAGTCCTAGTTGCTAAGAATATCTTGTTAATTTTAGAAGTACTTAATATTTAATAAAATATTGGCTGAATAAAGTTAAAAGGTGAAAATAGCTGAAAATATTAAAAGCCTATTCAATAGTTAAATAAATGATAACGTTTTTCTAATTAAACTATATACAGTCTTCTCTTGGCATCTACAGGGGATCAATGCCAGGACACTTCATCCCTAAACCAGGGATAACATTCTGGGAAAGCACAAGTTTGTTTTATAAAGTTACATAGTATTTGCATATAACCTAGACACATTTCTTTATATTTTAAATCATCTCTAGATTATTTTATAATATCTAGTACAATGTAAAAGCTACATAAATTGTTCTGAGTAGGGAGTAATGACAAGAAAAAACGTTTATGCATGGGTCCAGTCTTGTGGCACAGCATGTCGAGCTGCGGCTTGCAACGCTGACATCCCATATTGGAGCTCTGGTTTCAGTCCCAGCTATTCTACTTCTAATCCAGATCCTTGCTTATATACCTGGGAAGGCACTGGAAGATGGCCAGAATGCTTGGGCCCCTACCATCCATGTGGAAGACCCAGATCAGGTTTCTGGCTCCTGGTTCTGGCCTGGCCCAGACCTAGCTGATGTGGCTATTTGGGAAATGAACCAGCAAATGGAAGATCTCCCTTCCTCCCTCCTTCCCTCCCTCTCCCCTTCCCCCCTCTCCCTCCCTCTCTCTCTCTCTGATGCTCTGCTTTTCAAGTAAGTAAATCAGTAATTTTTTTTTTAAAGATTTGTTTATTTATTTATTTGAAAGGCAGAGTTGCAAAGAGAGAGAGAGAGAAAGAGAGAAAGTCTTCTACCTGCTGGTTCACTCCCCAGATGGCTGCAGTGGCCAGAGCTACGCTGATCTGAATCCAGGAGCAGGAACTTCCTCCAGATCTCCCACATGGGTGCAGTGGCCCAAGGATACCCATATGGGCCGAGACTTGAACTGGGCCCATATGGGTTGCCTGCACTGCAGGCAGTGACTTTATTTGAAAGGCAGAGTTACAGAGAGAGAGAGAGAGAGAGAGAACTTCTATCTGCTTGTTGGCACTCCAAATGACTGCAACATTCAGAGCTTGGCCAGACAGGCTCCAGGAGCTTCTTCTAAGTCTAGCATGTGGGTTCAGGACCACAAGCACTTGAACCATTCTCTGCTGCTTTCCCAGGCACGTTAACAGGGAGCTGGATCGTAAGTGAAGCAGCTGGGACCCTAGCCGGCGCCCATATGGCATCACAGGCAGCAGTTTACCCACAGTGCCACAACACTGACCCCCTTAAACATTTTCAGTACAGACACAACCATGGTAGGTTTGTTTATGTAGTGTGCCTATGAGATGGAGACACAGAGTGATGGAGAGAATGAGGGCCTGTGGGACTGTGGGAGCTGCAGCAGGCTGTGCCCTCATGTGAGTTCATCTGAGTGCATTCAGCATAGTGCTCTGTGTGTGCTAAAGTTCAAAATTTTTTGCATGATTTCTAGAATTTTCCCTACTCCTGGATTCTTTCCATCCGCGATTAGTTGAATCTGTGGATGTAGAGGCATGACTACATAGCTTACATTTAATTTTATTCAAATTAGACAAAGAAATTAATGGAAAATTAGTAAAAGGAAAAATAAAATTTATAATATACATTTCCATAGTAATACTGCATATTTTAATCTATTTCCTTCTTGACTTTATCCTATACATGTATACTTACTGAAGCATAGCATTTTTTTCCATTTCTTATTTTTCATTCGTTCCTGATCCAACTGGAACTGGGAGAGATGTTTGTCTCCCAGTGTTTTGCTCTTAGGTTTCCCTATAATGGCTTTTGAATATTAATGCAGAGTCTGGTGCTGTGACATAATAAGTTAAGCCTCTGCCTGCAGCACCTGCATCCCAAATGGGCACTGGTTTGTGTCCTGGCTGCTCCACTGCTGATCCAACTCCCTGCTGATGGCCTGGGAAAGCAGTAGAAGATGGTCCAAGTGCTTGGGCTCCTGTACCCACGTGGAAAACCTGGGAAAAGCTACTGGCTCCTAGCTTCAGATTGACCCACCTCTGGACGTTGAAGTCATTTGAGGAATGAACCAGCAGATGGAAGACCTCTCTTCTCTGTCTCTCCCTCTCTGTGACTCTGCCTCTCAAATAAAATACATAAATCCTTAAAAAAAAAAAAAAAAAAAAAAAGGAGTATTAATGCAGAACAAACTGATAGATTCCAAGAGGGAAGGTAACTCCTCACCTCCAGTCCTTCACTCACATATTGTATACTTAGTGAGATCGAGTGAGACTCTCTCCCTCTTTTTTCTGTAGCATATGCATTTTTTTATATATAGATACACATAGTGAAATAATTACTAACCATCACCTTCCATTGATACCTTTTTTTTGTGTGGGTGTGGGGACAAAGGAGAGAGAGAAAGAGAGAGAAGAATGATCATCTATCTGCTGGTATTCTTCCCAGATGGTATGCTGGTAGGCAAAGCCAAAGCCAGGAGACCAGCACACAATCCAGGTGTCACCCATGTGGCTTTTTTTTTTTTTTTTTTTTTTTTTTTTAGATTTTTTTAAAGATTTTACTTTTTTGGGAAGCAGAATTACAGAGAGAGGGAAAGACAGAGAGAAAGGTCTTCCATCTGCAGGTTCATTCCCCATATGGCCGCAACAGACAGAACTAGGCCAATTCGAAGCCAGGAACCAGGAGCTTCTTCAAGGTCTCCTGTGTGGGTGCAGGGGAGGAGCCAGGACACGAACTGGTGCCCATGTGGGATGCTGGCACTGCAGGCGGAGGCTTAGCTTACTATGCTACAGTGTCAGCCTGCCCAATTCCAGCTGTTGCTTTGGTTAACTCAGAGCTTTCCCTCTGTTTCTGTCTTTTGTCCCACCTCTCAAAAAAATAAGTGAAATTTTTAAAAATTTAGCTTTTAACAAATAACAGTAGATAAAAAAGACAGCAGTTAAAGTTGAGAAATGCTTGAAAATGGACAGTATAATTACATGTGTATGCAAAATACGTATAAAATATAAATATTGAAAATTCCAGATACCATACATGAGAATAAATACAATATGAGAATAAGGAAGGAGGACAACTTCTGAATTGAAATAGAAATTTTTTGAAACGAATGTTGTGTAACTTTATTCTTACAGGCCAAAGAGTGTGGCCAGATGCAGAATAAGTGGCTGATGATAAATATCCAAAATGTACAAGATTTTGCATGCCAGTGCCTCAACCGTGATGTATGGAGTAATGAAGCTGTGAAGAATATTATCCGGGAACATTTCATTTTCTGGCAGGTGAGAAGGAGTTAATCAAAATTTTTGAAGTTTTTTATTTTTATAATGTGATATATTGAGGAGGAGGATTTGGCTTATAAAATGGAAAAAATTAACTTTGAATTAAGTTACATAAAAAAGTAAAACTATCCATTATGGATAGAATAGTAAAAACAAGTGAATGGCAGCAGTGAACTTCCAAGAAAAAGAGGAATGGAAAAGAAAAAAAACACCATGCAACATGAGGGCTCTTCAAAAAGTTTGTGGGAAATCAATATTATGAAAAAGCTGTGCATTGATATTAAACTTTTTACACAGAAGTAAATTTATCTTTTAATTCCATTTTCTGGGAATTTTTAAAAATACCCTCATTTTCTTATGCCAAAAAATTTTAAAACATCTTGATAGTATACACCTATACTATTCAACAGAAACAGTACTCAAGATGCATCTGAAGGGGCCAGCGTGTGGCATACAAGGTAAAGCCTCCATCTGAGGCGCCAGCATACCATATGGGTTCCAGTTCGAGTGCTGGCTGCTCCAGTTCTGATCCAGTTCCCTGATAATGCACCTGGGAAAGCAGCGGAGGATGGCCCAAGTACTTGGGCCCCTGCACCCATGTGGGAGACCTGGAAGAAGCTTTGGTCTAGCCCAGTCTGGACTGTGCTGCCATTTAGGGAGTGAACCAGTGCATGGAAGATATCTCCCTCTCTCCCTCTCTGTAACTCTGCCTTTCAAATAAAAAAAAAAAAAAAAAATTTTTTTTAAAAAGATGCATATGCAATTTAAAAATTTTTCATAGCCACATTAAAAAAGGTTTAAAGTGAAATTAATTTTGGTAGTATATTTTCTTTAAATAAATGTATTAGTGATATGTTTTACTTTTTTTGTAGTAAGTCTTAAAGGTAGAGTGTATATTTTATACTCAGAGCACATCTCAGTTTGGAGTGGCCACCTTTCAGGTGCTTTAGTGACCCATGTGGCTGTGGCTGCCATATTGGATAGTGCAGATGCAGATGATCATGGACTAATAGAAAGACATTTGGCTAAGTCTTGGATTTCAGCTTGAGTCTAATACTTTAAAAAAAACATTTATTTATTTTAAAAATTTAATTGAAAGGCAGAGTTAGAGAGAGAGAGAATCTTCCATCTAGCTGGTTCACTCCCTAGATGGCCACAACAGCTGGCTGGGACTGTGCCAGGCAGAAGCCAGGAGGCTGGAGCTTCCTCCAGGTCTTCCACATGAGTACAGGAGCCCAAGCACTTGAGCTGTCTTCCACTGCTCTCCAGGCACATTAGCAAGGAGCTGGATCAGAAATGAAGCAGCTAGGGCTCAAACTGGCACCCATATGAGATGCCAGTGTTGGCAAGTGGCGACTTAGCCCCGCTTCACCACAATGCTGACCCCAAGTTCAATACTCTTCAACTGTTTATGTCCTTAGGCATGTGACTTAGCCCCCTCACTCTAGTTTACTTTATTGCAAATATTGAGCTAAGGTTAGATGATCTTGTGTCAGCTTTTTATTTCATGAAAAGTTACAGAAAATAAAAACTTCTGAAAGAACTTATCTTTTTCCTACTACAAGATAATGGTATTAATTTTCCCATTCATAGTTTACAGCCCCTAAATTCTATGTATCTTTTTAATGGTGAATATATTCTTTACGAAAGAATATATTTTTTCCAGTTTATATTGATTGAGGATCTCTTTGTGCAGCACTATGCTAAATACTCAAATTTATAATCTTAATATATTGTGATTTATTAAGATGTATGTGATTGAGAGTCAGGAATGATGTGGGTGGACAGATAACTTGACAGAAAGAGCAGTACTTGTGCTCAACTGAGAGAGGTGGATAAATGATAAGTTCCCAGGGGGGTTGAGGGCAAAATGTTGAGTGAGTTCACACCAGATGACCTTCATTTTCTCTTTGACAAAAGAATGAAATCCAGATACATACAAGTTTATCAAGAGTATATTTGTAGAATTAATTGATGTTGGTGTATAAGCAAAGTTATATTGGCCATTTCTTTAGAGGCTGACTTTATTTTTAAATCAATAATTTAACAGGTTTATCATGACAGTGAAGAAGGTCAGAGATACATACAGTTTTATAAGCTAGGGGATTTCCCCTATGTTTCTATCTTGGACCCACGGACAGGTAAGATACATGTCAGCTTACAGTCTTTAACCTATCCTTTATCTTCAATTACCCAAATGATAAACCTTTAATATTTGACTAGACTTGTTTTGTATTTTTAAATTAAGTTTTATTTATTTATTTATTTGAAAAGCATAGTTACACAGAGAGAGAGAATCAGAGAGATCTTCCATCTGCTGGTTCATCCCAAAATGGCTTCAATGGCTGGAGCTGTGGCCATCTGAAGATAGGAGCCAGGAGCTTCTTCCGGGTCTCCCATGTGGGCTCAAGGGCCCAAGTACTTGTGCCATCTTCTGCTGCTTTCTCAGGAGCTGAATCGGAAGTGGAGCAGCCGGGAATTGAACCAGCACCCATATGGGATGCCAGCACTGCAGGTGGCAGCTTAACTTGCTGTGCCACAGTGTGGACCCCTAGATCTGGTTTTAGAATTATAATTTAGATACTGAATTCTTGTTTGTTTCCTTATAACGGTTTAAATATCTGTTGATGTATTTAAGGACTCTTTCATGACAACTTTGGGAGATGGTAATGTTTTATAATTTTTTTATATTCTTTGAAAAAATAACATTCATCTTTCTCATTATTTTACAAGTGATTCCGTTAGGTTTTTTATCATTAAAATATTGATTGTTCAGGTACTGGTTGTAATCCCACCAGACAAGAGATTTGGGTTGATTTTAGTATTAACTGAATGTGTTGGTATGGGTGTTGCTTTGTCTGATTCTCTCCTTCCTAAGGTAGTTGCCCTATCATAATGGTAGGAATCTGTTGAATGAGTTTTAATTGTTGTGTCCACTTGGTTAAAAAGACAGTGTGTAACTTAACCTGACAGGATGAGGATATGAATTCACAATAAATTTTAATTAAGCATAAGCCAAAAGAACTACCAGATGTGAATGTTCAGGAAAATATTGATTTTATTCTATTATGTGTCCTGGTTTTTAATCTTCAGGTCAGAAGCTTGTAGAATGGCACCAGTTAGACGTATCTTCTTTCTTGGACCAAGTGACAGGATTTCTGGGTGAACATGGGCAACTGGATGGACTTTCTAGCAGCCCCCCTAAAAAATGTGCCCGCTCAGTAAGTATGACCAGAAAATGGTGAGGGGCAATTCAGGGGGGTTGTATGGCAATTTCTTGTGTAAAATAATGGCAGAGGTAATACTGGAAGATAGTAGACAGTTACCATAAGTGACTATATAACATCTTAGACACCCATGTTGTATTTTGATATTTTCTCGAATAAGGGTTCCATCTTCATGAAATCCAAAGACGTGTATTTCTATTCTCTTGCAAGTTAGAGTGCAGACATATGAACTAACATCTGGATCTAGAAATAAACTATGGAATGTGTAGAGCAGGAGGTCTGACTTGGCAAGCGTGGTGGTAGAGGCTTCTGCTTCCTCAGGCGTCAGCAAAAGGCTTTTGGTATCCAGATCTAGCAATGGAAGTGATAGATTTACTATAACAACTCCTGTGGTTCAATTGAGCTTTACTACTGGCCATATAACTTCAGAGCCTGGCTCTGTGTACCCCTTTTAGAGATTATTTCTAAGCTTGATTTCTAAAGTATGTTTTTTATTAAGCCGATGTATTTGATAATTGGTTTCTAGAGTACGTTAGGTAAGAGACCTTCAAAAATGCAGCAGTCTCACTTTGATTGTAGTTGCTATTTGGGATGATGGTAGTGAGAATAGAAATAATTTTATGCTTTTATGACTTTGGTAACCCACATCAGGTAGTGATGAAACAGTTCCTTAAGTTACACCTTGAAATGCCTATTTAAGAAAAAGCTTTAAAAGGTAATATAGAGAAGTCTTTTTTAAAGCATTTAAAAAAAAAAAAAACCCTCCTTTTTCTTTCTTTCTTTTTTTTTTCTTCATTTATTTGAAAGGCAGAGACAGAGATCTTCCATCCATTGGTTCACTCACCAAATGTCCACAACAGCTAGAGTTGGGCTAGGCTGAAGCTAGGAGCCTGGAACTCAGTCTGAGTCTCCCATGTGGGTGTCAGGGACCCAAGTTCTTGAGCCATCACCTGGTATCTCCCAGAGTGTGCATTACTGGGAAGCTGGAGCAGAAGCAGAGGTGGAACTGGAACCCAGGCACTCCAATATGGGATGCAGGCCTCCCAGGTGGTATCTTAATGCATCTCCCCTGCGGTGTTTCTTAAATTGCCATTGAGAGTTTCTTACCTTTTGTATTCATAAAGCTGGTATTTTAAAAACACCAGAGCCTGAGCCTGTGAGTTTCTAGATTATGGCATAAATTTTTAACCTTACCATGTCTCTTCAAAATTAAATCCCTTATTGGGAAAGTGGGGTCATAAAATTGGAACAAATAAATAAGAATAATTTGGATAATATAGACCCTACTTCTAATACCAAATTCTCTGAGTGCTACAAAATTTGTGAAACTGCACACAAGAGAAACCCAAAAACTGAATTAAACAAGGAAGAAGTTTATTTTTATCAGCAAGATGTTCATATAGGCAGCCTACAGCTTGATTCCTGAAGATCTCTTCTATAAAAGAGTGAGGTTCCTCCTGTTTCATTCCCTTCTATGCTTAGAATTGGGTTTCATCTTAGTGTTCACTGTGTAGATGCTACATTGCCAGGTACCATATCTACATTCTAAACGTGGATGAGAAAGAAAGGTGTAGGTAACTCTTAGTACAAAGGTAAACAGCCACAGAACAGTTTTGCATAGTTAACTAGACATATTTTCTTGAACAAATAAAATTGAGATTCTATTAATAAGGAAGTCAAGGAGAATCTTGGAAGATAGGAGATGGGAAGCTAGCAGTGTTATTCTTTAGAAACAACCTTCAGTGTCATTATGTGTAATCATTCTAAGCCATTTGCATGTCACGTAGGTACATCTATTTTGTTTTGTGTGTGTGTGTCTGTGTGATTAATTTGCCTTAAGTTTCTTTAAAAATTTTTATGGCTTTATTGAAATTAACATGCAGTAAAATTAAACATACTTACAGTTTGTCAAGCTTTTTTTTTTTTTTAAAATTTTTGACAGGCAGAGTGGACAGTGAGAGAGAGAGAGAGAGAATGGTCTTCCTTTGCCGTTGGTTCACCCTCCAATGGCCGCCGCGGTAGCGCGCTGCGGCCGGCGCACCGCGCTGTTCCGATGGCAGGAGCCAGGTGCTTCTCCTGGTCTCCCATGGGGTGCAGGGCCCAAGCACTTGGGCCATCCTCCACTGCACTCCCTGGCCACAGCAGAGAGCTGGCCTGGAAGAGGGGCAACCGGGACAGGATCAGTGCCCCGACCGGGACTAGAACCCGGTGTGCCGGCGCCGCAAGGCGGAGAATTAGCCTAGTGAGCCGCGGCGCCGGCCTGTTTGTCAAGTTTTGACATTGAGCATCTTTTCACATATTTTTTTTCCATCTGTATATCTCTTGGTGTAGTGTCAATTCAGATCTCTGGCCCATTTTTAAATTGCGTTATCTTGTTTTTGATTTATGAGAGTTCTTTTTATATTGTAAATACAAGCACTCTTGCATATGATTTACAGATATTTTCTCCCAGTATATTGCTTGCTTATTTTTATAATAGTATCTTTTCAGAGTAAATTTTCAAGTTTTAATGAAATGCAATGTGTCAATGTCTTCAGTTGAAAAAAAAGAGCTCTCCTCTGCTGGTTTCACTCCCCAAATGCCTGCAACAGCTGGGTCTGTACCAGGAACCAAGAACACAGTCCAGGTCTCCCAATTTAGTGTCAGGGACCCAAATACTTGAGCCATTATCTGTTGCTTCACGGATCTGAATTGGTGGAAAGTTGCAATCTGGAGCCAGAGTTGGGACTTGAACCCAGGCAAGCACTCTGATATGGGGCGCCAGTCCTTTTACTGGTACCTTTCCCACTGACCCAAATACCACATCCAACTTTTCTTTCATACTTTGTGCTTTGGGATCTAAGAAGTCTCTGCAGAACCCAAGATTTTACTGTAAAATTTTATAATTTTAGGTCTTGAATCTATGGTTCATTTCAAATTAATTTTTGTATATTGTTTAAGGTTGAGTTTGGATTTTAAAATTTTTTATTTTGTTGCATGTGGCTAGCTATCCACTTACTTCAGCACAGTTTGTTGGCATTGAATTCCTTTTGCATCGTCAAAAATAAGCCAAATATATATTGTGGCTCTGTTTATGGACTCTGTCAATTCCGTTGATTTGGTCTCTCTTTTATAATAGTATTTCACTGTCTTAATTATTGTCACTTTATAATAAGTCTTGAAATCACATTGCCATCAAATAAAAAAAAGAAATCACGTGGTATAAGATCTCCAGCATCTTTTAAACAAAACTGTTTTGATTATTTCAGGTCCTTTGCATTTCCGTGTAAGTTTTAGAATCAGCTTGTCACTTTCTACCAAAAGCTACTGAAATTTTGGCTGGAATTGCATTGGCTCATGGATCATTTTGAGGAGAATTAATGTCATAACAATTGAATCCTTAGGTCTATGAACATGCAGTGTACCTCTCTGTTTTTAATCCTTGCAGCAATGTTTTATAGTGTTTGAATACTGTGTAGTTTGCAGCCTCACTAAATTCACTTATTAGTTCTAAGTAGCTTCTATATAGATGGTCGTATTGTCAGCAAATAAAGACTATTTTACTTCCTTGCCTTTTATTTTTCTTGTCCTGTTGGCAATGGCTGTGATCTCAAGTACAACATTAGATAGAAACAGTGGCATCCTTACCTAGTTTCTGATTTGAGATGAAAGGCATTTAATCTTTTACCATGATGTTGTCTGTATAGATATACTTTATTAGACTGAGGAGGTTTCCCTCTGTTCATAGTTGGCAGAGTTTTTATCCTGAATGGATTTGTCATGGTTGTGGGTTTTTTTTTTTTTTTTTTTTTTTGCATCTGTGGAGATAATCTCATGGTTTCTTTTTCTTAAAAAAAAATTAGAAATCTTAAAAAAAAAAAAGGGAGGGGGTGCCAACACTGTGGCAAGCAGGTAAAGCTGCTACCTGCATCTCAATGGGTGCCAGTTCGCGTCCTGGCTGCTCCACTTCTGATCCAGCTCTCTGCTGTGGCCTGGGAGAGCAGTGGAGGATGTCCTGAGTCCTTGGGACCCTGCACCTGCATGGGAGACCTGGAAGAAGCTCCTGGCTTCAGATCGGCACAGCTCCAGCCATTGCAGCCAACTGGGGAGTGAACCAGAGGATAGAAGACCTCTCTCTCTCTCTCTCTCTCTCTCTCTCTCTCTGCCTCTCCTCTCTCTGTAACTCTTTCAAATAAATAAATAAATCTTTAAAAAAAAATTATTTGAAAGGCAGAGAGAGAGATGGGGGACGGGGGAGGGGGGTGGATATCATTTGCTGATTTAATCCTCAATGCCTGCAATAGCCAGGGCTGGGCCAGACGAAAGTCAAGCGCTGGAACTCAATCTGGGTCTCTCTCATGGGTGGCAGGAACAAGGTACTTGGGCCATCACTTGCTGGCTTCCAGGTTTTATATTAGCAGGAAGCTGTAATTAAAAGCAGAGCTGGAACTAAAACCCAGGTACTCTGATACGGGATTCCAAATGGCATCTTAACTGCTGAGCTAAATGCTGCCCCAGAGTGAATTTCATTGGTTGATTTTTGAGCATTAAACCTTGCATTCCTGTCTCAAACTCAGTTATAAGCATTAGTTTATATATATATATATGTATATATAAACTAATATATATATATATAGTTAGTTAGTTTTGATTTGCTAAAATCTTGTCAAGAATTTGTGTTCATGAGGGATGTTGGTTTGCAGTTTTTTGGAGGATTTTTATTGTGGTCCTTTCTTCCTTGTAATACCTTGTTTTGTCTTTGTCAGGTTTTAGTATCAGGCTAATGCTGCCCTCACAATGAATTAGGAGATGTTTCCACCTCTTGTTTCCACGAGAATTGACATTATTTCTTCCTTAATGTTTTGTGATATTAGTTAAGCCACCTGGACCTACAGTTTTCCTTTGTGGGAAATTTTAAACTACAAATTCTATTTCATTAGCAGATAATAGGACTACTTAGATAATCTACTCGGAGTGAGATTTGGTAGCTTGTATCTTTCTAGGGATTTGTCCATTTTGCCTAAGGGGTCACAAATACTAACAAAGTTCACTTTTTTCTCTTGTTCCTTTAATGACTATGAAGACTGTGGTTGTCCCCTCTTAATCCTGTCGCTGTTGGTAATTTGTGGCTTCTCTTTTTCCTGACAGTTGGACTAGAGGCTTATCCGTGTTACTGATCTTAACAAATCAACTTTTGGTTTCACTGATTTTTCCTCTGTTGGATTAATGTTTTCTAAATCTTTAATTTCTGTCCTTTTCTCTCCCTTTAATCTGTTTAGTTTGGACTTAATTTTTATTTTCTTTCTCTAGGTGGACACTTTGTTTTTTTTAAGGGAGAAATGAGATCATTAATTCGAGTCCTTTGTCTTATAAACATGTAATTATGTAATTTCTCCTTATATACTGCTTTAGATCAATACTGCAGTTTATTTTCCTCTCACAAGGGAAGCTAACATGGAATTTCTTAAGTGTACATGTTTTGTTTTATAAACATAATTGAGATTCTGTAAGTAATAAATCAGAGAAGAATGGATATTGGATAGGAATCTAGCAGTGTCTGCCATGGCTACAGTCTTTAAAATCAAGCTACATGTTTATTTTGATATTAAAACTATCTATGCTGGAAGCATCAGTATGCTAGTTGCTATGGTGGTTCTTTATTTTTGTTTTTAAAATGTCCATTCCAATTTGGCTAAGACAAAGTCCTTGCACTCCAGTAGCTTAAATAATAGAAACATTACACCAGAAAATAATAGTGGCAAGCTGTGTATTTCTTATGCTGTGTTTGACTTGACTGTTTCTTGGTTTAACTGGCTTTTTGTTTTGTTTGTTTATTCTTTCCACCTGTTTTATGAATATGTCTCACAGGAAAGCCTTATAGATGCAAGTGAAGACAGCCAGCTAGAAGCTGCCATCAGAGCCTCTTTGCAGGAGACACATTTCGATTCCACACAGACAAAACAGGACAGCCGCTCAGATGAAGAATCTGAATCCGAACTTTTCTCTGGCAGTGAGGAGTTCATATCTGTCTGTGGCTCTGATGAGGAAGAAGAGGTAGAGAATCTTGCCAAGTCCAGAAAATCTCCTCACAAAGACTTGGGGCATAGAAAAGAAGAGAACAGAAGGCCCCTGACTGAGCCCCCAGCTAGAACTGAGCCTGGGGCAGCCACAAACCACCAAGGATTGCCAGCTGTGGATCCTGAAATCTTGGAGATGTCACCTGAAAGATCAGATGGAGTAGTGGAGGGGGCAGATGTAAATGGTGGGTTACATCGTAGACTTATTCATTTAAAAACTTGAATATTACTGAATGGCTTTGTTTATGTATTTATTTAAATTAATCTTCTGTCTTAAGCATCTGTGTCCTTATTTTAAAAAAAAAAAAATCTTTTCATTAGGACCAAAAGCACAGCTGATGTTGCGATATCCAGATGGGAAAAGGGAACAGATCACTCTTCCAGAGCAAGCTAAACTGTTAGTAAGTATCTCTAATTGGATGCATTTGCTTGAAGGAGAGAAAACTAACAAATCAGAGCTAGTTTCATGAATATTGCTGAATGAGCCTTTGAAGTAGATGTTGGGTATTCATCCGATCTCTAACTGGAAACTCATATCTATGGTGAATCTTTTTTTTTTTTTTAAAGATTTTTATTTATTTATTTATTTGAGAGGTAGAGTTACAGACAGTGAGAGGGAGAGACAGAGAGAAAGGTCTTCCGTCTGCTGGTTCACTCCCCAAATGGCCACAACGGCCAGAGTTGCGCTGATCCGAAGCCAGGAACCGGGAGCTTTTTCTGGGTCTCTCACGCGGGTGCAGGGGCCCAAGGACTCAGGCCATCCTCCACTGCCTTCCCAGGCCATAGCAGAGAGCTGGATTGGAAGTGGAACAGCCAGGACTAGAACTGGCACCCATGTGGGATACCAGCTCCTCAGGCCAAGGCTTTAACCCGCTGCACCACATCACCTCCCCTATTTATTTGTTTGAAAGTCATAGTTAGAGAGAGAGATAGACAGAGATCTTCCATATACTGGTTCATTCCCCAGGTGGCTGCAACAACTGGCTGGGGTTGTGTCAGGCAGAAGCTAGGAGCAGAGAGGTTCATCTGGGTCTCCTAAATGGGTGGCAGGGGCCCAAGCACTTGGGCCATCTTGTTGTGCTTTCTCAGGCACATTAGCAGGGAGCTGGATCAGAATTGGAGCAGCCAGGACTCAAGTGGTACCCACATGGGATGCTGGCATTGCAGGCTGTGGCCTAACCTGTACCTCAACACCAGCACCAGTTCCTAAGTTTTAAATTGTTTATCATTCTGAAGCAGTGTGATGACATGTTTCACCATCCCTTTCTATTCTTTCCAAGACATGAATCATGCCTTTGTCCAGTGTGTATCCTTACTGTATACACACAGCCTCGTTATTCACCAGTCACCTCTTGCAATGCCTCAGTACTTGTGGTCAAGTAATCCTTATTTTACTTAATGGTCCCAAAGCTTAAGAGTAATAGTACAGCAGCCAGTGCTGTGGTGCAGCAGGTTAACACCCTGGCCTGAAGTGCTGGCATCCCATATGGGCGCTGGTTCAAGTCCCGGCTGCTCCACTTCCAATCCAGCTCTCTGCTATGGCCTGGGAAGGCAGTAGAAGATGGCCCAGGTTCTTGGGCCCCTGCACCCGAGTGGGAGACCCGGAAGAATCTCCGGGCTCCTGGCTTTGGATCAGTGCGGCTTCAGCCATTGTGGCCAGTTGGGGAATGAACCATCAGATGGAGGACCTCTCTCTCTCTCTCTCTCTCTCTCTCTCTCTCTCTCTGCCTCTCCTTTCTCTGTGTAACTCTGGCTTGCAAATAAATAAATAAAAATAAAAGAGTAATAGTATAGTATATTGTTATAATTGTTCTATTTTATTGTTAGTTGTTGTAAGCACTTAGTGTTCCTAGTTTATAAATTAAACTTTAGGATCCTAGAGAGTGTGGTTCTGTCTATGATTTTAGTTATCTACTAGGCTCTTGAAACATAACCCCATGGAGAAGGGGGCCCCTACTATACAGACTTTTTTTTTTTTTTTTCAGAGGTTTGTGAAGCTAGAGGGAACAGTGGTCAGTAGTCATAGGGGAAAGGTGATTGAAGAGTCTGAGCCTGTTTAAGTCTCATGGGGAGCATTTGTGGAGAGGGAAACAGTGAAGAAATTGTGAGGAGATATTCTGTAATAGTTAGGTTTCTAAGAGGGCCAGAAGGGATTCACTGTATGGGTGGCAAGATTGGTCATAGGTAGAATGAAGGATGTATTTTCCCTGGTAACAGGAAGGAAGGAAAACAGATAAGGTGTTTTAAAATGAGGACATCAATTTTATATATAGCAATTGAATTTTTTATAGGGGAGATAATTCTGTATATTTCAGTATTACTTAATGGCCCTAAGTTACTGGATACAGATTTATTATCTCTCCATCCAGATGTTTGTATTGATGCTTCTATCAATACAAGGGTAAGCTCTGGTTATCAGAAAGAGTAACTTAAACTTAATATTTCATTTAACATAAAAGAAGAATGTTATATGAGAGTACTTCAGTTAGTGAAAAAAACAAAAGTGTTAGTTCATTTTGGTGCACAATTTTAAAACCCATGCAGGGGCGGGCACTGTGGCATCGCAGGTAAAGCTGCTGCCTGCAGTGCCAGCATCCCATATGGGTGCTGGTTCTAGTCCTGGCTGCTCCTCTTCCGATCCAGCTCTCTGCTGTGGCCTGGGATAGCAGTAGAAGGTGGCCCTAGTCCTTGGGCCCCTGCACCCGAGTGGGAGACCCGGAAGAAGCTCCTGGCTCTTGGCTTCAGTTTGGCACAGCTCCGGCCACTGCGGCCATTTGGAGAGTGAACCAGCAAATGGAAGACCTCTCTTTTTCTCTCTCTGCCTCTGCCTCTCTGTAGCTCTGCCTTTCAAATAAATAAATAAATAAATCTTTTTTGGGGGGAAAAGAAAAAAAAAACTATGCATAGTTTTATAATACCACATTTCCTATTTATTATTAAATTTTTTTGCACCAAAATAAACTCATACTTTAAAATGCAGTTTTCCATGAACTTCTTGGAGTAGCTTCATGTGTTTAATTTGCTACCGTTACTGTGCTTTTTATTTCCATCTAATAGCTTTGTCTTCCTTTTGTTTCTTGTAGGCTTTGGTGAAACACGTCCAGTCTAAAGGGTATCCAAATGAACGTTTTGAACTTCTTACCAACTTTCCTCGAAGGAAACTGTCTCACCTGGACTATGACATTACATTACAAGAGGCAGGCCTTTGTCCTCAAGAGACTGTCTTTGTGCAGGAAAGAAATTAACACCATGGCCTGACCTCTCTCAGCTTACCCCTTTTTCCCTTTGTCCTGTGAGATACCGTGTCACTAAGTATGCATTTTGGCTCATAGGACCAGAGAGCCAAAGCTGGGCAAGCAAGTCACCTGCCTTCTCTTTTATTTCTTGTTCTTTTCTATAATTAGTCTCTTCTCCCACTCCCCCATCCCCTTCTTTTTCTTGTTCCTTTTTTCTTTTTCACTCTTCGCTTCTAACCTAATCTGGTGACCAAACGGAAGTATAAGGATAAGACCTCTCCTAGTACTGGCAGCAGGATATGTGTGTTCCAATAAGTGGTCTCCTGCACAGCAGTTTTTCCGGGATCAAATGATAATGTCACTCCTCAGACCCTCTTTGGCAAAGGAATGGCTAGATTCAGCATAAGAACAACTCCCCTTTTTTCATTTTTAGTAGACAAGAAATTCTACAGCACATACTTTATTTGTTCTTCATGTAGGAAATATCGCTTAACAAATATCCAGGTTTTTGTGTACAAGATTTAAGATTGCTCATCATATTTAATTTTTTTCAAAGGATTCCTATCTTCCGGCTACAAGAATTATTTCCATGATATGTGTTATTGGCAGAATGAGTGCTAAATGTAGGGTGTGTAGCACGAGTGACTTTTAATGTCCCAGCCTGAGATGACCTTCTTCATTATAACTCTATTAGCTGAATCGATCCTGCTAGTCCTAGGGTGGAACCTTAGTGAGCATACTGTGGTGACTGTGGTAGGAAAATGCTTGCTGTTTTTGCCAGTACAGCAGGGTAGTTCTTTTGGCCCCTCCGTTGTCTGAGTCCACAGTGATCTGTGGGAAGGCGGTTCAGTAATCATGCAGTGCAGTGGCTTGTAATTGTAACCACTCTGGTTATCGATTGTCCTATGTGCTTAAGGCATACTTGTGTCTGTCCCAGGGGAAGAAGAAAAAGCATGCAGCTGAGAGTTGCTAACCATGTTCCTTTGGTTAGAAGTAATGGTTCATTTTTTTGCCCTTCATTGGAATAGTCTCTGAAAGGTTCTGGTTGACTGATTATGTTTAATTCCTCATGCTATTTCCTCTCAAAAGGTATCAGAAACAGAAAGCCTCTCTAAGGGGAAGACCTTTAAACTCAGCTCATACAATATTTAGTAAGGGGGTGGTGAGGAGTATCAGTCATCTTTCAGATGTTGTGGGTGTTTTTCTGCCAACAAAAGCCACGTTCACAATATAATTGATGGATACTTTCACAGTATTCACAAGAGGCCATCTTGAGTCCACACAGTACCATCATCAGTTTCGCTGTGTGCTCAGTTCGTAATTTGAGCTTTAAATAGATTCTTCTGAAGGGAGAGCAGTGATTCCGGTGACAAAATCAGAACTTTAATTTGTTAAAAACTATAGGCTGGAATTGGAAATGTTTTGTCAGTTGGAGGTTGAGATTGGTTCTTCTACCTGAGGAGCATGACTTGCTGTTGCTTGGAGACCTTTAAACTCCCATCCACTTTAATTAAGATCACTCTCTGGCAAGTAGGGAATAAAAAAAAAAAACTGTTCATTGTAGTATACAATTATAGGATGTGGTTCTAATGGTTGCATTTTGAGGAACCCTCTCTAAAGAATGAGTTGTACATCTCCTCAGAAAATCATGGAAAATTCTGTTTTATTCTTCAGTGAGTCCTTTTGAATTAATGTTCTTACATTTTTTCTAAGTCTGTGTAAGTGCTTATGTATAAGTATATAATTGTATAAATATTTATAAATATATTTATATAATTACAATTTCATTTATATGTTGAGTCAAAGTTCTCTCTTTAGATTGATGACTGAATAATACCCTTTTGATTTTTTTTCATAAGCTCCGAAGGCTTATCTAGCAGCTTCTGAGTGGTTGAGGAAACATGGTTGTCATGTTACTTCCTCAGTGTGTGTCTGAATTTAGATCACATCCTTGTTATCTGAAGAATAGAGCTATGTATGATGAAAGGTGCACTGGAGGGTAAAAAACCTACTGGTAGTCGACAAGGTCAGCCATCCAAGTCAGGGAGGCACAGGGTAAGAGTAAGGGTGTGGTCAGCGTTGTGCTTTTGAGGGCACCCATCTCCACTGCAGCGAGTTGCAGCTAAAGCCCAAGCTGGTAAAAAATGTGAAGTCAAGAATTGTCCCTCTGGGACCGTTTGATTCTCTCTAACCTACTAGCTTCTCTTTCTAAAACATGCCCAGAGAACCTGAGACAACATGCTGGTTGACACAAGGATGCAGTTCTTTTCCACTCGTTCCCAGCAGTGGTGTATCCATTTAGGAGAAGCCTAAGTAGCTTTTGCAGCTTGGTTTATTGTGAGATGACCAAGCCTATATAAAATGATTTAAAGAAGGAACAGTGCCTGGCACATTCATCCAGCTTACATACCACTGAGGTATTTAGAATACAAGATGTAGAGGGTTTGCTTTTATTTTGACGTAGGAGTGTAATTATCTTGGGTTGGTGAACCCCTCAGGCAGAGGCTGTTGGTTGTACTTGGGGAAGAGTAATAAGGAACATGGCCTTGCTCAAGACCTTCATCCACTCAAGGAGCAAACTCCTTCCAGTTTGCTTTACTCCTGGTAGTTCCTTTGCTCTTGGGTGGAGAGGTGTTACTGAATAGATTGAATGGGGTCAGTAAGACTGGGTAAATTCATTCCTTGTAGGTGTTGGAAACAGCTTGAAAAGGGTTTAAAATGTAGGGGGGTGATGAACAAGATAGACTTGGAGAGTGACAGGAGGAAATACAGGGAGGTGGAAGGAAAACTAATGAACAAAAACAGGAATACTTTTTAAAAATTTGATTTAGGGAGGAATTGGAGAAAGAACCGTGCCAAATGAAGAATGGGGAAGTCGTTCTGAGTAACTCGTATGTGCTAGGTCCTTTCTATGTGCTTTCTCCTTTAATCTTCCTAGGATTCCTACAAGTAGTTTATTTTCCCCATATTATAGCTAAGGGGAAACAATGTGAAGTTGAGAGGACTTGTTTCGATGGCATAGCTAGGAAGCGGCAGGTCACAGTTGGAATCCAGAGTCCATGCTCTCCACTCCCTTGCTGTGTTCCCCCACAGCAGGAGAATGAGTTTGCCCAAAAGATTCTCATCCCATTGTTTGGACTTGTAAATTATCTTTGCTTTTATTTTTTAAAGCTAGGGGCAGTAGTTGAGATAAACCTGTGGGATTTGCAGTATGCCTGTAAATTCTTATTTATGCCATTATTTAGAGAAGCAGATTATTGCTTTTAAAAATGATGCACTGATGAAAATGTGAAAGGAAAATAACTGTGTGACATTATTTGCTAAGAATAAGGGAAACAATAAAAAAATTTACCTTTTTAAAGCATTTTTCAGAAAAGATAAAATTATCTTTTCTGTGTTCCATCCATATCATATTATTGAACTATGTGTATTTTAAAAATCTTCCATGAAATTCTTTTTCCTTGACTCTGTAAGTCAACAACTATTGATTGACTTCATAGTCAAAGTTGAAAATTTTTGAAATATAAGATCTGATTCCTGCCTGTTTTTCAGCCAGTTAGGGAGACACAACGCTTGTGATAATTGGAGAACATGTAAATGTTCTTTCTGGGGTCGAACTGTAATGACAAAATAAATTTTGGAAGGGAAATTGTAGCTAGGGAAGTCTCATGAAGAAATGAGGCTGAAAAGTGGCAAACACTGTAGCTCAAACTTTATGATTTACCTGTATTCTTTAACTTCACCTTTTAGAACTACTACATTTAGGGCACAAAATTCATCAATAGAGCATAACCAGGACCCAAGTAGTAAAAGATTTTTGGCCCCACCCCACATTAAAGATTGCTAGCTAGCGATCTTTGGACACTCAGTAAAAATGCCAGAAGGAGCCCATAGGAACTGAAAAAAGAAGGAGAAGCTTGATTTCTCTATCCGGCACATGCTGAGGGTATAGCACATTGTATGTGCTATGCAGAAAGGCCACTCTGCAGATTTAAGTGTGGTTAGGGAGCAGTTCTGCTACTAATTAATTTTCATCTTAGCAAGTCTTGTTCTTCTGAGTGTTGAATTCTTTGTGTGAAAAGCAAGAGAATTGGGTCAGATTAATAGTTCCTGGTCTTTTCAAGTAAAAGGGCTTGTAATTTTAAAATGTGAGGATGGATATTTAATATAGCCAATTGCGTGGATAGAGAATGTAAATGTGCACATGGAGGTGCAGAGTCCTTGCAGAAATTAGGAACTCAGATTATAGAGCACTGAATTAAGTTGTCTCTGAAGTCGTTTTCCACTCCAAGACTTGGTGCTTCTGGTTTTTCCCCTTATTATGTATTATTCCTAGAATAATTAAAAGAGAACTTACTGATCAGTTTATTTTTCTTTCTTCCTTTTCTTTTTTTCTGTGTCCAGATATCATTTTTCCTTCCTTCCTTCCTTCCTTCCTTCCTTCCTTCCTTCTTTCCTTCTTTCCTTCTTTCCTTCTTTCCTTTCCTTCTTTCTCTTACTCTCTCTTTTTGTAACTTCTTCCCACCTGCTCAACTCTTTTATTTTCTTTTTTTTTTTTTAAGATTTATTTTTTTATTTATTTGAAAGACAGAGAGAGAGAGGTAGAGACAGAGAGAGAGGTCTTCTGTCTGCTGGTTCACTCCCCAGATGGCCGCAACAGCTGGAGCTGCACCGATCCGAAGCCAGGAGCTTCTTCTGGGTCTCCCACGCAGATGCAGCGGCCCAAGGACTTGGGCCATCTTCCACTGCTTTCCCAGGCCATAGCAGAGAGCTGGATCAGAAGTGGAGCAGCCAGGTCTCGAACCGGTGCCCGTATGGGATGCCAGCACTTCAGGCCAGGGCATTAACCTGCTGCGCCACAGCACTGGCCCCATCTCTCTCTCTTTCTCTTTCTTTCCCTTCCTTCCTTCCTGCCTTCCTTTCTTTTTCTTTCTGTTTCTTTTCCTCTCTTTCTTTCTGTGTCCAGGTATCGTTTGCCCAAGACCTTGATCTAACCTCACTGGGATGACTGAAATCTCCAAAAGGGAGAGTTGTTATAGTGACAGATTTAGTAATGATCTTCTAAACAGTTCATTAATTTTTAAAACTGCCTAGTCTGTGTTGAGTATGACTAAAATGTAATTAATGAGAATTAAATATGTCACATACTGGAGTTAAATTTTATTTTACTTGTTTAAAGTACTTTACTGGCTGAGCAACTTATGTATACTTTAGAATTCACTCTTGGATGTGGTAGAAACAACTTTTCAACATCCCATTAGGCTGACTTTTAAAAATATTTCTTATCCATGGAGTGTACTTTGACTGTGTCATTCCCCCACTTCCACTCTATTTTTGACTTTCATTTAACTGTGTAATAGTAAATCATGGATGCAGGTTGATGAATAAGAATGTCTTGTATGAAACTAAGAAGTAATGAGGATGGGAAAAACCAACCCTTCTGATGAACATGGCAATTTTCCAGCTACATGAGCCTTGATGAGTAGGCTGAAGACAGCTGTGTACTGTGAATATTCAGCTTGCGTGGGCTGAGCATTTCAGTCATTGTGTTGAACTTAGTATTGCACAGGGGGCAATGATATTCTTGAAAATGGAAAATGACAGCGAATACTACGCCAGGATATTGATTTCTCCTGTTACATATAGAGTTGGCATCTCAATGATAATTATTTGGTTTTTGACTCACCTATATGTCAGTCCTGTAATAGAGAACTTAGAATCAAGAAAAGTTTTGTTTTTCAGGAGAGAATATGATGGTATTGGTGGTTTTCCTATGAAATGAACTTCTGTGATTAGATCAGATGAGATCTTTAATTGGAAAATCTTTTAATTCTACTTTCTCTTTGACTTCTCCATTCTCTATTCTTGAGTTTTAATATTCATTCTCTGAACATGAGTCATGATTTTTAATGTAATTGTTTAAGAAATTCCATTGCTAAGTCTTAATATATAACCTTTCTCACTTCTTGTTAAATCGGTATATAAGAGAGGAATTTGAGGCAAACACATCCTTTTTGTAGTTCATTTTCTCTCTACTTATGGAGGACTCTTACTCCAAGATGGTTATTCCAGTAATTATCTCTGTGACACCCCTCTCCCCTTTTGTGGCCTGCAGATTGTGTTGCTTAGAATCATAGCCATCCTCAAAAACATGATGATTTTTGGTATACACCTTTCTTTCCTTTGATATCAAAGTAAAGTTAGATAACCCAATATGAACTAGTTTGAGTACACAAAATTTAACATTAAGAAAACAAAATTTAGCATTTATATAATGAGGTATTTTAAAAAGATAATCAGATTTACTGGTAGGATTAGAGATGGAAATGGTAGTATTTTGCCTGAGAACAATCACATAATTGTAAGTATGGGAAGTTAACCTTGTTATACTTGATCTGGTGGCAACAAATACTTCAAATATTTGTTGTCTGTTTAATGGTATCTGCTCTATAGAGATCAGAATGCCCAAAGACTTTATATGCCTTATGAGGTCACTTAGGTTTCCAAATGAGAAAAATTGTCGAGCTAAGCTGGGTTGAGCATAAGTAATATTTTATCTCCATTTAAAAAAAGTTAATCTAATTGGGCTACCAGGAATTACTATTTATTAGACATGGAAAAGACAATGGGCACCATTTCAAATCATGTGATAACTTCAGACCTGGAATTGAATTCTCCCTTCCTTAAAATCTTTTCTGTTGGCTTTTCCATCGTCTCAGTATGAAAACCTTCACTGATCAAGGCGAGGTTCTTGATCTGGAACCGTTCCGTGCTGCTTGTTCCTCTCTCACAGTGTCTGGCTTTACAGCATGTGTCACTGGGATCCATGTCACTGGAACGCTGAGACTCAGTTGCATACCTTGCTGTTTTCAGGAAAATGGTTTTATAATAGTATGCTTTTCTCAAAGCATCTTATTCTTAATATGGAAAATACCAGTAAATTAATGGATTCAGAATATAAATAGGTTTATGACACTAATCATATGCTCATAATAACTGTTTGATAACTTATTGCCCTGTAAGTTAAGCCTCCCATTGCCACCAGAAAAATCCTGTTTTACCTGCTAATTAGAGTGAAAGCAGTATGTGACCTCTACTTTTTAGCTAGTTAGTAACAAGCTTCTAGTAGGGGCTGTTTATCTTACCTCTCTGGGGATATGGGCCTGGTTCCTTTCCTCAGTTTGTCCCACATTTTGGAAAGGCTATATAAGACACTTGCTGGGAAGTAGAGACTAAAACTGTGAGATAATCCTCTAGTCTTGGATAGAAATGAGTCCCACTTGATGCTAAAGTGATGCTTAGACTTTGAGGGGCTTCCATCCAAGCATCGACATGGTACTGTTGGACACAATTGTCTTCACTCCTCTAAGAATCTTTTTTTTTTCTCCCCCAGAACAGTTTTCCTTTTGATTATTAACGACTTCTAAGCATCTGATGTCTTCCCCCCACCCCCTTAAGGAAATCCTCCTCTTTCGTGTGGTATCGATTGTGTCATGGGAACTTTCAGGAGTGTTTGTGGGCTCTGTGCATGCTTTGTATGAGTTCCGTTTGAACATTGTGTTTTGAATCATCTGGGATGTACCAGCTCTGGCATGTCTTCACTGATTGTGTTTTTTAAACATTTTTCATGTCGTTTTCTAAACCTCACTTTCCATCTTGTTCAGAGAGATTAATCAAGGAATGAAATTTGTTTGGGGCTAGGGCTGAGGGTGGGTCGGGGACTTGAGTGACGTCAACTTGGGGTATATGCTTTAAAGTTTTTCTCAAGCAGTTCCAAACAGTATTTGGAGATTCCCTGGGAGGTTTGTGTACTCACCTTGACAAAGTGGTAGTCTTTCTGAGATTTGCATTCTTACTGCAGGACAAGCTCTAAATGTCATCTGTAGTGGAACTTTGTTACTCAATGCAAGAAGATAGTGGACAGAGACAGCGCTCCTATTGCAGTGTTTCTGGCAAGTCCTCCCTGAAAGGCACACAGAGTTCTCAGTTTCCTGGGCCTTGAGTCCCATGGTGCTAGGAGATAATCACTTGTTTCTGCAGCTCTTCCCCACTGTGGGAAGAAGGGGTAACTGGACCATCCACGAAATTTTTTGATCAAGACACACTAGAGACCCTCCTGTATATCCAGTAAATGATAATAAAGGTGCTAGGGAAAGCCTTAACTCTGAAGAGATGTGGAGGTGGTAGAAAACCTCTACTTGTAGGAGAAAGACATGCCCTTAGGTAAAGCAGAGCTGGAACTGCTGGCTAATACTCAATGGAACTTCCACTTGCTCTAAAACCAGGGAAATCTTAGATAACTGGGTGTGATATATCTATAGCTACACATAGTCTATAGGTAAATGCTTTTTAAATGAGGATCTTCCTCTCCATTGGTGATCCTCTGGTTTTGGCTGTACCAAATTGTGAATATTCTTGCTGTGTTGTACCCAGTTGCTTTATATTAATACTGCAACTTGAACTGGGGAGGGTGGGTGGGAGAACTGGGTGGGGGAGGGAGGGGAGTGGGACGATAAGTCTTTTGAAGACATCAGCTCACTGTGCTGAGAGAGGGACCAAACTCAAGGAAACCTCTGATCTATAAATTCAACTGCTGCATTTTTTTATAAATACATGTAAATGTCCTGTTGTAATATTTGATCTTGGAAATAAAAACAAAAACTTTTCAGTATTAGTTTTTGTTGTCTTTGTTTTCACAAGATAAGACTCTGGATATTACCTTCATTCGGGCAATTCAGATTCCAAAAGCTTGTTTCCATAGTCTCATGTGTAGGATATTTAGTATCTATTGACATGTTGAATTGTAGTCCCATTGCCAAGTATAACATTTGCTGACTTTGTTGTTGTTCTTAGTAGTATGTTGAACATTTATGTTGAGTACTGTGTAAATGTTTGTCAAATTATTATGAAAACATTGGGTTTGCTGGCCTTGTTAGGAAAAGTATAATTCTGTTTTGACATTTTTTTTTTTTTTAATTTTTGACAGGCAGAGTGGACAGTGAGAAAGAGAGACAGAGAGAAAGGTCTTCCTTTGCCGTTGGTTCACCCTCCAATGGCCACCGTGGCCGGCGCGCTGCGGCCAGCTCACCACGCTGATCCAAAGCCAGGAGCCAGGTGCTTCTCCTGGTCTCCCATGCGCGTGCAGGGCCCAGGCACTTGGGCCATCCTCCACTGCACTCCCTGGCCACAGCAGAGAGCTGGCCTGGAAGAGGGGCAACCGGGACAGAATCCAGCGCCCTGACCGGGACTAGAACCTGGTGTGCTGGCGCTGCTAGGCAGAGGATTAGCCTGTTGAGCCACAGCGCCAGCCCTGTTTTTGACATTCTCTGAGCAACTCAAGTGTCCCAAATTTCAGATCAGCAGTAATGACTAGTGACTGAGGTCTCAGCTTAATCAAGTGAAGGGACAGTAATTACTAAATGGAAGGAAAGCAAGGAGATAGGGCCGTATCGTGATGAATAGGGAGAATGCGATCACTGCCTGGCTCACTGTGCCGCTTCCTCGTGACTAGGTTGTACTCTAGGCAAGCATTCCTTGTCCCTAGGCTCTGTACCTTTACACGAAAAATAATATGATGTGAGTGAAAGAGCCCCTACCTATTAAGGGACTTATTTCTGGTCAGGAATACAGATAATAAACATGAAAGACTAAAAAGTACAGGTTTGATTCAAATATTATGGAAAAACGAGATTTATTGGAATAGAAAGTTGGGGGGTTGGGGCTGGCCGTGGCTTACTTGGTTAATCCTCTGCCTGCCACGCTGGCATCCCATATGGGCACTGGGTTCTAGTCCTGGTTGGTCCTCTTCCAGTCCAGCTCTCTGCTGTGGCCCAAGAGGGCAGTGGAGGATGGCCCAAGTGCTTGGGCCCTGCACCCCATGGGAGACCAGGAGGAAGCGCCTGGCTCCTGGCTTTGGATCGGCGCAGTGCCAGCCGTAGCAGCCATTTGGGGGGTGAACCAACAGAAGGAAGACCTTTCTCTCTGTCTCTCACTATATAATTCTATCTGTCAAAATAAAAAAGAGGCCGGCGCCGCGGCTCACTAGGCTAATCCTCCGCCTTGCGGCGCCGGCACACTGGGTTCTAGTCCCGGTGGGGGCACCGATCCTGTCCCGGTTGCCCCTCTTCCAGGCCAGCTCTCTGCTGTGGCCCGGGAGTGCAGTGGAGGATGGCCCAGGTCCTTGGGCCCTGCACCCCATGGGAGACCAGGAGAAGCACCTGGTTCCTGCCATCGGATCAGCGCGGTGCGCCGGCCGCAGCGCAACTACCGTGGCGGCCATTGGAGGGTGAACCAACGGCAAAAGGAAGACCTTTCTCTCTCTCTCTCTCTCACTGTCCACTCTGCCTGTCAAAAAAAAAAATAAATAAAAATAAAAATAAAAAATAAAAAAGAAGAAGGGGAGTTGACTTTTAGGCTGAGAACCTGAAGGTTGTAGGAGGAAAACTTGGAAGCACAACAAATGCCGAGGACAGGCAAGTGAGGGAGTTGACGTCTGGCATTTAGTGGGCAAAGGGAGTGGCATAAAACGAGTAGGATCGGGTTATAGAAGGCCTTATTAGGCCCTAGTCAGGAGCTCAGATACTGTTCTGAGTGTAGTGAAAAGTTGTTATGTGGGGGGTGGACTGGTCAAGATCAGAGCAGCTCCCCTGGATTAGAGGAGTGGTAGTGGATTGTATCAGAGATGCACTTTGAAGGTACACATTGAAAGACTGTTGAATATGGGGCGTGGAGGAGTGACTCAATTTCTGGTCACTGGGTAGGGTGTGGTATCTACTGAGGAGGGGAAGACAGGTGGATGGACAGTTTTGATGAGGGAGACATCTTTTAGATAGTATATCCTGCTGCAGAGCTAGTACAGAAAGTTGGACACATGAGTTGGAAGCTTGGTGGAGAGAGAGACTGCAGTTAGAGATTTGAGGAATCAGCATTTAGGTGGGGTTTAGTACTATGAGAAAGAATGATGTCACTTAGGAAAAGAGTTAAAATAGAACCTAGAGCCCAGCCTGGGGGATCACCCCAAGAAAGAGACAGTCAAGGAGCTGCACCAGTGAAAGAAACACGAGTGGGATGTCCGGGGTGCTAAGAAAGAATGTTCTAGAAGAATCAAGCCATTGTCAAATGCTGCCTGTGGGTCAAAGGACAATGAAATGTTCATGAGGTACATGAAGTCATTGGAGACCAAGAACGGTTTCAGTACAGTGTTGGAGAGAAGCCTACTTTGAGTGGGTTGAAGTTTGCTATTTTTATATTAATGGAAAAAAAAAAAAGACATCCAAGCTTCCTCTTTAGTGAACTGGCATAAACGGCAGTACTTTCAACATCCCTTCCGTTTATCCTTCCAATTAAGGAAATGGACTCTTGTCAGCTATGAGCTGAGGTTGGAGGCCACCAGAGGAAGCTGATTAGTCTGTCAGTCTTCCAGAGCAGACTGGGAAACAGCTGGCCCAGTGGCTGCACTGTGTCATCTTTTCCCTTTCCCTTCTGCCAGAGGATTCCATTTCCCCTACTTCCTCCATTCCTTGCTCAGATCCCACTTCCAGTCCCCACAGTGTTCCTCGGGACAGAACGTCTGTCTGCCCTGTTCTCTCAAGCCTTTGATGGGATTAAATTATTTTTTCCGCCGCAGACCCTATTCATACTTTGTGCCCTCGGACTCCCATTTGCTCCTCCCTAGAAATGTGACAACAAAGGCATAACTAGTAGCTGTCTTCAGTAGAGCCAAGTTCTAATGTGAACGCATCCATAACATGATCATATTTTAGTTCTTTGATGGCAGTGATCAGACTTCTGTTACCATGGGAAAGGGAAGAAATTTACTTAGTAACTTGATGTTTGCAAGGATAGAGTTTCCTAAAGAAGTGTTTAGGGGGCAGGTATTTCATGCAGCAGTTAAGTTACCACATGGGACACCTGTGTCCCATATCGGAGTGCCCAGGTTCAAGTCCTGGCTCTGCTTCCATTCTAGATCCCTGCTAATGTGCACCTGAGAGGCAGCAAGTGGTGACAAGTACTTGGGTCCCTGTCATTCATACAAGAGACCCAGGTGGAGCTCCTGGCTCCTGGCTTTGGCCTGACCCAAAGTGGGGAGTGAACTAGCAGATGGAAGATTAAAAAAAGAAAAAGAAAAAGAAAAAAAAGATTTATTTTACTTATTTGAAAGAGCCAGAGAGAGAGAGGTCTTCCATCCGATGGTTCACTCCCCAATTGGCTGCAACGGCCAGAGCTGCACCCATCTGAAGCCAGGAACCAGAAGCCTCCTCTGGGTCTCCCACCCGAGTGCAGGGGTCCAAGGACTTGGGCCATCTTCTGCTTTCCCAGGCCGTAGCAGAGAGCTGGATGGGAAGAAGAGCAGCCAGGACTCGAACCAGCGCCCATATAGGATGGCAGCGCTGCAGGCTGTAGCTTTAACCTGCTGCGCCACAGTGTCAGCCCTGGATGGAAGATCTTTGTCTCTCTCTGCCTTCAAATAAAATGAAAATAAACTTTAAAAAAAAGTGTCTTATTTGTAAAACTTACTGAGTTAATCAGCACAAATCTACCTAAAGAGCAAAGGCTTATATCTGCCATCACCACTGGTCCCAGAGTAACTTTGGTACTACAAGGGCTTAAAGCCAGATTCCAGAACTTTTGTTTCCCAAGCATCACTTTAATGACATCCATGTGAAAGTGTCAGCCATTAGAGAAGCTGTTGGGTTGGCAACCTGAGTGATAGCTGGCAATCAGCCATCTGCTTATTGCCTGAATACCAGCAGTTCAGACACTGCATATAAAATCCCTTTTGCTAAACTGAGATCCAAATATAGAGACAACTAACCCACTGTGGGCATTTTGCATCTTATTTAATTCCCAGAATAAACTTGTGAGGTGGGCATCATTTTGTAAATGAGAAATAGGCTCAGATGATGACCAAGTCTCAGTAACCTCCCCATGTCCACACAGCACAGCTGGGAGGTATGTAGAATAGGCACTGAGACCCATGACGAGGTGCCAAAGCACCACAGTACTGTCTCCAAGCAGAAATACATGGGTACAGCAACAAGCTCACAGAAAATGGAATTAATAGTTAATTTTGGTGCCAAAAAATCTGAAATTATGCATTTGAGGGGTCTTTAAACGTTTTGTGAAAAATGCATGTTATGAAAAAAAACTGGTTTTAAAATTTTCTTGCACCAAAATGAACTTAAATTCATTTATTTGAGAGCCAGAGACAGTAAAAAGAGCACCCATCAGATAGTTTACCCTCCAAATACCTGCAGCGGCTAGGATGGGCCAGGGCCAAACCCAGGAGCCAGTGACAATCTAGCTTTCCCATGTGGGTGACAGGAGCCCAGTTACTTGAGTCATCACCCCTGTCTCCCGGAGTCTGCATCACCAGGAAGCTGGAACTCAAGAACCAAAGCTGAAGTTGGGAATCACCCAGTATTCCAATGTGGGATGCAGGCTACATGCCTGCCCTGAGCTTGTCTTTTCATTTTTTTTTTTTTTCCCAGAAAAGGTTTGAAGTACTCTTGTATCTTAAGATAGTTGGCATCTGAGCTGGGAAAAGAGCATCTCAAGCATGAATATGTGGTGCCCTAGAGTCAGATGATGGGGGATCCTTTTCCCATCCTCCTCACTGTGAGCAGGTCGAAATCCTCTGAGCTCCAATCTTTATGTGCAAACTGACTAACCTGCCATTTCTTTCACTTGCTTCAGGTCTATTGGAAGGATCCAGTGAAATAATTTGTAAGTGTCTTTTAGAAACTGAATATAGGCCGGTGCAGTGCTTCAATAGGCTAATCCTCCGCCTGTGGCGCCGGCACCCCGGGTTCTAGTCCCGGTCAGGGCGCCGGATTCTGTCCCAGTTGCCCCTCTTCCAGGCCAGCTCTCTGCTGTAGCCCAGGAGTGCAGCGGAGGATGGCCCAAGTGCTTGGGCCCTGCACCCACATGGGAGACCAGGAGAAGCACCTGGCTCCTGGCTTTGGATCAGCACAGTGCGCAGTGCGCCCGCCGCAGAGGCCATTGGAGGATGAACCAACAGCAAAGGAAGACCTTTCTCTCTGTCTCTCTCTCTCTCACTGTCCACTCTGCCTATCAAAAAAAAAAAAAAAAACTGAATATAAATGTTTCTTTTTTTAAAAAAAAAAATATGTATTTGAAAGGCATAGTTAGAGAAACTTAGACGTCTTCCATCTGCTGGTTCATTCCCCAAATGGTCACAACAGCTGGGGCTGGGTTCGTCCAAAGCCAGGAGCCAGGAACTTCTTCAGGGTCTCCCACGTGGGTGCAGGGGCCCAAGCACTTGGGCCATCTCCTGCTGCTTTTCTCAGGCAATTAGCAGGGAGCTGGATCAGAAGTGGAGCCACTGGGACTCGAACCCTGCCCACTAAGGGATGCCAGCATTGCAGGCAGTGGCTTAAGCTGCTGCGCCACAGCATCTGCCTCTGAAAGAAGACTCTTCACAATGAAAATGGAAGCTGCGTACTTAATGAGCTTTTCCATGGCTGTTGACCAGATTTAGTTTGAAATACATATATGTACACATGCACATACACTGTAATTTCCAATTGTAATGGCCCCTTCTCATATATATGCAACAAGAGGTTTCTCAGCAATTTTTATTTCCATTATTAGAGGTAAAATCTGTGCTAACTTCATCCAGTGCATGAATGAATTCATTAAGGAATTTTTAAAAATTATTTTATTTTTAAAGTTGATGCATAAAAAGTTTAGATACTTACAGAGTTCTATGCAATGTTTCAATACATTGCATATAGGAGTCAGTGATGTGGTAGCCACGCTGGCTTCCCATATGGGCACCAGTTCGAGTCCCAGCTGGTCCACATCCAGTCCAGCTCCCTGCTAGTGAGTCTGAGAAAGCAGCAGAAGATAGCTCCAAGTGCTTGGGTCCTTGCATCCACATGGGAGACACAGAAGAAGCTCCTGGCTCCTGGCTTCGATCTGGCCCAGCCTGGGCCATTGCAACCATTTGGGCAATGAACCAGTGAATGGAAGATCGATCTCTCTGTCCATCTCTCTCTCCCTCTCTCCCTCTCCCCCTCTCTCCCTCTCTCCCTCTCCCCCTCTTTCTCTCTCCATATGGATACATACGTAGTGTGCAAATCAGGGTGCAGATATCTGTCTCCTCAATATTCATCATTTCTTTGTGGTGAAGTGTGTTTCTTGAAATACACAGTTCAATATCCTTATCTGTCGTCACTGCATCGTCCAACAGAATCAAGAATCAAGTGGTTTGGACTCGTGCCATGTTCCAAGCTCTCCGCTGGGTCCAGGGTGTACCCAGCAGGCAGAAGAGGAGACCGCCTGTGCCCTCAAGGCTGTCACGGTTAGGGGCTGAGAGGACATGAGGAACATGGGTGAGTCAAAATGCAGAGGGGACTGGGCAAAGTTTTCTTAAGGCATTGACTGTAAATACATAGATTGATAAGTAGAACTTGATGAAAATGAATCACGTTGCCCAATACATGGTTAAGAGAGGGAAAAGTCAGCATCAGCATTGATACTGCATGTGTGTAAGTTCTCCGTATCAAGGGGCTGACACTGGCATAGCAGGTAAACTGCTGCCTGCGTGCCAGCATCCCATATGGGCTCTGGTTCAAGTCCCAGCTGCTCCACTTCCAATCCAGCTCTCTGCTAAGGCCTGGGAAAGCAGTAGAAGATGGCGCAAGTCCTTGGGCCCTTGCACTCGCATGGGAGACCTGGATGGAGTTCCGGAAGAAGCTCCTGGCTCCTGGCTCCGGATTGGCACAGCTCTGGCTTTTGAGGCAATTGGGGAGTGAACCAGCGGATGGAAGACTGCTCTCTGCCTCTGCCTCTCTGTAACTTTGCCTTTCAAATAAAATAAATAAATCTTAAAAAAAAAAAATCCAAGAGGAGCAACTAGGGAGGGAAGAAGGGTTATTTGGGCTTACAGTGGCCTCAGTAGGCTGGCATCTGGCGGAGACTGGTGACGGTGGACACGTGCAGAGGGACCGGCACTTGAGCCAGCAAGCAGACAGGAAGCCAGGCTGGACTCAGCTTCGTTAAGCAGCCTTCTCATGAGAACTACCTTTCAAAGGCCAAGTCCCTAGTGACCTACAGACCCCCCACTGAGCCGACCACCACAGTTAAATCAAGTCTCCACCCCTAATCCACCACCTTAGTCCATTAACTGCCAACATGAGACTTCAGGGTTCAACTGTCTGCATGAGGCTGGGGAGCCAACTCTTGTTCAAGCCGTAGTAGTTTCACTCTTGGAGTTATAGTGAACTCCTACAAACCAGTAAGAAAAAGACAGCTAATTAAAAAAATATGGGCAACAGATGTGACTAGGAGCTTCTCCAAAGAGGATCTCCAAATGGTCAATAAGTATACAAAAAGGTGCTTACTCATCAAGAAAATGCAAGTTAAAACCACATGGAGATAAACCACCAAACCCTCACCACAGTGCCTAAAATTAAGAGTGCTTGGGAGGATGTGGAGAAACCGGAAGTTTCATATACTGCTGATGGGAGTGTGAATTGGCAGAATCCCTTCAGGAAACTGTGTGGCAATTTTTACCAAAATTATTCATCTACCCTATAACCCAGCAATCCTACCCTAGGTATAATTCCTAGAAAATTAGTGCATATTTCCTTCAGAATATGTAGGTAAGAGTATTCACAGAAGCTTTGTTTATAATAAACAAAATTGAAAATATTCTAAACGTCCATCAAGAGTAAATTGTAATAGAGTCATACAATGGAATAATATTCAATAGAAAAAAAAAACACGGCTGCACCTCGGCTCAATAGGCTAATCCTCCGCCTTGCGGCGCCGGCACCACAGGTTCTAGTCCCGGTCGGGGCGCCGGATTCTGTCCCGGTTGCTCCTCTTCCAGTCCAGCTCTCTGCTGTAGCCCGGGAGTGCAGCGGAGGATGGCCCAAGTGCTTGGGCCCTGCACCCACATGGGAGACCAGGAGGAAGCACCTGGCTCCTGGCTTCGGAGCGGCCACTGCGGGGGTGAACCAATGGAAAAAGAAGACCTTTCTCTCTCTCTCTCTCTCTCTCTCTCACTGTCCACTCTGCCTGTCAAAAAAAAAAAAAAAGATTTTTTAAAAGATTTATTTTAGTGGGGCCGGTGCTATGGTGCAGCGAGTTAATGCCCTGGCCTGAAGCGCTAGCATCCCGTATGGGTGCTAGTTTGAGACCTGGCTGCTCCACTTCCAATCCAGCTCTCAGTTATGGCCTGGGAAAGCAGTGGAAGATGGCCCAAGTCCTTGGGCCCCTGCACCCACACGGGAGACCCAGAGGAGGCTCCTGGTTCCTGGCTTCAGATCGGCGCAGCTCCGGCTGTTGGCGGCCAATTGGGGAGTGAACCAGCGGATGGAAGACCTCTCTCTCTCTCTCTCTCTCTCTCTCTGCCTCTCCTCTCCTGTCCTCTGTGTAACTGACTTCAGATTGGCTCAGCTCTTGCCTTTGCAGCCTTTTGGGGAGTGAACCAGCAGATGGAAGATTCTCTCTCTCTCTCTCTGAATAAGCTAGACCGCTACACATCCAGCCGGACCGTGGCAGCGCAAGGCGGGTGACAAGGACAGAGGCTGCACTGCGCGGGGTGAGGCAGCCGAGGCTGGGAGCCACGTGGCTGCGAGGAAGCACCGGGTGTGCTTTCAGGGCGCTCCCAGTGATTCACTGAGACCGCTTGGCTCCCGTTTCCTTCCTCCGAGTCACATGAAGATGAGCCCAGGGTGGGTCATCAGCAGGGAGCTGTCCAGGAGAGGAAGCTCCTTCCATGGAGGCCCGTGGGCAGTGGTGTGGGAGCGCACACTCACGCACGCACACGCGCACCGGCCTGGGTGACCTCTGCCTATATACCGAGCCTCCCTCCCCGGCTTCCGGAACAAACACCCTGAGCAGCCGGCCCTCAGGGGTCCTCGCTGGGCTGCCGGGCCTCGCCAGGCGCTGGTTCTCACATGCGGACGTTGGCTACCGGAGACAGGTGAGCTGCCATGAAGGGGTACCGGAGGAGGCGGGCAGGGAACAGCAGGGGCTGGCAGTGACCAGCGCAAATGTCCAAGCCCAGGCCCTGCCACCAAGCAGCTGCGTGACCGTGGGCAGGTCACCTCCACCATGGCACACAGCTAGCAGACCTGTCGCTGCCCAGTGTCCCGCGGCCAGGCAGGGTTCTACGTGGACAGCACTCCCTCCAGGTTTTACCGTGCCACGGCCGGCTCAGGTTAGGTGTCTCCTGGTGCGCCGCCCTCTGCTTGGCCCTCATCATGTTTGCTATCCTTGCTTTGTTGCGTTAGCGGCTTCCTCAGTAGGCTTTAAGTTCCTCAAGAAAAGGGACCGTATCTTTGCCACCACTGTGTCCCCAGCCCCAGGCGTCACTTCCTTAAGTCTGAGTGAAGAGGGAATGATAGGGAGGCCAGCTCAGCAGCCCGGGCTGTGAACAGACACACCGGGGCCTGGCAATCTTCCTGCCTCTGAGGTCGCCCCGCAGGCCTCTTGCTGCCCGCATGATGCGTGCGCCCAGCCAGGGTCTTGGGTTGGAAGGAGGACCTCCCCCACAGCCGGCTATTAGGGTTTTACCTTCTGCTGCTGCTGCTTTTTAGACACCAGGTTAGCCAAACTCTTTGCCAGTCTGTCTCAGAATGTTGAGATTTACAGAGGAAGTGGAACCCTTACTGAGCCACAGCCTCCCAGCCTGTGAGAGCAGCACCGGTCCGGTCCCGTGCCCTGCACTCCCTCGTGTGCGCTGCACTTACTCGTCCCGGTAGCCACACTCAAGATCTTGACCTTCTCTCTGTATGTCCATCAGTTTTAGTTTCTCTCCTAAGACTTTCCTGATAGAAACCTTTTCCATGGAAGAGATTGGCGGGATGGGGGTGGTGTATGGTTGGGGCTGATGTTGGTGCTCTGTGTCTGGACGGACGGTAGCCCTAGGAGCGGGAGCTGAAGGCACTGAGGTGTCCTGGATGACCACAATCCCTCCTGCCTTTTAATTTCCTTAATGGTGTCTTCTGAAGATTTTAGATTTTGAAGTAGTCCAACATATCTTTTGTAATATATATAATGGGGTTGTACCTTGTACCTTTTATTTATGAAATAACTGTAACCAAGAGTCCTAATTTTTTTCTCCTTTGTTTTCTTCTAGAAATTTTATTAATTTTAGATCTGTGGTCCATTTCAAACTAATGTTTTAATATGGGATAATGTAAGACATTAGTTGAGGTAATACATTTTGTATACCTATTGTTCCAGCATCATCTATCTGTTGAAGAGACTATTCTTTCCCTACTGAATTACCATCTTTTTGAAAAATCATTTATCATATGTATGTAGGTCTGTTTCTGGAATCTTTAGTTTGTTCTACAAATCTATATGTCTTTTTTTTTAAAAAAAAAGTTATTTTTTATTTGAAAGAGTTACACAGAGAGAGAAGGAGAGAGAGAGAGAGAGCGAGAGAGAGAGAGAGAGAGAGGTTTTCCATCCGCTGGTTCACTCCCCAACTGGCTGCAATGGCCAGAGCTGTGCTGATCCAAAGCCAGGAGCTTCTTCCAGGTCTCCCATGCAGGTACAGGGGCCCAAGGACTTGGGCCATCTTCTACTGCTTTCCCAGGCCACAGCAGAGAGCTGGATCAGAAGTGGAGCAGTCAGGACTCGAACTGGCACCCATATGGGATGCTGGCACTACAGGCAGCAGTTTTACCTGCTATGCCACAATGCCGGCCCCTATATGTACGTCTTTTTTTAAGTCATGACCTCACTGTCTTAATTAATGTAGTTTTATAGTAAGACTTGCTTTTTTTTAAAAAAAAATGTTTATTTGAAAGGCAGAGTCACAGAGAGAGAGGAAGGGGGGGCCCTTCCATCTGCTGGTTCACTCCCCAAATGGTCACAACAGCAAGGGCTGAGCCAGGCTGAAGCCAGGAGCCAGGAGCTTCCTCCAGATCTCCCACATGGGAGAAGGGGCCCAAGCATTAGCACCCTGGTGCTTTCCCAGGTGCATTAGGAGGGAGCTGGATGGGAAGCAGAACAGCAGGGACTCGAATCTGCGCCCATATAGGACATTAGCACTATCTGACTATGCCACAGCATACAGCAAGACTTGTAATCACATGGTGTAAGCCCTCCACATTCTTCTTTTAAAAAATTATTTTGGTCAATCTAGGTCTTTTGCATCTCCATATACATTTAGGTTCAGCCTGTCAGTTTCTACAACATAACCCTGCTAGGATTTTGACTAGTATTGTTTCGATCTATATGTCAATTTCAGATCTGACCTGTTAATGATATCGAGTCTTCTGACCCACAGACATGGTGTATCTCTCCATTTAGTGGGTCTTTAATTTTTCTTAGCAATGCTTTTAATTCTTAGTATACAGGTCTTACACATGTTTTGTTAAATTTATCCATAAGTATTTATATTTCATGCATTATAAATGTTATATATATTTTTAATTTGCTTGAGAGGCAGAGAGCTCCCGTCTATTGGTTTTCTCTCCAAATGCCCACAGTGGCCCAGACTTTGCCAGATGGAAGCTGGGAGCTGGGAACCCAGACAAGGTCTCCCAAGTGGCTGGAAGGAACCCAAGTCCTTGAGGCATCACCAGCAGCACCCATCATCCAGGCTGCAGTGGCGGGAAGGTGGAATCGGAATGCAAGCATCCGAAGCAGTGTCTTGACCACTGAGCCAAATGCCCACCTCCTAGATGTTCTCTTTCTAATTTTCAATGTGTCATTGCTTGCATAAAAGAATATAGAAAAAATGTATACTAACCTTTAATTCACGACCGTGTTAAACTCACCTAGTAGTTCTGGTATCTTTTTGATAGACTGCTTAGGATTTTGTACACATATGAGCAAATTGTCTGTGGATAATGAGTGTTACTGCCTTCATTTCTATCTGTATGACTTTTACTTCTCTTTATAGTCTCGTCACACTAGGAAGGACTTCTTGTGCAATGTTTAAAGATTTGTTTATTTACTGAATGGCAGAGTTACAGAGAAGCAGAGCCAGAAAGAGAGAGAGAGAGGTCTTCCATTCACTGGTTCACTCCGCAAATGGCCACAACAGCCAGAGCTGAGCCAATCTGAAGCCAGAAGCCTGGATCTTCTTCTGAATCTCCCACGCGGGTGCAGGGGCCCAAGGACTTGGGCCATCTTCTTCTTCTTCTTCTTCTTTTTTTTGACAGGCAGAGTGGATAGTGAGAGAGAGAGACAGAGAGAAAGGTCTTCCTTTTTGCCGTTGGTTCACCCTCCAATGGCCGCTGCAGCCGGTGCATCGTACTGATCTGAAGCCAGGAGCCAGGCGCTTCTCCCGGTCTCCCATGCGGGTGCAGGGCCCAAGCACTTGGGCCATCCTCCACTGCCTTCCCGGGCCATAGCAGAGAGCTGGCCTGGAAGAGGGGCAACCGGGATAGAATCCGGCGCCCCAACCGGGACTAGAACCCGGTGTACTGGCGCCGCAAGGTGGAGGATTAGCCTGTTAAGCCACGGTGCCAGCCTGGGCCATCTTCTACTGCTTCCCCAGGCCGTAGCAGAGAGCTGGATTGGAAGTGGAGCAACTGGGACTCAAACTGGTGCCCATATGGGATGCTGGCACTGCAGGAGGCAGCTTTACCTGCTATGCCACAGCGCCGGCCCCTCCTGTGTAATGTTTAATAGAAGTGGTAAGAGTGGACATCATGATGAAATCTGTAGAAAATTTTCTTCACTGAATAGAAATAATCATTGGTGCCGGCGCCGTGGCTCAATAGGCTAATCCTCCGCCTTGCGGCGCCGGCACACCGGGTTCTAGTCCCGGTCGTGGCACCGGATTCTGTCCCGGTTGCCCCTCTTCCAGGCCAGCTCTCTGCTGTGGCCCGGGAGTGCAGTGGAGGATGGCCCAGGTGCTTGGGCCCTGCACCCCATGGGAGACCAGGAGAAGCACCTGGCTCCTGGCTTTGGATCAGCACAGTGCGCCGGCCACAGCGGCCATTGGAGAGTGAACCAACGGCAAAGGAAGACCTTTCTCTCTGTCTCTCTCTCTTACTGTCCACTCTGCCTGTGAAAAAAAAAAATAATAATAATCATTGGTTGTAATTGAGGCTCCAATGATGTGGAATGTGTGTATGTGAGAGCTGGCAGAAGACTAAGCAATTCACTCCAGGTCACTGGGAAAGATTCATTAAAGGCAGGTTTGTTTGTTTTTTTTTTTTTAGATTTATTTTTTTGACAGGTAGAGTTACAGACAGTGAGAGAGAGAGAGACAGAGACAGAGAGAGAGAGAAAGGTCTTCCATTGGTTCATCCCCCAAATGGCCACCATGGCCGGTGCGCTGTGCCGATCCGAAGCCAGGAGCCAGGTGCTTCTTCCTGGTCTCCCATGCGGGTGCAGGGCCCAAGGACCTGGGCCATCTTCCACTGCCTTCCCGGGCCACAGCAGAGAGCTGGACTGGAGGAGGAGCAACCGGGACTAGAACCCGGCGCCTCCCCACTTGGAGGATTAGCCAAGTGAGCCATGGTGCCGGGCCCAAAAGGCAGTGTTTTTAAGCAAGCTCCTGGACTCTCCTTGGTCCGACTCTCAGAAGTGGCAATTTCTGAAGTGTGTTTTCCCCATCCTACCGTGTGCTTCTAGGGTTTCCCTCCCCCACCCAAACCCCAACCCTGACCCGCCATGACTTCCTTTCTGTGAGTTCCAGGGCACTGTCCTCTCCCTGCAGGATGGCCTGCACACGGACCTGCTCCCGCATCCTGGGACTGAGCCTCGGGTCTGCAGCCCTGTTTGCCGCTGGGGCCAACCTGGCTCTCCTCTTTCCGAACTGGGATGTGACCTACCTGCAGAGGGGCCTCATTGGCAGGCATGCCATGCTGGGCTCTGGGCTCTGGGGAGGAGGCCTCATGGTAAGTGTCTAGGGTTTCCTGGGTGTGAGTGCCGAAGTGGTCTCCAGGGGTGGGGCGGGGCATTGGTAGGCAGGGAGTGTTTGGATTCCTTTGTAAAAGCCTGTTCTCACAAGCTGATCTGGGGTCCCTAGAAGCTCCAAGGAGTGGGAAGACTTGTCAAGGGTTGCGGGGTTTTTAGCTTGGGAGTAGGTAGGCTGGGCGTGAACACGAGCATCCTGAGTCAGATTAGGCTCATCATGCAAAACTGGGTCCCAGAGGTCAAAGCCGACAGGACCATGGAGTTCAGCAAGTGTATTGCAACGGCCATGGGCAGCAGCTGGAAACAGGCACAAACACCGATTGCCCAGGGTCTTCTGAACAGTCTTCTCTTGTCTCCAGGTCTTCACGGCAGCTACCCTTATCTCCTCGATGGGCTGGAGGGCCGGCTGCTTCAGTAAGAGTGGGCCCTGTCGAAACGTAAGCACGGGACCCTACTCTGCTGACCCCTAGGGTGGCCCGCACAGCCTGCTGCTTTCCTGGCGGAGAGGGCGAGAGGCAGCTGCGGTCTCAAGGCCTGATGTCAGGCCCTGGCCGTGCCCTTCATGGCTCTCAGCTCTTGGACAAGTTGCTTTAACTTTTCCAGCCTCGTGTCTCATCTGTAAAATGGGAGATGATCGAGTCAAGGGAGTAAGTGCTGAGTGAACTGCAGGTGTCCATACACACGTAAGGAACAATGTAGACATGAGTTATGCCCACAGTAATCACGTGTCCCTGATAGAGAATTGCCTGGCTGTTTGGATGAGCATTTTCCTAGAGCTGGAAAGTTTCCCAGAGATCATGCAATCACTGATTCTGATCAACCCTTCCATTTCAGAGATAATGAAAGTGAGGCCCGGAATAAACTTGCACCTTATTAATTACAGCAGCATCTATATAAATTCAGTGTATGTGTGTGTGTGTGTGTGAGAGAGAGAGATTCATGTCAGTCTCAGACATGAAGCTGTAGCTTCCTTATGTGAACTCTACAGCCTGTTCTGATACCCACAGCTGACCTACCGAGAATCCCTCTGAGTCAGTTACATGTTGAAGGTTACTAGAAACACCCATGCATTTCACGGACGATCTGCTTTCTGTTGTGTCTGGGGTTCCCCTAGGAGGGGGGTTCTTCTACTTGAGTGTGCATCAGAATCCTCTGCAGTTTGCCGAAGCCCACGTGTCTGGGCCCCACCCCAGAGTTTCTGATTCAGGAGATCTGGGCTGAACGGGAAAACTTGCACTGAAACAAGTTCCCAGGGACCACGTTTTGAGAATGGCTGCCCCAGGCTCATGTCAGACTAAGTCACCCTGACTCTTTTAAGAGTTCAAGGTTGGCGCCGTGGCTCAATCCTCCGCCTTGCGGCGCCAGCACACTGGGTTCTAGTCCCGGTCGGGGCGCCGGATTCTGTCCCGGTTGCCCCTCTTCCAGGCCAGCTCTCTGCTATGGCCTGGAAAGGCAGTGGAGGATGGCCCAAGTGCTTGGGCCCTGCACCCCATGGGAGACCAGGATAAGCACCTGGCTCCTGCCTTGGGATCAGTGCGGTGCGCCGGCCGCAGCGGCCATTGGAGGGTGAACCAACAGCAAAAGGAAGACCTTTCTCTCTGTCTCTCTCTCTCTCTCACTGTCCACTCTGCCTGTCAAAAACAAAAACAAAAACAAAAACAAAAACAAAAACAACTCAAACTCAAGTCACAGCTTTCTCTGGTCCTTGCCACACTTCAGTCCAGCTTCGCATTAGTGGGGCCATGACCTGATAACTGTAGAAAAAGTTCTCTACAGGCTTTCTTCAAATTGTTAACATACATATTGCTTAGGAAGGAAGGAAAAGAAATCTAGTATCCTGAGAAAGAAGCCAGTGGCAAAGCGGGCTAAACACCTGCCAGGACACTCATTGTTGTTTTTGGGGAGGGAGCGGGCGGAGCGGAGCAGAGAATCATAAGCAAAGGCACTCTAGGCTGGATAAAGACAAGATGGAACTGGAGTCACTTCAGAGTTTGGCTGCAGTTTTTCTCTTTTTCCCTCCTTCTCCACTCCTGCCCCTCAACATCCTTCCATTGATTTTTTTAAGATGTATTTAAATGTAAGTCAGAATTACAGAGAGAGAAAGAAACACAGAGAGAGAACTATCTCCCATCTGCTGGTTCACTCCCCAAATGGCCACAACTGCCAGGGCTGGGCCAGGCCAAAGCCAGGAGCCAGGAGCTTCATCTGGGTCTCCCTACGCAGGTGCAGGGGCCCAAGGACTTGGACCATCCTCCACTGCTTTCCCAGGCGCATTGGCAGGGAGTTGGGTCTGAAGTGGAGCAGCTGGGACTCAAACCAGTGCCCATATGGGATGCTGGCACTGCATACAGTGGCAGCTTAACCTGTTGTGCCACAGTGCCGCCCCTCTGCCCCCGCCCTCGCCCATGTTTGATTTGAGAAGGAGAAGAATCAGGAATGGGAAGCTTAATATTTTAAAAACTGCTAAGAGAATCCGAGGTGGGCGTGTGACTGCCACGCTGAGCCTTTAACCCAGGGAGTGATGACTATGGGCTGTGTGCAGAGAGGTTTTCGCTGCCCTCCTGAGAAGCCCTGCAAATGTGTTGTGGTAGGGGGATCCAGGCCCAGAGCCATGGTTCCACTCTCTGGAGCCTTTCTCCTCTCTCTTTCCTGGCTGCACCCAGGACCTCCCTCCCCCCATCAGCCACCCAACCTGGGTCATGCTTTAAAGCAGGTGCCAATATCCCCCTGTTACAGAATGAGAGGAAACCCTCGCCCAGCTCGCCCCAGGCTCAGCTCGTTGCTTCCTCCTCCCTCTGCAGATGCTTGCTGCCCTGCTGTCGAGCGGCCTGGCTTTGCTTGGAGCCTCGGTTTGCTTTATCACTTCTGGAGTAGCCCTGAAGGACGGCCCATTTTGCATGTTCGATGTCTCGTCCCTCAATCAGACACAAGCTTGGACATATGGTTACCCTTTCAAAGACCTGCCTAACCGGTAAGTGGATGGACACTTGGATTTGCAGTCTTCTCTCTGTCTCTCTGTTTCTCTCACACACATGGAGGGGAGGGAGGAAGAGCGAGAGCAAGAGCGAGAGCAAGGGAGAGCAAGAGAGAGAGCACGAGAGAGAGCGAGAGAGAGAATGCACAATATGGTCACATATTCTAGCAACCTGCTCCTTAGATGCTCAAAAAAAAGGGGGGGGGGGGATTCAGTCCTATGAGCTGAGCTTGCAGAGGTCCCACCCAGCTTTCAAGTGAAGTTGAAGTTGCTTTCTTGTTTCCCTTGCTTATTCCCCAACCTCTGACCGCCTTGTTTCTGGGGACAGGAACTACCTGTATGACCGCTCGCTGTGGAGCTCCGTGTGCCTGGAGCCCTCTGAAGCTGTGGTTTGGCACGTGTCCTTCTTCTCCACCCTGCTGTGCGTCAGCCTCCTGCAGCTTCTCCTGGGGGTCGTTCACTTCATCAACAGCCTCCTGGGCCTCTTGTGCAGCCTCTGTGAGAAGCAATAGGTAAAGCTCCTGCCCCCGCCGTGGGTGTCTACCTCATGAGCAGCCTTGACCTCTCACAGCAAGGCGTGGACATGAACTGTGAACAAACTTCCCCTTCGGGGATTCCTGTAATCACAACAGTGGAGTGGAGTGATTGCAAAACTCTCAGATGATACACTAACGGGAGGTGGAATCTGCCATTATGGTTGTGTAGGAACTTACAGTGCCGAAAGGGTCCTGAGTGTGACGTCATTTCCACCACGTGACAACCCCAGGAAAATTGGCCACATGTTACAGATGGAGAAACTGCGGCTCCCAGAGGGCAACAGAGTTGCTACGCAAAAGCATACAGCTGGGTTAGGGTCAAGTTCATCAGTTGTTATGAACTGAATTGTGTTTTCCCAGGAAGTCATGGGTTAAAGCCCTAACCCCCAGTGTGACTCCACTTGGCGACAAGGCTGCCAGGGCGGTAATGAAGGTTCAGTGAAGTCATAAGAGGGCAACTGTGGTCCAATGGGATGGACATTCTTATGACAGGACGAAGACATCCGATCAGATGGCCATGAGCAGCCATCTGCAAGCCAAGGAACGAGACCTCAGTGGAAACCGAACCTGCTGGCACCTTGGTCTTCCAGTCCCTAGAACTGTGAAAAAAAAATTAGTTTCTACTGTCTAGGCCACTTAGTCCCTGGCATTGTGTTGTGGCAACCCTAGCTCACGAATGCACCAATGTTGTTTTCACAAGTGTCAGGTAGAATTCAACACACAGAATACACTGAGTCCCTACTATGTGCCTGGCCCTGCCGTGTACGTCGTGGCTGCAAAGGTGGCCAGAGTGGAGAGGTACCAGACACAGCCGAGGAAGTCTTGAAGTCCATGTCCAGTGTCCAGTAGACATTGCCTGTGTTTGTCTCACATCTCCCTGTTGGCTGATTTAGTTTCAGGGTCGTGGCTGGGACAGGCCTGATCCGTAAAAGCTCCCCTTGCAGGAAAAAGGACTGACACCTTCCCACAATTAGTGGAGAATTTAAGGACAATTTCTACCTAGTTGTAGATATGTGATACTTGCACATACGGACGCATGCACACTCACACACGGTAACCAGGTCCTCACTCTTCATGCCGACTCAGTCCCGCTTCCAAGGCTCAGCAGGACCCCCGGGTGAGGAGGGTTCATCCTCGGCACCAAGGCGATCCACAGTGGAGAGCTGACTTTTGCCTCCATCCTTTGAGGAATCTCAGACTGGTGTTACTGCAAAGCCCGATAGGGCTTCAAAGACTCTGCCTCAGAGAGGCCGCTTGTTCTCACCTGGGGAATCTGCACCTGTAGGGTGACTCTGCCTACAGCTGGCTGCTGGCACTTCTAGATCTTCAAGCACACAAGCTCAACAGTGGAAGTTGAGGGTTGGTGGGGTTCAGCCTGGCCTTTAAGGTGCTATCTGTCTGTCCCACATCAGAGCACACGGCTTTGATTCCGAGCTCTGATGGCAGTTTCTTGCTGATGCAGACCCTGGGAGGCACAGTGATGGCTCAAGTTGTTGGGTTCCTCCAAGTCTCAGCTAGGAGGCTTGGATTGGGTTCCTGTTACAGTTCTGGCCCAGCCCTGGCCATTAGGGACATTTGGGGAGTGAACCAGCAGCAGCAGGTGGGGACTCGCCCTCTGTTTCTGCCTCTTGCTGCCTCTCGAGCAAACAAATAAATAAATAAAAATGGAAGTTGGGGATGACACTGACAGGGCCTTTCCTAATTTTGAAGTGCAGTTCCACAGGTAGAGGTGCAACATCCTGACTCCTAGAGATGCTCTTATCTGCTCAGACAGCTCACTTACCTTCTTCACAGTTTAACGTAAGGAACTGGAAGAGGAGGGACGGGAGAAGGGCCTTGGACAGGCAGTGGGGTAAGGAGGGGAGGGGATTGGAAGGAAGAAGTTCTGGATTCATTCTATTCTGGGCCCTGTGGCTCTCCGTCCCCTCTCTGTTTTACTTCTCCCCCAAAACACTGTGTCTGGTTCCTGTCTTGGCTTCCACCCAGGGTGCTGGGCTCGACACTAATCTGTTCATCAGGATAATGTTACAGAAATATTTTGTTAAGATGAAAAGCTGTCTTGTACCTCGTGTGTACTTTCTTGAATATAATCCTGGGGTGACGGTCATAATTGCTTATTCATAATCCTGGCCAGAGAGAGCCAGGCCCATCTTCAGGACAGGTTGTCCTTCAGCTCTCTGTTTGGAGTGCAGGTGTTTGGAAGATAAGGGCATTTCTCATGGACATGGTGTCCACCAGTGTGGTTCAGAAGATGAATGAGGTACTCAATCCAGCACACACTCATGGACTGGACTCTTTTTCTGTGACACAACTGGGGCAGTGGGCGATCTTCCAACGGAAATGAACATTACACGGTAGGAATGCATCAGTATTACATTCCCAATTTTGAAGGTTGTAGTCTTGTTAAGTAGGAGAATGTCCTTGTGGGCAGGAAATACAAAAGCACTGGAGGTGATAGGCTTAGCAAAATTCGGTCAAATGGTTTAGGGGCAACATGTTCCTGTGTTCCCTATGTTTCAGATTGTTTCAAATTTTTTTAAAATTCAGGGGAAGCAAATAAAAGCCTGTTCCCAGGAAAATTGCAGGGGGAAAAAACTATAGGGATCACAGTTTTTGCTACAACTTCTCAACTCTATTTCATGGGTCGATATCCTCACAAGAGTGCATATTGTTATATATTGTATGCTGTCAATTGCTATTACATTGATATAATTACATAATTATGCAAATTGTACAACTCAGGTACACAATCCAGTGCTTCCCTTCAGCTCTGTACCACCCTGCTCCTACAGTTACACCAAGTGGCGCTGTAGTAAAAACTGGCTTAGTCCATTGCTCCCAGGCAACTCTGTCCATCTTTTAAGGCAAGGCCTTAGCTTTGTTCATTTTTGTTTACCTAGCCCCAGCACAGATAGTAAATTAAATGTTTGTTGAATTGAATTATGTATCAAATAGTGTTTTTTGATGGACTGCAGTAGATAGGGTGAGAGAAACATGATTGAACAAATCATAAAAGGTCAGGGAAAGTCTTCGTCTTAGTGGTATGGTTCTTTTTCTTCTTCCTCTTCCTCTTCTTCTGACTGGCTAAACAGCAAGGAGAAAACATACTGCACAACCCAAAGAGACACTGGACTTCAGTGCTAGATGGAATCTGGGCTCATCTGTGGATGCTCTGCTCACCCAGAGAGGGGTGATGCTGCTGAGTCCATGAGGTTGAGGCTACACTGAGCTGGTGCGAGGTGTGCACTTGGGCGTGTGCACTTGGGCATGTGCCCCAGCAAACAGGCCAGATCACAAACAATCTCATTTATGAGCAGAGAAGTGTGGGAATAGCCACATGGTGCTACTGCATGATTTCGGGCAGAACAGTGGCAAAGGAAAGCTACTCTGGGGCAGTTGGAAGGGGTGGACTGGGAAGGTGAGGTTGGGGCAGTTTATTGGTGTTAGGGAGACCAATCTGGACATATTATCAAGAAGGTACTTTATAAACTAAGACCCGAAACCAGTAGAATTAGTCTCTACTGGAACTCGCAAAAGTATAGCAACTATCTATTTTGTATCTTACAGAAGCAAGTTCTGGGAGCTGTTAACTAGTAGGTTGAAGGTTACCAAAGGAATGAAGCATGCATGGATATTACAGGACACTGTTTTTTTTTTTTAAAGATGTATTTATGTATTTGAAAGTCAGAGTTACATACAGAGAAGGAGCAGCAGAGAGAGATACAGAGGTCTTCCATCCGTTGGTTCACTCCACAGATGGCCACAATGGCCGGAGCTGCGCCGATCCAAAGCCAGGAGCCAGGAGCTTCTTCCGGAACTCCATCCAGGTCTCCCACGAGGGTGCAGGGACCCAAGAGCTTGGGCCATCTTCCACTACTTTCCCAGGCCATAGCAGAGAGCTGGATTAGAAGTGGAGCAGCCGGCCGGCGCCGCGGCTCAATAGGCTAATCCTCCGCCTGCGGCGCTGGCACACTGGGTTCTAGTCCTGGTCCGGGCGCTGGATTCTGTTCCGGTTGCCCCTCTTCCAGGCCAGCTCTCTGCTGTGGTCGGGGTGCCAGATTCTGTCCCGGTTGCCCCTCTTCCAGGCCAGCTCTCTGCTGTGGCCAGGGAGTACAGTGGAGGATGGCCCAAGTGCTTGGGCCCTGCACCCCATGGGGGACCAGGAGAAGCACCTGGCTCCTGGCTTTGGATCAGCGCGATGCACCGGCCACAGCGTGCTGGCCACGGCGGCCATTGGAGGGTGAACCAACGGCAAAGGAAGACCTTTCTCTCTGTCTCTCTCTCTCACTGTCCACTCTGCCTGTCAAAAAAAAAAAAAAAAAAAAAAAAGTGGAGCAGCCAGGACTCAAACCAGCGCCCATATGGGATGCCAGCACTGCAGGCCACAGCTTTACCCGCTACTGTCTGAAGCTGGCAGAGGCTGGGATACTACAGCTTCCCAAAACAGTGTGGGTCAGCAAGCAGTGCATCTGGAGTCTACTCTTCCCTGATTTTTGCACTGGAGCAGGTGTGGGTTTGGTGCAGCAAGGTGGCTTGGGGCATCTGTAGACTGGTAATATGGATTAGAAAACTTTTTTTTCTGTAGCAGACCAGACACCAGGTTGGGCGATGGGCGTTGTGGTGCAGCGGGCTAAGCTGTTGCCCGGGACACCTGCATCCCATGTTGGAGTGCCAGTACAAGTCCAGGCTACTCCAGCTTCGGATCCAGCTTTCTGCTAAAACTCCTGGGAGGCAGCAGATGTTGGCCCAAGTCCTTGGGTTCCTGCCACCCACATGGGAGGCAGGGTTCCTGGTTCCTGGTTCGAGTCTGGTCTGCCTCCGCCTGTTGTGCACATGTGGTGAGTGAACCAGCAGATGGACGCTCGCGCGCTCTGCGTTCCAAATAAAATCTATAAACGAGTATGGTTGTGTTCCAAGAACACTGTATGGGTGCTAAAGTTTTAATTTCCCGTAATCTTCAGATGTCACAAGATGTTATCCTCCGTTTTGCTTTTTTCCAGCCACTTACAAAGCATCAAACCTGCCCTTGGCTCACAAAACAGGAGGAAGGCTGGGCTCGTCCGCGGGCCAAAGTGCAAGGGCCCCCGGCAGGTTCAAGGCGCTCCTCAGCCTCAAGTTCAAGTGTCCTTGAACTTCTAGGGGCGTCTGGTTCCGAGCCCATTTCCTCAAGGCTGAAGAGCGCTAAACGGCTCCTAACCAGAAGTAACACTAAGCTCGCTGCGCGCCGCGGAGGCTCCGTCTGACCAGGTCCCGCCCAGCAGCGGCTGCGCAGGCGCGGGGGAGGGCGGGCCCTGGGAGAGAGCGCGCGGCCGCGTCACGTGAGGCCCCGCCCTGTTGCCCTGGCGACGCTTCCCAGCCTCCTGCCCCCGCCAGCGGCCCGGCCTTCATCGCCAGCTTCGTCCAGGCCGAGACGCCCCGGCCATGGCCAAGCAGCCGGGCGCGTCCTTCTCCATGGGAACCTCTTTCTCGCTGGGCGATGGGGCGCCTGAGGCCGAGAAGAACCTGGGCGAACCTGAGAACACCTATATTCTGAGGCCCGTCTTTCAGCAAAGGCAGGTAACGGGCAAGAGGCGGCGGGCACGGCCTCGAGGCTGCTGCGCCTGGAGCGCCGCGCTCCTCCGGGCGCCCTCGCGTCGGGAAAGGGCGCTGGGCTGGGGCCGCGGTGCGGGGCGCCGACGTTCCCAGCCCCCGCCAGCAGGGGGCAGCAGTGTGCGGGGAGCGCCCTCAGACGGCCGAGCCCCGCTGCTCAGCTCGCGAAGGCCGGGGGAGCGGGGGAGCGGGGGAGCGCGCACTCCGCATAGGAGACGATCGAGGGGAGGGAGGCGGCGCAGCGGCCTGTCCGGGGTTGCCGCGCGCTCACGTGGGCCCTGAGCTGTACGAGGGCCTTCCCCGCCGCCCCGGACCCCTGCAGGAAGAGGGCAGTCAGCTAGACCTGTAGGGTGCATCCTCACAGGAGGAAACGATCAACGGCAACAGAGGTTTCCCAGGCTCGTCCTCTCTTGTTTGAAGCCGAGTGGGTGAATCTGAGGCTTGATAGGATGTGGGGGCAATCCTGTGAGACTATGTGTGACTTGTTTGGAGAAAGCTTGGCGTTTTACTGAGGATTGAAGAGGCCCGAGGGGAGAGCCAGCTACAGTGTGTTTGTTACTAGGAAGACCACGTTTTGAACAGATCAGATTTGACGAAGATGAATCTTGAATTCATCTGTGAAAGTGAGCAGGCAAGAGAGCAAAGAAAATACCTTGAAAGGTAGCAAGGGGGAGGGGGAGCAATGAGGGAAGGCTATACTACCAAATACTGAGTCACCTTGTAAACTTTGAGGACCGGCCCGGAACAGACAAACCAACCAACGGGATCCTAGCGCTGGAACATGACACGTTCAACCAGGACCTACCTAATGGTATCGTTATGTGATAGAATTAGGAGCGACTTTTTTTTTTTCCCTTTTCTCTCTCCATTTATTCAGTAATTCACTCATTCAAAATGGATTTATTAGAGTGCGTGTGCTGGCCATTGTTCTAGGGGATGGAGATGTAGCGGTACACAAAGCAGACAAAAGTCTTGGCCCTTGTGGAGCAGGGTTACCTAAGGGATGTGTGTGTTGTGTCAGTGCCAGGAGGAGAGGTAGGAAGGGATGTGGCGGGAAGGTGGCTTGAGGTTTCAGAGTGGCCAGGGAAAGTGACTTCTGAGGAGAGCTGAGAGAAGGTAGGCGGAACACCATGTGGGAGGCTCTAAGGTTCGCATGCCTGATGTGGCCTGAGGGTAGAACTTGGAGAATATAGTGGAAGACAGGTTAGCAGGTCTGGTGTGGAAGGTCCATGGGACCTTACAAGTCACAGGACCCTGCGTAGTTGGGTATCCTCAGTAGAGGAGTGTCGTGATTTGCCTTCTGTTTGAACAGGTTAAGTCCAGTTGCTTTGTTGAGAGTGGATGTTGAGAGCGATGGCATAGGTGGACACAGAGAGGGATTATTGAGAGGCCATTATAACCCAGGCGCAGAGTGCCATTGAATAGCTTGGAGAAGATGGTGTATGGTGGGTGGGGAGAATGAATTTTAGATTATTCTGAAGGTAGACTATGTAGGTAGGATTTGCTTAGTGGGATGAGGTCTGAGAAAGAAAGCAGCAACAAGGCTGACCACTGGGGCTGGTGAGAATGGAGTTCTCATGGACCCAGACACGAAGCCTGCAGGAGAGCAGGTGTGGAATCTGAATTGCCGGAGGGCATCCAGGGGGAGTGTGTGATGGGAAACAGGTTGGTCTGAAGACCAAGAGAGGTCCAGGCTGTGTTACAGATTTGAGATGTGACTTGTCTTCTTTTTTTTTTTTTTTTAAAAACATCTTTTTTTTTTTTTTTTTTTTTGGACAGGCAGAGTGGATAGTGAGAGAGAGAGAGACAGAGAGAAAGGTCTTCCTTTTTGCCGTTGGTTCACCCTCCAATGGCCGCTGCGGACGGCGCATCGTGCTGATCCGAAGCCAGGAGCCAGGTGCTTCTCCTGGTCTCCCATGGGGTGCAGGGCCCAAGGACTTGGGCCATCCTCCACTGCCTTCCCGGGCCATAGCAGAGAGCTGGCCTGGAAGAGGGGCAACCGGGATAGAATCCGGCGCCCCAACCGGGACTAGAACCCGGTGTGCCGGCGCCGCAAGGCGGAGGATCAGCCTGTTAAGCTACGGCGCCGGCCTAGTCTTCTTAATTTGTCTGCATTACTTTATTAATACAATGTCTAAATGAAGGATTCAGTGACGTTAAACCAGTGACAGAAAGCTGGGGGAGGAGAGGTCTGACCGACATGACGTTCTCGGATTGCTTTGTTTAGGTTCAGACCCTCCGTGGTTAAAGACTGCATCCATGCTGTGCTCAAGGAGGAACTGGTCAATGTTGAATATTCTCCGGAAGAAATGCCTCAGCTCACAAAACGCCTGTCCGAGACCATTAAAGATAAATTAAAAGGTACTTGTGGTAATAACCGGAAGTGATTTGTTCCTTCAAACACTCAACTATACCCATCTGTCCCCGTTCCCATCTTTAAACGAGAGGCATAAGTATGTCTGCAGTTACTTAGTGAGTTTTGCTCGGGCAGGGTTTCACAGATGGTGGGAAGGAGTGACGAGGTAAAGGAAAATGTTCCAGAAGGCCACCGTCTGAGCATCGAGCACTCCGGCTGCCGTCCTTCCGGGAGATTCTTGGTTGGTTTTCCCCAGACCTTCAGCCCCTCCCCCTCAGTCCTTCCCTGCCTTTGTCTCCTTACCTACTGTGGTGCTCAGCCCTCCACAGCTGCCACATGACATTTACAGATGGATTTTTTTTAAAAGATTGATGGGGCCGGCCCCATGGCTCACTTGGTTGATCCTCCGCCTACAGCGCCAGCATCCCATATGGGTGCCGGATTCTATCCCAGTTGCTCCTCTTCCAGTCCAACTCTCTGCTGTGGCCCGGGAAGGCAGTGGAGGATGGCCCAAGTGCTTGGGCCCCTTCACCCGCATGGGAGACCAGGGAGAAGCACCTGGCTTCGGATCGGCGTAGTTCCGACCGTAGCAGCCATTTGGGGGGTGAACCAACGGAAGGAAGACCTTTCTCTCTGTCTCTCTTTCTCACTGTCTAACTCTACCTGTCAAAAAAAAAGATTGATTTATTATTTTTGAAAGGCAGAGTTTCAGAGAGGCAGAGACAGAGAGAGAAAGAGAAAGGTCTTCCATCCATTGGTTCACTCCCCAGATGGCCACAACGACTGGAGCTGAGCCAATCTGAAGCCAAGGGACTGGAGCTTCTTCTAGGTCTCCCACATGGGTCCAGGGACCCAAGAACTTGGGCTCTCTTCTCCTGTTTTCCCAAGGCCATAGCAGAGAGCTGGATCAGAAGTGGAGCGGCCAGGATTTGAACTGGTGCCCATATGGGATGCCGGCACTTCAGGCGGTGACTTTACCTGCTATGCCACAGCACCGGCTTCTTACAGACATATTTTGTGCTCCTACTACTCTCTGTCTCTCTTTTGTTAGTAACGCTAGCAAAAACGTTATCATGGAACTACTATTAGTGTTATGTTGCCTGGAAAGTTCTTTACTTCTATCTGCCTTTTTTTTTTTTTTTTTTTTTTTTGGACAGGTAGTGTTATAGACAGTGAGAGAGAGACACAGAGAAAGGTTTTCCTTCCATTGGTTCACTCCCCTAATGGCTGCTACAGCCGGCAATGCGCGGATCTGAAGCCAGGAGCCGGGTACTTCCTCCCAGTCTCTCATGCGGGTGCAGGGACCCAAGCACTTGGGCCATCCTCTGCTGTCCTCGCGGGCCACAGCAGAGAGCTGGACTGGAAGAGGAGCAACCGGGACAGAATCCAGCGCCCCAACAGGGACTAGAACCCAGGGTGCCGGCGCTGCAGGCGGATGATTAGCCAAGTGAGCCACGGCGCCGGCCCCTATCTGCCCTTTTTTAAAGATACGATTTTTTGTAGGGAAAAAGTGTCTTTATAAAAAGTAATGCATGTTCATTGTAATACACCTAAACAGTTCTGAAAAGTTGACATGAATTTTTTTTTTTTTTTTTTTTTTTAAGGCAGAGAGAGGGATAGAGATACAGAGACAGTCGGAGAAACATCTTCCATCTGTTAGTTCACTCACCAAATGCCCACAATAGTTGGGATTGGACCAGGCTGAAACCAGTAGCCTGGAATTCCATTCTGGTCTCCTATATGAGTGGTGGGGACCCAAGTGCTTGAGCCGTCCCCTGCTGCTTTGGCTGGAAGCTGGGTTGGAAGAGGAGCCAGAACTTGATGCAGTCCAGTAAGAATGCAGGTGTCCTAAGACTGTGCCGAATGCCTTTCCTCAAGTTTTAAAAATTATAGAAGATTACATTACCCAAAAGTAGTTAACGTGTAAAAGTTTATATATTTTCTTTTTTGAATTTTTTTAGTTTTCAAAATTAAAAAATATAGAGGAATACAAATAAAATAGCCATCCTGGGGCTGGCACCATGGCGCAATAGGTTAATCCTCTGACTGCGGCGCCAGCATCCCATATGGGCGCAGTTCAAGTCCTGGCTGCTCCTCTTCCAGACCAGCTCTCTGCTATGGCCTGGGAAAGCAGTAGAAGATGGCCCAAGTCCTTGGGCCCCTGCACCCACATGGGAGACTAGGAAGAAGCTCCTGGCTCCTGGCTCTAGATTCACTCATCTCTAGTCATTGTGGCCACCTGGGGAGTGAACCAGCGGATGGAAGACCTCTCTCTCTTTTTCTCTTTCTGCCTCTCTGTAATTCTGACTTCCAAATAAATAAATAAATCTTAAAAAAAAAAAAGATACATGCTCATTATAAATAAATTGACCACTGAAAAGTCACCCGAATGCCACCACCCATAATTAAGCATTGCTAGGTGAGCAAATATATAGTTACATAGGAAGAATAAGTTTTAATATTCTATAGCATAATAGAGTGATTATAGTTCAAAGCCATTTGTTATATATTTTATAAAGAACTGGAAGAGAGGAATAATAAATGTTGAAGGATAGACATGGTAATTACCCTAATTTGATCCTTACACACTATATACATGTGTATCAAATTATCACACTACCCCAGACATACGTACAATAATGTAAAAAAAAGTACTAGGTGAACGTTGTGGCTGATCTCTTTTCTGTGTGTGTGTAGAGATGAATAATGGCAATGAGGTACTGTAGGCTTATTACCCATAGTCATATAGTATTCTACATGTGCATGGAATAATTCCTCACTATTTAGCTCTTTTACCATATATCATTGATGAGAACTTTATGTTGGTTCAACTTTTACCTGATGAGATTTTGTTCTGAGGCCGGCGCTGTGGTGCAGTGGGTTAACGCCCTGGCATGAAGCGCCAGCATCCCATGTGGGCACTGGTTCGAGTCCCGACTGCTCCACTTCCGATCCAGCTCCCTGCTATGGCCTGGGAGAGCAGTAGAAGATGGCCCAAGTCCTTGGGCCCCTGCACTCGCATGGGAGACCTGGAAGAAGCTCCTGGCTCCTGGCTTTGGATTGGTGTAGCTCTGGCGGATGTGGCCAACTGGGGAGTGAGCCATTGGATGAAAGACCTCCCTTTCTCTCTCTGCCTCTCCTCTTTCTGTGTAACTCTGACTTTCTTTTTTTTTTTTTTTACTCGAAAGTTTCATGTTTTTATTTAGCTTTCTGACTCTGTGCTTGTGCCTTCAACACTTTCACAACAATCTTCTGCTCCTCGATAAGGAAAGCACGCTTGATCCTGTCACGGACACATTTAGCACACATGGAACCACCATAGGCCCTGCGGACGTGTTTTTTGGTTTTAGACAATCTCATCAGGACTTTAGGTCTCACAGCACGAACCCCACGAAGTCTGCCTGGGCACACACCACATGCAGATTTTGGTGCCTTCCCAACCTTCTTAGTATAAAGGTAAACAATTCTGTTACCAGGAGTTCGGGACAGTCTGGTTTTGTTGGAGGCTGTATTGTAGGAGAGCCTCCGGCGGTACGTTAAACGCTGGACCATTGTGGCTGCCTCTCAGCCCCGTCCCGGAAGAGGAAGAAGCCTGACTTTCAAATAAATAAATAAATATTAATAAAAAAATATTCCGGCCAGTGCCACAGCTCACTTGGCTAATCCTCTGCCTGTGGCGCCGGCACCTCAGGTTCTAGTCCCGGTTGGGGCGCTGGATTCTGTCCCGGTTGCTGCTCTTCCAGGCCAGCTCTCTGCTGTGGCCCAGGAAGGCAGTGAAGGATGGCCCAAGTGCTTGGGCCCTGCACCACATGGGAGACCAGGAGGAAGCACCTGGCTCCTGGCTTCAGATCGGCACAGCGCGCCGGCCGTAGTGGCCATTTGAGGGGTGAACCAACGGAAGGAAGACCTTTCTCTCTGTCTCTCTCTCTCTCTCTCACTGTCTAAAATCTGCCTGTTCAAAAAAAAAAAAAATTTTTTTTTTCATTCTAAGTTTTTTCAGGGAAGACTCCTAAATGCTGCCTTTCACAGATTATATATCTAACTTTTTTACTAGAGTATGCTTTGGATGAATGTAGTATTTTTGAGGTAGTAATTTATTTTCTGGAATCTTGTGGATTTTGCCTTATTGTCTTCTGGCTTTGAAATAGGAGGCCAGCATGATGCTCTCTGCTTAGAGAATTGTATCCTTAGTTTTCATACCCTGTAACTTTTCTGGAGGAGTCTGGCCTGGTACGGAACATTTTATATCTTTTAATTTGCAGGTTTCTGTTTTTCTACATCAAGGGTTTTTTTTGTATGTCCTAATACATTTTCTGTTCCATTTGTCAGACCTCGCCTCCAGGACCACAAACCCTGTTAATGGGGGACCTGTTGTCTTCCATACCGGTAGCTCTTCTCTGCTGCAGGCTCTTCCTTTTTGTTGAGATTTACTTGTGATTGTCTTAAGCCAGTAATTCAGTTTTCCTTTGTGTCCTGTCTCTTGCCATTTTGAACTTACTAATTCTGTGTGGGTGTTCACAATATTGTGGTGTGGGTATTTCTAGGGCTATAATCTTCCTTTCTGAAACTTTGTTTTATAATCTGACTTCTTATTTGATTGAATTTATTGGTTTATGTTCTGCATGCTTAACCAATTGGGAGGGGTTTCTCTTGTTCCTAGATTTGGTTATCCCCTAGGTTGATTTTTTTTGTCTTTTATACAGCGTATTTCCTTTTGGTTTTTACTCTTTTGCTTTTGCAGTTTCATCACTGGATGTTGCCATTCAGTGTCTGTTGCTCTGCTCATCCTTCATAATCGTGCTGACGTTATATGGGTGACTTTTTTTTTTTTTTTTAATTTAAGTTCTCCTCCCCTGGATGAAGGTACTTCAGAAAGTTCCTGGAGGGAGCAGGCATTTGGCCTAATGGTTGACTCCAGTTAAGACTCCTGCATCCCATATCAGAATGCCTGGGTCTGATTCCTGGCTTTGGCTCCGGATTCTAGCTTTTTGCTACTGTGCACCCAGGAGGCCACAGCTGATGACTTAGGTAGCTGGGTCCCTGCTACCCTTGTGGGAGGTCTGGACTGAGTTCTGGTCCTGCTGTTGCAGGCATCTGGGTGTGACCCTGTGGATGGGACTTCTTTCTCTGTCTCCGTCTCTCTGCCTCTTAAGCAAACAAAAAAATAGTTCCTGAAAGACAGAATAAAAATGTTTATTTTGATACAAGAAATTTATATATATATTTATATGTAAATATATATATATGTGTATATATATATATATATATATATACATATATATATATATATTTGGGGTCATCCAAAACTTCATGGACAGTGTATAGTAGGGAGAAAGTGTGCATGGATTTCAAAGGTTTTGTTTCTTTTTTTTTTTGCTTCAAAATAAATTTTCTTTTTTTTTTTTTTTTTAATTTATTTGACAGAGTTAGAGAGAGAGACAGAGAGAAAGGTCTTCCTTCCATTGGTTCACTCCCCCAAATGGCCACTACGGCCAGAGCTACGGCTATCTGAAGCCAGGAGCCAGGTGCTTCCTCCTGGTCTCCCATGCGGGTGCAGGGGCCCAAGGACTTGGGCCGTCCTCCTGCCTTCCTGGGCCACAGCAGAGAGCTGGACTGGAAGAGGAGCAACCGGGACTAGAACCCGGTGCCCATATGGGATGCCGGCGCCGCAGGTGGAGGATTAACCAAGTGAGCCATGGCACCGGCCCCTCAAAATAAATTGAACTTCACTTTTTTTAAAAACAGTTTTATTTATTTGAAAGTCAGAGCCACATAGAGAGAGAAGGAGAGGCAGAGAGAGAGAGAGGGGTCTTCCATCCGCTGGTTCACTCCCCAGATGCTGAGTGGCCGGAGCTGCACCAATCCAAAGCCAGGAGCCAGGAACAACTGGGTCTCCCACGTGGGTGCAGGGGCCCAAGAACTTGGGCCATCTTCTACTGCTTTTCCAGGTCATAGCAGAGAGCTGGATGGGAAGTGGAGCAGTCGGGACTCGAACCGGCGCCTATATGGGATGCCGGCACTACAGGTGGCCGCCTTACCCACTATGCCACAGCGCCGGCCCCTGAACTTCATTTTCCATATGCTTTTTGAAGTATACTCTCATCTAGAACTATTTTGTTTTTCCCTCAGAACTGTTATTTGAGGGCTGGGTATTTAATATTCCAGCCACATTTCTATGGTGTTAGGGATTCAATAGAGAGGAGGAAGCTCAGTTGAGCTGTGTGCAGTTTTTAAAAATAACTTGGGCTCTGTCTCCTGAGATTTTCTTGAATATTCTGAATTAGCATTTGTGCTCCACATGGGAGGTTCCTTGCCCAGTGTATGGGCACTTGTATCAAAGAGAACTGGCCTTGTCTCATCTGGGCCCCTTCACTTTTCTTTCTTCCTTCCTCTCTTTCCTCCTTGCCTCCCTCCCCTCCCTTCCCTTTCCTTTCTTTCCCTCTCCCATCTCTCCCTTTCCCCCTCTCCTCCCCTCTCACCATTCCCTGGCCAGACAAGTTGGAAAATAAAGATGCCCATTTAGGTTTCTTCCCTCCAGATTTGGTATTAGTGAGCATTTGCAGGATTTTGTGGCTTTAACAGTACAGCTTCTGGGACAAGCAGTTGACTTGTGCTGGATCATCTCCGTATACTCTGGAATCTTGTGGCTTTATTTTTCTTATGTAGCTTACTGAGTGGCTTAGTTCCCTGAGGCCCTGGGCTCCCATGCCTTTGCCAGTCCCTCTGCATAGCCCGGAGAGCTGTCCTTAAGCTGCCAACTTCTCTCTCCTCCTTCCAGTCTCTGTGCCTTAATCTACCCAGTCCTGCAAGAGGTCTTTTCTGGTTATCTCTTCCCAGGGCCCAGGCAAAGGGAGGAGCCCCCAGCTCTGTGCTCAAACTGCTCCTCAATTTATGATAAAGTTATGTTTTCATCTCATTATTCTGTCTGCCTTTGAGCTCTTTTCTGCGATAAGTTCTTCGAGGCAAGAAGAGGGTCTTGTCTCTATCTTGGGGGCTGAGCTCAGCACCTGACTTAGAGTAGGGAAAGGCAGGCAGCGCGTGTTTCCCCAGAGTGCTGTGCATCCGCACTGTTCCACTGCACCTTCCCTCACCTTCCCATGTGCCCGGGCTGCGGGCTGGCACTCCCACTACACAGCAGAGAGGGAGCTCTCTAAGCTTACACACACAGTAAGTCTGCAGTGGGCTCTGTCTTCAGGTCTCTCTGAATCCCATGCTTATCGACGTACTTGTTAAGTACTTCTGGGCTGAATGCTTGTGTCCACTTCCGGCAAATGTGCCTCCAAGGAGTCATTTTACTATGCATTTACTTACAGACAACTTTCTTATTTTTTCTTTCTAGAAATGGGATTTGACCGATATAAAATGGTGGTGCAAGTAGTGATTGGAGAACAAAGAGGGGAAGGAGTATTGTGAGTAGTCGTCTTTCCTCCTCCTTTTTTTTTTTTTTCATGATATGTGCTGCTTATTATTATTTTTTTTTAATTTATTTGACAGGTAGAATTATAGACAGTGAGAGAGAGAGAGAGAGAAAGGTCTTCCTTCCGTTGGTTCACTCCCCAAATGGCCATTATGGTCTGTACTGCACTGATCCAAAGCCAGGAGCCAGGTGCTTCTCCTGGTCTCCCATGCGGGTACAGGGGCTCAAGCACTTGGGCCATCCTCCACTGCACTCCCGGGCCACACTAGAGAGCTGGACTGGAAGAGGGGCAACTGGGACTAGAACCAGTGCCCATATGGGATGCTGGTGCCACAGGCAGAGGACCAAACAAGTGAGCCATCGCATCGGCCCGATACGTGCTTCTTGACAGTGTAGGATTATATGTATGTTTCTTTCCATATTCTTTGTTGCCAGTTTTTACTTCCCTCTCCTAAATGAATTTCCTTGAAATTATTTGAGACCTCCTTACTAGGAAATCTAACAGTCCCTTCTTGAAGCTTGTTCTTGGCGTTGGCTCCTATTTCTTAAAATTCACTCGAGTTTTTTTTTTTTTTTTTTTTTTGCCCCAGTGACAGTTACCTAGCTTGTTTTCCTAAGTGCGTGCTTTCTCTCCTTCCCTGGTTCCTCTTTCTGCCCTGCATCCCCAGCTGAGAGTTTTCTTCAAGGCCCAGTTCTTGTTCTTCTGTTCGTCTGGGTGCTTTTTGATGGGTTTACTCATTCTCATGACCTCATTACGTTACTGTCTTGATGAGATCAAAATCTGTTTTTCTCATCCTTTCCTGTGCCCAGTGTTGGTCTTCCATTTTCCTTTGTAAACAGTGCCTAATTAAAAAAAAAACTACAATATTTGTTGAATGGATCGAAGAAATGCCCTGTAGATAATATTGATGAGAATTTTCATTGTAGAGTATTGGATCTGAGACACTAAAGATGTTTTCCACAGTCCAATCCCTTGTTTTGTGGATGCCACTTCTGAGGCTGCAGAATGATACAGCTTGCCAGTGTCAAGGTGATGTACGGAACCCAGCTCTCTGACTCCTAGCACAGTGTGTTCTACCATTTGGCCAAAAGGCTCCAGGAAATGTCCTCCCCATGAAGAGACTGAGACACTACTGTTGGGTCACCTCAGATCCAGCATGCTCAAATAGAGATCCTGGTTTCTTTTCCCACTATCTCTTTAACTTGTCATTTTAAAGAAGTTTTTATATGAAAGCAGAGTGACAGAGAGGGAGAGACAGAGAAATCTTCCATCTGCTGCTTCACTCCCCAGATGCCCACAATAGCCAGGGTCCTTGGGCTCCTTGAAGCCAGGAGCCAGGACCTCCATCTGGGTCTCCCGTTGGGTGGCAGGAACTCAAGTCTGTGAGTCATCAGCTGCCGCCTCCCAGGCGTGTTAGCAGAGAGCTGGATGGGAAGTGGAGGTGCGGGCAGGACTTGATCCCACGCGCCCTAATGGGATGTGAGTGTTCCAGGCAGCAGCTTGACTGTGCCATGCCTGCTGCCCTCTCCCGGTCTTAAACTTGCCATTTATTTGTTGACAAAACCGTAGGGTTTTTTGTCCTGTAAATTTTCTTATATTCTGACATTTTATGATTATATCCCTGTGGTATTTAATATATCTTCTGTTTCTTGTAAATAAGTAATTAGATGTAATCTTAGCCATAGGTTTGAGTTTTGGAACCAAAATATCACCTAGGTGTTTTGTATACATCCTATTGCATTTCATTAGGAGGCACAAAATGTCTGGTTGTCACTTTTTGTCTTGTTGATAATGGGGTCCAGATATTGTCACATGGATCCATCCATTTTAAAGTTCTCTGTGAGCTTTGCCATTAGTGGTTTTAGCAGGATATCTTAAATCCATTATTCCTTTTTTTTTTTTTTTTGGACAGGCAGAGTTAGACAGTGAGAGAGAGAGACACAGAGAAAGGTCTTCCTTCCATTGGTTCACTCCCCCAAATGGCTGCTGCAGCCTGCGCGCTGCGCTGATCCGAAGCCAGGAGCCAGGTGTTTCCTCCTGGTCTCCCATGCGATTGCAGGGCCCAAGGACCTGGGCCATCCTCCACTGCCTTCCTGGGCCACAGCAGAGCTGGACTGGAAGAGGAGCAACTTAGACAGAATCTGGCGCCCCAACCGGGACTAGAACCCGGGGTGCCAGCACCACAGGCGGAAGATTAGCCAAATGAGCTGCGACACTGGCCCATTATTCCATTCTAAAAATTTATTTATTGAACTTATTTGAAAGGCAGAGAGAGAGAGAGAGAGAGAGAGACAGACAGACAGTAAGAGCTTTGTCATCTGCTAGTTCACTCCCCAAATGGCCACAACAGCCAGCACTGAGCCAGGCCAAAGCCAGGAGCCCAGGAACCAGGAACATTCTGGGTCTCCCTCATGGGTGTCAGGGACCAAAAGTCTTGTGCCATTACCTACTGCCTCCCAGAATGGGCATTAGCAGGAGGCTGGGAACAATACTGGGACTGGAACGTAGACACTCCAGTATGAGATATAATCATCTCAAGTGGTGTCTTAATTAACTGTTGCATTAAATGCCCACACCATATCCATTATTTCATCAAGGGTTACAAAATGGAATCTTCTAGTATTATTACTGTTGTTATTATTTTTCACTTATTAGCTGGAATTCTTTGATTAAGAATAACCTTTTTGGGGGCAGGTGTTGTGGCATAGCAGGTAAAACCACTGCCTATGACACTAGCATCCCATATGAATCCCGGCCACTCCACTTCCGATCCAGCTCCCTGCTAATGCGCCTGGGAATGCAGCAGATGGCCCGAGTGCTTGGGCCCCTGCACCCACGTCGGAGACTCAGAAGAAACTCCAGGCTCCTGACTTTGGGCTGGCTTTGCCCCAGCTGTCACAGCCATTTAGGGAGTGAGTCAGAGGGTGGAAGATCTCTCTCCCTCTCTTTGCCTTTCAAATAAATAAAATACTTCTTTAAAAAATAAAAGAATCGGGTCAGCGCTGTGGTATAGTGGGTTAACGCCCTGGCCTGAAGCGCTGGCATCCCGTATGAGTGCTGGTTCAAGTCCTGGCTGTTCCACTTCCCATCCAACTCTCTGCTATGGCCTGGGAAAGCAGTAGAAGATGGCCCAAGTCCTTGGGGTCCTGCACCCACATGGGAGACCTGGAGGAAGCTCCTGGCTTTGGATTGGTGCAGCTCTGGCCATTGCGGCCAACTGGGGAGTGAACCATCGGATGGAAGACCTCTCTCTCTCTCTTTCTCTGTCTTTGCCTCTCCTCTTTCTGTGTAACTCTGACTTTCAAATAAATAAATAAATATTTTTTTTAAAAAAAGAAAGTGATTTTTCCCCTCTAGTCATGTGAAAATGTTTTCCTCTGTCTTTATTCTGATGTATATGGTTTTCTTTATATTTATGCTGCTTGGGGTTCTCAGAGTCTTTTGAATCTGTGGGTTGATACTTTGTATCAGTTTGGGAAAATTTTTAGTCATTATATTTAAAAAATTTTTATTTTAAAAATTTATTTATTTGAAAGAGTCACACACACACACACACACACAGGGAGAGAGATCTTCCAACCATTCTCCAAATGGTTGCAACAGCTTGGGAAGGGCCAGGCAGAAGACAAGAGCCTACAGCTCCATCCTGCTTTCCCACAGGGATGGCAGAGGCCCAAGCACTTGGGCTGTCTTTTGTTGCCCTCCCAGATGCATTGAGGAGCCAGGACTCAAGCTGGTGCTCCAGTATGGGATGCCAGCACTGCAGGTAGCAGCTTAACTCCGCTATGAAGGCAGAGTTATAGATAGGCAGAGGCAGAGAGAGAGAAAGAGACTGGTTCACTCCCTAGATGGCTGCAATGGCCAGAGCTGCACTGATCCAAAGCCAGGAGCCAGGAGCTTATTCCAGGTCTCCCATGTGGGTGCAGGGGCTCAAGGATTTGGGCCATCTTTTATTTATTTATTTACTTACTTACTTACTTACTTACTTGAAAGAGTTACAGAGAGAGAGGAGAGGCAGAGAGAGAGGTCTTCCACCCACTGGTTCATTCCCTAATTGGCCGCAACGGTCGGAGCAGTGCTGATCTGAAGCCAGGAGCCAGGAGCCTCCTCCAGGTCTCCCATGTGGGTGCAGAGCCCCAAGGACTTGGGCCATCTTCTACTGCTTTCCCAGGCCATAGCAGAGAGCTGGATGGGAAGTGGAGTAGCCAGGTCTTGAACCAGAACCCATATGGGATGCTGGCATTTCAGGCCAGGGCATTAACCTGCTGTGCCACAGCACCGGCCCCCGGGTTTATGTTTTTAGAGAGATGATCACAGAGGTAAAGGGCCATTCTCAGCACATCATATCAAGACTGTGTTATCAGCATGACTTGTGATTGTGGATGCTAACCTTGGTCACCTGCCTGAGGTAGCGTTTGTCAGATTTCTTCACTGTAAAGTTACTCTTTCCCCTGTTTTCTCAGTGTACTCTTTGTAAATTAAGCACTATTTGCAAGCCCACAATTTAGAGCAAGGAGTTGTGTAGGGCCTAGCATCTACATATATTACTTAGAATTCTTTAGCACAGAAGGTTTCTCTCTTCTCTCCTGTTTATTTATTCAGTTTTTAAAAAATACTTATTTTTTTTTAAAAGAGATACAGAGAGACAGAGACTGAGAGAGAGAGAGAGAGAGAGAGATACTGATTGATCTTCTATCTGTGGTTCACTCCCCAAATGGCTTTAATGGCCTGGGCTGGGCCAGGCTGAAGTGAAGCCAGGAGTCAGGAGCTTCTTCCTGGTCTCCTACATGGATGCAGGGGCCCAAGAACTTGGACCATCTTCCACTGCTGTCTCAGATGCTTTAGCAGGGAGCTGGATCAGAAGTGGAGCACTTAGGACTCGAATTGGCATCCACATGGGATGCCAGTACTGCAGGCAGAGGCTTAGCCTTCTATGCCACAGTGCCAGCCCCTTTTCAGTTGTTTTCTTATTTCATTCTGAAGTCATGGACATTTTATATTTTGGGTTATTATCCAATACTACTACTTTTTCTTGGTCAAATTGTCCCAGTGTTGGCCACTGAGAACTCCTTTAATTAACTGTATCCCTTTGACAACTCCAGCTGTGACTACTTTGGGACATTCTGTTACTTTTTTTTTTTTTAAGATTTATTTATTGGGGCCGGTGCTGTGGCATAGCGGATGAGGCCGCCACCTGCAGTACCGGCATCCCATGTGGATGCCGGTTCAAGTCTCAGCTGCTCCACTTCCAATCCAGCTCTCTGTTATGGCCTAGGAAAGCAATAGAGGATGGCCTTGGGCACCTGCAACCATGCAGGAGACCTGGAAGAAGCTCCAGGCTTCTGGCTTCAGATCTGTGCAGCTCTGGCCGTTGTGGCCATTTGGGGAAAAAGTTTTGTTTATTTATTTGAAAGGCAGAGTTACAAAGGCAAAGGGGCGGGGGGAGGTCTTCCTTCGGCTTGATCTCTCCCCAGGTGACCCAACGGCCAAAGCTGTGCCCATCCAAAGCCAGGAGCCAGGAGCTTCCTCTGGTTCTCCCACATGGGTGCAGGGGCCCAAGCACTTGGGCCATCTTCTACTGCTTTCCCAGGCCATAGCTGAGAGCTGGATCAGAAGTAGAGCAGTCAGGACTCAAACCTGCACCCATATGGGATGCTAGCACTGCAGGTGGTGGCTTTATCCGCTATGCCACAACATCAACCCTACTTTTTTTTTTTTTTTTTTTTTTAAGATTTACTCATTTATTTGAAAGGCAGAGTGACAGGAAGAGAGGGAGAGACAGAGAAATTGTGCATTCATTGGTTCACTCCCCAAATGGCTGTAATAGCCAGGGCTGTGTCATGCTGAAGCTGAGTCAGGAACTCCATCCGGGTCTCCCATGTGGGTGGCTGGGATTCAAGAACTTGAGCCATCATGTGCTGCCTCCCAGGGGCATAAACAGTGGCTATAATAGAAGTGAAGTGCTGGGGCCCACGCTGTGGCTAGGCTGGTTAAGCCTCCTTCTGCAGCACCGGTATCCTGTAAGGGTGCCAGTTCAAGTCCTAGCTGTTTGACTTTGAGTCCAGCTCCTTGCTTATGTACCTGGGAAAGCAGCAGAAGATGGCCCTAGTGCTGTGTCAGACCCAGAAGAAGCTCCAGGCTTTGGCCTGGCCTAGCCCTGAACATTGGGGCCATTTGGGGATGAACTTGTAGATGGAAGACTTCTCTCTCTGCCTCTGCCTTTGCATCTCCCTTTCTCAAACTCCACCTCTCAAATAAATAAATAAATCTTAAAAAAAAAATATCTAGGACTTGAACTGGTATTCTGATATGAGACACAAGTGATATGAGACACAAGCTTAACCCACTGCACTACTATTCCCTTAATTTCTATATTATCTTATACTATATACTTTTATTATAAAAGCTCCATCATGTTCATTCCCTGCCCCAGCCCCAGCCCTAGAATCAACCATTTCTTCCAGGAGCCCTGGTTCCATTTATTGGAGAATGGTATAAGAAACAAAGATATGGATTCTAGGTGTTGTTATCTTATAAAATATTGCTTCTGCTCCATCTGCTCCCTGCTCTCCTTTTGGGGCTCCAATTACATGTATGTTAGATCCTTTCTCTGTATTCCACATCTCTCTTTTTTTTTGACAGGCAGAGTTAGACAGTGAGAGAGAGAGACACAGAGAAAGGTCTTCCTTTCCGTTGGTTCACCCCCCCAAATGGCTGCTGCAGCCTGCGCGCTGTGCTGATCTGAAGCCAGGAGCCAGGTGTTTTCCCCCTGGTCTCCCATGCGAGTGCAGGGCCCAAGGACCTGGGCCATCCTCCACTGCCTTCCCGGGCCACAGCCGAGAGCTGGACTGGAAGAGGTGCAACTTGGACAGAATCCGGCGCCCCAACTGGGAATAGAACCTGGTGCGCCGGCGCCGCAGGCAGAGGATTAGCCTAGTGAGCCGCAGCGCCGGCCCCACATCTCTCTTATGCTCTTCTGAATTTTTCTTTTTCTTTTCTCTTCTTCATTTTGGAGACTATTCTGTTGATCTTTCTTTCAGTTCACTTCTCTGTTGTAACTGATCTGCTATTGAATTCATCTACTGAGTTCTTAATTTCAGTTCTATTTTTCAGTTTTAGAATTTTCATTAATTTTTTAATAGATTCCAATTCTCTACTGAAATATTTTTATCTTTTTATCTGTGTTCTCCATCTTCCTTCCCTCCTTTATTTTTACATTTTAGTCATAGTAGATATTTTATTTAATCATGTGAGTGGCAGAGAGCGAGCAAGTGAGCTCCCACCTGCTGGCTCACACTGTAAATGTCCTCAGCAGCACCTTGCCAGGCTGAAACTGGAACCCAGGTGTCCCATGTGGGTGGGGGGAACCCAGTTACCTGAGCCATGTTAACAAGAAGCTGACGTCAGAGCTGGAGCCAAGTACTGATCCTGGTACTCCGCTGTGGGATGTGGAGTCTTAGCCAGTGTCTTAACTTCTAGGCTAAATGCCCGCCTCATAGTGAGTGTTTTAGAATCATTATTCGCCTACTGTAGTATCTGGATCATGTGTGAATTTATTTCCATTGATTTTTTTTTCATAGTTATTTCTGTGGCTATGTCTCTTGGTATGTCTAGTCTGAATTTTGGATATGTGTGTTAAAAATAACCTCTTGATGATGTTTTCTTCCAGATAGGGTTTACTTTTTTTCCCTTTTGTGCAGGTAAGAGTATGGGCTGCTTGCCTTGCCCCCTTCAGGTATTTAGCTGAACTGAGGTTGGACTGTAGTTTTGATAAGGCTCCCTCTGTTTTTTTTTGTTTTTTAATTTTTTGACAGGCAGAGTGGACAGTGAGAGAGAGAGAGACAGAGAGAAAGGTCTTCCTTTGCCGTTGGTTCACCCTCCAATGACCGCCGCGGTAGGCGCGCTACGGCCAGCGCACCGCACTTATCCGATGGCAGGAGCCAGGTGCTTCTCCTGGTCTCCCATGGGGTGCAGGGCCCAAGGACTTGGGCCATCCTCCACTGCACTCCCTGGCCACAGCAGAGAGCTGGCCTGGAAGAGGGGCAACCGGGACAGAATCGGTGTCCCGACCGGGACTAGAACCCGGTGTGCTGGCGCCGCAAGGCGGAGGATTAGCCTAGTGAGCCGCAGCGCTGGCCTAACTCCCTCTGTTTTCAGTTCACTCTTCATTCTTGATTATAGCCCTCACCTAATTGAGAATTGTTTAAGATAGGGCCAGATCTTAATCTCTGTGAAGATATAATTGCTAAGCAAATACTGTTTGATTGGCTAATTAGGTAGGTTAATTTTACCTCATATTACTACCCCTGCAGTTTGGAAATAGATGAAACTTTTTGATTTAAGAATATGTGAGGGTGAGCATTTAGCATAGTGATTAAGATATTCATATGGGGCCAGTGCTGTGGCACAGCAGGTAAAGCCACTGCCTGCAGTGCCAGCATCTCATATGGGCACCGGTTTGAGTCCCGGCTGCTCCACTTCTGATCCAGTTCTCTGCTATGACCTAGGAAAGCAGTAGAAGATGGCCCAAGTCCCCGGGCCCCTACACTCGTGTGGGAGACTTGGATGGAGTTCCGGAAGAAGCTCCTGGCTCCTGGCTTTGGATTGGCTCAGCTTCAGCTGTTGCAGCCATCTGGGGAGTGAACTAGCAGGTGGAAGACTTCTCTCTCTCTATGCCTCTCTGTAACTCTGCCTTTCAGATAAATACAATAAATCTTTTTAAAAAAAGGAGATATTCATATCCCAAGTCAGAGTGCCTGGGCTCCATACCCAGCTCTTTCTCCTGAGGCCAGCTTCTTATGCAGACTCTGGGCAGCGGCAGTAATGGGACAGGTGATTTGACTCTTGCTGTCCTCATGGGAAACTTGGGTTAAGTTCCTGGCTCCTGCCTTCAGCCTGACCAGGCCCAGCAGTTAAATATTTGGGGAGTGAACCAGCCAATGGGAGGTCTTTATTTGTCAAATTTCTTTTTTTCTTTGAAATTTTCAAAAGTGAACTAGTATATGGATCTTTTTCTGCAGTGTTGGGTTTAGAATTGCTTGGGTTCAAAGCCAGGCTTTGTCATCTACTAGCTGTATGACTTGAGCAGTGCATGTAATTCTCTGATCTCAGTTTCCACATCTATTAATGAGAATAATAGTATCTGCCTCATCAGATTAGGTGAGTTAATAAATATAAAGCACTTAGACTAGTTGGTGACACAAGGTAATCACTCAATAAATGTTAATGATAAGTCATTAACATTTAATTGAAATATAAATAAATTTAATAAAAAATTAAATAGTAAAAATGTGAAACATTCAAAAATTTCAAAATTTAGTTTTATTTGAAAGGCAGAGAATCACAAAGGAACACAGGGAAAGAGATCTTCCATCTGCTGATTTACTCCCCAAATTCCCGTAATAGCTAGGGCTGGGCCAGGTGGAAGCCTGAGCCTGGTACTCAGTCTGAGTCTCCCATGTCAGTGGCAGAGACACAAGCACTCGACCATCATCTGCTTCCTCCTAGGATGCTCATTAGCAGGAACTGGGTGGGAAGCTGAGAGCTGATACTCAGATCAGGCACTCTGACAGAGTATGTGGGCATCCCATGCAGCAACTTAAGCTGTGCCACATAGCCAAGCCTGTAGAACGTTTTTAATTATTTTTCACTTAACATTATAATGTGAACATTTTTTCATGTTATTGAAGTGTTTTGTTTTGTTTTGTTTTTTTACCCCCAAACAGCTTTTTAGTGGCTGTACAGAATTTCATTGCCTGGAAATACCATAATTTCATTTATCAGTCCTGTCCTAGCAGGCGTTTAAATTATTTCTGTTTTTTAATTAGTTTTTTTTTTTTTTTTTTTTTTGGACAGGCAGAGTTAAGACAGTGAGAGAGAGAGACAGTGAGAGAGAGAGACAGAGAGAAAGGTCTTCCTTCCGTTGGTTCACCCCCCAAATGGCCGCTATGGCCGGCACGCTGCACCAATCCAAAGCTAGGAGCCAGGTGCCTCCTCCTGGTCTCCCATGCACGTGCAGGGCCCAAGCACTTGGGCCATCCTCCACTGCCATCCCTGGCCACAGCAGAGAGCTGGACTGGAAGAGGAGCAACCGGGACTATAACCTGGGGTGCTGGCGCTGCAGGCGGAGGATTAGCCTAGTGAGCCGCAGCGCCAGCCTTAATTAGTTTTTGACTAACTTTTTTTTCTTACACAGGAATTGGGGAGAGGGGAAAAGCCAGTTTGAGAATTTAGAGGTGTTATTATAACATCTGGTAGAGTACAATTTTCAATACTGGATTGAAAATTGGTTGGAAGACTGAACTCTAGTTCAGAGTTTGCAACCCCTTTCTTTTCTGGTGCTCCATAAGATAATCAGGTTGGGGGCCGGCACTGTAGCGTAGAGGGTGGGGCCGTTGCCTGCGGTGCCAGCATCCCATGTAGGTGCCAGTTCATGTCCTGGCTGCTCCACTTCCGATCCAACCCTCTGCTATGGCCTGGGTGGCCAGTAGAGGATGGCCCAAGTGCTTGTGTCCTGTGCCCACGTGCGGGACCCCAGGGAAACTCCTGGCTTCAGATCGGCGCAGCTCTGGCCATTGAGGCCAGTTGGGGAGTGAGCCAGCAGATGGAGAACCGACCTCTCTCTCTCTCTCTCTCTGCCTCTCCTTCTCTCTGTGTGTAGCTCTGACTTTCAAATAATAAATAAATCTTAAAAAAAAAAAAAATCAGGTGGAATGAAATGATGGTCCCTTCGCAGACCTTCCTTCTATCACTGTGCAGGAGTTGAGCTCATGGAGTCACACACAAGTATCTTAGCTGAAGTAGTCTAACAGAGCTCCCCCCCAGAGCACCAGACTTCAAAGTACTGCCCCTGTAGTGGTCAGGCAGCTTGTCTGAGGTGGTCATCTCTAGCTGCACACAGTCTTTCCGAGACACCTGTCTTTCTAGTTGATCCAGTGGCTCTGCTGTTCTTCCCGTGCAAACCTGTGAAGGGGTCTGGAAACACTGCCCTGTTAGAATGTGTCTAGGAGAACTGCTCTGGGCAGTAGGTAGAGCTCAGTCCTTGCTACGCTGTTGACAGTTCTTCATGCTTTGGCTTTGTAGCATGGCTGCTCGATGTTTCTGGGATGCCGACACAGACAACTACACTCACGATGTCTTCATGAATGTAAGGATTTGCTAACTGCTTTTTTTCCTTTCTAAGGACATGTGAACATTCTGAATCAAATTACTTAATATTTATTATGATGTGAAAACATTTCCTTGTCTTAGACTTCTGGATAAGATGATTTTAATGTTATTTTTTTGTGTTACTATAGCAGACACCTAGTGTGCTGCTGATAGGAAAGGAAACGTATAAACACAGATAATATAACTCTTCAAAGGTTTAAACTGGGGAATAGCATATATTTGGCACATTATTAAAGTATTTTAGCCAACTTCTCCATCAATCACTATACTTTAAAAGCTAATCCTGAAAATCCTTACAAAAGTCATAATTGATAACTAAAGTTTTTAAATACATATTCACTTGAATAAATCATACTTTATTAAATTGCAAAGGAACTTGGTCAGCAGGATTCTATGAGCAAAGGTGGTTTTTCTTTCAGTAATGAAATTACCTAATCTCAAAGCCATTGCTCAAAACTAAGCAAAAATAAAGGAGTCTTTCAAAGGAGGTTTCATTCAAACACTGGCAGGTTGTCGGCAGGAGCGTGTTGTCTGTTTGAATTCCATGCCGTTACTGGGTATCTGCGTCCTCTGTTCACATGCTGACAGGCTGTGATTCAGTGCAAAGTTCGCTAGCACAGAAACTAGGTCGAGTAAGTCAGGTGAGGAGCCCACTGCCAGCCCTGTCAACTTTCTAACTGCGCGGCTTTAGGTGAGACATCGGGTAGCAGTAACATGAGGAAGATGTAGTGGATTTTCCCAAAGACTGCCTGAGAATGATTTGGGGGAACTTGTTTAAAAAACAGATGCCACAGCCCTGCTCAAGTAGATTCTGGTCTAAGAAGCCAGGGGCTAGATCAGTGAAATAGAACTTTTAAAAAGCTTCCCTCATGATTCTGCTGGGTTGGTTGATGTTTACAACCAAAAGTATCAGTCCATGAGAGACTGGAAATTAAAACAGTTTTCACTACAGACACGGCACTGTTGTAAAACAGCTCAGTGATCCACTAAGGAGCCAGGGAGCTGGGCTAACCAAAGCAAGTTGCTTCTGTTAATAATCAGATACTTGAGTTCATAGTGTTTTTCTCCCATCACTGGTGGGCTTGAAGTCAAGTTGATGAGTCAGGAGTTGTTAAGGCAATAAAATATAATAAGTATATATAATAAGCACCTATTACATATTCACTTGAATAAATCGTACTTTGTTAAATTGCAAAGGAACTTGGTTACTATAATAGGCACTGTAATAAGTACCTAAAAATTGTTTTAACAAGTTTAACTGGGCTCTGGAAAGCAATTTGAGATGCTGATCTGAAAGATAGACAAATGAATTTTATTGATTAAAAACAAACATCTGAGGCCGGCGCTGTGGCATAGCAGGTTAACGCCCTGGCCTGAAGCACCGGCATCCCATTTGGGCTCTAGTTCTAGTCCTGGCTGCTCCTCTTCTGTTCCAGCTCTCTGCTATGGCCTGGGAAAGCAGTGGAGGATGGCCCAAGTCCTTGGGCCCCTGCACCCACGTGGGAGAGACCTGGCGGAAACTCCTGGTTCCTGGCTTCAGATCAGCTCAGTTCCAGCCGTTGCGGCCAACTGGGGAGTGAACCATCAGATGGAAGACCTCTCTCTCTCTGCCTCTCTTCTCTCTGTGTAACTCTTTCGAATAAATAAAAAAAAAAAATTTTTTTTTTTGACAGGCAGAGTGGACAGTGAGAGAGAGAGACAGAGAGAAAGGTCTTCCTTTTTGTCGTTGGTTCACCCTCCAATGGCTGCTGCAGCCGGCGCATTGCGTTGATCCGAAGCCAGGAGCCAGGTGCTTCTCCTGGTCTCCCATGGGGTGCAGAGCCCAAGGACTTGGGCTATCCTCCACTGCCTTCCCGGGCCATAGTAGAGAGCTGGCCTGGAAGAGGGGCAACCGGGATAGAATCCGGCGCCCTGACCGGGACTAGAACCCGGTGTGCTGGCGCCGCAAGGCGGAGGATTAGCCTGTTGAGCCACACCTACAGACCATTTCTCTTAGGACAAGGTACTGTTATTGTAAGTGATACTATATTATTGTTTCTGAGGTTAGGTAAGGCATTTATTTCAAGAAACTCAAAGTATTTTTTCAGTATTTATTTATTTGAAAGGCAGAAGGGGGAGAGATTTATCTTGCATCCACTGCTTCACTCCCCAAATGGCCACAATAGCCAAGGCGTGGCCATGACCAGCATTCATATAGGATGCTGCCATCGTAGGCAACAGCTTAACCTGCCACAACACAATGCTGACCGTGACTCAAAACATTGCATACATTATTTTATTTCTGTGATAAATCAGGAAATATGGAAGTAATCATTTTCATGAATATGCATTACCTAAAGGTCATTTGTTCACATTTATTTCCACATTCAGAAAATTGAATTCTTTACCCATCTTACTCTTTGCAAGCAGCATTAGAGTAGTTACGCTCAGGCATGCAACTTTATGCTCTGGAAACACTTGTTTCTTAATGGAAAAATTCTTCATAATTGAAAATTGGCAAAGACCTTTGTGATTTTCGTGTTTTTTTGTTTGTTTTCTAGGACAGTTTATTCTGCGTCGTAGCAGCATTTGGCTGTTTCTACTATTGAATCTTTGAGGAGCTGGAAAAGATTTACCATGAAGAAATTTGAACTTTTTTTTTTAATCATTAAATATTTGGACAAAATAAATATAAGCTAGCAGTTTGGCAAAAGTTAAGTTAGCAGTTTGGCAACTGAATCTGTTGTGTTCTAGCCCTTATATTTATAGTGTTTTGATTTTCTTATAATAGGTTCTAAACACATTTGGAAAGGAGAGAAAAAAATGGAAAATCCACTTCAGTTGTTCCAACATAACCCACTGTAAATGTTTTGGTACATTTTCTACCAGTTTTGTTTTTATTTGCAGGGTTCTAAGATTGCAGTTTTGAGCCCTGATTTTTCATTTCTCATAATGTCATGAGCAGTTTTTCTGTCACTTTATTTACATTATGATTTTCAGAATCATAAATTAATAACCACATTTGTTCTATTAGGTCATAATATTTTTGCCATTTCCTTACTGAAGGACTACTTGTTTCTGATTTCTTATATCATAAAAAATAGAGATGAATTCTTTTGTATATAAATTATATAAAGCTTTCCCCTATATTTTGAATGGCTGCCTTTACCTTTCTGGCCCAGTGTTCTTGCTGAGCTGTTGCCATCCTGTGCCTTACACAGCTTCTTAGCCATTTTTCTCCAGGGTTTGTGCAGAGCCAGGGCTTGAGAGGTTGCAAGCCAGTGTGTAGCCTCCTTAATCTGAGATTCTTACATTGGCCACCATCCAGACTCCCACTTACCTCTGCATTGATGCTCCCTGGGAGGGCCCTGGTGTTTCCTCCCGTTGGCTGGCCCTCGGCGCTTTAGTCTGTCCCCAGGTTCAAATGCCTATATGAAACTCAAAAAGGAAGGGGTCAGATTTAAATCCATTTTCTCCCTGGAGCTCCTCAGCAGAGGTACCAGTGTACTCACCCTCTTCAAGCCAAGCATGTAGACGGAAAATGGGTCGGTGAGTACTAAAGCACCTTTCACACCCTTCGTCCGAACGTTGTGCATCCTCTTACCCTACATCTACACCATCACAAGGGGTCCACACAGCTGGCTCAGCAGCTGGGTCTTGGCCGCGCCACTTCAGATCCAGTTTCCTGCCTCTTTGTGGGAAGGCAGCAGCAGATGGCCCGAGTACTTGGCACCTTGCCACCTATGTGGGAGGCCGGGATTGAGTTCCTGGCTCCGACCCAGCAGTTACGGACGGTCTTTTGGGGAGTGAGCCAGCAGATGGAAGACTATGTGTGTTTCCCTCTCTCTGTTGCTCTGCCTTTCAAATGAATGAAAATCAAAAGGTTCTTTCTGGCAAAGGAAAAGGCTAAGGCTTCTCCTCGCCGCGCCCCGTGCCTGTTTTCCGAACAGTGACTCCTGGATCCACTGCTCAGCTGATTCCTAGGAATCCCAGGGGGCCGGGGGTGGCTCAGAGGTCACCTGTGCCAAGAGGGTTTGGGCCAGCCACAGGCTGCTGGACGTAAATTCTTACATCACCAAGGAGATAAAAGACGGTGCCGCGGTGAGCCGCGAGGGAGGGCGCCTGGGGGGTCCCCACAGCGGACGCCGGGGAGCGCTGGGCGCGGCGGCTGCGGGCGGCGCGGGCGAGTCCGCCTGCGCGGGGCCCAGCCCGGAGCTGGGCCAAAGCGGGGTCGCCATCTAACGTTTCTGGACGGACTGCGACGAGCTCGTGCGACAGTTCGCACCCATAATTCTCCGGTTCCGGGCGAAGACGGACTCTCAGCCGTTCGGTCTCCCGTCTCACCGGTGTGCCTGCTCCATCTCACCGGCCCCGGGGCCTCTGGGGCAGCGGAACTACTGTGTCAGGGGTCGGGATTTTCAGGAAGAAGTCGTGGTCGGATTGACAAGGGGGCGGGCGGCAGGCGGGACTTCCGGCCTGCTGTTCCGTCAGCTGTCTTCCCCGGGCGTCTCCCCGCAACCTCCTCAACTTCCCTTGTCGGTGACGCGGCGGCCGGCAGAAAAGCGACAGGACAGTGGCCGGGGGAACGTGAGCTGCTGGTGAGGACCCAATGTGTGCAAATGCTTGCGGCCGTGTTTCGGAAGCTGTGGGGCTGGGGCTGCGAGGAAACGGTGGCTGAAGCAAGAGTGGGTCGGTTACAGCTAGGGGACCGGCAAGCAGGGGCTACGAGGGACGGTGGCAGCGAGGGCACTGTGACCGAGGTGTAGCTGCCGGCGAGGGGTCTGCGACCGCGAGCTTGAAAGCCAAGGACTCTGACCGCGACGAGCACGCGGCGGAGGCTGCGGCGGGACTCTGACCGAGGAGGGTTGAGGCAGTGACTGCGCGGGGACTGTGACCACGGGCCAGTGCCTCCGAGGAGGCTCTGACCGACGGACGGTGACTGTCGGGGGACTCTGACCCAAAGGCACACGAAGCAGCGGCTGCAAGGGGACTTTCATCGAGGGCCCGACCTGGAGTCAGCTTGGGGATGGCACTGTGGGTTGTGTTCGGCACGGGGTGTGATCGGGTGGCTGTGACCGGCCAGAGAAAGTCTTCAGTAGGAAGAAGTGGCCCGAGGCTCAGCAGACAGGCCTGCGGCTGAGGAACTTAGCTCACCACTGAGTTACAGCTGCTTCTTCGGGGAGGAGAGTTTGAATTAGATTAATGTCTCCCAAACTGTGGGATCCATCCTGTTACTGGATTGTGAAATCAGTGGTCCGGGACGGTTCCAAAGTGGAACAGAAGTTTTCAGTGTGTTCCCATAGTAAGAGCATTTCCTGAATGTGTTTCAGTTATATGTGCATGAGGTTGCGATGAAAACAATTTTGTACATCTGGAAGTGTGTGAGGTAAAACGTAGTAAAGAAATTTGAAAAACACTAGAGCAAATTATTTCTGCATTTCCTGTCATTAGGGCATTGCTTGGAAGTATAGAAATGCGATTGGGAAGACTGGCCCCACACCCGGGGCACAGGCTCTATCAGATTATCTTAACTGGAGAAGGCTTCCTGAGGAAGGAGCTGAGTTGGGAGAACCAGAAGTTACCCTGAAGTCAGGACAGTGATGTTTATGGAGTCAGCGAGGATTTAGGAGAAATTGCTAGGAATAGGCAGGGAGAAAGGGAAGCTTTGCGGATAGAAACAAGATTTGGAAGGGAACAGAAGATAGCAACCAGAAACATTCTGCTGAGGATAAAATGGAGGTAGCAAGATGTGACCTTCAGATCCCGTTCAGTCTTGACATTTAGTGATTCTTCAGGTTCAGAGAATTGGTAGTAAGAGGCACTGAGGATGATCTGGTGTAGAAATAGTGGTAAAACAGATGATGAGCATTGTGGGGAAGAATGGTAAGCAAAATGGTGACGCTTAGAATGGGGACCATGGTGAGTAGAATGTCGCATAAGAGAAACTTTAATGTACTTTACTCTCCAGCTTGGGATTTGTACGCTGGAGGCCAAGACTGACATACTGGGAATGATAACCACACTGTGGTTAATTCAAATGCTGGTTTTATTTCCTATTTATTCCCTTTCATGAGAGCGGTTTATGACTCAGGTGAAATTAACTGAGTGTTACTACCTCCTCCTTTCTTTCAACCCTTTTAAGAAGGTGCTACTGAATGTGCCACTCATTGCTTTTTAATTATTTAAAAATTTTTATTAGTTTTTAACAGATTCAGTGTGCTTTGTAGATACAATTCTTTTTTTGTTTTGTTTTTTTAGCAGATTCTTTTTTTTTTTTTTTGATAGGTAGAGTTGTAGACAGTGAGAGAGAGAGAAAGGTCTTCCTTCCGTTGGTTCACCCCCAAAATGGCCACTACGGCTAGCGTTGTGCCAATCCGAAGCCAGGAGCCAGGTGCTTCTTCCTGGTCTCCCACGCGGGTGCAGGGGCCCAAGCACTTGGGCCATCTTCCACTGCCCTCCCAGGCCACAGCAGAGAGCTGGATTCGAAGAGGAGCAACCGGGACTAGAACCCGGTGCCCATATGAGATATTGGCGCCATAGGCGGAGGATTAAACAAGTGAGCCACGGCACCGGCCCCTGTAGATACAATTCTAAGAACATAATGACATCCCCTTCTTCCCTTCCTCCCCACTCAGTGCGTTTTAAAGAGATCTATTAGGAGCCTGTGCTGTAGTGTAGCAGATAAAGTTGCCACCTGCAGTGCCGGCATCCCATATGGGCGCCAGTTCGAGACTCGGCTGCTCCACTTCTGGTCCAGCTCTCTGCTATGGCCTGAGAAACTGCAGGAGATGGCCCAAGTGCTTGGGTCCCTGCACCCATGTGGGAGACCCTGGCTTCGGGTTGCCCCAGCTCCAGCTGTTAGGGCCACTTGGGAAGTGAAGCAGGACATCGAAGATGTCTCTCTGCCTCTGCCTCTGTAACTCTGCCTTTCAGATAAATAAATAAACCTTAAAAAATCTAATAGGAAAAGCTTTGAAGTCATTTAAATTTATCCAACACTGACTTAATCTGATTAACAGGCATCCTTTCCCTACATACACATATGTTTTGTAGTAGGGGAAGAGAGTTCAGAAAAGTTCTTTTAAAAAAAGATTTGTTGGCCAGTGCAGCAGTTCACTAGGCTAATCCTCCACCTGCGGCACCAGCACCCCAGGTTCTAGTCCCGGTTGGGGTGCCGGATTCTGTCCTGGTTGCTCCTTTTCCAGTCCAGCTCTCTGCTGTGGCCCGGGAAGGCAGTGGAGGGTGGCCCAAGTGCTTGGGCCCTGTACCTGCATGGGAGACCAGGAGGAAGCACCTGGCTCCTGGCTTTGGGTTGGCTCAGCGCGCCGGCCATGGCGGCCATTTGGGGAGTGAACCAACGGAAAAGGAAGACCTTTCTTTCTGTCTCTCTCTCAGTGTCTAACTCTGTCAAAAAAAAAAAAGGTTTGTTTATTTTATTATTTGAAAGGGAGACAGAGAGAGAGAGAGAGAGAGAGAGATCTTTTATCCTCTGATTCACTACCTAAATGCACACAACAACCAGGGCTGGGCCAGGCAAAGCCGGGATCCAGGAACTCTATCTGGTATCTCACGTGGGAGGCAGGAGCCCAAGTACTTGGGCCATCATCCACTGCCTCGCAGGTAGGTATATTAGCAGGAACCTGGATCAGAAGTGCAGAGTAGCTGGGACCCAAACAGTCATTTTGATGTGCAGGCATTCCAAGTAGCAGCTTAACCAGCTAAATCACAACATCCTCCCCTAGAGAGGTTTTTAAATGGATTGAGTTGGGAATGGTGAGGAATAGCCTTTGTTTGGCTTAAAAATGTCTAGTTACACCTTTCTTTAGGACGTTAGATGTTTTCTTGATTTCTATTCCGCATAACTGAAAGGAACTACTCAAGAACTTCTAGGATAGAATATATGCTTTGGAGGTTACTGTAGAAGAGGAGACACTTGGGCTTGGGGACTTCAGTGTTCCCTCTGGGGTCTTTTGTGTTTGCTGAATGAAATAATTCTTTCTGACCTAATGTGCTTTGCAAATTCCCTTGGAAAGCCAATATGATGGCCTGATAAAGAATTAGCTTTATTTTCCCCTCAGCCTATGATTTCTCCTTCCACAAACAGGTGGGGTTTTATTTTTCTTGGGTATCTCCTCTTTAGATATGTGATCCCTTAAGGAGAATGATCTAGTCAGATAGAGCCTTGGATTCAGAAGTCCCAGGTTACTTTATCTGATGTTAGCCTTGACTCACTCTATGATTATGGGACTCATTACTGCTTTCTTGTTTTAGATTTTTCAGACTATGGCAGAGGTAACTGTCCTTATGATTAGATGATTCCTTTAGGAGCTGTCCTTTAAAGAGCTGTTCCTATGTTAGACCTGATTCTGAATAACAGATCTGAATTATCTCTCCTAGACATACTATAAGTGTTGCAGAAAATTGATTTATAAAATGCTCACAGAAAAAGCATGCATAATCATCTTCTGTTGTTATTAATGACAAAATATCTATTAATAAGAGTAGTATCTTTTTTTTTTTTTGACAGGCAGAGTGGACAGTGAGAGAGAGACAGAGAGAAAGGTCTTCCTTTTGCCGTTAGTTCACCCTCCAATGGCCGCCGCGGTAGTGCGCTGCAGGCGGTGCACCGCGCTGATCCGATGGCAGGAGCCAGGTGCTTCTCCTGGTCTCCCATGGGGTGCAGGGCCCAAGGACTTGGGCCATCCTCCACTGCACTCCCTGGCCACAGCAGAGAGCTGGCCTGGAAGAGGGGCAACCAGGACAGGATCAGTGCCCCGACCGGGACTAGAATCCGGTGTGCCAGCGCCGCAAGGCGGAGGATTAGCCTAGTGAGCCGCGGCACTGGCCCTAAGAGTAGTATCTTTAGGCCTCATGCTTTTCTTTCCAAGTGTTTGTGTAGCTGTGATCCAAAGCCAGATCTTCTGACTTTTCTGCTCATAGTAATAATTCTCTGAATCAAAAAGAAACAAAACTTTTTTTTTAAAAAAAGCTTTATTTTACTTATTTAAAAGAGTTACAGAGAACAACAGATACATACATATATATATAACAGATATATATCTGTTATTCTCAGCAATATAATAGAAAGAGCACGCACGAAATATCTTCTTTTTTTAATTTTTTTTTTATTTGAAAGATAGAGCTAGACAGTAAGAGAGAGAGACAGAGAGAAAGGTCCTCCTTCCGCTGGTTCACCCCCCAAATGGCCACTATAGCTGGAGCTACGCCGATCCGAAGCCAGGAGTCAGGTGCTTTCTCCTGGTCTCCCATGCGGGTGCAGGGACCCAAGCACTTGGGCCATCCTCCACTGCCTTTCCGGGCCACAGCAGAGAGTTGGACTGGAAGAGGAGCAACCGGGACCAGAACCCGGCGCCCACATGGGATGCTCGCACCTCAGGCGGAGGATTAGCCAAGTGAGCCACGGCACCGGCCCCCAACAAAATATTTTCTATATGCTGGTTCACTCCCCAAATGGCCACAATGGCCAGGGCTGGGCCAGTCTGAAGCCAGCAGCTTCATCTGGGTCTCCCATGTGGATTCAGGGGCCCAAGGACTTGAGCCATCTTCTGCTGCTTTCCCAGGAGCATTAGCAGGGAGCTGGATCGGAAGTAGAATAGCCAGGACTTGAACCAGTGCCCATATGGAATGCCTTTATAGGATGCCAGCATTACAGGTGGCGATTTAACCTGCTACACCACAACACCCGAAACAAAACTCATATCAAAGTTTGTGTTACCTTGAAGCATATTGGAAATAATACATTTTTCTAGAAGTCATCATCTTTATTTTGAGGCTTTTCCCCCAATTAAAGAAATCCTAAGGTCAGTGTCAACTATTGCTGGACTGTGAGACTTCTTTTTTGTTCTACATTGTGACTGACTGCTTGTACATATTTTATGTTATCACCACATCAGTTATGTTTTAAAAACCAGGGTGACTTAGGAAAGAGGCAATGTGAGATGACTGTAGGTGTTGCTTATCTGCTCTGTGACTGCTGGCATCTTCTGCTTTGAGTCCTTTGACCTCATTCATAAACTAAACCTTTCTGCTTCTAATACTCTTTTTTTTTGTTTGACAGGCAGAGTTAGATAATGAGAGAGAGAGACAGAGAGAAAGGTCTTTCTTCCGTTGGTTCACCCCCCAAAATGGCCACTACGGCCGGTGTGCTGCACCGATCCGAAGCCAGGAGCCATGTGCTTCTTCTTGGTCTCCCATGTGGGTGCAGGGCCCAAGCACTTGGGCCATCCTCCACTGCACTCCCGGGCCATAGCAGAGAGCTGGACTGGAAGAGGAGCAACTGGGACAGAATCCAGCGCCCCGACCGGGACTAGTCTTCCTGTCAAATGGCTAACTGGGCATGGGTTTCAAATATGATTTTCTTTGCTAATTACTTTGTGGATGATTTGTGGCAAAATGTAAATCTTAACTCTCTTCTGCAATCCAGTCAGTAAATTCAGGTAATGCACATTTTTACACGCTTGGTATTCTGCAGAGTGTGCCAAAGCTCCACTATAGAAGAAAAAAATAAGCTGTGATAGATATTTAGCACTGTGTTAGGTTTGTTTACATGGATTGTTGCATTAGCATAAATAATCAAATTGCATTTTATTTTTTGCAAACCAGATTAGTAGATAGGTATGTAGCAAGCTTTCCTTCATTTCCTTTTATTTATTTATTTTTTTGTTTGTTTCTTTCCCTTTTTCTTTGGTAACTCTCTTGTATCCACAAGTTAAAAGTTATATTAGTTTGAGGCTTTCTATGTTTGGACTAGGATGACTGCCAGTGAGCTAGAGGACCCTGTGGATCTGCTAGGCTGTTATATCACACCCACAACTATTTGTAAACCAGTTTTGAAGTGAGGGCAGCTAAAAATAGTGATGTGGTCTTTGCTGTATGCTAGAGGACAAAATGAGTGTATGAACCTTAACAGAACACAGAGGTGGATTTCATCTACAGAGAGTTACCTTAGATGTAATTATGCTTACTGTTTGGTCCTGGCCCAGGATTCTAAATCCTTTTTCTGTCACAGACTGCTTTAGCAGTGTGATGAAACCTTGTGGAGTTTCTTTTTGGGATAATGTTTTCCTATGTGCAAAATAAAATACATAAAATTATAAAGGAAAGAAATTATATTGAAATAGTTATCAAAGTATTGTTAGGTATGTTGTATAGCACTGTAAATAAGGTTTGTCAGAACACAGCTATTCATACTCATTTATAGATGTGCTGTCCATTGCTACCTTTGTGCTACAACAAGCAGAGTTGAGTGGTTGCAACAGAGATTTTGAGACCTTGAAAACCTAAAAAATTTACTCTCTGGCCCTTTACCAAAGAGCTTTGCCAACTCCCATTCTAGATGAAGACAGGAGCAGTTTTATCAATAAATTGATGGCAAATTCTACCTAAATCTATGCAATCTAAAGTGGAGGACAGTAAATATTTACTGTCAGTAGGTCTCATAGTAGTTCTAAGTATAACAATTTAAAAATGGTTATGACTCAACAATATTTCAAGATACTTATAACAAGTATAATGTGATATGAAGATATTTATGATTTCTATTGATGACAAAGTAATTTTCTACTAAGCCTGCTATTACTGTTGTGACTCATGTTTGCAATGGAAGGAAACGGTGATTTTGTCAGAGGTTAGTGAAAACAAGGATAAAATATTTTTTGTTCGAAATTCAGACTTCATGAATTGTATTTTAGACCCTGCCCTATGCCTCTAAAAGATAGAAGTTCTGTAATCTTCTCTCAGAGGAACACAATCTAAACACAAAGTTTACTCACTGAATCTTCTGGTAGAATAGTGATAGAATAAAATTATTCAACTGTGAGAACATTGTATAAGCATTCTTTGTGGTTTTGAGTGTCATCTGTTTTCTAAAATGCCCTACTGCATAGCCAGGTCCAAGTATAAACTTTATTTTGCACTAATGGCTAATGCAGAGTCTTGCATAGAGTAAGTGCCTATTTGTTCAATATGGATTTCTCTGAAGAAATTGGAGGAGATGAAGTTCAAAGCTAAAGTCTTAGATGAAGCAATTTTCTTTTTTTGCTTTTATTTTTTAATTGCTTTAACTTTTTACAAACTCTTGTGTCAAGGGCTGACTTTCAGTAGATCACAGCAAAGGGAGCTGCTCTGCTACAGACGAAACCCTGACCCAGGTCGTCTAGGAATGATTTAGCGCCAGTTTCCCCACAAACGTGAATTGTGTGATGGGGAAGAGGGCATCCCCCTTTCCAGCCGCACCCCGTTTCCCAGAACGAGAGGCTGTCCACACCAGACCCTCTTCCAACACGCTGCGGTATGGTTTCCTGGGCTGATGAAGCAATTTTCCAGGCCTCATGTATGGAGGAGTAGCATTGAGCTCTAGTTTAGTCTACCGGGCAGGTTATGTTGTGAAATTCACCTTTACATTTAGAAGTTCTCAAATTATGTATTTGTATTCTTTTTTTAGTAAATATTTATTTATTTGAAAGGCACAGTTACAGAGAGAGAGGGGAGAAACAGAGGTCTTCCATCTGCTGGTTCACTCCCCAAATGGCTGCAAAGGTGAGAGCTGGGCATCTGAATTCAGGAGGCAGGAGCTTCTCCTGGGTCTCCCACGTGGGCAGGGGCCCAAGCACTTGGACCATCCTCTGCTGCTTTCCCAGGCACATTAGCAGGGAGCTAGATTGGAAGTAGAGCAGCTTGGACTCAAACTAGAGCCCATGTGGGATGCTGGCATCATAGGTGGTGGCTTTACCTGCTATGCCACAATGCTGGCCCCAGTATTTGTTTATTGTATGCTGTTATGGGCTATTTACCTAAACTGCAGTAATCCTGTATTAGAAAGATGAGGTGCAGTTTCTTGAAATAATCCTGTTCCTAGCACTGTCCCCCACTTTAGATTGCATAGATTTAGGTAGAATTTGCCATCAATTTATTGATAAAACTACTCCTGTCTTCATCTAGAATGGGAGTTGGCAAAGCTCTTTGGTAAAGGGCCAGAGAGTAAATTTTTTAGGTTTTCAAGGTCTCAAAATCTCTGTTGCAACCACTCAACTCTGCTTGTTGTAGCACAAAGGTAGCCACGGACAGCACATCTATGAATGAATACGAATAGCTGTGTTTTGACAAAACTTGAATTAAAAAACAGGCCTGGGCCATCTTTTGCCTGACTGTTGTACTTTGCTGACCTCTGATCTAGGAGATTTGCTGTTTCTTGAATTTCTCAGTCTTCTGCATTTTGAGTTACTCTTATCCTCCCTCAAGCTTCAAAGGACTTTAGCTTTGCACAAGGGATTATGTCACTGCACTGTTATCTGTTGACAAACAAGAATGTACAGCAGATGACAGGATTAATGAATGTCAAGACTATTAGATGCACCACCTGGAAAATGGAGCTTATGAGTAGCACCTGGGGCTGGCAGTGTGATGTAGAAGGTTAAGCCTCCACCTGCATTTCATATGGGCAGCGCCAGCATCTCATATGGGCGCCGGTTCAAGTCCTGGCTACTTTGCTTCTGACCTAGCTCCCTGCTAATGCTCCTGGGAAAGCAACAGAAGATGGGCCCCTGTACCCATGTGGGAGACCCAGAAGAAGCTCCTGCCTCCTGGCTTTGGCCTGGCCCAGCCCCAGCTATTGAGGCCATTTGGGAAGTGAACCAGTGGATGGAAGATCAATTCTCCCTCTCCGTCTCCCTCTCCGTCTCCCTCTCCGTCTCCGTCTCCCTCTCCCTCTCCCTCTCCCTCTCCCTCTCCCTCTCCCACCTCTCTGTCTCCCTCTTTCTCTCCTTCCTCTGCCACTGACTCTCCTTCTCTGTAACTCTGACTTTCAAATAAATAAGTCTTTTAAAATGTAGCAAGCACCTTATACTGAGCATAAAGTTTTACTGGGGGGTGGGGAGTGGGTAATTCAGGCCCAGGGATGGGGAAAGCAGGAACAGAATTCAAAGCAAAAATTCATGTCTCCTTCTTAGACAGATAGTTCTCTATAGGTAATCAGTCAAGTCTGAATTCGAAATTTGGAAGAGTGTACGTGATTGCAGCTTGCTACTACCTAGATTGTTGAATGGCTTGGGAAGCATAGTCTACCTCCTCTTTTGCCTTGTTAGATCTTGCTTGTTAGATCTGTCAGCAATAAGGAAGTAGAATAGCGGAAACTGGGAAGGAATTCCTAAAACTGTACTTGCAGGAGAAAGAAACTTTTCATCTATAGGCCCCAAACATATGCATGTCACACCTAGATTCTGTCTCCTTGAGGACATTCATATTAGGAAAATGTTTGACTGGCTCGATCTTTGTATCTCCTCATAGTCATCCCTCCCCACTCCAAAAACACATTTCCCACTTCTGTAGCAATTGATGAATCTAAGCAGGCATCTGTTGGAACATTGAAGAACAAGGCAAGCAGTGTGTCCTAGGAGGTGATTCAGCAGAAATACACCCAGATTTTGTGAATCTGAGTAAAAATTCCAGTCACAGATACTACATTCTGCATTTGGAGAGCACTTTGGAGATAATTACTAATACTCTCTGTAGGCTGGGTGGGCAATTATGTCCATATTTAGAGCCTGTGCTTGAATGGAGAACTTCAGTGACTAAGATGGGGTGATTTATTTAGGGCCTGAATAGGCAACAGTGTTGGAAAGATCAGGCCTTGCAAATGCTGCATTCTGACTGTCAGCCTCCTTCATCTCTCTTTTGTTGTAGCTCCTTTGGCAAACTTTTCTGGAGGATAAATAACTAAGGAAACTGGAAATTTTGGCCCAGTCCAGTAGGGCGCATAAGGGAGGTTCTGTATTCTATCTGAACTGCTTTTCACTCTGACTCATCCCTGCTTAATTAATGTGGGTGCTGTGGCTAGAAGCCAGTATCCACATTAGGCATTTGGTAATCTGCTGCCCTATTTTGACCTCCTACTGTTATTGACTCAGGGGACATGCTATCGTTTTCCAGCTCCAGTGCCCACTGAACAAACATGTATTTCAGCAGCCTGTGTGTGTGTGTGTGTGTGTATTTTCTCCCCTGTCTTGAGTGTAGATATTTAAAGCTAGCTTTTTTTTTTTCCCCCCAGAACCTGTACCTTTACTAGAATGGTGTTGGTTAATTTTAAAGGTACAGTTATCACAAGTGGAGAGTATGAGAGGTATTCTTCCTCATTGTTGGAAGTATTCAAATGACTACAGAGGGGCCAGCGCCGTGGTGCAGTAGGTTAATCCTCCGCCTGCAGCGCCAGTATCCCATATGGGCATTGGTTCTAGTCCTGGCTGCTCCTCTTCCCGCACAGCTCTCTGCTATGTCCTGGGAAAGCAGCAGAAGATGGCCCAAGTGCTTGGGCCCTTGCACCCGCATGGGAGACTGGGAGAAAGCACCTGGCACCTGGCTTTAGATTGGCACAGTTCCAGCTATTGCAGCCATTTGGGGAGTGAACCAATGGAGGGAAGACCTTTCTCTCTGTCTCTCCCTCTCACTGTCTGTAACTCTACCTCTCAAATAAATAAAATCTTTAAAATAAATAAATAAAAATTAAAATAAAAAAACATGGCTACAGAGCAGTTGTGAATGTTGTAATGGTGGTGTGGTTTCAGTATAAATTAAAAATCCATCATAACATTAGGATGTACTTACTATTCTCAGTGTGCCCCTATCCTCCCAAATACCTTTTATTTGTGTGTTTTCAGTAGACAAAGTTATCTACTGGAACATTAAGGAAACTAGAGGTTAATGTTTTCTTGTTACTTCAAGTATTAATGATTATATTATTGTATATGATTAGGTGGTACGTAAGTTAGTAAATGTGAGGGATTAAGGCATGGTAAGAGAACACCAGTAAAAAAAGAAAAAAACCTCAAGAGACCTATAAAGCCAACGTTTAAGCACTAGCATAAGTTCTACAGGAGAGGATTGAGAATTAATCTCTTGTAATTTCTAAATTCTTTTAGGATTATTGTTATGGAATATCTGTGACCAGTGTGTTTTCCATCTCCTGAGAAAGTGGATAAGGTATGAAGTGTTTTATACTAAAATCCAAAAAGCATTAGATATGTTTGTTCTAAATCTAAAGAATTTTAAAACTTTAGCTTAAAGTATAATATAAAACATGAAGGCATCTTTGGGAAATAGAGGGACTCTATGTAAGCAGGTAAGGAATGGTATGAATAGAAATAACGCAAGCCTGCAAAAAGACTCAACATGATGTGAGCTTTGTTGTGCCAACTTTGATAGACTTAAATATTAAGTACTGACCCCTTTCCAGTAAAACTAAACAGTAATGTTTATGGTGTGTTTCAAGTTGTCAAAGCAGTTTTATGTACATACTGCATTGATTCAGCTTGTCACTGGGTGCTTACTGTGTCCTAGGGCTCGTTGCTGGCTACTGCTTTTAGGAGTTAATGGTTTTTATAGTGCCATGTGGTAAAAATCCCATCTTCACTAGTATAAGCCAAAGGAGAATGTGTTAATTGGCATCATGAAACAGTTCTGGCTCTGGGTTTTCTGCTTTCTCTGTGTTGGCTATTTCCAAAAAGGCTCCCCTCCTGGTTACTGGTTAGTCACTCGATGGTCACAGAATGGTTCTTGGAGCCATATCTCCACATTCAAATACTCAAAGTGATACTCTATCTATTAGAATCTTGGCTTCACTTATGTCACATATTACTGCCTCACCATCACTGCCCTGTCCACAGTCTGTGGCCAGGGAAGAGTGATGGTGTGATTGGTTTAGCTTTGGCATATGTGATCTGATGCTAGGGCTGAGGGTGAAATGACACAGATGAGATCCTCAGATGAAGAGGGGCTCTTCTCAAAGCAGGGGAATTGAATAGTGGGAAGGTAAAGAACAAATACCTAGGATATCAGGGAGTTTATAGTGTAATTTCTCATTTGTGCCTTACCATGACCTAGAAAGTAAGTAAATTTAATTAGAAACTTCCTTGGAACCGATGTTGTGGTGTAGCTGGTTAAGCTGCTGCCTGTGACTCCAGCATCCCCTAGGGGCGCTGATTTGAGACCCGACATCTGGCTACTCTACTTCTGATCCAGGCCCTGCTAATATGCCTGGAAAAGCAACAGAGGATGGCCCAAGTGCTTGGGGCCTCAGCACCCCACGTGGGAGACCTGGAAGAAACTCCAGGCTCTTGGCTTTGGCCTGGTACAGCCCGGCGGTTGCGGCCATTTGGGGAATGAACCAGCGGATGGAATGTCTCTGTCTCTTCTTGTTTCTCCGTAACTCTGCCTTTCAAGTAAATAATAAATAATTCTAAAAAAAAAGAAAGAAGGAAAGAAAAGAAAAGAAAGAAAAAGAAAATTCTTTAACCACATGAAGAAACTCCTAATATCAAGAGTCTCACCTTAATCTAGCAAGAACTGGATTAAATCCCTGTACCTTAAATCTCAGTACCCAGATTCCTGGTAGACTGTCATCTCTACTCTTCATCTCTGTCCCAAACCAAAATAAGCCCCATGTAGCTCCTGGATAGTCTGCTGGTGATATGCTTGGTGAGAGGGGAGCCTTGTCTTTATGAAAGGTAAAATTAAATTCCTGCCTGATGGGGCCAGTGCTGTAGCACAGTGGGTAAAGCTGCCACCTGCAGTGCCAGCATCCCATATGGGTGCTGGTTCTAGTTCTGGCTGCTCCACTTCCAATCCAGCTCTCTACTATGGCCTGGGAAAGCAGTGGAAGATGGCCCAAGTCTTTTGGCCCCTGTACCAGCATGGGAGACCCAGAAGAAGCGCCTAGCTCCTGGCTTTGGATCAGTGCAGCTCCAGCTGTTGTGGCCAATTAGGGAGTAAACCAGCAGATGGAAAACCTCTCTCTCTCTCTCTCTCTCTGGCTCTCCTCTCTCTGTGTAACTCTGACTTTCCAATAAATAAATAAATCTTAAAAAAAAAAAATCCCTGCCTGGCACAGTGTGCCATGGTCAGAATACAATAAGCAGTTGTGACTAAATTCATCGATGACGGTTTTATTTACTAGGCGTAGAGCATTGTGCTTGAGAACAGAACCCAGAGTCAGAATGCCTGGGTTCAAATCCTGTTTTTGCATCTCTGCTAGGTGTGCGACCTCAGTGAAGTCATTTAACTTAGCTGTGCTTTAATTTCCTTATGTGTAAGGAATAATATTATTATCGACCTCATAAGATTGTTGTTAGGATCAAATTATTTAATATATATAAGACTTCAAACTTCCTGGCACACAGGAAGTACTCTGTGTTAGCTGTAATTATTATCATCACCATCATTATAATCTTTGGGACTGCAGTGGAGAAGTATGGATTGAATGATAGCACCATGAAATGGGTTTACATCTGATTGAACACCCTCATCATTCTATTTTCTAAAGATTAACTTCAGAAATATTGGTGATATTTTGATTGCTTTCAACTTTTTTTTAAAAAAAAAAGATTTATTCATTTATTTATTTGAAAGTAAGAGTTACACAAAGAGAGAAGAGGCAGAGAGAGAGAGAGAGGTCTTCCATTTGCTGGTTCACTCCCCAGTTGGCCGCAACCGTTGGAGCTGCGCCAATCTGAAGCCATGAGCTACTTCTGGGCCTCCCATGTGGGTGCAGGGGCCCAAGGACCTGGACCATCTTCCACTGCTTTCCCAGGCCATAGCAGAGAGGTGGATTGGAAGTGGAGCAGCCGGGACTCAAACTGATGCCCATATGGGATGCTGGCACTGCAGGTGGCAGCTTTACCCACTATACTACAGTGCTGGTTCCTTGCTTTTAGCTTTGAAGCACATTATCTATTCTCTTCCTTGTTTATTTGTCATAATTTTATCTAGAGCAAAAATGTTGAGAGAGAACATTTTTTACAGTGGTTCAGAGATGCCAGTGCCACAGGTAGTGGCTTAACCAGTTATGCCACAATGCAGAAATTCTTTTTTTGATTATTAAAACATTTACTCATTTCTAGTCTCCTTTACTTGTTCTTTATGATTTCTCAAAGGTTCAGCGCTGATTCAGGCTCTATCAGTAGGTTCTTTCAACAGATCATTTTCTAAAATTTTGTACCTGCTCATTCATTTTTTTGTTTATTTTAAAATATATATTTATTTTTAATTGATATGCAGTAGTTGTACATATTTATGGGGTGCAGTATGACATTTTAAAACATGCATACAGTGTTAATGAGGGTAATCAGCATATTTATCACCTCACATATTTATTATTTCTTTCTTTGGGGAACACTTAAAGTCCTCTCTACTAGCTATTTTGAAATAATTAATTGTTGTCAACCATGTTATCTTACTGTGCTATAGAGCACGTTAAATAACTCCTCCTTTCCAACTGCCCCTGTCTCCATTGATCATCCTCTTTCCATCGCTCCCTCCTTCCCCTACACCCTTCCTGGATCCTAAACACCACTATTTTCTACTTCCTTGAGGTTAACTTTTTAACTTCCATATATAAGTGAGACCATTATTGTATTTGTCTTTCTATGCCTGACTTATTTCACTTAACATAGCGGCCTCCAGTTCCATCCATGTTGCTATAAATGACAGAATTTTGTTTTTTAATGGGCAGCCGATAGTCCATTCTGTATATATATCACATTTTCTTTGTCCATTCATCTGTTGATAGACAACCTATGTTGCTCATATCATGTATATTCTGAAAAATATGCTAGTACAGATTGTTCTTCAACATACTGATTTCAATTTCTATGGATATATACCCAGTAATGAGATTATTGGATTATATGGCAATTCTAGTTCTAGTTTTTTGAGGAACTTCCATACTGTTTTCCATAATTTTTATACTAATTTATATTCCCACCATCAGTGTATAAGAGTTTACTTGTCTCCACATACTCACCAGCATTTGTTATCTTTTTGAGAATAGCCAGTTTAACTGGGGTGAGATGATATCTTGTTTTGATTCTATTTCCCTGATAAATAATAAGGCTGAACATTTTTTTTTCTTTTTTTTTTTTAAAGACTTATTTATTTATTTATTTATTTGAAAGACAGAGCTACAGAAAGGCAGAGACAGAGGGAGAGAAAGAAGTCTTCCATCTGCTGGTTCACTCCCCAAATGGCTGCAACGGCCAGAGCTGGGACAATCCGAGTCAGGAGCCAAGAGCTTCTTTCAGGTCTCCCATGTGGGTGCAAGGGCCCAAGGACTTGAGCCATCTTCTGCTGCCTCCCAGGCCATAGAAAAGAACTGGATCAGAAGTGGAGCAGCCAAGTCACAAACAGTTTTACCCACTACGCCACAGCGCTGGCCCCTGAACATGTTTTCATATACTTTTTGGTCATTTGTATACTCTCTTTTGAGAAATGTATTTAGGTATCTCACTCATTTTTAAATGGATGGTGATGATTTTGCTATTGAATTTGAGTTCCTTATATATTCTAGATGTTAATCCCTTGTTAGATAAGTAGTTTACAAATATTTTCTCCCATTCTGTAGGTTGTTCACTTTGTTGTTTATTCCTTTTACTGTGTAAGCTTTTTAGTTTGATGTATTCCCTTTTGTCAGTTTTTGCTTCTGTTGCTTGTGTTTTTGAGGTCATTTCCCAAAATTCTTTGCCAGTGTCCATAGGGACATTTCCCTATGTTTTCTTCTAGTAGTTTAATAGCTTTGAGTTTTATATTTACAAAAGTCTTTGAGGCCAGTGCCGTGGCTCACTTGGCTAATCCTCCGCCTGCGGCGCTGACATCCCAGGTTCTAGTCCTGGTTGGGGCACCGGGTACTAGTCCCGGTTGTTATTCTTCCAGTCCAGCTCTCTGCTGTGGCCCAGGAGGGCAGTGGAGGATGACCCAAGTGCTTGGGCCCCTGCACCCGCATGAGAGACCAGGAAGAAGCACCAGGCTTCTGCCTTTGGATAGGCGCAGCACTGGCCGTAGTGGCCATGGCCATTTGGGGAGTGAACCAACGGAAGGAAGACCTTTCTCTCTGTCTCTCTCTCTCACTGTCTATAACTCTACCTGTCAAATAAAAAAAAAAAAAAAAAAGAAGAAGAAGAAGAAAAAGAAGAGACTTGCTTTTCTCTAGAGTGATGACAACCACTGTGTCTTTGGCTGGTTAACTTGAATTATATGACAAGATGGGACAGTGCTTCAAGAAATAAGCAGCTAAAATAAAAAGAAAATTTTATGTGTATTTTACCACAGTATAAAAATAAAACAAACAAGAAAAGCAAAGCAAAGATGGATTGTAAAGTAGCATGAAGAAATGAAGGTGATAGACATGTTCATTGTCCTAATGTTGATGATTTCACAGGTATATAACTAAAACTCATTAAATACACTTTAAATATATGGTTTATTATTTGTTTATGATAGCTCAATAAAGCTAAGAAAGTACAGCACACTTGGCCGTACACTCAGATCAAAGACTTCTGAGAAGCTCCAGTAAACATGTCCTTTGATGTGTGAAGTGTTTTCTGTAAGGCATTAAGGGATTTTAACTTGAATTTAAAGTAAATAACTGGGAGCTGGCACTGTTGGCACAGCAGGTAAAGCTGCCACCCACAGTGCCGGCATCCCATATGGGCGCCAGTTCGAGTCCTGGCCTCTCCACTTCCAGTCCAGCTCTCTGTTATGGCCTAGGAAAGCAGTAGAAGATGGCCCAAGTGCTTGGGCCCCTGCACCCACATGGGAGACCCGGAAGGAGCTCCTGGCTCCTGCCTTCGGATCAACACAGCTCCAGCCATTGTGGCCATTTGGGGAGTGAACCAGCAGATGGAAGACCTTTGTCTCTGCCTCTGCCTCTCTTTAACTCTGTCTTTGAAATAAATAAATAAATATTTTTTAAAAAAGTAAATAACTGATGAAAACATTACATTTATACCCTTGATTTATTACAGCGCTCTTAAAACTCTGTGTCATAAATAAAAAAATACAGATGCCTTTAAAATACCACCTGTTTGCAATGTCAGAAGGGGGAGGAACAGAGGTAAAATTCATTATTGCTTAAATTGAAAGCTTATTAGGGAATGCTAGCACAGCCATCTAGCAGCAAAGATCTGCACATCTGCACAGCCAGCTGATTGACATCCGCTGACTGAATCGGGCCAGTAGCCACTTCAGTTTTATTTGATTGATCATAAAACCTTTTCACCTTGGAGTAACCATGACTTTTTTTTTTTTTAAGATTTATTTATTTATTTGAAAGCAAAGCTACAGAGAGAAAGAGAGGGAGAGACAGAAATTTTCCATCTGCTGGTTCACTCCCCAGTTGGCTGCGATGGCTAGGGCTGGACCAAGCTAGAGCCAGGAGCCAGGAGCTTTAGCTGGGTTTTCCATGTGGGTGGCAGGGGCCCAAGTACTTGGGCCATCTTCTGCTGCTTTCCCAGGTACATTAACAGGGAGCTGAATCAGAAGTTTAGCAGCTGGGACTTAAACCAGCACCCCTATGGGATGCTGGCATTATAGGAGGTAGCTTTCCCTGCTGCACCACAACACTGGCCCTAACCATGACTTTTTATTCTACTATTTAGTTAGACTGGCCTGGCCTAAGTCTGAAAACACTTAAGAAACCCATGCTAGAGAGAGAATGTTCCTGATTATAAAGAGGCACAGTAATGATAAAAAGATACCTTTTAAAAAAAATCTTGGGCCGGCGCCGTGGCTCAATAGGCTAATCCACCACCTTGCGGTGCTGACACACCGGGTTCTAGTCCCAGTCGGGGCACCGGATTCTGTCCCGGTTGCCCCTCTTCCAGGCCAGCTCTCTGCTATGGCCCGGGAGTGCAGTGGAGGATGGCCCAAGTGCTTGGGCCCTGCACCCCATGGGAGACCAGGAGAAGCACCTGGCTCCTGCCTTCGGATGAGCGCAGTGCACCGGCCGCGGTGGCCATTGGAAAGTGAACCAACGGCAAAGGAAGACCTTTCTCTCTGTCTCTCTCTCTCACTGTCCACTCTGCCTGTCAAAAATAAAAATAAAAAAATAAAAAAAAAATCTTGAATCTCTGAGAAACATAAGAGTATACTGATAAGGGCTTAGAATCAGACAAGTCTAGATTTAAATCCTGCCTCTCCCATTTACTAGCAAGCTGTGTCTTCTCTTGGGTATGTTGCTTAACTTACCTGATCCTTAATTTTCTCATTTTTCCCTTGGGCTAGTAATACCTGTTTCTCAAGTTATAAGGGTTAAATGAAGGTGCACATAAAATGCCTACTGTGGTGCCTGGCATATGGTAAACATTCAGAAGAAGGAGAGCTGTTGTTAGAACTGTTGCTATTATAATCTTACCTCCTTGCAAGACTCTTAGATTATCAAAACATACTTCTTGGGATAAATGCGTATGCACTGATTCAAAGATGAGGGCGGGTAGTCTGTTTCTAGGGACCTGAAGAAGAGACAGTCTTACGTGAGGGCCTATCTATATAAGAAAGTGTTACAAGTATTCTTTTTTTTTTTTCCTTAAAATATCAAGCTAACAAGGTTTTATTTTATCAGATGTCTGTATAATTTCAATGTGAAAAATTTACGAGTATTCTTGCAATTAACTTTTATTTTGAAAAACAAATTTAAGAACTAAAGCCTATAGAAACTTGCCAGAGTGTTAAGATAAATTTCCTTATGCCCCACCTAGTTTCATATGTTGATAGCATTTTGCCACATTTCCTTTACCTTTTTTATGTCATATATCTATTTTCCTTTTCTTTTTTCCTGAGAGTAAGCTGCAGTGATCATGACCCTTTGTCCCTAGAGACTTCAGCATTTATCTCCTATAAACAAGAACAGTCTTTTGTATAACACAGTATAATTATGAAATTCAGGAAGTTTAATATTGATGCATATTATCTGATACACAGTCCATCTTCAAATGTTGCTGTTTGTCCTCATAGCTATCTTTTATAATGATTTCTTCTAAATCATGAATCATATATTACATTTATCATCTCTCTAGTCCCTCCCTTTTAAAAAAAAAGATTTGTTTATTTATTTAAAAGTCAGAGTTACACAGAGAGAGAGAGAGAGAGAGAGAGAGGTCTTCCATCTGCTGGTTCGGTCCCCAGATGGCCACACGCCCGGAGCTGTGCCAATTTGAAGCCAAGAGCTTCTTCTGGGTCTCCCATGCGAGTGCAGGGGCCCAAGGACTTGGGCCATCTTCCACTGCTTTCCCAGAAGTCAGAGTTACACAGAGAGAGAGAGAGAGGTCTTCCATCCGCTGATTCACTCCCCAGATGGCCACAACGGCCGGAGCTGTGCCAATTTGAAGCCAGGAGCTTCTTCCAGGTCTCCCACGTGGGTGCAGGGGCCCAAGGACTTGGGCCATCTTCTACTGCTTTCTCAGAACCTAGCAGAGAGCTAGATTGAAAGTGGAGCAGCCAGGTCTCAAACCAATGCCCATATAGGATGCTGGTAGTGCAGGTGGTGGCTTTACCCACTGTGCCATAGTGCTGGCCCTTCTTTAGTCCCTTTTAACTTGGAACAGACTTTGAGCTTTCATTATTTTTTTTGTGATTGACATATTTTAAAGAATATGGGCTTGTTGTCGAATGTCTATCAGTTTGGATTTGTCTGCTTGTTTCCTCATAAATCAATGCAGATCACATATTTTTGGCACATAATGTTGTGTCCTCACTGCTTATTATATTTTTCCATTATCAAAGGAGCTCACTTCCTTTGTAATTACAATATAATTTATAGGGAGATACTTTGAGACTATATAAATATTTCTTACCTCAGCAGACTTTTGTCCAATGGATTTAGAATGCAAGTATTTTTATATCATCAGCATTTTTTTCTGTGTGAGGGGTGGAACTCTGTGACTAGTTTCCTGGCCTTGAGTGAAGGTTCTTGGTGAAAATAGTTTGTTACTTTATTTTTAATTGACAAATAGAAATTCTATATATTTATCAGGTACAATGTAATGTTTTTGATATATGCTTACATTGTGAAATGATTAAATCAAACTCAGCAAAGCTGTCGCCTTGCACATTTAGTTTTTGTAGTGAAAACATTAAAGATATACTCTTATAGCAATTTTGAAATGTATAGTACAGTCCAGCGCCGCGGCTCAATAGGCTAATCCTTCGCCTGCGGCACCGGCACCCCAGGTTCTAGTCCCGGTCAGGGAGCCGGATTCTGTCCTGCTTGCTCCTCTTCCAATCCAGCTCTCTGCTGTGGCCCAGGAGTGCAGTGGAGGATGGCCCAAGTCCTTGGGCCCTGCACCCGCATGGGAGACCAGGATAAGCACCTGGCTCCTGGCTTTGCATCAGTGCGGTGCAATGGCCGCAGCGTGCCGGCCGCAGCGTGCCTGCCACAGCGGCCATTAGAAGATGAACCAATGGAAAAGGAAGACCTTTCTCTCTGTCTCTCTCTCTCGCTGTCCACTCTGCCTGTCCAAAAACAAACAAACAAAAGAAATGTATAGTACATTATTAGTCATTACAGTTGCCATTCTATGCAATAGATCACTAGAATGTACTCCTTCTGTCTAACTGAAACTTTGTACCCTTTGATCAGCATCTCTCCTTCCCTCACCCAGTCTTCTTCCCCTGCCTTTGGTAACCATCATTTTAATCTCTGCTTCTGTGAGTTTAGCTTTTTTAGATTCTTCATATAAGTAAGATCGTGCCATGTTTATCTTTCTGTGCTGGCTTGTTTCACTTAGCATAATGTTCTCCAGATTCAGTTTGTACTTTAAAAATTATGTTATATTGGCCGGCGCCGTGGCTTAACAGGCTAATCCTCCGCCTTGCGGCACCGGCACACCAGGTTCTAGTCCCGGTTGGGGCGCCGGATTCTATCCCGGTTGCTCCTCTTCCAGGCCAGCTCTCTGCTATGGCCCGGGAAGGCAGTGGAGGATGGCCCAAGTGCTTGGGCCCTGCACCCCATGGGAGACCAGGAGAAGCACCTGGCTCCTGGCTTCGGATCAGCGAGATGCGCCGCCCGCTGCGGCCATTGGAGGGTGAACCAACGGCAAAAAGGAAGACCTTCCTCTCTGTCTCTCTCTCTCACTATCCACTCTGCCTGTCCAAAAAAAAAAAAAAAAAAAAATTATGTTATAGTCCTTTGTACACAGTAAGTACTCAATATAATTGACTATCTGATCTTGATTTGTCCGATACCAAATTACTGATTTTTATATCTGAAAATGGGTTTTCTTCATATTCCTATCCTGAGAAGAAATGAATGGATACTTAGAACAGTCCTACTCTATGCAAATTAGAAGCTCTCACTAATTGGACTGATTAGACATTCCTAGCAGGTCTCTTAGACTTCTGAGATGGGAGTACTGACCTCTGGATATTTTAAAAGAATTAATGATAGTAGTAAGGAAAAGCTCTAATCATCGTCAGTGGATGAACTAGAACTTAGTGTTAAATGGACAGTACCCTCCTTCCATTTTATTTTTCTGTGGTCTTGTCATGTTGCCATTTGGAATTTAGCTGGAGGAAAGAAAGTAAGGCACAATTGCAGTTGTTTGGGTAAACCTGTCATGCAGGAGGGCTTATCAGAAGCAGTGAGGCAGAGTAGCACGTCCTCATTTTGTTTGGCATTTGTTTTCTACCTGTGCACTGGACCGTATCTTAAAGATGGCTTTTGATCACAGAGCTTCCTCTACCCACAATTTCTGGCTAATATTTAAATTTCATCATTGTTTAGAAATTAATTTAATTGTACAAATTGTGTTACCAAAGAATAATGCAAATATCCCTATAGGGATGGGAGAAGTAGCACAAGCCAATGTCTACACATAAAATATTGGATATTCAGAATTTTTCGGTGATAGTTGCTGGAAGCTATCTGCTAAATGAAATGGTAAAAACAAAATTTCCAGTAGGGGAAGGAGAAGGCTGAGTAGAATTTTAATAGCTGAGGAATCTGAATAAATTTGAGGTACTAAGCCCCTGAAAGAGGAAGGGGAAAGACATTTAAAAGATATACACTGTGCTGCTCCATAGTTTTCATACAGCTCACCCTAGTGGAGTAGAGCCTGAAATTTCCAGGGCATTTATGGTTAAGAAAGGCATACTTTGGTAAACCTGGATTTGTTGATACACATCCCTTTAAAACAGGCTCTTTTTTCTATCTGCACTAAGTCATAGCTACCTACTTACTACCTTCCTTCCTTTATTTTAAGATGTATTTATGTATGTATTTATTTATTTATTTGAAAAGCAGAGCTACAGAGAGACAGAGAGCACTTCTATCTGCTGATTCATTCCCCAAATGGCCACAATAGCTGGAACTGGGCCAATCTGAAGCCAGGAGCCAAGAGCTTTTTCTAGGTCTCCCACATGGGTGCAGGGCCCCAGTACTTGGGCCATCTTCCACTGCTTTCCCAGGAGCATTAGTGGGGAGCTGGATTGGAAGTGGAGCAGCCAGGACTTGAACCGGTGCCCATATAGGTTGATGACACTGCAGATGGTGGCTTCTACAGCACTGCACTGTGCTGATCCCCAAAGTCATGCCTTTCAATTGCTTTAGACTTGCCATCCCTCTAGCTATCCCAGAGGATAAGGTAAGGGGTAGTAGTGAAGTCTGTACAGGTCGAATATCCCTAATCTGATCAAAAGGTTTTGAATTTTGGAACATTTTGGATTTTAAATTTTTGGGTTAAGGATGTTCAACCAATAAAGTCTTTGCAAATATTCCACAATCTGAAAAACTCTGAAATCTGACATTTCTGGTCCCAAGTATTTCTTTTAGGGGATTTTCAACCTGTATAACTCTCTTTCTGTCAGTCAGTTTGTTCTAATATTTTTCAGATAGTCAGGATGTGAAATCAGGAGTTAGATTATAGGTTGTGGGGCTGGCACTGTGGCATAGTAGGCTAAGCCTCTGCTTGCGGCACCAACATCCCATATGGCACTGGTTTGGGTCCCAGCTGTTCCTTTTCGATCCAACTCTCTACTTATGGCCTGGGAAAGCAGTAGAAGATGGCCCAAGTGCTTAGGCCCCTTCACCCACATGGGAGACCCAGAAGAGGCTCCTGGCTCCTGGCTTTGGATTGGCCCAGCTCTGCCGTTGTAGCCACTTGGGGAGTGAACCAGCCGATGGAAAACTTTCTCTCTCTCTCTCTCTCTCTCTCTCTCTCTTTAACTCTGCCTCTCAAATGAATAAATAAAATAAAATAAAAAAGTGAAATAACTTCCAAGGTCAGGCAATTAATTGTAGCTATTGTTCCCACAAAGAGGCATTCTGATGTTTCTACCCTCTGTTTTGTGAAGCTTTGTGGTTTTTGCCAGATACCATTGGCCCATCTTAGTTTAATGTATGTTATGGAAGTAATGTTTTGTTGAGTATATGATTGTCAGTGAATACTGGTATACACTTTTTGCCACCCCAATGAGAAAAGAAATTATTTTTCATTTTCTGTGGCCAGTTAAAAGAAAATGGATGCACAGAGTTCAGCCAAAATCAATGCAAGGAAGAGGAGGAAAGAGGCACCTGGACCCAATGGGGCAACAGAGGAAGATGGAATTCCTTCAAAAGTGCAACGCTGCGCCGTTGTAAGTAAAGAAGAGATTTCTTTGTTGAACAGTTAACCTGGCAGGGAGAGGGGAAAAATTGATATACCATTGATGATTACAGTGTTATAAGCCTTTTTTAAATAATGGAAAATGGTAAGTATGAGTAGTAATTGTATTTTACCTGTTGTTGGAAATCCTATTATGATTCACAGCTCAGTTTTAGGAGCTTTACATTGGAACTGGAGAAAAAGAATGAAGTTTGGAAGTTGTGTGTATGTTAGGCTAAAGATCAGATTCAAATTAATGAAATAGAGAAATTGGACTCCAGACAATGCTTTGATGATAGTATTTCCTCTTGTCTAGAATTCTGTATCTTACTGTCTTGTCTCCCCATATCATTCCTCTACTCTATAGCTTGTCATGTTATGGATGAGAACCTTTTTCCCATTACTGCCTACTTTATCTCTGGAACATTATTTTCTTATTTTCTAACTACTGCTATGCATTAGGTGAAAGACCTCATTCCAAACTGCCTATCCTCTCTCTACTTGGTATCTTTCTTCTTCCTCCTCATCTGTTTTTTTTTTTTTTTTTAAGATTTATTTATCTATTTGAGAGGTAGAGAGAGAGAGAGAGAGAGAGAGAGAGAGAGAGAGAAAAGTCTTCCAGCTGCTGGTTGATTCCCCAAATGGCTGCAACAGCCAGAGCTGAGCCGATCTGAAGCCAGGAGCCAGGAGGGTCTCCCATGTGGGTGGAGGAGCCCAAGCACTTGGGCCATATTCTGCTGCTTTCCCAGGCCATACACAGAGAGCTGGATTGGAAGAGGAGCATCCAGGACATAAACTGGCACCACAGGTGGAAGCCTAACCAACTATGCCACAGCTCCGGCCCCATTGATATCCTTCTTAAAACTTCCCTAAAATACATATCAAAGAACATTTAGATAAAACTGAAGTTACTTCTGATATACAACATTATTATGAAATCTATGTTTCAAAATTCCAGTGACAGAATGTTTCTGTGTTTTCTCTACCTATACTGACCATTAGCCATTTATCAAACTTCAGTTTCCACTGGTTAGTGCTGAGGCTTGCCAGGCCAGAGGGAAAATGTTTATACTCTGAGAAAGTTAACAGTTGTCCCAAACTAATCATCTGTTGTGAGCAGTAAAAGCACCTGAACTTACCAGATTTGAGGCATATGCTTCCAGGCCTGATATTGATAATACTGGTAGAGGCAAATGTGTCATTTTCTATTGCTGCTGAAACAAATTACCCATCATTTAGTGGTTTAGCTGTTATGGCACAGAAGATTAAGCTGCCATTTGGGTGACCTGCATCTCATAATGGAGTGCTGGTTCAAGTCCTAACTATGCTTCTGATCCAGTTTCCTACTAATGCATCCCAGAGGCAACAGATGATAACTGGAGTACTTGGTGCCCTGCCAACCATGTGGGAAACCCAGACTGAGTTTCAGGTTCCTGGCTTTGGCATGGCTCAGCACTCACTGGCTGTTGTGGGCATTTGGGGAGTGCTCCAGTGGGTGGAAGATCTCCCACCCCCCTCTTTTACTCTGCTTTTCAAGTAGATGAAAATAAATTAATAAATGTAAAAAATAAAATGTATGAAGAAAATAACACAAATGTGTCATCTTACTGTTCTGGTGCTCAGAAGGCTGAAATAGGTTTTAAGGGCTAAGATTAAAGTGTTGCCATTTCTTTGCTTTTTTCAGTTTTTGCAGGCTACCCATGTTGCTTATCTTACCATATAAGCCAGTGATTATGCCTCTCTGACCACTGCTTCTGTCATCATATCTTCTCTGATTCTGACTCTTTTTCCTTCCCTTTTCACTTGTAAGAACTTGTGTGATTACATTGGACACACTTGGATAATCTGCTTTCTCAAAGCCTTTCGTTTAATCACATCTGCAAAGCTCCTTTTGCCATGTATGGTAAGATGATCGCAGGTTCCAGAGAATAAGATGTGACGTCTGTAGGGAACCAGTATTCTACATACCAAAGCCAGTAAGCTCAGAAAATGGCTTGCAGTTAACAAAACAGAGCATTGTTAATTTTTAAATGTTTCTTAGAGAATCAGATTAGAGGTGGTGAGGGGCTCCAGTTCAGCACTATTACATGGAAAAGGGACAAGTTATAACCAAAGAGGTGATACTCTTGAACAATCGCCATAGTCAGAAACAGACAAAGGAATGAGCTCTGAGAAAACTTAAATTTCTTGGCCCTTAGTACATAAGGAATTTAAGCACTTTAAATTACTTAGCTTCACATGTTCCTGTAAAATCAGATAGTGACTTGCTCCGTGTTCCACATTCCTTCCTGGTACATGCTGCCTATTTAGCGTAGGTTTATGGTCAGATTCACTCACTCAGAAGACTGGAACAACCATAGTGAGGAGAAGAATCTGCTAAGTGAACTTGTCTTCCATCTCCACTGTACACCTGTACTTCCTATTTCTAAATCCTCTTTGAATTTTTTTAAGATTTATTTATCAGAGCTGGGGCTTTGACACACTAGGTTAATCCTTTGCCTGTGGTGCTGGCATCCCATATGGGCACCAGTTCTAGTCCCAGCTGCTCCTCTTCCATTCCAGCTCTCTGCTTGGCCTAGGAAAGCAGTAGCGAATGGCCCAGGTACTTGGGCCCCTGCACCCACACGGGAGACCTGGAGGAAGGTCCTGGATCCTGGCTTCAGGTCGGTCCAGCTCCGGCCATTTAGGGAGTGAACCAGCAAATGGAGGACCTTTCTCTCTGTCTCTTCCTCTCATTGTCTGTAATTCTACCTCTCAAATAAATAAAATCTTTTTTAAAGAAGGATTTTATTTATTAATTTGAAAGGCAGAGTTACAGAGGGGCAGAGAGAGAGAGAGAGAGAGAGAGAGAGAGAGATATTCCATTTGTTTGTTCACTCTCTGAATGACTGCAACAGCCAGAGATGGGCCAGGCCAAAGCCAGGAGCCTGGAACTCCATCCAGATCTTTCACATGGGTGTAGAGGCCCAAGGACTTGGGCCATCTTCAACTGCCTTCCCTGTTGATACAGGGAGCTGGATCGGAAGTGGGACAGCCAGAACTTGAACCAGTGCCCATATTGATGCTAGCATTTCAGGCAGTGCCTTAACCTGCCACAACACCAGCCCGGATTTCAGTGATTTTAAATATACTCATAGTTGTATAACCATTACCACAACCAATTTTAGAATTTTTTACTACCTCCCAAAGATACTATGTACCCACTAGCAATCATTTTCCATTTTCCCCTAGCACCTTACCCCCCAACCTCTGGAAACCACTGATCTACTTTCTGTCTCTATGAATTTGCCTCACTTGGGCCTTTCATCCAGATAACATAATTCAGCTGTAGTCTTTTGCACCTTCTTCCTCTGAGCATGTTTTTAATGTTAATCCCTATTGTAGCAGAAGTCCATTTTTTATTGTTAAATCAAATTCCAACATATGTCATATATCATATTTTATTTGCCATTTGGGTTGAGTAAACAAGGTTTTATTGCATACTTACAATGTGCCAGCATGGCGGTAAGTGCTCAGACTGGAAAGAGAAGCATCTTGCCTTTGAGGGATGCAAGCATAATGTAGTTTTATAGCTTGGAGTTCATTAGCTTTTGAAGAGTGCTTTCCTTGTGACTGGGGAAAGAAGTAGGAAGGATAACCACATATTAGGTAGCTGGGTTGGTGAATCAGGGTGAAAAGGGTAGAAGAGATAGAAAAATGAGTAAGGGTGGAAAAATTAAGAAATAATTTTGTGGGACTGGTGTTGTGGTGTAGAGGATTAAGAAACCACCTGCACACCAGCATCCCATGTGGGCGCCGGTTTGAGTACTGGCTGTACTACTTGCAATCCAGCTCTCTGCTGATCTGCCTGGGAAAGCAGCAGAGGAAGGCCCAGGTGCTTGGGCCCTGCACCCATGTGGGAGACCCAGAAGAGGCTCCTGGCTCCTGGCTTTGACCCAGCCCAGTTCTAGCTATTGCAGGCATTTGGGGTATGAACCAATAAATTAGTTTTCTCTCTCTATTTCTTTCTCTCTGTGTCTTTCTCTTTCCTTCTGCCTCTCAAAACAAACAAAAGCTTGTCACTTGATTATTCTGTCCCTTCTAGGTACCTTTCTGGTTTTTTTCTTTTCCATTCCCTTTATGGCCATGCATCTCTCATGAGGGATTATAACTAATCTATTGCTTCTTGGCCTTTTGGCTAAGATCAAGTGTAGTATCTATTTTGTTGTCTTTCCAGTTTTCTTAAAGGCACTGATGTTCTTTCACTAGTATATTCTAAGAAAGTCTCTAATAGCTGCTGGATCTCCAAATTTAAAGACTTTCTCAGTTCTCATTTTCTTTGATCTCTCTGGAACATTTACCAGTAATGATAATCCTCTCCTTTGACATTATTCCTTGATCTCTAGGACACACCTTCACCAGAGTTCTTTAAGCCTCGCTAACATCTTCTGGTTTCTTCAACCATCCAATATGAACTCTTAAGAATTTCTTTTCCTCAACTATTAGTTTTTTTTTTTTGTATATTTTCTCTTAAATATTTTATTTTATCATCTTCACCACCTATGTGAGTATAATGTCAACCTTTGTCTTTTTGATTTTTTAAAAAGATTTATTTATTTATTTGAGGGGCAGATATACAGACAGAGGGAGAGACAGAGAGATCTTCCATTACTGGTTCACTCTCCAAATGACTGCAATGGGTGGAGCTGGGCTGATCCAAAGCCAGAAACCAGGAGCTTCTTCTGGGTCTCCCACATGGGTGCAGGGGCCCAAGCTCTTGGACCATCTGCTACTGCTTTCCCAGGTGCATTAGCAGGGAGCTGGATCAGAAGAGGAGCAGCCAGGACTCAAACCAGTGACTACATGGGATGCTGACACAGCAGGTGGAGGCTTACCCCACTATACCACAGCACTAGCCCCTGTCTTTTTTATATTTCTTTGATGTTCTGCTATTATCTCAAACTCAAGATAAATTTGTTATCTAGGAATCAACTCTTTTGTTTTTAACTTCTCTACTCCTGCTCGTGATATTTTCCTTAGTTTAAAAACTTAGTTATTGTAAGCTTCTTTCTTAAGTGAAAACGTGATTTTCTTTTTACCATATTCTACCTATTCTTCCTTCATAAAATCTTTTCTCTTTCATCCTTTCTACTCTCACTGAAACATCACTAGAAAAATGTGTGTCTATTTCCCCCTCCCTATGATCTGATCTCTTTCTAAGTATGCAGACTAACCAGTAGTGTCCTGGTAAAGTGGTTCCCTGTGGGGAAAACCTCTGATTTGTACCATTTGCTGATTTCTGTGACTGATTCCAGGCTACCAATGATTGAATAACCATTCCACAAATTCCTTGACTGTTTTTTTTCCCCTTAGGATTTATTTATTTATTTATTTATTTATTATTTGAAAAGCAGAGTTACAGAGAGGCAGAGGCGGGGGTGGGGGTCTTCCGTCCACTGGTTCACTCCCCATATGGCTGTAATGGCCAGAGCTGGCTGATCTGAAGCCAGGAGCCAGGAGCTTCTTCCAGGTCTCCCACGCAGGTGCAGGGGCCCAAGGACTTGGGCCATCTTCCACTGCTTTCCCAAGCCATAGCAGAAAGCTGGATTGGAAGTAGAGCAGCCAGGACTTAAATTGGTGCCCATATGGGATGCTGGCACCGCAGGTGGCGGCTTTACCCACTAGGCAACAGTGCCTGCCCCAGAGCTGATCTTTTAATCCACACGTACTACTATTAAGAAGCATAATTCTATTTGTCTCATATACATGAGCCTTGTGAGATATAATTCATATAACATTGTAATTCACATATCCAGTTGAAGAAGTGCATGTATCCCCGGCTCTTCTTCCCTGGCCTCTTGCCAGGACAGGGCTTGCTGTAGCCCTGCGCCTCCAGGGCGCATGGCCTTCAGGCCATGTGCTCTAGACTTCCTGGCCGAGATACAGGCCTAGATGCTCTTCCACGTGGCTGGTTACTGGTGCTCATTATGAACCTCTATTTACCTCTCTCTCTTAAATAAAGCTCTCACTCTCCTACGCATCTTTCTCACTAAATAAAAGCTTAAAATGTTAAAAAAAAAAAAAGTGCATGTAATTCATTGGTAACATTGTAATTGGTAACATTGTAATTCACATATCCAGTTGAAGAAGTGCGTGTAATTCAGTGACTTGTAATATATTCACAGATTTTTGCAACCATAATTAGAATCCGTTGTAAAGCATTTTCATCACTCCAAAGAGAAACTCCATACCCATTAACATTTACCCCTTATTTCTCCCAACACTTCCTGTCTAAGATGGCCACTGATATGCTTTCTGTTTGTTGATTTGTCTATTCTGAATATTATATGTAAATGGAATCATATAATATGTGATTTTTTGTAACTAGTTTCTTTCACTTAGCATAATGTTTTCAAGGTTCATCCACCACTTCATTCCTTTCTATTGCTGAATATCTTGTTTTTGAGGCTTAATTTATTATAGTAAAAAACATAAATCTTAATAATACACAAGCCTCTAATAAATGTTTACATATGTAAATGTGTGTATGATTGCCAGTATCCCCAGAAGGCTTCCTCACTGCCCCCTGCTAGTCATTATCCTCTTTGCTCAAATTTCTTCTTTTTTTTCTGGTTTATATTCACAACAAATTAGTTTCTCCTGTTTTTGACCTTTATATAAAGGGAATAATAGAATATATATTATTTTGCAAGTAGCATATATCTTTAGAAACACAGGTTAATGTTGAGCATCTCTGTGTATTAACCTCTAATGCAGGGATGGGGAATATCTGGCCTACGGGCCATATCGGGCTGTAAATCATTGGGTCTTCTCCTACCAAGGCAACCAGTGGCAGGACTTGAAATTCAATAAATCTATAGCAGGCCAATTTTAAGTTGATAACTGTATATGGCCTACAAATAATGTTATAAATATCCAAATGACCCTTGGCAGAAAAAAAGGTTCCCCACTTCTGCTCTAGAGAATACAGTTTTCTCTAATGTAAATATCAGGAAGTCCCTACTAACTTCAAAAATTACATATTTGGGCATATGTGGTCTGTTGTTATCTTTAAAAAAAAAAAGTGTTTTAAAGAAAGATCATAGACACCACCCACACACACACAAAATGAATTTGGGGTGGGCTTTTGGCCTGGCAGTTAGAATGCTGTTTGGCATGCCTGCACCCCATGTCAGTGTGCTTGGATTTGAGTCCCACCCCACTCCTGATTCCAGCTTCCTGCCAGTGCAAAACCTGTGGGGCTCCAGCACTCAAGTCCCTGCCATCTATGTGAGAGACTTGGATTGAGTTCCTAGCTCCTGGCTTGGATCTGACCTAGCCTTGGCTGTTGTGGGCATTTAAGGAGTTAACCAGCAAATAGAAGATCACTGCTCTGTCTGTCTGTCTCTCTCTGTCTGTCTCTCTCTGTCTACCTTTCATACACATAAAACTTTTACAAAATGAAGAAGTGACATGGACAAATATACTTGCCTTGTTCCTAGTCTTGGGGGAAAATACACAATCTTTTATCATTAAGTACCATGGTGGCCATTGGTTCTTGATAGACGCCCTTTACTGGATTGAGGAATCTCCCTTCTCTGTGCATTTTGCTGACTTGTTATAATGAATGGATGTTGGGTTTTATATATTCTTTTTCCTTTTTTTTTTTTTTTTAATTTTTTTATTTTTGACAGGCAGAGTGGACAGTAGAGGGAGACAGAGAGAAAGGTCTTCCTTTGCCGTTGGTTCACCCTCCAATGGCCGCCGCGGTAGCGCGCTGCGGCTGGCGCACCGCGCTGATCCGTTGGCAGGAGCCAGGTGCTTCTCCTGGTCTCCCATGGGGTGCAGGGCCCAAGGACTTGGGCCATCCTCCACTGCACTCCCGGGCCACAGCAGAGAGCTGGCCTGGAAGAGGGGCAACCGGACAGGATCGGTGCCCCGACCGGGACTAGAACCCAGTGTGCCGGCGCCGCAAGGCGGAGGATTAGCCTAGTGAGCCGCGGCGCCGGCCTCTTTTTCCTTTTTTAAGAGTTATCTATTTATTTGAAAGAGCATCAGAGGGGCTGGCTCTGTGGCACAGTGGATTAATGCCCTGGCCTGAAATGCCAGCATCCCATGTGGGCGCCAGTTCTAGTCCCAGCCACTCCTCTTCTGATCCAGCTCTCTGCTATGGTCTGGGATAGCAGTGGAGGGTGGTCCAAGTGCTTGGGCCCCTGCATCCATGTGGGAAATCCAGAGGAAGCTCCTGGCTCCTGCCTTCGGATCGGTGCAGCTCCAGCTGTTGAGGTTATCTGGGGAGTGAACCAGCAGATGGAAGACCTCTCTCTCTGTCTCTACCTCTCTCTGTAACTCTGTCTTTCAAATAAATGAAATAAATCTTTTTTTTTTTTTTTAAGAAAAAAAGCATCAGAGAGAGATGGAGAGACAGAGAGAAAGAGGAAAAGAGAGATCGATCTTCCATCTGCTGTTTCACTCCCCAGGTGACTACCACAGACAGGGTTTGCCCAGGCTGAAGCCAGGAGCCAGAAACTGCATCTTAATTTCCCCCATGGGTGGCAGAGAAATAAGCACTTAGGATATCGTCTGCTACTTTTCCAGACACATGAGCAGGAAACTGGACTGGAAATGGACTAGCCGAGGCTCCAGCTGGCACTCCTATCTGAAATGCCAGTGTCACAAACAGTGGTTTACCCTGTTGTACCACAACACTATTTGCATAAATTCTTTTTCTGCGTCTTTTTTGAAGAAAATATATTCTGCATTTTCCTTTCCTCCCCCATTTTTAAATTTATATAAAGGGAACAAATTTTATATGTACAGTTTTAAGAACATAATGATATTTCCTACCCTATCCTCTCTCCCTCCCTCATCCTCACCCTCTCTTCTCCTTCCTTTCTTATTTTTCTTTTTCTTTTTTTTAAAGATTTATTTATTTATTTTAAAGGCAGAGTTATAGAGAGGCAGAGGCAAAGAGAGAGAAGTCTTCCATGCACTGGTTCACTCCCCAGATGGCTGCGATGGCTGGAGCTGTGCTGATCCAAAGCCAGGAGCCAGGAGCTTCTTCCAGGTCTCCCATGCGAGTGCAGGGGCCCAAGCACTTGGGCCATCTTCTACTGCTTTCCGAGGCCATCGCGGAGAGCTGGATCAGAAGTGGAGCAGCTGGGACTTGAACTGGTGCCCAAATGGGATGCCAGCACTGCAGGCAGTGGCTTTACCCACTATGCCACAGTACCAGCCCCTCTTTTAATTTGTATAATGACATACTTTGTTTAAAAAAAGCAAAAAGACCCTAGTTTAGTGCGAATGCTTTATTAATTTGAGTGTATTTAGTGTGTACATAAATTGATTTTACAATGTTAAACTAATCTTGCATTCCTAAGAAAAACCTTTGTTGGTCTGTTTAACATTTTTTCTCTTTCCTTTCTTCTTCTTAAGGGCTTACGGCAGCCAGCTCCTTTTTCTGATGAAATTGAAGTTGACTTTAGTAAACCCTATGTCAGGGTAACTATGGAAGAAGCAAGTAGAGGAACTCCTTGTAAGTAAATACCTACTTATTGTGTTGCTTTACCATTGTTTTTAGCATTCCACTGTATTTATAAAATACACTCTTATTCTCAGCTTGTAAGTCCAGTAGAGAAGTAATTATTGCCACTTGCCTGATATTCTATTTAGGAGGGTAAATTCATTCTATAAAATTTGATTTTTTTCTTTTTATTATACAGTTTCCCAAACTACTGTCACAACTATGAAATAGATGCAGTAGATACTTGCTTCCTGGGCCATTGTTACAGCTCTGAGATATACGGAAGCAGAAATAAGATGTTAGCCTGACTTGGGTTGTGATCCTGTCTATTTTTGTAAAGATCTGAATAATATGTCAGGTGTCATATTTTTAATCTTTTTTTAAAGATTTGTTTATTTATTTGAAATGCAGAGACACACAGACAGAGAGCGAGCAAGCGAGCTTCCATCTGTTGGTTCACTCCCCTAATGGCCACAACAGCTGGGGCTGGGCAGGTTGAATGCAGGAGGCTTGATCTTCTTCCAGGTCCCCCAATTGAGAGCAGGGGCCCAACTACTTGGGCCATCTTCTGCTGCATTCCCGGGTGCATTAGCAGAGAGCTGGATTGGAAGTGGAACAGCTAGGACTTGAACCAGCGCCCATATGGGATGCTGGCACTACAGGCGTAGGCTTAACCCACTGTTCCACAGCACTGACCCCCTAGTGTCATATTTTTCATAGCCTTCAAAATTTCCTTATAATCTTCCCTCATTGTACCAGTCAGCTTCAGCCTGGCCTCTGCCTGGCTGTTGGGCCATTTGGGGAGTGAACCAGAGGATGAAATATTTCTTTATTCATGTCTTCCTCAGTCTTTGTCATTCTGTCTTTCAAATAAATAAATACCTAAAAAAATCAGTTTATTTTGGTGCAAAATTTTTTGGAAATGCATGCGTACAAGAGGTCTTCAAAAATGTCATTGAAATATATATATATACATATATGTATACATATATTTAAGGATTTTGAAATATATATATACATATATATGTGTATATATATATTTAAGGATTTAGTTATTTATTTGAAAGTTAGAACCATACAGAGAGAAGGAGAAGCAGAGAGAGAGGGTTTCCGTCTGCTGGTTCACTCCCCAATTGGCCGCAATGGCTGGAGTTGAGCTGATCTGAAGCCAGGAGCCAGGAGCTTCTTCTGGGTCTCCCACACCGGTGCATGTCCCAAGGACTTGAGCCATCTTCTACTGCTTTCCCAGGCCACAGCAGAGAGCTGGATCAGAAGTGGAGCAGCCAGGACAGGAACCAGCACCCATATGGGATGCTGGCACTGCAGGTGGTGGCTTTACCCACTACACCATAGTGCCGGCCCCGAAATGTATATTATAAAAAAATTACTCATAGCTTTCAAAATTTTTCAACAAAGTAAATTTAGCTCTAAATTCAATTTTTCTACAAACTTTTTGAAGTGTTTGTGTACCTTGTTTAATTATAACTGAATAATCATAAACTGAAGGTGAAGATTTTAAAGTTTAGGACTTACTCTTCCCTTTCACTTGTAGAATAACTTTAAGTAAAAGCGATCACATTTTGTTTTTTCACCTGAGAAGTTTCATACAATAAAGAGAGTTGGTGGAGATGAAGTGAGGAAGGCACCTGTGGTGAAGGCAGCTCACAGCTCTGTCCCACCCCCAGAAGTGGGCGAATGCCCAGGAGACACCTTGAGAGAGGGAAGTGCAGCTACAGAACGGTCATACTGTGCCATTTTCATGTGTCAAGCATGAAACATTGAATAAATGTATTTTTGTTATAAATTCTCCCATTTGGATTCAGGTGAACGGCCTGTGAGGGTTTACGCAGATGGAATATTTGACTTATTTCACTCTGGTCATGCCCGGGCTCTGATGCAAGCAAAGAACCTTTTCCCTAATACATACCTCATTGTGGGAGGTAAGAAAATATATGATGACTTTATGTGCTGTCCAGAAGATTATAGTAGTCGTTTGTTCTCTCCTGCCTCCTCGCCAAGTACCTTGGCCCTTGTTTCAGTTTTTAAATGCAGAATGTAGTACAGTCTCTCTGAAACATGAAGTGTATGAAGTACTGGCAACCTAAGCTGGGAGAGAGGAACTCCAGGCTCACAACTTGAGCTGTTTAATATTTATCTTCCTATTTGTAGCTGAGTTACTGATGACATGGGAGTAAACTGGCCCCTTTGCCTGCTGAAGAATAGCATTTGCTCTAGCTTTCAGTTTATCATTTCAAATCAACTGAAGTATGAAAATCTGTCAAGCAAATGCTGTGTGGCCCAGCCCACTATTATTAAAGTAGGAAAACATTTTTTAAAAACTTAAGTGCTCAGAAATGTACTACAGGCTCATTTCAAAGATCTTGGTCCTCTGTTATACCCTCTCTTCTCCGAAGTGTGAACCCACTGTTCAGTGAGTGTTGCTCCTGAAGGTGTGTGTTGAATTACAAAACGCATTGTTCCCAGACTGAGCTACAGCCAGGTTTTTCTGCAAGTGGGGAGGAAGGTTGCGATCCTAGGAAGTGAGAGAACAAGGGAGAGGTTGATGAATGAGGATGGTTAAGCAAAGGGGACCTTACAGCTTCTTGTGGTGAACTCAGTCTGCAGTGACGAGCTGACGCACAACTTCAAAGGCTTCACGGTGATGAATGAAAATGAGCGCTATGATGCAGTGCAGCACTGCCGCTATGTGGATGAAGTGGTGAGGAACGCCCCCTGGACTCTGACGCCCGAGTTCCTGGCAGAACACAGGGTAAGAAACTCGGCACATGTCCCCAGTGCTTGCTCCAGAATCTCCTCAGTTCTCAAGGCCTCATTGCTTCTGCCTTCAAGTTTCACAGAGGAGATAATAGGGATATTACAACTATGAGTAGTTAACTCCTGATGTCTATATGGGTTTAAGTTTACATCCCTTGTATTCCGTTTGTTCTCCACAAGTCTGTGGGGGTAGTTGTTGTCCCACTTTGCATATGAGGAACAGGCCCAGAGAAACCAAATAGTCTGCTCCAGTATTAACAGGGCTAGGAATCGAGCTCTTCAGTGCTGTGGTGTTTCCCCTGGCGCTGTAGGTGTGTTCATCTTTATGGCTTGTTGTGCCAATCTCAGAATATCCATGCCCCAGCTGTGCCCTCAGGAAGTTCACATTCTAGGAAACAAGACATATTAATGTAGACTTCTCTTATTTGACTTAAATTTAGTTTCAGGACTTTGCTTTTGGGCTAGAAATTGTATGGGATTAGAAATCAAACTTTTCCACCTTTACTCAGTGAGTTATTATTATAGAACCTTTTTTCTTCTTTGACTTCTTCCACATTGAAGCAATAGGCTTCCTACAACAGGCGGGCTTAAAAGATAGGAGGAATTTTTCAGACTAGATTGGAGGCCTTCAAGCTTGAGGAACCAGCAAGCACATTCAGTTCTCTACAGGGGTATGTGGGATGTTGCAGGTGAATTGTTCAGTGAGGAAAGAATATAGGTGGCCAGGGCTGGCTGTGGCATAGTGGGTTAAGCCACAGCCTACAGTGCTGGCATCCCTTATGGGTACTGGTTCAAGTCCCAGCTGTCCCACTTCCAATCCAGATCCCTGCTAACGTGCCTGGGAAAACAGCAGAAGCTGACCCAGGTCCTTGGGCCCCTGCTACCCATGTGGGAAACTCCCAGATGAAGCTCCTGGCTTCTGGTTTCAGTCTGGCCCAGCCCTGGCTGTTGTAGCCATTTGGGAAGGGAACCAGCAGATGAAAGACACCCCCCCCCCCCAACTCCACCTTTCAAATAAATAAATCTTAAAACAAAACAAAACAAAACAAAACATGGCCGGCGCCGTGGCTCAATAGGCTAATCCTCCACCTTGCGGTGCCGGCACACCGGGTTCTAGTCCCGGTCGGGGCGCCGGATTCTGTCCCGGTTGCCCCTCTTCCAGGCCAGCTCTCTGCCATGGCCCGGGAGTGCAGTGGAGGATGGCCCAAATGCTTGGGCCCTGCACCCCATAGGAGACCAGCATAAGCACCTGGCTCCTGCCTTCGGATCAGCGCGGTGCGCTGGCCGCAGTGCACCAGCCGCGGCGGCCATTGGAGGGTGAACCAACGGCAAAGGAAGACCTTTCTCTCTGTCTCTCTCTCTCACTGTCCACTCTGCCTGTCAAAAAAAAGGTAACCAGAGCACTTCTAAAGCAATACTTAGATAGGCCTGAAGCTAGAGGAAATTTATTATAATTGTTTAAGAATAGGACATACCTTTTATGGTTCCTAGCTTTTCTGTATCAACAATTAATAGCCAGTGGCACCAAAGGTGATGAGCAAAATTCTCAGCAACAGCAAGGCAGGCCCAGGAAGAGTATGTGGTTTTAGGGAAACTAACAACTTCCTCTGTCCCTTGTTAGCAGTAGATACTCAATCATGAGTCTTGCATGCCCCCACTCTTGGCTTTATTGCCTGTGGATCCCTGACAAATTGTTATGGGTAATTGAGATATTAGCTGAGAGGCCCTGTCATAGTCCCAGTGAGCACACTTCACACTATCGTGCCTTTTGGGAGTTGAGTGTAGTGGTGCAAAGGCATATGACCTAATCAAGAAGGAGTAAGTGAGATTTAGCATGTCTCTTAAAAAGATTACTGATCCCAGTGCCATTTAATTTCTTCTCCTTCTTGCAGAGAGTGTTGACAGTAGTAAAATGATAGATCACAAGACCTAAAGATCTTTTGTGGCTTTGAGTTTAAGTTTCTCAAAAATATAAATGTACCAATTCCAGTAGAAGTTCTCTTTGTTGCTATTTTTAAATTCCCTCTTTGCTTATAAACTGAAAAAGAAAATTAACAACAAAGAAGTGACTTTTTAAAATACTTTTAGAAACCCTTCTTTCACCAATCCGTCATCTACCTGGAGGATAATGGGATTCCTTCTTTCCAAGGTTCCATTCGCTAACTAGCCCACCAGCAGATCCTGTAGCCCTGCTGACCACAGCCTGGTGATTAGAATACAATGAGGGTAGTATTTCCAGGAGAATTGTTAGAAAAGAGACTGACTACCTTCATATTTGTAACCTATAAATAATTGAGTTGGGTGATATGGATCATGGAATTTACAAGCAAAATGAAAAGAAATATAGACACAAAGTTCATTTGAGGCCCAGTCTCTGCTTATTGTCCTTTTTCGAGGCCTGAGACTATTTACTGAGTCTTTATGAATGACAGTTATTCTGGGTTTTAAATGGTGTTTGCTTATTTTCAGATTGATTTTGTAGCCCATGATGATATCCCTTATTCTTCTGCTGGGAGTGATGATGTTTATAAGCACATCAAGGAGGCAGGTGAGTAAAATGATATTATTCTCACTTTTTTAAAGAAAGAGTTATTTATTTATTTTGAAAATCAGAGTTACAGAGAGAGAGGGAGAGACAGAGAGATCTTCCATCCACAGGTTCATTCCCCAGATGGCTGCAATGACTGGCACTGGGCCAGGCTGAAGCCAGGAGCTTCATCCAGGTCTCCTACTGGGTGGAAGGGGCCCAAACACTTGGATCATCTTCTACTGCTTTTCCTAGGCCATCAGCAGGGAGCAGGATTAGAAGTAGAACAGCCAGGACTCGAACCGGCATCCATATGTGATGCTGGTGTCATGGGTAGCGGCTCCACCCACTATACCCAATGCTCACTCTGCATTCTCATTTTTATGAAGTCTCAGAGGCAGCTACAGAGATTCAACCATATTGTTGCACTTTAGAAGAAAATACGCATACTGAGAAATTCAGCATCCTCTCTCAGGTCACACTTTGTATTAAAGGTAAAGATGAGCGTAGCACTGACACCCATCAATTCTTGGTTTAAATATCTAGTTTTAATGTCTCTCTTAATTTCAGAAAACCCTCCCTACTCCCATGTTTTTCTCATTATTAGGGCTCTGTACCTCCTTTCTTCCGTTAGCCTTTGATTCAAGCTTCCTTCTATAATGTCAATATCTCCAGACTTCACTTAGTAATAGCAAGTAAGTTGTATTTCTTTTTTTTTTTTTTAGACTTATTTATGTATTTGAAAGGCAGAATTGCAGAGGCAGAGAGAGAGAGAGGTCTTCCATCTGCTGGTTCACTCCCCAAATGGCCGCAACAGCCGGCACTGGGCTAATCCAAAGCCAGGAGCCTGGAGCTTCTTCCAGGTCTCCCCTGTGGGTGCAGGGGCGCAAGCACTTGGGCTATCTTCCACTGCTTGCTCAGGCTATAGCAGGGAGCTGGTTCAGAAGTAGAGCAGCTGGGACTCGAACCAGTGCCCATATGGGATGCTGGCACTACAGGCAGTGGTTTTACATGATAAGACACAGCATTGGCCCCAAGTTCTACTTCTTGAGGGAAGGAATGTTGCTTCCAGTTTCCATCTACTTCCTGAGTATACCAGAATATCACAGTATTTGTTTGTATGTGTTCTTGAGTTAGGCATGTTTGCTCCAACACAGAGGACTGAAGGTATCTCCACATCAGACATCATCACCCGAATTGTCCGTGACTATGATGTATATGCGAGACGGAACCTACAGAGAGGCTACACAGCAAAGGAACTCAACGTCAGCTTTATCAACGTAAGTCCCGCCCTCACCTCAGAGTTCCCTGATTCCACGGGACACATGTTGTCTCCCACTCCTTCTGAGATGAACTTGCCTTTCAGTCTGTTATAGTTATCACTCCCAGAAGCTGATGAATGCCTCTTTGCAGGCAGCACTATGCTTAGCTCTTTATGAAGAATAAAGCAGAAGGAGTTTCTGCCCTTATGGTCTAGCATCAACACATTGGTATAAGGACACAGCCAATTAAATAAATGAGAATGTGTTGCTTCTATAGTAGGGTATTTATATCAGAGCATTCTAAACAATGGTTCTTCACTTCTTTCCTTTTTTGACTGAATGATCTTTTGAGGATCTGATGAAACCTATGGATTCTCCCCCTGTGTGCAAAGTGACACAATATTTTGCTTGTAATTTCCCCATGTAGACCCAAGTTTTGAGATTTTATTTTTGAGAGCTTAAGTTTATTGTAGCTTAATATTACCCTTTAGAAATTCCATATATTTTATATGTAACTTTTACCTCAGTAAAGTTTTATTTAAAAAGAAGAAAGCTGTTAACCATATCTTCTATATAATTATGCTATGAGAGTAGGTGAAATAATTTCATTTGAATATGGTATATCTGTGCAGATAAATCCTAGCTGTTGTTAATTCACCTCCTGCAGAATCATTATCCGTTTTTCCCTAAGAATCAGGTTTTTAAAAATTCTAAATATATTCCCTTTATTCTTTATGGTCTGGAAATTATGAAAATACTTTTCATTTGACTAGACATTCCCCCTGCCCCCATACCATCTCCACTTATCTTTAGGAAACTTGATAGGATCGAAGAACATCATCTTTATTTTGCAAATGAGCAGAACTCCAAATACTAAAATATAAAACATACAACTCATCTAAAGTCATAGAATAAGGCATTTGATATAAGGGGGAAAATCCAGGACAATAAGCAAATTAAGTAAATTGAGTACTTCCACTTTTAGTCTATTATAATTGGCTTATTCTTGACGTATTGCACAGTGATCTTGTTGCTCTCTACGTATCTCCTTATAGACTGAGGTTTGATTCAAGTCAGATGTGTTTAGATTCCACATTTATGTTTTATTTTTAAAAAGTCTGACATCATTTGCGATTGACCTATTTATTACTGGACCTACCCTGTAGATTTAATTTGGTCCCAAGCATATACAATATTAAAATTATCATACTTTTGTATAATATCACTGAACAGAGCATATCTTATCTGTTGTGCTAAAGAAGTATGGAGTAGACTAAAGCAAAGCAAAATTCTAAAGACTAAGAAGAGTGTCAATAGAATGTTGAGCCATTTTTTCTCTCTCCTTTGGAGAAAAGGTTATTTCTCAAAACAGTATTTCTTTACCTAGGAGAAGAAATACCACTTGCAGGAGCGGGTTGATAAAGTAAAGAAGAAGGTGAAAGACGTGGAAGAAAAGTCAAAAGAATTTGTTCAGAAGGTGGAGGAAAAAAGCATTGACCTCATTCAAAAATGGGAAGAAAAGTCCCGAGAATTCATTGGAAGTTTTTTGGAAATGTTTGGTCCAGAAGGAGCACTGGTATGTTCTTTCCCACTAGATAGCTTATGGAATGTCAGGATAATCTGGAAATCTTCAGTGCTGTGGGAGGAATTATAAAATCCTTGAGCAGAAAGGGACATTGACATTAAGAAGTTGTCTAATGAGTTCCCTTATGTGGGCAGAGCTAAGTTTCATCTCTCCCCAAGAAGTTCTTTTTTTTTTTTTTTCAACAGGCAGAGTGGACAGAGAGAAAGGTCTTCCTTTTTTGCCATTGGTTCACCCTCCAATGGCCGCCGCGGCCGGCGCACTGGTGCTGGCGTACTGCGCTGATCCGAAGCCAGGAGCCAGGCGCTTCTCCTGGTCTCCCATGGGGTGCAGGGCCCAAGCACTTGGGCCATCCTGCACTACACTCTCGGGCCATAGCAGAGAGCTGGCCTGGAAGAGGGGCAACCGGGACAGAATCCGGCGCCCCGACCGGGACTAGAACCCGGTGTGCCGGCGCCGCAAGGCGGAGGATTAGCCTGTTGAGCCATGGCGCCAGCCCCCAAGAAGTTCTTTAAAATCTTTTCAGAAGGTTACACATTATCCTAAATAATTTTTGCCAGCTCCCCATCAACCTGGAAATCTGATGACAAGATAAGTAGCCTTGCCTAGTTTACTTCTACATTATACTTTTAGATAGAACGGAAAGAATAAAGAACAGGAAAAAGAAAGCTGTTTCACTACAAAGAGCTACTGCAGAATCCCTAGGAAAGGTGGGAATTCTAATCTTGAAGAGTGGCAAAGTCTTTTCAAGCCAAATTTTAAAAATTCAGGAAGTGGACCCTCAAGTAGATATCAGGAAGGATCTGACTGTGAGGGTGTTTGGTTACTAAAATAGTTTGCTTAGGAAGATGTGGAGTTTTCAGAGAACTCTACAAGGGGGTTCTGTAGCCTTTGTCTGAGTTAGTTCTTTTGTGTTTAACTGGAATTTGGACTACAAACTAAGTAGCCTTCTGAAAATTCCTTTGACTTAGAAGTCAAGGATTTGGTGACTATGGATAAGCAGTTGGAAAAAATCATGAGTAAATGGTATATGTAGACCTCTTCGTAAAGGAAATTGCATAGAATGATAGCTGTGCCCCTCCTCTGGCTTATTTGATCACTTTTAACATTGCAGAGCACACTCATGATAATCTAAAGTCTCAGATACTGCAGTGGTGATTTGGAAGATCCATAGGTTTCTTCTAACTCTTCCTTTTGGTCTCCCCAGAAACATATGCTGAAAGAGGGAAAAGGCCGGATGCTGCAGGCCATCAGTCCAAAGCAGAGTCCCAGCAGCAGCCCTACTCGTGAACGCTCCCCCTCCCCCTCTTTCCGATGGCCCTTCTCTGGGAAGACTTCCCCAACTTCCTCCCCAGCAACTCTCTCCAGGCACAAGGCTGCAGCCTATGATATCAGTGAGGATGAAGAAGACTAAGTTTTCATTCCTCCTTTCCTCTCCTCTCCCTCTGTTCCATCACCTTCAGAAGCTCTCTGTTGAATTCCACATTGTGATACCAACACTAAACCCAAGGACAGCTACAAAGGAAAGACAGTTGGGGCAAGAGGACCTAGGAATGGGGGAACCAAATCAGCCTGTCCTCCAAGAGGCATCACTCACCCAAACAAGAAGGAGGCTGTCTGTACCTTAGAAGCCTGTTCTGCATCCATACACCCTCCCTAAGGACTTTGCTTTACTCTTTATGTTCATGTGATCTTGACAGGGAAATTGTCATTTTTATTAATTTTTTAAAAATTAGTCTTTCAAATATAGTAAGTAGAACTAATTTTTTGCCCCTGACGAGTGGGCAGAAGAAGGAAGTGGTATAATACCCAGAGGCCTTTTCTTCCTGATACACTAGTGTTTGCCTTCTGAAGCAAAGTGGCTTGCTAAGCCTTTCAAACAATGAGCCATGCTAATGAGTGATTTGGGGGAGAGGTGGGGAAAATAACATAATTTTGGTCTCCTTAAAGCAACAAGAGCAACAACTAAAAACTGAATTATAGTTACAAATCCCTGAATGTAAGCTGGCACATATGTCAGCGTGACCATAGGAAGAAGGACATCAGAGCCTAACCTCTCTTACTCCCTGAGGAGTTTCTTATTGGACCCAATGGGGTCCATGAAGACACTGATGGGGATGGAACCAGACCACATGACATCAACTGCAGTTTTTTTGCTGTGTTCATCTTCTCAGAAAATTCTGTTGCCCAGTTATTTGGGAGCTCTTTCCTGTAGTCTACCTTTAAACGAAGGGACACTTTAAGGGTTACTGTGATTGAGGAGGGAAGCGGGACAATACTCAAACCCATACGAAGTCAATGTAGATTCATTTCCTACTGGAAGTAAGTCCCTGCCCTTGCTGCTCTTAAAGATATTGCCACCTTTTTGCAGAGGATACTTTGTAAATGTCTGTAGTTCGGACTCAACTAGATCTATTAACTTGTGTTGTTCACAGCCATATTGATATTTAGGGAGATTTACACAGAACATAAAGGCAAAAGCGAAAAGAAGCATCTTCCCTTCAACAGTCTTATCCTGACCTGTACCCTCTTAGGAATATTCTTAACTAGAACCATGCTCCATGGAGTCTGTCTTTGCCTCTATGAGCTGCAATTGGCAAGGCCTTCCGTCCAGTGCTCTTCCAGCAAGCCACAAAGGATGGGTTCACATTGCAAGAGTATAGCAGGTGCACTCCCTCTGTCTCCCCTGTACCTGTTGGTTATGGTCCCACCTTCCCTGTTGCCCAGGGGGAGGATTCAGCACTTGAATTCCAAATCGAAGAATGCTGATGCTTAACACTTGGTATTGAGCATGGTCTAATTTTTAAGTCCCCAGCATCCTATCTCCTCGGCTACATGACTAGTACATCATCATCTATAAGTAGTCCTGTAGTTGGATTAAGGGGACAGTTGCTTAGCCCCAGGCCCCCACCCCCTTCCATTCATAAAGACCCCTTGTGGGGGTAGAGTTTTGGTGTTTTCAGCAAAGAAAGCCATATTTTTCTCGCCCCTCTGCTAGAACTGTGAGCATCTCATGTCCCCTCCCTGAACATCTCATATCCCTCCCCTGAACTCTGGTAAAAGCTGCTCTTCTGCCTGAGCACCAGAGGCTGCAATCACTGCCTGCACAGCAGGGCTACTCAGGTCCTTCAACTCAGATGACCCAGGGAGGCAGAGGAAAGGAACCAAGAGTGGGGAACCTCTTGTCCTGATGGCCCACGAAAATGACATTTCTCACTCTTCTCGTGAATGCTATTTTTACTGTCAGATTTGGAATCCTTTCTTTGAAACAGTTGAAGTTAATGTTCCCCATACTGTGCAGCTTCATATGATCTTATCCTGAGCTTTTCTGCTTCAGTCTTCCCTCTTTGGGAATACTGCCTGCTCCTTTCTAATTTATTCTCTGCAGTATAAAAAGGTAATAAAGTCATTGCTGAAACTCTCCTACTGTTCTCTCAAAGAGGACATGTAGCCCAAGTGTGTTTGGATGGAAAGGGAGCTGCCGAACAGGTGTATGTAATCCCTGTAATCATGTGGTGTGTAATCCATGTAATCACTCCTTTTGAGTGCACTGCCTGGATCCCAAAGCTTTGCACCCTTCTCCTCCACTAGCGGGTGCACTCGGCATGCCCTCCACTTGGACTAGGACTTCTATGCTGACCCAGTCTATGGACCTCTAGGGCCAGCTGATGCCCATGTTCTTGAAAGACTCCCTAGCCCCCTTTGGTGAGCCCTTACTGCCCTAGTCTCCAACACTGGTATATTTTTGGATAATTTTGACTGAAAGCAAAATCTTTTATAATGTGGTAGGTTAGCTACTTCAGGGTAAATGTGATCCCAAGAGCTGGACAGTGGTGGGTGGATGGAGGAGGCTTTTGGAATGATGCATTGTTTGATCATTTGTGCCTAATTAAATGAGGTTAGAGGTCTGTACACCATGAGCATGCCTGTGATCTGTAATTCTCAAGATATTAATGTTTGTGGCTGTGAAGCTGTTCCCTGAATCCCTAACAAGAAAGCGGTTAGCAGAGCTCTGAGAGAGCCTTGGAAGTTTCTTGGCCTCACAGCCTCTGTCTTTGAGATTGAAGGAGGCTGAAGACAGAAGCCCTGAAGCTGATGCTGGAGAGGTGCCACTTCAGCAGGTACCTTGAGGTGGGCTAAGCAGGAAGTTTTCCCTTTTTATATACAGTAGGCTCAAGGACACTGAGAATAGAAGTGAAAACTTCGGAGGAATAGAAATGGATCCTTTGTACTGCTGCAGCTGCTTCTGATAGCTGGAGCCAGAGACTTATTTTGCTGAAGATTGGTGAAAAATCCTTAAGAAGAGAAGAAATGTGAGAGAGGTTGAGAAAACTTTTGACTCTTTATGATCACTAGTAACTTCTTAGGCAGCACCTGAGCTACACTTGTTTTGGTTATAGACACACAGCTTCTGAGGCCGGCTCTAGACACTGCTTCTACATTGGCTCTTTCTAGGACTCTGTTGCCGTTTCTGGATTAGACCTGTGAGCAGTTTATTTTCTGGAGGTCATTGCCTTTTTATCCTGTTCCACATCCCTTGTCTAAAAGTCTTTCCAAATCAGTTATATTATGCTGCTTTTTAAAAATTCCCTAAAAGCCATCGTTCCAGGATTTTATGTCGTCATACATTCACCAGAAGATGAGCCAACATAGAGGTAGACAAAGGCACCCTTGACAATGTTTTTAAATAGTGGTATTTTTTTAAGCTCACCAATATAAGTATTTTTAAAGGTTATATTTTTCAAAGTCATAACATTGATTGTTATTGTGTTCTTGCCTAGACTAGATTGTCATGGGGCAAAAAATGATTCTTAGTTTCTATTTTTCCAAATAAATAAGTAGAACATGTTCTTGGGATAATACTACTAAATGTTCATTTTCTTAAAAAGAAGCAAAATTTTCTGTCTGCCAAAGTTTTATGTTAGTTCATGGATTATGGTAGAGGATAAGAGTACCAGGTTGAACATTAGGATGACTCAGGTTGTGTGCCTTTAGGTACCCTTCTTAGGGAGACATTGTTTTGAACACAGAGACTTGATTGGTTGGCTGTTTTGTAGTTAGGATCATGAAAAGAAAAAAGAGTCTTGGAGAGAACTGCTGGCCTTGGCATGACCCCAACACCAATGTGAGTCCACAAGGAGTTTTCCTCATCTGGGGTTCAGTGTATCATTTTCCTGTCTGAGTGTTATCCATTTGTTCAGTTATTTTGGCTTTTGCCATTTAGCCAAATAAAGGCAATGTGGGTTTACCAAATGTTTTATTTCCTGTGTTTTTGACTTCGTATACATGTGTATGATATACTTTATATATTGGAGCTTTTACTTATGCTCTCAATTCTTTGCTTTTGCACCCTAATTTCTTTCTTCAAAAATGAAACTTCATGATTATCTTATTAAGTGATTCCGTTTGCAGTTTGGCATAGAAGACTCAAAAAACCATTGATCCACAAAGGAAAACTCCAGACCTCCCAGGCTTGTTGTCATTCTTACCCTAGTGACACATCTGTTAAAGGAAAGAACACCTTCTGTCTAATCTCCAGAAGCCTGGCTTCTTTAAAACTTTGAACTGGTCCTGCTTTGCCTAGTCAAGCACTACTGCTGTTTGTATACCAGACACAGTACCCAGTACTCCTCCCTTTCACCTGCTTTGGGAAAGCTGAGCGACTTTTAAGTAAGCTTAAGGGCTAATAGTGGCACCCACAGAGGCAATGTACTCAGTTACAGAGTTTTAGACTTCATTCTGTTTATTTATTATAAAACCTAAAGTATCTCCCCTGGGCAATATTCAAACATTTTCATACTATTGCACAATATAACTCATCTCCATAGTCAAATATATGACCTGTCACCTTGTTTAGGCAACAGGAATCCTTCCCTGTTTGATCAAGGATGAGGGGCAGTAAAGAAAGCGTGTGTTCCTCTAGTGAGTACAGTGTCTTTTCCATTATTCAGGTCATCTCCCTCAGGCTTTGAGGTTTGAGTCCACGTCTAGAGAAGAGAAAGCTTCATACCCAACCTTGTGGTCTTTCCTTCGGTAGTACATTCGTGTCAACACGGTTATCAGAAAACTCTCTAGTATGAGGAGGTGGCAATTCATCACTGCAGTGTGGGATGAAATATAATGCAGGTTATACTAAGGGGTAGTATCCCACCAGCAGCCCCACCATATGAGTCTAACACTACTTTCTTCAATTTATCACTAAACCAGGACCTAGAGGTACTAAATTGTCATAAGTAGCAGAGCAAAGTAATGGTAGAGCAAGAACCGGAACTTGGCTCTCTTACTTGATGTCCTAAAGCTGGCATGCAAACCCATTTCTTGTGTGTGTTTTATCAGCATGACTTCTGCTTTCTAACTATACCCATTCTTCCAGGAGCTGAGATTGGACCTGGGTTGGCCATCACGGCTGGCCTCAGGCTGAGAAGTTGCAGTTCTCTGTGTGATCAGAGGCCATCTTCTCCTTAAAGTCTCTGCAGGGATTTCTTGGAGATCCCTTTCTTAACATTCCAAGCAGAATCAGGCTGCCCTGACCTCTTTTCTAAGGCCCCCTTTCCTGACGCTCTCACTTCTTGTCCTCCTCACAATGGGATAGGTACCTTTATGTGCTCACCTTGAGATCTGGTCTTTGAGGAATAGGGAGGTGAACAAGCAATCTGCCCACCATTGGCCAAGACCGAGAAAATGGAAGGCTGAAGGGCACTCAGGATAAGAAGTGTCTGTGGAACAGAAAAGAGAGGTGGGTTGGGAGCTGCCATCCATGGTACTGAGGCCAGCTAGCCCACTGCTGGGCCTTCTTTCACCGCACATCTGGCTTCCACTATGTGTGCAGTTAAAAATTTTGGTGTTTTAATCTTTAGGCAAATTATAATCTACCTACACAATATTTTTTTTTTTTTTTTAGGACTGCTTTTTTTTTTTAATTTTTGACAGGCAGAGTGGACAGTAGAGGGAGACAGAGAGAAAGGTCTTCCTTTTTGCCGTTGGTTCACCCTCTAATGGCTACCACGGTAGGCGCGCTGCAGCTGTTGCACTGCGCTGTTCCGATGGCAGGAGCCAGGTGCTTCTCCTGGTCTCCCATGGGGTGCAGGGCCCAAGCACTTGGGCCATCCTCCACTGCACTCCCTGGCCACAGCAGAGAGCTGGCCTGGAAGAGGGGCAACCGGGACAGGATCGGTGCCCCGACCGGGACTAGAACCTGGTGTGCCGGCGCTGCAAGGCGGAGGATTAGCCTACTGAGCCACGGCGCCGGCCTCTACCTACACAATATTTTATTGAGGCTTTTTATTTCCATCTCTTAGCCATGGCTACTAATAAGCAGTTAATAGATGAGAAAGGTAAATGATGACGGAAGAATAATTCAATCTAGTTCAAGTATCCAAGAGATCCTTGCTTCTAGGATGATGGACAGTTAGCCATTAAAATGACCTATGACCTTTGAGGAGCAGGCATTTAGTCTAGTGCTTAAGATGCCCGTGTCCCACATTGGAGTGCCTGGGTTGAGACCCAGCTCTGGTACCTGACTCCAACTTCCTGCTAATGCAGACCCAGGGAGGCAATGATGGTGGCTCAAGTAATTGGTTTCCTGGATTGATTTCCCAGTACCTGGCTTAATTTCTGATACATCCCTAGGCCATTGTAGGCATTGGGGTGAATCAGTGGGTGGAAACTCACACTCTCTCTTTTCCCCTTCTGATTCCCCCTCTCTCTCTTCCTCCATCTCTCTTCCCCTTTTTGCCTCTCTCCATCTCTTTACCTCTCTCCCTCCCTCCCAGATAAATAAATTTTTTTTTTCTAAAAATGCCAGTTGAAAACTCATGCCTGGGGCTATAGGAGGAAGGAGCAATAGGGAATGAGTGTTTAATAGGTACAGAATGTCAGTTGGGGAACTTGAAAAAATTCCAGAGATGGGTGGTGGTGATGTTTGCACAGTAATGTGAATGTTTACTTAAAGAATCATGGAGATGGTAAATTTTATGTTGTGTGAATTTCACCACAATGAAAGAAGTTGAAGACTAGGACAAAGATGAAGAACACCACAAAGATGATGATGAAGAAGATGAAAGAGCAGGAGGAAAGTATATGGAGATGTGTGCGTAGAAATTCACATGTGCTCAGATCTAATGAGAATGTAAACAACTCATTATGTCTGGGGAGTAGACGGGCCCAGCAATGAGACAGAAAGAACAGAGAGAGAAGGAAAAATGGTTTTGGAGTCATTGCATTTGGAAGCTAAGTCGTCTTTGGGTACAGAGGACACAAAGTGAATAAGGTGACCAAGTGTGCCTGGGGGAGAATTTCCAGAAGTGTGAAGATGGAGGGACAGTGAGCTGAAGAAGGAATGTTAGTTTGGAAGTTAGACCTGGATTTAAATTCTAGCCCCATCCCTTATGTGCCACTGAGCAAGCCTTATAATCTCTTTGGATCTCAGTGTCCTTTGTAGAATTGGAATAGTAATGACTCCTGGGAGTATTGTGAAAATTTATGTTATATAAAAATTCCTAGCACATGGTGCAGGTAGTGAATAGTAGTTGTGATGTGCTGCTGCTGCTGCTAGTCTTAATGGATTATAGGACTTTGGGAAGTAATAGTTAGCTTGATAATATACATAATAGGTTGAATTATGTCCCTTCAAAAGACATGCCAAAGTTCTGACGCCCCATTACCTCGGAATGTGACCTTATCTAGAAACAGAGTCATTGCAAAGATTATAGTGGGAGGGCCCTTAATCCAACATGACTGATATAAGAATAGGAGAGGAGGAGCTGGCCTTGTGGCATAGCTGGTAAAGCTGCCACCTGCAACACTGGCATCCCATATGGGCTTCAGTTCATGTGCCAGCTGTTCCACTCCCAATCCAGCTCCCTGCTAATGGCCTGAGAAAAGCAGCTGAAGGTGGCCCAAGTGCTTGGACCCCAGCCACCCACATGGGAGACTCAGATGGAACTTCTGGTTCCTGGCTTCCACCTGGCCTAGCCCAGACCATTGCAGCCATCTGGGAAGTGAACCAGTGAATTGAAGATTCTCTCTCCCTCTCTCTTTCTCTTTCTCTCTCTCTCCTTCTCTAACTCTGACTTTCAAATGAATAAATAAATAAATCTTAAAAAAAAAAAAAGACTGAGATACAGATACATGGAAGAGAAGGCCGTGTGGCAATGAAAGCAGAAACTGGAGTGATGCAGCTGTGACCAAGAATTGCTGGCCACACCAGACACCAGAAAGAGGCACGCAGCCCTGCTGACTCCTTGATTTTGGACTTCCAGCCTCCAAAACTGTGAGACCATAAATTAGTGTTGTGAGCCACCGAGTTGGCAGTGTTTTGTTATGGCAGTCCTGGGAAACTATTACAGCCAGAAAGGCAAAAGGTTGGAAGGGTGAGAACCATTTTCTAAATCTCATGGGAAACCCAGGCTTAAGAGACAGGTTCCCATTTTAGCCTTTATTAGTCTCACCTAATCCCAATCATTTGTAGCTCTATTATTAAACCACCTTTCTCTCCCAGAGTGTACTTACCTGGAACAGAGCAAATTTGGCTCCCATGTTCTGCTCACGCAGGTGCAGCCTGGCCTGACGGAAAATGATGCCCAGGGCCCAGAGAGCCAACAGGGTAGACACACCGAGGAAAGTGTTGATCCATAGTGCTGTGCTCTTCTCGGAAATCTGGTGAGAGACCAGAAACTAGCAGAGAGGAAGGCAAGCCCTTTTCTCCTTTAATTTCCCTCCTGCCATGGTGCAAAAGTTGATTTTTAAAAAAGCCCCAAAGTCTTGGCCTGTACCAGACCTGACTGTCCTCACCAGAGTCCCTGAGCCTCTACCTTTCCATGACCACCCTGCCCCTGGGGTCTTGTATCTGGACTGTAGGCTCCTCCTCCTCCTGGATCCCAGAGGTACTAAATGTGTCTTTGACATTGCTGCCCCTTCCTCCTGGCTTACGTCTGCTGCATCATAGATGCCATCAGGGATGAGAAACAGACCCACGAGGCCCAGCGAGATCTTGAAGAAAGCATATTGGAATGGGCCCAACATCAGCAGCTTAAGCTTTTTCCTAAGGGAAGAAGAGGATTAGAAACACGAACCCACAAAACACCCACCCCCAAAGACTCCCCCCCCCCCGCCTCTGCTCCCCGCTGCATGGGGTTGGGTACCCCTGTGCAGGTCCTGGCCGCGGGCTACACACCCTTTCATCATTGGCTTTGTCCCGTTCAAAGCCAAGTCCAAGAGCCTTGAAGCAGGGCCAGACAGCCACAAGAGGCTCACCTTTCCTCTTTCCCTACCTGGTGAGCACGAACTGGGGGCAGCAGCAGCAGCAGCAGCAGCAGGGGCCTGTGTGGATTATCATTGGCGTGTCCTTCAATGCTCGCAGTACCGCCTCCTTCCCGCCAAAGCCTTCCACCATGACCATCATCAGCAGGTAAAAGCACAGAGAATAAAACCTGGGAAGAAGTGGGACTGTGGGTGTGAGGGGGCGTGTCTGCCACCAGAAGGCTGTAGGGAAAGGTGATAGGGGCTGGGCATTCTATTTGTGTGACCCAAGAGGAGTGAAAGGACATGACCCAGAGTGCCAGGAAGAGGGGAGTTGGGGGCTGTTGGAACAAAGAGGTGCCTGAGGGATGTGTCAATGGCATTGCCTGAACAGGAGCCCTGGCTTAGCATGATTGGGGAAATGCTAGATTCATCATCACCTGGGACTAAAGACACGGACTCTGGCGTCCTGGTGAGTGGGGAATGAAGGGGACCCCTGAGAAATGCCCAGCCCAGAGTCGGGGGAGAGGCGGGACACTCACGAGGTTGTTACCAGTTCCACAAGCATGAGGGAACGCGGGATCCAGAGACCAAAGCAGCAGATTATAGACACCACCTGCTTGCAGAGGAACAAGAGGCTGGTTACAATAGACCTTTTGTGGCAAAGGCCCCAGGAAGCAAAACCTGTCCACCTGAGGCACCATTCTTCAACAGTTGCCAACTGGAAAAATCACTAATTATATCAAGCAAACCAAGGACTTAACATGATGGCTATGGCAGTGCACTAAAAAGGCCAGCGGCATCTGGGAAGAGTTGAGTACAACCCTGTGGGGAAAAAAAATTCTCCTACACTGAAAACCCAGTGCCCGCTGCCCAGGAAGGGGGTTAGCTCTTAACAGAGACACTGCGCCTTGGGGGAGGTGAGTGGGGCCACCGGTGGACTGAGCAGCATCTCCAGCTGTCTGCAGCCTTCCAGGCTAGGGTCCTGATTCCCAGTGCCATCAGACTATAAACCCTGACCCTGACGTGGTAGTGACATGCGCTGTTGAGTTTAGAGGACTTCTCAACATGGTCCCTGCCTCTTCTCCAGTCCCTCCTGGGGGGCAGCTCCAGGGCTCTCACCGTGGGGGCAGAGCTCATCCAGAGCAGAGTCCTCCTCTTGATGGGACAGCTTGTGTTCTTGTACAGGTAGACAGCATCCTCCAGGAAGATGGCGATTGAGCCCAGGGCAAGAAAGGTCAGGATGCAGCTGAGGGTAATCTCCACAGGGCCCAAGGCTAGAGAGGAGGAGGAGGAGGCAGCCTCCAGTGAACTGAAGACCAGAGCTGAAGGGGAGAAGGTGCAGCCTTCCTCACCAGGGTCTAAACTGCCTTGTCTAGAATTAGCTTCCGGTTTAGGTTCCCATCCGTGTAGAAGAATGACTGGTTTGTGGTTTTGTTTTGTTTAGTTAAAGATTTATTTATTTGAAGGAGTTACAGAGAAAGAGGTAGAGACAGAGATCTTCCATCTGCTGGTTTGCTGCTCAGATGGCTGCAATGGCTGGAGCTGGGCCAGGCCAGGAGCCAGGAGCTTGATCCGGGTCTCCCACGTGGGTGGCAGGTCCCCAAATACTTGGGCCATCATCCACTGCTTTTCCCAGGCCGTTAACGGAACTGGATCAGAAGTGGAGCAGCCAAGCCAGGACACGAACTGGCACCCATATGATATGCCAGCATCACTGGTGGCTGCTTTACTGGCTATGCCACAGTGCTGGCCCCAGAATGACTGTTTTTTATACTTAAAAGTATCTAGCGTGTGGCCAGGAAGTGGTCACCCTGCTGCATGGATGGGAGCCCAGATCAGATAATCCTAGGTATGATAAGATCTTCTTGGACCAGGGTACAGACACCAAACAAGGTTTATACAGTTAATGAGACTGTGAATTAAGAGGCCCCAGCAGGGCTTATTCATTTTTCTGCCTCTGGTGCCAGATGCCACCCTCGCAGACATGGGCAACTGTGATTGTAGCAGCGTGTAATTAATGGTATACCCTAGTGCTACTCACATTTGTTTCCACCAAAGTGACACCATGAATAAAGCTAGGACATTAACAAAAAAGAAATGGATCCAAATAAAGACTCCAGGGACATCTGGCCCATGTTGGCCTCATACTTTGTCTTAGTGCCTCCCAAACTTCAGTTGTTAGAATCCTCTGGGGAAGCTGCTAAAAATCAGTTCTCCAGCCCCTCCTCTCAGACACACCACCTCAGTCGATCTGGGTTGGGCCCAGTCAGCTACATGGTTAACAAGTTCACCTGGTAATGGCCAGAGGGTAACAAACAGTGAATCTGATCTGGCCTCACCAGAGCTAACGGAAAAAATTAATGTAGTCATCATACGTGCTTCTACACATGTGACTCACTAAGGCAACAACTCCTCTTAAACAAAGTTCTGTGTGCTTAGTGACTCAGCCCCTGTGCTCCTCTGTCTCAGGCTCTTCACCCCTTTGCACCTCCTGACTGGTCAGACAGGGAGAGCAAGTGGGGAAGACTGTCAGGGTACAGTCAGCTGTCCTGGTGCACTGGGGAGTGAAGCAGGAGGAGACCCCGGAGCAAGAGGGCAGCCCAGACACTACCACTGGAGCTAAAGCACAGGGAAGGAGACTGACTTCTCACCTGGTCTGTCATCCCTGGCAGCGCCACAAGAGGCAGCCAGGATAAACACACATTTGTAAAAAACAAACAAACAAAAAAAACCAGCACATTGATTCCGGCTGCTCTTATTTCGGGGCACACTTCTCCCCCTCTGTTTCTGTGTGCTTTGTCTGAGGGGGCCCCTTTATCTCTGACCACAGTTTGGTGTCCTGGCTGGTGCAGGAGCCCCTCCCAGGGAGAGGCGAGGACGGGGCAGATTCTGATTGGCAGTTTCCTCTAACTGCTGTTCTTGGTGCTCTGTTCTTCTTCCTACGTGCAGGATCTTCAGGCTGTGGTCTCACTTCCACAGTGCAAACGCTAAGGAGAGAATTTCTCCACATCCATGGCCTGAAATCGCTGCTCTGCTTTCCGCTCGTGACCCTCCTGGAAGTTCACCCCCTTCCTTACTGTCCTGTTCTAACCCAGTCCCCCCTCCCAACCTTTGTTTTCTTAAAAGATTCATTTTTTTTTATTTGAAAGGCAGAATTAGAGAGAGAGAGAAGGAGAGAGAGAGAACGCTTTCATCCTCTTGTTCACTCCTCAAATAGCTGTAGCAGCTGGGACTGGGACAGGCCAAAGCCAGGAGCCAGGAGCTTCTTCCAGGTCTCCCGTGTGGGTGCTTAGGCCCAAGTATTTGGGTCATCTGCTGCTGCTTTCCCAGGTCAGTAGCAGGGAGCTGCATTGGAAGTGGAGCCGCTGGGACTCGACTGGCACCCATATGGGATGCCGGCACTGCAGGGAGCAGCTTAAGCTGCTACACCACAATGCCAGCCCCACAGTTTCCCCTTAATAGATATTATGGGACAAAAGAGTTCCATTTTTTTTTTTTTTGATATGCCTCAAAGTTCAATGTTCCTGCAAATCACACTGAAGTTTTCAATCTACTCATTTATTTACATTGTTCATTTCCAAAAGCAATTCACAGAATGTATCTTGTATGACAATTTCCCATAGAGCTGTTTTCATAATGCCTCCTGGGGACTACTATTCCTTCTAATATCTCATAGAAGACATGGAAAAGGGAAAGTTTCTGAAATGTCCTAAATTTGATTACATTCCCATGGTGATCCCACGGACACCACCGCTTGCTGCTCCTAGCTCCAACCAGCCCAGCAGCAGCAGGTGCTTCTCCTTATAGACCATCTGTCCCACACTCCCCTGTCTGGGTTGTCCAGGCCCGCCAATCTGCAGCCAGTGTAGGTTCCACGTAAATGGCGTATGCTTTCTTCCTCCAAGTTAAAAAAAAAATATATTTTTAATTTGAAAATCAGAGACACAGAAAGAGAAGCAGACAGATCTCTTGACTGCTGGTTTACTTCCCAGATGCTTACAACAGCCAATACTGGGCCAGGCCAAAGAGGGGAGCCAGGAACTCAACCCAGGTCTCCTAGTTGGGTGCAGAGCCACAGGTACTTTGGCCATCATCCGCTGACTGAGGATACATTTAGCAGAATGTTGGAACCAGAGCACAGCCTGTCGCTCCAGGGCGGGATGGAGGCGCTCCAAGGGGCATCTAAACCACTGCACTGAACACCCATTCCTCCTCCTTCACGTTTGGAGCATAAAGAGTGGACACCTTCTCAACTGCTATCCAGCCTTGCTGCTGATAGTTTTGGGAACTTGTCCCAAGGTCCAGTTTTTTTTGTTTTTTTGTTTGTTTGTTTGTTTGTTTTGCTATCATCTACAAGGGTTCAATAAATCCTTGTGTTTCAGAGTTCCCTCAAGAGTTTTGGTTTAATAATACTTTGGGAAATACTTGTCTGACCATCGCAAATACAATTATTCGTTTAGCAACTATCATTTAATTTGCAGTTCCCTGATTGTTAGCAAAGGCAAGCATCTTTTTGAGTATTTATTGACTGGAGTTTTTTCCTTCTATTAGTTGTTCATATATTTTATTCAACTTTTATTGGTTAATTTTTCTTATAGTGACTGCAGATGCTTTGTTGGTCAGAGATTTGAAAACATCTCCTGGTTTCTGTTTTGCTGTTTAACTTTGTTTGCAGTACTTTTAGTTTATATGGAAGTTCTGCTCTATGTAGTCAACCTTCATCACCATTTGAGATTTCTTTTGTTTTAAGAAATTATTCTTGGGAGCCAGCACTGTGGCATAGCTAGTAAAGCCATCACCTGCTGCACTGGCATCCCATATGGGTACCAGGTTGAGTACCCATATGGTACTGCTCAACTTCCAACCCAGCTCCCTGCAAATGCACCTGGGAAAGAAACAGAAGACGGCCCAAGTTCTTGGGCCCCTGCACCCACGTGGGAGACCCAGATGAAGTTCCTGGCTCCTGGATTCGGCCTGACTCAGAGCTGGCCATTGAGGCCACCTGTGGAGTAAACCAGAGGATGGAAGATCGATCTCTCTCTCTCTCTTTTTCCTGCCTTTCAAATAAATAAATAAATAAGTAGAAATTATTCTCTGTCCTCAATCATAAAGATATCCTTCCATATTTTCTTAGTGAAAGTGTTTGCATTTTACATTGAGGTATTTAGTCTGTCTGAATTAGAGCTACTTTGGAGCAATTTTTGAAATTATGTCACTCGGGACACACAAACCTTACATTGGAGTGACTGGGTTCCAGTTTCTTTTTTTTTTTTTTAAGATTTATTTATTTATTTGAAAGAGTTACACAGAGAAGGAGAGAGAGAGAGAGAGAGAGAGAGAGAGAGAGAGAGAGAGAGTTCTTCCATCCACTGGTTCACTCCCCAATTGGCCGTAACTGCCAGAGCTGTGCTGATCTGAAGCCTGGAGCCAGGACCTTCCTCTGGGTCTCCCACATGGGTGCAGGGGCCCAAGGACTTGGGCCATCTTTCACTGCTTTCCCAGGCCATAGCAGAGAGCTGGATTGGAAGTGGAGCAGCTGGGACTCAAAGCAGCACTCTGATATGGGATGCTGGTGTCCCAAGCAGCAGCTTAACCTGATGTACCACAATGTCCCTACCCCAGGCCAAGTCTGTCCTGTCCCACCACCATGGGGAGCATCCTTTCATGTGTCAAGTCCCCAAGTAGGAACGCTCTGAGCCCTCTGTTATGCTCTCTGTTCTTTCAGGTCCTTGCCATTATCACCTCATTGCTTTCATTATGACTGCCTTGTAGTGAACCTTAATCTCTGACAAGACAACATTCCTCCTTCCCCCTTTTCAAAATTGTCTTGGTTTTTCTTGGACCCGCTATTTACTTGCATATAATTGGATCAGTCCATTAAAAAAAAAAAATCCTGTAAGGTGTGTAATTGCAATCACAGGCATCTCAAAAACTGTTTATTAAAAGATTCCGTAGTTCCTCTAGAATAACTCTTTCTGAAGTAGCATTTAATTTAAGGACCAACAGAATTTGTAAATGAAGCAAGGAGGGAATTTTCCTGTAAATCCTCCATCCACTTCCTGGTTCTCCTGCTTCTGACTGTGACGTCACCACTGCCCAGCACCCGCCCTGGCTGTGTCTGGATATTCACTACATCTCCTGCTCTTTGGATTACCTGTGTGTCTTCTGGTCCTCCCCTTCCTTTCCTGTCTCTCCCCTGGCACTACCCATTTTCCATCTGCTGGGTCTGGTCACTAACCTCTAATTTACGTGCCTGCTTCTTAAGGCGGTCCCTCCGGATTACTCATTAATGGTCCTGAAGCATTCTTTAAACCAGAGCTCCTCCCCGCCTCAGCCCTCACAGCTCCCACAGCCTTCTGTCTGCAGGATAAAGTACAACTCTGTGCCTGACATTCTTCAGGCACGCCTTGCCTGCCCAGCCCTCCCATGCTCCTCTTCCAGTAACTTTGAATCCTACCAGATCCAGCTACCCAGCGTCAGGGGACCTCACCTGATGGTTTTGTCACCACCCCTACCCCAGGAGTATGCACCACCTGCCAATCTTACTCCCTCTACCTGTATCATGGCAGCTTGCTTGACTGGCAGTCCTATAGTGCTTTCTTCTCTGGTAGTCCTTGGTGTTTCTGTTTGCACATTCTCCATGTAACAAAGCAATGGAAGGACCACTTCCGTGGTGTCAGGCAAAGGTTCTCAACTTCAGCACTGTTGACACTTTGGGCACTGCAGGAGGTGTAGCAGCCTCACTGTTGCAACTAGAACAGTCTCTAAACATTGCCAAGTGTCCCCTGGGCTTAGAACTCCTGGTGGAAGGGAAGACTTGGACCACCAGCTGCAGTGTGGCAGCATCCACTGGCACTACCACAGAGAGGCTACCAGGCGTCCCTGGACACTCCGGCAACTGGCAATCACTCTGATTCCGAGCATCTGGAATGAAGCTGTAGCTAAGCCAAGGACAGGCCCCCACCTGCCTGCTAACGTGAACGTACAGCATCATCTTGCTCAGATAGAGTCTACGCTGTGAGGTGAGCACGTGTGGAAGGAAACTGCGGAGAGAGCATTAAGTGCACCCTAGAGACGTGGCCTCCTGTTCAGCACTCAGAGGAGGTTAATCATGCAGCAGGAAAACAAACAAAAGGCGGATGTGAGCCATACTGGCTAGAAAGATGCTAGGGCCATTTGAGTCTCAATGATTTCGGTGTCCAGGGAAAATGCTGGGTCCCATCCTATACCTTTGACTTTGAGATCCGGTTCTCTAACAGGATCTAGTCCAACCCTGTGACACTTTCACAGGTTCACCCAAGTTTAAAGCACATCACTCCCAATAAGCAGCCCCTAGAATGCCATGGGCTGATTCCCCAGGAGGATGTGATGCAGGTCTCTTGGGGATTCTGTGGGGCTTGGACCATTTGGGCACCATCTTGAGTCTCTGGAATCTGAAAAATGTTCCAGGTCCCTGTGTCCCCAGTTTGAATAAACTTTGAGGCTGTGACTCATGGTGGTCCAACCTGCAGACTTATCTCCTGGGATAGCTTGTCATCCCCCCACCCCCCACCCCCGCCTTAGGCCCACTGACTCCCTAAAGAGTCGCTCTTCTCCGAGACTTTGAGCACAGTGGCCGGCCAGCCTCCCAGGCTGTCCCGTTGGTGAGCTCAGGCTCACCTCTCCTCCGCTCCCCCAGCTGTCCTGACTTCCCTCTGGGCTGGGCATCTCCTTTCAGGTCCCTCTGGGGAGGCACCCTGACTCACCTCTCAGGAGCTGGGCTGCAGTGGGCGGGTAAGAAAAGCAGTCAGAAGGGATATTGTAATTGGTTTTCAGTACCTCCAGAAGGTCAGCTGTGTACCTGGAGAGACATCAGAGTGAAGGGACGGTAGTAGATTGGACCCTGGTTCCCTAATATTCCCTCAACACTCCTGGGTACAAGGATGTTACCCATTCCCCACCCCCACCCCTGCCCTTGGCCCCACTAGTGCGTAAGGCTCTCCAATAGCCAAGGACATGTCTGGCTGCAATGCCCAAAGAGCCCCCAGCCAATTCTTCCCGCTCATCAGGGCAGCAGCCCAAGCATGGACCAGGGTGCAAGAACAGGGTTCCAGAGGAAAAGCACTCCCTTAGCAGCAGGGTTGGGTCCCCTGCCAGCCAGGGCCTCTGCATTATCTCCAGGAATGCCTCCCACAGCTCCTACCCCTGAGATCTCTCTCTGCCCAGGTTGAGGGCAAAGCCCAGGCCCTGAATGGCCTGCCACACACTAGCCTGACCCCACAGTGTCTCTGCGGACCTGGAGGCCAGCCAGACCTTTGTCAGTCCTGTCTCATTCTGGGTGCTGAGAGCCAAAGGGCTCTGGGACGGAGACAGGGAGGGAGGGACGTTGGGAGGCCAGAGCAATAGGGGCTATCGTTGCTTAGCAACTGGCTCCCAGCCCAGGGCCTGCCGCCATCACTTACCTGGGGTCAAGCTTTATCTGAGTCCTGCCCAGCTCCATCTCTCTTTCCCTCCAGCTGTCCCAGAAGGCACCAAAGGGTGAAGGGAGCAGGCAGGGTGGGCAGGTGGAGGCACTGAGGGAGGCTCCTGCCCAGCACTGCCGCTGCTGGCCTTTGCCAGAGGACTGGGAATGGCTTGGTCTTCCCTCTTCTGGCTCTCTCGCTCCTCCAGCCTCTCTTGCCAACCTTCTATCTCAGAGTTCACCCTGGAGGAATTTGACCTTTCTAGGCTGGCTGAGTTCCCCGGTTCCTGACTCCTCCCTGTTGAGGGTGTGACTCCTCCCATCTTTTCCAGATGAACGCCTTTGGCCACGCCTTGCCCCTGGCCTTCCTCCATCCTCAGTATCTGCCTTTGGGGTTCAAGACAAAGCTCCTCCTATCTGGAGTCAGGGTGTGGACAAAGCCCTTGCTCCCCACTGCAGTGTCCCCTGGTCAACAATCCCTGGGGAACCTGACTGGAATTCAGGCTCTGGACCCCTGGAGATGGAAGAAGCAGGACTGAGGCCTTGGCTGTGTCTGGTGTAGCTGGCTTGTATGTGGGATGGAAAAGCCAGATGAGGTCCACGTGAGCTGCCTAAACTTAAGCCCATCATATTTTTAAAAATAGATTTTATTTATTTAAAATGCATAGTGACACACACAGAGATAGAGGAGAGAAAGAGATTTTTCCTTCTGTTGGTTCATTCCCCAAGTGACCACAATAGTTGGGGCTGAGCCAGGCTGAAACTAGAAGCCAGGAACCCCGTCTGAGGCTCCCATGTGGTGGCAGGGGGTCAAACCCTTGAGCCATCCTCTGCTGCTTTCCCTGGCACATTAGCAGGGAGCTGGATTGAAAGTGGAGCAGCCAGCACTCAACTGACACTCTGAGACGGGATGCCAGGGTCGCAGGTTGTAGCTTACCCCAGTTTGCCACAGCGCCAGCCCCAGCCTGTCATATATGTCTTCATGAGAGATTTGCCCAGCCAATAGCCAGGCCTGAGTTCACAGCGAAGTGGAAGCTGGATTTAAGAGTTAGCTTCCATAGCCTCGGCAACTCATGACTAGAGCCTAGGGAGATTACTGACGTCATAAACAAGAGTGTCAAATTGTTAAGTCAGCAACAGGAGTCACTGTGTACTTACGTCCCATGTGGGATCTGTCCTTAATGGGTTGTCCAATGTGAAGTAATAATACAGCTAGTACTGAAACAGTATTTTTATACTTTGTGTTTATGTGTGGGTGCAAACAGATGAAATCTTTACTTAGTATATACTGAATCGATCTTCTGTATATAAAGACAATTGAAAATGAAAAAAAAAAAACATTGGTGTTAAATTGGAAATTACATAGAAAACTAATCAATCTTTTTAAAAAAATATCATGCAGGATCTCTGTCATTAATGTGCTGTACACTGTTATTTAATGCTATAACTAGTACTCCAACAGTATTTTTTCACTTTGTGTTGCTATGTGAGGGCAAACTGTTGAAATCTTTATATATACTAAACTGATTTTCTGTATATAAAAAAATAAATAAATAAAAATAATGGGAGTTAAAAAACGCTGGAATATAAAAAAAAAAAGAATTAGAGTTATGGGGTGAAACTTCTGGGCATTTGGACAAGGTTTGGAAAACTGCCAAATTAGATGCCTATCAATTGCCTTATTGGCTGGTGTTTTCTCCTTTTTCTCTCCAAATGGATTTAAAACTCTTTGAAACTGGTCCCCAGTAGCTGGGCCACTGCTAAGGTGCTGTGGATTAAACCACGGCCCACAGCACCAGCATCTCATATGGGTGCCTGTGTGAGTCCCTGCTGCTCCACTTCCGATCCAGCTCCCTGCTAATGCACCTGGAAAAGCAGCAGATGCTGGCCCAAGACCCTGGGCCACTGCACCCACGTAGGAGACCTGGAAGAAGCTCCTGGCTCCCAGCTTCAGCCTGCCCCACCCCCAGTTGTTGTGGCCATTTGGGGTGTGGCCTAGAGGATGGAAGATCGATCTCTCTCTCTCTCTCTCTCTCTCTGTAGCTCTTTCAAATAAATAAATAAATCTTAAAAAAAAAAAAAAAAACCCACAGCCCACACACTTCTTAGAATTAGGTTTCCTGACTGACAAAACAATAGCATCTGAGCAGCAGTAGCAGCTAATGCCTCCTGCGCACAAGTGCTGTAGGAAGTGCCGGGTGCTCCTTATCTCATTGAAACCTTACAACTACTCGCATGAGTCAAGGACTATCAATACTCCCATTTTATAGATAAGAAAATGGAGGCCCAGAAAGGTTAAGAAACCAGGTTAGACAGAGAGCTATGGGGGTGTGGAGAGGGGCAAGAGGGACCTGAGGGAGGGGCTCTGTTGGGTTCAGGTGAAGACTTGAGATGGTGAGAAGAGGGCCCATAAGAGGGTCCATCTGGGAAGGTGCAGGAAGCAGTCACTGGAGTGAGCAGGAGAACTCCCTGCTCCTGTCCCCAACACCTCAGAATATCTCCCAAGGGTCAAGCGGAGCCCACCTCCTGTTAACCTTGCTCCCAAAGCACAGCTCTTAGGACAGGCAGGGTGGTGGCCCAGAAGTCGCAGGGCTGATGACCCCTTGAAGTGCAGGTAAGGACAGGAGGAGGAAGGCAGGGGCACTGCCCGGCAGAGGGTCAATAGCCTCAACCCCTCCCTGCCAGACACAGGCTGACTCAGCCTCCTCAAAGCACTTGTACGGACCGTCCCCCGGGTCATTCCTCTCTAGCCCAGTGAGAGGCCTTGAGCTTAATTGCCCAAAGCCCTGAACTCTAGACTTCCTGAGAGCAGCTAACGCGTGCTGAGGATATCCTGTGAAACTTCACCATGGAAGTAGGCGCTAGGGAAGGAGAGGAGGGAGGTGGGGGACCTCAGAGGGCTGAGACTCCGTGCTCTGTACCTGGGTGGCAGAGGCTAGGAGACCCCAGGGGACCGGCCCCTCCTGGCATGGACACTGATAGGGAGGCGGAAATAACAAGGTGTCAGCTAGAGGGAGGCTTTGGCACTGATAGGTGCCTCTGCCCCACCCAAGGTCCCTAAATGGCTGTCTTGGTGGCCCCGGGGACTACAGCAGGTGCTGTCCTGCCCCACGGCCAGCCTTGCACAGAAGGGGCGTGGCCAGAGGAGCTGGGCCCAGCAGTCAGGTTCCCTGCAGCTTTGAACTGCTTGCCGTCAGATGCTGATGTTTAGAACCAAGAAGAATCACACTTCCTGTCAGCTTTTTGGCCCAGGTCTTCCCACACAAGTATGTGATGACACAGTATGATACTGGGGCTGGGGCACAGTGGGTCTGCAGGCTGTATAAGGCTCTCAAGATCACGGGTCTGGCCCTGCCGAGGCAACCACAGGCAGAACTTGAAATTTAATGTCTATAGCAGGCTAATGTTCAAGTTGATAATTGTGTGTGGCCCGAAAATGATGTTGTAAATATATAAATGACCCTTGGCAGAAAAAAGGTTCCCCATCCCATAGGCCATCCCAACCCTCATATAAGGGTTGTTTTTGAAAAATCAAAAAGTAAAATGATGGGGCCGACACCGTGGCACAGCAGGTTAAAGCCCGGCCTGCAGTGCCAGCATCCTGTATGGGCACCAGTTCATGTTCTGGCTGCTCCACTTCTGATCCTGATCCCTGCTAATGCAGCCGGGAAAGCAGCAGAGGATGGCCCAAGTCCTTGGGCCCCTGCACCCACATGGGAGACCTGGAAGAAGCTCCTGGCTCCTGGGTTCAGCCTGGCCCAACCCTGGTCATTAGGCCATCTGGGGAGTGAACCAGCAGATGGAAGATCTCTCTCTCTGTCTCTACCTCTCTCTGTAAATCTGCCTTTCAAATAAAATAAAAATAAATCTCAAAAAAAGGAAAAAACAGTATCCATTCTTCAAAAATAAAATTAGGAGGTTTTATCAATTTTCCTCATCTCTTCAATCTCTTGATGTTCTTTCTCTCTCATAAAAATAACTTACTGAGATAAAATTCACTTCACATGAAAGTCACCATTAATCTAAGTGCCAGTGTTTCCATCACCCTACAAAGAAACTTCTCATCTCCAAATCCCTCCTTCCGCCCATTCCCTGGCAACCACTAGTGTGCTTTCTGTCTCTACGGAGTTGCTTATTCTGGACATTTCATGGATGTGGAACCATACGTGTGTGGCCTTATGAGCCTGATTTCTCTTGTTTAGCATGGTTTCAAGGTTTATTCATTTCTCAGTATAGTCACATTTATCAGCACTTCATGATTCATGATTTATCAGTACTAATCATTTCTTTAAAATATTTATTTATTTGAAAGCCAGAATTACACAAAGAGAAAAGGAGAGGCAGAGAGAGAGAGAGAGAGAGAGAGAGAGAGAGAACCTTCCACCCGCTGGTTCATTCCCCAAATGGCCACAATGATTGGAGCTGTGCCGATCCGAAGCCAGGAGCCAGGAGCTTCCTCTGGGTCTCCCACATGGGTGCAGGGGCCCAAGGACCTGGGCCATCCTCCACTGCCTTCCCAGGCCATAGCAGAGAGCTGGATTGGAAGTGGAGCAGCCTGGACTCGAACTGGTGCCCATATGGGATGCCAGCACTGCAGGTGGCGGCTTAACCCATAAGCCACAGAGCCAGCCCCCACCTGTTTCTATTTTCTTTGGAGAACTGTGCATTTAAATCTCTTGGCCACTTAAAAATTGTGCTGTTGTTAGGAGAGATGGCTGGAATAGAAGCTCATGTCTTCACACAAGAAAAAATTCAGGCGTGAGACAGAGGAGTGATAAGCAAGGCAGCAAGGCTTCATGTGGCAGGGCTTCGGTCAGAATGCATGGGCACCTCTCCAGATGGAGGTGAGAGGCCGCGCCCAGCCATTCAGCTGGGTGGGGTAAGCAAGCTTGCACAGTTCAGTGGAGAGACTACACCTGACGGGCCAGGCAGGTGTCTCCAGAAAGAGCTGAGAGTGCAGTCTGCTTTCAGACTGGGGCTTATAAGGAAATGGGGTCCAATTCTTCCCTCCCACTCCCCACTGCCGCCAACCCCGCAGCCCCTGCCCCTCCAGCCTCTTCTCCAGGACAAAGAGTCCACTGAGTGTGAAACAGGTAAAATTCCTCCCAAGCTTTTATTGCCCGATATTTGGTGCTGGGCAGAGAGGATTCTCCTGGGGTGCTTTTCCTGGAGGCTGCTTCCTTCATTTTCACAAGTGCTCTGTTTTCCTTAGGTCCCTCTCATACACACAGGCTAATTTCTAACTTCCTGTCTAACCCTGATGCCATTACAACTGGGTCTGGCCTGCTCAAGGAGGGTCAACCAATTCCCCAGAGACAAGAGGCTTTGTGACAAAGCAGATAAAGCCTCTACCTACAATGCCAGCATCCCATCCAGCTCCTTGCTGATGCACTTGGGAAGGCAGGGGAGGATGGCCCACATCCTTGGGTCCCTGCACCCACTGGGAGACCCAGAAGAAGATCCTGGCTCCTGCCCTGGACATTATGGCCACTTGGGGAGTGAACCAGCAGATGGAAGCTGTCTCTCCCTGTCTCTTTCTTTCTCTATAACTTGCCTTTCAAATATTTTTTTTTGACAGGCAGAGTTAGACAGTGAGAGAAAGAGACAGAGGGAAAGGTCTTCCTTCCATTGGTTCACCCTCCAAATGGCCGCTACGGCCAGCGTGCTGCACTGATCCGAAGCCCGGAGCCAGATGCTTCCTCCTGGTCTCCCACGCAGGTGCAGGGGCCCAAGCACTTGGGCCATTCTCCACTGCCTTCCTGGGCCACAGCCGAGAGCTGGACTGGAAGAGGAGCAACTGGGACTAGAACCCAGAGTGCCAGCGCCGCAGGTGGAGGAATTAAAAAAGAAAAAAAAAAAAGTTGGTGCAAGGGAACAGGGTTATTCAAGAGGCCAGCATCTTGGCAGTTTCAGTCTCAGGCTCAGAAATGCTTCTCTCAATTTGCAAGTTAGCAAGAAGACGTTTAAGGGAGAAATGGGAGTTGGGGGCGGTGAGGGAAGATTGTCAGGTTCCTAGGGTGGGTTCCGGTGGTGAACCTTGGTGGCGGCTTCTTGGATATCAAGCATGGGTGTGTTTGGCTGGTGGTCCTAAATTCCTTCCTTGCATGAGGTTAGCCGACAAAGCTCCTAAGCCAGCACCTGGTGAGCATTGAGCAGTCACAAAGTTAGCAGTTAGCTCTTGGTTGGAAAGGGAAAGGGAAAGAAGATGTAGTCAGGACGGTGGCAGTGTTACCGATCCCTTTATTGTTGAGTGGGGAAAATTCTTGGTGTATTCTGGAGAGTGGTCCTTTATCAGACATGATTTGCCAATGTTTTCTCTCATTACGTGGGTTGTTTATGACTTTTGTTGTCTGAAAGAATGAGTTTTTGGGAATATCAAGGCTAAAGTGTATTCAGCTAGTTATGCTGGGGATTTAAATCTGGAAATAACAAGTCAGTGGCCCTAGTTGGCTGTTCAAACCGAACCAGTTTGATTACAAGTTTTATTCTTTTCTTACAGGGTGAGTTCACGCATGGACTCAGGTGAAACAATACAGATTTACTTATGGTTATCCATCACATTGGACACTGAAGACTGCCTGGTAATAGTTAGCAGACTTGATTAAGGAGGAGCCATATACTCTCTCATGCCTTGTTATCTATCTGTAGGACTTTAAGCTCATCTTTTTTTTTTTTTAAAGATTTATCTATTTATTTGAAAGGCAGAGTTACAGGGAGGCAGAGACAGAGAGAAAGAGGTCTTCCATCTGCTGGTTCACTTTTCAAATGGCTGCAACTGCTGGAGCTGGGCTGATCCGAAGCCAGGAGCCAGGAGCTTCTTCCGAGTCTCTCACATGGGTGCAGGGGCCCAAGGACTTGGGCCATCTTCTACTGTTTTCCCAGGTGATAGCAGAGAGCTGGATAGGAAGTGGAGCAGCTGTGACTTGAACTGGCGCCCATATGGGATGCCGGCACTGCAGGCAGCTACTTTACCCAGTACACCACAGTGCCAGCCCCAAAATATCTGTTTTAAAAAAATTATTTACATATTTGTTATTTGAGAGACAGAGAGAAAAATGGAAAGATAAAAGTGTGTGAGGGGGCTGGTACTGTGGCGTACCAGGTAAAACCACCACATACAGTGCCGGCATCCCATATGGGCAATGATTCGAGTCCCAGGTGCTCCACTTCCAATCCAGCTCTCTGCTATGGCCTGGGAAAGCAGCAGAAGATGGCCCAAGTCCTTGGGCCCCTGTACCCACATGGGAGACTGGGAAGAATCTCCTGGCTCCTGGCTTCGGATCAGCATGGCTCCGGCCATTGTGGCCAATTGGGGAGTGAACCAGTGGGTGGAAGACCTCTCTCTCTCTCTCTTTCTCTCTCTCTGCCTCTCTGTAACTCTGCCTTTCAAATAAATAAAACAAACAAAAAAAAAGTGTATGTGTGTGTGTGAGAGAGAGAGAGAGAGAGAGAGAATTTTCACATCTGCTGGTTTACTCCCTAAATGGCTGTTAGGGCTGAGGCTAGGCTAAGGCTAAAGCTTGGAGCTGAGAACTCAATCCACATGGGTAGCAGGAACTCAGTGTACATTAGCAGGAAACTAGAGTCAGGTATTGGAGGCAGCTATCTAACCCAGTCACTCTGATATGGCACATGGGTGTCTTATTTATTTATTTGTTTGAGATTGTTGATTTAGACCAGTCAGTTTCTGTGTGTGTATGTGTGTGCGTGTGTGTGTGTGTTTGACAGAGTTAGACCGTGAGAGAGAGACAGAAAGGTTTTCCTTCCGTTGGTTCACCCTCCAAATGGCCGCCATAGCCGGTGATGCGCCGATCTGAAGCCAGGAGCCAGGTGCTTCTTCCCGGTCTCCCATGAGGATGCAGGGCCCAAGCACTTGGGCCATCCTCCACTGCATTCCCTGGCCACAGCAGAGAGCTGGACTGGAAGAGGGGCAACTTGGACAGAATCCGGCGCCCCACCGGGACTAGAACAGGGCGCCCATATGGGATGCTGGCGCCGCAGGTGGAGGATTAACCAAGTGAGCCATGGCGCCGGCTCTCTGTTTTTTTTTTTTTTTTTTAAGATTTTATACATTTAATTAATAAGGCAGAGTTACAGAGACAGAGAGGGAAAGAGAGAAAGAGGGATCTTCCATCTGCTGATTCACTCCCCAAGTGGCTGCAATGGCTGGAGCTGGGCCAATCCAAAGCCAAGAGCCAGGAGCTTCCTCTGGGCCTCCCACGTGGGTGCAAGGGTCCAATCATTTGGGCCATCTTCTACTGTTTTCCCAGCTAGGACTTGAAACAGAGCCCATATGGGATGCTGGCACTGCAGGCAGCAGCTTTACCTGCTACGCCACAGCGCCGGCCCCGAAAAGAAAATTCTTTCCCTCATTGAATGGCTGGCACACTTCTTGAAAATAAATTGACCAGGGTCCGGCGCTGTGGCACAGCGGGTTAACACCCTGACCTGAAGCACTGGCATCCCATATGGGCACCCGTTTGAGACTCGACTGCTCTGCTTCCAATCCAGCTCTCTGCTATGGCCTGGGAAAGCAGTCAAAGATGGCCCTAGTCCTTGGGCCCCTGTACCCACATGGGAGACCTGGAAGAAGCTCCTGGCTCCTGGCTTTGGATTAGCTCAGCTCTGGCTGTTGTGGCCATTTGGGGAGTGAACCAGTGGATGGAAGACCTCTCTCTCTCTCTCTCTGTAACTCTTTCAAATAACTAAGCAAATCTTTAAAAGAAAGAGAGAGAGAGAGAGAGAGAGAGAGAAAAGAGAAAGAGAGAGAAAGGAAGGCAGGAAGGCAGGAAGGCAGGAAGGCAGGAAGGAAGGAGGGAGGCAGCTACGGAAAATATTCAAAAGAAAAAAAAAAAGAAAGAAAATAAATTGACCACAGATAATAGGGTTTTTTTCTGGACCCTGAATTTTATTCTGTGAATCTATGTGTCTGTCTTTAGGCCAATACCATATTATTTGATAATTGTAGGCTTGCAGTAATTTTTGAAATTGGACAGTGTAAGCCCTCAAATTTTTTATTTTTCAAGATTGCTTTGGCTATTTAGGGTCCCTTGCATTTACATATAATTTTTTTTTTTTGTAGTGGGAGGTAAAATAGCAAGGTTTATTAGGGAAGGGACATCCGTAAGAACAATGGGCACCTCTCCAGACAGAACCTGAGAGAGAGTGCCCAGTCGCTCAGACTGGGGGGAAGAGCGAGGTTACATGGTTGAGTGGAGAGAGTACACCTGGCCAGGCCAGGCGGGCCGCTCAGCAGAGAGGCAGAGGGCTAAGCACGCAGTCCAGTTGAGGCCGGGGGTTTTTAAGGGGATGGGTCTTGCCTCCCCACCTCTGCTCCTCTTGGAACAAAGGACTTTTTGGATGTAAATAGAAAAACTTTTATCTGAGTTTTCCCCCTGAAGTTATCAGACAGGGGGAAGCCTGGCTGGCGCTGCCCCAGTTAGAGGAAGGATGGGCAGGACCCCCTGGAGGATCAAGATCCGGAGCAGGATATTTGAAATGCAGGTACTGGGCTGTACCTGGAAGATTATCAGGCAGAAGAGGCGGGGACTCCCACCTGGCAGGTTATTGGGTAGAAGGTACAAGGCAGGAGGCAAATACTGGGCTGCCCCTGGCAGGTAATCGGGATGACTTTGAGATGCATATGCTGGACCTAGATGTCAACTCTTTAGGCCTTTGTCACACACACATAAGCTCATATCTGACTTCCTACCTAACATTCCCCCCTCAAAAGGGAATACCCAAAATTCTTCTTTGGGATAATGGATGGAGTTCCGTTCTCTGTAGCCTCTTCAAAGCTGACATATGGCCGTCGAGAAGGATATGGGTATTTCCTCTTGCTCTCTGTCCTATAGTGTGCGACAATGGCCTTGGAAAGACTGTCCTGCTTGGTCCAGAGGGCTGCTCAGGTCGTCCAATGGAATGGGCTGGAAGCCTTGTCTGATGACCATTTGGAGTTTGACAGCTTTTATTCTGTTAGAGACAAAACGAACAAGGGCATTAAAAACACACAGTCCAAAGAGAAGCAGCAAGATTACCGAAGTTATTGGGTCAAGGAGAGGAAATAGCCAAGGTCCATGACCAGATGTCAGGCCAGAAATCCCAGCCCTGCTTGGCCTGGTCCTGGAGGTGCTTGGCTTTGTCCAGGAAAGTACAGCATTTACACATAATTTCAAGAATGAGCTTCTCCATTTTGGTGGGAAAAGCCAGTTGGTAATTGAATAGGAATTGTACTGAATCTGTTTGAAGAGTAGTGCCATCTTATCAATATCATCTTCCAATTCATGGACATGTAATGCCTTTTTATTTATTTAAGTCTTCTTTATTTCAACAATGGTTTGTAGTTAGCCGTGTACAAGTTTCATACTTCCTTAAATTTATTCCTAAGTATTTAAACCTTTTTCATGTAATTGTGAGTAGAAATACTTTCATAAATTCCTTTTGTGTAATTTCTATCTGGTGTGTAGAAGTGCAACCAGTCTTGTATTGGATCTTGTATCCTGCTCTCTTATCAGCTATAGTTGTGTGTGTGTGTATGTGTGTGTTCTTTAGGGCTTTCTATAGATAAGATCATGTTGCCTGCAAACAGAGATTGTCATACCTCTTCCTTTTTAAGATTTACTTATTTGAGGGACCAGTGCTATGGCAGAGTAGGTTAAGCATCTGCCCTCAGCACTGGCTTCCCATATGGGCACCAGTTCAAGTCCAGCTATTCCACTTCTGATCCAGCTGCCTGCTGAAGGTCTGGGAAAGCAATAGAAGATAGACCAAATGCTTGGGCACTTGCACCCAAGCTGGCGACCCAGAAGAAGCTCCTGGGTCCTGGGTCCTGGCTCGGCCCAATTCTGGCAGTTTCGGCTATTTGGGGAGTGAACCAGTAGGTGGAAGACCTCTCTCTCCATCTCGCCCTGTCTCTCTCCCTCTCTCTGTCTGTAACTCTGCCCCTCAAGTAAATAAAATAAATATTTTTTCTCAAAAAAAAAAAAAGATTTATTTATTTTAAAGTCAGAGAGAGAGAGAATCTTCCATCTACTGGTTTACTCCCTAAATGGTTGCAGTGGCTGGGCTGGGTAAAGCTGAAGCCAGGATCTAGGAATTCCTTCCAGGTCATCCACATGGGTGGCAGGGGTCCAAGCACTGGAACCATTTTCCCAAGCACATTTGTGAGGATCTGGGTTGTAAGTGGAGCACCTTAAACTTGAACCAGTGCCCATATAGGTGCCAGCCCCAAAGTGGATGCTTTTTTATCTTTTTCTTATCTAAGTGCTGGGCCTACAGCTGTCAGTGTACTGTTGAAGTGTCAAAAGCAGACATACTTGTCTAATTCCTAGTCTTACAGAGAAAGCTTTCAGTCGTCCGCCGTTAACTATGACGTTAGCTGTGGGTTTTCACAAATGCCCTTATCGTGTTGAGGAAGCTTCCTTCTGTTCTCGTCTGCAGAGGGTTCCTTTTTGTAGATATCAGGGAGGAGTGGGAGGTTTTGTCCAGTGCTTGTACTGCACTAAGATGATCGTGTGGTCTTTTTTTGTTTTTGTTTTTGACAGGCAGAGTGGACAGTGAGAGACAGAGAGAAAGGTCTTCCTTTTGCCGTTGGTTCACCCTCCAATGGCCGCCGCGGTAGGCGCGCTGCGGCCAGCGCACTGTGCTGTTCCAATGGCAGGAGTCAGGTGCTTTTCCTGGTCTCCCATGGGGTGCAGGGCCCAAGCACTTGGGCCATCCTCCACTGCACTCCCGGGCCACAGCAGAGAGCTGGCCTGGAAGAGGGGCAACCGGGACAGGATCGGTGCCCTGACCGGGACTAGAACCTGGTGTGCCGGCGCCGCAAGGCGGAGGATTAGCCTAGTGAGCCGCGGCGCCAGCCTGATCGTGTGGTCTTTTGCCTTCACTCTAGTAGTGTGCTGTGTCGAACCACTCTTGCGTTCCTGAGACAAATTCTACCTGGCCATGGTGTGTGATCCTTTACCACAATGCCAGGTTCTGCTTGTGGGTATTTTGCACCTATATGAAGAAAGGATATGGACCTGTAGTTTTTTGCTTGTGAGGTCTTTGTCTTTGCTATCAGGGTAATATTGGCCTCTTAGGATGAGCTGGGAGTTGTTCTTTCCTCTCCTATTTCTTGGAAGAGTTTGAGAAGGAGTAGTGTTCATTCTTTCTTAAATGTTTGATAAAATTTACCAGGGAAGGCAGAGGTCTCTTTTAAGAGCCTACTATGTTGTCAACCTTGCTGATTTTCCCTTCTTCAATTTTTAAATGTTTTATTTATTTTTAATAAGGTTTATTTATTTATTTGAAAGGCAGAGTTACACAGAGAGAGGAGAGGTATAGAGAGAGAGAGAGAGAGAGAGAGGTCTTCCACCCACTGGTTCACTCCCCAAATGGCCGCCACGGCTGGAGCTGTGCCGATCCAAAGCCAGGAGCCAGGAGCTTCTTCCCAGTTTCCCATGAGGGCGCAGGGGCCCAAGGAGTTGGGCCATCCTCCACTGCCTTCCCAGGCCATAGCAGAGAGCCGGATCGGAAGTGGAGCAGCTGGAACTCGAACTAGTGCCCATATGGGATGCCGGCGCTTCAGGCCAGGGCATTAACCCACTGCGCCGGCCCTGCAATTTTTAAATGTTTTAGACTAGATCCTTATTAGTGATGACTTTTGGAGTGATTTAAATGTTATTCTAATATCATTTCTATTGATAGCATCAAATTCTGCTTTGTGAGATTTTTAATTTTGTGTTGCAATAAATTGCCGTTGTAAAGATATTTTATATTGCAACTGAGATGGGAAAGGAAGATGCTAGTTTTAGATGAAAGGAAATAGTTGAGCGGGGACTTTTTCTTAGATGAGTTCATTAGTTAAGATTTTTATTCAGATGATCACAACTAAGCATTCAAACAGTGCTCTCTGCTTGAAAACTGTGAAAAGATAAAAATACATGGGGGCCAGTGCTGTGGCGCAGTAAGTTAAACCTCCACCCGCGGCATCGGCATCCCATATGGGCATGGGTTCTAGTCCCGGCTATTCCTCTTCCAATCCAGCTCTCTGCTATGGCCTGGGAAAGCAGTAGAAGATGGCCCAAGTTCTTGGGCCCCTGCACCTGTGTGGGAGACCAGGAGGAAGCTCCTGGCTCCTGGCTTCGGATTGGCACAGTTCCGGCTGTTGTGGCCATTTGGAAAGCGAACCAAAGGAAGGAAGACCTTTCTCTGTCTCTCCCTCTCACTGTCTGTAACTCTACCTCTCAAATAAAATAAATAAAATCTTCAAAAAAAAAAAAAGATAAAAATACGTGGTGCTAAAATAGATTGAAACAGAAGTCCCCAAACATGCTGTAGACATGAACTTGCAAGATATTTATTGGGGAGTGATTTGGGGATCAGTACCTGTGGAAGGGAAAGGAAGGCAGGAATGCAGGTGTGAGCAGATGCTGTCGGGACCTCCCATCGCCTGCCTCTCTGGGTGCCTCCCCGCACACCCTGCAGAACAAACCACTTTTGCAATTAGCATTGATTAAAATGGTTTTTATCTTACAACTTTTTAAGCACTTTGCCACATTCACTACAAATGTAGACACTTCATACATACACACATATGCTACCTTTTCTTGAAAAGAAAGATTTTAACAATGCAGAGTGAGGGGTTCATGACAACGATCATCCCATGGCGAAGGAAGAGTGTGTTGTTTACACGGCATGCCTCAGTGAAGCACGGTTTATAAACGCATACCCTATGCTAGGACAGCCACGCAGTGTTTATATGCTCGCTCTGTATATTAACTTCTATACATAGGAGAAAACACATGGCATTTGTCTTTCTGGATCTGGCTTATTTCACTTAGCATAATGTCCAGTTTCATCCATTTCACTGCAAATGTTATGATTTCTTTCTTTTTATGGCTGAGTAGTATTCTGTTGTATGTATGTACCACGATTTCTTTATCCAGTCATCAGTTGGTAGACATCTAGGATGACTCCATACGTTAGCCATTGTGAATTGAGCTGTCATAAACGTGGATGTGCAAGTATCTCTCTCTTGTGCTGACTTCCTCTCATTTGGCTATATATCCCCTATGGATCACACAGTAGATCTATTTTTAGTTTACTGAGGACTCTCCCTACTGTCTTCCATAATGATCGTGCTAATTTGCATCCCCACCAAAAAGTTTATGAAGGCATCCTTCTCTCCACAACCTCACAATTTTGCTGAATTCTCTTATGAGTCCTAAACAGACTCTTAGTGGAGTCTTTTGGTTCTCCCTGTATAAAGGATCATGTCATCTGCAAACAGGGATAATTTAAAATAAGCCACTTTCAACCTTCCATGTGAGTGCCTCCATTGCTTCATAGTTTTCACTGGTTTGCATGCTTTTGCAGTTTCACAGTTTATTTTCACTTCTAATGTAGCAATAAAATAGTACACATAGTCATTATCTTGGAAAAATGGAATTCTAGCACATGCTACAACATGGATGAATCTTGAAAGCTTTATGCTCAGTGAAATAAGCCAAGGACAGGCACTGCAGGATCCCGCTGGTAGGAATTACTAAGAATAGTCAAATTTAGTAAGCATTAAGCAGAACAAACCCCAGGAGCTGGGGTTTGGAGGGAAGTGAGAGTTTGTGCTTAATGGGTGCTGCGTTTTGGTCTGGGACAATGAGAAGTTCCTGAGATGAATGTTGGTGATAGTTCACAACAGTGTGAATGTACTTAGTGCCACAGATCGGTGTTATTTAAATGGTTAAAATGGAGGTGACATTTGGCACAGTGGTTAAGATGCCACTTGGAGTGCCTGCACCCCATATTGCAGTGCCCAGTTCAAGCTCCAGCTTCCTGCTAATGTGCACCCTGGGAGACAACAAGCAATGATGGCTCTAAGAGTCGGGTCCCTGCCACCCATGTGGGAGACCCCGATTGCATTGCTTGCACCTAGCGTCAGCCTGGCCCAGCCCTGGCTATTGTGGGATCTGGAGACTGAACCAACCTTGGTAGATCTCTCTGTGTCTATGTCTGTCTCTCTGCCTTACACATAAAGCAAATAGATGAAAATTTTTTAGAGAAAAAGATTATTAAAAAAAAAAAAAAAAAAAAGGATATGGCTGGCGCTGCGGCTCAATAGGCTAATCCTCCGCCTTGTGGCGCCAGCACCACAGGTTCTAGTCCCGGTCGGGGCACCGGATTCTGTCCCGGTTGCCCCTCTTCCAGGCCAGCTCTCTGCTGTGGCCAGGGAGTGCAGTGGAGGATGGCCCAAGTGCTTGGGCCCTGCACCCCATGGGAGACCAGGAGAAGCACCTGGCTCCTGCCTTTGGATCAGCGCGGTGCACAGCGCGCCTGCCGCAGCGGCCATTGGAGGGTGAACCAACGGCAAAAAGGAAGACCTTTCTCTCTATCTCTCTCTCTCACTGTCCGCTCTGCCTGTCAAAAAAAAATTTTAAAAATTAAAAAAAAAAAAAGGATAAAGAAACCCCCAACACTTCAACACTGGAATGTGAACAAACAAAAAAGACATAAATAGGCAATTCACAAAACAAAATAACTGCAATAAAATGACTTATGGGTATATAAGAACATTTAATTTCAGAAGTAACTTAAAGAGAAATCTAAATTAAAAGATCATTTGTCACTTATAAAACTGGGCAAATTATTTTATATAAATATTCAATTGCTAATTAGGATTATAATATTAACATAGATATGCTCAAAATAAGTATATGAACTTGTATGAACTTTCTGGAAAGCCTCTGTAATTGTGCAAAAGATGGCTTAAATATTCACATTGATCCACCTAAAATCTAATTTTAGAAAATAATTGAAGTTGCAAGCTGAAGTAAATTTGCGAGGAACCCCATCACAATACTCTTAACAGTGGAAATGGTAAGCCAGCCCAGATGTCTGTTCCTAGAACTTGGCCAAACAAGTGTTAGAATATTGATTCATTCTTACCTCAGCAAATGTGCATTAAGTAGGTACTAAGTGCCAGGCACTGCTCTAGGTTCTAGGAAATCAGTAAGAACAAAGCATCACGGTGCACGTGCCCACACAGGTGTCTCTGCACATACATGCCGTAATGGCAGAAGTTCTTTTTTATTTTTATTTTTTAAGATTTATTCTGTTTATTTGAAAGGCAAAGTGACAGAGACAGAGGGGTCTTTCATTCATCTGCTGTTTCACTTCCCAAATGGCTGCAATGGCCAGGGCTTGGCCAGACTGAAGCCTGGAGCCAGGAGTTTCTCTGGGTCTCCCATTTGGGTACAGGGGCCCAAGCCCTTGAGCGATCTTGTGCTGTGTTTTCCTGGGTCATTTGCAGGGAGCAGGATGGGAAGTGGGGCAGCTGGGACTTGAACCGGGCATCTCAGTCAGCAGCTTTAGCCACAGCGCTGGCCCTGGCAGAAATTCCTGAACAAAGAACTCAATGCATGTGAACAGCAAGCCCCAGGACTACTTGCGGACTTATCTGAAATTCCTCAGAAAACTTAGTGGGACTTTCTGAAAACCTCCCTGGTTTTTATTTATGTTGATGCATGTCAGAACTGGAACCAGGAACCTGCACGCTCATTGTCCCAGCGTCTCTGTTTGCCTGCTCTCTCAGAGGACAGACTGGATGGTAGCAGGCCCCAATGCAAGCCATTCCAGCTGTCCTCCAGTAGGGGGGCACAGGTTGGGTTTTAAGCTGGAGAAGGGAGGGTAGCAGGCGATGCAAGAGAATCGAGCTTGCGGGAGGAGGGAGAGGAGTCAGCACCCCCAGGGATGGTTCTAGCAATGGGCCAAGCTGAGCCTGAGGTGGCTGGGCCCTGCGTGGCGGAGGCCCACTTGACATTGGGACATTGACTATGTCTGATGCTCTTGTGAAGCTAGTGTCCCTAGGAGGGCATGGGCGGACCGAACCTACAGCTCCCCCTAAGGGTGTGCTGTGGAAGAGCACCGTGAGGACCTGGCTGTAGGGAGCATTGAGCATTTCTTCTCTCTCACAGAAGAGGTCCGTTTGAAGGACAGGATTAAGGTTGAGGGGCCCATGTGGTGGCCAGTTTCCCCCTTCTGTAGCCTAGACTGTGGCCAGTGGTGCAAGAGGAAATGAGCTTTTTCTTGTTTGTAACATCCAGTGTAAAGGCTTCCCAGTTTTTAAGGAGGTAGCCCGGGGTGAGTCCACGGGGATGGATGGGGAGTTACCCATGATTGAGAAGGTCTCCTCGTGACCTGGGGAGAGGAGAAGATAGGGGAGGCGTGGTCCTGCCTTGCTTTCTGAGAGCTCTGGCCGTGGACGTCCCAGAATCTCAACCGTGACTTTGGCATCCTGGGCGTCCCCCGAGGCCCCCTTGTGACTGATTCGGACATGGCACTGCAGATCTTGAACACAATCCATGGTGCCCCAGCGCCCTTGGGCCCTCTGGTTCTTTCTAGGCATCTGTGGCCTCTGGGGCTGTGGTGAGGTGTGTATGAGGGGACTTACGGGATTGGTCATAAGAGATCTTAGCTTCATTTTTAACATTTTGCCTGCTTGGGGCGTCTGGTCAGCCTGTAGTGGCTTGATGTGACTGTTAAAATACTCCTGAAAGTTGTCAACTGAAGGGAGGGTAGAGGGTTCTTCTTCCGAATAATGGGATGGAACTTTGGAATGGAGTACTTTTTTTTTTTCTTCAAAGATTTATTTCATTTATTTGAAAGACAGAGCCACAGAGAGAGGTAGAGACAGAAAGATCCTGCATCCACCGGTTCACTCCCCAGATGGCTGCATTGGCCGGAGCTGCGCCGATCCAAAGCCAGGAGCCAGGAGCCTCCTCTGGGTCTCCCACATGAGTGCAGGGGCCCAAGGACTCTACTGCTTTCCCAGGCCATAGCAGAGAGCCAGATCGGAAGAAGAACAGCTGGGACTAGAACTCGCACCCATATGGGATGCTGGCGCCTCAGACCAGGGCCCCAACCCACTGCGCCACAGCGCCGCCCCCAAGGAATGGAGTAGTTCTTAGAGCACCTGTCAGTCATGTCCCAGCACCACATCCTGACCCCTGATTCTGAGTACTGCCCAGGGTATGGGAGATGACGCTGTAACACACGACACAGGAAACAACCTGAAGTAAATGGAGGAATGTGGTATAGAGCTGAATTGTGGGTGTTGGAGCCAGGACGTGAGGGCAACCAAAAGCCAAAGGTTTTCCACAGAGATGGCGTCAGCCCTCAGTATGTGTTTAGATGTCCAAATATATAACAGTCAAATTAAACTGTGACAAATGCAAATATCTGATGCTTTAAACATTAGCATTTGAAACCTAATCTTATCACTCATAAGACAATATTCTTACTGCATTGAGTCTAGCTTCTAATTTGAAAGTCACAAAGAACAAAGCATGTTTCCACAGACAAGCGAATGCACATAACAACAATTGCGTGTTGACCAGGGACTTTTGAGCTCCACTTTTAATCAGATTATTTTCCTACAAGTGGTCCAATTCTATTACCCCAATTTAATATTCATCTTACATTCTAGAAACCAAATCAGGGATCTTGGAATTACATATTTTACCCATGTTGAAGAACAATGCATTCTCTGTTGAAATTGAAGGCAAGTGTTACACTTTGACATATGCCAGTTGCTGTGTCGTGGCAGACTTCCAGTAGCTCGGCAGACTCCCAGAGGCAGTAGCTCCAAAGCTGATTGGTGGGGCCTGGCTCACAGGCCCGTGTGACTGCTCCGAGAGGCCGTGTTAGCTCCAATAGCGGTGGGGAAATGGTCCTCGCCTCTCATTAAGACTGGTCTCAGGAATCTTCCAAACATGGAGGGGTTCAAATGCCTAGTGGCCAAAACAAATGGTAAATGTTGGTTGCATAGAGCAGAAAACTCCGTTATTTTCTCACATATTAAGCAGAGCTCAGAGGGAGCCAGTTCAGGACTGGGAAAGGACTAGGCAATGTCACCAGCTGTCTGGGGAGCATGCTGACTTGTGGCCTAATGGGTCCAAGGTGACACGGAGCAGCCAGGATATCTGAGTTCAAGAGAGGATGAAGGGGGTGGAGCTCCGCCCTCAGCAGGTGTCTCACTGATCAGAATCATGTCATGAAGGCAATCCAAGAAAGAAGGAACGCTAGGAAATTATTTAGTTGGAATTTTATCATAGCGAAAAAGGAGAAATGGAGAGGACGCCAGTTCGAGTCCCAGTTGCTCCACTTCTGATCCAGCTCTCTGCTCTGGCCTGGGAAAGCAGTAGAAGATGCCCCAAATGCTTGGGCCCCTGCACCCTCATGGGAGACTGGGAAGAAGCTCCTGGCTCCTGGCCTTGGATCGGCACAGCTCCAGCTGTTGTAGCCAATTGGGGAGTGAACCATCTCTCTCTCTCTCTCTCTCTCTCTGCCTCTCCTTCTCTCTCTGTGTAACTCTGGATTTCAAATAAATAAATAAATCTTTTAAAAAGATGGGTTTATTTAGCTCACAGTTTTCGAAGCTGAAAATCTAAGATCAGGTGGCCCCATCTGTTGGCCTCTGGTGAGGGCATGTTGCGTCACAACATGGCAAATGACATCATGGCAACAGCACCTGGACCCGTGACAGATGGGATGGCAAGACCGGAAGCCGGAGAGCGGGGAGGACCAGTCTTGCTCTTCCCTAACAACCTACTCTCACAGGAAGGAGGTCTCATGAGAGCTCCATACCTTCCGGGGGCCTCACTCTAGGCCCCGCCTCTTAAAGTGTCTACCACCTCTTAACATTGATTGCCTGAGGACCAAGCTTCTAGCACATGAACGTCTAGGTGACAAACTACATCCAAACCATAGAGCCTGTAGTGAAGCCAACCTCACAGGGGCAGGACCTCCCAGCCCCCAGCACACGCATGAGTGCATGTGTGTGTGTGTGTGTGTGTCTGGGAGGCAGGGGTTGCTATTGGAAGTGATTGGAAGCAGCCAGAGCCCCCAGTCCTCAGCCTCTATGATGTCACAATCAGATTTCTTTCCTTCTATCCTGGACTGTGGCTTCCGAGGCTGCTGTGGTCATGGAGCTCTGGGAACCAGCAGGGAGAAGGGAGCTTGGTGGCTCTGATCTCCCCTGGGGACACAGGACAGCCAGGCATGCCGCTGTTAAAGGATGCCACACCCGTGGTAAAGGAGCTGCGGTCCCCGCCGCCGGTCCCCCTTTGCTGGTTCCTCCCAAGCCTATTTGCTGCCTTCAACGTGGTGCTGCTCGTCATTTTCAGTGGTCTCTTCTTTGCATTCCCGTGAGTCCCCCACGCAAGCTGTCAAGTTTCTTACAGTCAGCTTGCATGGAAAACAGATAAGGACAGCAGGCAGGCAGGAGCATGTGAGGGGGTCCCAGTTCAGGGACAGGAACCTATTCTAGGTGGAGGGAACTTTGCATTTGGGGAGCTGCAGGTGGCTGGTAATGCTGATGATGTTTGGGGTGTCACTGGCCTGGCTGCCCAGAGCTGACCGAAAGGTCTGTGAGTCCTGACCCCAGCATGCCTGGCCCTCCTCGGGGGAGCTGTGGGCTGCCGAGGGTCAGGACTGAGCCTGGCTCTGGTCTCAGTTGCAGGTGGCTGGCTCAGCACGGGAACTGGGCCTTCCCCACCGTCACAGGCCTCCTCTTTGCCCTTACCTTCTTCAGTCTCGTTACACTCAACTTCTCAGACCCTGGTATCTTACATCGAGGTGAGGCCTCTGCCCCCGGGAGAAGGAGGTGATGCCTGCCGCAGTGCCCACCTCCAGCTCCCCTCCTCCGCCCCAAGGCTCCTTCCCACATGCCCATTGCTCTGGCCCCGGCGCTTCATCCCCCACACCACCAAGGTGTGGATAGATACAACTCTGGAGCTTTTCCAGTTGCCTTGAAGGGAGGGCTGGTCAGGGGCTGGGGGAGAGAAGCCTGTGGGTTCTTCCTGGCCACTGGTTCCCTCTCCTTCCCTCCCATTGCACACACAACGGAAAGCGTGGATCACTGTTCCAAAGGCCCGAGCTCCTATAGAACGCCTTCCCTCTGCCTGCCGCCCCTCTGAGCCGGTCCAGCTTGCTCAGTGGCACAAGGATTCCTCTGTTGCCTCCTCCGCGTCTTTCCTTGCGCTTGCTGATGCTGTGCTGCTGCCCTAAGCAGCAGAGTGATGCGAGGGCCCCCAGCCGCTGCCCGACCCTCCTCCCACGCCAGGCTCCGGCGAGCAGAGCCCCATGACGGTGCACGTGGTGTGGGTGAACCACAGAGCCTTCCGCCTGCAGTGGTGCCCAAAGTGCTGCTTCCACCGCCCGCCCCGGACTTACCACTGCCCCTGGTGCAACATCTGTGTGGAGGTGAGTCCCTCATTCGCTTGCCTACCTGCCACACCCCGCCCCAGCATCTGACCAGGGGTGGGAGTGAGCCCATCTTCCAGGGCTGCTAAAGGCCAAGGGGAGCAGTAACCCCAGCCACTCTGGGTCAGCCATGCAGGTCACTGCCTCTGTGCTCACGTCTGTCTGGGGAGGCTGGCCCTTGCCTGCACAAATGCTAACTTGTATGGGGCATCCACAGCCACCTGTGTCCACTGACAGTAGATACGCAATGCCCCCAGGCTGGCTGCAGCTGTGGTCTGGGGCGCTCGGCCTGGCCCCCTTGGATATCAGGTTGGAGGGTCTCCAGAGCTCTGAGTGCTACCTTTGCCAGGTGCACGGTCTGCACAGGGTTACACACGCAGGAGGCTGCCTGGACATTATCCTCCTCCTCCTCCTCACCCAGCCATCACAAAGTAGAGCCCCAGATACTCTAAGTCCCACCAAAAGACGCACTAACATGTGTGTCTCTGAAGCCCAGGCAGGCCTTGCTTTAAAGGCCTCGGGACAGATGACCTTATGAGCCACAGGGCCCTAACCGTACTCTCACACCAGAAGTGCCAGCGCCAGGGACTTCACGGCTCACTTTCTCCCTGAAGACAGCAGCCAGCGCATGGGGCCAAGGGCAAGTGACTAGAGGGGGTGTGGAAGGCCTTAGGAGTTGGGGATGATGGACGTTGGGCGGGACGACATGTCCTGAGGCCTGCCCCCTCTTCCTGTTGCCCAGGACTTCGACCATCACTGCAAGTGGGTCAATAACTGCGTCGGTAACCGCAACTTCCGCTTCTTCATGCTGCTGGTGCTGTCCCTGTGCCTCTACTCGGGCTCCCTGCTGGTCACCTGCCTGTTCTTCTTGGTGCGCACCAGCCACCTGCCCTTCTGCATTGACAAGGCCATGGCGTATCCACACTGGCCCGCCGGCCACGTGGGAGCCCCGGACGCAATGACAGCTGAAGGGTGGGGTCTCGGGGAGGGAGGAGCCAGAGGGAGGGGGCGGAGCCGTCCGGAAGGACAAGTCTGGGACTAGGTGAAGGGTTGTGGGAGAGGTCAGGGAAATGGGCGTGGAAATTCAGAAGCTTGCGGGATCAGGGAGCGGGTGCCAAGAGGCAAGAGGGGCGTGGGCAGCTGAGGCTTCCGCGTGGGCGGCGGGCTGGCTGGGGCGGGGCCGGGGCCGGTCTGACGGCGCCGCTCCTTAGCCGGCGCGCAGCATCCTAGTGGCTGTGCCCGCCGCGGGCTTCCTGGTACTGCTCTTCCTGCTGCTGCTGATCCAGATCCTGTCGGTGAGTGCGGCCGAGCGCTCCTACGAGGGCAAGGTACGCGCGGCCGAGCGCGGGCGCGGCGGCGGGGCGTGGGGAGCCCCCTTGCACCTGCAGGACCTGGGCGCTCGTTGCTCTTGCTCCGGTGCCCCCTTAGCCCTTCCTGACCCGGCTCCTGAAGACGCAGCTCCAATCTCGCCCGCTCCTGGAGCTCAGCGGTCCCTCGTCCTCCTGGGCGTTTGTTCTTTTGAAGGATGGGACTGGGGCAAGGCTGCATGCTGCACTTGTGTTGTTCAAAGAACCTGAAATCAGAACACCACCTGCCAGACACCGGTGGACTCTCGGAGGGAGTCCCCAGGTCGGGCAGCAGACTCAGAGAAGGAGTTGAGAGTCGAGGACGTGCCACCTCGTGGTTTCCGAGAGGCAGAAAAGAGGGGAGGCCATTGCAGGTGAGGGTGCACCCTGGCAAGCCAGCGAGGAAGCGGTTCTAACTGGAGCAGCAGCTGACTCCGTGGGCGTGGCCAGTTATAAAGCCCAGGTCAGATGGCGAATGGGGGCTCGAGGTAGTGGGAACCTGAGAGGCACGCTAGAAATATATTCAGACCAGTCCCCTCCCACCCCACCAGGACATTCTGCCTGGAAGTCCATTTCTCCGCCTTGCTGTGGGCAACCACTGACCTGTTTTCTGTCCTTACAGCTTTTCCTTTTTGAAAAATCTCCTGTAAATGGAATCGCGGCCTTTTGAGTCTGGCTTCCTGCACTTAGCATGATGCATATGAGAGTCAGCCATGCCGCTGCTCCTATGAGCGGTTTCCTCCGGTTTATCGCTGTGTGTGGGTAAACACAGGGCGCTCATCCACTCGCAGCGGTCCTAGTTTCAGGTGAATGTGAGGCCACTGTGATGACCGCTGTCATGACAAGCACGGGAGCAGATGCTTTCCTTTCTCTTGGGCAAATGTGTCGGGGTGGCAGTGCTGGGCCATCTGGGGACATGAGAAACTGCAGTGGCTCCCCACCAGCGAGGTGTGAGCATTCCGGATACTGGGCATCCTCAGCAACACTGGACGTTGTCATGATTTTGTTGGTTTGTTCTTGCTTTTTTCTGGCTTTTTTATTCCAGCCAATCCAATAAATGTTTAATGCGCTCTCATGACGGTTGCTATTTGTATGTTCCTAACGACTAAAGATGTTGAGCATCTTTTAGTGTTCTTATTTGTCATCTAACTTTGGTGGTAAAATCTTTCTCAGTCTTTTGCACATTAAAATTTAGGGCTATTTTATTATTATTATTTTGTTTATTGGAAAGGTGAGTTACAGAGAGGGAGAGGGAGAGAGAGGTCTTCCATCCACTGGTTCACTCCCCAAATAGCCGCAACGGCCAGAGCTGGACCAATCTGAAGCCAGGAGCCAGGAGCTTCTTCTGGGTCTCCCACGAGGGTTCAGGGGCCCAAGCACTTGGACCATCTTCTACTGCTTTTCCCAGGTGCAATAACAGGGAGCTGCATCAGAAGTGGAGCAGTCGGACTTGAACCTGTGCCCATATGGGTGCCAGCACTGTAGGCGGCAGCTTTACCTGCTACACCACAGCGCTGACCCCAGGGCTATTTCATTATTGAATTTTAAGAGTTATTTATATATTTTGGATCCAGAGATCTATTTTGTGAATATGTTCTCCCAATCTGTGGCTTGTCATCTTATTATTTTTATTATTATTTTTTCCTAAAGAAAACTTTTATTTAAGGAATACAAACTTCACACATTTCCTAAGTACAACTTTAGGAATATAGTGATTCTTCCCACCATACCCGCCTTACCCACACTCCCACCACCCCCTTCTCCCATTCCCAGTCCCATTCTCCACTAAGATCCATTTTCAATTAACTTTATACACAGATGACCAACTCTATACTAAGTATAGTTCAACAGTTTGCATAAAAAAGCCTGTTCCTCAACAGTGGAGACAAGGGTGTTTAAAGCCATTGCATCTCAAAGTTAATTTCATTTCTTTTTTTTTTTTTTAAGAAACTTAACTTTAAAGAAGCACCCATGAATGATACATCTTTTGTAAGCACTTAGACATAACTAAAACTTATGAGACATAAGAATATCCTCCACTTCATACACTAAAACAAAATAAATATTTGAGAGCAAGTTTTACTGTTAACTCTCATAATACAGCTCTTTGAGGACAGAGGTCCTGCATGGGAAGTTAGTGCACAGTGACTCCTGTTGTTAATTTAACAATTAACACTCTTATGTATGACATCAGTAATCACCTGAGGCTCCTGACATGAGCTGCCTAGGCTATGGAAGCCTTTTGAATCCACAAACTCCATCAGTATTTAGACAAGGCCATGAGCAAAGTGGAAGTTCTTTCCTCCCTTCAGAGAAAAGTACCTCCTTCTTTGATGGCCACTTCTTTCCACTGGGGTCTCCCTCACAGAGGTCCTTCATGTAGAACATTTTTTGCCACAGTGTCTTGGCTTTCCATGCCTGAAATGCTCTCGTGGGCTTTTCAGCCAGGCTAGAATGCCTTAAGGGCTGATTCTGCATCTCCTTATTCTTTTTTTTATTATTATTCTTTTTTTTAATTTATTTGACAAGTAGAGTTACAGACAATGAGAGAGAGAGAGAGAGAGAGAGAGAAAGGTCTTCCTTCCATTGATTCACCCCCCAAATGGCTGCTATAGCCAGAGCTATGCCGATCTGAAGCCAGGAGCCAGGCGCTTCTCCTGGTCTCCCATGTGGGTGCAGGGCCCAAGCACTTGGGCCATCCTCCACTGCACTCACTCCTGGGCCACAGCAGAGAGCTGGACTGGAAGAGGAGCAACTGGGACTAGAACCCGGTGTCCATATGGGATGCCAGCACTGCAGGCGGAGGATTGACCAAGTGAGCCACAGCACCAGGCCCCAGCATCTCCTTATTCTTTTTTTAAAAATTTTTTTTAATTTTTATTTTTTTATTTTTGACAGAGTGGATAATGAGAGAGAGACAGAGAGAAAGGTCTTCCTTTTTGCCGCTGGTTCACCCTCCAATGGCCGCTGCGGCCGGCGCATCTCGCTGATCTGAAGCCAGGAGCCAGGTGCTTATCCTGGTCTCCCATGCGGGTGCAGGGCCCAAGCACCTGGGCCATCCTCCACTGCACTCCCGGGCCATAGCAGAAAGCTGGCCTGGAAGAAGGGCAACTGGGAGAGAATCCGGTGCCCCAACCGGGACTAGAACCTGGTGTGCCGGCACCGCAAGGCGGAGGATTAGCCTGTTAAGCCACGGCGCCGGCCCTCCTTATTTTTAACAATACCTTCCAAAGATCAGAAGTTTATAACTTTGATGAAATGCAGTTTATCAGGTTTTTTTTTTTTTCTTTTATGGACATTGTAGCTAAGAAATCTTTGCCTAATCCAAGGTCACAAAGATTTGCTCCGGAAATTTTACAGTTTTAGTTTTACATGTAGTTCTGTGATTTACTTGGGGTTAAATTTATTGTGGGGGTGCTGTTTGGTGCAGTAGTTAAGATGCTACGCCTGGGTTGCAGCACTGGCTCTGCTTCCAGCTCTAGCTTCCTGCGAAAGTGTACTCTAAGGCAGCAGGTGATGGCTCACGTACTTGGGCCTCTGCCACCCATGCGGGAGTCCTGGATTGTGTTCCAGCCTCCTGGTTTCAGCCTAGCCCAGCCCCAGCTGTTGTAGGCATTTGAGGACAGATTGGAAGATTTCTCTCTCTCTCTCACTCATAAACTCTGCCATTCAATTAAAGAAAAAATTTTTTAAAGATTTGTTTGTGGTTTTTGATTCAAGTTTTTTGGTTTTGTTGTTGTTGTTATTTTTGCATATGGGTTGTTTCAGTATCATTTGTTGAAAGGTTATCCTTCCACTGAGTTGCTTTGACATGCTTCTCCATAATCAGTGGGTATATATGTGTGTCTGTGTATGAGAGAGAGAGAGATGGGTGAGGTATGTTTTTATTTAATTTTTCACTAGTACATGCTATCATGATTAGTGTTTTGTAGCAAGTCTCCAAATCAGAAAAAATGAGTTTTTCAATTTTGTTTTGTTTTTCAATTTTTTCCCCAGTGTTCTTTTGGCTATTCTAGTTCCTTTGGGTTTTTGTATAATTTTTTTTTATTTGACAAAGTTATAGACAGTGAGAGAGTTAGAGACAGAGAGAAAGGTCTTCCTTCCATTGGTTCACCCCCCAAATGGCCGCTATGGCCGGCACTGCACCAATCCGAAGCCAGGAGCCAGGTGCTTCCTCCTGGTCTCCCATGTGGGTGCAGGGGCCCAAGCACTTGGGCCATCTTCTACTGCACTCCCGGGCCACAGCAGAGAGCTGGACTGGAAGAGGAGCAACCGGGACTAGAACTGGTGCCCATATGGGAAGCCGGCACCGCAGGCGGATGATTAACCAAGTGAGCCATGGCGCCGGCCCCTATATAAACTTTAGAATCAGTTTGTCAATTTTTATTTAAAAAAATCTGGGATAGTCATTAGCATTGCACTGAATCTATAGATCAGTTTGGGACAGCTCACATTTTTAACAAGATTGGGTTTCTGAATCTGTGGATATGATATAGCTCTCCATTTGATGTCTTTTACCACTATTTTGTAATTTTTAGCATATCAATCTTGCATATATTTTGCTACTTTTATATCTAAATATTTTATATTTTGTGCTATTGTAAATGTACTTAATTATTGTTTGTTTATTATTATGAGAAAATACAACAGATTTTTATATATTAGTCTTGAATCTTGCAATTTTTCTAGATTATTTATTAGAATTTTATTAGCTTTACTATATTCACAGTTTCATTTATTCTACATAGAAAAAAATTTTTTAAGGTTCATTTATTTGAGAGGCAGAGGTTCAGAGAGAGGAGGGGGAGAGACAGAGAGAGGTCTTCCATCTGCTGGTTCACTTCCCAGATGGCCAAAATGGCTGGAGCTGGGCCAATCTGAAGCCAGGAGCCAGGAGCTTCTTCCAGGTCTCCCACATGGATGCAGGGGCCCAAGCATTTGGGCCATCATCTGATGCTCTCCCAGCCCTTTAGCAGAGAGCTGGATTGGAAGTGGAGCAGCCGGGACATGAACCGGTGCCCTTATGGGATGCTGGTGCTGCAGGTAGAGGCCTAACTCACTATGCTGCAGCGCCGGCCCCTACATAGAAAATCTTGACATCTGTGAAGAAGTTTCCCTCCTTCCTTTCCAGTCTGTGTGACTTTATTTTTCTCTTCTTATTGCACTGGCTTGGACTTCCAGTACAACGCTGACCAAGGGTGAGAAGATGTCTGCATATTTGCTGGGATTCCTTCGTCAGAATGATGACTTGACAGGAAGACCCCGGGGCGGGTAGCCTTGGTGAGGGAAGGGCTTAGACACTGAGACAGCTTCGGGGACACAGGAGCCCCCTGCCCAGCTCCCCCCATCCTCTGGGCACCCCCAGCCACTCCACCGCCTCCGCGCCTGCGTCCCTCCTGCCCGCAACTCCCCAGCAGGCCCTGGCTCTGCGTGTGATCTCACTGTGGCCTCGGTCCTTTATTTCAGCCTCACCTGGGGAGTATCTTCCCTTCTCACATTCTGTGGTTCCTCCAGTTTGTGTCAGGCTTGGGCCTGCCCTCCTGCCTCATCCCTGGAGCAGCCCCGCCCAGCCAGGATCGCTGGCCTCAGGGACCTGCGTGTGGCCCGCGCTCTGGTTCACCAGGCAGGGCTCTCTGCATGACCTGCGGCACCCATGTCAGGCATTGTTCACGGGCCCCAACTTTCGGCCCTTTCCTACCTCTGTCCCCTCCCTGCAGCTCCTCTTGGGGGTCACAAGGGCTCTGGGGCTGGACCACACACATCACAGCTCCGCAGCGTAGCAGCATGGAGATCTGGGGTAGGCTACTTAGCTACCTAGTGCCTCAACTTCCCCATCTGTGGAAGGGGGCAGTGTGGGTTAATCTGTGTGAGACAGAGAGGAGAGGCGGGTCCAGGTGAGTGCCCTGCGTGTCCCTGTTGCTGCAGTGTTAGTGCGTGATAGGTGTTCGCGCTTCTGTCTTTGCAGTAGCGCGGTGAACCCCTGCTTAACACCGCAGGCCTCCACTCCCCCTCTTCCTGCATCCTCCTGCACAGCCAGGTTTCCCGGGAGAGGAGCATCACTCTGTTCTTTTTTTTTTTTTTTTTTTTTTTACTTTTATTTTATTTTTGACAGGCAGAGTGGACAGTGAGAGAGAGAGACAGAGAGAAAGGTCTTCCTTTGCCGTTGGTTCACCCTCCAATGGCAGCCGCCGGCACACCGCACTGATCTGATGGCAGGAGCCAGGTGCTTATCCTGGTCTCCCATGGGGTGCAGGGCCCAAGCACTTGGGCCATCCTCCACTGCACTCCCTGGCCACGGCAGAGAGCTGGCCTGGAAGAGGGGCAACCGGGACAGGATCGGTGCCCCGACCGGGACTGGAACCCAGTGTGCCGGCGCCGCAAGGCGGAGGATTAGCCTGTTGAGCCACGGCGCCAGCCCATCACTCTGTTCTTCACCGTCCTTGGTCCACATCAGCTCAGGCTCTGCCCGCACTGTCCTGCTGACGCTGCTGTCATGGAGTGGCCAGAGCCAGAGGCCAGTCCTCAGACGGGGCTGCTGGGCTGCAGCGCCACACCTGCACCTGGGCTTCCCACCCTTCTCTCCTGCCCCCCCCCCCGCCCTGTAACACCCCGAGACTCCCCTGCGTCGCAGCTGTTGGCAGTGTGTCCTCAGTCCCGGCACACTGCTGGCCATGTTTGAGACCCCAGAGTATTTCTGAGTGCATGAGTGAACCAAGAAACAATGAATCAATGCCACTTGAAAAGAGAGAGAGATCTGATGCCATGATCCCTGGGGGAGCAGGGGGTGCAGGGAGGCAGCAGGGAATTGGGGAGGGGAGGGGAGGCATGAAGATGCCCACTTAGGTTTTGGCCCTGGGAAGGGTGAGGGTGTTGGGGACCCAGGGTTGGAGCAGGAGCCCAGGACTGGAGCTGAGGGGCCCGTGTGGCCCTTCAGAGCTGCTGGAAGCGCTCACAGCTGGGAGGGTGCCGTGTGCAGAGATCCTCAGCTCTGGGGCCAGTTCTGACGAATGTGACCAACAAGGAGTCTTCGTTCCAGCGTTTCCCTGTCCTGCATGTAAAGCCAGCATTTCTCCATTCTAAAAGGAACATCTGATAAGTCAGAACTTCTTTCTGTAAATTTTAAAGTTCTGCAGATGTGACTCTCCCAGACACTGAACTGGGACCACCAACGCAGTGCCAGTTTCTCTTAAACGCTGTAACACCCTGAAGCAGGCGGGACCTCAACTTGCTCCGTGGTCAGCACAGCGTTGGGCAGCCATGGGCGGTTCCTGGGCCTTCCTGGCTGTTCTCCCTTGGGTGACAGCTGTCCCGCGTGGGGTCCTGGTTCTTCTGGGTGGAGAACAGTGTGGAAGGCAAAGCTTTGGGTGACTGGGGGGTGGGAGTGAGCCGGAGCTGTTGGGCCACTTCCAGGTGACAGCTGCAGTAGGGTGAGACCTGGGCCCTGCGTGGGGCCCATGGGCAAGGGGAAGGAAAAGGCGGGAAGGCAGGAGGAGAACCTGCTCAAGTCCTTTCCTGCGTCGCGTGCTGGATCAGGCAGATGCAATTGGGTCCCCAAGCATCCGTCCTGGAGACAGTAGAAGCCAGCGAAGGCACACACTCAGCTAAAACAAGAGATGGGAAGAAGACGTGGGTGGCGGTGCAGCTGAGCAGCCACGGAAGCTCTGAAGTGAATTTGTCAGGGGCCACAGGACCTTAGTGTGTCCAAAGGGAGACAGCAGGCAGGAGGCTGCAAAGGGGGACCGGGGACCCCAACGAGGCAGAGGAAGGGGTGCAGGGTCAGCGTTCATATGGGGAGCTGCTCCCAAGTGGAGCGGAGGCGACTGTTCTATCTGGGACCCCTGGAGGGAGGCTTCCGTGCCCTTGGAGTCTGGCTGGACCCCTAGGCTGACCCCTGGCTGAGCTGACTGACAGGCTCAAGGAGGGGTCCTGGGGAAGGGGTGTGACCATCCGGCCAGTTCTGATCTCTTCTTCCTCTTCCTGTTCCCCTCCAGTGCAGATACCTTCAGGGATACAACCCCTTTGACCAGGGCTGTGTCAGCAACTGGTATTTAGCAATTTGTGCACCACTGGGACCCAAGTGAGTTGGCAAAGCAGAGGCTCCATGTGGTGGATGAGGAGGGGCTGGGGCTGGGCCTGAAGCTGGGTCTCCCCACTCGCTCTTACACAGCTCCCAGCGCTCCCACTCACTGCCCCTGTTTCTTTGGGGTTTTCTCCAGGGTGCTGGGGAGCTCCTTGCTTCCTGGCCTCTGTGGCTTCACGTGCTAAGAAATGGGTCGGGGCTGCTACACCTGATGAGACTTGCCCAGCTTGGTGTGGGGGGTTGTGTGCTCCCCAAGCTGAAGCTGATGGGGGACGGGGTGGGAGAGGGTGGGGTGGGCAGTGACCTCCTGCATGCGGCCTGTCGCCCCCCAGGTACATGGCTGAAGCTGTCTGGCTGCAGAGAGTGGTGGGGCCCGAGTGGGTGCCGGTGTACTTCCCGACATGCCCCTCCACACACAGCCCTTCGGTCCTCCCCGGCCCCCAGCCCCAACCCTCCTGCTGCCACAAACCAGGGCAGGGCCCTCCGGGGAGCGGAGAGGCCGCAGCTGTCCAGGAGGTGAGGAGTGTGTGCTGGGGAGGGGGTGTGGGGTGCCCCCGGAGTCTGGCTGCTGGGCAGCTGCAGCCCCCAGAGCCTGGGGCCTGGGGCTGAGGGAGTTCCTGTACCCGGAGTCCAGCCCTCGCTGCCACCTTGCTTCTGGCCATGGCTTTCCTCAGCTGCTCACCAGGACTGGGAGGTGACCAGAGGCTTGGATGTCTGGGGGGAGGCTTCTTTTAGCTCAGAGAAGCTTGCCCTTGAAACCTGCGTTGGAACTTATGCAGAAGTGTGTGGCAGCCCACAGCAGCCGGCCCTGGGGCCCCGGCAGCCACCACTTTGCTCTGCCTGGGTGGGCGGGGGCTGTGGGCTGTGGGGCAGGGGCTTGGGGAGAGAGCCTCATGCCCCGCTCTGCAGCTCCACGCCGGCCCGGTGCTGCACCCGCTGCGGGAAGCCCCTCACTCGCCCCTCCGCACCCGGCGATGCCAGGAGCACCTGCGTCTCAACGTCACCTCCTGAGGCTCTCCGTGCCCCGCCCTTGCCCCTCCCCGCGCCTATTAAAGTCCCTGAGGCTGCCTCCTCCGGCTGGCTGCCCGGCTGTGCCTCTTTCCTGCGTGCGGGGGAGGGGGATCGGAGGGGTTGGGGCAAGGGCCTCCTGGGAAGGAAGGGACAGGATCCGTGAGAACCCGAGTTCAGACTCTGACACTGCCTGGCTTTGTGACCTGCGGCACGAGCTGAACATTCTCCCGTCCTTCAACTAGGGCAGCGGTAACAGCCTCTCCGGCAGGTGCGGCGCTCCTCCCAGTGGGGACTGCAGGAGGGAGAGAAAAGCCACCGAGTCGCCCTGCCGCGCCCCTCTCTGCCTGCAGGGGGCGCCAGGTGTCTAGGAATTCGCGAGCGGGGCCCACGGCTGCAGCGTAGCTCGGGAACCTCCTAGAAGCTCAGGGCCTGTGCGCGGGCTGGGTGGGGCTGGGCACCCTCCTGGGTGCCACAGTCCAGCCTGCCGCGGAGGGGTTGGGGGTGGGGGTGGGAGTGCCGAGGCCCTGTGAGCCTTCTGGCCCCTGGGTGGGAGCCTCTGGGAAGTTTTCCGGGGCTGAGGTCAGGCCTAACTCCCGGGGCCCCAGTGCAGCCTGGGTCTGTCAGTGGCTCTTTTCTGCACCATCCCCCCCCCCGCCGGGGGGTCTTCCCGCAGGGTCACTGCTCAGTGTTACCTGGGCTGGGAACCCCCCGGAGGGGGCGGGGCTCTTGAAGTGTCCGCGTGGGTGCAGCCACTGTTCACAGCCACTGTTGTGTCCAGGCGGAATCAGGATGTGAGAGGAAGGTAAAGGGAAGGTCACCTAAGGGTTCTACTGAACCCGCTAGAGGCCATGCAGGGGCAAGTGTGTGTGCACGTGCACCCACGGGTGCTTGGGAGTCAGGGGGGGCCTTCAGCCTCCCCGCCCCACCCCGGGGAGGGGTGACTATCTGCAGGACATCTCTGGGGCCCTCTACAAAGCTCTGCCACCCCTGTGTCCCCAGAGGCCCAAGGCCTTGCAGATCCGTCTGGCTCTGGTTCCTGGCCAGTTCTTTGTTCAACCCCAGAGACTCCAGCCCTTCTCATTCCCCTGTTCCTGTTCCAGGGTCTCTCCAATCTCAAACCCCTTTGGGGGCTCAAGCCCTTCCACTTTGTATGTATCTCTGCTTGGCTCAGAAACCCTTGGGCTGTGGGTAGGGGCCTGGGGTACACTGGCATATGAAAGGGCAGCCCAGCTTCGGCCTTGCTGTAGGCAGCTCCTAGTGCCTATGCTGAAACAGCTGAAGCAGCTCCCTGCCTCTCAGAAGCCCACAGGCCATGGCTGCAGGGCGGCCTGGGCCCAGGTGTGCCTGCACCTGTGTGTCCTGGAGGGCACTGCTCGGCTCCCGCTGCCCAGCAGGAAGAGAGGCAGCAAAATGGGGCAGCCGAGGAGCTCTCAGGCCCAGTCCCAAAGCAGAGCCCTCAGGGGAGCCTGGACTGGGTCTGAGAGCGTGGGGGTCCAGGAACCTGGGCCAATGCCTGGATGCAGTGGTGGAACCGGCTTGGGGGGCGGGGGTGCAGCCTGCCTGGAGTCCCAGCTCCACAGGGGCTAAGCAGGCAGGGCCTGACCTGGGCTGCACCTGCCTTCCGGTACAGAGAGGACTCACCCAGGCGTCTCCCAAGTCCTAAGCCGCATGTGGGGCGTCTCCCCCAGCACCCCGAGCCCCAGTTCCGCACTGGGCCAGGACTTCACTGGTCAGATTCTCAAAGGATGCCATGACATGAGCTCTTACTCTGCAATAGATCTTCTCCATCTCTGTTCCCTCCCTGCCTGGAATTTCTATAGGAAAAAATGTCCCTGGGATCAGGCTCCCTTGTTCCTCCACCCCCACCCTGGCGCCTGCCCTCCCCGTACCCTCTCCGGAGCTTAAGCTGAGCTGCACTCACCTTCTCTCTGCGGCCCCTCCTGGTTTCCCTGAGCCACCCCACCCACCCTTGGCCCCCGCTGATAAGGAGAGGGTGTTATCAGAGCCCAGAATGGGGCCTGCTGTCCACAGGCCCAGGAAGCTGTCCCTGCTCCCCCTGCCGTCCCCTGGGTGGGAGCCAGGGGGTGACCCACAGGGCTGCAGGGCGCTCACACAGCTGGAGCCCCACTGAGAGTCCCCCCCCACTGGCTATAGAAACTGACAGAGGGGCTTACAACCTGGGATGGAGACTGGAGGCAGCCCCCTGGGTCCAGACCCTCCCTCCTTGTGCCTTCAGGAAGGTCGTGCTGTGGGGAAGGTCACTTCCCTCTGCTCAGCCCTAGGTGGGGACTTAGAGACCCCCCACCCTGGGTCATAGATGGGGCCCTGGTGGCAGCAGGTGTGGTGGCTCTCTCCCATCCCAGGCTGCCATTCCCGCCCCGGGGGCAGTTTGAGGAGGAAGGGGTTGAGCAGTTAAGCACAGGGCCCTGCCTCTCCAGCCCCCAGGCCTCAGCACAGGGCCTGGGGCGTGATAAGAGGGCGGGTGTCCTGGGCCACAGCGATAACTCTCTCCTCTGCCTGGGGCTCCTCCGCCCTGATCTGCCCTCCTGCCCCCACCGAGGGGCAGGAGGCTGAGGGTGGGGCAGAGCAGGACAGAGGAGGGCAGGGACTGAAGTGCAGAGGGCGCAGGCCCCTGGTTGCCCGAGCCTCAGGCCACCCAGGCGATTCCTGGCCCCTTCTGCTTCTTCTTAGCAGGCTGGGCCCCTGGAGGAGGAAGGAGCCCAGGGGCCCAGGGTCAGGCAGGTTCCCTTGCGTGGGTAACAAAGCCACCCAGCCCAGCTGTCCTAGTGTCAGAGAGGAGGAAGCCAGCATGGAGCAAGCAGCCCCTCCTCCAGGGTCACGCGGATTCCAGGGCAGAGCCCAGACCCCCTTGGCCTTTCCCGGGACACTGGACTTCCAGGGGCGGTCAGTCCAGAGCAGGGGTGCACAGGGCCCTGAAGCTGGCCTGCCTGGCTTCCCCTGTGGGGGTGGGCTGGGCAGCGAGCAGGGGAGCTGGAACCAGCACCGGCACACGGTGCGTGCCTGATCGTCGGTGGTGACTGTCCTTGGGGTGTCATTGAAGGGCCTCGTGACTCAGGACTCTGGTCTGCTGAGGGCCACAGGGTGCTGGTTGCCATGACAGCAGTGACCTGCTGGGGGCTCAAGGCAGGGACCGTGGAGGGTGCTGCTTCACAGAGAGGTTTGGGTTATTATTTTACTGAAAATAGCCAACCGACGGTGCTGTCTCTGGGCACAAAGTGTTGGCAGCCTAGGCTGAGACCTTCCAGGGGAGGGGGAGGAGGCCTCGCACCAGCAGCTCTGCCCTCCTGGGGTGAAGGCAGCAGTCCCCATCCCCACCCCCCGCCACGTGTGCTGCCCTCTCCGCACCTTCGGCTCAGCCCCTCCACCCCTGACCCTCCTCCTCCTCCTGTCACTCATCCTGCTCTTGCTGGTCTCTGTCTCCCCCACTTTTCCCGGACCCCAACTTCCAGGAACAGAGCCACCTGCCTGACCACTTTGGGATAGTAACGTGCAGCCGCGATTCTTGGAAGCCCCTGGCCTGGGCATGGGAACGGAGGACACCTCCACCAGGCTGGAGGCAAGGCCTGCCCGGAATGCCTTTGTCTGCCTCTCAGCCAGGCACCCACTCTCCCGGCTGCAGGTCCAGCCCCTCCCTCGGTGCTCAGCGAGGGGTTTCCCCAGAGTTCACGCGGCTAACTGGAGGCAGTGCCGAGACTGTGCCCAGGTCTCCACACTGGGACCGCAGCTGGGTCAGTGGCCTGGCCGGTGACAGGAAGGGCCTGGAGTGCCGAGCCACTAGGCTGCAGAGGGCGCGCCGAAATGCTGACGGCAGGAGCGCCGGGGTCAGTGTGCAGCAGGAGCGGGCTAGGCCCCGGGCACAAGGCTTCGCTGGCATGGCTCATGTAACCTCAGTCAACCTTGTGAGGCAGGCGCTGCCCCTGCCCTCCTGGCTGTCCTAGGGTCCGTGGGGACGGTCCCCAGGGCTGCTGTGTACTCCCCTCCTGGGATTCCTGGACTCCGCCCACAGAGGAGTCTACGATAGTTGTTGTGGTGCACTGGGTTAAGCCACTTCCTGCAATGCCGGCATCGCATATGGGCACTGCTGAGACCCGGTGACTCCACTTCCAACCCTGCTCCCTGCTAGTGTGCCTGGGAAAGTAGCAGAGGATGGCCCAAGTGCTTGGGCACCTGCACCTACAGGGGAAACCTGGGTGAAGCTCCTGCCTTCAGCCTGGCCCAGCCCTGGTTGTCGCAGCCATCTGAGGAGTGAACCAGCAAAGGGGAGATTGTGTGTGTGTCTCCCTCTCTCTCTGTAACTCTGCCTTTCAAATAAAAGAATAAATAAACCTTTATAAAAATCAGCCTGCTTTAGATTTATTGGGTTTGAAGTCGCACCTGTGGTTCCCTTGGCAGGGCCAGACCCAGTGATCTCCCGGGCCTCACAAGACCTGTGGGCCGGACATCCCCCACCTCTGGCAGACCCCGCCCACTGAGCCCCTTTGCCTGAACCTGAGTGCAGCAGGGGCCAGGGGGTCAGGAGGCCCCCCGGTGAGGGTTCCGACCCTTGGCACTGTGGGCTGGGAGATTTGCCAGCACAGCGGCCGCGCCACATCTGCCCTCCAGCCGCTGGCGCCAGGGGAGACCCGCCCTCCTGCCTGTCCTTTCCCTTCCAGGGCGGAGTCCAGCTACAGAGTGGGAGTGGCGTCCTGCTCCCTCACCTGCAAAAGCCAAGCCCCCAGGCCGGGTCTCCCTCCCCGTGCTCTGGAGGGCTGTCAGGTGTGTCCTGGGGGGTGCTGTTTCCAGGGTCCCGGGGCAGGAGGGCCTGGCAGAAGACACTGCTTTTCTCTTTGACTCCATTTCCTGACCCTGTGGCAGGCCCAAGGATTTAGAGCCTCTGGAAAGGCCCGGGCTGAGAACGGGTGCCACATTTTCAATTCCAACCTCAGGTCGCTCTTCCCCAGCCCCTCCTTCGTAAGTTAGCTATTCCTAGCTGGCCACACAGTCTGGCGCCGGCGCTGTGGCGCAGCGGGTAAAGCTGCTGCCTGCAGTGTTGGCATCCCATATGGGCACCGGTTCTAGTCCTTGCTGCTCCATTTCTGATCCAGCTCTCTGCTATGGCCTGGGAAAGCAGTAGAAGATGGCCCCAGTCCTTGGGCCCCCATACCCGCTTGGGAGACCCAGAAGAAGCTCCTGGCTCCTGGCTTCGGATCAGCGTGGCTCCAGCCGTTGTGGCCAATTGAGGAGTGAACCAGCGGATGGAAGACCTATCTCTCTCTCTCTCTCTCTCTCTCCCCCCTCTTCTCTTTGTGTAACTCTGACTTTCAAATAAATAAATCTTAAAAAAAAAAAAAAATGAGAGACAGAGTAAAGAGAGAGTGCCCTGGGTGGGTTGGGGGAGGGGGGGTTGTGACACACTGGGTTAAGCCACCGCCTGCAGTGCTGGCATTCCAGGTTCAAGTCCTGGCTGCTCCACTTCTCATCCAGCATTCCTGCTAATGTGCCTGGGAGAGCAGTGGAGGAAGGCCCAAGTTCCTGGGCCCCTGCACTCACATAGGAGACTCAGAAGAAACTCCTGGCTCCTGGCTTCAACCTAGCCCAGTTCACACTTTGGGGAATGAACCAGCAGAGGGAAGATTGCTCCCTCTCCTTCTGTAACTCTGACTTTCAAATATATAATAAGAAAAAAAAAAAAAGGACGCTGCGGTAGAGGAACCTCTGGAAGGCTTCAGGGTCTGGCTGTGTCCACCTCACTGCAAATCCACAGTGGAGGCTTGGGCTGCAGGCCCAGCCTGGCCAGGGGCTCCAGCTGCCTTGGGCACCATCCAGCCCGGAGGGCAGAGGAGGCGTGTTCCTGATGGCCGGGACTAGAAGGAGGTGCACAGAGGACGCTCTGCTTTGGAGTTGCAGCCTTGAAAGAGTTGTTTTCTTTAAATATCCTGCTGCAGGAAAGAGAAGCCCCAAATCAAACATCCCTGGACATGGGCTCCAGGTGGCTTTAAAGGAGCGATTTGTTTGGTTTCTGTCCCACCCTGTTTCTGCTCAGGGCGCTCGTCCCTGGGGTCTGGTGGGAAGCCCACACCCTTCCCGGCTCGCCCATGCAGCCTCACGCTCACGGAGCCTCAGCGCCTCTCCAGCCCAAGCCCTGAGCTTGCCTCCACCTCAAGGAGTGGAGCTCACGTGTCCTCAGCCCCCGGCTTCCTGGGCACTGCTGGCCACACCCTCCTTTTTTTTAAAAAAGTTTATTAGAATGGCAGAGTTATATAAAGAGAGATCTTCCATCCACTGGTTCACTCTCCAAATGGCCGCAGCAGCCTTCCGGGTCTCCCATGTGTGTGCAGGGGCCCAAGCACTCGGGCCATCTTCCACTGCTTTCCCAGCCATACACAGAGAGCTGGATCGGAAGTGGAGCAGCCAAGACCTGAACCGGCCCCTGTATGGGATGCTGGCACTGAAGGCAGCGGCTTTACCTGCTTCGCTACAACAACGGTCCCCACACCCTCCTTCTTGAAAACCCCGTCCCTGCCCTTGACCTCGGGGATCAGACACACTGATTCTCGTGTGCTCTGAGACTCTTGCTCTCACCCCCTACTACTAAATCTTCTGGGGGCATCCGGGCACATCCCTGCTTATGGAGACCTCGCTCCCTCCCGGGCTGAGCAGTGCTGGGCCCTGCAGAGCCTCCAGCCCTGGTGCCTTCATTTCCGGAGGGTCAGCTGTGCCTTGGGAGGGTCCCGCAGCACCCGGGAGAGACAGGGCAAAGGCACAGTAGCCGCTGAGGAAAAGGAGCGCTTGTGAGCCGAGGAGTGGCTGAGTGGGGCGGGAGGGTGTCTGGGTGTCTCGGGGTTGGGGGGGATGTCCCAAAGCTTGGGGCCGGCTTGGAAAAATCCAGAAGGTGTCCCAGAACTAGCCAGGTGAGATCAATAAGCCCAGGCCAGGAGATCAGGAAGTTGAGGAAGCCTCCAGCAGCCTTGTTTGCCTTCCTGCCTGCTGGGCCCCTGCTGCTGTGACCAGGTCCGGTAGGGGAGGGGGACTCTTGGGGGAGGGACATCGAGGGGCAGGGAAAAGCACCAGAGAGCTTACTGCTGTCCAGGGGTGAGCTGACAGAAGCCTGCGACCCGAAGTGGTGGTAGGGACAGGCATTCATTCATTCAACAAACACCAAGCAACCGCCATGTGCTCAGGAGGCAGTGAAATTAATTTCCAAAAAGGACATGTCCTGTACGATGTAACGAAGTATGAATTAAAATGTCCACACACGGATTTTTAAAAGCCTGGTGGGGGTGAAGGCCCCACGTGCCCATGGTGACCCAGCAAGGGCTTCCTGGCAGGGGATTCCAGCTGCTGCTGTGGGTGTCGGGGTGCCCACCTGCCTTCCAGGCCTAGCTGCTCCCCTGCGCCCAGCCCGCCCCTCTCTGTGCCTGCTTCCTGTCTGTGAAGTGGAGCATGGAACCCGGAGGTCCATGGCTCTTCGCAGTTTGCATGTTCCATGAGAACTCTCAGGACTGGGGGTGTAGGATCAGTGTCGTGGGCACAGTCAGGGCTGCCCCTGCTGCTGTGGGCCTTGCCACCCCAACCCTTAATATAAGGCCCACCCCTCCCGGCCAGCCCCACGGCGGGAGGAAGCCGCTGCCCGCAGCTCACCAGCTGTCCAGCTCTGATCGTAAATTAGAATCCCGCCTCCTAACCTCTGCACCATTTTGGATCATGAAAACCGCCTCCGCCCTTCAGCTGCAGCTGTGTGACCCGGAGCCCAGGGCGCTCTGGGCAGGGTCTAAGCCGCTGGGCGGGCAGATGCCAGGCACCGTGCCCGTGAGTTGTTCTGTGTCCCTGGGCGGGGGAGGGGTAGTGACTGTCACCTCTGTTGTGAGGAGCAGCAGCTGCAGGAGGGACCGGGGCCCTGGGTGCAAGCTCTCCCCAGGAGCCGGGAAGACTTCCAGCTGAGGTCACAGCCACATCAGGGCCAGGCCCCCCTGCCCCCACTCCCTGAATGCTGCGTGCGCTGGCAGGGGTTCTGACCCGTTTCTCTTCCTGGGCAATGTCCTTGGCAGAATCGCACTTCCGGCCTCGTGCCCAGAAGCTGGACCGCCTTCCTGCCTCAGGGCACCTGAGATTCCCTGGGTTCTGCACCCGGAGCTGGCTCCTGGGGGCTCCCCCGCTCGCTCAGCTGCTCCCCACTGCACGCTACCCTCTCTAATTAAAAAAAGTAATTTTTCCCTCTAAATTCTCAAACAGGAGGGCAGGGGAGGTTGTGTCCATTCTTCTACCCGGGTTCAGCTTTTCAGGCAGGCGTTCAAGACCAAGAAAAAAGTCACTTTTGATCTGATGCGGTTGCTCTCCACTACCAGCTGTACTAATACTTCTGGAATGTTTGTTGCAGGTTCTGAAGGGTGTGGGCTGCACCCCTACCTCAGTGCTGTGACTGCAGTGGTAACGGCGTTCCCACCACGGCTGGAATGGGAGGGCTGCCTTCCATCTTAACCCAATCAAGTCAGCTCCTCAGCCTTGCTTCCTTGGCCAGTACCCCCTTCCTGGGCGTGTGCCAGGGGCCCAGGGGGCAGCCCCACGCCTCCCCAGCCCCCAGTCCAGTCTTCGCTGTGCCTGGAGTTGGTGTGCTGGCCTCTCCCAATCTTGGTCTCCCCCTCTGTGAACTTGGGGACCGGCCTGGGGCTGCCAGCCCACTCCTGTGGCAGGGGGCCAGCATCATGTAAAATAAAGGGACCGTGACCCGCAGGCCCCGGAGTACCCCGCACTCAACTCAATGTGTGTTCGGAGAGAAAAAGTCCCAGTCCCCAGATCCTTCACTAGAGCCGTGGCTCGGTCCCCACGTCGCACCTGCTCCCCGCCGTCCCAGCTCAGTGCCTGGCGCCACTCGCGTGAATCTACTGTGCGTGCTCGGGGCGCTTCGGCAAAGTACTTTTACAAACAGACGATTTCTGGCTCATTTAGTGATGACCACCGCGCAAACAACAGCACCGGTGCTGCGCAGCTACCGCAAGAATTGTGCGGGGTGGGGGATGGGCTGACTGGAGCCTGAGAAGCGCTGTTTCCCTTTCAGAACAGAGCGGAGACTGGTAGGGGTTCTGGTGAGCGGCCAGGGAGGGGGACCCCGGAACCACCAGCGAGGCCCCAGACTGCTCAGCCCTCTTCCCTGTGAGCTTCTGCAGGCAGGGTCTGGTCCTGGGCCACGAACAGCCCAGTGCCCGGCTGACCTCCTGCCGGAAGCAGAGCAGCTGTGGGGGCCTGGAGCCCGGGCAGGAGGGGACGACGAGAAACAGATCCAGTTGGAGACAGAAGCCAGGCTGTGGCCCCTCAGGGCCCTAGGATGTGTAGGAGGACCCAAGTCCACACCACACCCCCAGGTTACTCCTCTCCGGCTGGCTGCCCATGCCCCGGGTGCAGATGGTTAGACCGCGTGGGGTCTGAGGTAGCTGGAGACTCTGCAACTGCACCACAGTGGCCAGACGTGGCCCGTGCCCTGGCCTGGCTCCCCACAAGGAGCAGAACCGGCCCGGCTTCTGTCCCCAGGGTGGAGGCGTGTTTTCCACCTTTACACTGATCTGTCTCCACAGTGCTGTGGCCCATAAAGTTTAATAGGTGTGTTTCATGGCTGTGGCTGCGAGCCATCGCCGGGGTCACACAGCGCTCACCAAAACAGGTGACCTTGGTCTGCAAGAACCTGGAGCCCCTTGAGGGGAAGTGGGTGGAGTTTGCTTTTCAGCAGTCCTGGGACCACCGGGGGATGCGGGGGATGCATGCCGGACCCAGAAGCTGGACCTTCCTCGGGGGTCAGGGTTGGTTCCCCCCCTCCCCGGAGGGGGGGTGCTGCAGTGACTGTAGTGTGTCCCCGTGGTGTGTCCTTGGGGTGTGAGTTAGGGTCACTGCACGCATCATAAAGCACATTCACATCGGTGCTCAGGTTGGCTCCCCCTCCCCCCACATGGCCCCATGAGGCAGCGGGGCAGGGGTGCTCTATCCACGCAGGGCAGGGCAGGAGACTGAGTCTCAGGAAAGAGACCAAGACCCCGCGTGCGACCCCTGGGGAGGGGCCAAGCTATGACTCCATGGCGGGGTGGTGGAGCAGGGCAGGGGGCTTCCTCCTGGGGTCTGCAAAAAAGGAAGAGGAAGGCCCGGTTTCTGCCACGGAAAAGCAGCTTTGTGAGCGTGTGGGTGGGGGGAGGCTGGGTCGGTGGGGGAGCGGCGTCTGTAGCTGGCTCAGAGCAGCCTCAAAACCCTTCGCTCGCAGTCACGGGTGGCCGCGTTCACGTCCGGGATCAGCCAGTCACCTCTGTCAAGTTTGAAACAAAACAAAACTGCTTTTCTTATGCCAGTCCACTTTCTAATACCTCGACGCTCAGCCGGCAGGGACAGCAGTGGCGATGGTTGGCTCCCTGGGTGCGTGGGCTATGGGAAGGCTGCTGCTAAGCGCTCCGGGCACTGGCTCGCCAAACCCTCAGCCCCCTGTCAAGGCTCTCACCACGTTTCCATAATATAAGTGGGACAACTGAGGCACCAAGCAACCAGTCACCGGCTGGAGACCACTCCACCAGCAAGTCGCAGAGCAAAGCTTGCTATGGGACTGGTTTTTTTGTTTGTTTGTTTTTTTCTTCAAGATCGATTTATTTTGAAAGACAGAAAGGCAGAGTTACAGACAGAGAGAGAGGCAGAGATATGGATCCTCCATCCACTGGTTCACTCCCCAAATGGCCACAACAGCCAGTGCTGAGCCAGGAGCCAGGAGCCAGGAGCTTCCCTCCTGTGTGAGTGGCAGGGGCCCAAGGACTTGGGCCATTTTCTGGTGCTTTCCCAGGCCATAGCAGGGAACTGGATGGGAAGTGGAGCAGCTGGGACCCCAACCGGCACCCATATGGGATTCAGGTATCACAAGTGGTGGCTTTACCCACTATCCCACAGTGCAGGCCCCCAGGGCTGGTATTTTAGGGCCAAGGCTGCGGTTTTAGCTCCATCCCACCATGCACCCGATGGTAAACTGTTGCAGTGTTCAAAGGTAGGCCACTGCCACTTATAGACTGCTCTTATTTTGAAACAAATTCCTCGGCCGGCGTCACGGCTCAATAGGCTAATCCTCCACCTTGCGGCGCCAGCACACCGGGTTCTAGTCCCGGTCGGGGAGCCAGATTCTGTGCCGGTTGCCCCTCTTCCAGGCCAGCTCTCTGCTGTGGCCAGGGAGTGCAGTGGAGGATGGCCCAAGTGCTTGGGCCCTGCACCCCATGGGAGACCAGGATAAGCACCTGGCTCCTGCCTTCGGATCAGCACAGTGCGCAGGCCGCAGCGCGCCAGCCGCAGCGGCCATTGGAGGGTGAACCAACGGCAAAGGAAGAATTTTCTCTCTGTCTCTCTCTCTCTCACTATCCACTCTGCCTGTCCAAAAAAAAAAAAAAAAAAAAACCCCAAATGCCTCTTTTCTTGATTACTATTTATTTGAAAGTCAGAGTTACACACAGAGAGAAGGAGAGGCAGAGAGAGAGAGAGAGAGAGAGAGAGAGAGAGAGAGAGAGAGAGGTCTTCCATCAGCTGGTTCACTCCCCAGTTGACTGCAATGGCTGGAGCTGCGCTGATCCGAAGCCAGGAGCCAGGAGCTTCTTCTGGGTCTCCCACGTGGGTGCAGGGGCCCAAGGACTTGGGCCATCTTCCACTGCTATCCCAGGCCATAGCAGAGAACTGCGTCAGAAGTAGAGCAGCCAGGATTGAACTGGTGCCCACTTGGGATGCCAGCACTGCAGGCAGTGGCTTTAACCGCTAGGCCACACCACCGGCCCCAGAAAATTTTTAAAGTAGAGGAACACATGGAGGACAATTACTCTTGAGTCCATCCCTCCACCCAGAACAGTGCTCTGTTAGCATCCTTCTTGGGTCACCACCATACACGGAGACTAGAAGCTGCCACCATCTTCCATGACATGTAACTGACTGTGCACAATGAAAGTGTGCAGTTTGCCAAGTTTCGATGTGTGAGTGCACTTGTGAAACCGACAGGACCACCAAGACCCAGGGCTTATCTGCCACCCTCAGACAGTTCCTTGAGCCCCTTTGGTGTCCCTCCCCTCCCCCACTCTCCATGCTCACACCCTGGAGGTCGGGGCTCTGGCCAGGATCACCCACCTGGGCAGGCGGCACTGGGCTCTGTCTCCAGGCCAGGGCGTGCTTCAAGAAGCACAGACAATGCCACCAGGAGGTGTGGGACTCTCTGTACCTGCTGCTCCACATTGCTGTGAACCTGAAATTGCTCTGGAAAAACAAAGTCTATTCAAAAGGAGAAAAGAAGAAAAGCATCTGTTTATCTTACGACAGTCTGAATGAAAAGACACACAATAAGATGATTTTTTTTTGTAATGTGCATAACCATTGCCAGATTAGAGTCCAGAATACGTAAAGAACTCCTGAAAGTAAATAAGGAAAATAAATAAATAAATAAATAAATAAAGGGCCAGGAAAACACAGCCAGGTGTTTCGCAACAGAGGAAACGTACTTTGTCAACGAACATTTATGAAAGATGCTTAACTTCATTAGGAATCAGGAGAATGCAAACTAAGGCCACCCAGCCGATTGGCAAACACACACACACACACACAGGTGATATGTTGACAAGAATGTGGGGCTGACAGAACTCCCTTGCCTGCTGGTGAAAGTGCGAGTTCCACCCCTGGGGCAGGCAGGCAGGGTTGTCTGGTTCTGGGGCTTCTTGCTCCACTACCCAGTTCTCCACTCCCAGCCTCCAGCTGTGGGCCATTGCATCTCTGAGGTTGTTGGGTGTTTCCTTGCCGCATCCCCAGGAAGTGAATTTCCCCTTTCAACACTCTGGAAATTTCAACATTTCTGGAAATCTGTTGTTGATGAGCAAAGCTCAGCTTGATTCATTCTCTCTGCTGCGTTCTGTTATTTATACACTACTATGTCCTCACTTGAAATGCTGTGTGGTTTGCTTGTTTGGTTTCTGACATTGCAGACAGAGCTGCCCCGGTGGAAGTCACAGGAGAGAAAGTGTGGGGCCTCCTGAACATCACGGGCGCCAGCCGGAGCTCCCGGAAGGCAGGGTCTCTCCCCGGCCTCTCCCAGGCTTCATTTCTTTCCCAGGGCAATGCTGGGTCTCCTGGACCTCTGTCAGGCCAAGTGCAGACCACTCACCCAAACATCTGCCCATCTAAGACGCGATTTTCTGGGTTTGCTGCTGGAGACGAGTCTGAGCCGCCGGGCCGGAGAGAACTTGCCGGCTTGTCCTGAGCGCCAGGAGCGGGCACAAGTGGTTGTCTCTAAGGCTGAGGCCCAAGATGGCCCCAGCTGACCCCACAGCTGTCTTGCAACCTGGCTCTTGGTCTAATGAGTCAGATAATTTGCCGTTGGCCGTGACCGCAGCCATCCCAAGCTCAGTGTCAGCTCGGTCTGCCGGTCAAGGAAAGAGAACTTCATAGCATTTCTTCGTCCTTGTCCCTCATGCTTCTGCTCTGTAGTGATGTCTGCATTCCTTCCGGCGGCAGCGATTCCGGCTTTTTGCTGGGATTTCAGCTGACCTGGCGCCTGCAGAGCTAGCCTGTACAGACGCAGGGCCGCGTTGCACTTTGCTTACTTTGAGTTTTTGGTTCACGATCGCCTGCAGGCGTGAGAGTCCAGGGCCTCGGAATGCTGGAGGGGAAGAACAAGGAGTCCCGGGTGAGACGCGACCCTGAGATCGAATCCGGACGGCAAAGGAGGGCCCAGCAGCCGCGCACCGGCCAGCGGGCGGCCTTTGGCCCTGTGACTTTGCTGCTGGGCAGTCGTGCTAAGGACGTGGTTGGGAACACAGATAACAGTACACGCATCAGGGCCTGCATCACAGCGTTGGGTAAGGTACTGAAAACCCAAACAACCCGAACGCCTGGGACTAGCAGATCAGGTGAATTAGGGCCACATGATCAAGTACCCAAAGCCTTTCCAAGTCATAGATTTCATAAACACAGTAAGTGAATAAGTGGTATATATAATTGTATCTATAGAACTGAAAGAAATAATAGATGGACCAACAGACGCGCACACAGGAGGAAATGCGTTCAGTGCTTCCAGCTCTCTCTGGGTACTGGGGCTATGAGGAAGGCCACAGTCTTCCCAAAGGCGGCATTTCACATTCCCACCCATAGTGCTCAAGGGCTCCAAGCTCTCAGCTTTTTATTTTTATTTTTTTGAAGCAACTAAAACATGTCATTTTTAAAGGTGGGCAATCCAGTTTAACATTTTGTCTCTGCCTCTGCGTTCCACAGGCGGGTTCTTGGGCTCAGGGTACAGGTGGAGAGGAAGTTAGGCCGTGAGCAGAGACCCCTGAGGAGGGCAGATGTCCTCATCTTGTTACGGCGACCCTTGTTCCAGTTCTCCATGGGTGTTGGCATGTCTGGGCGGCCATCCAAATCTCTGTTCCCCATAGGTGTTGGCATGTCTGGGGAGGTGTCCTAATCTTGGTGTTCTGCCACCGCCACCCCACTCAAGTTCCCCATAAGCATGGACTCAAGTTCCTCAAGGGTGGTCCTAAGTCCCGCAGGCTGCAACCAAGCCCACCAGGTGCTGCCGCTATTAATGCATGATGCTGGCCAACCTATAAATATTGTAAGTGGCCGGTGCCGTGGCTTAACAGGCTAATCCCTCACCCTGCTGCACTGGCACACCGGGTTCTAGTCCCGGTTGGGGTGCCGGATTCTATCCCGGTTGCCCCTCTTCCAGGCCAGCTCTCTGCTATGGCCCGGGAAGGCAGTGCAGGATGGCCCAAGTGCTTGGGCCCTGCACCCGCATGGGAGACCAGGAGAGGCACCTGGCTCCTGGCTTCAGATCAGCGAGATGCGCCGGCCGCAGTGGCCATTGGAGAGTGAACCAATGGCAAAAAGGAAGACCTTCCTCTCTGTCTCTCTCTCTCATTATCCACTCTGCCTGTCAAAAAAAGAAAAAAGAAAAAAAAATATTGTAAGAAACCTGGATTGGAGGCCCAGTCTTGGGCAGTGATTCCACTGGGCCCGTCGATGTTAATAAACTGCTTCTGCCGATCCTCCGCCCGGCCTCTGGTGCCTGCTTGAACTAAGGGAATTTCTGTAACACAGGAGCTCATCACAGAGTCCCAGCCTCCCTGACTGCGGCCCAGCGCTCAGGCCCCTGTGCAGGGATGTGGTCCCAGGCCCTCGCTCCTATCACACAGGGTTGATGAGGCAGGCTGTACCCGGAAGCTGGAGCTGCAGAGCAGGGGCTGTCACCCGCCCTGTCACCACAGGGCTGCACAGAGGCGCGTTCAGGCAAGCCCGGTGAGTACAGCGGCATTCTCCACGGCTCACCGAGGCGCCTCTGCTTCTGGTCTGGCCTCTGGGGCTGAAGCAGGTGGTGTGGGCCTGGATTGCTCGCAGTCAAAGCTGCGCCAAAGGCAGTGCCCACAAACAAGAGTCCCCAGCAACACGGGCGCCGTGGTGGGGTTAGTTTTGGGGATCGAAGGAGGATAAGAGTAAGAGGTGAGTGGGCAGCACAGCTGTGGGTGGGAAGCAGTGTGTGTCTCCAGATTGTGGGCACCCAGTGCCTGCCACATCGTAGAACGTCCTGCAGTGGCCTTGAGATTGCTGGAGGCTGGGGGCCGGCGCTGTGGTAGAACAGGTAGACGCCCTGTCTGCAACACTGGCATCCCATGTGGATGCAGGGTTGAGTCCCAGTTGCTCCGCTTCCAATCCAGCTCCCTGCTAATGTTCCTGGAAAAGCAGCAGAAGGTGGCTCAAGTGTTTTGGCCCCTGTCATCCACCCAAATGAAGCTTCTGGTTCCTGGCTTCGGTCTGGCCCAGCCCTGGCCATTGCAGTCTTTTGGGGAGTGAACCAGAGAATAGAAGATTCTCTCTCTCTCTGTCTCTCCCTCCCTCTCTCTCTGTAACTGTGCCTTTCAAAGAAATAAAAATAAAATCTTAAATAAAAAAGGAAAAGAAATTCCTGGGGCCCTGCTCTGGTGTAGCAGGTAAAGCCGCCGCCTGCAGCACTGGCATCCCATATGGGCACCGGTTCAAGTCCCAGCTGCTCCACTTCCGATCCCGCTCTCTGCTATCGCCTGGGAAAGCAGTAGAAGATGGCCCAAGTCCTTGGGTCCCTGCACCCATGTGGGGAACCAGAAGAAGCTCCTGGCTCCTGGCTTTGGTCTGGCCCAGCTTCAGCCATTTGGGGAGTGAATCAGCGGCTGGAAGACCTTTTTCTGTTTCTCCCTCTCACTATCTGTAACTCTGGCTTTCAAATAAATAAATAAATCTAAGAGAGAGAGAAAGGAAGGAAGGGAGGAAGGAAGAAAGGAAGGAGGGAGGGAGGAAGGAGGGAAGGAAGGGAGGGAGGAAGGAGGGAGGGAGGGAGGAAGGAAGGAAGGAGGGAGGGAGGGAGGGAAGGAAGGAGGGAGGGAGGGAGGGAGGGATGGAGGAGGGAGGAAGGAAGGAAGGAAGGAAGGAGGGAAGGAGGAAATGAAATCACTGGAGGTAGAGGAGGACGCAGCCAGCCCACTGAGCCCGTCGGAAGTCTTACTTTGATTTCATGCCCACCTCAAATACGTGCACAGTGCAATTTGTTCTTGTTACTTCATTTCCGTTCCTGTCTTGAGCAGCTGTCTCTGACACCCGGAGGTCCCTGCGGCCGCTCTTACTGGAATCGTTACTAAGCAGTGGCTCCCTGCGCCCCCCTGAGCTGGAACCTTCTGCAGGACCTAGTGGTGAGGAACAGGCTGTTGTCAGTGGCCCTGGGTGCATCTTTCTCACGCTGGGGAAACCCCGTCCCTCTCAGCTTGTGGAAATGCACAGTCACCCCCCTGTGACTCTCGCCAGACAGGAATGAGGCTCCTCAGGCCCAGGCGGGCAGTCCTGACGCACGGTCAGTAGCCTGTAGGAGGCCTGCTGGCTCAGCTCCCACGGGCTCTGTCCCAACCCGCATGTCCCAGAGAGCAACACCCATGCTCTCCGCAGGAACTGGAGGGCCAGCGAGAGGTCATGGGATGACAGTGCCCAGGGCCAGCTCCCACGGGCGGGGGACCTGGGCCGTCGTACAGGGCACCAGGCTCAGAAAGATCCCATGCTTTGTTTAATGCTCTGCTGTCACTGAAATTCTTTTAAAAATGTTCATTTAATTAATTATTTATTTGAAAGGCAGAGTTACGGAGGAAAGGAGAGAGAGAAAGAGAGAGATCGTCCATCCACTGGTGCATTCCCCGAATGGCCACAATAGCTGGGTCTAGACCAGGCTGAAGCCAGGAGCCAACTCCACCTGGGTCTCCTACATGGGGGACAGGGGCCCAATTATTTGAGCCATTTTCCACAGCTTTACCAGACACATTAGCAGGGAGCTGGATCAGAAGCAGAGCAGCTGGGACTCGAACTGACACCCATATGGGATGCCGGCGTCCTAGGCAGCAGCTTAACTCGCTCTGCCACAACACCAGCCCCTGAAATTCTTAACAGCTTTCACAAAGGCCCCAGAAGGCCCCAGAGGAGGGCTGGCTGTACGTGGGGAGGCGCCAGGTTTTGAATGGGCCATGTCACTCCCTTGCCTGTGTCAGAGCTCCTGGCCTACATGCACCGTTCTGCAGCTCCGCTGGGCACCCCCAGAGCGCAAGGCCCAGGGCTCCAAACCCCAGGGTGCTTCCACTCAGATGCTTAGTGTCGCTGGTTGATGCAATGCCTGGAGACACCACACCAAGTCAGGTTTTCAGTGGCAAAGGAAGGCGACTCTCGATTGTAGTGAGCTGGATTTTATCAGAAAAATGTGTGGGAAAGGAGATGAATTTATTTGGTTTACGTGCTTGGTTTATGGCTGAATTTCCTCACTACGGTGTCTCTAGGAAGGCACTAACATGTATCAAGCACCCACCATCTCTGGGCACAGTGCTGGGTGCTCCAAGCCCCTGTCTCCCATTCAATCCCATGGCCTCAGGACACGCGCCATTCCCCTGTGGGAGGCTCGGGCACCCACGCAGCTTTCCCAAGGCCACATACTGCCCTCTGTGGATTGCAAAGGCCTCCTTGCTGGTATGGGTGAGTGAAGGAGCTGTGGGACTGCCAGAGGGCGCAGCCATGCCCACACAGCTGAGGAGTCGGGGTTAGAGCCCGGATGATAAGGCCAAGTGTAAGGAGGTGGGAAGCAGGGATTCCGTGATGACCACCCTGCCTGTGGGACTCAGCCCAGGTTTCTGACCTTGTCTGAGACCATCCCTTCCCACCTGTGGTGCGTGAAAAATAACAGCTCCCACATCATCATGGAGACGATCAATGGTGGCTGAGAGGACTGTGTCAGGGGGTCAGGACCCCGACTTTGGGGTCTTGGATTGCCATTCCCAAAGCAGGGTCTCACGATTCTCTGGAAGTGCGTTCAGCTCAATGTAGGAATAATATCTTTTTTTTTCTATTTTTTTTTTTTTTTTGACAGGCAGAGTGGACAGTGAGAGAGAGAGAGACAGAGAGAAAGGTCTTCCTTTGCCGTTGGTTCACCCTCCAATGGCCGCCGTGGTAGCGCGCTGCGGCCGGCGCACCGCGCTGTTCCGATGGCAGGAGCCAGGTGCTTCTCCTGGTCTCCCATGGGGTACAGAGCCCAAACACTTGGGCCATCCTCCACTGCACTCCCTGGCCACAGCAAGAGCTGGCCTGGAAGAGGGGCAACCGGGACAGGATCGGTGCCCTGACCGGGACTAGAACCCGGTGTGCCGGCGCCGCAAGGCGGAGGATTAGCCTGTTGAGCCACAGCGCCGGCCTGGAATAATATCTTAATGTAAAGTTTACCAAAAATGTTTGTCTCCCAAGGTCTCAGCTCTGGGACTTGGTTGCCTTCCAATATTATCCATTTGCCCTTCTTCCTTGCTCAAAGAATCTTGATTTTGTTTGGAGCAACAGAGTGGTCTGCCAGGCCCCACTACGAATCATAGAACCCTCGTGTTCTGCTTTCCCAGCATACCTTGCAGCTAGGGGAGACCACATGACCAGTCCTGGACAATGAGACCTCCTCTTTCTTCCTACTTTGAAGAGGCTGCTGATATTTCAAATTGCAGCAACCCTATTTCCAGAGGGGGAGGTAAAATAACTTCAGGGGTGCCAGCCCTGACATGGCTGAGCCCCTCTTCTGTATGTTTCATGCTGTGAGATAAAGAAATTGCCTTTTGTTCAAGCGCCTGTACACAGATTTGTGTTGCTTGCAGCCATATTTATTCCCACCTGACAAAGCACACTTTTTTGTGTTTACCCCTCGGGGTGCAAAAGAGCACCTGCGGACTCTGGAGCCTGCGCCAGTGCTGCGGTTGTCTTTCCTGTTCTAAGCCAAGTTCCAGGAGGGCATTCGTGCCTTTCTCTGACCACCCAGTTTACCCCATCTTTCAGTTTCCTTGTCCATTCTGACCTTAATTTCTCATTTTTTTTTTTTTTTTTTTAGTGAATCCCTTTCCTGAAAAATTACCTTCCCGACACACAGAATCCATGTCCATTGCCTGGCCACATCCTACACACACACACACACACACTCACATCACACACACACACCACACATATATCACACAGTCACAATCACATCACATACAACCATATCACACACAATCACATACACATCTCACACACACTTCACATCTCACACACATACACTCACATCACACACATTACACACAGTCACACACACACATATACACACTACAAGTCACACCTCTCTTCCTGACTGCTTTCTTTTATTTTTGTTTTCTTTGATGTATGGAGAATCCTGTTCTTGCTTCTGCCTGTTTCCATCTGCTGGGGCCAGATGGCATGTGCTTAATCCACGGGCAATTTTAGAAACAGAAGAGGTTGCCGGGGGCCCAGACACCCTCTCCAGCCTCCAGGGAGCCTGCCCTCTCCCGGCCCGGCTGTGCCCAGCCCGCCTGCCTGAGGGGGCTTGCCGGGGAGGATGTGACCACAGAGCCTCTCGGGGATTCTCTGTCTCAAGGTCCGACCTTGGAGGCCAGGCTGCCCAGGCTGTTTGGGGATAGCTCCCCAGCCTCCTGCCCCGGGGAGGCCTAGGAGCTGATGCCGAGGGGATCACTGTAAGTCTCCCAGGGCTCACTCCTGAGGCAGTGCTGCCCTTCTGCCTGGTGGTCCTGGCCCACGGAGGGGTCCTCAGCCTTCCCCCCACAGCACTGAAAGAAAGGGATGAACTGTAAGCAGTGTCGCTGCTGGGAAAGTTTCTCCAGGGGACCTGCCACCTGCCACCTGCCCTGGTGACCTCGCAGGTTAAGTAAGCTGAGGCTGCCTGGGGAAGCAGCAGCTCCGCCTCCCAACCCACATCCGTGTGGCTCTCCATGCCAACTGACCTTCGGCACAGATATTGCCAGCTGTCCTGGCTCTCCTGTCTCCTGCCCTGGGAGCCTTGCGGGGGGGGGTAGGGGTGGGTTTCTGGGTGAGGGAGGCTTTCCCAGCTTGTCGGGACTACCGCGCTCTGCCCAGGGTCTCGGAACCTGGGAAGGGAGGTCCCCACCTGTGGCTTGGGCCTTCAGTGTCACCCTCTCTTTTGGAAAGAGGCCTCGCACTTATGTCCAAAGTCCTGTGTGCAACCTGGCAGGTGACCTTGGCCACAAACTTTACCTGTTGGGAGCTCTTCCCTTCCCTGGGAAAGGTGCTTGGGAGAGGTTTCCGTGGGTGGCAGCTCTGCTCCTGATGGTGGGGGCGGTGTCACCCTTAGGAAGCCTCCAGCTCGGGGGCCCCGCCTGAGGCCCACAAAGGATATTTTCTGCTGTGAACTTTTTAAGGGAGTTTTGAGAAAAGCTGTTTTAGGAATGACTTGGTAACCAGTAACTTACTGACTTTGATTAGCTGTGATCTTTCAGATCCGTGTACGTGGAAAGTCTTAGAAAGTGAGAAAAGCAACGAAGCGTTTCTACATGTGGTGGCCATTTTCTTGACACTGAATGGATTTGTTTTCAGAAGCCGGTTAGGACCCCTCTGGCTAGCCCCTGCCCCAGCAGACTTGCTCCTAACCACTGGCACATTGCTTTTGCTTTAAAATCTTCCCAGGCAGTTCAAATGTGTAACCTCTGACCTGGAAGAAGTCAGTGAGAGGGGCCCACAGGACCCTTCCCCCCCAGTTCCTGCAGGGAAGGCAGAGCCCAGGTCTGGTCCCTCCCAGACGCCTAATTTAGATCAAGGTCCAGCCAAAAGAGGTTTGATCTCTTTATATTTTTATATTTGCACTACGGTCAGTTTGTTTTGTTTGATTGCAGCTGTTTTATTCAGTAACCTTTAGCCTCATTCTCATGTTTAGTTTACTTCTCTTTTTATCTCTCACTGCTCAGAGGCCCAGCAGGCCAGCAGAAGAGAGGGGGGTTTGCCCTGGATGGGGGGGGGGAACTGTAGGCCATAGCCAGCTCCCGGGGCTCCTGGGCCTTTCCTGCCCCTGAGGCAGGTGGCCTGGGGGAAGTCCTTGATCTTAACCCAGACTGTCAGTGCCTGTGGGTGGCCCTCACCTTCAAAGCAAGAACTTCCCTTGATTCAGGCCTCTCCAGCCGGAGGAAGTGGAAGAGCCCAGAGGGACTGGAGGGACCTGTCAAATAAATAAAAAATAATAACAATAATAAAATGCAATCAAAGAACCCACTGACAAAGAGATATGTATGCCAGCTGTGATTAGTACTTAGGGTTTTTTTTTTTTTTAAAGATTTATTTATTTATTTGAGAGGTAGAGTTATAGACAGTGAAAGGGAGAAACAGAGAGAATGGTCTTCTGTCCGTTGGTTCACTCCCCAATGGCTGCAACGATCGGAGCTGTGCCAATCCGAAGCCAGGAGCCAGGTGCTTCTTCCAGGTCTCCCATGTGGGTTCCGGAGCCCAAGGACTTGGGCCATCTTCTACTGCTTTCCCAGGCCACAGCAGAGAGCTGGATTGGAAGAGGAGCAGCCAGGACTAGAACTGGTGCCCACATGGGATGCCGGCGCCACAAGCGGAGGATTTAACCTACTGTGCCACAGCGCCGGCCCCAGTACTTAGGTTTTAAATGTCATGTAGTCTGTATAAAGACAGGTTCCAAGTCAAATGCAAGGTCTCTCTCCAAAGACACAGAAAAGAGAATGATCACAAGGTGGCCCCTTGAATTTCTCGTGACTGGGTCCTGTCATCCGGGTGCACTGAGGCATCACAGTGCCCCAAGGGCAAAGCCTCTCATTTCACAGTGCCAAACCGAGGAGTTTCAGGGATGTCCAGAAACTTGCCGCGGGGCACGATGAAGATCTGGATTCAGATCCAGCTGCTCTCTCCCAAGTGACAGCCACCAGTGCGTCTGAGCTATGTTCTCTGTAAGTGTGACGTCACTTAATTCTCCGATAGGTTTCATTAGTCTCCTTTTAGAGCCAAAGACAATGGGGTGAGCGAGAGGCTGAGTCAGCTCGCCCCAAGTCACGTGTATCTGTCTCATTCCACGCCAAACTCCCGCCTACAAGGGTCTCTGTCCTTGCCCCCGCCCCGCACTGAGATTCTGGCCCCTTTCCTGAGGGGGAGATGCGCTCAGAATCTCTGACCCTGGAAAGGGAGAGGGTACTCGTACAGAGCCCCTGCTGGCAGCCACTGCTCCAGGCTGGGGGAGTAGATCATGTTCAAGACTCTGCAAGGTTTCTGATGGAGGTGATAGAGGGCACGGGGAGATGAGAACTGATACTGCTGCAGGGTGCACCCACTTGGGGCCCCACAAAGACATGTTTAAGCCTAAGCCCTGTACCTGTGCATTTGCAAATACTATCTTTGCAGACGGAATCAGGATGAGCTGAAACTGAGCTAGAGTGAGCCCCACATCCGATAACCAGTGTCCTTATCAGAGAAGGGAACTTGGGACACAGAGACCCAAAGAAGATGTATCTGAAGAGAGGAGGCGTGGGGATGGAGTGAAGAGGCTGCAGCCCAAGAATGTCCCGGATGTCCAGCACCCAGGAAAGCGAGGACAGGGCCAGGAGAGCCTGGGGAGGGAGCATGGCCCTGCTGACACAGCGACCCAGGACTTCAGCCACCGGAATGGCGAGACAGTGGATTTCCCTGTTTGACACATCCAGTTTGTTAATGCGCGATGGCAACTCGGTTGCTCCGTGGAAGATTGGGCAATCGCATCCCCCAGATGCTGATATTGTCAGTATGTCATGTGGACTTGGGTAGCAGAACAGAGGCCTTCAGCCTTGACCCAGTTTATTTTATTATCTTCCTGGATACAAATAAAGAAAATGCCTGTCAATAAAAGCAGTGGATTGCACAAGATTCCAGAGCTGGTGCTGGAGGCAGGATCCATATTCCAAAACCCCTCAACAAATGGCAAAAATGGACTGAAGTTTAATTTTCATTTATTTATTTTCACTTTATTTGAAAGGCAGAGAGACAGAGAGAGCTGGACAGGGAAAGAGAAATCTTCCATCTGCTGGTTCACTCCCAAATGCCTACAACAGCTGGAATTGAGCCAGTCCAAAGCCAGGAGACCAGAAGACAATCTGGGTCTCCCACATGAGTGGCAGGGCCCCAGGTGTTTGAGCCATCACCGCTGCCTCCCGGGATGTGCGCTAGGAGGCAGCTGGAATTGGGAGCGCAGCTGGGACTTGAAACCAGGCTCCCTGATGCAGGTGCCGGTGCCTATGCCCACCCCGAATACGCTTTATAAATGGAAGCTTGTCAAGGACAAAGTCCTTTATTTAGGTTCTGAATGCAGCAGGGAGGAGGAGTCCCTGGCTTGATGACGGCTCGCAAAACAAGAGGTGCTGCTGCAAGCCCAGTACGACTCAATCACACACTGCAGTCGCTGAAAAGCCAACGCGTCTTTAGGCTGCTCCAGTGCCCTGGAGAAATGATACGAACATCCCAGGGCTTTCTGGGCTGCTCAGGTCACATCCAGAGCAGCGTTCAGCTCTGGGCACTGCATTTTGATGCCACTCAGCATCCAGGGAGAAAGCCAGGAAAGCAAGGGGTCTGGAAACTGCGATGCAATCGCGGGACCCAGGGCTGTTCGCCCTGAAGATGAGAAGATGTTTTTTGTTATGTAAAATATGAGAAGAAGGGAAAGGAAAGGGAGATGCTGTGCTAGGTGACACACAAGTGACAGGGCTCGGTCTGCAGGCACGCGGCACACCTGTTGGTTCCGCAGCACTAATCCAAGATCACCCATGTGTTCCACCTCGACTTTGTCCATGGGTCTCAGGGTGCCGTGGGTTGCCGGTGGCAACCTGTTGGGGATGAGTGTGTGGCCCAAGCCAGATCGTGAGTGTCTACTGAAGTATTTCATAGCAATGATCGGGCAGAGACGCTCTCCTTCCCCGGGGATCACGGAGCCTGTAGGACAGAAGCCTGGAGTTTTCTGAGGTCCTCCTGTTAAGGTATCCGAGTGCCGTGGGAACAGCGGTGGCGGCGAAGGAAGGCGACCTCGGTTCCACACACACAAGGCAGGGAGCAAAGCAGGATTTACTGAAGTCAGGAAGCTCCCCCTGCAGCAGTCAGGAGGGGGCTCCCAGAGAGAAAAGCCTCAGGAATTTGTCAAGTGGCGTCTTGTAAGCACAATGCGGGTGAACAGAGTAAGAGCTAACAATCAGTCAGGGGGCGGGGACAGATCCCACCAGGGACCGGGCTGTCATCCTGCCTAGCCTGCTCAAGAGAAAGCAAAAAGCCATCAGAAGGGTGGGATAGGTGACTTCTTCCTTCTATTCTCGTGATAAAACTAGAAGCCCAGAGGAGTGGGATTGGTATTTTGTCTTGCTAAAGGCAGCTTCTGGACAGAAGCAAGCATTTTGTTCACCCTTAAAGGGACTCCCCTTTTTCTCACTGCAGCAGTCAATTTGGAGATTCCGAGGGAAGGAGGGTGGCCTGTTTGTTCTTGCTAAAGATAAATGTTCTGGGGGAGGAAGCAAATATTTTATACCCCAAATTCTATTGGGACCATCTGACTCCTCACAGTAGTTAATGTTAGTGAGCATCTTCTATAGGTACACATTGTGATTTATTCTCTTAAAAATGTTATTTAAAAGGCAAAGAGACTGAGACACAGATAGAGAAATCTTCCATCTGCTGGCTCATATTCAAATGACCCCAATGGCTGGGTCTGGGCCAGGCTGAAACCAGGAGCCTGGAGAGTCAGCTGAGTCTCCCACATGAGTGGTGGGGACCAATGCTTTAGCCATCAGCACTGCCTTCCCAGGCGCATTGGCAGGAAGCTGGATTGGAAGCAGAGCAGCCAGGACTTGAACCTGCTCTGGTATGAGATGCTGGCATGGCTAACCTGCTGCACCACAATGGTTTTCATTTTTCTGTGGCTATATTTGCATGTCATTTTATGAGTTCAATGGCTCTATAACACTTACCATGAAAAACAATGGCTCTTGCAATTCAGGCCCCATTTCCGACTGGGGTGGGGGGGGCAATTGCTTTCCACTTTGTCAGCTGATTCTTTATTGACTTTTCACTGTTGAAGATGAGGTTAAGCTCATTGTTGCTCTGCCTGCCCCCCCCCCAACTTCTGTCATAATTGTGCTTCCATCACTACTCACTGTTTACATTTCTGACTTTGAAAACTCTGTTCGCGGCTGATGAAGTATACTGTTATAACATTTTCCTGCACAACGTTTTCTTTTCCCTAGAGTTGATAATTGTCTTCATTACTTAGTATTCGGTTTATTTGTTACTCACTCAACCTTAAACTCTCCCCTACTTTTATAAATCTTGAGTCAATGTGGTCAAGACATTAGGTTCCATCTTTCTGGGGAAAAGCCTGTGTGAGAACCTCTGACTGCACCTGTTGCAGCCAGCTGGCATGCATCAGCAGCACTTCATTAGCAGCTAGAGTGCCCCTTTGCTCCTCCCTGTGTGGCCTCTTGGTTCCTGGATTCCACTTCCTCTTTTTCTCATCGAAAGCAAAATGTTTATTTATTTTCATTCGTTTTGAGAGGCAGAGACAGAGGCCAGCAGAGATGGATCATCCATCTGCTACTTCACTCACCCAATGTCCGCACAGGCGAGCCTGGATCAGGCAGAAGCCAGGAAAGAGGACCTCAGTCTGGCCCTCCCTCCCTTGGGCAGGGAGCCAAGCAGCTGAGCCGTCACTGGTGTCCCCCCGGGGTGCGCACTGGCAGAAAGCTGGATAAGACGCTGTGGTGCAGGACTTGAACCAGGCGTTCCAATATGGGATGCAGGTGTCCCAAGCAGCTGCTTAACATCTGTGCCAAGTGCCTGCCCTTCTTCTTGTCTCTGACAGACCATATCTCCCGGGAACTTCCTGAAATGAGGTTTATTCTTGAGATCATCTCTAAAAACATTTCCCGCTTACACTGAATTGCTGTAGGTTGGATATCATTTTCCCTCGCGAGTTAAAGCTCTTACTGTTTCGTTGTGTTTTAGCTTCCAGAGTTGAGGATGAGAAGGCTGATGCCAATCTGAGTCTCAAACCTTTGTATAAAATCTGTTTTGTTTCGCCGGCGCCGTGGCTCAACAGGCTAATCCTCCGCCTTGCGGCGCCGGCACACCGGGTTCTAGTCCCGGTCGGGGCACCGATCCTGTCCCGGTTGCCTGTCTTCCAGGCCAGCTCTCTGCTGTGGCCAGGGAGTGCAGTGGAGGATGGCCCAAGTGTTTGGGCTCTGCACCCCATGGGAGACCAGGAGAAGCACCTGGCTCCTGCCATCGGAACAGCGCGGTGCGCCGGCCGCAGCGCGCTACCGCGGCGGCCATTAGAGGGTGAACCAACGGCAAAGGAAGACCTTTCTCTCTGTCTCTCTCTCTCTCTCACTGTCCACTCTGCCTGTCAAAAAAAAAAAAAAAAAATCTGTTTTGTTTCTCAAAACGCGCAGAATCTTCTCATTGTTCCAGATAGTAGCCTCAACAGAGCTAGAGAAGACCAAGCCACAGTCCCCAAGGAACTCAGACCAGTGGAGCAACACGTATTGGTTCTCTATTGTGTAATAAATTACTCCCAAAGCTAGACACTTAATACAACAAACGCTTGTGATGCTCGTGGAGGAAGACTCTGGGCCCAGCTTTGCTGGGTGCCTCTACTCAGAGTTTCTGACAATGAGACCATGAGTGACGGCTGGGGCCCAGTCACCCCGGGAGCCATCCATTTCCAGGCTCACCTGTGGGACAGTTGGCCCACCGCAAGTCCCATACTGGCCATGGGCTGGAGATGTGTGTCCTTCCTTGCCAGTACACCACAATGACGATTTTGCTTCCTCCTCCACAAGTCTTTTTTGTTTTAATGTATTTATTTGAGAGGCAGAGAGGTGGAGAGCTCCTATCCACTGGTTCACTCCTCAAATGCTCTCAAAGGACAGCGCAGGGGTTGAAGCTGGGACTCAGGAACGCCATCCGGGTGTCCCATGTGGGTGGCAGCGACCCAGCGACTTCAGTCACCACCACTGCCTCCCAAAGGCTGCACCAGTGGGCAGCCGGAGCCAGCAGCCGGAGCCAGGCATTCTGATGTGACACACGGACCTCTTAGCTCCTGGGTCAAATGCCCGCTCCTCCTCCACATTCCTTTGTTAGAAGTGAGTCAGGGGGCGGTGCTGTGGTGTAGTGGGTTAAGTAGCCGCCTGCAACACTGGCATCGCTTATGGGTGCCCAGTTCTAGTCCTGGCTGCTCCACTTCCGATCCAGCTCCCTGATAACGTGCCTGGGAAGGCAGTAGAAGATGGCCCAAATATTTGGCCACTGCCAGCCACATGGGAGACCAGGATGGAGTTCTGAGTTCCTGGCTTTGGCTCAGCCCTGGTTTTTGTGGTCATTTGGAGAGTGAACCTGTGGATGCCAAATCACTCTCTCTCTCTCTCTCTCTCTCTCTCTAACTCTGCCTTTTAAAAAAATTAATTAATTTAAAAAATAAGTGAGTCAGTGAGCCTTGCCTTCATTCAAGGAGAGAGTATTCCTCAGGGAGCAATACCAAGAGGTGGGTTCCATTCAGACCTTCGTGGAGCTACCTAGCACAGCCAGCAAACAGGTTGTGAGAGCGCGCGGGCAGGACAGGCGGAGAGGGGCGGGCGCAGGCGTGCGGGAGACAGGACAGGGCAGGCTACCCAGGGGCAGCTCCACATTAAGATGCCAAGTGGAGCAGATGACCGGTGCACCCAGGGGTCCGAGGGCGTCTTAGAGGAAAGGCATTGCGGAAGCCTGGGGGCTTCCAGGAGCACTGTGGGTGGAGCACGGGGCAGAGGAAGCAGCAGGGGCAAAGCGGAACAGGAGGTGGAGTTGAGGGAGGAAGCTGTGCAGGTGACCAGGTGCCTTTTGGGAGTTGATCTAGGGCAGGAGCCGAGGGGAGAGGAAGGGAGGGAAAGAGGAGGTAACCAGGGGGTGGACATGACCCCCGCATGTCCACAGTGCCAGGGACAAGGGATTAGGCCTTTCTGCGAGCCCGGGGAATGCCGGAAGGGAGAGAGGGGCAACCAGTGTGAGTGGAGGGCGGTGCCCCCCACACAGCAGGTGCCTATGGGCTGAGTAGGCACGGGACCAGGAGGCGGGGTCTTCTCCTGGCCCCATGGGGGAGTGAGCAGAGCTGGGCAGGAGGTGGGGGAGCCTGGGAAGAAGCCTCAGGCCGGAGGTGTCAGCAGCCCCTCGGGGCCCTGGCCCCACCAGGTCCATCTCTGGCCCTGTTGACTGTTTTTCCTCCACACCACAGAGCTGTGTGGTCTGGCTGCTGCGTGGCCCAGCTCCAGCTGCACCTTGGAGTTCCTTGAGGGCTTCTCAACTCCCTCCAGCCCCGAACCTGCCCCTCTAGCCTCCGGAGCCTGGCCCAGCCTCGCCCTTCCGAAGCTCACAGGAGACCTTCAGGTCCTCGGCTAACTGCCTGTCACCTGCTGGTCTCACTGCCCCTCTGTCTCTGAGTGCCTGGGCAAATGGGGCACTTGGGGGTCTTCCAGCTGGAAAAAGAGGCTGGACCTTTGCCCTCCTAGTCCCTGCCAGCTTGGGCTTGCTGGGACTCCACCTGCCACCCCCGCTCCCTCTTGGCTCTGTGGGCTCCAGGCTGTTTGTGTTATGTGCGCTCCACAGCCTTCTCACCCTCCACCAACTCTGTGTGCCTTCCCTATGCTCAGGTTGGCCCAGGGGCAGGTGTGTATGCGTGCATGTGTGTGTGCGTGTGTGTGCATGTGTGCATGTGTGCACGTGTAGAGGCTACCATGAGTTCAGCTCCTCACCTTAATGCCGCAAACTTCTTTTGAGGTTTGGTGTTGTCCCCAAGCTGTGCACTGACGTACTGGGGCCTGAGGTCCTCCCGGCCTGGTCGACAGCTGGCCAGAGGCTTCTGCTCCAGGCATGACTACTCCTCAGAGGCCTCTTGTAAGCAGGTGCAGGAATGGTGCACCTTCAGGGGCACACGCTCACACCCTGAGGTCCAGGCTCCTTGGATCTGGCCCACATCCTTCTGGAAGGCTCAAGACGAACAGGGCTGCCTCCTTGGGGCTTCTGGAAGGTGGAACCAGCGTGAGTCTGCACCCCTCAGCTTTGCCTCCAAGTGGGAAGGGACCCATTCCTTTGGCTTCCTGCCCTCTGTAGGGAGGCCCAGCCCACAGCTGCCTTGGGCCAGAGCTGCGATTGCCCTTGGCACCGCAAAGGGCTGAGATGTTATGTAACAGGCCTTGGCCAGACATTCTGGTCCCGCAGGTACAGCCTACAAGTCAAAAAATGTTCTCAAAGTGCAGTGCAGCTGCCCAAGCACGCAGGCCTGGGGGGGGGGGGGGGCTCGGGGCAGAGGCCACGGCAGGAGAGGGGTGGCTTTTTCTCAGGGACTCTGGCCCCCAGGCACTGACCCCGTGCAACAGCAGACTCAGGGATGAGGGATGTACCTGCTCCCCAGAACAGCTTTGTGCCCTCACTACCATCTCTGGGACCAGTGGACCTGCCTCTGCTTCCCTGCCTGTCGCCAGCTCTGCTGTGCCCTGCCCTCCCCGTGGTCCCGTCATCCCCACCCTCACTATGTGTATCTTGCTTCTGTGGATTTCTTTTCTTTCTTTCTTCCTTTTTTTGAGATTCATTTTATTTATTTGAAAGAGTTACAGAGTTGGGGTGGAGGGAGGGACAGGGACAGGGAGATCTTCCATCTGCTGGTTCACTTCCCAGATAGCTGCAATGTCCAGGGCTGGGCCAGGCCAACACCAAGAGCCAGGAATTTCTTCCATGTCTCCCCAATGAGTACAGGGGCCCAAGGACTTGGGTCATCCTCTGCTGCTTTCCCAAGTGCATCAGCAGGGAGCGGGATCAGAAGTGGAGCAGCCAGAACTTGAACCTGCACCCATATGGGATGTGGGCGCTGAAGGTGGAGGTTTAGCCCACTAGCCCACAGCACAGGCCCCTTCTGTGGGATTTCAATAAGAGACCCACACTTTGGGGTACCTCCACCCTCCCCCTACTTCCTCTTTCCCTCTCTCTCTCCCTTGCCTCTGCCCCTCACTGTCTCTTAGAGAGTGGGGCTGTTTTCCCTTCTCCCCTCCTCCAACTCTGCCCCAATCCTGAGCCTCTGGCTTTGGGCTCATGGGGCAGGCAGCCTCTGACCTCTCCATCTGCAACCCTGGGGTGAGTCCCTGCCCCTCCCTGGCTTCTGTGAACAGCAGGAAGGGGGCACTGACTCTGTCACATCTAGAGCTGTCCAGGCATCTGGAAATGAAGACCCTCAGGGGTAGCCACTAAACCTGCTCATCAGAATTACCTGGTGAGCTTCAGAAAAGACAAGCAACCAACCCTCCCCAGACCTACAGGGTTGAATCTGCACACCAGTCCAAGGATGCATGGGGGAGGGCCATGTTTTTACAGCGGCTCCCATGAGCCAGACCCCCAGGGTGGAGACAGAGAGGGAGTAGTTGAGGGGGAACTGGACTGAGGGAGGAGAAGCAGAGACCCCAGTGCACTCTGGGAAAGCTGGGGAATAAGGTGCAGAGGCTGGTAATCTGGAAGCTGGGTCCATGTTTCCAGACTGGCCAGGGTTCGAAGGCCTGCAGGGATTCTTTAAAAAGCGATGGAAGGAATCATACAGGAAACACGGTATTGCATCACAATAGGTGCTTCGGGATATTTTGTAAGGATCTTACCCATAGATCAGCCTTTCCCTGTTTGTTTCTTCCGGAGAATCACCCTAGAGTGTATGTTTAAGCTGAAAAAAAAAAAAACAAAAAACAGAGTCTGCTCATTTTGATAGCGGAGATGGGTGGAATAGAAGGTCTTTGCACAAGACAGAGCTCAGGGGTGAGATAGAGAGTGGTAGCGAGGTAGCGAGGTAGCGAAGCCTAGTGGGGCAGGGCATCCAACAGAATGGGTGAGCACATCCTCTTCTGAGGGAAGCTGGGAGAGAGCGCCCAGCCGTTCAGACGGGGGTAAGCAGGGTTTAATGGAGAGAATACACTCGCCAGGCCAAGCGGGCGCCTCAGGAGAGAGCTGAGCACGCGGTCTGCATCCAGACTGGGGCTTACAAGGGAATGGGGTCCAGTTCTTCCGCTTCTCCCTTCCCTCTGTTGCTGGACAAAGGGTTTTCTGGGTGTGAAGTGGGTAAAACTCCTCCCAAGGTTTTATTACCCAGGGTTGTCAGACTGGGCAGCCCAGTGGCGCCAGGCAGTGAGGATTCTCCTAGGGGGCCTTCCTGGGGGGAGGCTGGGACCACCTATAACGCTGGGGCATGGGCAGGACTGTGTGGTTAGAACACTGGGCAGCTTCCGAGGGTGCCGGAGGCTGCTCCCTTCATTTCTGCGGGTGCTTTGCCATCCATGATTTCGTCTCACACACAGGCTGGTTCCTAACTTCCTTCAAGTATTTATGCGATATTCAGATGTCCATAAAGCAGTTACTGAGTTTGGCTGCCCGAAGTCCACGAAGACATGAGCAGTAAAAAAATCAAAACAGACACACAGTTGCTCCGACCTGAATGCTTTTCCTGTTTTCTTGGGAGTTTGCAAAGCCAATCAGCAGCCACACCCAGGAGGGCAGCAGAGTGCTCGTTCTGCGCCAGTGTCTCTTCTGCTGAAGCTAAAATGAGCACCTGCGGTTGTAAAATGTGCCCAGTGATGTTGTTTTTCATTTGCCAATCATCGGAGCATCAGGCACTGGTGATGGCAAGGACAGGGAGTGAGACAAAAATGGCGCCCCCTGCTGGAGCCGACTCAGCCCACAGCGCTGGATAAAGCAGACAGAACGTGGGGAGTGGGGGTGGGGGTGGGGGTGGGGGTAGGAGGGTGATCCAGTGTGAGGGCGCGCGCGAGTGGGAGCCTCAGGACAGGGCTGGAGCTTGGGTGACGGGGACCCGGAACGGAACTTTGCAAACTTACCACTTCAGGTAGAAGTAGAGACTTTCACATTTTGTTGATTTCTTTTTTTTTTAGATTTGTTCATTTGAAAGGCAGAGTTACAGAGAGGTAGAGGCAGAGACAGTTCACTCCCGAAATAGCCAGAGCTGAGCTGATCCGAAGCCAGGAGCTTCTTTTGGGTCTCCCATGTGAGTGCAGGGACCCAAGCACTTGGGCCATCCCCCACTGCTCTCCTAGGCGCATTAGCAGGGAGCTGGATCTGAAGTGGAGCAGCCGGGACTCAGGCTGGTGTCCATATGGCGCTGCAGGCAAGGGCTTTAACCCTCTGCGCCGTGGTGCCGGCCCCTGCAGTGGGTTTGAAACAGGATAATAAAGGTTCATGCTAAGTGGTGACCTGTATTTTATTACCTTTCTCTTATTTTTCAGGTTTTTTTTTTTTACCATGAATATTTACTGCTTTCATAACTTTAAATTTTTTTTGTTTGAGAGAGAGAGAGAGAGTGAAACAGAGAGGCAGGCAGCCTGAGCCCCTGTAACCCACAGAGCCAGGGTCTGAACCCCTCCCCTGGGGAACCAGGCAAAGGAGTGAAGTTTCATCAGAAGCTGTCTGCCACGCCCAGCCGGGGGAAACAGGCCTCAGCCCAGGAAGTAAGTGGCTTTAACCGACCTGAGAATCTGGCTGGAACCAGTCATGACCACAGCCAGCAGAGCATGTGCAACCATCAGCGGGAAACGAACCTTTCCCGAATGTTCATGCTAAAGTCCCCAGCCCAGGAGGAGCTCAAGCCTTACTCCCATAAAATGGGATGTGTAGCCGAGCTGCACCTGTGCGAGCTCGTGCCGCCCTTACCTGTGATGGTAAAAGCTGCCCAAGGAACCAGGGCTTTGGGAGTGGTCCCTCTGGCCTCCTTACTTGCTGCCAACAAATAGCTTTGGGTGACAACTCTTTCTGGTGGTCTCGGTTTCTGCTCACCAGGAAGCTGCCCCACATCTTGGGTGGGTAGCATTCCTGCCTGCTGGTTCTCTCTCCAAACGCCCACCGTGACTGAGGCTGGGCCAGGCCAAAGCTGGGAGCCAGGAGCTCAATGCGGGTCTTCCATGTGGGTGGGCAACAGGAACCTGACCATAGGACCCAGCACCTGCTGCCCCCTGGGGTGTGGATTAACAGGAAGCTGGAATCAGGAGTGGGGCCAGGCAATCCGACCCACCACGGGCATCCCAACCAGCGTCTTAACCACTGAGCCAACAGCCCAGCCTGCTTTTATAACTTTTTCATAATATAACTTGAAAAAAGAAGATGACAAGACAGGCAGGAGAAGAAGCTGACAGCAACTACAACAAAGGATTTGATTAATAAACAGCTAATCAAGACTGGTCATGAGCCGAAGTAGAATTTCATCACATTTTACTCAAAGTAATTTTTTTTTTTTTTGACAGGCAGAGTGGATAGTGAGAGAGAGAGACAGAGAGAAAGGTCTTCCTTTTTCCGTTGGTTCACCCTCCAATGGCCACTGCGGCCAGCGCATCGCGCTGATCTGATGGCAGGATCCAGGTGCTTATCCTGGTCTCCAATGCGGGTGCAGGGCCCAAGCACTTGGGCCATCCTCCACTGCCTTCCCGGGCCATAGCAGAGAGCTGGCCTGGAAGAGGGGCAACCGGGATAGAATCTGGCGCCCCGACCGGGACTAGAACCCGTTGTGCCGGCGCCGCAAGGCGGAGGATTAGCCTGTTAAGCCACGGCGCCAGCCCAAAGTAATTTTTTTAAAGATTTATTAATTTATTTGGAAGACAGCAGGAGAGAGAAAGAGAGAGAGAGAGAGATAATCTCATCTGCTGCTTTATTCCCCAAATGGCTGCAGTGGCCAAGGCTGAGCCAAGCCAAAGCCAGGAGCCAGGAGCTTCATCTGGGTCTGCCACATGTGTGCAGGGGCCTAAGCCCTTGGGCCATCCTCTATCACCTTCCCAGGTGCATTAGGAGGGACCTGGATTGGAAGCAGAGTAGCCAGGCACTGGAATTGGTGCCCCCGCATGAAATACCAGCATCACTAGCAGAGCTTAACCCGCTGCGCCACAGCGCGAGCCCCAGGAGGAGTTTCGGCAGTGATGACGCCATGCCGGCCAGATGAAGCCAACAGGACAGGGTCGCATCACCAACGCAGCAGAGTTGATGAGAGTGTGCTCACACGTGTGTAGAGAAGGGTGGAGCAACACAGCTGTGAAGAACGAAAAAGCCACGTGCAAATGCACGTTTCTCTTGAACAACAAAAGAAGCGAGTTAAATATGCAGCAATAGGATAATGAAGAAACTGCGGCCTGGATGTGCTGGAAGATCAGGTTGCCTGCAAAAATGCTGTTTATGGATCCTGTCGGATTAAGAGTGGGCGTTTATGATCAAAATGTAACATGACACGGGAAATGTAAAGTGGACTCCTGTGAGTGCCGCTATATAAACTCTGCTTGCACCTGGGCAAACAGGCAGGCCTAGGCAGAAAGAAACATCGCTGGGCGAGAATGCTGGGATCACAGGTGACGGCGTTCTCCTTTAAAAATTCCTTCAAAGCCCATATTGTTTTTATAAACGTTCTTTCCAGGGAGAAGTCAGGATGTGGGTAGAACCTGGGAGCTATGTGGAAAATATGCCGCAGGCCGCCGCCTCCTCTCCTGCAGCCCGTGCTCCGGCCTCCAGGCTCCGGCCTCCCTGCCCACACCCTGGGAAGGAGCCTGGGAGGTCCACGCTGCTTCCCTCAGCCTCTAGCAGGCCCTGGCGCCTGCCTGGGGCCCTGCACACTCCCTGCCAGCTCTTCACATGCCTTATCTCCTCGTAATCCCCAACAGCTCAGGGGGGTCGCTGCCATTATCTCCGCACTCCAGACCCGGGGTTTGGGTAACTCGCCCAAGATCTCACAGTGGGCAGACAGCAGAGCCAAACTCTGCTCCTCACCCCTGTGCCCCACCGCCACCCTGGGCTCTTAGCTCAGATCCTCCTCCGAGGGGCTTGCGGTATAGTGGAGGTGAGGGACCCTGGAGGGCGGGGGATCTGCCACGCGCCTCCTCTCCTGCCCTGGGACGACTGGCCCCAGTTTGAAAACCTCCTAGTGGGGTTCGCGGAGGATGGCGGCTTGCGCTCCCTTGCCCTCTGTTCACCCTGGGACTGAGCACTGCCCCACAGCTCGGGAGCAGTCGCTGTTCCCTGGGGCCTCAGGGGGAATGGCCATCCATGTTGCAGGCTCCTGGGCAGACGCTCACGGAGCTGGAAGAAGGATTTCAGAAGGAAGACTGGTAGAGGCCTTTGTCTCGTGATTAAACTTGTTTCTGACTAGCACAATGAACGTTGTCATAGAGGTCTGCCCAGAAACAGCCTGGAAATGCTTGCCTATGAATGCTTCAGCTGGAGTTACTACCTGCCTATATGCAACCATTGCAGCTTCCGCTTGCTGAACACAGCAATGGTGTTGCTGTACCTGAGCGAGCGCAAACCCAGGGGCACCCCGCATTGCCAAAATGTGATGGTCCTTTATTGCCTGCAGTGGAGGGTGGGCTCCTGCCCTAAAGAACTCTCGACCCCGAAGCTCAAAGCAACAGGGTTGATAAAGGCAAAAACCAAGAGGAGAGGAAGGGGACTACTTGGTTGCTAGGGTCAAGCTGACCTGAGCCCTAAGGGAAACTAATACCAATTGCAATCTTGACAACCAAGCAAGTGCCAGCTCCTGCTAGGAGCTGGGGTGCCTGTCCCCGACGGGGACAGTGGGGCAGGGCCTCCTCCCTGGTGTGGGCGACCCCTGTCCTGTCACTCCCCATTCAGAAACTTCTTCCTCACCTGAGTTCAATTTTCTGCTACTATAATTATTTTTTAAAGCTTTCTCCTTTGAGTCTTTTTTTATAAAAAAGCTTTTTATTATTTATTTGAAAGATAGAGATGCAGACAGAAAGAGTGAGAGACAGAGAAAGATCTTCCATCCGTTGGTTCTCCATCTCCAAATGGCTGCAACGACTGGACCTGGGCTGATCTGAAGGCAGGGGCAAGGAGCTTCTTCCGGGTCTCCCACCCGGGTGCAGGGGCCCAAGGACGTGGGCCATCTTCTACTGCTTTCCTAGGCCATAGCAGAGAGCTGGATTGGAAGAGGAGCAGTTGGGATACGAACTGGCACCCATATGGGATGCCAGCACCATTGGTAGAGGATTAGACCACTGAGCCGCAGCGCCAGCACCACTACTATAATTACTAACATAATAATTTTATTGTTTTCCTGTCATCACAGAACCATTGAAAAATATAAAACATACATACTTAGAATACATATGAATTACAGGGAGGAGAAATATCACCCACAAAATCATACCCTGGAAACGCAACCCACTCATGTTTTAGAAGGTTTTCTGCTACACTTGTTCCTCTACACTTCATTTCCTAGGCAGTCACGCATTGCTTAATGACAGGGACACATTCTGAGACACGTGCTGTCAGGCAACGTGATCATTGTATGACATGATAGGGTACACTCACACAAACCTGCATAGCTTAGCCTGCTCACACCGAGGCTAACTGATGGACAGTACAGCCCTTAGCCCCTGCCTACAAACCTGTAGGCATGTCACTGGACTGAACCCTGTTCACAACTGTAATACAATACATCTAAATCTAAACCTAGGGAAGTCAGGGGCAAGCACTGTGGTGCAGTGGGTTAAGCCAGCTCTGGGGATGCCTGCATCCCATATCCCAGTGCCTGGGATCAATCCCACCTTTGCTTCCAACTTCCAGCTCATGATGGGAGCAGCAGATGATGGCTTAAGTACTGAGTTCCTGCCATGTAGGTGGGAGACCCTCATGGAGTTCCAGGCTCCTGGCTTGAGCATGGCCCAGCCCAAGTGTTGCAGGCATCTGGGGACTGAATCAGCAGGTGGGTCATCTCTCTCTCTCTCCTCTCTCTCTCTCTCTGACTGTGCCCTTCAAATAAATAAAAGTGAATAAACAAATATTTTAAAAAGCGTAAATATTGCAGTGAAAGTATTATAGTAAAGATTTTAAAAAAAAAAGGGGGAGGGGCTGGGTTTGTGGCACAATGGGTTAAGCTGCGGCCTGTGAAGCTGGCATCCCATGAGTGCTGGTTCTTGTCCTGGCTGTCCTGCTTCCAGTCCAGCTGCCTGCTAATGCACCTGGGAAAGCAGCTGAAGATGGTCCAAGTCTTTGGACCCCTGCACCCACGTGGGAGATCCAGATGGAATTCCAGGCTCCTGCCTTTGTCCTGGCCCAGCCCTGGCCATTGTAGCCATTTGGGGAGTAAAATAGCACATGGAAGATCTTTTTCTCTCTCTGTAACTCTGCCTTTCAAATAGATAAATATATTTTTAAAAATATAATATAATATATAATATATACAAATATAAATATATCTATCTATTTGAAAGTCAGAGTTACATATAGAGAGAGAAGGAGAGGCAGAGAGAGAGGTCTTCATCCTCTGGTTCACTCCCCAACTGGCAGCAATGGCTTGGAGCTGTGCCAATCTGAAGCCAGGAGCCAGGAGCCTCTTCTGGGTTTCCCACACAGGTTCAGGGATCCAAGGGCTTAGTCTGTCTTCTACTGCTTTCCCAGGCCATAGCAGAGAGCTGGATCGGAAGTGGAGCAGTTGGGTGTCCAACTGGTGTCCATATAGGATGCCGGCACTGCAGGTAGGAGCTTTACCCGCTGCACCACAGCACTGGCCCCAATAAATAGAATTTTTAAAACAAATAAATCTTTAAAAATTTTAAAGAAAGATTTTAAAACATGGGACACTTGTATAGAGCACTTCCTACGAATGGAGCTTGCTCTGGGTGAGTCAGGGGTGAGTGTGAAGGCCTAGAACATTCTGTGCACTGCCGAAGACTTAGTCAGTGTTGTACATTTAGCTTAAAACAACTTTCCTCGGCTGTGCAAAATAAGACTCTGGTCTTACAAACCCACAGAAAAGAAGAAACTGTGTGTGCTGTGCTGGACTTCTGCCATGGCTTGTGGGTTTAAAAAGATTCTAAAAATTTATTTTAACTTACTTGAAAGGCAGAGAAGTAGAGAGTTCTTCCATCTGTGGTTCATTGCCTAAATGCCTGCAATAGTAGGTTTTTTGTCATATATAAGATTTAACATATATATGTCTAATATACAACAGATATGTGTTACTTAAGAGACGGTTAGAGAAAGAGATAAACAGAGAACTCCCATTCACTGTTTCGCTCCCCAACAGCGGGCTGGGCCAGGGCTGAAGCCAGGAGCTGGGAAAGTGACCCAGCTCTCCACGTGAGCCATCACTGACGCCTTCCCTGGTCTGCGGTGGCAGGAAGCTGATTCGGGAGTCGGAGGCAGGAACCAGACCTAAGTGCTCTGATGTGGGATGGGCGGGACACTAAACACCTGCTCCTAGTCTCTTTGTATCCCGGTTCTATAAGCTTTTCTCCATTTTAAAAGTGTTATGTACTCCATGTAATTATGTTACATTTCCATATGACTGGCTTGTTTACACCACCAACGTCACTGAAAACATGTGAGTAGCAGCTGGCCCTGTGATGGTGAGGCTGCTACCATGTCGCTAGGTGACAGGATGTTCTCAGATCCATGATTGACAGCATCACTGTCATGTGCCGCGTGGTTTTTTGTTTTTTGTTTTTTTGGTTTTTTTTGACAGGCAGAGTGGATAATGAGAGAGAGAGAGAAAGGTCTTCCTTTTTGCCGTTGGTTCACCCTCCAATGGCCGCTGCAGCCGGTGCATCTCGCTGATCCGAAGCCAGGAGCCAGGTGCTTCTCCTGGTCTCCCATGTGGGTGCAGGGCCCAAGGACCTGGGCCATCCTCCACTGCCTTCCCGGGCCATAGAGAGATCTGGCCTGGAAGAGGGGCAACTGGGATAAAATCCGGTACCCCGACTGGGACTAGAACCCGGTGTGCTGGCGCCCCAAGGCGGAGGATTAGCCTGTTAAGCCACGGCGCCGGCCGTGATTTTATTTTTTAACTTTTATTTAATGAATATAAATTTCCAAAGTACAGCTTATGGATTACAATGGCTTTCCCCCCCATAACTTCCCTCTCACCTGCAACCTTCCCCTCTCCAGCTCCCTCTCCCCTACCATTCACATCAAGATTCATTTTCAATTATTTTTATGTACAGAAGATCAATTTAGCATATATTAAGTAAAGCTTTCAACAGTTTGCACCCACACAGAAACACAAAGTGAAAAATACTTTCCAGTACTAGTTATAGCATTAAATCACAATGTATAGCACATTAAGGACAGAGATCCCACATGAAGAGTAAGTGCACAGTGACTCCTGTTGTTGACTTAACAAATTGACACTCTTGGGCCGGTGCTGCGGCTCACTGGGCTAATCCTCCGCCTTGCGGCGCGGCACACTGGGTTCTAGTCCCGGTCGGGGCACCGGATTCTGTCCCGGTTGCCCCTCTTCCAGGCCAGCTCTCTGCTGTGGCCAGGGAGTGCAGTGGAGGATGGCCCAAGTGCTTGGGCCCTGCACCCCATGGGAGACCAGGAGAAGCACCTGGCTCCTGCCATCGGATCAGCGCGGTGTGCCGGCCGCAGCGCGCCAACCACGGCGGCCATTGGAGGGTGAACCAACGGCAAAGGAAGACCTTTCTCTCTGTCTCTCTCTCACTGTCCACTCTGCCTGTCAAAAAAAAAAAAAAAAAAACAAGAACAAAAACAAATTGACACTCTTGTTTATGGCGTCAGTAATCACCCTAGGCTGTTGTCATGAGTTACCAAGGCTATGGAAGCCTTTTGAGTTTGCCGACTCTGATCATATTTAGACAAGGTCATAGTCAAAGTGGAAGTTCTCTCCTCCCTTCAGAGAAAGGTACCTCCTTCTTTAATGACCTGTTCTTTCCACTGGGATCTCACTTGCAGAGATCTTTCATTTAGGTCATTTCTTTTCTTTTTTCTTTTTTTTTTTTTTTTTGCCACATTGTCTTGGCTTTCCATGCCTGAGATACTCTCATGGGCTTTTCAGCCAGATCCGAATGCCTTAAGGGTTGATTCTGAGGCCAGAATGCTGTTTAGGACATCTGCCATTCTATGAGTCTGCTGTGTATCCCACTTTCCATGTTGGATAGTTCTCTCCCTTTTTTATTCTATCAGTTAGTATTAGCAAACACTAGTCTTGTTTGTGTGATCCCTTTGACTCTTAGTCCTATCATTATGATCAATTGTGAACAAAAATTGATCACTTGGACTAGTGAGATGGCATTGGTACATGCCACCTTGATGGGATTGAATTGGAATCCCCTGGCATGTTTCTCACTCTACCATTTGGGGCAAGTCCGAATGAGCATGTCCCAAATTGTACATCTCCTCCCTCTCTTATTCCCACTCTTATACTTAACAGGGATCACTTTTCAGTTAAGTTTCAACACTTAAGAATAATTGTGTATTAATTACAGAGTTCAACCAATAGTATTAAGTAGAACAAAAAAAAATACTAAAAGGGATAAAGTAGTAAGTTATACATCAACAGTCAGGGCAAGGGCTGATCAAGTCACCATTTCTCATAGTTTCCTTTTCACTTCAACAGGTTTCCTTTTTGGTGCTCGATTAGTTGCCACCGATCAGGGAGAACATATGATATTTGTCCCTTGATTGATGTGACTGGCAGCTCCCTTTACCCCCTTTGGGCTCCTGATCGCTCAAGAGTACAATTTCCCGGCTGGCGCCGTGGCTTAACAGGCTAATCCTCCACCTTGCAGTGCCGGCACACCGGGTTCTAGTCCCGGTCGGGGCGCCGGATTCTGTCCCGGTTGCCCCTCTTCCAGGCCAGCTCTCTGCTGTGGCCCAGGAAGGCAGTGGAGGATGGCCCAAGTCCTTGGGCCCTGCACCCGCATGGGAGACCAGGAGAAACACCTGGCTCCTGGCTTCGGATCAGCGAGATGCGCCGGCCGCAGCGGCCATTGGAGGGTAAACCAATGGCAAAAGGAAGACCTTTCTCTCTGTCTCTCTCTCACTATCCACTCTGCCTGTCAAAAAAAAAAAAAAAAAGAGTACAATTTCCCAGAAGTCCCAAAAAAGAGGCCTGCCAGTCTCATCTCCTGCTCCCACTTGCTCCTTGCTCCCAGGCAGAGCTTCAACCCACCCTCTTAGACCACTGCCTGGAGCAGCTGCACAAGAGGGGCCCAGGGACCCCGTCCCTGCAGGGGGCTCTGTCCTGAAGATCCTCAAGAAGTGCTCTCTATGGAGCACAACCCCCGTGGGGAAGAGCATTTGGGACTGAGACCCTGCACTCGGGTTTTCTGTGCATGAACGTGCTCAGGGCATCTCCTTGCACCACGGGAGCAGCAGCAACACCACTGTGTCCTATACTAGATGGAACAGCCCCAGCCATCGCCATCGGCTGTCTCTACACAAACCTCCCAGCATCACCCTCACTTGATAGTCCAACAACACGGTCACACAGTTGCTGGTAACTCAAATACTGAACGCTAGATGGTTCTGACTGGCTCTGTGCTCCCAAAGTTTGACCTGTCGTGAATTCTCTAGTGGGATCTTCCCACCTGCCTGCTCGGATGCTGGAATGCTTATGGGGCTGGCTCAACTTGTGACACCTTGAAGTCTCCAGCCCAGTCCACCTACAAAGGCCTGGCAACCACCACCTCAGCCCACTGCGCTGGCCCGAGTTCAGGAACCACCTTCCCCAACTTCCCACAGTTCTCCCAAGGCTACACTGCCTACAACGCCTACTCCAGTCCTGCCATTTGCCTTACCTCTGCTTTGTCTGAACCCTGGAGCCTGCACATTCCACCTGTTCCCGCAGGGACAGGCAGGGGAAACCCAAGGCCTTCTCTCTTTTGTCCCATCAAAATCTCCCCATGGCTTCCCATTGCCTTCAAAGCCAAACTGAGTCTTTGTAGCGTTGACCTGTCCACCTCCGTGGAGCTCTGTTCTTCCCATGTACCTGGCCCGTTCCTGGCCCAGGTCCTCTGCACAGCTGTCCCCGCCACCTGCAGTGCTCGCCCCTCAGGTGTCAACATGATGCTGTCTCTCTCACCTCTTTAAGTCTTGCTTCAGACTTCAGCTTCCCAAGGAGCCCTGCGCTGGCCCCATGCTCAGCACTGCAGTCTGCATTTCCCCCGCACTGCTGGCTCCTTTACCTCCCTACTCGCCTTTAAAAAAAAAAAAAAGATCTATTTATTTATTTATTTGAAAGGCAGAATTATGGAGAGAGAGAGGAGAGAGAGAGAGAGAGAGAGAGATCTTCTATCTGCTGGTTCACTCCCCAAATGCCCTCAACAGCCAGGACTTTGCCAGGCTGAAGCCCGGAGCCAGGAGCTTCTTCCAGGTCTCACACATGGGTTCAGAGGACCCAAGCACTTAGGCCATCTTCCACTGCTTTCCCAAGCACATTAGCAGGGAGCATGATTAGAAGTGGAGCAGCCAGGTCTCAAACCAATACCCACATGGGATGCCAACACTGCAGGCCATGGCTTAACTTGCTGTGCCATAGCGCCAGCCCCTCCTACTCTCCTTTTGCAACAGTTCCAACAGTTTTTTGTTTGTTTGTTTTACCACTGTCCAACACCTACAGAATTAACTCAGTTCTCTTCTGTATTCATTATTATTCATCCCCCACACATAAAGCAGTTTCCTTGAAGGCAGAGATCGCTTTCTCTCTTTTTAAATTTGATTTTTATTTTATTTCAAAGACAGACCTCTTGTGTGCTGGGTTACTCCTCAAATGCTGGGAACAGCTGTGGCTGGGCCAGGCCAAAGTCCAGAGCCCATGAACTCAGTCCAAGTCTCCCATGCGAGTGACACGACCCAAGGACTTGAGCCTTCACCTGCTGCCTCCCTGGGTGCACATTAGCAGGCAGCTGGGCCAGAAGCAGAGCAGGGGCCGGCACTGTGGCATAGCGGGTGATGCAGGTAGACAGTGAATCGTTACTGGATGAATGACGGGTGAGCCAGGGTGTTTAGTCACAAGTGGAGCTGTTTACAGGAGACCTCCTCCTGGGGAAGAACAAGGGCACTTTAACCGGAAGCCAGGGGCAGGCATTGGTTGGGTTGTGTCCACCCGTCTGTGCCCCCAGTTTGCTCTGGGACCTATTTAACTCAGCTCCCACCCGGACCAGTCTAGAGGGGCGGGAGGTGGGGGTGCCGCCTGTGTGCACTGCACCTCTTCCTTTGCTGGGAGCTTCCTACAGTCTTCTCAGACAAGCAGGCAGCGATGTTCTGGGTCACCTTGAGCCCCTGTATTGGACCAGTCAGGATTCTGCTCTGGAGAACTTGCTGGATGGTCCCAAGGAGTGAGACGCCAGCCCAGCTGATGGAGGGGCCTGCAAAGTCAGTCTCACTGTAGATGCATTTCTTTTGGGCTCTGCTGGCTGTGTCTTGTCACAAAAAGCTGGCTTGGTGTCCACGGTGCCCCAGGAGGCAGCAGGAGCACGAGTCTTGTAGTCAGAAGGTATTCAGCTGCCATCTTTGCCACTTCCGAGCTACTGACAGGTTCTGGAATTGCTCTGCGCTAGGCGGAGTAACGGGTCCCAGGAGGCCCAGGCACCCTCGAATCCTGGCACCGCACAGTGGGATTTGCAGATGTGATTAAAGTTATACCCTGGATTATTCCAGTAGGCCCAGTCTCACCACATGAGCCCTAAAAGCTGAGAACTTTCTCTGGAGGAAGCAGAAGAGAGGTGAGGCACAAGCAGTGGTCGGAGAAGCAATGAACAGCACTCAACCACCATTGCTGGATTTGAAGGTGGAGGAGGAGCCAACAGCCAGGGAATGCAGGGGCCTCTGGAGGCTAAGAATGACCCCACTGCAGCCGGCAGGAAAACCAGGACTCACCCAACACCACGTGGAAGTGGATTTATTTAAAAAGGTTTATTTATTTGAAAGGCAGAGTTACACACACACAGAGAGAGAGAGAGAGAGAGAGAGAGAGAGGAGAGAGAGAGATTCTACATCTGCTGGTGCACTCCCCAAATGGCCGCAAAGCCTGGAGCTGGGCCAGGAGATTTCTCTGAGTCTCCCATGTGGGTGCAGGGGCCCAGGCACCTGGGCCATCTTCCATTGCTCTCCCAGGTGCTTTAGCAGGAGCTGGATCAGAAGTGGAGCATCCAGGACTCGAACTGGTGTCCATGTGGGATGCTGGCACGGCAGAGGGCAGCTCAATCCACTGTGCCACTGTACCAGCTCTGTGGAAGTGAGTTCTCCCATCAGCCTGAGTGGGCCTAGAAGCAGGTTCATTCCCAGGAGCTCCAGAGAGGAATTCAGCCCTGTGTATCCTTTGGCTCTGGTCTTATAAACCTGCAGAAAAGAAGAAACTGGGCATGCTCTGCTGAACTTCTGCCAAGGTTTATGGGCTTAAAAAGATTCTAAAAATTTATTTTAATTTACTTGAAAGGCAGAGAGATAGATCTTCCATCTGTTGGTTCATTGTCTAAATACTTGCAACCCAGGGTAGGGCCCGGAGCTGGGAACTCAGTCCAGTGTAGGTGGCAGGGACTCAAGCAGCTGAGTCATCACCACTGTGTTGGCAGGAAGCTGGGAGTGGAAGCAGAGCCGGGGCTCAAACATAGGAACTCCAGGACGGGATTCAGGCATCCCGAGAGGCGTCAAACACCTGCCCCTTTGTGGTTGTTTTTTTTTTTAAGATTTATTTATTTATTTGAAAGACAGAGTTACAGAGAGAGAGGAGAGAAAGGAGAGAGAGAGAGAGAGAGACTCTTCCATCTACCAGAATCCCCAAATGGCTGCAGCGGCCAGGGCCAGGAGCAGCTTCCAGGTCTCCCATGCTGGTACAGGGGCCCAAGCCCTTGGGCCATCCTCTGCTGCTTTCCCAGGCGCATTAGCAGGGAGCTGGATCGGAAGTGGAACAGCTGGGACTGGAACCGATGTCCATATGGGATCCCAGCCCCACGGGCAGGAGCTTTACTGGCTCTGCCACAGCACTGGCTTGGTGTGTGTGTGTGTGTGTGTGTTTAATTAATTTATTTGAAAGTCAGAGTTATACAGAGAGAGGAGAGGCAGAGAGACAGAGAGAGTGAGAGAGAGAGAGAAGTCTTCCATCTGCTGGTTCACTCCCCAATTGGCTGCAACAGCTGGAGCTGAGGAACCAGGAGCTTCTTTCGGGTCTCCCATGTGGGTGCAGGGACCCAAAGACTTGGGCCATCTTCTACTGATTTCCCAGGCCATAGCAGAAACCTGGATAGGAAGTGGAGCAGCCGGGAATCAAACCAGTGCCCATATGGGATGCTGGCACTTCAGGAGGGCCAGCCTTACCTGTTACACCACCCCTGTGTGGTTTGTTGTTGTTGTTATTGTTGTTTTTTGACAGGCAGAGTGGACAGTGAGAGAGAGAGACAGAGACAAAGGTCTTCCTTTGCCGTTGGTTCACCCTCCAATGGCCGCCGCGGCCAGCGCATCGTGCTGATCCGAAGGCAGGCGCCAGGTGCTTCTCCTGGTCTCCCATGCAGGTGCAGGGCCCAAGGACTTGGGCCATCCTCCACTGCACTCCCGGGCCATAGCAGAGAGCTGGCCTGGAAGAGGGGCAACCGGGATAGAATCCGGCACCCCGACCGGGACTAGAACCCGGTGTGCCGGCGCCGCAGGCGGAGGATTAACCTGTTGAGCCATGGCGCCGGCCCCCTGTGTGGTTTTAAGATGCTAAACTTGTGTTAATTTGTTACAAGAGTGACAAGGGAAAATGACTCTTCTCTGAGAGCCTTGGTGTTCCCAGCTCCTAGGAGAGAAGGTGGCTGTGGTATCCACCTGGCTTGCCTTAGCCACATCACAAAACTTGATAAACTGCTGTCTAGGGCAGAGGGCTGCACGGGGTTCTAGAACGCAGCGTTTCGCCTCTCAGCAGCCGCAGGCTTCTCTGGCTGGAGAGAGGCAGAGGACTGAGGACAGCTCAGCAGTGCTGGGCCCCGATGCCTGGAGGCCAGCCCAAAGCACCGCCCCTCTGCCGAGACCGTGGCCAGCGCAGGCGGCGAGGGCCGGGGTCAGCGGGGTGGAAGAGCGTACCTGGCTGCCCTGGAGAGTCAGGCCAGTGGTCTCCCGAGGCCTGCGATGTGATGTGTGGAGGCGCGGCAGCTGTACGAGCCCCTCCCTCCCCGTCACTTCACCCCGCTGGCCTGGCCCCGCCCCGCCCCTCACGGTGCAGAAGCCAAAGAGGAGTCCCCAGGCAAGGGTGAGCCCCTCCCGCCTCCCCGCAGCAGGGGCTTCTGCTCTCCACTCAGGAGCCTCGGGGCTCCCTGGCACCTGAGAGCAGTCGCTGCCCCCGGCATCCACCTCCTTGCACCCTTCCCCTCCACCGCTGTCTGCTCTGTCCTGGCTGAGGCCGTGCCCAGAAGAGAGCTGCCTGGGATGGGGAGCCCCACCCTTCTGAGGTGCAGTGGAGTCTGGTCCCAGCTCCTGTGGGAGCGCCAAGGCCACAGTGGTGGAGAAGGAAAGTGGTCAGGGTGCCAGTGCCGGCTCCCTGTGTCTCCAGCTCCCTGTGTCCCCGCTGATGGGCAGCTCCGCCCCTTTGGGTAGCACCTCCCACCAGACCCTCTCCTAAGCACTGGCACATCAACCAAGTTGAAAGGGCCTTTGAGGCCACCAAACCCGGGACTTCTGCTGTGCTAAGCACCTGGGAGACTGTGGCCATCCATGGCACTGATGAGGCCTCGGGCCATTTCCTGCTACAAAACTCACCCCAAAGCCACCCAACAAGCCGCACCAAAAAGCAAGATCATGTCCCAACCCAACCCTCCCCTCCCCGCAGCAAGCCCCATCCTCTTTATCACCTGCAGCTCTTACGTAGGAGACAGGAGCCAGGACGTAGGAGACAGGGGCCAGGACGTCCTGTTTACTCTTAGCCTGAGGTCCTTATCGCACAGGGCACCACAGTCTCCCAGGATGAAACCAAACAGCCTCACTTCCAGATATTCATTCGTTTATTTATTGTTTATACCGCACCTGCTTCCAGAAAGGTATTTGAGGTGGCTCACTATGCAAGCACACCCAACAGGGCCATGCAAAGCTGCGTAGATGTCCATGCAGTCCAATACTCTGACTGAGGGAGCAATGCTGCTTCTTCAGGACAAAAGAGGCCTTTGCCTCGGGCACTGGAAAAGGTCAGATCTGAGTGAGGACTTTCAAAGGCACCTGGTCAGGTTGGGTCATTAACACTGGAGCACTGGCGTGCAGGTAGAGAGACCAGGGGTAGGAAAGCAGGCCAAGAGCTAGGCCAGGAGTCCACACTGGGGAACTCCCAGCCACCACCTGTATCACTGCGCTCTGCTGCTATGACAAGACCCCAGGGCTGGCGCTGTGGTGGACGCCTGCACCAATTCGAGTCACAGGTGCTGCATTTCCAATCCAGCTCCCTGCTGATGCACCTGGGAAAGCAAGTACTGTGGCCCAAGCTTGGGCCCCTGTCACCTACGTAGGAGACCCAGGTGGCGTTCAGGCTCCTGGCTTCCACCTGCCCCAGCCCTGGCCTTTGTATCCATTTGGGGAGTGAACCAGCAGATGGACGGTTCTTTCTCTCTCCCTCTCTCTCTGTAACTCTGCCTTTCAAATAAGTAAATAAGTCTTTATAATACAGGAGGCTGAATCATTTATAAAGGAAAGAGGTTTGTTTTGGCTCATGGTTCTGGAGGCTAGGACGTCCACGAGTGTGCTCCAGAGAGAGCTGCTGTTAACATGTATGGAAAAGCAGGGGCAGAACCCGGGCGGCGGCCTGGCCCCGAGCCACCTGCTCTCCTGGAGCAAACAGACTCCCACGAGAGCCAGCACTCACGGAACAGCCTCGTCACCTTTGAAAGGCCTGGCCTCCCAGCACCAACACAACAGCAATCCCATTTCAACCTGCATGTGGAGGGGACAACCACTGCATCATCCAGTTAGGTAGCGTTGTCGATAACCTACTATAGGCCAAGTTCCCCATGGCAGTGAGTGAAGTGTTAGCCCTGCCTTTCAGGAGTGAGAAAGCTGGGCCCTGGGGATCGCCAGCCTTGTGATAGATCAGACCCAGCCCCTCAGATGCCACGTCCTCTCCTGTCTCCCTGAGCCCTCGGCCCCTCGCCGGCGGGGAACTCGAGCACCTGTGTCCGCCCCTTACTCTGCTCCCACCAGCAGCTGGCCTATCACCAGCCCAGGCCTCATTTGTCCTGTCCGTGGCAGAAGCTGCTGCTGTGCCCCAGGGTGGGCTGCAGCACCATCCTGCAAGGCCCAAGATGAAGCTGCCCAAAAAGGACCAGGTTATCCAACCTGAAGTCTGATAGGTTCACACTGGCGGAGCAACCGTTGAGAAGAGACGAGGCACAGGCAGCCAGCCGACAGGTGTGCGGCCTCCCCAGAGACGTCGATCCTGCCTGGGAACCAGCTGTGCCTCCACCTCCTTCCCTGCCTTACTTCCCTTCCCTGCTGTAGGCTCTCAGGCAGGCACCAGCCCTGCAAACTTGACTCAGATTTCAGCCACTGCCGAGGCACCTGGGGCGCTTGTTACAATGCAGATCCTGATTCATCAGGTCCAGGCTGGGGCTTGGGTTCTGTGTTTCCAGCAAGCCCCAACTGATGCCCATGCTGCCGGCCCATGGACCTCACTCTGACCAATTAGAGAGATTCAAGGGAGCCCAGCCAAGACACCTGCTCCACGTCCATTCCCCCTGTTTCCTGACGACAGAACCCTGTGCCTTGCCACAGGGGTGGCCCATGGCTGGTCTGAATGCATCATTTCCATCCCTTTCTCCCTTGTCAAGGATTGCTCTTGGTTGGTGGGCCCTAGACTTAGAACTGCCCAGTCCGATGCAAGTGAATCTCTGTTGGGGGATTCTAGGAGGGATTTCATGAGTAAAAGGCCCCTCTCCCACCTCTTTTCATCCTTCTTGGATGCTAAGGTGTGGGGATGTGATGTGTGGGGCTGCAGCTGCTGTCTTGTGGCCACGAGGCAAGGCACATCCAACACACCGAGGATGACAGACAAAAAGGGGCCTAGGCACTTGATGACGGAACTGCACTTGGCACTCAGAGCATCTAACGAGGCCCATGAGGAAACCAAGGACTTGAGAAGGGATGTGACCTACCCAGGCCACATGGCCACCTGCAGGCAGAGCGGGACCCCACTATCCGGATCCCAAACCCCCAGCTACAGCTGGCCACGGATCACACAGAACAAACGGAACGCCTGGGCCCATCAGACCAACAGAGCTCTGCTCCACTCCCACCCCCACACCGAGGACAAACAGATCAACAATGTTTGAAGCACATGGACAGGACCTGCCCCCCACAGTGAGGAAGCCAGAGATAAAATTCCAGAAGCCCTCACTGATTACTTTCAATACCTTCTTAGAATTCTTCAGGAACTAAATTTTTATTGAAAAATAAAGAAATACAAACAGGCTTTGAAGTTGCTTGAAGATAAAAGGTGCTTTAGGGGCCAGGCTGGCGAGGGGAGGTTTTCCAGGGATCTTGAAACAAACTTTGGCACACTCCTTGTGGTTTGAAAGGACCCTGATAGCCCACCCAGATGTGTCTGTGACCGTCTCACCAAGACGACACCGCAGCCTGGGTCTCCAGGACTGCACGCAGCACGCAGCCCTGATATGCACGACCATCAGCTGTGTTAAGACCTTGAACTCCAGAGTCAGGATCCCAGCATGGGGACGGGTGTTGGAGGAAGAGGTTAGCGCACTGCTTGGGACGCCCACATCCTGTATCAGAGAGCCTGGGTTCAAGTCCCAGCTCCACTCTCTAGTCTAGCCTCCTGCTAAAGTGCACCCTGGCAGGAACAGGTAAGGGCTCAAGTACTTGCGGCCCTGCCACCCGTCTAGAGATGTGGATCCCGGCTTCAGCCTGGCTCAGACCCTGCTGTTGTTGGCGTTTGAGAGTGAACCAGCAGACGGAAGACCTCTCTCTCTTTCTCTCTCCCCCCTTTCAAACAAGTGGAAAAAATAATAAATGAAATCCCAGCCTTGTCACTTAGCAGCTTGAGCATGTCACCAACCTCTCTGTTCTTTGGCCTCCTCATCTGTAATAGGATAATAAGTCACTTGCTCAGGGCTTGTGATGTGGACTACATGAGTGAATACAGAAAGACTGGAGCGGTGGTCGTACTTTGTGGGCGTTAACGATCATCATTCGCTCCATAAATCTTCGTGGGGAGAAATGTCGCAGCTGCCCCCAGCCTGAGCGGGCTCCCCAGTCACTGCTTGTTCCCTTGCAGTGGGTGGCATAGGCCCTGGCTGTTAAGTGTGATCCCTGGAACTGCAGTAAGAGACCCTGTGAGACACAAAGGCTGGATCTGAGCCTATGGAAGCTTTTCTCTCGTCCACCCCCTCACTGGAAACCTTTTATTTAAGGAATACAAACTTCATACATTTCATAATTATGACTTCAGGAACATGGTGGTTCTCCCCACTGTACCCACGCTCCCACCCCCTTCCTCCTCCCTCTCCTGTTCCCATTCTTGATTTTTACTAGGATCTATTTTCAATTAATTTTATACACATATGATTAACTCTATGTTAAGTAAAGAGTTCAACAAATAGTATAAAAAAAAACACTGTTCCTCAACAGTCAAGACAAGGTCATTGCTTCTCAAAATATCAATTTCATTTCTATAGATTGCCTTTTAGATGCTCTATTAGTTATCACAGGTCAGGGAGAACATATGGTATTTGACCTTTTGGGACTGGCTTATTTCACTAAGTATGTTTTCTAGTTTCATCTACTTTGTTGCAAACAACTGGATTTCATTTTTTGTTACCACTGTGTAGTATTCCATGGTGTACATATCCCATAATTTCCTTATCCAGTCTTCAGTTGACTGACATTTGGGTTGATTCCATATCTCAGCTATTTTGAATTCAGCTGCAATAAACATGGGGGTACAGATAACTCGTGTGTGTGTTAATATTTTCTTATTTTTCATTTGAAAGGCAGACACACACAGAGAAAGACAGACACACAGAGAGCTGCCATCCACTGGCTCACTCCCCAGTGTCCTCGATGGTCCAGAGACTGAAACCTGAAGCTGGAAACTCGATCCAGGGCCTTCATATGAGTGACAAGGAACCAACTGTGTGAGCCACCCCCAGATAACCCCTATTTGCTGATTTCATTTCCCTTGGGTAAATTCCCAGGAGTGGGATGGCTGGGTCATAATGTAGGGCTCTATTCAGATTAGTGAGGTATCTCCAAACTGTCTTCCACAGTGGCTTTACCAGTTTACGCCCCCACCAACAGTGGATTAGGGTGCCTTTTCCCCACATCTTCACCAACATTTGTTGTTTGTTGCTTTCTGTATGAAAGCCATTCTAACTGGGGTGAAGTGAAACCTCATGTGGCCTTGATGGCCTTTTATGGAAGCTCACTTTAAGGAGCTCTGCAGGGTTCAGGCAAACACTGAGGCTTGAGCGGCACTGGAAGGGCCCACAGAAACAGGCGCTGCAGGCATCTCCCAACGAGTGGCATTGGCCCCTTTGCAGCCGGGGCCCCTCTGGCCACAGGACCTGTCTACCCTGACTTTTGCTTTTGGTAGGACTCTGGTTTGGGTGTCACTTCCATTCCCCTATCACTGGTTTGGGGCTGATGGGTGGAGGCACCTGGGATACGCTGACCTTACCCTAAGTCGATCCAGAACAGGGAGTTGTTGGTAACATCCTCTGACGACCCTCCAGCTTACCCCACCTGGTGACCTTGAAAATCCCCAAGGTATGCAGAACTAGAGGCAGCGTTCCCAGCAGTCATCCACACGCTAGCTCACCCAGCTGCAGAGTCATGGGACTGGCTGTGGGGATGACTTGTCCACAGCACAAGATCCTGGGAAGCTGGGGTCATCAAAGAGCCATCAGCAGGGTAGTGGAGGAACCTCCCATGAGTAATTCTCCCCAGTAATAACTTCCTGATAGCTGATAGCACTTAACTGGCTCAAATGGTTCCACTAGTTCTAGAAGTCGCGAAAGCCATGGTGTTGCCACTGCCGGTGTGATCTCAAGCCAGTCGCTTTGTCTCTGGCTTGCTCTCTGTTCAGGAGAGAGGCTAAATATGCCTGAATCAGTAGAGATGGAATTGAGATCGACCAGAAAGGTCGAGCTATAAAATACAGACCTGGTGCTTTATACCTCTGCTCATCGACTGGCCCCAGCGGCGCTCGACAGCGTGGCTACCCCGGGAGCTCAGCTGCACTGCAAATGGAGAACACCTATGAGATTCTGTACACTCATTTGACAAAGGGAACCTAAAGCGGCACATTCATAATATGCTGATGGCTGGGCGTTTGGCACAGTGATTGACACCCCATGGGACACCTGCATCCCAGGTCAGCGTGCCAGGTTCGAGTGCTGGTTCTGCTTCAGATTTCAGCTTCTGGCTAATGTTCACCTTGGGAGGCATTGGGTCCCTGTCACCCACATGGGAGACCTAGATTGAGTTCCTGACTCCTGGTTTCAACCTGACCCAGCCTTGACTGTTGCAGGCACTTGAGGAGAGACCCAGTGGCTGCGAGACCTGTCTGTCCGTGTCTCTCTACTTTTCAAAATAAAATAATTAATAAAATTTAAATATGTTGACCACACGTTGAAGTGGTATGTTGGGTGCAATAACACACTTCATTCAGATTAATTTCACCTATTTGCTCTTGCTTTTATGGCTTAAATGTGGCTACCAGAGGATTTAAAATTGCACACAAGGCTCATATTATGCACCTGTTAAGCAGCACAGTTCCAGAGCTATCTGACTTCTCAGAGAGAGGACAGCTGCAGCTGAACCAAAGATTGGTTTATCCTTGAATAGCTCTCTGTGAAAAACACTCTCAAACCATCAAGGAAAAAATCCACTGGCAAAAATTTAAAGGACAATTCTACAGTTCTTCTTTTAAGAAAATTATTTGAGAGGTAGAGAAGAGCTCCCATCTACTAGTTCACTTCCCAGATGCCTGCAACTGCTGGGGCTGGGGCCAGACCAGGGCTGAAGCCAGGAGCACAGTTCAATCTGGGTCTCCCATGGGTGGCGGGGACTCAAGTTCCTGAGCTATTACCACTGCTTCCCAGAATCTACATTGACTGAGCTGGAGTCAGGAGCCAGAGCTGGAAATGGAACTCAGGCACTCTTATAGGACATGGGTGTCTTAATTGCCAGGCCAAATGTCCACCCCATTTTACAGAGAGTGTAAAGAAAGTTCCTGATTTGGTCTGTATTTCCCCTGAATCTCAGCATTGCCACGAGTAGCCCACCGCTCAGTCTCCCGGCGTGACGCAGTGCTTGCTTTATGCCCAGTTGGTTGGGAAGTAGGCATTTGGGTCTCTGGGGTGGGAGGGTAATTCTTCAGGTCCAACTTTGGTCACCTGGCAGGAAGATAAACAAAGCTCTAAAGTAAAGAGACTGATGTTGCAATGCAGAAGTGCTGATACAGTGAATTCTTCCCCTGGCATTGAAGGCAATGCTTGTGTGGCTTAGGTAAAGACTGGACAAGCGGAGGATGTCAGCAAGCCACGCCTCTACAGATCCACTTCCTCCCATGAAAGTCCCTGCTGAGGTCCTGCAGTCACTTGCCATGTGGATTTGGGAAAGTGGCGTGTTCTCTTCCTGCTCTCCAGGCCAGCTTGTCAGCCGCTGCGCTGGGAGACCCAGCTTGGAAGGCCCTTCTCCCTTGCCCAGCTCAGATACTTGCTTTGGCTCAGTGCCTGCCTGGGCTGGAAGCCAAGGTGGCAGTTTGACTGCAAGAGGACAAGGAAGGAGACATCCACCTGAGCTTCAGCTCTGGGCTTCCGGTGAACCTGGCTGCAGCCCTGCAGACCCCGAGGGGCCCCCACTCCCGGGTTCTCTCAGGTCCTCTCTGAGCCCATCCCTGTGAGAGTGGGACATCGTGGACAGGGCTGCTGTCTCCACCCCCGGGGCACATGCTGGGTGGCCTGTGAGTCACATGGACCACCTACAGTAAGCATGTGTCTCCTTCAGGGTTTTGGAGAGGAACCAAACCCCCTTACCCTTAGCTCTCAGGACACAGACAAGTCATCACCAAGTCCTAAAATAAAAGGACATGGAGACTATGCTTTTGTTGGGAGCAAAAAATTGGGGCCAGCCTTGTCACGCAGCAGGTTCAACTACTACCTCTAATACCAGCTCCCATACTGAGCGCTGATACAAGTCCCAGCGGATCCACTTCCTATTCAGCTCCCTGCTAATGCTTCTGGGAAAGCATCGGAGGATGACCCACATGCTTGGGCCCCTGCACCCATGTGGGAGATCCAGATGGAGTTCCTGGCTCCTGGATTTGGATCGACCCAGCTCTTGCCATTACAGCCATTTGGGGAGTGAACCAGCAGATAGAAGACCTCTCTCTCTCTCTCTCCTCTCTGTCTCTGTCCCTCCCCCTCTCTCTGTAACTCTTTCAGATACATAAATAACTCTTTTCTAAAAATGAAGACACAGGCTCAGATAAGAACTGAACTTTTGTATGGTGTGAGCACAGCTGTCTCTTCTCCCTCCAGGGAGGTTTCTTGCTCCAGCTCCTTCCTACACACCCTGCTGTCCCTCCATCCCAGCCACCGAGCACTGAGCTTTGCATGCAAAGTCCTGGGGCAGGGATGTCTGCCTCAGTCCCTCCGAGGCAATGGGGCCTCCTGGGGCCCTGAGCTTTCTCCCCTGGCCTAGGTCCAGGTGCCTCTGCTGTCAGGATTGGCTCCAGCCTCCTCCTCCTCATTCTTCTTTATTTACTTTGATTCTGCTGTCCCTTGCTTTTACTTTGCTATTTGTCGCATACCTGCCATCATTAACGAGAACAGTAGAGTCATCCAGGGGAGTCTCTCCTGAGCAGAGCCTGTTGGGAGTGAGTTTCCGGTGTCAGTGTGGCTGTGTCAGGGCCTAGTGCCTGTTACAGGTCTGTTTCTCCTGTTCGTATGTGGAAGTTTACGGCCCAGCACCAAGAAGGATTTTTGCTGCCAAGACAGGAACATGGCTCAGTTGAGCTGGTTTCTCTGTCCCATGTCCACCCCACGCTCTCACCAGCCCAGAGGCTGAGCCCCCTGGAGGGACTCGCTGTGCGCAGTGTTTGGGTCGACAGCTGCTGCCCCCGAGCCAGAGTGGGCAGAAGAGGAGGAAGGCTTGGGAGCCGGGGAAGGGGCTTCAGCCCTCCCTGCTCACCCCTGCCCTCCAGAGCCAGGGCGCTGCACCCCAGCCGGGAGCCGCGGGAACAATCCTGCTAGGTCAGCGGGGATGGAAGGAGCTGAGTTTGCTCCCCACTCTCTGCCGCTGTGCCTTGTGGGCAGCCAGCTACAGAGCCAGCGACGGAGCTGTCTCTCCCTGCTGAACTGTGCAGCTGGGGGTCTCTGGGCCAGGTTCCTGTTGGCTCCAAAGCCGCACTTTCTCTTTTTTGCTTTACTGTGAAATATAGTTTCAAGATAGTATGTGTAACATACATAAATTGTGACTTATATTCGGTAGATATATAGTTTGTTGGTTATGTGTGCCACGTATGTGTTTGTAGAGGGGCATTGTGATGCAGCTGTTAAGCTGCCCCTTGGGACACTTGAATCTCACATTGGAGCACTGGTTTGAATCTCGGCTGCTGCACTTCTGAACTAGCCCCCTGTTAATGCGACTGGGAAGGCAGAGGAAGATGGCCCAAGTATTTGGGTCCCTGCCACCCATGTGGGAGACTTGGATGGAGTTTCTGGCTCCTGGTTTCAGCCTGGCCCAGCCCCAAATGTTGTGACTGAACCAGTGGGTGGAAGATTTGGGAACTGAATCAGTGGGTGGAAGATTTACCACACTCTTCTCTCTATGTCATTCTGCTTTTCAAATAAGTAAATAAAGATTTTTTTTTAAAGGAAATAGATTTGTAGATTTTTGCCTTTTTCTTCTTCTTCTTTTTTTAAATTGATTTATTTATTTGAAAGTCAGAGTTACACAGAGAGAGAAGGAGAGGCAGAGAAAGAGAGAGAGAGAGAGAGAGGTCTTCCATCTCTGCTGGTTCACTCTCCAGTTGGCCGCAACAGCCAGAGCTACGCCGATCTGAAGCCAGGAGTCTGGAGCCTCCTCCGGGTCTCCCATGTGGGTACAGGGTCCTAAAGACTTGGGCCATCCTGTACTGCTTTCCCAGGCCATAGCAGAGAGCTGGATTGGAAGAGGAGCAGCTGGGACACGAACTGGTGCCCATATGGGATGCCGGCACTGCAGGCAGCGATCTTACCGCAATGCCGCAGCACAGGCTCCTTTTTTGCCTTCTTTATGCAGGCTTTTGATAATAGAAACTCATTTCAGATTAATTAACTTACCAGTATTTTCTTTCACAGGTTGCATTTTTTATGTCAGATTGTAAAACGCAAGTCCTGTCTGAGAGTCATACAGATGTATTTCTATCTTTTTTTCTGAAGGATGTATTGTTTGTTCTTTCTTGTTTCTATCTTTGAACCACCTAGAACTTTTTTTTTTTTTTTTCAAGATGATGTAGAGTAAGTGCTTGTTCTTCCTGTTTTACTGAGTTATGGTCAATGTTTGTGGCCTGGACACTCACACAACGCTTACCACTCTCAATTCCATTTTGCACCATTGTGTTCAGTATCTACCATGCATCCATCTGCAAGTACTTCCTGGCCAAGGTGGAAAACAGGAACCAGTGGAGTGCTAGCTGCTGAGCCATCAACTAAGAATGTGAAAGAGGTTATCATATATTCTCTAGCTTCCCGATTGTGGCTCATCTGTGACCTATGGGCCGCTGGGGATTTCCAAGCTCGCCTCCTTTCAGATGAGGGTGGTTACCCTGCGTGTATGTGGCGAGCCTCAGGCTCTTGCCCACATTCTATTTTATCACTCACCTTTCATCACAGGGATAGGCTATGGTCCAGAAAGTTCTCTTAACCTCCTATAATGGGGGAGGGGGATGGCACTGTGGCGTTGCAGGTTAAGCCTCCACCTGCAGCACAGGCATCACATATGGGTGCTGGTTTGAGCTCCACTTCTGACCCAGCTCCCTGTTACTGTGCCTGGAAAAGCAGTGGAAGAAGGCCCAAGTCCTTGGGCCCCTGCACCCACGTGGGAGACCCAGATGAAATTCCTGGCTCCTGGTTTTGGCATGGCCCAGCCCCTGGCATCACAGCCATCTGGGGAGTAAATCAGCAGATAGATTTCTCTCTTTGTCTCTCCTTCTCTTTGTAACTCTGACTTTCAAATCAATAAATCTTAACAACTGTGGTGTTTTTGTTGTTGTTGTTGTTGTTTTGCCAGTAGAGATGCTTAAGAACAGGTAGGATACCCAGGTGGCCACCTGCTTCTCAAACTAGGGAGGAGCAGGGCAGGAATGCCCTGGGCCATGCCTGTGATAGGAAGTCCAAATGGCTGGCTTCCTCTGTGCTTACCATTGCCACTCGAGGAAAACCCATCATGTCTGAATGTGTGGAGGAAGTTAGGGAGATTCTTTTTCATCCAACATGAAAAATGTCTGTTATTTTAAAGTCACTACTGTATAAGTTTAAGCACAGGCTTCAGAAAGTCCCTTGCAGTCCCCAGAAGCCAGATTCCTAATGAAACAAAAATGGCACTTAAAATATATGTGTGCAGGGGCCAGCACTGTGGCACAGCAGGTTAAAGCCCTGGCCTGCAGTGCCGGCATCCCATATGGGCACCGGTTCTAGTCCTGGCTGCTCCACTTCTGATCCCACTCTCTGCTATGGCCTGGGAAAACAGTAGAAGATGGCCCAGGTGCTTGGACCCCTGCACTCATGTGGAAGACCAGGAAGAAGCTCTTGGCTTCTGGCTTCGGATCGGTGCAGCTCCGGCCATTGGGGCCATCTGGGGAATGAACTAGTGGATGGAAGACCTCTCTCTCTTTCTCTGTCTCTACCTCTCTCCATAACTCTGCCTTTCAAATAAATAAAATAAATCTTTTTAAAAATGTATGTGTATGTCTGCATTTGTGGGAAAATACCTGTTAGAAATAGTTTTAGAGGGCCGGTGCTGCGGCTCAACAGGCTAATCCTCCACCTAGCGGTGCTGGCACACCGGGGTTCTAGTCCCGGTCGGGGTGCCGGCTTCTGTCCCAGTTGCCCCTCTTCCAGGCCAGCTCTCTGCTGTGGCCCAGGAGTGCAGTGGAGGATGGCCCAGGTGCTTGGGCTCTGCATCCCATGGGAGACCAGGATAAACACCTGGCTCCTGCCATCGGATCAGCGCAGTGCGCCTGCTGCGGCAGCCATTGGAGGGTGAACCAACGGCAAAAGGAAGACCTTTCTCTCTGTCTCTCTCTCTCACTGTCCACTCTGCCTGTCAAAAAAAAAAAAAAAAGAAGAAGAAAAAAGAAAGAAAGAAATAGTTTTAGAGGCCGGTGCTGTGGTGTAGCTGATAAAGCCACCACCTGCAGTGCCGGCATCCTATATGGGTGCCAGTTGGAGTCCCAGCTACTCCACTTTCGATACAACTCTCTGCTATGGCCTGGGAAGGTAGTAGAAGATGGCCCAAGTCCTTGGGGCCCTGCACCCACGTGGGAAACCCAGAAGAAGCTCAGGTTCCTGGCTTCAGATTGGCCCAGCTCTGGTCATTTTGGCCATCTGAGGAGTGAACCAGCGGGTAGAAGATCTCTCTCTCTCTGCCTCTGCTTTTCTGTAACTCTGCCTTTCAAACAAATAAATAAATTTTTAAAAAAAAAAAAAAGGAAATAGTTTATGGGGAAAGAAAATATCTCAAATACTACGGGACACCATAGAATGAAAAACAAAATTTCTCCCTCTGCCACACCCTGGCCAATTCCTGGAGTTAATCATTAGTAATACTTTCTTAAGTGCTGTTACGGGTCATGGAGGGGAGGGCGGTTGCAGGATTGAGTCTCGTGGGTTCTTTTCCTCAGCTTAGTATAGAAATAAAAAGCCAGGAAACAATTTGCAAAGAGGCAGAAACTTATTTGATTGGCAAGCGATAGAGAAAGCGTCTGGTCCGAGAGGAGAGCAAGCGGAGTGCCCAAGCGGGACACTGGTTTGAGGAGGTATCCCGGGTTTTGAAGGCGTTACTCTCTGATCATTGGGTTACCTTATTGGGGGTGCCACTGGACAGGGGGTTTCACATACACATGTTGATTCGCTTGGGGCTCGTGGAGGCAGTGTGGGGCTCCTAGAGACTGACTCCTTACGGGCCCAACCCCCTCCTCTGCTAGCTCTGGGTGAAAGATTGCCCCCACCCTGAAGGTGGGATTGAAGGCTGCAAGGTCACACAAGACAGCCTGGATCTCCTAGAACCAGTCTGCCTCCCCCAGGGGCCCAGCCCCTTCCCCTGCCAGCGTTGAGTGAAGACTGCCCCCACCCTGAAGGTGGGATTCAAAGCCGCAAGGTCACACACGCAGCAGCACAGGAAGCTATTAGTGGGGGAGATGCCTGTCGGTCTGGAGACAGGCTTTCCAGCCACAGCTGACGGTGTGCTTCTGAAGGACGTTCTACCTATGCCTGGGGGGCCCAGATTCCCAGCCCCACTGGTCGGCCTCACATGCCTTCGCAGAAATTATTTTTTAAGGATACCTTGGCATGAAATACGTATGGTTCCTTATTTATAACACAAACGAAACCACATTAACTACACTACTTTGCAGCTTTCTCCTATTGTGGCACATTTTACATTCAGCAGAACGCACTGTTCTTAATTTTTCCGCTTGCTCATTTGAGACCTGTACACACCCAGGTAACAACCACTCCAAACCAGACCTGGGACATTTCCACCCCCGAGAGGTTCCTCATGCCCCCTCCTGCTGCTCGCTTTCCAAGCTGAGTAGGTCTGGGAGGTGATTTACTAGCAAGGCAGGCTCTGCCTCACTCCTTTAAATCGTTCTATCACGTGCATGGAATGGAGGTATCAGAGCTCCTTGCAGATACACACTAAGGATGTTACCATTGTAAAAATTACAAGCAGTGGGGCAGGCGCTATGGTGTAGCAGGTAAAGCCACCACTTGCAATGCCAGCATCCCATATGGGCGCCAGTTTGAGTCCTGGCTGCTCCACTTCCAATCTAGCTCTCTGCTATGGCCTGGGAAAGCAGTAGAAGATGGCCCAAGTCCTTGGGCCCCTGCACCCATGTGGGAGACCTGGAGGAAGCTCCTGGCTCCTGGCTTTGGATCGGCTCAGCTCCAGCCATTGCGACCATTTGGGGATAATGTTAGCAAAATGTCACAGTCTTATATTTGGCACGATCTACACCCCGGAAACCATCCCAGGCTCTAGTCCTCGCCACCATGGATGGAAGCCAGGTGACCCCACGGCCCAACCACCCTAATGGGATTCACTGCACCTACTTCCCTGCCCACCCCCTCAAAGGTTTAAGAGGACCTGTTCCTAAGCACGTGGCTCTGTCTCTCTCTTGATCTCTCTCTTACATTCTCCTGTTTTTCTTCTTTGTCCCTTCTCTCTGGTCTGTCAAGTTTCCCCCAATAAACTTTTTCCCTTACTCCAGTGTTTGGTGTGTTTTATGGTGGCCTTATATAGAACCACTGGGTGGAAGATCTCTCTCTCTCTCTCTCTGCCTCTCTGTAACTCTGCTTTCCAAATAAATAAATACATCTTTTTAAAAAAAAATTATGAACAGGGGCTGGCACTGTGGCACAGTGGGTTAATGCCCTAGCCTGCAGTGCCAGCATCCCATATGGGTGCTGGTTCCAGACTGGGCTGCTCCACTTCTGAGTCAGCTCTATGCTATGGCCTGGGAAAGCAGTAGAAGATGGCCCAAGTCCTTGGGCCCCTGCACCCATGTGGGAGACCAGGAAGAAGCTCCTGGCTCTTGGCTTCGCATTGGCACGGCTCCAACCATTGCGGCTACTTGGGGAGTGAACCATCGGATGGAAGACCTCTCTCTCTCTCTCCTCTCTCTGTGTAACTCTTTCAAATAAATAAAATAAATCTTTAAAAAAATATGAACAATGTACCTATAATGGAACAAATTCCAAATGAAGGGCTGGTGTTGTAGCACAGAAGGTTAAGCTGCCACTTGGGACATTTGCATCCCTTATTGGAGTGCCGGTTCAAGTCCCAGCTACTCTGCTTTGGATCCAACATCCTGGTGATGTGCCTGAGAAGCAGCAGATGATGGCTCACGTATTTGAGTCCCTGCCACCATGTGGGAGACCCGGATGGAGTTCCTGACTCCTGACTGTTGGGAAAAGAGGCACAGAATGGGGGGGGGGGGGGCAGTGTACGAATTTACAGCCAGACTGAGTCTATTCAGAGAAAATAAACTTGCAGAGGTGTATGACCAACTCTGGTGTGCACATTGATGGAGCACGTGGCAGAAGGCCCCGGCCATCTGTAGCCCGGAATTTTTGTATTTTAGGAGGGCTAGGGGTGGGGGTGGGGTGGGGATGGGGTAGCAGACAGAGGTGAATTCCTGGAACTGGGCGGCATCGTGGGAACCTGGAAGAGTGCAGGGTGAGGTATGAAGGCAGTAGGGTGTGAGACCCAGCTGAGATTCAAGGGCAAGGAATACATTCCAGTGTTTCTCGCTCTTTTGGGCAGTGAGCAAGAATGGCTGAGGCTGATGTCTTTGTTCCATCACTAACTATTGCAGGCATTTGAGGAGTGAACCAGTGGATGGAAGATCTCTCTCTGTATGTTTGTGTGTGTTTTCTCTCCCCACCTCCACTCCCTCTGTCACTCTACCTTTCAGCTAAATAAATAACTAAATCTTTTAAAAAGAATTCCAAGTGAAAACAAAGCAATCTCTGAACATTCAACCCCTGGGGCTTCCACCTCGCCTGCATCTCTGGTCTTCATCCTTTCACCGTCTTGTTTGGCAAACTTTGCTCCACCCAGTCAAATTCCAAGTCCTGCTTTATCTATGTAGCACGAAACTACTATTAAAAATCATAATATGGGGCTGGTGCCATGGCGCAGTAGGTTACTCCTCCGCCTGCGGCGCCAGCATCCCATATGGGTGACAGTCCTAGTCCCAGCTGCTCCTCTTCCCATTCAGCTCTCTACTAAGGCCTGGGAAAGCAGTAGAAGATGGCCTAAGCCCCTAGGCCCCTGCACCCACGTGGGAGACCCGGAAGAAGCTCCTGGCTCCTGGCTTAAAACAAAAATCACAATCAGGGGTGGATGTTTGGCCCAGGGGTTAAGATGTTGTTTGGGACACCCACATCTTAGATCAGAAGGTCTGGGTTCAGGTCGCCTGCACCTCTTTTTTTTTTTAAGACTTTATTTATTTATTTGAGAGGTAGAGTTACAGACAGTGAGAGGAAGAGACAGAGAGAAAAGTCTTCCTTCCGTTGGTTCACTCCCCACATGGCGTCAACGGCTGGAGCTGTATGGATCCGAAGCCAGGAGCCAGGAGCCAGGAGCCAGGAGCTTCTTCCAGGTCTCCCATGTGGGTGCAGAGGCCCAAGCACTTTGGCCATCTTCCACTGCTTCCCAGGCCATAACAGAGAGCTGGATCGGAACTGGAACAGCAAGGACTCAAACCAGTGCCCATATGGGATGCCGGCACTGCAGGCAGCAGCTTTACCGGCTATGCCATGGTGCCGGCCCCGGGGATGGAGTTTAATCCAGATATGGTGTCTGAAGCTGGGGCCTTGGAAGGTGGTGGGATTATGTTGTTTGGGTGGAGCCCCCCATGATGAAAACATGGTTGCCTTGTAAGGGGAACCACTAAGAGGCTCCTCCTCCCTGCTCCCTGGCCGGCCACGTGACCCTCCTGCATGTGGTCTGCTATCTGCAGCCCTCACCAGGTGCTGCACCACTGGGCCTCCTCGTCCTGGACTGTGAACCTCTGAACCTGAGTGAAAATGAGCCTTCTCCTTCATCAGTGTGCCCATCCCAGCTACTCCATTTGTAGTCACAGAAAGTTGACTAATGCAGCGTTGAAGCAAATAATAAAAATTAAAATAATAAAATTAAGTGATATAAAAAATAATAAAAATTTTTTAAAAAATAAGTGATATAAAGGCAGTGTGATCCTGGTAACTAATTTCATTATGCCTCATGCATCCTGTCAGTTAGAAATCCAGAATGTTCTTCATCCAACAAGGTTATCATGATGTGTTTGGCAAATAGACCCGAGGCCATATTCCTTTGGAAACAATGACAGAATTGTTCATGTAGAGGAGTAGACCGGGAGCCATCTCACCTGCTCCTCCACTTGCCAGCACCCCAAAACACACTGCAGAAAGTCTGACTCAGACACACAGCTGTTATGATTATGGCCCTCAAAAAGTATAAAAGCCCTGTTTAAAGAGACATTCACCTTGGGCCAGCGCCGTGGCTCACTTGTTTAATCCTCCGCCTGTGGCACCGGGTTCTAGTCCCAGCTGCTCTTCCAGTCCAGCTCTCTGCTGTGGCCCGGGAAGGCAGTGGAGGATGGCCCAAGTGTTTGGGCCCTGCACCTGCATGGGAGACCGGGAGGAAACACCTGGCTCCTGGCTTCGGATCGGTGCAGCACCGGCCGTGGCAGCCATCTGGGGGGTGAACCAACGGAAGGAAGACCTTTCTCTCTGTCTCTCTCACTGAGCGTAACTCTACCTGTCAAATAAACAAATAAATAAATCTTTTTTTTTTTTTAATTGAGACATTCACCTTGTAAGTGTACATAGCTATCAGCTGTGTCAAGGATCTTCAAGGACATCTTTGGAAATTAAAATAGTCCCAAGTCCTCTGAGATTTATCGCTACTCAACCCCCTCTCCTCGACTGAGGCGACACAGGCTCGTTCTTTCTAATCTCTACAGCTGAATGGCCACTCAGGAACCAGGCATTAGCTCACACAGGATTTCCAGCTTCATCTTACAAGCTGGAATTTGCCACCTGTGAGTGTTCCTTGTGCTCAGATCCCCATAGCTGGAGCTGCATAATGGAGCTCATTATTCTTAACACTGAAAATCTTGATGCGTCTTGAAGATTTTTGCAGCTTTTCTTACCCAGAGCAAACAGTGGGGTTTCCCTCCTTGCTTAACTTGAGACTTCAGGGGAAAAGGAAAAGCCCAGTTTTAAGTAAAGATCCTTTCATAATGAAGCAAGTTCAATGCCAAGGACTTCTGGGAAATATGATTTGGTTTGTTCCTCTGTAGTGGCTCGTGGGATTCCTTTTACAATTTTTTCCCATTTGAGTGGGCGTCGGGTAGAACAGACGTAAGGGTGGGAATTGGCGCAGGAAGCATTAGGTTAGCTGTATTTCTCCCAGTCTCTCACTTTGGTGGGCTTGTGCAAATTACCAGGTGTAGACACATCCTCTAGTGTCCTGTCAGGGGAGCTAGAAGGTGCCTGCCCACTGTGGAGCTAAAGGCGTCAGACTGTCACGCCAGGGCCATTTGATAGCCAGGCCTTAGAGCTGTCACAGGTAGGGTGACTGGGGACAGATCCTGAGAGAGCTCTGCACGTGGGCAGTGAATTAAAGGTGCGGCAGGGCCGAAGTTTCCTGAGGGGGGAGGGTGTCCCTGTTGGGAGAGGTGGCCCCGGGTGCAGGTGAAGTTGAGGCCTCAGGTGAGCCTCCACAGGGGAGGGGACTCTCCGGGGCTGGGGTGCCCCTTTTCCTGGATGCCTGGATGTGGGCTGTGCTCTGGGAGGGCGCAGCCTTGGGTACATCCCAGAGAGGGACTTCCCTTGTCCTTTCTCATTCCTTTTTTTTTTTTTTCTTAACACAACATTTACAGACTTTATGACGATGGTACAGCCATTTTGTCAAAATTCAGTCAGCAACATAAAACTTATTCTCCATCTAAAGTAAATGAGAATACATTTTATATTAAATGGGACATTGAGACAATGTGCCAAAAATTAAAGTACCATCTTGAGGTTTCAATTTCACACTCTGAATGTCAAAAAAGCAGTAAATCCCCCAGATCACAAAAACATGATGAATTAACCACACAGAAAAAAAACAGTCATTAAGTCATTTCATTCTTTCTTAATGTCACACAGTGGAAACAGATGTACTTAGAACTTTGGCCACAGACAGAACATTTCATGAATAGTATAAATGGGGCCAGCATTGGGGCGCAGTGGGTTAAGCTGCTGCCTGCAGTGCCAGCATCCCAAATCAGAGTGCCAGAAACAGTCCCAGCGGCTCCATTTGTGACTCAGCTCCTTGCTAGTGTGCTTGAGAAAGCAGCGGTGGATTGCTCACATGTTTGGTCCCCTGCACCCCCGTGGGAGACCGGAGTGTAGCTTCTGGCTCCTGGCTTCCGTCTGGCCCAGCCCTGGCTGTTGCAGCCGTTTGGAGAGTGAACCAGCAGATCTCCCCCCGCCCCCTTTCTCTCTCTGTGTCTCTCTGTTTCTCTGTCTCTCCCTCTCTGTCTCATCACTCTGCCTTTCAAATAAATACATGAATACATAAATACATCTAATAAAATAAACTAGTATAGGCCGGCGCCGTGGCTTAACAGGCTAATCCTCTGCCTTGCGGCGCCGGCACACCGGGTTCTTGTCCTGGTTGGGGTGCTGGATTTTATCCCGGCTGCCCCTCTTCCAGTCCAGCTCTCTGCTATGGCCCGGGAAGCAGTGGAGGATGGCCCAAGTGCTTGGGCCCTGCACCCGCATGGGAGACCAAAGCACCTGGCTCCTGGCTTCGGATCAGCACGATGCGCCTGCCGCAGCGGCCATTGGAGGGTGAACCAACGGCAAAAAGGAAGACCTTTCTCTCTGTCTCTCTCTCTCACTATCCACTCTGCCTGTCAAAAAAAAATAAAAATAAAAATAAAATAAAATAGTATAAATATTTACAAATAATATTTAACTGAAATTTCACAGTTGTTTAAAAAATGGTGCTTACAAGACAGATTTATATAAGGAAGTAAGTGTCGTCAAAGAGATGGTAGGGGGCGCAGTGGGTTAATGCCCTGGCCTGAAGCACCGGCATCCCATATGGGCGCTGGTTTGATACCCGACTGCTCCACTTCTGATCCAGCTCTCTGCCATGGCCTTCGAAAGCAGTGGAAGATGGTCCAAGACCTAGGCCCCTGCATCCGCATGGGAGACCTGGAAGAAGCTCCTGGCTCCTGGCTTCAGACCAGTGCAGCTCCGGCCGTTGCGGCCTACAGGGGAGTGAACCATTGGATGGAAGACCTTTCTCTCCCTCCCTGCCTCTCCTCTCTCTGTGTAACTCTGACTTTCAAATAAATAAATAAATCTTTAAAACAAAAAAGAGAGAGATGGTAGACTATAGATATGAAATAGATCACAATATTAAAACTTCAGAATGCTCTACAGGAAAATCAGTTACAATCACCTAGCTGGGGGAAAAGTATTTTGCATTATAAATTCAAAGTATACATTTATGTATAAATTCAACAAGGAATTCATTTAAATTTTGTGTTGCTGCCTCATTAGCTATTTTGTAAAGACAATAAAAATGATGCACTTTTGGAATATGTGTACATCACAACCAAAAAGTTCTTTTTTTTTTTTTATTCTTTTTTTTTTTTTTTTTGACAGGCAGAGTGGATAGTGAGAGAGAGAGACAGAGAGAAAGGTCTTCCTTTTTGCCATTGGTTCACCCTCCAATGGCCGCCGCGGCCAGCGCATCGTGCTGATCCGAAGCCAGGAGCCAGGTGCTTCTCCTGGTCTCCCATGCAGGTGCAGGGCCCAAGCACTTGGGCCATCCTCCACTGCCTTCCCGGGCCATAGCAGAGAGCTGGCCTGGAAGAGGGGCAACTGGGATAGAATCCGGTGCCCCAACCGGGACTAGAACCTGGTGTGCTGGTGCCGCAAGGCGGAGGATTAGCCTGTTAAGCCATGGCGCCAACCCCAAAAAGTTCTTTTTTTAAAAAAAGGTTTATTTATTTATTTGAAAGGCAGAGTTACAGATGTGAGATCTTCCATCCACTGGTTCATTCCCTAGATGGCTGCAATATCCGGAGCTGGGTGAATCCGAAGCCAGGAGCCAGAAGCTTCTTCCGAGTCTCCCATGCAGGTGCAGGGGCCCAAGCACTTGGGCCATCTTCTACTGTTTTCCCAGCCCAAAGCAGAGAGCTGGATCAGAAGTGAAACACCTGGGACTTGAACCAGCACCCAAATGGGATGCTGGCACTGCAGGCGGCCACTTTACCTGCTACACCACGGTGCTGACCCCCAAAAGTTCATTTTTGTGTATCCTTTCACTGGCAACTTTTGATGCATTTTTAGGTTTCGGTTCCCAGAGGGCGTTTTTCACCAGTCTTGGAACTGCACCCCTGTCCGCTTCACCTGTGTTGTTTCCTTGACTCTGTTCGTAGGTAGTCTGACTCTTTCCACTGTTTTATGGAATGTTCCTTAGGATTAACTCCTTGAGTTGCCAGAAAAACTCAAACATTGGCTTTAACATGCACATAGAAACTAAACCCACTTTCGCTCGTGCAAACAGGTCCAGCTTCTGTCATGACTCATTTCTAGAAATGGACAGCGTGGTCTTTTGCATGTCAGCCACAGCTCCACACTGACAAACATGCGTGAACTGCTGCCAGGTAGTCTCCATCAATTCCTTCACCTGCCATCACCACCCCCTTTGAAGCAGCTGGAGGAAAACTGCGGCCTGCTTTCACAATCCCTTGGGGCCTTGGCTTCCTGTCTCCCCGGGAGTGGCCGTGGATGACCCCTTCCCATTATGTTTTGATTTGCTCTGTGTTTGTCTCACAGGAGAGTAACGCACTGCACATGTGCAAGAGAAAATATCTGGGCTCCCTAAGAGTGTTACACTTCTTTGTACCAATGTCACCCAAGGTGGCCCTGGAGGTGCAGGGGACCTTTCAGCTTCATCTCACTGGCTACCAGTTACTGAGAGGTGCTCAGGGCCACCTCAGGGGGTGTAATCGAATGATTATTTTGTATAGATTATTTTATTTATGCTCAGAATTACCCTGGGGTTAGGTGTGATTATCTTATCAGGAATGGCACAGTCCCCAGGAGGTTAAGTATCTTGCCCAAGGTCACCACGTGGTGGGTGAGCATGATGAAGAGGTTTTGATGGACTCCAAGTCTGCTGTTTTAAACATTCGGGCCCGTTGAGAAGGCAGGAAAATAAGACGAAACCAGGGGAGCAGAGCTTGTGTGTGTAAAATGCAAACCCTGACATCCTACTGAGCCGGGCACCAGAATTGACTGACATCCAGAGCTCAGAATAGTGGTTTCCTCCGTGGGTAGGGCATTGATCGGCTGGGATTGTTCTGTACTGTGATCCAGGAAGTTCTCACACAGGTGAAAGCGGGGGTGAACCCTTCAAAATGGTACACTTAAGGTTTGTGTTCTTTAGCGTATACTACTCTTCAGTTAAAAAAAAAAAGTGTACTAAATTATATGTCAAAAATGAAAGAACCCTGTCGACCAGGAGAGGCTCAACCTTTTCTGGCACTAGACTCCTAGAAAAATCCAGAAGCACCACCAGCTATTATAGCTCCACCACAATTTCAGCATTGAGTGTTCTGTGACTTCATTAGAACGGGCCTCTGTGAAAGCAGGTGGAACGATCCTAAAGCCGAGTTCAACGAAACTTCGAGTTGCAAACAGTGTGGGCCCAGGACAAGGCTGTGTCCTCCTCTTCCTTACTGTTAAGATAGTCGTTCAACAGCAGGAACACGGCTTGGGGAGGCACGCTGCTGTTCTGGCGGCCTCGCGGCAGCTCTGTGTCCGGGGCTGCCCACTCGGTGCGTGCTGCCGAGGTGTACGGGCTGATGTCTGTGCACAGCACACATGCACCTGCTGGGGGAGCTCAGGACAATTCCAGGGCTGGAAACCCTGGGTTCCCTCTACCTGCCTCAGCTTAGATCGATCCATGGGACAGGCCCTGTCTTCTCTCAGAAATGTGCCAGCAGCTCTGGCACCACCACTCACGGATGTGACTGCTCTGCAAGGCAGTGACCCTGTCAGCGGTGACCACATCACCCCCAGTTTACCACTGAGGAGAGAAGGGGGGGCTCTACACCAGCCACAGGCCCTCGGGCAGCCAGGAGCCCTGAGGCATCTGTGGCCTGTGAGGCTGCAAGCAGAGGTGCTCAGGGCTTGCTAACCATCCGGCTCACTGTCACTTGGAGCCTTGGGGCCTTGAGTGTGTGTGTGTGTGTGTGTGACCCAATGGTTGCTGGCCCTCCAGGTCACATATTGAATCCTAGCACAGACAACCTGAGCTGAGCAGTCAACTTGGATTCAAATCCTGGCTCCACCCATTCCTAGCTGGCAAGCGCTTATTCACTTCAGGGTGTTTCAACTGTAAAATACTTTTTTTTTTTTTGGCCAGCACCGTGGCTTAACAGGCTAATCCTCCGCCTTGCGGTGCCGGCACACCGGGTTCTAGTCCCGGTTGGGGCGCCAGATTCTATCCTGGTTGCCCCTCTTCCAGGCCAGCTCTCTGCTATGGCCCGGGAAGGCAGTGGAGGATGGCCCAAGTCCTTGGGCCCTGCACCCACATGGGAGACCAGGAGAAGCACCTGTCTCCTGGCTTTGGATCAGCGCTATGCGCCGGCCGCAGCGGCCGTTGGAGGGTGAACCAACGGCAAAGGAAGACCTTTCTCTCTCTCTCTCTCTCTCTCACTATCCACTCTGCCTGTAAAAAAAAAATACTTTTTTTTAATAATTTTTTTTTTAATTTTTGATTAGTATTAGCACTGACCTCAATGGGTTGTTAAGAGCGTTGAATGACAGTGAATGTCACAGGTGTATGCCTCCTATTACAGAACAGTAACAGAATACAGTAGATGTGAGAAAGTCACAGTTTGATTTTAAATATAATAATCGTTTTTCTTTGTGCTTTTAAAAGATTTTTATGATTTATTTATTTTTATTTAAAAGTTAGAGTTAGGAAGAGGGAGAGAGAGAGAGAGAGAGAGCGAGCTCTTCCACTTGTTGGTTCACTCCCCAGTTGACCACAACAGCCAGCGTTGGGGCCAGGCTGAAGCCAGGAGCCAGGAGCTTCATGCAGATCTCCCACAGGGGTGGCAGGGGCCCAAGTACTTGATTGATCACCTGCTGCTTTTCTCAGGCCATTAGCAGGGAGCTGGATGAGAAGTGGAGCAGCTGGGACATGAACAAAAGCCCATATAGGGTGTCGACATTGGAGGTGTCAGCTTTACCTGCTATGTCTGAACATTGGCCCCAAAAGTGTTTTTTAAATGTCCAAAGTAAAACAAATTCATTAAGAAACATTTACTGGAGAAAAAAATGTTTTTTAAGCCAGCGCCGCGGCTCAATAGGCTAATCCTCCGCGTTGCGGCGCCGGCACACCAGGTTCTAGTCCCAGTCGGGGCACCGATCCTGTCCCGGTTGCCCCTCTTCCAGGCCAGCTCTCTGCTGTGGCCAGGGAGTGCAGTGGAGGATGGCCCAAATCCTTGGGCCCTGCACCCACATGGGAGACCAGGAGAAGCACCTGGCTCCTGCCTTCGGATCAGCGCGGTGCACCGGCCGCAGCGCGCCTACCCACAGCGGCCATTGGAGGGTGAACCAACGGCAAAAAGGAAGACCTTTCTCTCTGTCTCTCTCTCTCACTGTCCACTCTGCCTGTCAAAAAAAAAATGTTTTTTAAAAAGATTTTTATTTATTTATTTTAAAGAGTTACAGAGAGAGAGAGAGAGAGAGGAGAGAGAGAAGGAGAGGCAGAGAGAGGTCTTCCATCCACTAGTTCACTCCCAAATAGCTGTACTGGTCAGGACTGGGCCAGGCTGAAGCCAGGAGCCAGGAGCTCCATCCAGGTCTCCCATGTGTGTAGCAAGGGCCTCAGTACTTGTGCCGTCTTCTGCTGCTTTCCCAGGGGCATTATCAGGGAGCTGGACGGGAAATAGAGCAGCTAGGACTCGAACCAGAGCTCCAATAGGGGATGCTGGAGTTGCAGGCGATGTCTTTTTTTTTTTTTGACAGGCAGAGTGGATAGTGAGAGAGAGAGAGAGAGAGACAGAGAGAAAGGTCTTCCTTTTTGCCGTTGGTTCACCCTCCAATGGCCACTGCGGCCGGCGCATAGCGCTGATCCAAAGCCAGGAGACAGGTGCTTCTCCTGGTCTCCCATGTGGGTGCAGGGCCCAAGGACTTGGGCCATCCTCCACTGCCTTCCTGGGCCATAGCAGAGAGCTGGCCTGGAAGAGGGGCAACCGGGACAGAATCCGGCGCCCCGACCGGGCCTAGAACCCGGTGTGCCGGCACCGCAAGGCGGAGGATTAGCCTGTTAAGCCATTGCACCGGCCTCAGGCGACGTCTTAACCTGCTGCACGACAACACTGCCACCCAGATCTTTGCTCACAGTCTGTATTCCATTCTGAATATTCCATTCACCTCTGAACCTTCTCATTAATTTTTCTTAAAGATTTATTTATGGGGCCGGCACCGTGGCGCACTATGTAATCCTCCTCGTGTGGTGCCGGCATCCCATGTGGGTGCCAGTTCTAGTCCTGGTTGCTCCTCTTCCAGTCCAGCTCTCTGCTGTTGCCTGGGAAGGCAGTGGAAGATGGTCCAAGTGCTTGGGCCCCTGCACCCACATGGGAGACAAGGAGGGGGCACCTGGCTCCTGGCTTTGGATCGGTGCAGCTCCGGCCATTGCGGCCACTTGGGGGGGTGAAAGGAAGACCTTTCTCTCTGTCTTTCTCTCTCACTGTCTGTAAATCTACCTGCCAAATAAATAAATAAAATTTTTTAAAAGAAGATTTATTTATTTATTTGAAAGTCAGGGTTACACAGAGAGAGGAGAGGCAGAGAGAGAGAGAGAGAGAGAGGTCTTCCATCTGATGGTTCACTCCCCAATTGGCTGCAACGGCCAGAGCTGCGCCAATCAGAAGCCAGGAGCCAGGCGCTTCCTCCGAGTCTTCCCAGGCAGGTGTAGGGGCCCAAGGACTTGGGCCATCTTCTAGTGCTTTCCCAGGCCATAGCAGAGAGCTGGATCAGAAGTGGAACAGCCGGGACTCGAACCCTGCACCCATATGGGATTCCAGTGCTTCAGGCTAGGGCGTTTACCTGCTGTGCCACAGCACTGGTCCCCCTCCTCATTAATTTTTAAAATTTGTAAATATTGAGGTTGACTCTTTGTGCTGCTAGGGCCTATGGGTTTTGATAAATGTATATTTTCAGGCACAATGCAAGATATTTTCATTGCCTTAAAATATCATATACAGTTCACCTGTTCAATCCTGTCCAACCCCCTGGTAGCTACTGATGTATTTTAAGTCTTTATAATTCCTCTTGTTCCGGAGAGTCATATAAAAGGAATCATACAGTATGTAGTCATTTAAGATAGGCACTTCCATTGAGCAGTGTGCATTTAATATGCATTATGCTTAGCAACATTTTCCATGTTGTTGCATGGATTGGTAGCTCATTCTTTCTTATTGCTAAATTTTTCACTGCCTGGATGCATTGTGGTTTAGCTGTTCACTTATTCAAGGGTACCATGGTGGCTTCTAGTTTTTGGATATTACCAATAAAGTTGCCCTAAACATTTGTGTGCAGGTTTTTATGTGGACATAAGTTTTCAAAGGAGTTGGGGAAATGCCTAGGAGTTGATTGCTGGATTAGAAGATCAGACTACATTTAGTTTCCCAAGAGATTGCCGACCTGTCTTCCAGATGATGTTACGGTCTTACATTCTCATCATCAATGAATGAGAGACCTAGTACATTGCGAAAAAACACTTCTCAGATACAATGACCCAGAATCTATATTTATGGCCCTCTGTTAATCTTGCTCCTTACTGTTCTGATGGATCTAAGGCCATGGGAAAGTGTAGGAAAGTAAGGGTGTGCCTAGAAGGGAGATATGGCCCCTTTGATTAGTTTTATCAGTCTCCTGGTTGATGGCTAACCTTGTAAACATCAGCACTGAAATTAAATCCAAGGACGTCCCATTCTGCTAACAATAAAAGCCTGTTGTCCCAGAGAGTTTTGCTTCATTCAACTCATAATCTCAACCTTTCGCTTGAGAGCTTTCCCAGTCCATGTATATTTTACACCCCTTATCAACAATCCAGCTGTTTACCATGCTACGGGACCCAAAAGATATTCTATTTCTCCAAAAGTATGGAGGTAGGGTGCCTCCCTCTCGGTCCTCTCCTATACACTTGTGGACATGTCAGCGTACCTCTAGAGACAGGTGGGTTTGCTGTGTGTCTCGGCCTCCTCCTCAGAGCTTAATTTGGTGCTCTGCAGAGAAAAAGTCCCACTTAGTACAGGCCAGGCGGCAGGCTGCAACCCGGACTCTGCCTCCCACAGGACAATGACTTGGGGTGTCACACTGAGGTGTCCAAGCAGGACTTGGCATTTCCTTCCTAGTGGAAGCGAAAGTTTGCCTGAGAGTAAGCTATGATTTGAAGATAACAAAAGGGAGATGCTGGGATCTCTCCCTGTTCCTCCCCGCCACAGCACTAGGCTGTGACCTATCTCTTACTCCAGGACAGCTAGCATGGAAAGGTTATTTCCCAACAAATGAGTGGATTTTATCTGAGTCCAGGCACAAGTTGATGCCAAAAGAGCTCCATTTGATAAGCATGTACTGGGCACTTACCAGGTGGCTATGGAGAAAGTCCCCTCCACTGCCCCCTGAGTCTGCAAAATAGGACACACAGGAGCAGGAGCACCAGCTCTGGGGGGTGGGATGTCAGCTTCTCTTTGGGACAGGTTGAATTTGAGTGGGTCACTCTGCTAGAGTGTCCCACAGGCATCTAAGAATAAGAGAGAGAGAGAGAGAGAGAGAGAGAGAGAGAGAGAGAGCATAAATTGGTTTTTGTACCATGGGAAGGAGAAAGGGTGAGGAGCGATCCCACTGACCCTGTAGAGATCCAAAGGGGAGTGTGTGGGTCCTGACCTTGAACTCATCACCTGTCTTCCCTCAGATAACCAAAGGCGTTTGCACGTCCGATGTCTAGTCTGTTTTCTCAAAAATTCTTGGAACTAGAGCTGGAGCATTTCAGACCTCTGGTCTTGTGCTTGTGACGCTTAAATGTGCCCGAAGGAGGCTTTTCTTGATTCTCCAAAGGCTTGTTGTGGCAGACACTGCACAGGTGGAATGGCCAGCTTCCGGAGGCCTTCTTCCATGGGGTACCTGATGGGCGAGACACCAGGGAGTGCCCAAGGGAGGGCCATCCCCAGGACTCCACACAGCCTGGCACGCAGTAGACACTTGATGAGTGTTCATCATGTTCACCATGAACAAGGTGAGAGGAATGGGGACATGGGCTCGCTCATGGACAGAATCAGTCTTTCTGATCTGTGAGCAAACAGGAAGATCACAGTTATCTCTCACACAGCGAGTAGGGACTTGGCCAATGGCCCCAACACAATCTTGGGCTTCAATACAGGAGGAGGCAATGCAGTCTCCCTGGCAGAGGCGGCTGGGGCCGGACAGACAAGCACTGCATCTGGATGCTTGCGGAGGGCCACGTATGATCCAGACCAGTTTTGTGCTAAGTGGCCAGAGAGAACTGGCCCATGGGCAAGGAAGCAACTGCCTAGAGATGCTGCGACTGGTTGGAGCAGTGTCAGCAGGCTTGGTCTCCATGGAGGGCTGGGCTGGGCAAGGCTCAGGTCATGAACTACCCGTGAAAGGACGATCTGGGGAGCCCATGCCCAGGCCTGTGTCCCTGCCAGCACCAGCTCTCCAAGTGGGGTTGTCCTCTCCTGGAGCCCATCTCCCTCCTCCAACTCAGAGCGGCAGAGAAGAGGAAGCAGGCCACGGCTGGTGCTACACTTCAGCTGACCTTTATCTGGACTCCAGATTCAGATTCCCAGAGGAATACTCTGGGCTCTGTTTGTTTCCTATCTTGTGAATGTGAATGGACAAATATCAATTTAGCATTTGTTTCCCAGGAAGAGTTTTTTGTTTATTTGTTTGGGGTGGAAAGGAATTATTGGTGGTATTTGAATAACTCCCTAATCCCACCCTCATTCCAGCCCTGATCCCACACCTGTGGTTCCCAGTTACAGAAACTCAACTTTGGGGCCAGTGCTGTGGCCTAACTGGTAAAGCCGCTGTCTGCAGTGCCAGCATCCCATATGAGCGCCAGTTCAAGTCCTGACTACTCCACTTCCCATCCAGCTCTCTGCTATGACTTGGGAAAGCAGTAGAAGATGGCCCAAGTTCTTGGGCTCCTGTACCCACATGGAAGTCCCAGAAGAAGCTTCTGGCTCCTGGCTTTGGATCAGCTCAGCTCCAGCCATTTGGGAAGTGAACCAGCAGGTGGAAGATATCTCTTTGTATTTCAGATAAATAAATAATTTAAAAAAAAAAAAAAAAAGGAAATTTTTATCAGTGCAGCCAGGGTCACCGGGTAATCTGTTACTCAAGGGCACACAGCACTGATTCATATGACTCTTTTTTTTTTTTTTTTTAGATTTATTTATTTATTTGAAAGTCACAGAAAGAGAGAGAGAGAGAGAGAGAGAGGTCTTCCATTGCTGGCTTAATCCCCAAGTGGCTGCAATGGCCGGAGCTGTGCCAATCTGAAGCCAGGAACCAGGAGCTTCCTCCAAGCCTCTCATGCAGGTGCAGGGGCCCAAGGACTCGGGCCATCCTCTACTGCTTTCCCAGGCCACAGGAGAGAGCTGGATACACGAACCAGCACCCACATGGGATGGCAGCACCACAGGCAGCGGCTTCACCTGCCACGCCACAGCGCCGGCCTCCCATAAGGCTCTTCTTGATTCACTTGTGTGGAGCAAGAGCGTTTCTGCACCGGCCAGATCTGCACAATGGGGTCCAGTGTCTTCTCCCGGGGAAAACCCTCTTAAGAATTAGGATGAGTGAGTTGTTTGGCAATGTGGGGACTGAATGCTCTTCAGGGCTGTTTTACCTAAGCTGCGATAGCCCTGAGAATTGCCCTTGCCCATCGAAAAGCATTACAGGGTAAGAGGCCACTACAGCGACATAAAAATAGCTGCCAAGCAGAAACCACCTTCTTGCCAGCTGGCCCCACAGTGTGTCCTCTCTGTGGGGAGTGCTGGCGAAACAGCGAATAAAACCCCCGTGTCCTCCAAAACCAACTCAAGTGTGCTCTGACAACCTGCAGCGTGGGCATCAGCCAGAAGCTGGCTAGAAATGCAGAGTCACGGGCCCCCAGTCAGATCTTCTGAATCAGAATCTGTGTTAAAACTGGATTGGTTTATTTGAGAGAGAGAGTGCTCCAGTCTACTGGTTCTTCCCCAAATGCCCACAGTAACTGGGGCTGGGCTGAAGCCAAAGCTGGGAGCCAGGAATTCAATCCAGATCTCCTGCCTGGGTGTCAGGGAGCTAAGGGACTGGAGCTATCATATATGCTGCTTCCTGGGGTTCACATTAGCAACAAGCCAGAACTGGGAGCAGGGCCAGGACTTGAACCCACGCTGTGATATGGAACGCAAGCATCCCAACAACCACTAGGCCAAACATCTGACCCTAGAATATTCATTTTTTTTTCTTCTGGCCACAACGGCCAGAGTAGAATATTCTTTTTTGTTTGTTTGTTTTTAGAATACTCATTTTAAAAAGGCCCCCCCAATGGACTTACGTGCACATTAAAATTTAAGAAGTGCTGGGCTACAGTCCAGGCTCCACGTGGATCTCAAAACCAACTTCAGCTTGATTCATCCCAACACCTGCAGAGAAAATTGTCTGTGTCTTAATACTGTCAAGACTGGATCTTTGATCTTGACCACAGAGAGCGTTGTCCAGCCTGAAATGAGGAGGGCACCAGGGTCAGCGGGATCGGCCCCTGTTCCCAGGATTTTCATTCCTTTTGAAGCTCTCTGCTGCCATTGTCTCCATCCGGCTCTCCTATGTGTGTGGCAGGGTCCCAGGGACTTGGCCCATCTTCTGCTGCTTTTGTAGGCACATTAACAGGGAGCTGGATCGGAAGCAGAGTAGCCAGGATGCAAACCTGTGCTCTGATATGGGATCCGGCATTGGAGGTGGTGTTTTACCCATTGCATCACAAGGCCAGTCTAGAAGCAGTCATCTTAAGTCAGTTTGCAGATGGCTTATCACTATTATCTTTTAGGTTGGTTACTTTCTGATTGCCTGGTTGGTGGCTGTAGACTTTCATTTCAACAGTTAAGCAAATTCTAAGTATTACTGTAGCACGGATTACTTCTAGGAAGCATTCTGGGGAATATTTCTCCCAGCACACTGTGCTTTGTGGCCTTGTCTTCTTATTTTGCAGGTGTTTTTGTTTTTTTTGTTTGTTTGTTTGTTTGTTTGTTTGTTGTGCCTTGGCATCAAGTTCAATGTAAACTGGACTCAAACCTTCCTAAGGTGGGTATAGATATAAGGTCTAGGTTGGTGCCTGGCAGTTACTCTTCCCTGGCCACAGAGTGAACAGCATTGCAACACCTGACGTGTGATGAAAATCGTTTTAAGACAGAAGGCCTGAAAGATCTGAGGTTAGACACGGCCGTATGATAGCCGTGCCACTTCTAACCAATTCTTTTGTGATCGTCCTCTGTAAGAGGAGTAGAATATCTACTGCACAGGATCACTGAGGGCCAAAATTAGATGACACAAATACTAATGCCCAGCCCAGGTCCTGGACAACATAGGAGCTCTGTTAATGCTGACTCTTGGTGCCTAGGAGTCCCAGCCCTGCTCTATGGCTTTCCCCAGCATTTGGGAGACTGTGAGATGAAGTGGGGAAAGCAGGCCAGCTCTCACAGATGTGGCCATCACACACTCGCCTCCTTCACCACATTTCCATGTATGAGAAGCAAAAGTCTTGGCAGGGTTATTTTCCAAGCCAGGGAAAAACTGTCTACTGTGCATGTTAAACTGAAGAAACTAAAAATCTGACGATTTGGTATTTTTCCTGCAACTGAATTTGCTGACTTAGAATTTAAATTTAATGGTGTTTGCAAGTTTGTGTGTGTGTGTGTGTTTACATATCTTTTTTTTTTTTTTTCACCATTTACATGAACCGTCACCCAGCTGTTCACAAAGTTCTTTTTAAAGCCCCTTCGTTAGTTTTATTTTTCATTGAAAGTGCTTCACTTGGGCAGTGTTTGGCCATTTGGCAGGCAGCTTACCAAAACATTAGTCTTTAAGATGTCATATTTAAAACCTAGAGGAAGAGGAACTCAGACAGAAATCAAAGTTACAAGCTCAGATGTCAAAAGAAGAAGATGAAAATAATAAAATCCCGCAGATGATGTGGCGGAATATTTGCTATCTGAGCGCAGTGACGACGTCGACACCACCAAGATCGCTGATGTGCGGGCCGGGCCGGGCCGGGCCAGGGGTCGGGGTGCGGGCGGGGGTCGGGGTGCGGGCCGGGCTCACAGCGCGCCCCCCCAAGAAATAAAAAAAAAAAAAAAAGAAAGAAAATAATAAAATCCAAACTGACTCATTGACATTTTGGAAATAAAATCAATATAATTTTTTGAATTCAATAACTCTCCTTGGCAGACTTGGGTATACCTTTAGAGAATTTACAGAAATCAGTTGTCTCAAGGGACAGCACGAATGCACTGCAATTTTGTCAAATTTGTACCTAGAACTCGGGAGCACCAGTTAATTTACAGGCTTATTTGTAGAATTATCTGGGAAATCCCTTCCACATGAATACGAATTCAAAGCTTGAAATGTTAAGTGAAAAGTAAGTGAATTCTCCCAATGCTCAATCTTCTCAAATTGTCCCACTCGGATGGACCCTGGATCCCTTTTTTGGAAATTCTGCCCTGAGAAGTCTGTAAGTCACAGATGTAGTACAAGTCCGTGTGTGTCGTGATTAGACTCATAAGGTGGCAGCAACATGTGGAGAAGTTGCTTAGGGCCATGTTCAGAAGGTAGATTGCCTAGGACTGAATTCTGGTTGTTGCTTCTTAGCCATGTGCCCTGGGGCAACTCATTTAACCTCTGTATAATGCCACTTTCAATACCCGGAGAATGGGGATAATATTAAGTCTTATTTTTAAGGATGATTATTAAGGTTACATCAGCTAATACATTTAAAGGGCGAAGAACGGTGCCCAGCACATAGTAGATGATCGATAAATGTTAGCTGTTGTAATTTATCCCTAACAGCATGTTCCCAGCCAGTTAGAGCTTTCTTTTTAGCTCTTTAGCTGAATTAGACCGGTAATAATGATAGTCTACACACAGTATATCCATGGGAAAGAGAACACTCAGAACAATTAACCAGGACATGGCAAATGACACGTCAAACCCAGGCCAATCTGCTCCCATTGAACCCTGCTGAAAACTCAACATGAGTTGGCAGTGTGCAGTGGCTATTAAAGTAGCGTGGTGTGACAGACAGATGGCATTCACAGAGGCTGTAGCACCTGCAACAGAGGAAAGATGGCCCTGCTCCCTCTGGAATGGTCAAATCATGCTTCCGAAAGGGACCAGAGGGTGAGGAGACACACGGTCAGTCACGTGGTGGCCCTTAGAGGGGATTATAGACATTTAGTCTGGAGAAGAGAAAACAGCTATGGACAGAACAGCAGTCTTCAGACAATAATTTACAGAAACTGGAGAGAATTTATAGAAAGGAGAGGAATTCATCTTAATACAGATGAAAACTTTCTTTTAAAGATTTATTTATTTGAAAGAGTTACAGAGAGAGAAAGCGAGAGAGATCTTTCATCCACTAGTTCACTTCCATGTGGCCTCAACGGCCAGGCTGAAGCCAGGAGCTTCATCTAGGTCTCCCATGTAGGTTCAGGGACCCAAGCACTTGGGTTATCTTATGTTGCTGTCCCAGGCACATTAGCAGGGGACTGGATCAGAAGTGGAACAACCAGGATTTGAACCAATACCCAAATGGGATGCGGCCACTGAGGATAGTGGCTTAACCTGCTGTACCACACTGCCAGCCCCAGGTGAAAACAGTTCTAACTGCCTAAAGCTGTCTGCTTTGGGAAATTGCAGTTTTCTCTCAGTGGAGCAGTAAAGAAGAAATTCAACAGCTACCTGGTGGAATGAAGTAGAGGATTTTCTTTTATAAATTCAATATACAGTTATTGAGCACCAACCAGAGGCCAGGGAGGGTTCACGAGTTCAAGTTCCTTCCAAGTTTGAGAGTCCATTATGAACCTAGTTCTAGTGTGTTCAAATGGGACTAAACAGAGCCTCCTGTCCTTTTCAAAACTTTGCCTGGACCACTATACTAGTCGGCACACGTATCCTCATAGTTAACCAAAGACTAATTATTCTCTTTATCTGCCCTCAGCAACCTTTGCCATTTGCTATAAAGTGGGGGCAAACTCCTCCATATCAATCTGACTGTTCCTGTTCTATGTTCTCCTTGTGTGAGCTTCCTTTAAGCATGGAGAAAACAAAAATATTTTGGTCAGCAGTATAAGGACAGGAAATGGAAGATTTCCAAGTATATTTTAAGGGAAAAAATGCAAGATAAAGTGGAAAATCGTACCACCCTCTAGCCTATGAGCTGCCAGTCCACCAATCATTCCCTGGAGTGCAGCCTGTCTCCACGTGGCAGAGCTCCATGCTTTTATGATTCTGGTGAGTGCCCTAGACTTAGGACTCCAAGATAAAGAAACGAATCTAGCATGCTAAATACGAGAGGGATCTGTGCAGGTTGTTATGAAGGTCGGCCATGTGGGAAGAGTTCTACCATCATTGACCAAAGTGTGTGTTGCTATTTGAAACCATTGAAAAGAGTCTGTTTATCTACATTTTCTAATTCAACCTCCCAGCTCATAAAACCACAATCAATATTTGCTAAAGTGTAGGGTGGCAGAAAGTTGAAAACAGTGGCAAAGTAACAGGGAGAAACCTTCAGAGTTGAAGTTTAACTTTGAGCAGGTCGTTTATCCTGTTCACTAAAAAGACTTGTGCTCTGAGAAAGGAGATGGCCTAGAACTATCTCCTGTAGTTCTATTTGTTTTTTAGAAACATGTTTTTAATATATTGTAAAATATTTATTTGAAAGGCAGAGAGAGAGAGAGAAAGACCTCTTCCATTTACTGGTTCTCTCCCCAAATGCTCACAATAGCCAGAGCTGGGCCAGACCCAACCTAAGAGCCCAGAATTCAATCCGGGTCTTCCGTGTGGTCAGTAGAGATCCAGATATTGAGCTATCATCTGTTGCCTCCCAGAGGGTGCATTAGCAGAAAGCTGGGCTCAACAGCAGAACTAGGACTCAAACCCAGGCACTCTGATATGGCATGCAAGTGTCTTAACTGCCATGCCAAATGCTCATGCCTCCTGTAGTTTGCAAACACAGGTCACAGTCCATTGGGAAGTCAATTGAATGGGTTGAAACCAGCACTTTTACAGTTAAATAGCATAGAACATTCCGGAATGCTTTGCAGAAATCAAGGGTATTATTTCATGAAACTTTTATTTCTGTTTCATACACATACATATGTGTGTACTGAGTTGTGAAGGCAGAAATTTTTCCATGAAGCACAGTCAAAAATGTTTCAGAAACATCGAGCTAAGAGACTCCAACTACCATTTGGATCACAGGTAGGATCACAGAAAAAGCAAACGGCTTTAGAACTTTTACTGATAAAATTGACAGATTCATTTTTTTGAGATTTATTGATTTATTTGAAAGTCAGAGTTACAGAAAGAGAGGAGAGACAGAGAGATCTTCCATCAACTGGCCACAATGGCCAGAGCTAAGCGAGGCTGAAGCCAGGAGCCAGGGTCTTCTTCTGGGTCTCCTATGTGGGGGCCCAAGCACTTGGGCCATCTTCTGCTGCTTTCCCAGGTGCATTAACAGGGAGCTGGATCAGACACAGAGCAGAGCCAGCGCTGTGACATATTGGGTAAAGCTGCCGCCTGCAATTCCAGCATCCCATATGGGCACTGGTTTGAGTCCCAGCTGCTCCACTTCTGATCCAGCTCTCTGCTATTGCCTGGGAAAGCAGCGGAAGATGGCCCAAGTCCTTGGGCCCCTGCACCCACGTGGGGGACCTGGAAGAAGCTCCTGGCTCCTGGCTTCGAATTGGCGCAGCTCAGCCATTGCAGCCATCTGGGGAGTGAACCAGTGGGTAGAAGACCTCTCTCTCTCTCCCTCTCTCTGCCTCTGCCTCTCTGTAACTCTGCTTTTCAAATAAATAAGTAAATCTTTTTTTTTTTTTAATAAGTGGAGCAGCTGTGACAGGAACTGGTGCCCATATGGATGCCAGCATTGCAGACAGAGGCTTTACCTGCTATGCCATGACATCAGCCCCAGATTAATGGTATTTTTAAAAAGTTGTGGTAAAATATGCGTAACACAGCAGATTAATTTTTTTAAATGTGAGAGATATAATCCTACATGCCTTTGTCAAAAAATCTAGAAACTGGTAGGTTTGGGTTTACAATGTCTTCCAGCTCCCCTCACCCTCCAGGTCCTAGTCTGTAACTTAAGATAAGAGGCATTTGTTGGCCTGAGCCATGGCTCACTAGGCTAATCCTCCGCCTGCGGCACTGGCACCCCTGATTCTAGTCCCAGTTGGGGCGCCGGGTACTAGTCCCGGCTGCTCCTCTTCCAGTCCAGCTCTCTGCTGTGGCCCGGGAGGGCAGCGGAGGATGGCCCAAGTACTTGGGTCCCTGCACACGCATGGGAAACCGGGAGGAATTACCTGACTCCTGGCTTCCGATCGGCGCGGCGCCGGCTGTAGCGGCTATTAGGGGAGTGAACCAATGGAAGGAAGACTTTTCTCTCTGTCTCTCTCAGTCTGTAACTCTGTCTCACTGACTCTGACTGGCAAAAAAAAAAAAAAAAAAAAAAAGAGACATTTGTTGACTTTAGTCTCATGGGGCAAGTAGTAAAGATTCCTACTTGTACTGGTGAGGGAAACAGGATAATGCCTTTACATCCAATTGTACTTTTTTTTTTTATGATTTATTTTTATTTATTTGAAAGGCAGAGTTACAGAGAGAGGTAGAGACACACAGAGAAAGGTCTTGGTTCACTCTCCAAATGGCTGCAACAGCCAGAGCTGGGTGGATCGGAAGCCAGGAGCCAGGAGAGTTCTCTGGATCTCCCATGGGGGTGCAGGAGCCCAAGTGCCTGGGCCATCTTCAACTGCTTTCCCAGGCCATAGCAGAGCTGGATGGGAAGTGGAGCAGCCAGGACTAGAACCCCTAGTCCCCATATGGGATGCCAGTGCTTCAGGCCAGGGCGTTAATCCACTGCACCACACCGCCAGCCACACCAAAAACACATTTCATTGCAGGCATCCAAGTTACCAGAAGCAGGAGGTACTGATGTGCAAAAATGGCCATAGCAATTACAACAATGAAAGTCAGATAACAGGGAAAGGTCTTTAGCTTAGTGGTTAAGATGCCTGTTAGGATGCTCCCAGCCAATGCGGATCCCGGGAGGCAGCTGTTCGTGGGGTTCAAGTGGTGGGGTTTCTGCCACTCATGTTGGAGACTGGATTGAGTTCTGGTTCCCTAGCCCAGGCCTTTTGTAGCATTTGGGAAGTGAACCAGCAATTGGGAGCATATATATTCTCTCTCTGCATCTAATTTAAAGAGAAAAAGATTTTTTTAGAGAAAATCAGATAAAAAATATTTTAATGTTTGTATAGAGTAGGAAGCAAAGAAATATTACCTCTCCAAATTATAGGTAGATTACCAGAGTCTTGTAAATGCAACTTATACAAAGACATTTTGCAAACCAGCTGTCACATTCTCCTTCAACTCCATTTAAAAAACATATTAACTAAAACCAGTATTTTTTTCAGAGCAAGACAAAAATTTAATTTTCTTAAGTAATGTATTTTAAAAAATATTTACTTAATTTATTTGAAGCAGATTTACAGAGAGGAAAAACAGAGAAAGAGAGAGAGATCTTCAATCTGCTGGTTCATTCCCCAAATGACCACAAAGGTAGGGCGGATCCATACCAAAGCAAAGAGCCTTCTTCTGGCTCCCTGGTGGTGCAGGGGCCCAAGCACTTGGGCCATCTTCTGCTGCTTTCCCTGCTGCATTAGCAGGGAGCTGAATAGGAAGTGGAGCAGCTGGTGCCCATATGGGATGCCAGTACTGCAGGTGGCGGCTTAACCTGCTATGCCAGTGTGGGCCCCTTGTAATGTTCTAATTTATTTGATTCAGTTATCTGGAAGAACACTGTGACAACATTGCAAATCTGTTAGATGTCTTCCTTCTAATGCTGCATGAGAAATGTTGTTGATACTTCAATAACATGTTAACTTCAATAAAATGTTATTGATACTTTAAGGCCATTTCTGAAGTCCCCGTGTTGCTGCTGTCCCCAGCGGTGATGTCCCCCAAGTACTTACTTATCTTTTTGCCTCACAAATTATGGAGGGAAATAAATATTTAAAATTCCTTTAAATAAAAGAATTTGGTTTTGCTCTTTTCAGAGCAATGAAACAATGATGGGATGTTGACTGTGTTTGGTGCATAGAACGCAGGCCAACAACGACCTGGTTCTGCGTAGCACCGTCAATTTTCACTCTCCTTGCTTGTTCTTTAGAAATTATTACCTTGGGCTGGCGCCGCGGCTCAACAGGCTAATCCTCCGCCTTGCGGCGCTGGCACACCGAATTCTAGTCCCGGTTGGGGCGCCGGATTCTGTCCCGGTTGCTCCTCTTCCAGACCAGCTCTCTGCTATGGCCGGGGAAGGCAGTGGAGGATGGCCCTGCACCCCATGGGAGACCAGGAGAAGCACCTGGCTCCTGCCTTCGGATCAGCGCGGTGCGCCGGCTGCAGTGCGCCGGCTGCGGCGTCCATTGGAGGGTGAACCAACGGCAAAGGAAGACCTTTCTGTCTCTCTCTCTCACTGTCCACTCTGCCTGTCAAAAAAAAAAAAAAATTATTAGAGTCAAAGACCTCTAGCCAGAGCTGCAGGGAGGGGGGCTTCCAAGAAAGGAAAAAATCCAAAGGGGCTGGTGGTGAAATCGGACAAGACCCCCTGGGGTTTTTAAGAACAATTTCGAAGGAAAAAAACTGGACAATCTGATTGGCATTCAGTTACCAGACAGGGACAAAACCCATCAAAAGACCTGATTTACAGTTCTCCATCTTATCTGGTCTGCTCTTGATAAAACAAAAAGCATGGAGAAGGGTGGGATAGGTACTTGTTTTCACAATAAGCTGTGAGCTCAGGAATAGCTCCCTTGTTATTCTCATGGTAAATTCGGAGATTCCAAAGGAAGGAGGGCTGCCTGTTTGGGGAAGGAAGCAAATATTTCACTCCCTAAATTCTGTTGGGGCCACCCTGACTACCTATTAACATATCTGACTTCTCCTAGCTTGTTCTTTTTTTTTTTAAAGATTTATTTATTTATTTTAAAGGCAGAATTACCGAGAGGCAGGGAGTAATCTTCCATCCCCTGTTTCACTCCCCAAATGGCAGCAACAGTGAGAGCTTCTTTCAGGTCTCCCATGTGGGTGCTGGGGCCCAAGGGCTTGGGTCATCCTTTGCTGCTTTTCTAGGCACTTTAGCAGGAAGCTCAAACTGGTGTCCCTATGGGATGCCGGCACTGCAGGCCGGGGCTTTAACCCACTGTGCCACAGCACCGGCCCCTGGCGTGCTTCTTTTAAATCCTAGTAGCTGGGCTTGAATAATAGCTTGTAATATTTTTGAAGATTAATTGGTTTTTTCCCATGTTCTCAGTTGTCCGTGTCATTATGTATATTTAAAAAAAATCTATTTAGGCCGGAGCCGCGGCTCAATAGGCTAATCCTCTTCCTGCGGTGCCGGCACACCGGGTTCTAGCCAGGAGAGGCACCCTGCTCCTGGCTTCAGATCAGCGCGATGCGCTGGCCGCAGCGGCCATTGGAGGCTGTCCACTCTGCCTGTCAAAAAAAAAAAAATCTATTTAACAAAGTTGCTCCATTTGTTTAAATTGATCTAGCATGAAACGTCAAATAAAACGTTTGCTCAAAAAAGACAAGTTGCCTCTTGGTGTATAAGGCTCCTGTAATAAAGCAAGACAATTTTATATGCATTTACTTGAAATTGCAGGTGAAGGAGATCTGCAAAGCCTCTAGTGAGAAGGGTTAGTGAAGGAATTTAATTGTACAGTGTACGTTGTTAGGGACAAAAGCATGAACATAAGACTAGAATTGATATCCTCTGTAGTGTTCGCGTATTTGAATTTTCATGAATGGTCCTGACCTCCACTTCCTTAACCTCATTTTCTTCATGAGGCTGTAAAATCTTCGCCTGGAAACATGAGCATCCTTTTCTTTTTTTTTTTTTTTTTTAACAGACCACGAGTAAAGGAAAGGCGGAAGCGAACTTTGTGCCTTGTCTGAATTTCAAGGTGGCCTTTGTGTGGCTAATCAGGGTGGTCCAATTCTGTGTCTTAATCTTTCTGAGGGTGGATCCAGTAAGGAGCACCATGCTCCAGCTTATCTGATTTTTGAATATTTCTCTTTGTGGAGACAGATTTCGCGGAATGCGGGAGAAAGGAAGGGCAGTGGGTAAATCCTAAGCACTTGCAGCATTTTGGAGCAGAATTAGGAAGCAAGCAGGAGCCAGAGGCCTGCAAAGATTTGCATCGTAAACCACCTCTCCTGGTCCCTCAGGGCTCTGACCTAGGAAGTGTTTTATCTGCGACCCTTTCATGGTTGGTCTTTCTCTCCCCTTGTAGCTATTTCTAAACTCATCTCCGGCTTTAAATCACTGGCCAGGAGGGGGAGGTTTTTTTTTTTAATCAAAAATATTCATTTTATTTGTTTGAAAGACCGAGTTACAGAGAGAGGTAGAGACAAGGAGGAGCGAGAGAGAGAAGAAGTCTTTTCATCTGCAGGTTCACTCCCTAAACTGTCCAAGCTAGGCTGATCCATAAGTCAGGAACCTGGAGCTCACTGGCTTCTTCTGGGTCTCCCATGTGGGTGCAGGGCCCCAAGGCCTTGGGCCATCCTCCTCTGCTTTCCCAGGCGCATTAGCAGGGCGCTGGATCAGAAGTGAGCAGCCAGAACTTGAACCACCGGATGCTGGCACTGCAGGTCGGAGCTTTAAGCTGCTGCACCACAGCGCTGACCAGCAGGGAGAGCTTAAAAATGATGAGAATCCAATTTTATTTGTTATGCGTTGCAACAATCCCATAATAACAATAATGGCAATACATTTGAAAGCTAATTTGCAACGCTAACAGCCTAATAAATATTGCTATTTTCCTTTCCATTCTGTCAAGCATTAAACAATACTGCGAAGCATTATACCAGCCCTGGTGTACATGCGGCTTGTATAGCTCCTGTCCTGAAAGCTGCATCTTGCTTTAATTCTTCCTCCTTTATGCTTAAGTATTTCTGGGGCTGCAAACCCTATATTCCCATCAGGCTAGCGCTGCTCTAGATCAGGCTGGCCGCCAACACGTGAAGGGACTGCTTCAGGCTAAGTAGCCAACATTCCGGAACCCACGGTTTATACACAGGACTCTGCACTGAGGGCCTGCAGGTCGGTCACAGTCGGGCTGAGGGCTCCGGCGGCCGCTGAGGCGCAAGCCGGTGAGCCAATCGCGCCGCTCCTCGGGGAACCTGCCGTTTTGGCGCCTTTTCCGCAGGCGCTGGCCCCGCGTCGCGCTCCCTCGGAGGAGAGCGCCGTCCGGGTGCGCACGCATCCCTCGCCCCGGGCGCTCCGCTTTGGAGTAGGTAGAGCTACGTGAGGCAGGAAGTGACGCAAGACCCGGGGGGCAGGGGAGGGCGTGGCCAGACTATAAACCACCGGTTGGGGGCAGCGGTGCCCTCAGAGGGCGTCGGGATCGCGGGGGGCGTCTGGGGCTGCGGCGGACGGAGGAGGTGCCCGGGTGAGTGACGCGCCGCTGCTCGCGCTCCGCAGACCCTCGTGTTGAGCCCTGAGCCCGCGGGGCTGGACCGGGCGGTCTCGGTGCTGTCCAGCAGCCTCTGGGAGCGGCGGGGGGCGCGCGTGTGGGGCGGCGGCTGCGGCGGCAGGTGCGGCGGGGTGGCGCTGCTGCGGGCAGGGGGGCTGGCCACCCTGTGAGGCTGTTCTGCGTTCGCGCTCGCGGAGGGCGGACGGCTTCTCCACGAGGGTCTGAGGGCAAGGTGAGGGGACCCTGCGGCCCGCGGTCCTCGCAGCCCCATCGTTTCCTCACCAGCTCGCCCCGTGAAAGCCGCAAGGCCCTCCCGGGCGGGCTGCAGGCCGCGGGTTCGGGGACGCCGCGGGAGCCGCCGGCTGCGCGGGGAGCACGTGGCTGCTCCAGGAAGTCGCCCCAGGGGCTTCGCGGGTGACCTTGGGCTGCCAACCCTTAGCGGGACAAAGCGGGCAGGGCCTGGCTGTTTAGACCGAGGTTTCCGAGGACTGCCCGGTTCCAACTCCGGTCCGCCTCGTTCTAGCGAGGCTGTGCCTGTCGGCCTTGTGTGTGGATTCTCGGTTTTCCCAAGGCCGAGTGCGACTGAAGGCCGCAGGTGGTGACGTTAGGAATGCGGCCAGCAGCCCCTTTCAAAGCCGTTTGGAAATTAGCGGTGCGATCCAAAGGCGGCGGAGGCCTATTGTGTCGGCTCCGTTGGACAGCTCTCGAACGTGGTGGTGGGGGAGAAAGTGATGTTTGACCGTGAGCACTTTGCCCTGGCCCGCGCGGCTTGGGTGCATCGCCTACCCAGGGCGCTTGTTTGCAGCTCCTGTCTCGCCTGTGTGTTTTTCCCCCTTTTCTTGGTAAGAGGATTGAAATAGGAAATAGTTGTCCTGTCACAGAACCGTTTGGCTACATGATACCTTTATTCTAGGCTCAGAATGAGTCTAGATGCTGATTCAGTTCTCTCTGAGCTGGGGAATTCGACCTCCTCGACCATGACATTTAAGCTGATTTCCAGAAGTTACCTGTCGTGAACATTTCAGTTCAGAGCCTTTAAAGTACTCGTGGGCCCTGCTGTTTTTTGTTTCTGTTTTTGGCTATAATTTGCCAGGCATGCCTTGCAAGAGAATCCGTAGTTTAAGAAATTTTTTGTCATTGATATCAAATATTTCCTAGCAGCATACAGCACCTTTCAATTTTTCTCCGATGGGATGTTCTTGTCAATCAATGGTGGTAGTGAACCTGGCATGTGTTGGAGACTGTTGGAAAGGGAAGAGCAGTTTGGTTGACACTGCCCTAAGGCGAGGCAGTTACTTGCTTCTGATAGTGCAGTTAAACTTGGCAGTTGACTTCCCAGTTGAACCTGAAGCAGACAATGAAAGCTTGTTAGAAGTGACCCTCAGGCCTTTGTGGGATTCCGTGTGGTGCCTTCCCTCTGTACTGCACGGACAGCAAGGACTTCAGGTGGTCAATGCCTTACAAAAAGCTCTACCGAAGCTTAGATTCTGCTTGTATTGAATTTCCACACTGCCCTCTCACTTCAGGTGGGTAAAGGGACTCTTGTAGCTAGGGAAGACCTTGACCATCTGTTGTCAAAAAGTTCTGGGTAAATACAAGTATATGAGTTTTGAGGACTGCAGAAGGTCTTGTGGATGCAAGACTTCTTTTTCACCTTGTCCAGGGAAGTAGTCTGGGTAGTACCTACAACCAGCAGCTTGATTTTTGGAGTCTTACTAGGTAAACTCTATTTTTTTTTTTTTTTTGCACAGGCAGAGTGGATAGTGAGAGACAGACACAGAGAGAAAGGTCTTCCTTTTTGCCGTTGGTTTACTCTCCAATGGCTGCTGCGGCCGGCGCACTGCACTGATCCGAAGCCAGGAGCCAGGTGCTTCTCCTGGTCTCCCATGCGGGTGCAGAGCCCAAGGACTTGGGCCATCCTCCACTGCCTTCCCGGGCCATAGCAGAGAGCTGGCCTGGAAAAGGGGCAACCGGGATAGAATCCGGCACCCCGACCGGACCTAGAACCCGGTGTGCCAGCGCCACAAGGCGAAGGATTAGCCTGTTAAGCCACGGCGCCGGCCAGGTAAACTCTATTTTTAATAATCTCTGAACTACCCAAGCTTTGTCAAGTTATTTCAGGATAAACTCGAGTAGTGGCAAGGATGGGAATAGATTCTAGGTCCAATATTTGCATTTTATTCTTTTTCTTATCACTTAGAACCTCATGTCAAGCATTCTCTAGTACTGTAAGAAATACATATATTAACTCATTAATTGCCATGTAATTCAATATCAGGTATTACAGTATAGGGATATCAGAAGGCTTCCTAGAGATGGCCCTTGAGCTGAGCCAGGAAGAAATGAGTAGGTCTCGAGGAACGGAGGAAGGATGTTACTGAGTAAAGACAGGGGTTGAGTTCTTTTCTGGATTAAAAACAGGAAGTATAGTTACTGATCTGTGAAGGTCTCCAAAACAGAGCCTCAAAAACAGAGAGGGCACCTGTGGGCCGGGGGTTAAGACGCCTGCCCCCCATGTAAGAGTACCTGAGTTCAGGTCCCTGCTCTGCTTCCAATTCCAGCTTTCTGCTAGTGCGTGCACCCTGGGAGACAGCAGGTGACAGCATAAGAACTTGGGTCCCTGCCATCTGTGTGGGAGACCTGGATCAAGTTCTGGCTCTTTTCAGCCTGGCCCCAACCCTGGCTGTTGGGGATTGAACCAGCAGATGGAAGATTTCTGTTTATTTCTTAGTCCCTCTGCCTTTCAAGTAAATAAGAATAAATTAAAAATAAACAAAACAGAAACTTTATTTTATATGAACTCTAAAAAACATGAAACGGTATGTTTTCTAAATTTCAGTAGACTCCTCTCAATAATAACAAAGATGTCTTGCTCTTATTACAAAAAAAATGGAGTAGCATCTTAGGTATATTATGCATAGGTGAAAGTGTGTTGGGAAATCATCTCCCTTTAGCTCCATGTATTGTTTGCAGATCTCCAGTTTTGAGACACCCCAAAATAGTTCAAGACCTTAAATAATTACTGTATTTTAAAAGTAAAATAGACTTTAATGCCATATTTCAAAAGTGGAATTTTAAGGAAGTTTGAAGTTATGGTCTAGTTGGTGTCTTTGCTCCTTTATATCACAGCTCAGTTAAAGACATTTCAGAACTTTCTTCCAGGTTGTGGTTCCAAACAAGTGGGGCTATGTTTTGCTTACCTAATCTTTATTATGAATGTGAGAAGTTGAAAGGTTTTTCAGTCAACATTGGAGCACCAAAGATAGTCACTTATGTGAGTGAACAGCCAAGTTCTTGTGATAGATTTAAAGATGTCACCAACAATGCTGACATTTAGATGTGGTATTTTAACAGAACTACCTATTTATAGACAGTATGGAATTACAACTGGTATGAGAAGTTTCTCTTGCTTTTAGAGCACACAAATTAGGGAAATTTCATTTGGAAGGAAATTCAAACGGAGCACTTTTAAGTAGGAAGCTTCTTTGAAAGTCACTCAAATTTGTTATGTGTAGAACTTCAGGAGTAACTTGTGGGTGTTGTAAGACTATTGGCTTCACAGATGTAGAATTAAATGATGTAATTAAAAGAAATTTGCCTAGGTCCCATTTTTTTTTTCCCCCTGATATCTTTTATGTTTTTTTTTTTTTTTTTTAGATTTATTTATTTGAAAGGCAGAGTTACAGAGATAACATAAGGGGCAGGTGCTGTAGTGTAGCAGCAAAAGCTGCTGCATGCAATTCCAGCAACCCATATGGGCGCTGATGTAAGTTCCGGCTGCTCCACTACAATCCTGCTCTCTGCTATGGCCTGGGAAAGCAGTAGTAGGTGGCCCAGGTCCTTGGGCCCCTGCACCTGCGTGGGAGACTGGGAAGAAGCCCCTGGCTCCTGGCTTAGTATAGTTGCAGCTCCGGCTGTTGTGGCCAGCTGGGGAGTGAAGCAGTGGATGGAAGACCTCTCTCTGCCTCTCCTGTGTAACTCTGACTTTCAAATAAATAAATAAATCTTTTTTAAAAAAATCTGAATTTTGTGTTTGGGATTAAAATAAAAATAACGTTTTTTTAATGAAAAATGTATTTACATTTTAGTTATTATGTGTTTTATTAATACCTACCAGTTTCTACAGATACTCAATCTCATTTATTTTAAATTTCTTTTTACTAATTTATTTTCATTTTATTTAGAGGCAGACCTTGAGAAAGGATCTTCCATCTACTGGTTCATCCCTAATTGCTTGCAACAACCAGGACAGGAGTAGGCCAAAGAAAGCCAGGAATCTAACTCAGTTTAGGTCTCCTATGTGGGTTCCAGGAACCCAAGTACTTCAGCCATCTGCTACCTCCCAGGGTGCACATTAGCAGAAAGCTAGGTCAGAAGCAGAGTCAGCTTTGTAACCCAGGCACTCTGATGGGATGCAGGCATCATCCGAAGTGCCATTTAACTAATGGCGCCAATGCCTGCCCCTCATCATTTATTTAAATCCTTTGAGAAATGGCTGGTTTTGACGAGGGCTAAACTTGTAAAACTGTTTTCTTTCCTAGAAAAGGGTGATTCACATTGCCTCCGGGTGGTGCCCTCTAGTTCTGGCTGTGCCGATTGGGTGTGTGCTGGTTGGGTGCAGTGGGAGTGATAAGCTTTTTCCACCAGAAGGGGCAAGAGATTGTGCTTCTGAGAATATGATCTGATGCATTTGACTCTGGTCTTTAAAGCTAATAGGTTTTAGAACAGAGACTTTAAAATGCAAGTTTACATAAAATCCTGCATTTTACAATTTACATATCCTTCACAGTTTGCATTGTACTGTGTAGGTGTTTAATATGCTGTTAGTTATTAATGTATTTGTATAAAGGAAAAACCTATAGTAGATAGTATTCAGTAAATGTTCATCTTACAAATTTCATCATAATAACACTTTCAAGCATCTAGATGCACTCGAACCAAATGAATCAGAAAATCAGATTTCAGTTAAGTTTTTCTTTTAAAAGATTATTTAAAGACAGAGACATCTTCCATCCACTGGTTGACTCTCCAAATGGATGCAAAGGCTGGGACTGAGCCAGGAACCAGTAGCTTCATCCAGGTCTCCCATTTGGTTGCATAGGCCCAAGCATTTGGGCCATCTTCCACTGCTTTCCCAGGCCATAAGCAGAGAGCTGGATGGGAAGAGGAGCAGCCGGGACACAAACTGGTGCCCATATGGGATGCCAGTGCCACAAGTGGAGGCTTAGCCTTCTACGCCACAGTGCTGGCACCTGAACGTCATTTTTGGAATCAGTTTTCTGCTCTGAACAGTTATTTAACCTCTAGGCTGCTTCATCTGTAAAATAGAATAATCTGTTTTTGTCTTGTTTTGTTCCAGATCTGTTAAATCATGCAGGAAACTGTATGAAGGATCAGGATGTTTCTCCTTTTGGAGATGTTTTGTGGTCTTCTGTTTTAGTTAGTGTGTGTGTATTTTTTTTCAAGTGGTATATTATCTTTTTGTATTGGTTCTTTTTCTACTAAATTAATTACTTAAATCTACTTATCAAGGATGGCATTCTAATTAGTTTTTTTCACATTTTATTTTGTAGTTCCAAGCCTGCTTAAAAAGAATAGAAATATTAATACAGTGACAGTCATGTGTGCTTTAACTAGATTTACCAACTGTTAACTGTTTGCCATGATTGTTTTATTACATACTTGTTTTAAAGATTTATTTATTTATTTGAAAGGCAGAGTTGCAGAGAGTGATATTTTCTGTCCACTGTTCACTCCCCAAATTGCTGCAATGCTGGAGCTAGGTGAATCCAAAGCCAAGAGCTAGGAGCTTCTTCCAGGTCTCCCACATGGGTACAGGGTCCTAAGGACTTGGGCCCTCCTCCATTGCTTTCCCAGGTGCATTAGCAGGAAGCTGGATTGGAAGAGGCAGCCAGGATCCAATTGGCACCATATGGGATGCCAGCTGGCTTTACCTGCTATGCCATGGTGCTGGCCCTTGTTATATACTTTTTAAAAATAAGCTATTTGGAAGTAAGTAAACAGATATCATGGTTGTTTATCCTTAAATTCTTCTGCATTGACCTCCCAAGGACATGGACATCCCCCCCCCCAAAAAAAAAAAAAAAAAAACCCAGTACCATTATCATACTCCTAAATTCTGTTGATACAACAGCATAATCTAGTACGCAGTCCATATTTAGATTTCTTATTTGAATCAATAATGTCTTACATGGCTGTCCCCATTGCTACCCTACCTCAATTGAGGATCCAAATAAGGACCCCACAAAGCTATTTTCGTTAAAAGATCTTTATGAGAAAAATGACATATTTAAAAGTAAATTTGATATTTAATAATGTAGCCTGGTAATGAAAAGCCCTTATTAATCTGGTACGTTGGTATCTCATATTGACTTTCCATTCTAATACTAGATTCTTCGCTGTGGCAGCTCGGAATGATGGATCAAGCCAGATCAGCATTTTCTAATTTGGTAAGCTTTCGGTTTTCTTTCTGGGTCTATAAGAATGTGAAGTATAGTAGCATGGATTTCTCTCAGTAAGGATGAAGTGGTCCCTAAAGCTATCATCAGGTATTCATTTACATTTAAACTGGTGATCCTGATGCCACAAAGGAGGATAGCCCTTTTGAGTGAGGTTAAGTATGGAAAATTAAGTTTCGGGGTAGTTTGGATGTGGTAAAGGGGAATAGCCAAGTAGCTGGATGAACTGAAGATAGCACTGATCTGAATGTGTAGGAGACACACAAAGCAGAACCCTGAATGAAATGAGTGGGATAAAGACCAGTGTGTGAGCTAGCCTGCTGACAACACAGCTTAGGGAAGAATGTTGGTTTGGAAGGGAAACTTCTTTTCCCTTAAGGATGTATTATGAATCATAATAATGGCCCAAACCAAGTATAGTATGTGAGTAGGCTTTATTTTAAATATTCCTGTCCCTTTCATCTCTTTCATAATGCTTTCTCTCTTTTGCAAAAAAAAAATCTTAGTTTGGTGGAGAACCACTGTCATATACCCGGTTCAGCCTGGCTCGACAAGTGGATGGTGATAACAGTCACGTGGAGATGAAACTGGCTGATGAAGAAGAACATGTTGAGAATAATGTGAGAGCCAATGTCGCAAAACCAAAAAGGTGCAACGGAACTCTCTGCTACGCGATGGTTGCTATAATCATTTTTTTCTTGATTGGTAAGAATGGCCATTCAAAATTTTAAGTGTTCCTTATAACCAGTGGTGGGAAATCTGTTACTTGAGCTCAACACCTCTTTATCTTGTATTTTTTAAATGCCACTGTGCTGGACACTAGGAATACAATGATGACTAAGATTACATTTAGTTTGGGAGAAGGGAGACACATGAATCATTTCAATATAATGTGCACACGGGACACTAGACAGGTGCAGAAGATGTTTGTGGCAGAGCTTAGCCTGAGGTTTGTTCAAGGAAGGGTTCTGGAATGAAAAGGCACCCACCTATGCTTTAACAGGTAAACTGTTATAAAATAAAGTGATTATATAACTTAACTGGATTAAATGGTTTAGAATATACAAAACTAAAAGGGATTATTTACTTCCCACACTACTTAGAATTTGATTAAAGCCAGTAGTTTTAAGGCTTAACTGAAATAATACTTCCTACAGGGATAGATTAGAAGTAAAATTCTGTGAGTTCAGCTCTGACATTTTTTTATACCTTTAGGATTTATGATTGGTTACTTGGGAAATTGTAAACGTGTAGAACAAAAAGCTGAGTGTGAGAGCCCGGCGGGAACAGAGGTGCAGGAGTCAGAAAACGCGGAGCCCGAAGAGGACTTGCCTGTAATACCTCCTCGGTTGTACTGGGAAGACCTCAGGACAATGTTGTCAGAGAAACTGGATACCACCGATTTCACCAGCACCATCAGGTGAGTTGAAGCCGCCTGTTCCACAGAAATCTAGTCTTTGACCTTTTTGCCATTTGGTTCTTTGTAGTTTATTGCTTGCTGTCGGTCTTTGTGCTTGCATTTTCCATCTTATCCTCTTGTAAAGTCAGGGCATCAGTAGCTTTCATCTTCCAGACCATGACTAACTGGACATGTCTCCAATATTCCTTGATTTCTGCTGGTTCTTGGCCATTAGTCCATATCCTTAAGGTTTCTGTCCTTAGAACTTTAGTATCTTCCTGAGACGTATGTCTGTAAAGAACAAGTTCATCATTGACCTTTTGTTAGCTTCCTACAGTTTTAGTGGTACCGTGATTCTTTTAGACTTACATTAGAAATCTTGGATTTTTAGTTCATCTTGTGACTTTTGTATGTGTACAATTCAGCAAGCATTATGGATAAAGTGAGAGGATAATAGACACATAACACGGTATCACAGAACCGATATGCTGAGTGTTCGGAAAGAGCCATGGAAGTTCAGAGCAAGCAGTGGTCTTGCTTTTGGGGGATTCAGAGTGCTTCAGAGTAGGGGAAGACTGAAGACGCACATGTGTTCATCAGCCCTGCTGCTACCTTTCCTTTTGCTGTAGTGGATCTCCTGGAGGCTATTTCACTTCTCCCCAAACTGCCCTAAGCAGAGATGTTGTGTTAGGACTGGGTTTTTGTTTTATTTATTTATTTTTTAAGATTTACTTATTTATTTGAAAGGCCAGATTTACAGAGAGGCAGAGAGAGTCTTCCATCTGCTGGTGCACTAGATGCTGAGCCGAGATGGCCCCAATGGCTGGAACTGAGCTAATTTGAAGCCAGGAGCCTGAAGCTTCTGGTTTCCCAGGCAGGTGCAGGGGCCCAAGGACTTGGGCCATCTTTGCTCTCCCAGGCGTAGCTAAGAGCTGGATCGGAAGTGGAACAGCTGGGACTTGAACCAGTACCCATATGGGATGCCACCATTGCAGGTGGCGGCTTTACCTGCTACACCACTGTGCCAATCCCAATGGATTTTCTTTTGAAGATTTATTTATTTGAAGGGCAGAGATAATGAGAGAGAGCTTCCATTCACCAGTCCACTTCCCAAATGTAATGGCCGGGGCTGGGCCAGACAGAAATTAGGAGCCAGGAGCTTCTTTTGGATCTCCCACATGGGTGCAGGAGCCCAAATACCTGGGCCATCTTCTGCTGCTTTCCCAGGTGCATTAGCAGGGAGCTGGATTGGAAGTGGAACAGCTGACACTGGAATCTGCACCCATATAGGGTGCCGGCACTGCAGGCAGCAGCTTAACATCACAGCACCTGGTATTTGAAGGAATGTTTTATGTTGGATGCAAAGTTTGAAATTACGTTATTTCTAGGCTTGATCAATCTAGAAGTTTTTGGGTTACACTTGATTTATCTTAAACCATGGTAAATATAGTTAAACTCATAATACTGACATGCTTTTAAAATAACTTAACTTGGGGCAGGCCATACTGGATTGCCTGGTTTCTGTCCTGGCTCCACTTCCAATTCCAGTTTTCCACTAATGTACACCCTGGGAGGTGGAGATGGCTCAGATCCTTGGATCCCTGAAACTCATGTAGGAGACTCAGATTGAGTTGCTGGCTCCTGCGTTGATCTGCCCCATCTGTCGTGGGCATTAGAGGAGAGTGAACCAACAGATGGAAGATCTTTCTGTTTCTGTTTCTCACTCTCTCTGTTGATCCTTGAGTTAAGTGTTTTCTTCTTTTTAAAATTAAACTTAAGTTCATTTAACAAATGTTTTTCTCTTCCAGGCAGCTGAATGAGAATTCTTACATCCCTCGTGAGGCTGGATCTCAGAATGATGAAAATCTTGCATCTTTTGTTGAAAATAAATTCCGTGACTTGAAACTTAGCAAAGTCTGGCGTGATGAACATTTTGTTAAGATTCAGGTCAAAGACAAGTATGTTGAAAGATGGTATACTTTCAAAATATTTGTTTTTCCAAGGTTGGCCTTAGCTTCATTTTAACTTAATCTTTTTTCAACAGTGCCCAGAACTCTGTGGTCATAGTGAATAAGAACAGTGAGGTGCCCGACCTGGTGGAGAATCCTTTGGGTTATGTGGCATATAGTAAGGCTACCACAGTTACTGTAAGTAAGGCAAAACTCTGAGACCCTTTTTTCTGTTAAATAGCTCAAAAACTCATTATCTTCCCTGTGCATGATAGTTGTATAAATTTGCTTGTAAAATATAATTGATCAGGAGATAGTCCTTCTTTTCAGCCTCAAATAAAATGCAAAGTCCTATCTTGGTCTGCAAGGCCCTTGGTGATCTTACTGCTCTCCACTCACTGTTCTGACTCCTGACCTCCTAAACACTCAGTCCCAAGCATGCTTCCCATCTCAGAGCCTTCATGACACTTTCCTCTCCCTTTGCCTGGCCCATTCTTCCCCTTACGTTGACATGGTTTATTTACTCACTTGTGTTTTCCTATGTTACCTCACTGGAAAGGAGGGTAGATTGTTTAGTTAAAAAAACATTGAGGCTTTCTGTATTCCGATATTTGGTTGTGATTGTCAGTTTGTAGCTGTTAATCTGAACCTGAATTTAGTAACAGTATGATGACAGCTCATGAAGTTCTTCAAAAAGTTTGTGGGAAATTTGGTGCAAAAAATTTTGCCATCTATGCATGTGTTTTTTTTCTCAATGCAAGTTTTTCATGAACTTTTTGAAGATCCCTCAGATGGTATTTAACAACAAATTTGTTAACCAGCTTTCAGTTAAAACCATTCCTACATATCTCCTCAACTGTCTGGGGTTTAAGTGTGGGGACATACCTCTATGTAGAAATGTGCCTGCAGCAGTGTGAAATACCCTTTAAGTTACAAGCAGCATGGATTAATGGCATGAATATATGAGGCCAGGAATCTTGATTGCCTTCATGATGCTCTTACTAGCTTTAAGTTTAGATTTCTCATCATTTTTAGACCTTGACCCTTTTTTTAAAAGATTTATTTATTTGAAAGTCATAGTTACACAGAGAAAGAAGGAGAGGTTGAGAGAGAGAGGTCTTCCATCTGATGATTCACCCCCCAGAAGGCCCCAATAGCTGGAGCTGTGCCTATCTGAACCCAGGAGCCAGGAGCTTCTTCTGGGTGTCCCACACAGGTGCAGGGGCCCAAGGATTTGAGCCATCTTCTACTGCTTTCCCAGGCCATAGCAGAGAGCTGGATAGGAAGTGGAGCAGCTGGGTCTCAAATTGGTGCCCATATGGAATACCGGCACTGCAGGCGGTGGCTTAACCCACTATGCCATGGCACTGGCCCCATTCTTGACCCTTTTTTACCTTCTTAAATTTGGTCTGTAAAACCCTCATGAAATGTGATGTGTTTGTTTTAGGGCAAACTGATCCATGCCAATTTTGGCACTAAAAAAGACTTTGAGGACTTGAACTCTCCCGTGAATGGATCGATAGTGATTGTTAGAGCAGGGAAAATTACTTTTGCGGAAAAGGTGAGTATGGGTCATGAAATACATTGATATCATTGTCCAGTTAAATGCTGTTTCTTGTTGATTTTCCTACATTCTGAAAATCAGCAGTCTTAAATCCTTACACCTGACTATATTAAAATGTTAACAAATCAAGTAAGTTTTAATTATGTAAAGTCACAGGATACTTCAAAACTGGCATTTCTATATGAAAAGTTTTACAGCCAATATTTTAAGTACAAATGAAATAATCAGAAGTGCTTAGGGAAAACGATTTAAATTATGTCTGTCACCTGGTTTTATGTACAAAACTGGGACATATAAAAAAAGTGGTTATCTTGGATAACCATTATTTTCTAAACTCTGAATTCATTTTAATAGAATTTTCTAAATGTATAACCTACTTGAACACTTGGGAGTGTATATCTAGCTCTCTGTAACCATTTTTCTTGCCATGAAGTCCAGTGTGTGTTGTTCTCCTAAGTCAGATCGTTTTCTGAGCTTTTCATGTTTTTCTTTAGGTTGCTAATGCTCAAAGTTTAAATGCAATTGGTGTGTTGATATACATGGACCAGATGAGGTTTCCCATTGTTAAGGCAGACCTTCCATTCTTTGGACATGTAAGTTCTTACTTCTTGAGTAAATGAGTTTTTGGGTTCTCTAAATTATTAATTGGAACTGTGCCTTCCTTAAATACTTTTTTTCTGGGAGAGTTTTAGCAGGAAGCAAGAAGATAGATTTACTGACTGAGACGTTATTTTTTGCTGCTAAAATTACTTTATCAAAGAGTGCCTTGAATTCAGAATTTGCCATATGCCATACAAAAATGGGAGTCATATATCAAAGTCATTCCAAATGAGGATCTCATAGGGACCTTTCTGAGTATGTGTCTGATGGAGAAAATTCTTTTGTTTTACTAGGCTCATCTGGGAACAGGTGACCCTTACACACCTGGATTTCCTTCTTTCAATCACACTCAGTTTCCACCATCTAAGTCATCAGGATTGCCTAATATACCTGTCCAGACAATTTCCAGAGAGGCTGCAGAGAAACTTTTTGGGTAAGCTGTTATATGAAAACCATATTGCCAGGCTAGGTTTTCTGATAAGGTTATTTCCTTCTGTAAAGTGATCTTAATACTGGACATTGAATTTCTAAGTTCCTAAATTCCTGCCCAATTTATGAGTTAATTGCTTGTGCAGTATTCCTGGTATAGCTCCTGCTTGAGTACTTCATATGGTGAAACACTTGGTTGTCATTCCATTGTTGGAGAATGTTAGAATTCCTGTTGAGCTGAAATCTTTGTTTTTTTAAAGATTATATTTGAAAATTAGAGAGGTAGAGACAGAGAGGTCTCTTCCATCCGCTGGTTCACTCCCCAGATGGCCACAATGGCTGGAGCCGGGTCTCCCACGTGGATGCAGGGGCCTAAGAACTTGGACCATCTTCTACTGCTTTCTCAGGACATAGCAGAGAGCTGAATTGTAGAGGAGCAGCTGGGACTAGAACCGGTGCCCATAGGGGATGCCGGCACTTCAGGCCAGGGCTTTATAAACCCACTGCACCACAGCGCAGGCCCCAGGCTGAGATCTTGTTCCTTATTATGCTCATTAGTTCTGGATTGTTTTCCTTTTAGCAACACAGTTTCGGTGTCTATAGACACCTCTGTTTCCAGTTGCTTTTTGGTTGTGATTAGTTCATTTGAATATCCTTCCACGTACTTTAGTATTTAGAAATATTTAAAGGTAGAACCCAATCTGACTAGTTGATGTGGACATATTTCCTATCTAGTATTGTCATAGGCTGGATATCTAATTTCAGACCCCTATTCAAGCTTTTATTTGCTGTCTGACATACAAATTACTCTAACCCCTCTGAACCTGTTTCTTTAGTCTCACCAAACAGCTAAAATATCTTAATAGAATGGTCAGTCTCAGATGGAGAGCATCTACATTTAATTGCTTTGTGAAATACTAAGTGACTATTAACAATGTTCTCTAAGGGACATTTGCAATGGAGTTATCATTGACCCACCATCTACAAGTCTTTCAGCCTATGAAGCCAGCCTTCTGCCTTACCCTGTGTAGTGGGATAATAATATTTTGGCCTTTATGTCAATAAGGCCTTTAGAAGCAGTCTTTTTTTTTTTAAAAGGTTTGTTTGTTTATTTGAAAGTGAAAGCTACACAGAGAGAAGGAAAGGCAGAGAGAGACAGGTCTTGCATCCACTGATTCACTCCCTAGATGGCTGCAACAGCCAGAGCTGTGCCGACCCGAAGCCAGGAGCTTCCTCTGGATCTTCCCACATGGGTGCAGAGATCTAGGGACTTGACCATCTTCTGCTTTCCCAGGCCAGAGAGCTGGACTCGAAGTGGAGCAGCTGAGACTGGAATTGGCACCCATATGTATGGGATACTGGCAATGCAGGCGGCAGCTTTACCCGCTACACCACAGTGCTGGCCCCAGCAGTCTTTTTTTTTGTATTAACATGTGAGGAAGCAGGAAAACATAACCACCAAGTTGAATTTTTTATTATTTACAGTTGAATGTTTATTACCCTTGTTTGAGAAGGTTGGGAACATAACAATAGATAAATGGAATTTATTCTGAAGAATATCATCTTGTTATGTATTTCAGATATAAACTATAGCTATACCTCTGGCAAAAAGGCTTATGAAGACAGGTAGAGACATTTTTTTTCTTTATTTTTTGAGACTTTTTTTTTTAAGAACATTGTTTCAACTAGGAAGGAACGGACAGTTTTCAGATGACTGAAAGATACAAGTGTCTGTCAGCTAGAGAGCTAGTTTTTTATGTTCTCTTGGTGTGTCCCCTTAGCCTAGACCTTCACTGGCTAGAGTAGGACTGAGTTTATAAACCTGGGAGGAGTAACCACAGCTGAGAATGCTGATGCCTCTCTGCTCCTTGTAGAAACATGGAAGGAGCCTGTCCTTCTGAGTGGCAAACAGACTCTACATGTAGGCTCCAGTCCTCCCAGAACAAGAATGTGAAGCTCACTGTGAACAACGTGATGAAAGAGGCGAGAATTCTGAACATCTTTGGCGTCATTAAAGGCTTTGAAGAACCAGGTGAAGACTTGCTTTTGCTGGCCTGCTGGTTTTCTATGCCGCTCTTAAGATGTGGCCAGAGAAGGAGGCTGGCTACATCTTGGTTTTTGAAATGCTAAATCTTGTCTTTCCTAAAGTGAGCTGTTTTGGTATCAGTTTTATTGAGAAATAATAAGACTCTAGAAAAATGGCTTTTTTAAAAGATTTATTTGAGTTACATAGAGAGGAGAGGCAGAGAGAGAGAGAGAGGGGTCTTTCATCTGATGGTTCACTCCTCAGATGGCCACAATGGCCAGAGCTGTGCCGATCCAAAGCCAAGAGCCAGGAACTTCCTCCAGGTCTCCCACGTGGGTGCAGGGGCCCAAGGACTTGGGCCATCTTCTACTGTTCCCCAGGCCATAACAGAGAGCTGTATGGGAAGTGGAGCAGCCAGGGCTCAAATCCGCACCCATACAGGATGCTGGGGCTGTAGATGGCTGCTTAACTAGCTATGCCACAGTGCCAGCCCCAAAACATTACTTTTTACTATTACTTATTAAATAATTAAGTGAATATAAGTAAGTAGTGATCTTAATTGATAATGGAGGGAAAGAGTAGTTGTTTTGTGAATCTGTAATCCCCAGAGTCCTAAGATCTGAAGTAGAGCTCTTTATTCTGAGTACCTGTAATACAGCTATATCCTTCTAGTGACATACCTATAGACTCAGCATTAGGAAACTGTTTAAAAGCTGGTTGTGCATGTTACTTATTCTTTCTTTTTTTTTTTTTTTTAAGACCGCTATATTGTAGTAGGAGCCCAGAGGGATGCCTGGGGTCCTGGAGCTGCAAAGTCCAGTGTAGGAACAGCTCTTCTATTGGAACTTGCCCGGATGTTCTCAGACATGGTCTTAAAAGGTAGTACAAACGTTGATACCTTTGAATACTTATGTGCTGCATTTAGTTCCAGATATTACACGCTTTGCCCAGATTTGCCTATATTTTGTGGCTGTCTTGTGCTAGACTCTTCATTCTTAAATACATTTTCTTTTGTTGAAGCCACCTTTTTACTTTCAGAGAGCTTTCCATGAAGTGTCTTCATGGCACTAGGAATTGTTGATTTCTTAGACACTGCAAAGTGTGATATGCATATTGATCCCTAATTCTTAGTTCAACATATCTAGAATGATGGCAGATCTAATATAGTTTCTAGCAATCTTTGGAAGCAGTGGTATATAATACTAATGTGCTTAAGGCTCATTAACTCATAGTTCTTTTGCTCGCTTTTAATAAAAGCCTTTCTTCCATGGTTCTTGCAACTTCTCCACACTCTAAACTGTCACACTCACCTCCACACATGCAAACTCATCCTATAGTTCTTAAATGTTTGGGTCATAGGGTAATGCAGTAAATACATACCCAGTGGGTGGGTGGAGGACGATGAAATGTATCGCCCAAAAAGAGCTATCACAAACTATAACTATAGTTATAACTTAGATTTGTGGATTCTGATTTTGGTTTCATAGTAATCCAGTGTTTTGACTTTTCCCTAAACAGATTTTCTTTTCTCAGGAAGTTTATTTTTATATCGCTTGGTCTGTTGGTTAAAGCACTTGAAAAATGGAGCTGTAACAGTGACTTCCAATAAGCTGCTCCCTGTTATATGTTTGCAGATGATTTCTTTCCTGTTCTTTGTAGATTACTTTACATATTCCTATTTCTTTATTGTTCTTACTCCTGGGTCCTAAAATGAAGTGTTTTTATGTATGTTATTATGAATTAGAAGCTTTTGATTCATCTAACGTCAGCTGTCTGCCTATACTCTTTCCCAAGGTAAAACTGTTTTTTGTGTTCTTTAAGGTGGATTTAAACCCAGCCGAAGCATTATCTTTGCCAGCTGGAGTGCTGGAGACTTTGGAGCTATTGGTGCCACTGAATGGCTAGAGGTATTTTTTTTATGAATCAGCCGTGCCTGGAATGGGCACCTGAATTTGTATTGACTTAAGCTGTCCGCTCTTTTAGATTTGATTTGTTTTTGTCTTTGCATATTTAGCCTCAATAGAATCTAGATTTCAAAAAGAATTCCAATTAATACCTATTCTAAATGATAAATCCATAAATAATAATGTATTAATTAGCAAATACTTAAACATTTGTACATTAGTATTTTCCCTTCTCTTCTAGGGGTACCTTCCATCTTTGCATTTAAAGGCTTTCACTTACATTAATCTGGATAAAGCTGTTCTTGGTGAGTATCCTTTTTGTAAGCTATTTATGAATTCATGTAAATTACTTATGAAACAGCAAAGGTAGGACAGGCATTTAATCTAGTGGTTAAGATGCTTGCATTCCACATTGGACTTCCTGGGTTTAATTCCCAGCTCTAGCTTCTGACTCCAGCTTCTTGCTAATACAGACCCTGGAAGGCTTGATGATGGCCCAAATAATTGAATTTTTTCACTCACATGGGAGATTGGGATTAGATTACCCATTCCCAGTTCCTGCCTTTGGCCCTGGCCCAGTTCTGGCTGGGGCCTTGGTCATTGCAGGCATTTGGGGGACTGAACACTGAATAGGAATGGTTTCTCTTTCTCTGTGTGTGTGTCTGTATATCTGTGTTTCTCTCAAATGAATGAATATTAAAACTACTCGCAGCAGAAGAAAATTCTGCAAAGTAGCCCTTGTTTGTTTATTTTGCAGTTATCATGCCATAACCAGATCTGAATAATACATGAAATTAAGGATTGGGCCCAGATTGCCTTGATCAGAACAGTGGTTCTCAATGTGGTCCCCAGAGCATCAGCGTCAGCATCACCTGGGAACTTTTATAAAAAATTTCATGCTCACCTTAGGGCTGTTGAGCATAGGTCCAACAAATTGTGTTTTCACAAGCTTCTCAGGTGATTCTGATGTGACTGACTAGTCTGGACTATATTGTAGACCAGAAGGAACTAAAAACCATTGCCTTTAGAGTGGTGTTTCCAGAGTAATTCATGTCTGGCTAAAATGTGATATCACTGATAGAAACACTAAATAATTAAGCTTCTAAAGAGTTTGAATGTTATTTAGGGTGCATATGGATGACATGGAACTGAGATTAGCAAAATGGCTAGACAGGAAAGAAAAAGGAAGGAGTCCCAATTCAAAATTTATTAGATTGGTCATTATTTTCCTCTCACCTATGTAGCAGAATGTATTGAGTATGGCAAACCTGTAGCTAGACAGCCCTAACCTGGAATCCAAGAGGCTTAAAAAATGTTAATAGCAGAGGAGGCTATACATGTGTCAGGACAGATCTATGGGAAATTTTGTACCTTCCTCTTAATTTTAATGTGAAAATTACTTTTTAAAAATTAAGCTTAAATAGCATTAGGCAGTGAGTTAAGCTAATGCCTGCAATGCCAGCATCCCATATGGGTACTGGTTTGAATCCTGGATGCTGTATTTCTGATCCAACTCCCTGTTAGTGCACCTGGGAAGACAGCAGAAAGATGGCCCAAGTACTTGGGCCCCTGCCACCCTTATGGGAGACCCAGATGGAGTTCCAGGCTTCTGGCTTTGGCCTGGTGCAGCCCTGGCTCTTGTCATTTGGGGAATAAACGAGTAATGGAAGATCTTTCTCTGTCTTTCCCCTCTCTCTATAACTCTGCCTTTCAAATAAAGATCTTTTTTTTTAAGAATAGCCTTAAAAATGCAAATTCAAGGAGTAAGAGCCTCAGTTGAATCAAGTTAGCATATGTTGCTGAAGAACTTAACTCCTAAATTAAACTCCTAAATTATTTTTTGTGTACTTTATTTATTGTGGAAGGCTATTGATTTATTATTATGGAAGTTGCTATCTTTCTGTTTGTTAAGTACTTTTAGTTGTAGAAGAATAAATTCAAACACTGTTTTGACTGGAGAAGGGGCAATGTTAAAATAATTTCTTTGCAGGTACCACAAACTTCAAGGTTTCTGCCAGCCCACTGTTGTATAAGCTTATTGGGAAAACAATGCAAGATGTGAGTATGTACCTAATTACAAAACCACAGTTTTTTGGTCAGCTTAATGTAAGACAGAAATCATTGTTTGAACCATTACCAGTAACCAATAACAAGAATATGGAATAAATTGTCTAGTAATATTATATATGTCATACTTTTGCCTTATCCATCCCCAGGCTGTTAAACTATTTGTAAGGTGTGGGAGGTGGTGGTATATGAGGGATTCTGACCTCAGCATATGACATGTTTTGGAACAGAGGCCATGAGGCCTGAGCTGTACTGGAGGTTCTCACGGGATTATAAAGTCAGAATGTTGAAGGTTTAAATGGATGTGAACTATACCTAAGACTAAAATAAGACCAGGGAAACATTCATTGAATAAAAATAGACTTGTGAGCAGCCGTAGTTTTGAATAATGGAGGAACATGTGAAAGGTTACCTTTCAAGGATAGAGGCTGTATATTAAACTGTTAAACATTGGGGAGAGAAATAAAGACAGAAGAGCTCAATCTTGATCTCATGGGAAATTTGGGATTTCTAGGGGATCTCAAATGAGGCAATAACATCATTGTTGGATAGACTGGAAGTGTAAAATGTGCTAGCAGACAGGCATAGCCTGAGGGCTTTTAAAATTGGGTAAACAACCTTTCAACCGTTAATCAAGAAGGATGACATGTTCTTTACTCACTGAAAGAACTGACAACACAAATCTAAGAGGGATAACTGGTTAGAGAGTGTTTTAGCTGAAATTTGTTACAAGAAGATGGATAAAAATGTTATTTATGAATGTTTCCTAAAGACAGAAACATGTGAGTGACTGGACTGAATAAGTGCAGAAGCATGAGTTTTAACATGAAGTTAATTTCTTAACCTTTACAGGTGAAGCATCCAGTTACTGGGCTGTCTCTATATCAGGATAGCAACTGGGTCAACAAAGTGTAAGTTGAGAAATGAATGAACAAACTAATAGACAAGTAGATTCACCCAATAGCATCTCTTGCAAGTAGAAATCAACCTAACCTTGCAGTGAGCGTCCCCTTACCTAGTGAGATTCGATTTAAGAATGTTTGGAGGTGAATTGAGGGTGTCTGTTTTAGAAAACTTTCTAAATACATTTTCACTTTTCATTGCAGTGAGAAACTTTCTTTTGATAATGCTGCTTTCCCTTTCCTTGCTTATTCTGGAATCCCATCAGTTTCTTTCTGTTTTTGTGAGGTAAGTCTAAGGAATTCTGAAGTATTACTTGGATCTTGTATTAACTTTGCCACTGAGTTTCTAGAGTTTTTATTTATCTGAGAGGCAGAGTTATAGACAGGGAGAGACAGAGAAAGGTCTTCCATCCGCTGGTTCACTCCCCAAATGCCTGCAACGGCCAGAGCTGAGCTGATCCAAAGCCAGGAGCTTCTTCCAGGTCTTCCCAGATGGGTGCAGGAGCCCAAGGTCTTGGGCCGTTTTCCATTGTTTTCCCAGGCCACAGCAAAAAGCTGGATCGAGGAGGACTAGCTGAGACATGAACCAGTGGCCATGGGGGATGCCAGCACCACAGTGGAGGCCTAGCCCACTATAGCCCTCTAGAGTTTTTTTATCAGTCTTAACAGGCTTGTTATCTCAGCTTAGTGTTTTGAGTTTATTGATAAAATTTCTTCAGTGAAGTATGAACTTTAATAACAAGGCTTACTTTGTTGAATGATTGAGCAGCCAGTGACTATCTGTTGGACAATACAGATATAGAATATTTCCATCAAACAGTCCTATTGGACAATGCTTCTCCACATGCTCTTGAAATGCAGGACTAGATATTTGTCCAGAGCTGTTGGTCTGTTGGGGCCCAAGCACTTGGACCGTCTTCCGCTGCTTCCCCAGGCAGGGAGCTGGATCAGAAGTGGAGCAGCTGCTACTCAAACCAGCGCCCATATGGGATGCTGGCATCAGCATTGCAGGCAGTGGCTTTACCTGCTATGCCATAGCGCCAGCCTCTGAGACAGAACTTTGAACTGATCCAGTTTTAGAAAAACAAAGTATTACGGGTGAGGCAGAGGAAGTAGAATAATGATGGCATCTGTGCAGAAGTGCCAGAGTTGGAGAACTGGCCCTCAAAGGAGTCTTCTGCAGTCAGTGTGGGAGCTGTTGACTTTGGTCTCGAATTGTCAATTCAGTAGAGGCTGGGTCCTTACTAGACCTTTTGTTCCAGTGTTTTCAGCTGGGACTAAGGGGGAAAGTCTGAAATGAGGGAGTGATGGAAGATCTGGACTTGGGGATTAGCATAGCTGGAATTCTCTTGACCTGAGCAGCAGCAGTGTGAATGGTATTAACAGCTGGTCTTGATGACTTAAAACAGAAGATACAATTGGGATGAGGATATATTAGCAGCTAAGTGAGAATAGGAGTTCCTGTTACCTTGATGGTGAAATTTCCATGTCAAGCTTTTCTGTTACAACTAAGGTGAGTGTAACAGTCTAGCTTTGTTTCCCAGGACACGGATTATCCTTATTTGGGTACTACTTTGGATACCTATGCGATGCTGATCCAGAAGATTCCTCAGTTGAACAAAATGGCCCGGGCAGCAGCAGAAGTGGCTGGTCACTTCATGATTAAACTTACTCATGATGTTGAGTTGAACCTGGATTATGAGATGTATAACAACAAATTACTCTCCTTTTTGAGGGAACTGAACCAATACAGAGCATACATAAAGGTGAGCACTAACTGAAATTAGGATCTTACTGCACAGTGTCAGACTTTTGATGTGATGTTTTCCTCGCCAAAGTATTTTTTTTTTAAAGATTTATTTATTTATTTGAAAGAGTTACAGAGAGGAGAGGCGGGGGTGGGGGCGGGGATCTTTATCCCCTGGTTCATTCCCCAATTGGCCACAATGGCTGGCTGGAGCTGTGCGTATTTGAAGCCAGGAGCCAGGAGCTTCCTCCAGGTCTTCCCACATGGGTGCAGGGGCCCAAGGACTTGGGTCATCTTTTCTTGCCTTCCCAAGGCTATAGCAGAGAGCTGGATCAGAAGTGGAGCAGCCAAGATTCAGGCTGGTGCCCATATAGGATGTTGGCACTGCATGCAGCGGCTTTACCCGCTACACCACAGCCCCAATCCCGCCAAAGTATGTTTTAAAGTGAACTGAGGTACATTTTTGCTTAGAATCCATAACCCATTTTAAAAAGAAGTTGAAAGGCTGTGGAAATCGTTCTTGGGTAGATCTCAGCAAACATTTCAGTTATGTTTTCTTTGATTCATGTATTTTAGGCAACCCATAACTAGGTGGAACCTAGACAATGTAAAGATCTCAAGTATTGAGTTTGAGCTGTGTGCCTTTTGGACATGACGTGGTTGGAAACTAACGTAGCCAGTAATTAGTCTTACTTCATGTTGATCTTGTGCGTCTGGTATTTTTTTAGACAATGAGAGAGAGAGACAGAGAAAAAGGTCTTCCTTTTCCGTTGGTTCACCCCCCAAATGGCTGCTGGGGCCGGCGCACCGTGCTGATCCGAAGCCAGGAGCCAGGCACCTCCTGCTGGTCTCCCATGCGGGTGCAGGGCCCAAGCACTTGGGCCATCCTCCACTGCCTTCCTGGGCCACAGCAGAGAGCAGGACTGGAAGAGGGGCAACTAGGACAGAATCTGGCGCCCTGACCAGCACTAGAACCCGGTGTGCCGGCGCCGCAGGCAGAGGATTAGCCTAGTGAGCTGCGGTGCCGGCCGGTGTTTAACTCCTGTGCTGAGCTTTTCTGAGTCACTTCCTTTGATCAGAATCTTATTTGCTACACCTAAATTAGAAATGTAACTTCTAGTAGAGAACATACTGTCCTTCTGTTTCAGGAGCTGGGCCTGAATCTGCAGTGGCTGTATTCTGCTCGTGGAGACTTTTTCCGTGCGACTTCTAGATTGACAACGGATTTCAAAAATGCAGAAATAACCAACAGATTTGTCATGAGGGAAATCAATGACCGTATCATGAAAGTGAGTAAAATCTTAGGAAAGGAAACACTGAAGTATGTTTAATTTTTAATAGGTAAATCTTACATGTCTGAAGAGCAGAGCAGCTCTGATAGCCTAGAGTCTTTTTGATTGATTGAACATAGATTTACCTCTTAGCAGGGTCTGAAACCAATGCATCCAACACAGAGACATTTGTCCTTGTATGATTTAGGCTTTGAAAGTTTTATAAGTTTATTAATGGTTTATAACTGTCATTTTCTATTTTTGTTGTCTAGGCCAGGCCTTATTCAAGCCTCAGTTAACCCATCTGCTTCCCCTCTATGAGGGGCATGGGTTCAGAAAGTTCCTAGGAAATCTACACTATGTTTTAATTGCATTTTCTGTGAACTTTTGAAATCCTCATGCCACAAGCCCCTAGAAATCTTAGTATTATGAAAGTTCATGTACAATTAGCAGCCTAATTTTCTGCATTCAATTCAGGGGGATTATTTTAACATTTGAATTAGGAGAAAAGCAGTTGTTTCCCTCACAAGTAACAGCACTGCATAAGCGATCTCACGTGTGTTTTCCCATAGGTGGAATATCACTTCCTGTCACCCTACGTGTCTCCGAGAGAGTCTCCTTTCCGACACATCTTCTGGGGCTCTGGCTCGCACACCCTGTCGGCTTTGCTAGAGAACCTGAATCTGCGTCAGAAAAATAACGGTGCTTTTAACGAAACACTGCTGAGAAACCAGTTGGCGCTAGCCACTTGGACTATTCAGGGAGCTGCCAATGCCCTCTCTGGTGACATCTGGGACATTGACAATGAATTTTAAATGTAATACCCATAACTTACAGAAGAACAGCAGGCTAATCTGGTTTCTGGACTTGTGCTGGTGGGCTAAATTTTCAGTAGGGCTATAAAACCTAATGTTAAAATTCTACCCAATCATCTTGATACTAGATGTCTTAAGGCAGCAGCTTTTAGTACAGGGTAGGTACCTGCACTTCAAGGTAAAGTGAATAACCACTTCAAAATGTTCACAATAGAAGATTTTCTCTGATTATCTGCAGAATGTTAAGTGCTTTGTAATGGCAACTGCCTCTTTCCTGTTACAGTTATGAAAACGTCAGAACCAGTTATGTGAACTATTGCTCTAAATCCTAAGGACATGAGCTGGTATCTCTTGAGGTGGGAGGAGGAAGGTGGTGTCAGTTGAAGAAAGTGAACAGCATGATGTGACCCTCTACCTTCATTTGATGCTGGATAGGGAGGAGATGAACCAGGTTGCAGGACCTTATTCTAATGAGGTATATGTCTTTCCATAAGGATTTAGCTGGTTTCCACATCCCTCAATCAAACAGTTAACTCTGAGATAGGACTTGTCTTCTTGCCAGTGAGGTCTGACTGAAATGGAGGTCCTTTAGCTGGATGAAACAAGGTTCAACTGTTTATTGCAGGAGTCAGGCCTTAATGTGTTAACCTCAATATTATTTATAAGAAGAGGAGACCAGAAGCCAAAGACTTAGTGGGTTTTCTTTTCCTCTGTCCCCTGCCCCGCAAGTCTTTGTTTAGTTCTTTGTTGGTTTTGTGTTTTCCAAAGTTTTGAAAGAGAACCAGTTTTAGGTGTTTAAGTTCAAATTGTTTGTCAGACTTTAAAGAACACACTGCCAAATTTTGGCCAAAGTGTTAATATTTTGGGAAAGCTTTCTATCATTTTGGCACTGAGATATTTATTGTTTATTTATCAGTGACAGAGTTCACTATAAATGGTGTTTTTTTTATAGAAGATAATTATCGGAAGCAGTGCCTTCCATAATTATGACAGTTATACTGTCGTTTTTTTTGAATAAAAGCAGCATCTGCTAATAAAACCCAACAGATACTGGAAGTTTTGCATTCATGATCGACACTATAGAGGGTTTTAGAAAACAGCCGCATTCCCCCCCCAAAAAAATTAGAGATTGGAAGAGAATTAAATTTAATTAGGGATAGCTAATCAAGTTAGACTTCTATTTAGCTGACCAGATAAAAATGATAGTTCTCCGGAATATAATGAACTACGTTCTAAACCAAGTTCTAAATAAATGTCACCTAAAGGCTGTGGGTATTGCTCATGCAGAATTTTATGGCTACATTTATCCAGGATATAGCTCAGAATGCAATTTTGCAAAATTTCCAGTACCTTTGTCAGAAACCTAACTCACATTATCGGGGGCAGTGTCTTCCATAATGTATAAAGAACAAGGTAGTTTTTGCCTACCACAGTGTCTGTATCGGAGACAGTGATCTCCATATGTTACACTAGGGTGTACGTAATTTCCGGGAACAGGGTTTCCCTTTGTTTTCTTCATGCAGTGACATCTTCAGAGCTTGAAGGTCGTTAGTATCTAACATGTATTCCCAACTCCCTGTAATCCTCTTTTAGTTTTAGTTGCAGAAACATTTTGTGGTCATGAAGCATTTGGTGGATAAATTCAGTTGCTATAAAGTAAACTACCTTCAAGATTTTTTTTTTTTAAATTTAATATGGGTGTTGTCATCTTTTTTTTCCCCCGCTCCGGGTCTTCTGTTTAGCAGGATAGTAGCATACATCTATAATGTTTGCTGTTGACAAATGAATTTAACTTCGTCCCTGTATTTGCATGTAAACTCTTAGAATCCTAGTTCAGACAAGTTTAAAGTCCAGAATTGACCTTTTGGCTTACATTGGGTTGCTTCCACAGGAGGAGTGGCGGAGGGGAAGTAAGGTTATGAGAAGGTAAAGCTTATATAAAACAGCCTTTGATCATGTCTACCTACCCATTAGGATGTGGAGTATTAGATGTAGATCTGGACAAATCAGTTTGAGGCTGTGTGAAGTCCAGCCATCATTTTAAACCTAAAAGTTCAAAACTACCACCTAAGAAAAAGTCCATAAGGTCTCTTAAGGTTCTTAAACTTAGTGTCACTTAGCTAAGCTACAATAGACCTTGGTTATGACAGGCTCACTGAGTTGTTTCTCTACTCACAGTCTCTTTAATCTTCACGTGGTTTGTGGGCCCATATTCAGTGTAAATACATGAGAAGGTCATAGCTGGGATTCCTGGTTTAGGTATCATACATGTACATGCTTTAAGCGAAGCTCCTTGACTTTAAGGAGTGATATGAACAAAGGGCATGCATTTTACAGCAGGAAATCTCTTCCAGAAAACCTGTGTGCTTAGGGTTATTTCCAGTCAGACATGCCAGTGACGAAGAGGCTCGATATCTCCTTAAGGAGATAAAATGTCAACCAGAGACAACCTGCTGGTTGTCAGATTCATTTTTTTCTCTGGTTAAAGATACCATATGCATTTTGAAGATAAAGGATAAGTTGAGTGAGCTCCATCATGATTCACTATTCTAGAACTTGCATGACTTTTTACTGTGTCTACTCTTTGAATGTTCTCAGAATTCTAGACTTGCCAATCTACTGTTCAGCTGTATCTTTGTGACAAGTGACATGCCCTTATAACTATATATAAACTTGTATGTGCAACAATGTGGAGATTCCTTGCCTGATTCAATAAAATGTTGGAATACTGAGTTGTCAAATTTTTTAAACCGGTTCTTCCCAAGCGAGGAAATGAGTCAGGAGAGAAAGTGGGGGGACCCGTGTGTAGTGCTGAGGAGGAGGTGGGTGGAAGAGCCAAGAACCTGAGTGGGTTTCCAGGAGAGCGTGGATTCTGCTGCTCCCTCCTCAGACTCAGATCCCTGGGACTGAATGGAAATGTGTGCCCAGGAGGGCAGCCACAGATGCAAGCCTCCTTAACTCTAGGGATGGGGTGGAGATGGCCGAGAGGGAAAGTGGGCTCACCAAACTGGAGAGGGTGGCCAAAAGGCTGTAGTTAGGACTGCCTGGGATGGGCATCCTAGGAGCAGGAGGGACAGCCAGCTAAGGATTGTACACTGTCTACTTTGTAAATGGGGACATTTAAGCAGAAGAGGAGGAGCAGGAAAAGACAAGAAGTAAAATAGCTCAGGGGCTGTCACTGTTGCCTCAGCCTGCAACACCGAGACCTAGCTGCTCTGCTTCCAATCTAGCTCCCTGCTGTGGCCAGGGAGAGTAGTAGAAGATGGCCCAAGTCCTCGGGCCCCTGCACCCAAGTGGGAGACCCAGAAGAAGCTCCTGGCTCCTGGCTTTGGTTTGATGCAGCTTTGGCCATTCCAGTCATTTGGGGGAGTGAATCAGCAGATGGAAGATCTCTAGCTTTACCTCTCTCGGTAACTGTCTTTTAAATAAATTCCAAAAAAATATAAAAGTATTACCAAAAGTAAATCCCAACTGCTGCTAATTTTTTTTTTTTGGTTGACTTTTTGAAAAATTCTTAAGAAAACCAACTTTTAAAATCTTTTTGAAAGACACATACCCACCTACCATACACAATTTCCCATCTTGCTGGTTCACTCATGCTAGCAGCATCTTGAGCTGGGCTAGGCCAAAGCCAGGAATCTGGCCAGGTCTCCCACATGGGTGGCAGGGACCCAAGTTCTTGAACCATCACTGCCTCCCTGAGTACATTAGGAGGAAGCCAGAATCGGGGTGGAGCCAGGATTTGAACCCAGGCATCCCATGCAATGCCTTAACCAGCATCTGCCTTAAGACAGGCATCTACTACTCAACTCAGTGCAGTGGTTTCCAAGGAAAGCCAGCTTTCAGGGAGTTAAGCAGGTGAATGATAAAAGCCAGACTTCCACATGTTGGACCACTTCTTGGATGAGTGTGCTCCACACTGCCTGAATACTCAACAGTATCTGTTGATGACCAGCCAGCCCCAATTCTAAGTGTCCAGCAGGGGGCATCAGAACACAGGACGCCATCGTACTCTTGGAATAGCTCATGGTGACCTCAGGATTTGTAATCTCTTGGCTCATTTAGCTCTTGCTCTAGATGGGCAGAGGGGGCAGGCATGTGGGAGCAGCTGGCAGCACCTCCTTACAATTCCCTGGTAAGGTTTTGAAAACTGAACTGCTTGGAGGCATGTGCACACTGGCCCTCTGAGCAGCTCCAGGGAGCTCTCATAGGGTAATAGGGTGAAGGCACAGCCTGTTCTTGATCCCGGGAGGAAGTGGTCAGGGTTATCACATACAACCTCCCCAACCCATGCCTATGAATTCCTTTGGAAATCTCTCCATCTCCACTGAGAAGCACGCAGGCCCTCGGTGACTCAGAAATCTTTTGCCCTTTGTTAAGTCAGACTGTTGGCCCAGATACCAGTCCTCTCCCTACGACTCACTTCCCTCTGGCCTCAGCTCAGGTATGTGCTAGGCACGAAGGATGCACTGAGAAGCAAAGACCCGCATCTCTGGCCCCTCTGCCTCCACGCCCGAGTTAGCTTTCTAGCCAAGCACTGGCATTTCTGGTTGTACACTGGAACGAGCTAGGGAGCTCTTAAAATGCTGCGTTACTCCCTGTGATGACTCTCACTCAACAGACATTTTTGGCACCTACTCTGCTAAGCATTGTTGTAGTTGCTTGTGCTTTGAATAAAAACCTCTGTTGTGGAGTTTGCTGATGTGTGGTGGAGGGGGTGAGAGGGGAGGAGATCAGATAGTTAAAAATAAACGGTGAGTATGAAAGTCATGTTAGTAGGTTGGTAAAAATCTCAATTACATTTTGGCCGGCTTCTGGAGGTACTGGTATTTCTGTATCTTAATTTGGGTGCAAGTTGCACTTTGCTTGCATGTTACACTTCAATAAAAAGTTAAAAAAGTTGGGGTGGGTGTTGTGTCAGAGTGGGTGCCCACATCCCATAGTGCTGGCTCATGCCCTGGATGCTCTGCTTCTGATCCAGCTTCCTGCTAATGCATCCTGGGAGGCCGTGGATGATGGCTGAAGTGCTTGAGTCCCTGCCACCCATGTGGGAGACCCAGACGGAGTTCCAGGCTTGTGGCTTTGGCCTGGCCCAGCCCTGGCTGTTGTGGGCATTTGGAGAGTGAACCAACAAAGGAAGATCTCTTGCTCTTGCTTTCAAGTAGATGAAAATAAACATTTTCTAAAAGTTCAGAAAATTCCGATATTTTCAAGTTGATTATTGACCTTTCATTTAAAAAAGTAAAAATCCATTAGATTCAGTTCACCTCTTGCAAATGGGTTGGGAGAATAATTTTTAATACTTTGTTCTATTTTAAAAGGCAAATCAGAACAAAAAAGCCTCAGCCCAATCACCTAGCGACGTCCACCTCCCTTGGCAGAGCGCCTGCTTGCAGGTATGAGCCCGATGCCCAGCACCCCAGCAGCGCCTGCCTTGCACCCTCGCTACCTCACCTCAGTGCACTCAGCGCACGGTGGAGATTCTTGCAGGCAGCACCCAAAGCCTCCCTCAAGCAGCTTGGCCCACCTCCGCCTGGAGCCAGCCCTGACAAGCCCTTCTTGCACAGTCACTGTGCTGTGGGCACAGTGAGTCCAGATCTGGGAGGAGGCTGGCACAGGCACGTTAGAGCAGCCACCTCTCCACATCCTGAGCCCTCTGGTTCCTGCCTAGGCCCTGTTTCCTCCATCACACAGTCGGCTCCCTGACTGCAGGGCAGTCTCTCTCAGTGTCTATGCAGCCACCAGTACGAGAGTCACAGGGCAGCGTAGAGATGGGACAGATTCACAGCTCGTGTTCAACACTGGCGGGGGCCACCCAGGAGCTCCAGAGAAACCTTACAATAAGGATGCAGAGGGGCCAAAGATCTGCTCCAGAGGGAACCTGGAGGAGAAGTGAGCGAGTGCAGGCCCGGGCTCCCCTAAGACAATCACATGGAAGTGCTCTGACCTCTAGCTTTGTTTGATTTGGAGCTTGATCTACTGGCAGGGAGCTTTGCTCCAATCTGTTGATTGCTAAAATCCAGTTAGTCCCGATGCTTCCTGAAGCAAGGCTTGCTGTGCCTCAGCCTCTAACCATGTAGAGCCTCCGTTCTCATCTGTAGGTTGGCGATGGTGATGTATCCCTACTGCATTGAGTTGTTGGGCAGAGTGGATAAAAAAGGAGGGAAAAGTGCAGGATTTCCCCACAAGAGGGCTGCAAAAGCCTTAGTGTCATCACCGAGCGGCCCGGGTGAGGGAGCTTGGAGAGAAGCCTCTCTGGTTTTCCCTGAGTTTCTCCCCTGCGGCCAGGCAATAAGTGAGAAGGTCCTGGGCTGGCTGTGCCCAGAAGTTGGGGTGGGGTCCTGCCTTGTCCCAGCCGGTCTCTAGGCTGAGATGGGTGACTCCGAGGGGAGGGGCGGCCTTCGTACGTAGTGCTGTCAGATGATCTAGTAGAAAATTGCCAAGTACCATGATTCAAATCCACTCCGATCAGGCCCCGTGTCAATTCGTCATTGCTCTCCTGTCCCGTGGCCATGGCCCTTGGGCCCAGCGCTGGACAAGCAGGGCCCAGAGACAGCTGTTCCCACACGGGTCCTCGTGTCTGCTCCTTTTCTATGAGACCCATTTTATGGACAATGCTGACACACTGAATGGCCCCAGCCATTGGGTTCTGAGCCTCTCTGCCCAGGGCTGCCTTCAAGTGGGTGAAGACCGGCTCTGCAGGTGCCCTGTCGCGGGGAGTGCGTGCTCTGAGTTCCCTTGATGGTGGAGAGAAGGCATAGGGTTCACGAGGGATAGCGCAGGGGGGCCCCTTAGCCTAGGACGCGTTCTGCTGAACGCCCCAGAGGGAACTGTCACAGACCTCTTTCAGCCATCAGCCCCAAGGGAGAGCGTGGGGGTGGAGGGGCATGGCCAAGGTCCTGGCCTCAGGCCTGCTACAGGGAAGTCAGGATCAGAGTCCCACCCTCGCTGGACGTGGCCCTGGACAGCTGCCCATCCAACCTCCTCACTGGCGAGGCAAAGCCACAGAGGCCAGAGAATGGCGGATTCTCGCCGCAGTGCTCCTCCACTGGGCCTCGCTGATTCCGTGAGACCTCCCCAGCTGCTGCTTCGCCGCTCCCCGCTCTGACACCACAGGAAGGAACAACACCGACCGCAGGGCGTCGGGGAGCGGAAAGGGAGGACGGGCCAGGGGAAACTGAGGGCATTGCGAAAAGGGGAGGAGTAACGGGCCGGGGCCTTTTAAGAGGGCGGGGTCAACGCCGCCGGCCCCGCCCTCCAGGGGCGGCGCAGGCGCAGGCGTGCTCCGGGAACCAGGGCTGGAGGGCGGGCCCTCGCTGGCTGGCAGCGGGCGCGCGGGGCCGCAGCACCTGCGGGGGCCGGCGCGGGGCGCGGCGCCCGGCGGGCGGACGTTGACGCCCGCAGGCGAGGGCAGGGAGGCGGGCCCGGGACGCGGGGGTGGCCCGGAGGACGGGCCTCGGCAGCTCCCTCCTCGGGGGGACGGGGCGGAAGGAGCCGGGCGGGGTGGGGGGGCGGCGGTGTGAGCGGGCGCCGAGGCAGCACCATCTGGAGGGGCGGGAGCGCGCGGCCTCTGGGGGGCAGGCGAGTGCGCTGGGCCGTGGGGGCGGGTGGCCCCCGGCGGGGAGCGCAGGAGGAGCGCGGCGGGCTGAGCCCCGCGCTGCCGGAGCAGCAGCCGCAGCGCGTCGGGGTTCTCAGCTGGGGCCCGCAGCAGCTCCGCGGGCTGAAGCTCGGCGTGGAGGAGCAGGGCGGGGTGGGTCCGGCCGTGCAGGAGGAGGGCGGGGTGGGTCCGGGGGTGCAGGAGCGGGGCGGCCGCGGCCACGAGCCCAGTCTGGGGGTGGTGTGGGGGCCGCCGGACGGCGCGGACTGGAGGCGCCCGGCGCCGTGGACGGGCTCGGCGAGCTGGCCAGTGGCGCAGGAGGAGGGGTTGGGGCCCCGCAAGCAGCACCAGGAGAAGGGGGGAGGCAGCCCCGCAGTGCAGGAGCGGGGCGAGGCCCGCGCCGGGGTGCAGGAGCGGGGGGAGGGGAGTCCGCGCAGGCTGCAGCAGCAGCCCGAGCCCGAGTTAGGGGACCGCGAGCGCGAGCGCGGGCTGGGACTCGAAAGTTGCGGCGAGCAGGGGGAGCGGAACTGGGAGAGCTGCGGCCACCTCGGCCGGGAGGCGGTGGTCTTGGGGGAGGCCCCCGAGCCGGGAGACCGGCCGGAGCTGGTGGGCAGGGCCCGGCTTGTGGGGCCCCGGGGGCCTGAGGGAGAGGGGCGCCCAGGGGTGCAGGAAGCAAATTGGCTGCCCGGGGTGCAGGAGGGGCAGGTGGTCCAGGCCGTGCAGGAAACGCACCTAAACGGGAAGGGAGCCCAGGCGGGAGAGGGTCCCCCCGAGGGGCTCAGGACCCGGAGGCGCCGGCGGCGGCGGAGGTGGTGACTGGGGCATCGCCTGCCTGGCACCAGGATCATACTTCCAGAGCCGAGGGGGCGTGCAGCATGTAGGCGTTTGGGGAGTGGGGCGCTTTGGAAGTTATTTCCCCGAGGGTAAGAGGTGGCCTGCAAGGGTCGGCTTCTGCCCCCTCAGCCTGGACATCGTCGAAGCTGTGTCTGCAGGGAGGCGGCCACAGGCGGCAGGTAAGCAAGCCCAGTTCTGTTCCCGGCTGGAGTTACTGTGGGGAGGGTGGTCTCCAGGCTGGGGTGGCAGGAAGCAGTGCTGTTTTCAGTAAGGCAGCCTCCGCCTCCCCTCCACCCCCCCCCCCAAGCTGGCTGTCTCTGGCAGCCAGAGTGATGGGGCATCTCCTTGAGTCTAGACCAGAGGTGAGACCAGCCAGCAGGCTGCTAGGTGTGGGCGGCAGAGGCAAGGACTAGCCCGGGGTTGAAGTCGCAGGGGAGCTAGTCACCTCTCTGCCTGCCTGCCCGTGGGGCTGGCAGTGCCTCTGTACCAAGGCTGGGTTGGCGCTCTCAGCACAGGTTGCTTCAAGCCCTCAAAACATTCCAGAGAAGGGAAGAGGGCAACGACGCCTTAACAGAGCCTCCTCTTGTAACCCTGCTGGCCATGTGAGCCGAGATCTGAGTGTGGCCACCAGTGGCTTGGGCACGAACCTGGCCTGCTCCTGCCACGCTGTCTTGTCACAGCTGATTTATTCCGAGGGCACAGAGCCAACCTGAAGAGCAGGCAGAGAGCAACTAGTGTTGCTCTCTGGCTCTGCTGGTGACCCGGCCGGCCCCGCTGCGCTCAGCCTGGAGGTGGGCTCGCAGGGACCCGGGGCTGGGTGCTGTATTCTCGCCCAGGGGGACTCCGGCTGGCCGGCTTCTGGGCTTACCCTCCTAGGGCTGTTCACTGCCTGCTCCCCTAGCCCTCTGCGGGGGGTGGGGTGGGTACAGAGTTGCTGCCTCCATCACAACTTCTCTGCACCTCTACCCCAGCCCAGCTTGTGGCTCTGAGGGCCCCTAGACCCCTGGCCCGGAACCAGGCTGGGTGGAGCTAGTGTGCTCCTCTGGGGGCAGGAGGAGTGCTGGAGGAGCCGGTTAGCCCGCTTCTCCTGCAGAGCCAGACCCGTCTGTCAGCTTCATCCCGTGCCTGTCACACTGGCACTCAGCTGCCTGGCCCTTCTAGAATGGCCAGAGTGGTTCTGGCTCGCGGGCGTCAGCCGAGAGAATTGTCTGTTCAGGATACGTGCACACAGGCAGATGTCTCCTGCTTTGTTCAGGTGGGCCGTTTTGAATTTGGGGCGTACGAAGCCGAGGAGAAAGGCACAGGCACCGGGCAGATCGTTTTTGATGTGGGCACACACTTAGCCAGGCTTCAGCGTGCTTGCCTGTGTGGCTGGTTGGGTCAGTGCCTGCAGCGTCCCCAGAGCAGGGGGCTCCGGCCCACCCCACCAGGAGCCTTGGCTGGCAGGTGTAGAGGTTCCATCACTCCCAGACCTGTTCCTCTGGCCCCTAGAGTCTGAGATTACCCCCGGCTTTTGTGCTTTTTCTGGAAGGAAGAGTGTTGTGTTGTGTTGTTTTTAATAACAGCTTTCAGGTATAATGGCATATGGTAAATGGAACATTTTTTAAAACATGCAATTTAATATTTGAACATGTATACACCCAAGAAAGATGGTGAACATACCCCTTATTCCCAAATCCCCAAAAAGTTCTTGTGCCCCCTGGGAACCCCTCTTTCCCACCCCTTCTCCACCATCCCCCCTCGCCAGGTAGCAGGTTGCTCGGCTCTCTGTCACTATACGCATGTTCGCAGTAAATGGAATAAAATAGCACGTGCCCTTTTTCTGCCTGGCTTCTTTCATTCAGCGTAATTATTTTGACACGCGTCCGTGTTGCGGCTTTCTCAGTTCATTCCTTCCTGTGGCTGAGTAGTGTGCCGCGTGTGTGTGCCACAGTCTGTTTATCCATTTCCCGTTGATGGGTTGTTTGCAGTTTTTGGTTATTACAGATAATGTTGCTGGGAATGTTTATGTTAGTCTTTGTATGGACACACACTTGGGTAAATGCCTGGGACCAGGGTGGCCGAATCATTTGGTAGGTGAATATTTAACTTTTAAGAAATTACAAGGGGCTGGTGTTGTGGGGCGGTGAGCCAAGCTGCTTCTTGTGATGCCAGCAACGCACATCAGTGCTGGTTCCAGTCCTGGCTGTTCCACTTCTGGTCCGGCTCCCTGGGAAAGCAGTGGAGGATGACCCAGGTGCTTGGGATGCTGCCACCCATATCGGAGACCCAGATGGAGTTCCTAGCTCCTGGCTTTGGCCTAGCCTAGACCTGGCTGCCGTGGGCATTTAGGCAGTGAACCAACAGATCCGTCCTTACCCCCCACCCCCAATCTTAAAAGAAGAAAACACCACGAAACTACCAGACTGTCTTCCAAAGTGGTTGCACAATTTTGCACACCCACTGGCTGTGTGTGCATGTTCTGTTCTGTCAACATGTGGTGTGGCCAGGCGCTCATTCTGGGCGTTCTAATGTGTCTGTGGCAGTATCTCATTAGGGCTTTAATTTGTGTTTCCTTTATGACTGATGTAGTTGATCATCTTTTCATGTGCTCACCTGCCGTCTCTGTATCTTTGGTGACGAGTCTCCTCGGGTTGTTTACCCATTCTTAATTGCATGGGTTTTTTTTCATGTTGGGTTTTGAAGAGTTCTTTATGTGTTTTGGATATAAATCCTTCATCAGATACATGATCTACAAATCTTTTCTTGCCGTCCATGACTTGCATTTTAGTTCTCTTTTAACAGTGACTGTGTGAAGAGAAGTTTTTAAATTTTCATGAACTCCAATTTACCACTTTGTTCTTTGATGGATTATACTTTTGATGTCATGTCTAAGAAATCTTTGCCTGATCCAGTGTCACAGCATGTTTCTCCTGTGTTTTGTTATGGAAGTTTTGAGGTTTTTGGGTCTTACACTTAGGTCTGTGATTTTTTGGGGATAATGTTTGTATATGGTGTAAGGCATGAGCCAGTCCTGTTGTTTACCTGTGGAGATCTAATTGTTCCAGCACCAGCTGGTGGGAGACTTCTCTCCCTCCACTATGTTGCCTTTGAATGTTTGTCAAAAGTGAGTTGTAGATGTGTGGGTTTGATGGTGGGCTCTGTTTTGTTGCCTTGGTCTTTTTGTTGACCTTTAACCCAGTATCACACTCTGGATTATTCTGAATTTCTTTTAAGTCCTGAAATCAAGGTAGGATCTCAAATTTTGCCTTTTTACAATGTCTTTAGCGATTCGAAGCTCTTTGCACTTCTATGTGCATTTAAGAATTAGTTTCTAAAGAAAGGTCTACTGGAATTTTGATCAATTGGGATTGTGATCAGTGTGGGGAAAATTAACATCTTAATTTCTGACTTCTGAACCACGTTTCCATATTTACATGTTCAGTAATTTCTCTCAGTGGTGTTTTGTAGTTTTCAGTCTTTTGTCACACATCTTTATTATGTATTTTTGATGCTATTTTAAATTGTGTTGGCTTTTGTTAATTTTTGGAAGATGATTAATATAAATTTTTATTTCGTGTTTTTATTTGGAAGGCAGAGAGAGTGGCGGGTGTCTTCCTGTCTCTGACCCCCAAAATTTTCCCAACAGCTGGACAGTGCCAGTCCAAGACCAGTAGTCCAGAACTCGGTCTGAGTTTCCATGAGGGTAGCAGGGACCCAACTACTTGACCCATTACCTCCTGTCTCCCAGTATGTGCATTAGCAGGAAGCTGGGATTGGAAGTGGAGCTAGGACTTGAGCCCAGGAACTCTGATATGGGATGTGGGCATCTTCACCACCATACCAGATGCCCACCCACCCTGTACGGTATTTAACAACAAAAAAAAAACCTTCTAAAATTGTGATAAAGTATACATAAAATTTACCACTTTATAGTATACAATTTGGTGATATTAAACATTCAAAGTGTTGTACACCCATCACTACCACCCCCCTGGACTTATTTCTTGCAAAACTGAAACTCTGTGTCATTCAGCGGTTCTTCCCTATAGCTCCCTCAGCCCCTGGTAATCAGCATTCTACTTCGTGACTCTGTGCTTCACAGGGGTCGAGTCATGCAGTATTTGTCCTTCTATGACTGGTTTATTTCACTTAGCAAAATATATTCAGAATTCATCCTTGTTGTAGCATGTGTTCGAGTTTTGTCTTTTTTTTTTTTTTTAAGATTTATTAATTTATTTGAAAGAATTACAGAGAGGGAGGATGAGAGAGATCTTCCATCTGCTGGTTCACTCCCCAGATGGCTGTAATGGCCAGGGCTGGGCCATGCTAAACCCAGGAGCCAGGAGCTTCTTCTGGGTCTCCCATGTGGGTGCAGGGGCCCAAGCACTTGGACCATCCTCTGCTGCTTTCCCAGCTGCATTAGCAGGGAGCTGGATCGGAAGTGAAGCAGCCAGGACTGGAACTGGTGCTCATGGATTGCCAGCACGGCAGGCAGTGGCTTAATCTGCTGTGCCACACACTCGCCCCTTTTTAGACTGAATAATATTCCACTAGGCTGCATTTAAAAAATCCATTCATCCATTCATGGGAAGTCGATTGCTTCCACCTTTTGGCTGTCATCAGTAATGTTGCTATAAGATGGTATTGTTTGGCCAGCACCGAGGCTCAAAAGGCTAATACTCTGCCTGCAGCGCCGGCACCCTGGGTTCTAGTCCCGGTCGGGGCGCCGGACTCTGTCCTGATTGCTCCTCTTCCAGGCCAGCTCTCTGCTGTGGCCCTGGAGTGCAGTGGAGGATGGCCCAAGTGCTTGGGCCCTGCACCCCATGGGAGACCAGGAGACGCACCTGGCTCCTGGCTTTGGATCAGCATAGTGCGCTGGCCACAGCAGCCATTTTGGGGTGAACCAACGGAAAAGGAAGACCTTTCTCTCTGTCTCTCTCTCTCACTGTCCACTCTGCCTGTCAAAAAAAAAAAAAAAAAAGGGGGTATTGTTTTTAAAATTTCAACGTCCAATTATTGGTAGTATATATAAATACTTTTTTAAAAAATTTGTCTCTACCCAGAGAGTTTGGACTACAGGTTGAGAATCTTTTCTTAATTAAATAACTGAATTGGGGGCCAGCGCTGTGGTGTAGTGGGTAAAGCTGCCATCGCCAGTGCCAGCATCCCATATGGGCGCCGGTTCAAGTCCTGGCTGCTCCACTTCTGATCCAGCTCTCTGCTATGGCCTGGGAAAGCACTAGAAGATGGCCCAAGTCCTTGGACCCCTGCATCCATGTAGGAGACCTGGAGGAAGCTCTCGACTCCTGGCTTCGGATCAGCGCAGCTCCGACTGTTGCAGCCATTATGGGAGTGAACCAGTAGATGGAAGATCTCTCTCTCTCTCTCTCTCTGCCTCTCCTTCTCTCTGTGTGTAACTCTGCCTTTCAAATAAATAAATAAATCTTAAAAAAAAAATAAGAGAACTGAATTAGGATGAATTGAAGAATGGCTGGCTGTATGTTTTTCTTCTCTGGGACGGAGCTCAGAGCAGAGGCTCAGAACCCCAGTGTGCAGCCTTTGAAAACACCTGCACAGGTGTCTTACTTTGCATTCTGGATACCTGACCCTTCTGTCCAGAGTCAAGTCTCTGAACCCTGATGTGAGGTGGGCGAATAATGTAAATACTATTGATTTTTGTATACTGAACTTGAATCCTGAAACTTTGCTGAACTGATTTATTAGTTAATTGTCGCTTTTTGGTAACTTCCATTGGAGCTTCTACGTGGACTGCCGTTCATCTGCCAATAAAAGCAGTCTTACTTCTTCTTTTCTGATCTTTGTTCTTGCCTGATTGCCCACACTGGGATCCCCTGGTGTCTGGTGAATGGGAGGGTAGGTGCCAGGCTGCTGACTCTGGGGGGAACACAGTCAGCCTTTTCTCATTTCTCGTGGCGTTAGCGTGGGTTTTTCTTTTCTTTTTTTCTTTCATCCAGTAATTTAATCCCAAATGCCTGCAACAGCCAGAACTAAGCCAGACCAAAGCCCACAGTCAGGAATTAGATTCCTGTCTCCTACGTAGTAGGCAGGAACCTATGTACTTGGTCCATCATTTGCTGGCTCCCAGGTACGTTAGGAAGGCACTGGAGCAAATCTAGTAGCTGGGACTCTCTCCAAACATCCTAGGTGGCAGCTGCACACCCTGTGCCACAATGCTGTCTCCTGTCATGTGTTAAACCATTAAGCTGGGGGTGATTTGTTAAAAGGGCAATAGGAAACAATACATCATCCAGTAGAATGCTTAGTACAATGTCATTTCATAAGTATTAATGAATTCAGTACAAACACAACAAAAACAATGAAAAATCATTAAACAGCATCCGATACAATTCAAAAGAAGGAAGATCAAAATACCAGCATTGATGTTACATATTTCTCCCAGAAAATAAAGCACAAGGTAAAATGGTACAAGTCGGGGCAGGCCTTGGGACATAGCAGACTAGGCTGCCACCTGCGAGGCTGGCACTGCACGTCGGAATGCCCATTTGAGTTGAGGTTGCCCTACTTTGAATCCAGCTTCCTGCTAGCGCTCCTGGAGAGCAGCAAAAGATGGCCCGAGTACTGGGGGGATCTCTGTCACACATGCAGGAGACCTCAAATGCTGAGGCTGTCTGGGAGAGTGAGCCAGTGTATCAGATCCCTGGGTATCTCATTCTATCAGTTTGCCTTTCAAATAAAATCTTGGAAAACACAGACTGGTATTCAGGGAGCGGGCATCTAACCAACTGGTTAACATGCCTGCCTCCTACATTGTAGTACCTGGGCTTGATTTTGTTCCAGCTCCCGACTCCAGCTTCCTACCTATGCATACCTGGGGAGGCAGCAGTGATGGTTTATTTATTTATTTTAATTAATTAATTAATTTATTTTTTATTTCATAAATGTGAATTTACAAAGTGCAACTTTTGTATTGTTGTGGCTTCCCCCCCCCCCCCCCTCCTGTGGCCCTCCCCTAGGTGTGGGTTTTTCATAAGTGGTCTTTATCAAGTTGAGAAAGTTCCCTGCTGTTCCTACTTTGCTGAGAATTTTAATCAGGAATGGGTGTTGGATTTTGTCAACTGTTTTTTTCTGTGTCTATCAAAATGATTATTTAGTTTGTTAATATGATGCATTGTATTGATGGATCTTCAGATATTACAGCAGCCTTACATTCCTGGCACAGACTTGACTTGGTTACGATGTGTTGTTTCTTTTTTTTTTTTTTTTTGACAGAGTGGATAGTGAGAGAAAGAGAGAGACAGAGAGAAAGGTCTTGCTTTGCCGTTGGTTCACCCTCCAATGGCCCCTGCGGCCGGAGCATCTCGCTGATCCGAAGCCAGGAGCCAGGTGCTTCTCCTGGTCTCCCATGTGGGTACAGGGCCCAAGCACTTGGGCCATCCTCCACTGCCTTCCCGGGCCACAGCAGAGAGCTGGCCTGGAAGAGGGGCAACCAGGATAGAGTCCGGCGCCCCAACTGGGACTAGAACCCGGTGTGCCGGCGCCGCAAGGCGGAGGATTAGCCTGTTAAGCTACAGCGCCGGCCTATTTCTTTTTTTTCTTTTTCAAAGATTTATTTATTTATTTGAAAGTCAGAGTTACATAGAGAGAAGTTCATTCCCCAGTTGGCCGCAACGGCTGGAGCTGTGCCGATCCGAAGTTAGGAGCCAGGAGCTTCCTCGGGTTTTCCCATGCGGGTGCGGGGGCCCGAGGGATTGGGTCATTTTCCATTGCTTTCCCAGGCCATAGCAGAGAGCTGGATCGCAAATGGAGCAGCTGGGTCTGAACCAGGCTAGGCCAGGGCATTAACCCACTGCACCACAGTGCCGGCCCTAGGCCATCTTTTACTGCTTTCCTAGGCCATAGCAGAGAACTGGATAGGAAGTGGAGCAGCCAGGACTTGAACCAGCGCCCACATGGGATGCTGGGACTGCAGGTGGTGGCTTTACCCGCCACACCACAGCGCCGGCCCGGGCAGTGTGAATCTTACCATAGAGGTTGCTGGCTATTTTTTGCATTCTTGTAAATATTCTTGAGCTTGGCTCTGGGAGCGACTAAGTGACTTGGAAACATTTTGATCTGTTCGGGTCTTTTTTTTGACAGGCAGTTAGAGAGAGAGAGACAGAGAGAAAAGTCTTCCTTCCGCTGGTTCACCCCCCAAATGACCACTACGGCTGGCACTGCGCCGATCCGAAGCCAGGAGCCAGGTGCCCAAGCACTTGGGCCACCCTCCACTGCTTTCCCTGGCCACAGCAGAGAGCTGCTGGAAGAGGAGCAACCAGGACTAGAACCTAGTGAGCCGTGGCGCTGGCTTGTTTTTTTAAGATTTGTTAGGTGGGACGGAGCCGCCTGGCAGTCCAGGGCTAATGATTCCTCCACGCTGAGACTAGACCCTTCAGCGTTTCTTCCCCCAGTGCCTAGCTTTTCCCATCTGGCTGGTGAGAACGGACACTCTTCAGCCTTGTGAGCTCCAGGCGCTGTCACTTCTGACCCAGCCTGGGGCCGGGGTTGGGGGGGGGGGTTGCCTCCAGACGCAGACGCAGACCCTTTGCCCTGGTCCAGTGGTTGAGTCCCGGAGCTCTAACCTGCACTCCTCGCCCCAGGAGTGTGCTGGGTCCAGCTGGGCTCTCCTCCCTGCGCTGCAAACCAGGAGGCTTCCCGGTTCTTCACTGCCCGCTGTCTGGCGTCCTGAGGTTTCTGTGTGGTTCCAGCCAGGAGGGCAGAGCTGATCCCTGGGAATGCGTCTCAGCTGGAGATGAGGGGTTGGCTTTCTTCTGTTCCACTCCCCTGCCCCACGCCTTTCAGACCAGGTGTGTGTGGGACCTTTTCTTCCCCCTGTTGTCCCCGTTCACGTTGTTAGGATGTAGCAGACCCGGATGACTTCCCATTCCCGCCCCGCGCCTGGTTCTCCCCGGCATTGCTGTTTTGTTGGCGTGGTTTTTTCCTGTGCGCCCTCTCTGCCGGTCAGACTTAGATGAGCTGCTGGGGTCCCGCAGCAGGCCGCGCTGTCGGCTGTCACCTTGCTGAGGCTGTTGCTCTGCAGGACCCCCAACTGTCTGCGCCCGCTCCCCTCACCCCACCCTGGGCTGCCTCAGGACCCCCAACTGTCTGCACCCCGCTCCCCCCCCCCCCGGGCTGCCTCAGAGCCTCCCCACCCCCCCCAGCTTCCCTGGCCTCTGGGTCAGATCGCCTATCTCCTGAGAGAGGAGTGTGACTGAGTGGTGGGTGCTGAGGCCACGCCAGCCTGACACTCATCCCCCGGTTGATGGCTTCGCTGAGCCGGAGCTCTAGGTTAGAAGTTGCTGGAGGAACTTCCCGCACTGCCTTTTAGGTTGCAGGGTAAAGTCGTTCAAAATGCTGTGTCATGGATGACCTTTTTATTATTATTAATATTATTTAAAGATTTATTTATTTGATGTGGAGGAATTTCAAAGAGAGATTTTCCATGTGCTGCCCAAATGTCCACAACATCCAGGACTGGGCCAGGCTGAAGCCAGGAGCTTCTGGGTCTCCCACGCAGGTTTACAGCCCCAAGCGCTTGGGCCATCTTCCACTGCTTTCCCAGGTGCATTAGCAGAGACCTGGATCGGAAGCAGAGCCGTTGGGACTCGAACCGTCACCCCTATGGGATGCCGGTGCTGCAGACTGTGGCTTAACCCGCTGTGTCACAGGGTCGACCCCTAGGATGAACTCTTGATCCAGTCGTACCCCATGTGTTGCCTGCATGAGATAATCCACATTTCATGTGCTAAAGTTTTGAAGTCTGAATATTTATTTATTTATTCATTAAAGATTTAATTTATCTGTTTGAAAGGCATAGTGACAGAGGGAGAGAGAGAGCAGCTGGGGGGGGGGGGGGAGGCAGGCTGACGCGAGAAGCCAGAAAATCCATCCAGGTCTCCCACATGGGCGGTAGGGACCCAAGTACTTGGGCCGTCTCCTGCTTTCCCAGGCCTTCAGGGAGCTGCGAGGAAAGCAGAGCTCCAGTATGGATGCTGGCGTTGCAGGCAGAGGCCTAACCCTCCCCGCACCACAGCACTGGCCCTGCGGTCTAGATGTTTAGAAGGCAGGAAAGGTAGGCGTGAGATTCTAACGAGGAAAAAATTCCCAGTATGAATTTCTTGGGTTACCAGTATAACGATTCCTCCATGCACTGACATGAAAGCAGCAGGCCTGGGAACCCGTGCTCAGGGCTGTGAGGAAGGTGCCCTCAGAGAGGTCCCTGCCAGCGGAGAGGGGGTCTGAAAACAGGGCTGCTCTGGCCAGGATGGATGCTCTCAGGACCTGCTGGGAGACTCTGCAAGCTCCCAGAGGGTTCCATGCGCAGCGGGAGGAAGAACCACAACCCCAGAGCATGGAGAAGACCCTTGCATCTCAGACTGTGGGCCCTGGGCTAGAGGCTGCAGCACACGGGAGCCTGTAGGGCCCCGCCCCTGGCCTGTGGGATCAGAATTTGCCTTTTAATAAGATCCACAGGTGATTGGCATGTGTGCCACAGTGGCCTGCGCCTCACGGATCCCTGCAGTAAATAGGTCTGAGCCCCTCCTCTGGGCCAGACTTTGCTGGGGAGGGTATCTGCTGAGAGTTTGTGCCTGCTGTTGTATTTAGCAATTTTGGTTCCCCCGATTAGAAAATAATAACCTTGGTTCTTATTTTGTGGACAAAGCCTCTCACTGCCCCGAGGGTAGTAATGAGTTGCCAGTCTGAATTTTCTTTCTGCAGCGTCTGTTTCCTGTGTGTTGCCCCCTCTCCCATGTTGGAGGCTTTCGCTTCCTGGGCGGGGATCTGGTACTTGCTGTGTGCTCTTGCTGGGGGGAGGCGGGACTGCAGCACAGGGTGGTGGCCTTGTTGACCGAGCTGTGTGTGGTGCCTGGAGGGGACCATCTGTTGGCAACCCGGAGGACGAGCATCTTGACATCTTTCTTGGCCTGGCCCAGTGTCCCCGGGAAGACACCTTCTGTCCCCTGCCGGGGGTGGAGGCCTGACCTACTGTGTGCGGCGGCCTGTCTGCGGTGCGTCACCCCCCACCTGCTGGCTCAGCCTTCACCGGGGTTGAAGGGGGATGTCTCCTAGTGGCTGTGTCAAGGGAGTCTAAGGGCTTTTGGCTCCTTAAATACCATTTCCTCGTCTGCATCTCAGCATTTTTAGCATCTCCCTCCTGGCACACCCCTCCTCCTTCCAGTGGCTTCTGGGGCTGCGGGTGCCTGGGCCTTCGGAGGCTTCTGTGGACTCGGCGGGCACTGTCGCCTTGAGGCTCCCTTGTCCTCGGCCCGGCTGCTTTCCTGCTTCCCAGGGTCACTCATGGCTGTCTCCTCTGCCGTTCTCCCATCCCTCGGTGCTGATGCCATTCAGAGCTCCTTCCCCGTGGTGAGGTTTGGGAAGGAGTGGGATGATGTGCGTGGGGGGGGGGGGGGGGCCCTAGCCCCTCGTTAACCTCCCCCGTCTGCAGAATCCATGGATTCACGAAGCATCAGCAAAGGACAGGGCATTTCACGGGTCTCCCATGGGCCTTCAGCTCTGCCCTCCGTGGCCCGCACCCTGGAGCCAGTGTGCGGTTGTATAAGGACCGAATCCTGGCTTCTGCGGTGAGCCTGGTCCCTCCTCCAGGGCCTCGCCTAGGGTAGTGGGGATGATCTGTAGTCAGTCAGTGGAGACACAGCTCAGCCCTGCCTGGGCTAGCCAAGGGGGCCTTTTGGAGGCCGCAGACCCTGGCATTCGCCCTCTCATGTTTTGTGGGAACCCCTAGCACAGGGACACGGTAGTGCCCGGTGGATGCCTGGAGAGGGGGGAGGGAGGGGCAGGGTGGGTGGGCTGGCCCCTCTTGCCAGCAGCCATACCTCTTGGGAGCCCCCACTGGGTGTGACTGCACTGTCTGTGTCCCCTGCATTCCGTGTCACCTGATGAAGGCACGACCGCCCTCCCCCCCTCCTCCCCTCCCCCGCCCCTGCCCTGGGGTCTGCATTTCCTGAGGCAGCTTCTTCATGCCTTGGGCCAGGCAAGCCCCTTTGAGAGTCTCAGTTCCTTCATGGGTCCCACGGGCAGGCAGAGCCCGGCGGGAATTAAGCTGGCTGGCCTGAGTCCCTGGTGTTTCTCACCCAGACTCTCCAGGGGCCCCTGCCTGCTCTGGGTTGCATGTTCCTCTGGTTTTGGCGTAGATGTGGGCCCAAGGGGGTGAGCTTCAGCGTCTTGCAGAGTAAATGTTCTACAGCTCCCAGCTCTGGCTTCTCCTCACCCTAGTCCTTTGCCCACCCCGTCTCCCGGGCCCAACAATAGGCCCCTTCAGTGCTGGGCTCTTGCTGAGGGGGAGGGGGGAGGCTGACCAGCTGGGTGGCCCTGCCCAGCCCTGGAAGAGCTCCGGGAGCCATCCTCCCTTCCCTGGAGTCCCTGTGGGGCCCTGGGCGGGGTGACCGGGAGAGGCAGCTCTCTGCAGGTCGCAGCCTCTCAGCCCTGGCACCAGGCAGGCGTGGTGAGCATGGGTTCCAGACCATGGTGGCTGCAGGGAGTCACCCTCTGTCACGTGCTGCTGGTGGCGGGGTGGGGGTGCTCCGGGGGTCAGGAGCTTCAGCTGGCAGGGCAGGAACAGCCAGCTGCACAGTCCTTGCAAGATGCGTTTGCTGGGGAACGGAGTGCAGGCCGTGCCGTTGTGTGCAGTCGCGTCCCCGTCCTGCCGTCGGCGCTGAAGGGGCTGGGGCACCGGAGAGTCCCTGTGTCTGGTGTGTGCATCTGCCTCTGCACCCTGCTTCCCAGCCTGGCTTTGTCCTGTCCCGACCCCTGTCCCTGTGAGGCCCGACAAGCCCAGGCCTGCTTCCTGTGGGTGTCGGTGCTGTCCAGTGGCTGTGCCTGCGCCACCCGATGACAAGGTACCCGGCTCTCCTGCTCTCCTGCTGCACCCGCCAGGTTGTGGCAGGGCATGAAACGGTGGGAGCAGACTAGCTTAGTGGCGGAAAGGAGACTGAGAGCCCCTCTTCCCAGGAAGGTGGCTGCCTCCAGGAATTAACTATGAGGCGGGGTGGGGGTTGGGGGCAGGTCAGTTGCACAGGGAGGAGGGCAGCCAGGTGGGGAGGTGTGCAGCCGTTGCCCACAGGAAGAGAGGCCTGCTGCCTTGCTCCAGGGCCTGTCACCAAGGCTGAAGTCTTCGCTGCAAGCTCTCCACTTGCTGGGTCTCTTGCCTTCAAGGTGACGGATGTGCGAGCCATATGGAGCAGAGGTGTGCGCTCCCGCGGGAGCATTCTGTAGGAATAACAGGCTACAGCAAAGGCCACATTCTAAGGATTGGAGCATGGTGGATAATTTAAAATTGTTTATATGTTTGGCTGCTTTTTTTTTTTTTAACATATACTATTCTGTGTTTATATTACTGTTTTCAATAGGAAATGGGAAGAGATGGTATTTGGTTTGGGGTCTTGAGGGGTGTATAGGAGTTTATCGTATAGACAGAGGAATGTTACAAAGAAATACTCAGACATTAAAATGAAGTCGGCGTGTGTCTGGAAGAGCAGACATTTGAGAAGAGTGTGTGGAGAAACAGGCACGAGTGGGTCTCTGAAGAACCTTGCAGCCAGCAGGGCTCTGCCTGGGGAGCAGTTACTGAGGGGGCACTGGCAGAGAGGCGGGAGGCCTGCTGTGTGCAGATGTCAGAGCTGGAGGGCAGCCGGGTGCTGCCTGGGCTCCGTGTCCTGGGCTCCGTGTCCTTGTCGTGCCAAGGCCCCCTAACTGCTGCATGAAGCACATCCCTCGTATCCCCCGCCGTTGAGCAAATCGAGGTTAAGTGATTTGCTCAAACCCTGCCCAAGCAGAGAGTGCGGAGCCAAGAATCCAGCTCAGGTCTGCCTGGCTCCTGATCCCGATGATAGAGATGGGAGGAATACCTGGGAGGCTGGCAGCCACGATTTTGCGGGCACGCTTCGGGGGTGGGGGAGGGTAGAGGGATGAGGTGGAGGCGTAAATTGGGAGGCGGGGCATGTGGTGCGTGGGTCCCAGCCTGGGTTGGCCAGTGATGTTTTCAGTCAGGACACGGGGGGCTGGGATTAGCAGGGCTTAAGGGGATGATGCTGAGCTGTTTGGACACGCAGGTGCCGGCGCATGCGCAGCCCCCTGGTGGAGTTGCCCGGTAGCTAACCATCTGCAGGGATGGAGAGAGCAGTGGTGGCAGTAGGAGCCCTGGAGTGGAGGCGCCCCTGGGGAGCGCAGCATCCTTCCAGTAGAGGACACGGGAGTTCAGCACCCTCAGGAAGAGTGAAGAGGCTGCGCGCCGGGCTTGGTCCTTGGGCCCAGCACCACCTGCAGACACACACAGTCTCAGGGGCCAGGCGGAGTGAGGGCCCTGGTGTTCCGTAGATGGAGAGGGTGTGGACAGCCATGGTGTGTGTCTGAATCACTCCCTTTCCCTTGGCCCTGAGCCAGCCTCCTTCCCAGACCAGCCCGATGTCAGATCAGGCTGACCTGAACGTGCAGGGCTGCCTGGTGTCCCTCCTTGTGGGATGAGATAAGGGGAGCCAGCTTGGCCTTGCTGCAGAAGCTGGAGCCCTGCACTGCAGAGGCAGGGGCGGGAGGGCCGCCTGCGGAGGGGGCTGACCTGGCCGGCTGAGGCTGGGGGAGGAACTGTCAGGCCCCACCCCCCACCCCAGTGTGCTGTTTTTCCTTCAGGGCTGGGAGAAGAGGTAGAGGTGGGAGAGGGCCAGCTCTGAGGTGGGGGTGGGTGGGTGGTGGCGTGTATTCCCAAGAATACGGTAGATTGTTTTGGAAAATTTTTCTTGGCCGGAAATTGCATGTCCTGTCTGCTCCTTGGTGTGGATCTGTCACTTCACGGATGCTGTTGGGGAGGCCGGGGAAAGGGCAGTAGACAGCGGGGCAGGCTGGTCCCCGGCCACAATGTGGGGCACGGAAAGACCAAGGGATGCCCCCAACCCCTAGACCTGGTGGCTCTGGTACTCCAGGGTGGTGCTGCGAGATGGGGTGTACCGGGGTGAAGCGGGGAGGAATGGTTTGGCTCAGACCCTTGGGCCCTGCCTTCTCCACGGCCCTCTGCACTTTGGGTCCCTGCAGCTACTCCAGAGATTCCTTCTGCTGCAGCTACCTTACCTCTGCCTGGCAGAGTCACCCCTACCCCTGGGGCTTCCCCTGGCGAGGATGGGACTGGGTGGGAGTGAGCCTCGTGGGAACGCGCCAGGGCCCTCCTGGGATCTGTCTCCTCCACCTTGCACCTGAGCAGGGAGAGGAGTGTCTGTCTTCTGCCTCAACCCTACGCTCAGCCCTAAATACCTGGTAGGAAAGAGTCAGGTGGATGCTTCAGATGCCATGCCAGTGAGAGGGTGTGTGTGAGACGCCCTGGGGCCAGGACGGAGAGGAGGAGCCTGGGCAGGTGGGCTCCGCAGCGCCCTGAGCGGGCTCGCGCAGGAGCGGCTCGGCCACCAGAGCCTCGCAAGGTCAGAGTCAGACCCCGACCCTGGCCCGCGCGCTCCGTGGCGCAGCTGCGGCCGGTTTGTGGGGCGGAGATGTCAAGGCCCTGCTGAGGGCGGGGCGGGCCGGGTCTGCTCCCGTGGGAGCGTGGTGGCGGCGGCTGGGCGAGGGCTGGGCTCGGGGACGCGCGCGGAGGAGCCGGGCAGGTGGGCGCTGCGCGTTCTCGGAGTTCAGGGGAAGCTGCGGCAGGTGGAGGGGTGGGCCTGGAAGGTCGGGTCTGGTGCAGTGGAGACGGAGGCTTCCCTTCCTGGGCATTCGTTTGGGAACATTCGATTCGCCAGGAACCTCGTCGGTGGCCATGGAACCCTGGGGTCCCGCGCGCAGGCCAAGGCCGAGGTAGCCGTGGTCCCGGGGCGCCGGGGCGGCGGAGTGGACCCCCGCCAGCAGCGCGGCGAGGCCCCGCGGGTTGGGGCGGGGCTCCGGGAGAGGCGGCGAGCGCGGCCGCCCTGCGGTGCGGGCCAGGATGCGGCCGCCCTGCCCTCCTCCTGGAGGATGCTCGAGGCCCGGCCCCTCAGGACGCAGGGCAGTGACGCCGCCGCCGGGGCCGCAGGAGGGGCGGGGGCTGCGGGCGGGCGTCCGGGACGCCGGGAGTCGGCTCCATGGGGGAGCGATCTGCTTACCAGCGCCTAGCCGGGAGCGAGGAGGGGCGGCAGGTAATGTGTGAGGCTGGGGGACAGCCAGGTACCGCCAGCTGCCGGCGGCCTGCTGACATCCCTGCCCTCTGCAGAGCTTGTCAGGGACAAGCTGGGTCCCGGCTCCAGGGGCTGGGAGGCTGGGGCGAGGTGTGGGCTTGTGAGCGTGTGATCGGGGCTGGGGTCGCGGCGCTGGTGGCGAGTTCCCGACGCCGGCATCTGCCCTCCGTGCGCGTGAGTCCCCTGGGATCCAGATCCTCTGCTTTCCAGGCTTCAGTGCGCTGTGGGAGCCTAGGGTAGCACTGCTAGGATTTGTACTCGGTCTTTTAAGGGCACTGAGGCTCTGCGTCCTGGACAGTCCCCAGTCACTGGCCGGTCGAATATGCATGCGAAGCCAAGCATCCTTGTTTGCTCTGGGAAATATGGTCACCGGATTGATTTATGGGGCCGCTTCCTTTCCCCTGGGAGAGCCAGCTCTTTCTCTCATGGCCAGCAGAGGGCAGTGGCTGACAGGAGAAAGGGGAGCTGAGCCAGAAAGGTGGGGGCTATGTGCCTGGGCTGGGGGAAAGGGCCTGTCTGCTCGCTCTGTCTCTGACAGACACAAGTTTGCTTCCTGCAGCAGGATTGCTGCTCGTGCTGCTGGGCTTGTTCTTAGCAGACATCCAAGAGATGGGTCGCCACTGGGGCCAGGTGGATTGGCGCCCGCACTCCTGGGAGTTTCTAACCTGTCCCTACTGCTAGGCTCCTCCAGGGTGGTGCCTGACAGGGTGCTAGGGGCAGGCCTCTCTGGCCAAGGGCATGTGTCCGGGTTCGGGGAGCAGTCAGCTCCAGTGCGACTTTGGCCTGGCCTCATCTTGTCCGTTGGCCCTGACCTCAGCTGCAGACTGGTTGTTCACTTGTTCTGAGAAGAGGCTGCACCTGGCTCTCTCCACAAGCTTTGGGTGTGTGGGAGGGATGGGGGATGGTGAAGAGGGCCTGGCTGCTGAGAGAGACCCCCTGCCTCCCCCCCAGGTCAGACCAGGAAACGGCTGTCCCCTCAGGGAGATCCGACACTGGGGGAGAGGCCCCAGGATGCCTGCTCCCCCAAAACACTCGCTCCAGCTGCCTTGCCCACCAGCCAGCTGGGGTTCCCTGAGCTGGTGGCCAGCTGGACGGGGACAAGAGAGCAGTGTGTAAGAAAACAGGGGCACCCTCGGCCTGGCTGGGGAAGCTAGGGGAGCCAGAGACGTCTTCCTGCAGCTGTCAGGTGTGTGGGGGCCCATGATGAGGGGGGTGTGAGAGCAGCTGGCGCCCTTTGAGGAGGGGCAGAGGGATCATTTGTCAGCTCCAGGAACGTGGGGGGCCCCTGGGGGTGTGGTGGAGCCTCTACAGCCCCTCGTCTGGGTGGTGGGGGTACTGCTGGAGACATCCCACTGCTTGGGGTCCTGCAGCAGCTCTGGGGTGGGGTTGTCCCAGCAGGGGTCTTGTGGCATGTTTTGAGGGGTTCTGGACCTTGGCCAGCTGGTCTGGGGGAGGAGGCACCCTGGATGTCGTGGGCAGCAGACAAGGCAATCCCAGGGGAGGGGGTGGAGCGCCTCACCCCCACCCCACCCTTGCTCTTGGCTGGGCTGCCCCACTCTGGCAGGCTGCCGGCCTCCTATTTCCGTCGGGCACCAGGGTAACAGGGCCACATGAGGGTCTGAGCCAGGAGACACCCAGCCAAGACTGGGGTGGGGGAGGGGGAGGGTCCAGGAGAGTGTCTGGGATCCAAGCCCCCACGGCCCAAGACAAGCCCATCCGGGGGCCTGCAGTCCCTCTCCGTACATGCTGTTTGATTCACATAGCCCGGCCCCCAGCCCCAGAATCCCAGGAGCTGTCCGCAACTGTGAAGTCTGCAGTGGAAGCCGGAGACAGGGGGCCTTGTGTGTCGGGAGGCAGGGGGCCAGCGCGGGCGGCTGGGAGGAAGAGTCCCTCGTTCCTGCCGCCCTCTTGGCAGAGATTCAGAAAGGTCCTTTTTCAGCCAGTGTCAGAGCTGCTCGGCTGGGGAGGGCGGGCGGGCGGGAGGGAGGACAGTCGGGTGGGGGAGCCTGGGAGTAGGGCTGGAGCTGTGACCAGTGCACTGGGGAGAAGACAGCAGCAGGAGCGAGGACCTAGGCTGCAGCCAGCCAGGAGGAGGGCCAGGCCGGGCCGCTGTGGCCACCCAGCGGGCTTGCAGCAGAGCCGAGGGGCCCAGCCCGCTCCTCTGCCCTCCCCCGGTGCGGGGCTTGGGGGACCCCTGGCCAGCTCAGGAGCTGCTGCTCGTCCACTTCCCCACCCCCGCTCAGGGGGTCCCCTGGGTGGCGATGCCAGCAGCTCGGCGGTTCCCTGGCCTCGAGCTCTCCTTCCCGCTCCTGGCCAGACTACGGCGACGTCTGTACACAGTGAGTGGGGCTGGGGCCGGGTTGGCTCCTCCGTGCCAGCACTTCACCTAGGGGCAGGGGTCGGGCCGGTCGGGGGCTGAGCAACAGGTCTGCGTGGCCTCCCCTCTGGCCTTGCACACATACTTGTGCCAGGTGTGTTGCATGCTGGCCACAGAGCTGCATGTGTCAGACACAGGTGTGCAGACGCTGTGCTGGGGGCCAGGCATGCTGCTGTGCTTCACAAAGGGACCCTTGGGCTGGAGAGGGAGCTGGCCAGGGGGAGGGGGTCTGTCCAGGGTCACCCTGGGCTAAGCAGGAGCCACGGGACTGGAGTCCTGACTCCTTTCTCCACACCAGGCTCTCTGCGTTCTTCCCAGCCTTCCCCCACACTCCTTGCACAGAGCGGCCCTGTTCCCAGGGTGGGGAGCAGGGAGGGGCCCTGTTCCCTGGGCTGGGGGGCAGGGAGGGGCTGTTCGGCCCAGCAGTCTGTTGGTTGCCATGTGAGGAAGAGGGTGCGGGTTGCTGTGCTTGCTAAGTAGCTTTGGGGAGGAGGGTCAGAATGAGGGGTCTGGAACCCTGGGACTTGGGAGAGGGTGCAGAGGGAAGACAAGGGGACCCCAGACTGTTTGCCCTGCAGGGGGCTCGAAGCTGAGCTGGGCAGTGGGGCCGGGGCAGGGAGGGTAGCAGTGCCGGCCGGCTCCCCCGGTGCACCTGTGGGCTTCCCTCTGGAAAGCGCTTGCGTCCCACACCCCCTCTGTAAGCAGATGAGCTCGTGGGGCGCGAGTGAGTCAGGACTGCTGAAAGCTTAGAGCTGTGCCCGGCAGCGCGCGGGTGTGCTTGGAGCGTTAGGTGGTGTTCTTCCTGTGAATCTTCGGAAATAAAATTAACACACGTTGAGTCCGTTACGCTGTGTGTGCAGCTGTAGTGAGACAGCACAATGCCAGTGTAGATGCACAGGAGACGTGGAGGCAGTGGACAGTGTTGTGTGTGTTCTGATGTGTGAGCAGTGATGGAGTGAGCTGCCAGTGGCGGGGAGAGCTTCTGGGAAGCAGGGCTGTCTACCGTTGCTGGCCGGCAGGAGTGTGGAAATCAGGCCGGGTTGTCTTCACTCTCCAAATAGTGGACTTCCGCTGTGTTGTGAATAAAACTCCACTTTCTCCTCCGTGTACACTGTGGGTCTGGGAGAATTCAGTGTATACTGAAGCTGCCAGAGTGCTTTCTTGTTCTTGTGTCAAGTGGGATTGGGTTGTGGGTTTGGGAGATTGTTAAGTGGGATTGGGTTGTGGGTTTGGGGGATTGTTAAGGATTTCACCTGCATGAATTTCAGTGGTGGGGGATTTGGGACAGTGTGAGACTGTCCTCTGCATTGCAGGCTAACTCATGGTGTTCCCCACCCCCCAAACACAGTGAGTGACAGCCAGAGCTGGCCTCCAGGGGGTTGTGCAGCCCCCCTCCCCCACCCCGGAACCTCCAAATAATGGATGACAGCTTTAAGTTTGGAAGCTACTGGCTGGCCCAGCTGCCTGGCCCAGTGGCCTCGGTGGACGAGCCAGGGTTTGAACTGAGGGCTCCTCATTCCTGTTTGTCACTCTTTGTGCTGCCCTGAGCGGCCTGGAAAAGTCTGAGCTGTCGGCACTGTGCTGGCAGGACCACCGGGAAGTGTGGGGGTGCAGGCTGCTAGGGCCTGTTCTTCTAGAGCTGGAAATGAGCCCCCCCCCCCCGAGGGGGCACGGGGAGAGGGTCAGGGACAGGCTTGGTGTCCTGGGGGTCGGACCCCTTGGCTTTGAAGGGGTCAGCCACCTCTCTCTGTGGGCCTGGGAGAGTGTGGGTCAGAGGCCACTCTGGTAGCGGACTGTGGCCTGCAGTTGTGTTTTCTTTGACCAATATGTGTGTGTGTGTGTGTGTGTGTGTGAAACTTGAACTAGTTGATGCTGTCTAAAAGTCTGGAGAGAGGCATCATGTTAAGTGAAAACAAGGAGTAGAAGGGCGTGGACGTGGGTGGTGTGAATATTTACATGGCAACACGAAGCCTGAAAGGGGACGTATGGGACATTAGGGGCAGCCGGCTTCGGGGATAGGTGCAGCAGGGGAGGTTGTGAAACCTCAGTGTTTTCCCATATGCATGTATCACTTTCATAAAAGAGCTTTAATAGTGGGATTTCACCTGCAAATTCAGAGTGCTGGTGTTTTGCCAAAGCTTTCAGCTTCGTAAAGACAGCCCTGCAGTGACTCCCAACAACCAGCCAACAACCCAGCCGACAACCCAGCCATGGACAGGAGCTGAGCTCCCCGCCGACTGGGGTGTCTGCAAACCCGCCCAGGGCTGTGCGCTTGCTGTGGCACTTGGGTGGGGGCCTGAGGCAGGGTTCGGATTGGCGGGAGAGGCCCCCGTGACATTAGGCATCGGAGGAACTTAGCTTAGGGCGCATCTGGTCCCCAGATCTCCAGGTGGGATCCATCAGATAATGGAACCTAAAAGATTCCATTCAAACAGAAGGAGCAGGAACGCTCATCATTTCCTGGAGAGACCCTGGGTGGTTTTGACCCTGGGTGGTTTCATTTCCATGGGCCTGTGACCCAGTGAGCATGCTGAGCCCAGAGGGGCTGATCTCGGGTCACTCGGGCACAGAGCCCAGATTTGGGACCAAGTAGGACTCTGACTCCGGGGCCAGGGCTGTCTCTTGGTTGCCCTGCCTCTGCCCTTTCTTGCTGGTGGGGCCGTGGGGCTGGGGTGCGCCGTTGTTTGGGGAGTAGAAAAGCGGCAGGAGCCGATGTAGGCTGCCCCGTGGTGGGAGGCGGGTGGCCCGCGGCACTGACAGGCAGGCCCCCCTGCCATCTGTTGGTCACTGAGCCATTCTCCCCTTCCCCCAGAGGCTGGGGAGCAGCAGCATGCAGCCCGAGGAGGGCACGGGCTGGCTGCTGGAGCTGCTGTCAGAGGTGCAGCTGCAACAGTACTTCCTGCGGCTGCGCGACGACCTCAATGTCACCCGCCTGTCCCACTTTGAGTATGTCAAGAATGAGGACCTGGAGAAGATCGGCATGGGCCGGCCTGGTAGGTGGGACGTTGGCCTTGCTGGCTGCTCCCCATAGCACTGGTGGCGAGGAGGGCTGGGAGGGCCCCAGGGGTGCCACACGCCAAGGTGCAGGTACACCGCCTTAGGTAGAGCCCTGGCTCCCCAGGATGCCCCGTGTGCCCCTGTTTGTTCTATCATTTGTAGGGGGCACTTCCGCGATCTCCCGCTTGTGCAAGTTCCCAGTGCCCAGAGCCCTGGATGGAGATGGATGCTGACCTCTGTCTGCCTCCCCTAAAGATCTACTCTGAGTCGAACTCATCTCTCTCTTCAGGTTTATCCTCAGAGAGTGGCTGTGGCACAGGGAAGTCACGGTGTTCTCTGCAGAACATCAGAACTTACCAGTGCATTCAGCCTGAAAGAAATGGCTAAATAGGCATAGGCAGTGAGCAGCTGGGACAGGAGCCCTTGCCCATGTGGGTCACTGGCCCTGCGTTGATTTCCCCCCACCCCCCGGGAGTATTGGGAGACAACCGCTACTGCTTGGTGTTGGGGGTAAGCGGCCCCATCTGTTTTGAGACCACTGCCTAGCGGAGACCAGGAGGCCCTGGTTGCTCGGGTCTCCTAGTGTGCTGGGAGTTACCTCGTGGTGGGCTCGCCCCAGTGGGACCAAGGATGCCCGGGGCGTGGTGCTGGGAGCTTCCTCAGCAGCCCTGGCTTCTCCTTCCTTCCCTGCAGGCCAGCGGCGGCTGTGGGAGGCCGTGAAGAGGAGGAAGGCCCTGTGCAAGCGCAAGTCGTGGATGAGCAAGGTGGGTAGGCGGGGAGCCCTCCCCAGCGCCCCGACAGGCGCAATCGCTCCGTGTTTCCTGGCACTTCGTACAGGCCTCCCTCTGCCCGCGGCTTATCGGGCAGGGCGCTTGTGGAGCCGCTCACCTAAGTGCCTGTCTCCGCCAGAGATGGACACGTGAGCAGCCTGTGTGCGCGCTGAGGGCCCCGCGGAGGAGACAGGGGCTCGTTGACAAGTGCTCCTTCACCCGAGCCGGGCGCTGTCTGAGTGCCGGGGCCCAGGGCCAGCGTAGGGCGGCGGGGCCCGTCTGGACCCAGGGCATCTGTGTTGCTTCCCTCCCCTCCCGCCCGCTGGGCCTCTCTGGTCATCCAGCCCTGTTGACAGCTTCCTTTCCCACAGCCGCCCACCCTTCCCCGCCAGGCCTAGTCCTAATTTGGGTCTGTCCTGTAGCGAGTGAGTCCCTGGTTGACTCAGTGGAACTTTGCCCATTGTCTGGAAGACAATGAGAGAGGAAGTGAGCCAGCCAGGGCCTCCCTCTCCACTTCTGGCCTCAGGGCTTGGGCAGAAGCTGGGCAGGGCAGAACAGCTGGACTGGGATTGGGCATCAGAGATTTCCTGGCCATCCCTTGGGATCCTGTGGCCTTTCCTGGGGACACTGTCCTGGTGCCTTGCCCGGGTTTTGGGGAAGGATGAGTGTGTTGGGCAGGTGGAGGCAGGAGAGACGAGCCGTGTGGCGTGCTGGGGTGTGGGGGGTCTCGCCAGGGCAGTCACCACCCTCCCCAGCCCACAGCCGTGTCCTCAGGAGGATGGTGCCGGCCCCATGGCCTGGCTCACCCTACAGGGCCGTGACAGGGGTCCCCCAGGTAAGCGCTGCACTGAACTCACTAGCGTCAGGAATTCTGGTTACTGGGAGGAATGGCGGAGAAGAAACCCTCAAATTTGAGAGGCCCCCCTGGCCCATGTCTGCCATGCCAACTCCAGGGGCTGGGAGGCCCAGACTGAGAAAGGCCCAGGCTTTGGGTGCCCCAGTAGAGGCGTCTACACCAGGCCGATGGGCTCTTCCTTCTGTCCCTTGCCCCTTGCCCCTTGCTTATCCAGCCCAGGCCTCAGATCCCCTCCAGCCCTCTTCCGTCTTTCTCCAGCCCCGGCTCCAGGCGCCACTCCAGAAACCCAGCTGTCTTCCCAGGCTCTCCCCCAGCTAGCCCAAGCTCCATCTGCACCACACGCAACACACACCCTCTTCCAGCCCAGCCTCAGACTAAAATTATCCTCTCCCCTGGGCAGGATGAAGGGCAGCCGGCTCCCTGGGGAGGGCAGAGACAGACAGCGCCAAATGGGCAACCCAGAGAAGGGGCCAGGGCTAAAAATGGACAGGGCGGCGTTCGTGGAGGGCCCCTCGGGCTGCTGCCCGTCTTTGTGGGTTAGGGGCTGGGCGTTGGGCGGGGGAGGAGTGAGGAGGAGACCCAGACCACACGGATGGGTGGGGTCTGTCCGGGCAGCAGGGTGTGGGGCCACAGCGGCTCCAGGCTGGTTCTGGCACCTTCCCTGACACCGCTCTGAGGCCGTGGGTCCCTGTGTCAGGGTGTAGGGTCTGGAGGGAGTCTGTGCAGCCAGGCTGTCCCCTGGCAGTTTAGCGAAGCAGCAGGGGGCGGCCAGCCAACGGGCTGGGCCTGAGTGACCTGAGTGACGGGCCCCGGGGGCCCAGGGCTCCATCTGGCCCCTGGCTCTTTCCAAACAGGTGTTCAGTGGAAAGCGGCTGGAGGCCGAGCTCCCTCCTCACCACTCTCAGAGCACCTTTCGGAAGACCTCCCCTACCCCAGCAGGCCCCGCGGGGGAGGGGCCCCTGCAGAGCCTCACCTGCCTCATCGGGGAGAAGGACCTACGCCTGCTGGAGAAGCTGGGCGACGGCTCCTTTGGCGTGGTGCGCAGGGGCGAGTGGGACGCCCCCTCGGGGAAGACGGTGAGCCCCTCGTCCTGCCCTGCCGGGCACAGCCTGGAAGTGGCTCGCCCTGGAGTCCCCACTTCGGTTCTCTTAGGCACATTGGTTTCTGTTTTTGATTATGAAGATAACATGCTTGACGTAAGACCCTGGGAACTATGTGAAAATTAAGAAAACACATTGCTCGCGATGCTGCCACTCAGAGAAAACAGAGTTGGCGTTTCTGCCTCCCACCTCCCCTGGTATTTTGCTGGACTCAGTTAAGGTAGAGATCTTGGAGACAACTTTTTCCTCTTGTCCTTGCTTCCTGCGGGACAACATACATCCACTAAGACAGCTAACCCTGAAGTGGAGCTTGCTGGCCCACCAACCACCGTAGCGTGGCCCAGGCCATGGGTGGGACCGCCCCCCAACCCGCCTCTCCCCCTTCTCCCAGGGGGAGCTGCTTTCCTGACTTCTAGCACCATAGATGAGGTTTTTTTTGTGTGTGTGTCATAATTTAAGACATCCTTTCCTTCTACACACAAACACCTAACGTTCCATTGTATTATAAAATCTTCTTATACCATTTTACTACTCTGCCATCACACCGGGCATCTCGTAGCTTACTGTGGCTCCAGGAAGGAGAGGCCCAGCTGGTGGCCCCAGCTGTCCTTGCCCAGCCTGGCCACAGGCAGAGTGTGCAGCATGAGCACCGGCGACACCTTCACTGTCTGAGATGTGCAGGCCTGAGGCTGGAGTGGGGGTGGGGGAGGCCAGCGGAGCTGGCGGGGGAGGGGCAGACTGGCTCCGAGGTGTGTGGGGGGGCGTGAGTCCTGAAGCCCTGCACGTCCCGCTCTGAGCAGGTGAGCGTGGCTGTGAAATGCCTGAAGCCGGATGTGCTGAGCCAGCCAGAGGCCATGGATGACTTCATCCGTGAGGTCAATGCCATGCATTCGCTTGACCACCGCAACCTCATTCGTCTCTACGGTGTTGTGCTCACCCCGCCCATGAAGATGGTGAGTCCCTGGGCCAGGGGAGTCACAGGAGCAGGGTGAGAGGCCTGTAGGCTTTGGGCTCCCGCGTGTGCCCCTCTTCCTGCCTGTGCTGGGGTTGCTTTGTCCACACTGAGGTCAGAGGCCCCCCGCTGATGGTGGTAAAGGGGGCTCATGGGCCCAGCCCTGGGGCTTTCTCTGGGTTGCTAGCACACATTGGCAGAGTGTTGCACCCATGGGAGGAGTTGACCCTTAAGTCTAGTTTTTGGAACTTGTTTTTAAAAATTTAACTATTATTTATGTGTTTGCAAGGCAGAGTGACCCAGAGGGAAGGAAAGACAAAGGGAGATCTTCCATCTGCTGGTTCACTCCGCAGATGGCTGCAACGGCTGGAACTGGGCCAAGAGCCTGGAACTCATCCGGGTCTCCCACGCGGGTGGCAGAGGCTCAGGTCCCTGAGCCATCTTCCTCTGCTTTTCCAGGCACAATAGCAGGGAGTTGGATTGGAAGCAGAGCGGCCAAGTCTTGAACGAGCACTCCAATATGGGATGCTGGCGTTGCAGGCAGCGGCTTAACCTGCTATACCACATCACTGACCCCAGTGTTTAGAATGTCTAACCCAAATCTTTTGAGTTCCTTCTCTCTGGGCCTCAGTTTCCCGCACTGTGTGGAGGCCAGGAAGCAGCATTGCTCATGGCTCCGCCAGGCCTTCATGGGGGCCCTGGGGGCCCAGCTTGGGGTGCTGAGAGGGGCTGGGGCTTACCTGGGCGTGTTCCTCCCTCCGTCTCCTTGGCCTTAGGTGACAGAGCTGGCACCTCTGGGATCGTTGCTGGACCGGCTACGTAAGCACCAGGGGCACTTCCTCCTGGGGACCCTGAGCCGCTACGCTGTGCAGGTGGCTGAGGGCATGGGCTACCTGGAGTCCAAGCGCTTTATCCACCGTGACCTGGCTGCCCGCAATCTGCTGTTGGCTACCCGAGATCTGGTCAAGATCGGGGACTTTGGGCTGATGCGAGCACTGCCCCAGAACGATGACCACTACGTCATGCAGGAACATCGCAAGGTGCCCTTTGCCTGGTGAGGGGCAGGCGCTGCCAACTCACAGGGTCTACACCCAACCCGGGGCCTCCTGCACCCACCATGGCCACGACTCTTGTCTGGGCCTGCCCCTGACCGGCCTGGGCCTGGGGTACCCCTCTGGCACAGCCATCCCTTTACCTGTCTGTGTAGAAAATCCTCGAGGTCCCGGGTGCCAGGGTCTGGATCCCGGCCAGACATAGAGACAAGGGGCCTGTTACTCAGTGAGCTAGGAAGAGGCTTCCCAGGGGACTCAACTGTGAAGTTATCCAGGCAAAGACTAGTTAACGCTCTCTCGTGGTAGAGCCAGGATGGGCCCTGTATTCTACAACCAGGGCTGCTCACCTGCATACTGGGGGGTTATGTGGCACACCACCATGTCCCCTGTGGGTTGAGATGACCGTGGTCCTCCTGTGCCAGGGGTACCATCTCCCCACTTCGGAGTGCAGGGCGCCGGTCCAGCAGCCGTTGTGAGCCAGGTTGCATGGCTCCCCTGTTAGGAGCTCCCTTTATACCAGGGCGGTACCGTATTTCCTGGAACTTCCCTGTTGACATGGAATAATTGGCAGCAGCCCGTTTCCTAGTCAAGCCTTCTGGTTTGGGGGTAGACTGTAGACCCCTCAAACCTTGTGAAGTGAGCAGGTTGAAGTTCCCTTTTCATGGACAGGGAGGGTGTGCCCTGGAGACTCCCCGGGTCCCCTCCCGTCTGAGTGGCAGGGCTGCTCTCAGTCTGGGACACTCCCCCTTGCTCTGTCCCCAACTCTGGACTGCCCCCTCCCAGCTGCAGGCAGTAGCGTCCAGAGACAGCGTGGGTATATTTGGGTGAAACCAGGATGACTCTTGGCACCCATTTTGGTTCTTCCCCAGGCCCTATGTGAATTTCCCACCCACGCTTTCCTGCTGAAATGGGCCAAATCCCAGAATCCTGTCCCAAATCTGGGCATTGTGGTCTTCCCACCAGTTAGAGAACAGCCCGCCCGCCCCTGCCCTGCTTCCCAACTGGGCACTTCCCCTCCTCCTCCCACCCCAGCTGCACGTGAACGAGGGACCTCAGCACAGGTGGGGTCAGTGCACCTGCACGCCGCAGTCAGGAAGTCCCCTCCTGTCCACTCGTTCCCTGTCCCCGATACCCATCACTGGGCCTGGCTCCAGGCGACAGCAAATGCCTGTGAGACCAGTGTCCTGTAGGGGTGCTCAGGTGGCCCTTTCTTTGACTCCTGCCTCTGCCAGGTGCGCCCCGGAGAGCCTGAAGACACGCACCTTCTCACACGCCAGCGACACCTGGATGTTTGGGGTGACGTTGTGGGAGATGTTCACGTATGGCCAGGAGCCCTGGATCGGCCTCAATGGCAGTCAGGTAAGGGGGCCATGCTCTTTGTGGGCGGGTGGGGGTTAATTCCCTCCTTGGCACCCAGTCTGGCCTTGCTGGAACTGGCGCTCCTCTCCCTGCCCCAAGTCCGCCTCCAGGTCTCAGGAGGGGCTGATGGGGGCAGGGAAGAGCTGGGACCTACTGTCATCTAGCCCTGCTGTGGGTGCCAGGCTTCTACTGAGGAGGGCAGGCCTGGCGGCCAGCGGCAGCAGCGGCAGATGCAGCCTGGGCTGCAGGGACCATGGGAGGTGGAGAGCTGAGTGCTCTGCCTGTGCTCCCGACAGATCCTGCACAAGATTGACAAGGAAGGGGAGCGCCTGCCGCGGCCCGAGGACTGCCCCCAGGACATCTACAATGTCATGGTCCAGTGCTGGGCTCACAAGCCGGAGGACAGACCCACGTTTGTGGCCCTGCGGGACTTCCTGCTGGAGGTGAGGGGCCGAGCTGGGGTGTCCAAGTGAGAGGCTGCCCTGGGTCAGTCCCAGGGTGGGCAGTGACCTGTGTCTCCCCCAGGCCCAGCCCACGGACATGCGAGCCCTGCAGGATTTTGAGGAGCCAGACAAGCTGCACATCCAGATGAATGACGTCATCACCGTCATCGAGGGAAGGTAGGACCATGCCCTGGCCTGGGAGCCCTCCAAGGACGTGGGCCGGCAGGGCGCGTGCACAGAGGGCACACCGTGGCGGCGACGGGTGGGGTCAGACCCGAGCGCCTGGGGCCGAGGGCACAGATGCGGCCGCTGCTGCGCAGACAGGGTGTTCCCTGTCCCCTGCGCCTGCTGTGTGGATCAGGGCCGGGCTGCCAGGTTGGTGAGGAACAGGAAGTGGCCCAGCCTGGCCCCGGGCCACAGCCGAACACTCAGGAGCGCCTGTCATTCCTCCAGGACTCCTGACCGCCCACCTGGCTGCCCTGCAGGACCCTAACACAGCCTGGACCTGCCGGGTCCTGCCCTCTTCCTGTCCTTTCCGAGCCCCGAGGCTCCCCTCAGGGCTTCCGGTGGCCTTGGCCTCCCCTGTCCTGTGCCTGGGCCTCCACCTTCGCCCCTTTCTTGCCAGTCTCTCCTTGCAAGGCCCTCTCTGTTCCTGCCCCCTGCCCTCCCCTGCCCATGTGCCCGGAGCAGTCTCCGTCTGACAGGCCCAGCGTCCCCTGAGTCACCGCTCTTACCTGCAGCCCCCGCACTGCCAGCACCTGTCCCGGGAAGCCCCGCCCACATGCACCCCACCTTCTGTTATCTGATCCCCTGAGTGTCTGAGGAACTGGTTGGGGCAGGGCAGCCTGGAGGTTCCTCACCAAGAGTGAGGCAGAGGAAATGCCCCGTGCTGCCCACTCCTCTGGCTGCACCAGGCCAGGCTGGGGGCAGGAGGCTGCCCCGTCTGTGTGGGTTTCAGGCGGGGGGTTCTTGTGGTGGGGAGCCTGTGTGCTGTGTCCCTAGGGTGGAGGAACACACCCTGCGCCCCCCTCTCCAACGTAGTGTCTGGGAGCAGGAATGGCACCCAACAGCCTGCAGGAGGCGGGTTCAGGTCGAGAGTCAGGGATGGTGAGGGGAAAGCAGAGAGCTGCTAGGGGGACAGAGACAGGGTGGGAGCAGGAAGGAACAGCTGTGGGTGCAGCACGACCCTCAGAAGGCCCTGTGGAGGGGCCTGACAGGGCCTGAGGCTCCAGGTCTGGGCCTGCAACTGTTCCCACCCCCAGGGACTCTGCTAGGTCCTGGTCTTTACCACTCCCATCTCTTGTCTCGGCTGGAGCCTGCCTTCCCCAGAGGAATGACTCAGAACTTGGTGTGTCTCTGGGGCGTGTGTCTCTGGAGCTGGTGCCCTGGGTCAGCACCGGAAGGAGGCAGGCTGCGGGCGGGGCTGCGGGAGTGGCTCCTCCTGGGAGGCCCTGGCCCTGCCGGTCCAGCCACAGGCTCCGGTTGACCCCAGCTGCTGGCTCCAACGCCGGGCTGCTGCCCCTGACGGTTGGGCCCACAGGGCTACTCGTCCTGGGCCTCCAGCCCTGACTGGGACCTCAGTCCTGCCCCCATTCCCTGGAGCTGCTCAGGAGGTGGGAGGTGAGGGGCGGATGGACGGGAGGTGAGGGGTGGGCATCCCGGCAGCTGGTGAGGCTTGGGAGTGGGTCTGTGCCGGCAGTGCCTGGATGCTGACTGCCTCCTTGTTTGCGTGGTCCCTGAGTGTCTCCGTGTCTCTGTCCCTGTGTCTCTGTGGGCCTGCGTGTGCCTGTGTGGGTCTCCCTCTGTCTCACTACCTCCTTCTCCATGCTGTTCTCCTCCTTGCTGAAACTGTCTGCTGGTCCCAGCTCTGGAGTTCCCCGGCCCCAGCTGTGCCTGACCCCGAGGTCCCAGCGCTTCTCAGGCACCGGGCAGCCAGGAGGCTGAGCTTAGGAAGCTGCCCAGGCTCAGAGGGACAGGGGGTGGCGGGGCTTCCACAGAGGGTCCGGCTGGGAGCCGGCAGTCTTCACCTGGCGCTTCCCCAGAACTGACCACGGCGGGCGGGGGTCTGCCATCCGTCTGGAAGGCCTGGGCTTGGCCCCGGAGCCCCTGCCTCCTGAGGTAGGGAGGCGAGGTCAGCAACCAGTACCTGAATTATCCCTCAAGGCGGGGGGACGCCCACAGAGAAGGGGGCAGGAGGGCTGTGTGTCGTGAGCTGAGGCCACGTTGTTTGGCCGTTTCTGGAGTACTTGTGGCCAGGACAGGGACAGGGTCCGACAGGTGCGGAGCTGGGGCAGCCTCCGGCCTTCCTTGGCCCAGGCTCAGCTTTCCAGTCTTGTCTGCCCCAGGAGCTCGGCCAGGAGGCCCAAGGGCAGCAGCAAGTGGGGAGATTGCGCTGGAGGTGCTGTTGGCCTCTGCTCGGCGCTGTGGATGGCAGGCCTGGTGCTCCCCGTGCCACCAAGGCTCTGGGCCATGCAGGGCAGGGAGAGAGGGTGCGGCTGGAGCAGGCTGGGCTGGAAGGGACGGCTGCCCAGGGGTGGGGGCAGTGAGATGCCGCACTGGCTGCCCGTGAAGTTCCTTTTGAGGTGTGTGTTGCTTCTGAGGGGCTGGGATGCATCTCGGGGGCCTCTCTCCTTTACACAGCCTCTGTACCCCAACTCTCCTGCCCCCAGGAGCAAGCGTGCGTCTGAGAGGCGATGCTGGGACTGACCAACAGCCACCCCGGGGTCCCTGGTCTCCGTCAGACCTCTGCTCATCCCTTGCCCTCTGAAGAGGGGGTCCAGAAGGAGGCTTCTGTGACAGAAGCTGGGCTGAGCCGGCAAGGGCAGTGGGGCGGAGGGAGTGGCCCCGGCCCGACCTGGCCTTGGACGGGAGTCCGTTCTGCTCGGAACAGCGGCTCCGCCTCAGCCACGGCTCTCTCCCGAGTTAATGAGCACCTCTGCAGAGGTGTGGGGAGCAGAGTCCAGCGTCCAGCCCTGGGGTGGAGGGACCGTCAGGTCGAGGGCGTCACTGGGGAGCCGGTGGGGGTGCCGGGGGGGAGTGGCCTTGGGTCCCCGGTGCCAGCTGTTCCTCCCTAGCGCCTGACCCTGGTGACCGTGTGCTCCGAGGGGAGCCTTTGTCTCCTTGAGGCGGCCCTGCTATTTCTGGATGGGCCTTGTGCCTTCTTGGGGTGGGGTCCTCTCTTGCTTCCTTTCCTGCCCTTCCCACCCTGGAGGGATCATGGGTAATCACAGGGTTGCTGGTATGCTGTTTGTGAGGGGGCTGGGGCTGTGGGAGCTCAGCACCACCTCCCCCGCCCCACCCCGAGGACACCGTGTTGGTGGCCTTGGGTTTTTGGTCTCTGGGAGGTCACGCTGCCTCAGCTCCTGCCACCAGCTTCCTGCAGGCCCTGTGGTCTGGCTGCATTTTGGAGCCTCTCTCTCTGTTTCTGGCCCTAGGCCAGGTGAAGTAGGGATGGCAGGGAGGGCAGGCAGCCTGGTGCCACGTGTGTCCCATCAGCGTGAGGGCTGTCCCCACTTGTGCCTTTGCCAAGGCTTGCCCCACATCAGGCAGGAATCTCGCAATCCTTAGGGCTTGCAAACACCAAAGCGCGGGGGCCCAGCCCCAGTGCAGGCTGCATCTGCCGGGGCGTCGTGCCCTGGGCAGGCGCTCCCTGCTGGACCTCTCGCTTTAAGACAAGTGGAGCTCTCTCCACTCATGGGGAGAGGAGCAGGGTGGCAAGGGTGAGTCCTCGCCGCCCCGCCATGGAGAAGGCCGCAGGTGCACCCCGGTGCCTACACACACTTGAAGCTGGGAGTAGACAGTGCGCCGAGGGCCTGGCTCCCAGCCTGGTACTGAGGTCCCGGATGTCCCTTGAGTCCCATGTATCTCAGAACCACTGGGACCCAGCTGAGGAGTGAAATCCAGGGGCCAGGAGGCCTGGGGCCGGGGAAGGAGGGACGCCAGGGCATGAGCTTTGCCCACTTAATTCCTGAGTCCGCCAAGATCTATCTGGTAACTGTGGGCACAGCGTGTCGCCTGTTGGAACCTGTTTCCTTATTTGTGAGCTGTGGGAAGAGCTGCCTGAGCCACCTAGGGAGCTCAGGGTACAGCTGTGTGCAAGTGGCCGGGCCGGGATGGGGAGTGGCAGAGGGAGGGGCGCCCAGGCCAGCTGCCTGGTCCTGAGGCCCCGCCCTCGTGCTCGCCTTCTGCCCAGGTGAGCAGATGTGAGAAGGGTTCCACCACCTCTGCTTACTTCGTCCTCTTTGTCGGGCAGGGCCGAGAACTATTGGTGGCGCGGCCAGAACACACGGACGCTGTGCGTGGGGCCCTTCCCTCGCAACGTGGTGACCTCCGTGGCTGGCCTGTCGGCCCAGGACATCAGCCAGCCCCTGCAGAACAGCTTCATCCACACGGGGCATGGCGACAGCGACCCCCGCCACTGCTGGGGCTTCCCCGACAGGATCGACGAGTGAGTGCGCAGCCTCCCCGGCCCCAGCCTTGTTCTTGGGAAGCTGCAGACCCCTGGGCAGCCACAGCCCAGGATTCGGGGGTCCTGCTGGGAAGGCCCTGCTGTGTCTGTGAGCTCCCTGGGTGCGATGCGGGTCACTCAGCAGGTGGCATGGTGCATCTGCCCTCGAGGTCAAGGTCAGGGTTGCGAATGTGCTCTCTGCATGTGCAGCTCCAACTGCTTCCCAGAGGCGGTTCCCAGGTCCAGCACCTAGGGCCCTTGTGCACAAGGGGGACAGTGTGGGTCCATCCTTCAAGTCCCCAAACCCTGTTTTGCCTACGGGGAGAGTCTGCCGGGTGGCCATGGCAGGGGCCTTGGGAGTTTGCCTGTCACAGTCACCTGTAGCAGGTGTCGTGCCGCACTCTGAGGCCTTCACACACGCTGCTCTGCCTTCTGACCCCGCACGCGCTCCTGACCCCCTGCCCGGGGCCGGGGTTTGTGCCTTGTCCTTCGAGAGCTTTCCTCCCGGACGACAGCACAGGGCAGCCTCAGCGCTGCGTTTTCTGCTCTCGCAGCGGCGTCCTCAGCGCTCTCCTGGCTTCAGCACTGGTGGACACGCTGGGGCAGCACCCCTCGTGGGCTCCAAGGGGGCCCGTGCAGGGGAGCGGCTCCCTGGGCAGCCGGGTGACCCCTCGCATGGGGACAGGGCCGTGGGTGTCTCGGACCAGGAGCGGCAGAGGCACTGTCTGGCTTCCTCTCTCTGCCTTGCCGCAGTCCCGGGCCTGGCACACACTGCCCAAGTCTTCCTAGCTGCCCTCCATCCCTGAAGCACAACGCAACAACAGGATATTAAGGGAGAATGGGGTGGGGTGTGTGTGCCGGAGTGCAGGGCCCCGCTGAGTGCTGGCTGTCAGTGCCGGGGCAGAGTTGGGGACGAGCAAGCATCCGGCCTGCCCTCCAGGGCCCACAGAGCCCTCTGTCCGCCTGCACTCTTCGCTGCACTGCTGTGGGCACAGGTCTCATTGCCCCATAGCATCTCACTGTAGGCAAAACTTGGGTCAGGGACCACCAAGGATGGGTCCACACTCCCCCTGGGTGCAGAGACCCCCAGGCTATGGCCTTACCCCTGCTGGCACACTGGCCTGAGGACACAGCCTGGGGAAGGGTCCCGACCCTTGCCTCTGAGCAAGGGCCAAGGTCCTGGAGGTGTGCACAGGCCTGGCTGGGGGCGTGCCTGCTTCACGGAGTCAGGCCAGCAGGGCTTGGGGGAACTCTCCAGGGTGACCTCGGAGGGGAGCCACCCCGCGGGCCTGCACCTGGGACAGGGGTTGCTGTCTCCTTGTAGTAGAAGGGTGAGGTGGGGTGGGGGGGACACAGATCTGGTCATGTCCTGGACGGCCCCCCTCCCTGGGACCCCCAGCAGCTCCTTCCGCCAGCCTGCACGCCCCTGTGCAGCCCTTTCTCCTGCCAACTTCGCACACGCATGTCCTCCCTGAGTGGCGTGCTAAAGCCAGGCCCTCCTGCTCCATGACCCACACACGGAACACCAGGCCCTGGGAGGGGCCGGCCCCTGTCTGTCACTCCCCAGAGCCAAGTGCGGGGCTGTGCGGCAGTGGGCCACCACCCGCTGCCCCACTCCTGGCCTGGCCAGCCTGGCCCTGTTCCTCCAGGCTTGAATCAGCCTCACTAAGTCCCAGATCCTGACAGTTGGTGCAGGGGTTGAGGGTGCAGGTGGCCCAGCCTCTCCAGCTCCTGGCAGGGCCCAGCAGGACGCCTCCCACCCACCCTGCCTGAGGACTGTGGCCCGGATGCCTCTGCCGCGGGCCCTCCCCGTGGGACCTGCAGGACGCAGCAGAGGGACTGCCAGTGTGCGTTGGGGTGCCATGGGGGCAGTATCAGAACCCTGGAGTCGGCAGCTTCTAGCCTGGGCTTGGGTTTGCTTTCTCTGCTCCTTCTCCCAGAAGCCTCCTCTGCTAACAGCTTAGATCTGCAGAAGGGACCGGAGCTGCAGCTTGGGCCCGGGATGCCCCGTGCTGCCTGCTCCTCAGCTTCTCCTCTGACACTCAGAGTGATAGGCGTGGCGATTCTGCGGGAGCCCACCCCCCCACCCCCGCCTCTGACCTGGCTCTCCTACCACAGGCTCTACCTGGGGAATCCCATGGACCCTCCCGACCTGCTGAGCGTGGAGCTGAGCGCCTCCCGGCCCACCCAGCCTCCAGGAAGGGGGAAAAGTAAGAGCCCCCTGCTCTGTGCTGTCCAGGTCGTTGGCTGTGGGGGCTTGGGGCGGGGGGTACTGCTTTCTCGGGCTGCCCTGGGCCTGCGGTTCCGGCTCCAGGAGCAGCGGGTGGGACAGCTGCGTCCCTGGCTCTGGCTGGGCGTGGGGTAGAGGACGAGAGGCAGCTGTATCCGCTGAGGTGGACTCCCTCGGCTTGGTCCTGCATTAGCCCTGCCTGCCTCGGCTTCCCCCTCCCTCCTGCCGCCTTCCTCGCTGGCCCTGCTCTGATCCTGGCTTTCCTCACTGCCCTTAATCCCGCTCTGTCCTGAGCCAAAACCACCCCACGGCCTGCACCTCCCAGATCCTCTGCCTGTGACTCCGGAACCTGACCATCCGCATCCTGCCACCGCAGTGCCTCGCATGTGCTGGGTCCTTTGCTCCTTCACGCGCTCCTATTCACTGCTCTCTCTCCCCCTCTCTCCCCCGACTCTGTTCCCCCTGCCGTGCCCTCTGTGCCTCTCTGTCCCCCCTTCCTGTGCCCTGTCCCACTCTGTCCCCCTCCCCTGCCCTGTCTGCTCTGTGCCCCCCACTCTGTCCCCCTCCCCTGCCCTGTCTGCTCTGTCCCCTCCACTCTGTGCCCCTCCCCTGCCCTGTCTGCTCTGTGCCCCCCACTCTGTGCCCCTCCCCTGCCCTGTCTGCTCTGTGCCCCTCCCCTGCCCTGTCTGCTCTGTGCCCCCCACTCTGTCCCCCTCCCCTACCCTGTCTGCTCTGTGCCCCCCACTCTGTCCCCATCCCCTACCCTGTCTGCTCTGTGCCCCTCCCCTGCCTGCTCTGTGCCCCCCACTCTGTCCCCCTCCCCTGCCCTGTCTGCTCTGTCCCCCCCACTCTGTGCCCCTCCCCTGCCCTGTCTGCTCTGTCCCCCCACTCTGTGCCCCTCCCCTGCCCTGTCTGCTCTGTGCCCCTCCCCTGCCCTGTCTGCTCTGTGCCCCCCACTCTGTCCCCCTCCCCTACCCTGTCTGCTCTGTGCCCCCCACTCTGTCCCCCTCCCCTACCCTGTCTGCTCTGTGCCCCTCCCCTGCCTGCTCTGTGCCCCCCACTCTGTGCCCCTCCCCTGCCCTGTCTGCTCTGTGCCCCCCACTCTGTGCCCCTCCCCTGCCCTGTCTGCTCTGTCCCCCCCACTCTGTGCCCCTCCCCTGCCCTGTCTGCTCTGTCCCCCCACTCTGTGCCCCTCCCCTGCCCTGTCTGCTCTGTCCCCCCACTCTGTCCCCTCCCCTGCCCTGTCTGCTCTGTCCCCCCACTCTGTGCCCCTCCCCTGCCCTGTCTGCTCTGTGCCCCTCCCCTGCCCTGTCTGCTCTGTGCCCCTCCCCTGCCCTGTCTGCTCTGTGCCCCCTTCTCTGCATGGCCTTTCTTGTAGGGGAGCCTCCGCCTCGCCCACCTCAGCCCGCCATCTTCACTCAGAGTAAGTGGGGCTGCTCTGGATGCCTTGGCCCCTGCCCCCGCCCCCTCTCTCCTCTCACTCCTCTCCTGGAAGGTACAGAGCCCTGGCGGCTGGCCGGGTGGGAGGGCACGTGGGTGTGTGCCGTGAGCTTTTGGGCTTGGCTAGGCCCAGCATGCCTCCCCCCACCCCCAGTGCCTGGGCTCCGGGAGCAGGTGTGCAGCGCTCCCCCACCTCCCCGCTGTGCCTGGGTCCGGGCCCTGCCTCGCTCCTGTGCGGACTAGCAGAGGTGGTTGGTCACTGTCCCCCTCCTGCCAGGGAGTGCTGCCCGTAACCCCTGCCTGCACTAACAGTGGCCGCTGTGGGGTTAGTGGAGGCTTGCTAACCCCGGCCCAGGAGCAGGGCCGTCTGGGGTCTCGTGTGGCTGGAGGGGGCCTCGGAGACAGGCATGGGCATAGGTTACCATGGCTTCAGTGAAGGCAGGGGGCCAGCAGTGGGTCCCACCCTGTCTCTGGAATGGGGTCCCCCAGGCACCCAAGAGAATTGCAGCAGCCTCTGGGAGTTGGGAGCGGGGAGTCGGTGGGGACGCTCGGCTCTCCTGCCCCCGACACCACCTCCTATGGGGGTCTCTCTGTCCATCACAGAGCCAACCTACGACCCTGTGAGTGAGGAACAGGACCCACTGGCCAGCGACTTCAAGAGGCTAGGCATGCGGAAACCTGGCCCAGCCCGGGGCTTGTGGCTGGCGAAGCCATCGGCCCGGGTGCCGGGCACCAAGGCGAGCCGCGGGGGTGTGGGCGAGGCTCCGCTCATCGACTTCGGCGAGGAGCCCGTGGTGCCGGCCCCGCGGCCCTGCGCGCCCTCCCTGGCACAGCTGGCCATGGACGCCTGCTCCTTGCTGGACAAGACCCCTCCACAGAGCCCCACGCGCGCGCTGCCCCGGCCCCTGCACCCCACACCCGTGGTGGACTGGGATGCGCGCCCCCTGCCCCCACCCCCTGCCTATGATGACGTGGCCCAGGACGAGGAGGACTTCGAGGTCTGCTCCATCAACAGCACCCTGATGGGGCCTGGCCAGGGCGAGACCAACTACGCCTTCGTGCCCGAGCAGGCGCGGCCTCCCCCTGCCCTGGAGGACAACCTTTTCCTCCCGCCACCGCAGGGGGGCAGCACGCCGGCCAGCTCCGCCCAGACCGCCCAGATCTTCCAGGCGCTGCAGCAGGAGTGCATGCGGCAGCTGCAGGTCCCGGCCGCCTCCCTGGCGCCCTCGCCTGGCCCTGGGGGCGAGGACAAGCCCCAGGTGCCGCCCCGGGTGCCCATCCCGCCTCGGCCCACACGTCCACGAGCTGAGCCGTCTCCAGCCCCGGCAGGCGAGGAAGACGTGGGCCGGTGGCCCGGGCCTGCCTCCCCTCCCCGAGTGCCTCCCCGTGAGCCCCTGTCCCCTCAAGGCTCAAGGACCCCCAGCCCCCTGGCACCCCCTGGCAGCTCTCCTCTGTCCCCCCGACTCTCCAGCTCCCCTGGGAAGATCATGCCCACCACCCAGAGCTTCGCCTCCGACCCCAAGTACGCCACTCCGCAGGTGGTCCAGGCCCCCGGGCCCCGGGCCGGCCCCTGCATCCTGCCCATCATCCACGACGGCAAGAAGGCCAGCAACACCCACTACTACCTGCTGCCCGAGCGCCCTGCCTACCTGGAGCGCTGCCGGCGTTTCCTGCAGGAGGCCCAGAGCCCCGAGGAGGAGCCCGCGCCCCTGCCCGTGCCCCTGCTGCTGCCCCCGCCCAGCACCCCCGCCCCTGCCGCCCCCACCGCCACTGTCCGGCCCATGCCCCAGGCTGCCCTGGACCCCAAGGCCAACTTCTCCACCAATAACAGCAACCCAGGGACCCGGCCAGCAGCCCTGAGGGCCGCTGCTCGGCTGCCACCCCGGGGCTGCCCTGCGGATGGGCCGGAGGCCGGGCGGCCAGCTGACAAGATCCAGATGGTGAGTAGCAGGTGCGGTTTCGGGGTGAGGAGGGGCAGGGGCCCAGGGGACCCAGCGGAGTGGGCCTGCGTGGTGCTGACAGGCGGGTGGGTGTGCCCAGCTGCAGGTCATGGTGCATGGGGTGACCACAGAGGAGTGCCAGGCAGCCCTGCAGAGCCACGGCTGGAGCGTGCAGCGGGCTGCCCAGTATCTGAAGGTACCGCCACCACCCCTGCCTGCTCCAGCGCTCAGGGACCCCGCTGCTCCCAAGCCCCGCCCCCGGCCTGTACCCCTCGGCCCCGGTGTGTCCCACGATACCCGCTCTGCCCCGCAGGTGGAGCAGCTCTTTGGGCTGGGTCTGCGTCCCCGAGGGGAATGCCACAAGGTGCTGGAGATGTTCGACTGGAACCTGGAGCAGGCTGGCTGCCACCTCCTGGGCTCTTGTGGCCCTGCCCACCACAAGTGAGTAAGCGCCACACTCTGCCTTGCCTGTGTCGCCCAGGGCTCCCTAGCGGGTGTGGGGAGGCAGGCAGTTTGGGTTGAAAACAATTTCTCCTAAATGAACTCATTTAGACACTTTAGCCACTTGGTTTTCAGGTGAGCTGGTGAGTAGGGGAGGGGATGGCCTGACCCCGCTCGCCCCTGCAGAAGCCGCTCCAAGTGGCTCCAGGGAGAGGCGCTCTGGGGACCCAGTGATGGAGACAAATAGGAGGGCCCTGCAGAAGGTTTGTGGAATTGAAACATGACTTTATTTGGGAGCAAAGGTGTTGTAATCTGTGCATAGTTTTTTAAAAAAATTTTTTTTTAAAGATTTATTTATTTGAAAGTCAGAGTTATACACAGAGAGAAGTAGAGGCAGAGAGAGAGAGAGAGAGAGAGGTCTTCCATCCGCTGGTTCCCTTCCCAGTTGGCCGCAACGGCCGGAGCTGTGCCAATCCGAAGCCAGGAGTCAGGAGCTTCTTCCGGGCCCAAGCACTTGGGCCATCTTCCACTGCTTTCCCAGGCCACAGCAGAGAGCTGGATGGGAAGTGGAGCAGCTGGGACACGAATCAGCGCCCATACAGGATGCTGGCACTACAGGTGGCGGCTTTACCTGCTGCACCACTGCGCCTGCCCCAGTTTTTTTTTTTTTTTTTAAATAACACATGCTTTCTATGAACTTTTTGAAGAACCCACTCATGCATGGATTTCACAATTCATTTTTCACCAAATTTGTCTTTGAAGTCCATCTTCCTGTGAACTTTTTGTATCTCACCTCTTTTTTATATTTCTGTTTAAAGTAACATTTAACATTTGAATGCCTTTTAAAGTTGTTTGAGAGAGAGACAGATTTCCCATCCACTGGTTTGCTCCTAAAATGCCTCCAACAGCTCCCAGCTGGGGCCAGAGCCGGGAGCCGATCCACATGAGTGGCACCTATCATTGCTACCTCCCAGGCTCTGCATCGGCGGAGGCTGGAGTCCGGGCCAGAGCCAGGTGTTTGACCCCCACAGTCTGATAGGGGACGCAGGCGTCTTAACTGCTAGGCCGAACTCCAGCCTCAGTACCTTTTATTTATTTATTTATTTTTAAAGATTTATTTATTAAAAGGCAGAGTTACAGAGAGGCAGAGGCAGAGAGAGGAAGAGGTCTTCCATCCGCTCGTTCACTCCCCAGATGACCACAACGGCCGTAGCTGCACCGATACAAAGCCAGGAGCTTCTTCCCAGTCTCCCATGCTGGTGCAGGGGCCTAAGGATTTGGGCCATCTTCCGCTGCTTTCCCAGGCCATAGCAGAGAGCTGGATCAGAAGTGGAGTAGCCGGGACTCGAACCGGCGCCCATATGGGATGCTGGCACTGCAGGCAACGGCTTCACCCGCTATGCCACAGCGCCGGCCCCCTCAATGCCTTTTAAAGGAATGCCCGACCAAGAAAAATCATAATGGGTTACTGCTTTCCTGTAAAAAGTTTATATAACAAAACCAATAGATATGTAAATAACGTACAGTGACGTAGAAATACGTCCGTAAGATGTTAACAAGCCAGACGTTGTGAAGTGAAGTCACAGGGATAAAGTTAGGGTCACCCTGGGAGGCACGGGCAGGGGAGGGGGGGCCCAGCTGGCCTCCTGCTCACCAGCAGCTCACGCAGGTCCCTGTCTGGGGACAGGAGATGTGGCTGCCGCGTGGCCCACAGCACACCGGCCTGGAGGCTCGGCACCCTCCCACAGTTCCTTTCACTGGTTCGCATCCAGGCACACTTAGGTTTTGTTGCACCCGAGTCCGTGGCTACCCTGTGACTCACGCACAGTAGCGCGCTCCTCTTGCCGGTGGTTCATCATTTGTTAAAGACAGAAGACACTCCGGGCCGGCGGAGCCACAGACCCAGTGCCCAGCACAGCCGCCCTGCAGCCAGTGTGCCCGGCACCAGGAGCCGACACCTGCCCCCTGATACAAGGACTGTTGGCCGTTTTTTGTCCTTTAGGCGCTGAGAGTCATCTGTGGAGCCAGAGGGCGTGTCCTGAAGGAATCATTTAAGCCCGTCCGTCTGTCTGTCCGTCGCCCTGAGCCGGGCCCGAGGACCTGCTGCTCCCAGCGGACAGAGCGCGGCCCCACAGCAGAGGCTGGGTGACCCCTGTGCTCGTCCCTCCCTGCCCAGCGCCGTCCCTGCACACTTCGGCTCAGCCCTCCGTGCCCCAGCCGAGAGGTGGGAAGGAGCCCTCGGGGGCCCCTCAGCGGAAGGAGCTGCCCCAGGAGGGCCAATGCGTGGCCTGCTGCTGGCTCCGGTCCTTGATTGGACTTGGGGCTGGCACGGGCCCCCCAGCCCTGCCCAGCAGGCTCGGACACAGGAGGCCAGGCTTGACCTGGCCCAGGGAGGATGGGGTGACCACACAGAAGGGTGGGCTGGCCCTGGCAGCCCCCCACCCCCACCCCGAGGGCTGGGCCCTTTTCCAGGGAGTCGCTGGCAGATGGCTGGGGTGTCGGAGAGAATGTGACCTGTGGCCTCACGGCCGACGCACTGTGGGACTTGGCTGGTCTTGGGACCTTGTGCCTGGAAATAGCCCGAGGCGGCTCAGGAAGCAGAGCAGAGGTGCCAGACCGTTCTCTGGCAGGGACCAGGGCCCACGGCCCCAGCGATGGGAGGAGACCAAGGGGGCAGCTGCCCTGGAGGAGCTACTGCTCCCTCCCTGACCCCAGCTCTTCCCCCGTGCTGTTCTGTGTCGTCCCACCAGCCTGTCGCCACGGCTGCTGCCCCAGCTATCAATACCTGCTTCTTCCAGAGAAATAAAGTTAGTTTCTATTTTATGCTACCGCCCTGTGCCCGCCTGTTCTGTCTGTGGTCAGCAGCTATAGAGCCCAAGGTTCTGTTAGGACAACTGGCTGCGCAGTGCCACCTGCGGGCAGAGCAGGGAAGTGTAGGCCGGGACCTGTGCGGCCACCAGGCTGGCAGAGGGGCCAGAGACCCCAGGTCACCCAGCCGCTGGCTCTCATAGGAACATCCTCGAGGTTTTGTTCCCCAGGCAAGGAGGCAGGCGGGAGGGATCTGAGTAGCTCGTTAACTGGAGCCCGGTCAGGAACCTCAGGCTTAGTGTGTATGAGATGATAATTTTGTTTTTCTGGATAATACGGTCGCGTGGTTCAAAGTCTAGCCGTACTAAAGGGTGGACAGCCTGGGGTCTTGTCCCAACCATCCCCTCCCGTCTTCAGCACCAGGTTCTCGGGTCTCCGTCGTTTGTTTGTTTGTTTTTTAGCTTACAGTGTTTGGAAGGGTCCCGCGGCAGCCCGAGGGGCGGTCCTGGTGCCGTCTCTGGCTGCGTGGGTGTGCGGCTCAGCCCAGGCCCAGCGTCCAGGTTTCTTTGGCAGGGTGTGGTCCTTCACACTTGCTGCAGTAGGTCGTGTAGCTCAGCTCTTCCCTCAGTCTCAACCTGGTGGCGGCTGGGGCACAGCGGGAGCGCAGGCGTGGAGGGTGCGGCCCCAGCTGATGCACGGCAGCCGTGGGGCCAGCTGAGGAGCTCTCTGACTTCGGTCGCACTGACCAGTAGAAAATGCTGTTTCTCCAGTTTTAATTTGCATTCATTTCGCTAGTGAATGGATATGGTTTATTTTTGTTAAGATTTATTTTCATTTATTTGAAAGGCAAAGATAGAGGGAGAGACAGAGAGGAGAGAGACAGAGATCTGTCCACTGGTTTACTCCACAATGGCCAGGGCTAGGCCAAACCAAAGCCAAGAATCTGTAACACCATCCGGGTCTCCCATGTGGATGGCAGGGGCCCAGATACTTGGTCCATTATCCACTGCCTTCTCGGAAGAAGCTCCTGGCTCCTGGCTTTGGATCGGTGCAGCTCCGGCCATTGTGGCCAGTTGGGGAGTGGGCCAGTGGATGGAAGACCTCTCTCTCTCTGCCTCTTCGTCTCTGTGTAACTCTGACTTTCAAATATTTATTTATTTGAGAGAGTTTCAGAGAGCGGGAGATTCAGAGAGAGAGAGGTCTTCCATCCGCTGGGTCACTCCCCAAGTGGGAGTGGGCAATGGCCCGGGCTGTGCCAATCTGAAGCCAGGAGCCAGGAACTTCTTCCTGGTCTCCCACGCTGGTGCAGGGGCCCAAGGACTTGAGCCATCTTCCACTGCTTTCCCAGGCCATAGCAGAGAGTTGGATCAGAAGTGGAGCAGCCAGGACTCGAACTGGCGCACATATGGGATGCGGGCACTGCAGGTGGCGGCTTTACCTGCTGTGCCACAGCGCTGGCCCCGCTGTATATACTATTATATCATAGAATGTGAGCTGATGACTTGGGTTTACAGCCCACCCTGGGTGTCAGTGCTCTGGGCTCCCTGCCTGGTGGGCCTGAGACCTGCAGCCCTGCCACCCTGGAGATCTGGCGCCCACAGACCCCACTGTTCTGCACACCATTTGCTGGGGGCAACACTTACTTTTAATTTTTAAAAAATTACTCAAACTTCATAGCCGGGCAGAAGTTAATATTCAGTAATGCCGGGGCTGGCACTGTGGCTCCATCCGTCAGTCAGTGGCTTACATTATAGTCTGCCACACTCTGCATAACATTGGGTTCTGCTGCTCCTGTCTTCCCGAGCCTCTTGTCTGATACATTTTGTTCTTTTTGCTGCACACGGTCATCTATTTATAGATTTTTTTCTGGACATTTTGGACTCGGGTTGTCATTTTTGCCTAAGCGCTGGCAGCCTCTTGTGTGATTTACCAGGCGTCTGAAGGATGTTTTGCAAGGGCTGGGGCAGGGGGGAGGCGCCGAGGCCCGGCCGCTTCCTGGGATCCCTGCACTGTCCATGCAGGACACATGGTTCCCTAATCCTGGGCCTTCCGGAAGGACCTTAAGGTAGAGCAGTGAAGAAGCTGATGAGGTTTGTCGCCAGCATGGAGGGGTGGATTGAGCCTAAGATTGCCCAGCACTTTTCTCTGTTGTGCCCTGATGAGGTGACACAAGCTGAAAAGACACAGTCGGCGTCCCCAGGGGGAGGGGAAGGTCAGGCTTTGGGGGGTGCGGGCCGTGATGTCCTCCAGCCAGCGCCCAGGGGCCTTGAAAGCAGGGGGCCTAGGCTGGGGTGGCTCCCGTGACCCCGGGGTCATGACCTGCTGGTGTGACACGCCGTGTTCCCCTGACCTTGCAGATGCACAGAGCCCGCAGAGGGGCGAGGTGGTCGACGGGTCAGGTGCAGAGTGGCTGCCGCTGCCTGTGGCCCTGAGGGGGGGATCTGGCACATGTCCAGCCACCCACTGGGAACAAGGGTGCTCCTAACCAGTGAGTTTTTACAGAAATTGGAACTTGGGGAGCGGAGGACGCCCCAGCTCTTGCCAACCTTGGCGACAGCAGCCGGGCTTCAAGGCCAGCCCGGGGCTGCTGCTGCTGCCCAGGGGCGAGTTCCCCCCAGGGTCCAGGTGAAATTGAGAATGTGAACCACAGGGCCGAGTTGACCTCAGGGTGCATCCCACGTCCAGGACCGCCCTCCCTGTGACATTTCTGTCGTCCTGACTCTCTACAGAAATGGCTGCTCTTGTGTGGGGCGGTAAACCGTGTTCCCAAATCCCTGAAATCAGGCTTGAGAATCCCTGGGCTTTTCTCGAGTTAGGCAGCGCCACCTACTGGCAAAATGTGACATTGCAGCCTGAGGTTAAATTCCAAAGACTGAAGTGGAAAGTCATTGCCCAATAAATGAATTAAGTCCAAATGCTGCTGGCCCAGGCCTCTGGGTGCTTAAAGAGACTGTCCAAGGAAGCGTGGAGAGGAGAAACGGGCTCCTGCACACTCGGGGCCAAGCAGGGACCAGCTGGAATCTAGTGCCGGGAAGGGGCTGAGACGGGAGCTCTGAAGGCAGCTGGGGGCACGCAGGAAGCACCCGAGGGCTGAGGCCGCACATGGTGCTCCCCAGTGGCCAGCTCTGCTCCAGCTGCCCACTGCCCACCAAAATAAAGGCTGGCCTTTGTTGTCTGAAGATTTTACTTGCTTGCTTGAAAAAGTCACAGAGAGAGAGAGAGGTCTCTCTGCTGGTTCACTCCCCAAATGGCTGCAGCAGTCGGAGCTGCACTGATCCAAAGCCAGGAGCTTCTTCCAGGTCTCCCACGTGGGTGCAGGGGCCCAAGCACTTGGGCCATCTTCTACTACTTTCCCAGGCCATCGCAGAGAGCTGGATTGGAAGTGGAGCAGCCAGGACTCAAACCGGCACCCATATGGAATGCTGGCCCTGCAGGTGGCAGCTTTACCCACTACGCCACAGCACCAGCCTCTGGCTTCTCTTTTTTTCTCAAATAAAACTTTGACAAAAAAATTTCTTGTTTTATAAACTCAGGAATATAGAAAAATAGAATCTTCCACTCACTCATACTTTTTTAAGGAATATTTGAAAGGCAGAGTTATAGAGACAGAGAGAAACAGAGAGAGAGGTCTTCCATCCACTGGCCCACTCCCCAAATGGCCACAATGGCTGGGGTGGGCCAGGCCAAAGCCAGAAGCCTGGAACTTCATCTGGGTCTCTCAAGTGGGTGCAGGGGCCTATGCCTTCCACGTGCATCGGCAGGGAGCTGGGTCAGAGATGGGGCCCCCAGACTCTGCCCATATCTGGTGCCAGTGTCTGGCAGCGCTCACCCACCGCGCTACAACACCAGCCCCGCATTCATGCTCTGACTGTAGAACACAACCCCTGTGTAACATCCTGACAGTCGTGTCCTTTTGTGTTTTAAAAAAAGTTGGTTCGTTTTATTTGAAAGGGAGGCGAAGATCTTCTGTCTGCTCACTCGCTCTCCAAATGCCTGCGACAGTCGCAGTTTGGGCAGGCTGAAGCCAAGAAGCCAGAACTCAGTCTGGGTCTCTTACGTGGGTGGCAGAGACCCAGGTACTTGAGCCATCACATGCTGTTTCCCAGGGTGTGCATTAGTAAAAAAGCTAGACTGGAAGCCGAGCCAGGGCCTGAACCCAGGCCCCTGGTGTGGGACGTGGGCATCCCAAGCAAAGTCTGGTTGTGTTTCTGACATGTTCACCCTGTTACAGAGTCCCAGACGTGGAGTGCCAGTGCCGAAGCACCCTCAGGCATCCCCTTTGGTCAGCACAGAGGGAGCGCCCAGTCTCGTTGCCAGAGCTGATTGTGTTCAGTCTATTGCTATTGAACCAGCCCATCTCACACTTAGTATTTAATCCGGTGCATCTCTTGAAAAAAAAAAAAAAATAGCAGTTGGCTGTTGTGCTGTTTTGGCAAGATATTAAGCACAACAGTCTACATGTAAGAACTTTTTTTTCCCTTGAACTCTACAAATCTTGGTAAAAGTGAATTTTTTTAAAAAAAAGATTTATTTATTTGAAAGAGTTGCAGAGAGAGGGGGTCTTCCATCCCCTGGTTTGTTTCCCAAGTAGCCGCAACAGCCAGAGCGGAGTCAGGCTGAAGCCAGGAGCTTCGTCTGGGTCTCCCACATGAGTAGCAGGGCTCCAAGCACTTGGGTCATTTCCACTGCTTTTCCCAGGCCACTAGCAGGGAGCTGGATCAGAAGTGGAGCAGCTGGGACACAAGCCAGGGCCCATATGGGATGCCAGCACTGCAGGCGGTGACTTTACCTGCTGCACCACAACACTGGCCCGCTAAAGGTGAATTTTTTTTAAAAGATTTTATTTATTTATTTGAGAGGTAGAGTTACAGTGAGAGGGAGAGACAGAGAGAAAGGTCTTCCATCTGTTGTCCACTCCCCAAATGGCTGCAGTGGCTGGAGCTGTGCCGATCCGAAGGCAGGAGCCAGGTGCTTCTTCCTGGTCTCCCACACGGGTGCAGGGGCCCAAGCACCTGGGCCATCTTCTGCTGCTTTCCCAGGCCACAGCAGAGAGCTGGATTGGAAGAGAGGCAGCGGGACTAGAACCAACACCCATACGGGATGCCAGCACTGCAGGTGGAGGATTAACTTACTGTGCCATGGTGCCGACCCTGAAGGTGAAATTCTTAATGATGTTATAAAAGCCCTTTTTGGTACTTAATCCTACTTAAATATAGAAAGTTCAGGAAAGCAGGTATTTCTGCCACTGGTTATTTGAACTTGGGCAAGTCCCTGCCCTTCCTGGTCCCTGGGTTTCACATACCATCCTTACCAACCCTGTGTTCTGTGTTCTGTCCCAGGGAGGAGCAGTCTGATGGCGGAGGCTCATGGTGAGCTCTGCCCACAGTTGCCGCCTCTGCTCTGCACAGCTCTCATCTTCCCCGGCTAATGGGTTGGATTCGAGGCAGGAACGTGGGTTTGAGTCAGCTGTGTTATTCGTGTGCAGGCTCCTGCTACGTCTCTCAGTCTCTCCAGGGCATCAGTGTCCTCTGTAACCAGGATGACACATCGTGAGGGCGTTGACCTGTCAGAGCCTGCAGCTGAGATCTCACGCCCTGCGCACTTTTGCTTCTCCTCTAGTGGCCCACGTTGAGGTGAATCTGTTGTGCCTTTTACTGTATGCAGAGTGCTATGGGGGCCGGCGCTGTGGCACAGTAGGTTAATCCTCCGCCTGCGTATGGGTGCCGGGTTCTAGTCCTGGCGGCTCCTCTTCCAGTCCAGCTCTCTGCTGTGGCCCGGGAAGGCAGTGGAGGATGGCCCAGGTCCTTGGGTCCCTGCACCCACGTGAGAGACCTGGAAGGATCTCCCTGCTCTTGGCTTTGGATTGGCACAGCTCCGGCTGTTATGGCCATCTGGAGAGTAAACCAACGGAAGGAAGACCTTTCTGTCTCTCCCTCTCACCGTCTGTAACCCTACCTCTCAAATGAATAAATAAAATCTTCAAAACAAAACAAAACAGTATTATGAAGAGGGTAAAAGAAAAACCACCAGTCTCTCCTCCCTGGGAGCTTACTGCTAGATAGAGCATGCCCCCTAGAGGAAGCACTAGGAAATGCACAGAGGTAGCCAGGGAGCAGGCGCAGTCAGGTTCTGAATGGGAAGGCGGTGCCGCTGGGCCCCAGAGGACTGGACAGATTTGGACACAATGTGGGACTGGTGTCAGGGGTTCTGACACCAAGGCCACTTCATCTGATTCTGGCCTTTGTGCCCTGGGAGGAGCCTCAGGGGCTCTCAGTAGCCTGCTCTGACATTGTGCCCATCCAGTGAGTTTTTTATTTTGGTTATTGTGTTGTTCAGTTCTACAACTTTTTTTTTTTTTAAAGATTATATTTAGGGGCTGGCGCCATGGCTCACTTAGTTAATCCTCCATCTGTGGTGCTGGCATCCCATATGAGCGCTGGGTTCTAGTCCCGGTTGCTCCTCTTCCAGTCCAGCTCTCTGCTGTGGCCCGGGAAGGCAATGGAGAATGGCCCAGGTGCTTGGACCCCTGCACCTGCACAGGAGACCAGGAAGAAAGCACCTGGATCCTGGCTTTGGATCGGTGCAGCACCAGCCATAGCAGCCACTTGGGAGTGAACCAACGGAAGGAAGACCTTTCTCTCTGTCGCTCCCTTTCTCTCTCTGTCTATAACTCTGTCAAATAAAAAAAAAAGATTTTATTTATTTGAAAGTCAGAGTTACACAGAGAGAGAATGAGAGGGAGAGAGAGGTCTTTCATCCACTGGTTCACTCCCTAATTTGCCGCAATGGTCGGAGCAGCGCTGATCCGAAGCCAGGAGCCAGGAGCTTCTTCTGGGTCTCCCATGCGAGTGCAGGGACCCAAGCATTTGGGGCATCTTCTATTGCTTTCCCAGGCCATAGCAGAGAGCTGGATCGGAAGTGGAGCAGCCAGTACTTGAACCAGCACCCATATGGGATGCCGGCGCTTTAGGCCAGGGCATTAACCTGTTGCGCCACAGCACGGGCCCCCAAATCATCTTTTATCTGCATTTCTCCACAGACGCTTTGAAGTACACCTCTATTTGGGTCCCGCCCATATGTGCGCCACCCAGTGGCCAGTTTGAGACCTGCCTAGTAGTCTACCACAGCTTTCTGTTCTCAGAGCCTTGGGTGTACAGTTGAGGGTCAGGTTCATGCAGGTGCAGTTCAGGGATGAATCCAGTTCACGCACAGCTTTGTGAGATGGAGGTCATGAGCCACCCCCTCGTCTTCAATCTTGTGACAACCTTATGACTCCCAGATTCCCCTGCCCCACTGGCATGTCTCCTGGCTTGAAAGCCTGCCCTAACACAGCTTCCTCTTGATTGCCACTGCCTCTGGGGCCACGCGGAGAAGATGGAGAGAGAAAAAGGACTGTGGGGCCTCCTGCATACTCTGGGGTCACAAACCCCCCGGGCAGAGAGGAGCTCCCCTCCCGAACACTGCTGGGGGGGGTTTGCTGTGAGTGAGATCCCCACTGGCCGATGCTGGCCATGGGATGCGCACACACGGGGTGCAGGGGGCAGGTGCAGACTTGCAGCTGACCACTGCCATCCCAGCCCGTGACCCCTGCCGCCTGCTGGGACAGCTCCACGAGGTTTGTTCACTGATGTAGCGACAAGTGCCAAAGACAGTGCCTGGGACGAGGCATACATGTTTATTGTTTGCTGTACTGTTGTTTCTGTTCATAGGGGTTCCCTGCATTTGATGTGTACAGAAGTCCTAAGCCTACCAGACCCAGCGTTCCCTTCCTATGCCAAATATTTTGAAATATCTTTACTAGGCTGAAGTGAAATTATATAGATGCTGTAACTGCACACACTGGTTTGTTAAAGGTTTACTTATTTGAAAGGCGGAGTGACAGAGGGAGAAACAGAGACAGAGGGAGGAGGGGAGAGAGGGAAATAGAGAGTCCCACATGGGTGGCAGGGGACCCAACTGCCTTCTCAGTTGGATTAGTTAGGAGGCTGGATCAGAAGTGGAGCAGCTGGGACTCTAACAGCCACTCTGATATGAGATGCTGGCATTGCAAGCCGTGGCTTAACCCACTGCACCACAGCACTCACCCCCCACCCCAAACACTTTTTTTTTAAGAAACCAGAATATCGCCCGGAGTGGATATCAACATGTAACCAATCCCTTAAGGAGACCCTCCTTCCTCACAGCTGGTCCAGGGGGGCCAGCACCCACAGCCAGCGACATCTCTGAAGGGCCACCCCAGGGGACCAGCCGAGGCGCTGCTGTGACCGTCACAGCCCCCTTATCCCTCTGCCCAATGCTGAGGGTATCCAAGAACAGGACTCCATTGCTGCTGCTCTCCGGGGAGCTCTACCCCAGACCGGGCCCTACCTGTCGCGTGCTCTGCAGGTCACCGTAAAGGGATGACTGTGCTGGGACCTCCCAGCAGCTCCTGGGAGGCTCAGAGAAATGCAGGCACTCGGGTCCCGCCCCAGACCCCCTGGATTGGAAGCCAGCTTGACCATGTCCCCAGGAGTCAGCGTGCAAATCCAAGAGCAGAGGGCGCTGCTCTGGGAGCTGTCGCGGGTGTCAGACGCCTGCACACCGAGGCGGCTGCACTGCGGCACACGGGGGCCGCACGGCTGCCTGAGCACCGGGAGCAGCAGTGCTGTCAGCGATGGCCAAGTCCTGGTACAGAGCCAAGCACAGTGTTCCGAAATGCCCTTGACCGCCGCGCTAGCTGCATTGCTGGGAAATTCTATCAGTCTTCAAACTGTGCAGAAAGTTACCTTATCACGAAGGAGAGAGGACGCTGTCTCCTGCGTAACTGCCCTGTGGATTGCAGGAGGTCCTTGGGCCCTGCCCAGGTTATCACCTGGCACAGTGATAACCACAAGCTTCCCGGAACTTCCCAAACTGTCCCCTAGGGGGCATCACTGTCCTTGTTGCGCACTATTGATCTTCCACAGAAATCCCTGTGCTGGGAACTTTGGTGTATGTAAGAAGTGAGTGTTATCAGGCCCTCTCTTTAGCTCAGAAAATCAAGTTCAGAGAAGTTAAGCAATCTGCCCAAGGTCACACAGCTAGTACGGGGGGGAAGCAAGCACGAGGACTCATCCCTGTCATCACAGCTCACGTTTGCCCCCGCGTGCTGCTTGCAGGTGTCTGTGGTCTCTCAGGAGCTCGCAATCACGAAGCCATGGCCAGTTTTGTTAATAACAGGAAAGAATACACATTTTCTAGCACCCACTCTCCTGTGTGAACACAGGGACGGACCCTCACCTTAACTGTCCCATGGCCTCAGGGCCCGGGGTCACAGATGGAACCAGCTTCTTCAGGTGGCACCCCCAAGTGACTGCCCATCCCTCCCCACCCCACACAGACCAGCAGGTGCAAACGTGGGAGGTGGCAAGGGGACTGTCCCTGGGGTGTCTCCTGCCCTCTGCACCTGGTGCCCCGGGGGCGGGCGTGCTCCAGTGTCCAGCGCAGGCAGCCCCAGCAAATCATGGGACCCCCCAGTGCCTTCCGGGGGGCCATGCCCTTTCCTTGCACACTTTCGAATGGAGCAAGTGGGAGGCACCGGGTCAAGCCTGGATGCCGGGGCGGGCGTTTGGTGCAACGGTGAAGCCCCCGCTGCCACGCCTGTGTCCCAAACCACAGTTCTGGTATGCAAGTGCTGCCTCTGTTTCCGTTCCAGCTCCCCACTGATGCACACCCTGGGAGACAGCAGAGGGCGGCTCAGGTTCTTGGGTCCTTGCCACCCATGCAGGAGACCTGGATCGTTCTCCTGGCACCTGCCTTCAGCCTGGCCAAGCCCTGGCTGTTGTGGACATTTGAGGAGGGAACCAGTGGATGGGAGGTCTCTGTCTGTCAGATAAATAAAAAATTTAAAACTCTAGATGTAGACCCTTTGTTCTCATCAGGGGCCATTGGCTGCAATTCGTGAGCCCCTGGAGCACAGGGAATGGGTCCTGTGCCTCGGCACTCCCCCGTTCCCTGCCACCTGCAGAGGCTGACTGTGGCCCTCGGGCTGGGAGCTCAGATCTACTGGAAGGCAGCGCTGTGACTGCCCTTGAGCTCCTACATCTCAGGACGTCACCAGTGAGCTGCTATTGTGAACCCATTTGAAAGACGGGAAAGCCGAGGTTGGGAGAGAGGATGGTGAGTTCCTAACTCAGACCTGGTGGCAGAGGTCAGCCCCCAGCTTGTTTGGCCCCAGCAGCTTTCCTTGACCACAGGGGTCCTCAGTCCTGGAGAACTGGACTCACCTTGGGAGGGGTGCCTGGACCTCATCCCGGAGATCCTCACTTGATTGGTCTGAAGCAAACTTTTTTTTTCCCCTAAAATCTCCATGTGGGGGGGGGGGGTGCAAGAGAATATTGTTGTCTATGACCAATATTGACTGTTCAAAGCTAATTTAAAAATTTTAAAAATACAGGGAAGTCATGAAGTTATTCTACTTGTTACACACATTCACCTACGCGCGTATACACCCGCCAGGCTTCTTTTCTTTTCAAGGGCCATCAACACCAGCCTATTTTTAATAATTTTATTTCTAAAGACTATTTTTTTTTTAAATTTTGACAGGCAGATTGGACAGTGAGAGAGAGAGAGACAGAGAGAAAGGTCTTCCTTTGCCATTGGTTCACCCTCCAATGGCCGCCACGGCTGGTGCACTGCGCTGATCCGATGGCAGGAGCCAGGTGCTTCTCCTGGTCTCCCATGGGGTGCAGGGCCCAAGCACTTGGGCCATCCTCCACTGCACTCCCTGGCCACAGCAGAGAGCTGGCCTGGAAGAGGGGCAACCGGGACAGAATCCGGCGCCCCGACCGGGACTAGAACCCGGTGTGCCGGCGCCACAGGCGGAGGATTAGCCTGTTGAGCCATGGTGCCGGCCGACTCTAAAGACTAATTTTTTAGATTATTTATTTATTTGAGGGGTAGAGTTGCAGAGAGAAGGAGAGACAGAGAGTTTTTAGAATTCAATTTATGACTGTTCATTCCTTATATATCGAAATGCAATTCATTTTTGTGTGTTGACCAGGTATCTGTCACCATGCTAATTATTAGTTCTAATAGTGTTTTTGAACTTTTCTTAAGATATTATAGATAATTAAGATGTCTACGGCCGGCTTAACAGGCTAATCCTCCACCTTGTGGCGCCGGCACACCGGGTTCTAGTCCCGGTTGGGGCGCCGGATTCTGTCCCAGTTGCCCCTCTTCCAGGCCAGCTCTCTGCTATGGCCCGGGAAGGCAGTGGAGGATGGCCCAAGTGCTTGGGCCCTGCACCCGCATGGGAGACCAGGAGAAGCACCTGGCTCCTGGCTTCGGATCAGCGAGATGCGCCGGCCGCAGCGGCCATTGGAGGGTGAACCAACGGCAAAAGGAAGACCTTTCTCTCTGTCTCTCTCTCTCACTATCCACTCTGCCTGTCCCAAAAAAAAAAAAAAAAAAAAAAAAAAAAGTCTAATGAGTTGATAGGTTCTTCCTTTTTAGTCTGCTAGAATACTTTTCAAGTTGATCTTTAAAAAGTATTTGAGGGGCTGGCGCTATGGCGTAACAGGTAAGGCTGCTGCCTGCAGTGCCGGCATCCCATATGGGCGCTGATTCGAGTCCTGGCTGCTCCTCTTCTGATCCAGCTCTCTGCTGTGGCCTGGGAAAGCAGTAGAAGATGGCCCAAGTCCTTGGGCCTCTGCACCCATGTGGGAGACCCGGAAAAAGCTCCTGGCTCCTGGCTACGGATCGGCGCAGTTCTGGCCGTTGTGGCCAACTGGGGAGTGAACCAGCGGATGGAAGACCTCCCCACCTCTGCCTCTCCTTCTCTCTCTCTCTGTTTAACACTGACTTTCAAATAAACAAATAAATCTTTTAAAAAAAAGTTTTTGACTATTAAGCCAACTTTGTATTTCTGAGATACATCCCGGTGGTCGTGTCGTATTGTCCTTTCATACACATGAATTCAACTGGGCATGGCTGCGTCGCATTTCCCCCTTCCCGGAGCTGGTGAGACTTCAGGAGCTCTAGGGGCAGGGGACTGGGGGGAGAGCTACGAAAGGAGGGTTCACAGACACAGCTGCCTGCCCTTTTGCCATCACCGAGGCCGCACCACGTGGGTGCGCTATTATGCTAAGTGCGTCTCCCATTTCCAGAAAATAGAGGGTGCGCACGGGGTGAACCCTGTGGTCGGTCACTTTGTGAAAGGATTAGCAGTGGCAGAAACACACTTCCCATGGGAGCAGGGCACCTGAGGGGTGGTCTCAGAAGGTTAATGTGGCTGTGGGGGCAGGTGTACCCAGGGTGGGTGTCTGGGTGGCCATCCTGGAGGAGGCCATTAAATGGCCCCAGGGAGCAGGACAGAGCCCAGGCCTGAGGCACCGAGCAGGAAGTGAGTGGGTTTGGGGCCGACTTGACTGACAGGAGAGTCTGCAGCGCCCCTGCTCTGTGTGTGCCGAGTGGATCCCACAGGCGAGCTCCGGGCAGCCCAGGTGCTGGTCTGTGCCTTCCTTCCCCCGGGCACAGGCTTGAGCCTGATCATTTCAGGAGCCCAGGCTTCCTCCCTGTCCTCAGGGTGACCCCGCCATCTCTGCCTGTCCGAGCCAGGCGAAGTGACTAATGCAGCGAAACCTCCCCCAGGAAGAGCAGAAACCAGGCCAAACTGAATCTGAAACGGAGATCCAGGGGGTGTGGCTGAGAAGCCGAGCAGCCATACGTGAACGCCAATGGTGTCAGGAGACAGGGGTGAGGCCTGGGGAGAGGGAGGCAGGGGCAAGGATGAGAAGGGGTAGACCAGGAGGGATGGGATGGGGCTCTTCTTAGACGGGGGGCTGCATGAGGGCAGGAGGCAGCTTTGGTGATGTCCCTGGCGCCAGGTAACTGGCAGGCAGTGAGCACTCACAGAATGCTGTTGACTGACAGATGCCTTGATTTTTTTTTTTTTTTTTGACAGGCAGAGTGGATAGTGAGAGAGAGACAGAGAAAGGTCTTCCTGTGCCATTGGTTCACCCTCCAATGGCTGCCGCGGCCAGCGCACCGCGCTGATCCGAAGCCAGGAGCCAGGTGCTTCTCCTGGTCTCCCATGGGGTGCAGGGCCCAAGCACTTGGGCCATCCTCCACTGCACTCCCTGGCCACAGCAGAGAGCTGGCCTGGAAGAGGGGCAACCGGGACAGAATCTGGTGCCCCGACCGGGACTAGAACCCGGTGTGCCGGCGCCACAGGCGGAGGATTAGCCTATTGAGCCGCGGCGCCGGCCTCAGATGCCTTGATTTTGAGCAAACTCACGTAGAAGGATTGCACAGAGGCTCATGAAAACGGCGGTGCTTCCCGGGTGGCCAGGCACAGCCTCTGGGCAAAACTGGCAGCAAGGGGGTGGCTGTTCGGCACAGTGGTTAAGACGCCCACAGAGGACCTGGCTTTGAGCCAGTTCCATTCCCCTTCTAGCTTCCCAATAAGGTGCACCCTGGGAGGCAGGCAGCAGGTGGTTGGGCCCGGATGGAAGCAGGACTCACTACATCAAGCCTGCCCAGACCTGCTGTGTGCCCGTCTCCTGACCCGACTGTGCACCCAGCTCCAACGCGACCAGGGGCAAGGAGCATATGCACCCTAAGTGCCGGCATCCCATGTGGGCGCCAGTTCGAGTGCTGGCTGCTCCACTTCCGATCTGGCTCCCTGCTAATGCACCTGGAAAAGCAGTAGAAGATGACCCAAGCACTTGGACCCCTGAACCCACATGGGAGACCTGGAAGAAGCTCCTGGCTCCTGGCCTTGGATCAGCCCAGCTCCAGCTGTTGCAGCTATTTGGGGAGTGAACCAGTGGGTGGGAGACCTTTCTCTCTGTCTCTCCCTCTCTCTGTCTGCAAGTCTGTCTTTCAAATAAATAAATAAAATTTTTTTTAACAAATAAAGAAAAGAAAGACACCAGTTGGCAGAACCTCTTTCTGTCTGACTTTCTTCCTTGTGCCCGGGGAATGAGCCCCCAACAAACTGTCAGAGTTGCACCGGGGCCTCGTCAATTTCTGTTACAAAGGTAGTCAACCTCCCACAGGGGAGACTTGGATGGAGTTCCTGGCTCCTGGCTTCAGCCTGGCTGCTGTAGGCATTTGGGGAGTGAACCAAAGCATGGGAGATCTCCTCTCTCTGTCTCTGTAGCTTTACCTTTCAAATAAACAAATACATCTTTAAAAAATGATAACATGTTAAATATATTATTAAAGTTAATTCCACCTGTCTTTTTTGTACTTGTAATGTGGGTAATAGAACATTTAAAGTTTTTGATATTTTTTAAAAAAGATTTATTTATTTATTCGAAAGGCAGAGTTACAAAAAGGCAGAGGCAGAAAGAGAGAGAGAGAGAGAGAGGTCTTCCATCTGCTGGTTCACTCCCCAGATGGCTGCAATGGCAGGAGCCAGACTGATTCGAAGCCAGGTCTCCCATGTGGGTACTTCTTCCAGGTCTCCCATGTGGGTGCAGGGGTCCAAGGACTTGGGCCATTTTCCACTGCTTTCCCAGGCCACAGCAGAGAGTTGGATCGGAAGCGGAGTGGCCGGGACCCGAACCAGCGCCCATATGAGATGATGGCACTGCAGGCAGCGGCTTTACCCGCTATGCTACGGTGTTGGCCCCAACACACATGATTTACATTCCATTTCTGCAGACAGCATTGCCTTGAACTTCTGCACTTCTTCCCTTCCTTCCCTTTTTTTTTTTTACATACATGGACACTGTTCCCCATCAGAATGTGTGGCGCGGTCTCGTTCTTCCCAGTGGCCTCATGGGTTACAATTGCATGAAGACGCCATGATAAGGTTTCGACCTGGTGCACTTACCGTGCTCACAGAATCCCCGAGAATCCAGCACTGGGGCTGCCATCTGAGACTTTAAGGGCACAGAGGGAATTCAAGTGGGACCTTCCAGGCTGCAGGTCATCAGAGCAGCTAGGGGGCCGAGGTGTAGCTGGGAGAGCTGTCACACAGAGGACAGAGCGAGGCAGCTGCTAGGGAGGGAGGTGTGGAGTGCGGAAGAAGAGAGCTGGGAGGGGAGGGAGGGGAGGAGGAAACGGGAGCTCCACAGACGAAGGACGGGTCAGAGAGCGACGGCAGAACCAGGAGAACGCAGGGCAACCGAGGTCAGAGGATGCCAGGATTTATCTAGGAGGAGGAGGACAGGGCCAGGCGGCAGCCCCGAGGCAGGGGCCTGTGACTTCAGCAGTCTTCAGATTTGTGTCTTGTTAAGGAAGATTTATTTATTTATTTTGAAAGGCAGAGTTACACAGAGAGAGACAAGTAGAGACAGAGAATCTTCCATCTGCTGGTTCATTCCCCAAATGGCCTCAACGGCTGGAGCTGGGCCGATCCAAAGCCAGGAGCCTCGTTAGGGTCTTCCACATGGGTTCAGGGGTCCAAGCACTTGGACCATCTGCTGCTGCTTTCCGAGACCATCAGCAGGGAGCTGGATGGGAAGTGGAGCAGCCGGCGACTGAATCAGCACCCACATGGACGCTGACACTACAGGCGGCGGCTCTACCCGCTATTCCACAGTGCCAGCCCCACTTAATGATTTTTTTAAAAGTCACAAATCCAGGAACGGCACTGTGGCACAGCAGGTTCAGCTGCTGCCTGCAGCGCCAGCATCCTGTAGGGGCACAGGTTCAAGTCCTGGTTGTTCCACTTCAGATCCACTACCCTGCTGGTGTGCCAGGGAATGCAGTGGAAGATAACCCAAATAAATAAATAAGTAAATCTTTAAAAAAAATAACTCTAGCTTTAAAATAAATAAATAATATAGAAATCATTAAGTGATTGAAAAGTACCATGAGCTATTTTCACACTGGTCATTTAGCGCGTAGCTATGGGGTCCCTTCTGTGTGCCCAGCCCAACTCTAGGGTTGGGGTCAGAGGCAGACGAAACTGTCAAGACTCCCGCCCTCAAGAAGCTGCAGTTTAGAATAAGGAAATAGATGCCAAACCACTGAACACGTCAGGAAGGTTTCAGGTACTTGTAAGTGCCAAAAATGAAATGTGGTGGAAGGACTGGCGTGGCCGGTGGCTTGGCGTCACTGAGGATGGTGACATTTGTCACAGAGCAGGGGTGAACAAAGCGATCCCCCGAGAGCATAAGTAGGAGCCTGCAGCTAAGTGTTCTAAGGGCCAGGGCACCCGTGCAGGCTCCAGGCCAGTCTGGGAGGGAGGGAAGAGACCAAGACCTTTGGAGGGAAGGGGGCCCCGGAGCTGAGTCTGGGGTGAGCTGGTGTTGGTGCGTGCGAGGGGGTCCGAGCCTCGTGTCCAGGGGCTGAAGGGTCCAAGAGGGCACGTGTCCTGGGGGGATTTATGAGCCATGAGAACTTGAGACTTTCGTCCTCAGGACACAGACAGCTCTTGCAACGGCTTAAGCGGGATGGAGCTGGGGAAATGAGGCAATTACTCCCACCACGACACAGAGAATGGGTGGACTGGGCAGGGCGGGGGGACAGTTTGGGGATGGAACTGTTGGTGAGGGTGGAGGGCATCCTGAGTAGGGCAGGTCCCCCGCTGATGTCGGTGGTCTTGGAAGGTGACTGGTCTGGCACAAGGGACAAAGGGTGCCACCCCGCAGATACATACAGAAGCAAGGGTTTGGGTAAGCAGATTGTGGTATAGCCACATACAGAAATATTTGAAGGATGAAGTACTGAAGCGTGTGGAGGAAGCTTAAGAATGTTATGCTAAAGGAGACAGACATAAAAGGCCACATGTAGGATTCCATTTACAGGAGATTTCCAGGAGAGGCAAATCCACAAAGACATAAAGTAGATTAGTGGCTGCCAGGGTACCGGGTGAGAGAAAGGGACAGTAATTGCTTAGTTGTCTTGGGGGTGACAAACATATTCTGGAATTAGTGGTGATGATTGCACAATGAATTGTACACTCTTTTTAAAAAAAGAATTTCTGTATTGAAAGGCAGAGTTACAGAGAGAGGGAGACACACACACACACAGAGAGAGAGAGAGAGAGAGAGAGAGAGAGAGAGAGAGAGAGAGAGACAGCTCTGCCAGGCTAAACCAGGAGTCTGGAACACCATGAGAATTTCCCGTATGAATGCAGGGGCTCAAGCATGTGGGTCATCTTCTGCTGCTTTCCAAGGTGCATTAGCAGGGAGCTGGATTAGAAGTGGAGCAGCCATTGGCCGGCACCGTGGCTCAACAGGCTAATCCTCCACCTAGCAGCGCTGGCACACTGGGTTCTAGTCCCGGTTGGGGCACTGGATTCTGTCCCGGTTGCCCCTCTTCCAGGCCAGCTCTCTGCTATGGCCCGGGAGTGCAGTGGAGGATGGCCCAAGTGCTTGGGCCCTGCACCCCATGGGAGACCAGGAGAAGCACCTGGCTTTGGCTTCAGATCAGCGCGGTGCGCTGGCCGCAGCACACTGGCCGCAGCGGCCATTGGAGGGTGAACCAATGGCAAAGGAAGACCTTTCTGTCTGTCTCTCTCTCTCACTGTCCACTCTGCCTGTTAAAAAAAAAAAGACGTGGAGCAGCCAGGTCTCAAACCAATGCCCATATGGGATGCTGGCAGTGTAGGCAGTGGCTTAACCCATTAAGTCACAATGCCAGCCCCCTGAATAAACATTATTAGAAACCAACTGGTCATTTCCTTTCCTAAAACTTACATTTTGATATTTTTGAAAAGGAATGAATATCTTTGTGGCATCTCTTTACAATGTATTGGGCAGGCCAACACCATGGTGTAGCCAGTAAAGCTGCTGCCTGCAGTGTCGGCATCCCTTGTGGGTGTTGGTTAAAGTCCTGGCTGCTCCAATTCCAATTCACCCCTCTGCTATGGCCTGGGAAAGCAGTATACAATGGCCCAAGTCTTTGGGCCCCTGCACCTGCCTGGGAGACCCGGAAGAAGCTCCTGGCTCCTGGCTAAGGATCAGCTCAGCTCTGGCTGTTGTGGCCATTTGGGGAGTGAACCAGCGGATGGAAGACCTCTCTCTCTCTCTGTCTCTCTGCCTCTGCCTTTCAAATAAATAAGTAAGTAAATCTTTTTAAAAAACATTTCTTAGGGCCGGCGCTGCGGCTCAATAGGCTAATCCTCTACCTGCGGCGCTAGCATACCGGGTTCTAGTCCCGGTCGGAGTGCCGGATTCTGTCCCGGTTGCCCCTCTTCCAGGCCAGCTTTCTGCTGTGGCCCGGGAAGGCAGTGGAGGATGGCCCAAGTGCTTGGGCCCTGCACCCGTATGGGAGACCAGAAGAAGCACCTGGCTCCTGGCTTCGGATCAGCGAGATGCGCCGGCCGCGGTGGCCATTGGAGGGTGAACCAATGGCACAGGAAGACCTTTCTCTCTGTCTCTCTCACTGTCCACTCTGCCTGTCAAAAAAAAGAAAAAAGAAAAGAAAAAACATTTCTTGGGCACTATGTGTGCAGTCAGGGTCCCTGTGCATCGTAGGCATCCAGCAAGAGCAATGGCTTTGGAGCAGAGCTGTGGAATCACCCAAAACCCAAGGGCCGTTAGCTGATGCCCAGGCTCGAAGACACAGGATTCTTCCTCCTCCTTCCATCCCTTCCTGAGTCTACAGAAAGCCTTTCCTTTCTTTTTTGTAACCACGACTGCTTTACTTTTGAGTTCCTCTATAATTTTGTCCTAAAGCATTTTTTTTTTTTGACAGGCAGAGTGGACAGTGAGAGAGAGACAGAGAGAAAGGTCTTCCTTTTGCCGTTGGTTCACCCTCCAATGGCCGCCGCGGTAGGCGCGCTGTGGCCGGCGCACCGCGCTGATCCGATGGCAGGAGCCAGGTGCTTCTCCTGGTCTCCCATGGGGTGCAGGGCCCAAGCACTTGGGCCATCCTCCACTGCACTGCCTGGCCACAGCAGAGAGCTGGCCTGGAAGAGGGGCAACCGGGACAGGATCGGTGCCCCGACCGGGACTAGAACCTGGTGTGCCGGCGCCACAAGGTGGAGGATTAGCCTATTGAGCCGTGGCGCCGGCCTGTCCTAAAGCATCTTACAGTGGCCCTTCATAGGTCGGGCTGAGGGGTCCCCTCCTAGTGCTTGGATAGCAAAAAATCAAGACACAGATGTAGGAAACCAGCCCGGGACTCAGAACCAGACAGATGTGGCTTTCAATTCTCACTCCGCCCTGCCAGAGCAGAGCAACTGTGGGCAGGTTATTCCTCTGTGCTTCTTTGACTATCTGTGGTGAAGGAGTGGATTTTTTTTTGTTTGTTTAATTCTGGATCATTTTTTTTATAAAGCACAGTATCATTTGGAAAAGGTGAAAGGATAGCTCTCAGTGGCTTTGGAGTGGAGCGGGGGCTGGCGGGGGCTGACCCGGTGAGGGACAGGTGTTTCAGGAGAGAAGCTGTTCTGCATGAGGCCACAGTCCTGGGCACGTGACACCTCGCGTGTGTCAAGGCCACAGAACTCCACAGCGGAAAGAGTAACCTTCGTGCACGCAAATGCAAAATATCATTTAGGAGCTCAGGAACCCCGGGATGGAATGCAAAATGGCTTAACGAATTATGAAACAAGTTTTCTAAGGGGAGTAGGGTAATGGAGTTGACTTAAGCAAGTTTAGAAAAAAAAAAAGAACCTATAAAAAATCTAACGGTGTACGAAATTGGACATACTGCGGAGCTGCAGTCGGTAAATTTGCTTCCGGTTGGGGAAGAGGCTAACAGCTCTGATCACCTGGACAAGGTTATAACACTTGGCAATTAGGTCAGCGGTGAGTGGAGGCAGCCAGTACCTCACTGTTGGAATGGGAGGCTACAGGGAAGCAAGGAGTTAGAGCCTCAGTATGAACTCCTGTTCACTTAGTGTGGGTAAACATGGCTACATGCAAATAATTTACAGAGTGTGTGTGTGTGTGTGTGTGAGTTAGTTAGTCTACATACATAGGGGGTCATCGGCTTCAGGTCACATCAGTAGCGTGAAGTTTCCTGCCGTGATGCCCCACCCCAACTCGCAGGTGCAGTCATCAGGAGACAAACACCCACCAGCCAAGTCTCCAGTGGAGAGACATGAGGCAACGTTCCCAGTGTCCCCTAAGTCTGTCAAGGTCATCAAAAGCAAGGGAAGTCTGAGAAACTGTCACAGCCCAGAGGAGCCTGAGGACCATGACAGGTGAACGCACTGTGGGGTCCTGGATGGCGTCCTGGAGCAGAGAAAGAACATCAGCGAAGGAAATCTGGAGGAAGGATGGATAAGTAACGAAGCCGAAGTTCTCTCTCTCTCTTTTTTTAAAGATTTATTTATTTATATGAAAGGCAGAGCTACAGAGAGGCAGAGAGAGAGAGAGAGGAGAGAGAAAGAGAGAGAGGTCTTCCATCCATTGATCCACTTCCCAGATGGATGTAACCACCGGAGCTGGGCCAATCTGAAGCCAGGAGTCAGGAACCTCCCCCAGGTCCTCCACGTGGGTGCAGGGACCCAAGGACTTGGGCCATCCTCCACTGCTTTCCCAGGCCGTAGGAGAGAGCTGGATCAGAAGAGGGGCAGCTGGGCTTTGAACTGGTGCCTAAATGGGATGCCTGCCCTGTAGGCGGCAGCCCCACCCACCACACCACAGCTCTGGCCCTCAAAGCCAAAGTTATAAAGCACTACAGTGATTGTTTAAAGATTTATTTATTTGTTTGAAGGAATTATAGAGAGTGGAAAAGACAGAGAGATTTTCTGTCTGCTGGTTCACCCCGCAGATGGCCACAATGGCCAAGGCTGGGCCAGGCCAAAACCAGGAGCCAGGAGCTTCTTCTGGTTCTCCCATATGGGTGCAGGGGTCCAAGCACTTGGGCCATCCTCCATTGCTTTTCCAGGTGCATTAGCAGGGAGCTGGATCAGAAGTGGAGCAGCCAGGACTTGAACCAGCGCCCTTATGGGATGCCAGCATTGGAGGTGGCGGCTTTACTCCCTATGCCACAGCATCAGCGCCAAGTACTTAGATTCTTGCCACTCACATGGGAGATCCAGAAGAAGTTCCTGGCTCCTGACTTTGGCCTGGCTGTTGTGGGCATTTGGAGAGTGAACCTGCAGATGGAAGATCTCTCTCTCTTTCTCTGTCTCTCCCTGTCACTCTGCCTTTCAAATAAGTAAATATATCTTAAAATAAAGCAAAATAGGCAGCAGCCAAATGTGGCCCACAGGCCATACATAGTTTGCCAACTCCTCATGTATAGGAGCGGTTTGGCCAGAAATTTGTGAAATGGCTCGATTTTCCCAAGAGTATCCTGGTTTTCAAAAAAGCTGTTTTTTGAAGCAACCTACTTGTATTCCTTTTTCCTTGTGGATTTAAATTTTTTTTATTTCCAATGGATATATTGTGGGTGAGTCCTTACAATATGAAGGCGTTTTGAAACACACTATGAGGCAAAACAAACACCCCTAGAACAGGCTCACTAAATATGGAAGTACCTATCATTTCTTGGGGCTCACATATGATTTCACTTAGTGCTAAAGTTTCACAATTGTCAACATCTCCATACAGTTCCAGTGCATTTTGTTTTTGATATTATTCCCTTGTATGGCTCTATTTGCTAATTCTTGGACTGGAGCTCTACTTCAAAGTACAATTGTTTTACATTTTGACGTCTAACTGTTGCAAAAAGTTTAATTTTTATAAGTAGTCTTGGCATTTATGCTTATTTTTCCATGGGAACTCAATAATCCAATTTAGAAGTTTCAAAAACTAGCACTGACCTTTTTATTCCAATTACAGAGATTAACAGAGGGAGGATTAACATCTTCATATTAGGGGCTGGCGCTGCGGTGTAGCAGGTAAAGCCTCTACTAACTACATGCAAATCATTTACAGACCTGTTTGTATGTATACGAGTTAGTGTATGTATGTGAGGGGGCTTCAAAAAGTTCATGGAAAATTAATTATCTTCTTAAGAAACACATTCCTGGGGCAGGTGCTATGGCGTAGAGTGTTAAGCCACTGCCTAAAGCTCTGGCATCCCACATGGGTGCCAGTTTGAGTCTCAAGTCCCAGCTGCTCCTTTTCCACTCCAACTCCCTGCTAATGGCTTGGGAAAGCAGTAGAAGATGGCCCAAGTGCTTGGGTCCCTGCACCTACATGGGAGACCTGGAAGAAGCTCCTGGCTCCTGGCTTCGGATCTGCCCAGCTCTGGCTGTTGTAGCCAACTTGGAGAGTAAATCAGCGGATGGAAGACCTCTCTCTCTTGCTCTCTCTCTTTGCCTCTGCCTCTCTGTAACTCTACCTTTCAAATAAATAAATAAATCTTTAAAAAAAATCTTCATAATATCACAGCTTTTCATCTGGAAATGTGAGGTGTTGTCTCACTTACTCAGGACTTTTTAAAAACCCATTATTAAAACCTTAGAAATGTTTTTCTTTTTTTTTTTTTTCCTCTTTTTTTTTTAATTTTTTTTTATTTTTGACAGGCAGAGTGGACAGTGAGAGAGAGAGAGAGACAGAGAGAAAGGTCTTCCTTTGCCGTTGGTTCACCCTCTAATGGCCGCCGCGGTAGCGCGCTGCGGCCGGCGCACCGCGCTGTTCCGATGGCAGGAGCCAGGTGCTTATCCTGGTCTCCCATGGGGTGCAGAGCCCAAACACTTGGGCCATCCTCCACTGCACTCCCTGGCCACAGCAGAGAGCTGGCCTGGAAGAGGGGCAACCGGGACAGGATCGGTGCCCCGACCGGGACTAGAACCCAGTGTGCCGGCGCCGCAAGGCAGAGGATTAGCCTGTTGAGCCACGGCGCCGGCCCTAGAAATGTTTTTCTTTCGGAGTTTGTTGCTGTCCGTTTGATGCTTGTCCCTAGCTGTTTCGTGCCAAATGATCATTGGTGGGAAGGCTGTAGAAGTTTCCAGGCACCTGCTCTCAGTTCCTGTATTTATCCCACTGTGCACCAGCTTAGAGCTGTGGCCTTTGCCCTGGGACGCGCCGGCTGTGAAGCAAGGCCAGTAAGCTCTGTCCTGCAGGTGTCCTGCGAGCCGGGGCTAAGCGAGGGGCTCCCACAGGGGCCGCACAGGCGCGGAGCAGCTCCCAGCCAGGCATGCGACGCCCCCCACCCCCACATCGTGTTGCCTCCCCGCAGTCTCCTCCAATGCTCTGTCCCACTCATGGCCAGACTCTCCCATTTTCGGGTTTAAACCCTTAGCCTCTCTCTTATGGGAGCATCCACTTCGTGGAGGAAACGCGTGGCTACGCGTTGGAACTGGACTTCTGCACTGCACACTGGTGCGCCAAACCCATACGGAGACACCCCTGGGCCAACCGCGAGGTCAAGTGCTCGGTCACCACCAACCGGAACCTCCGCAGCCAAGGAACCCAGGAAGCGGTGACCGCCCAAGGCTCACTGCGCTCTCCGTGACCGCTGTGGGTTCACACGGCCGCTGGGACTTTGCTGAACCTGCTCCGGCTCAGGTTCTCGTTCCTGTTTTGTTCATGATGCGTAAACTGTTGAACTGAATGACGAGTAATTCCCTCTGACGAGCCTCCCTCCCTTGTCAGCAGCATGGCGCCGTGGGTGAGGCCAGGCTGTTCCTGGGCCTGCCAGCTGGGATCCTCCCTCGCCACCTGTGTGCAGCCCCCTGCCAGCCAGTTGTGCACAGAGCTCGATGCTGCCTTTCACGCGTCCTCCTCTAATGCTGAGACCTGGGGTCTTGCTGTGTTTATTTCAACATCTGTCTGGAGGGGAGGGGCTGTTTCCCATTTCATATTTTTTTTCCATTGTGGAAGGAATAAACATTCACTCCTCTGCTTTGGTTCTTTTTCCTGAAAGCCTCTTTCAGAAAACTGTTATTTATGAGTTTGTTTTGTAGTGCCTTTAAACTTTACCCTTTTGAAAAGAGAGAATAAAGAAAAACAACAAGGGACTGGCGCTGTGGCGTTGCAAGTAAAGCCGCTGCCTGCAGTGCCGGCATCCCATATGGGCGCCGGTTCGGGTCCCGGCTGCTCCGCTTCCAATCCAGCTCTCTGCTATGGCCTGGGAAAGCAGTAGGAGGTGGCTCAAGTCCTCGGGCCCCTGCACCTATGTGGGAGACCAGGAGGAAGTGCCTGGCTCCTGGCTTTGGATCGGCGCAGCTCTGGCCGTTGCAGCCAATTGGGGAGTGAACTAGCGGATGGAAGACCTCTCTCTCTCTCTTTCTCTCTCTCTCTGCCTCTCCTTCTCTCTTTAAAAAAAATCTTTTAAAAAAGGTTTATTTATTTATTTGAAAGTCACAGTTACACAGAGAGAAAAGGAGATGCAGAGAGAGAGCGGTCTTCCATTCCCTGGCTCACTCCCCAATTGGCCGCAACGGCCGGAGCTGAGCCGATCTGAAGCAAGGAGCTTCTTCTGGGTCTCCCACATGGGTGTAGGGGCCCAAGGACTTGGGCCATCTTCTACTGCTTTCCCAGGCCATAGCAGAGAGCTGGATCGGAAGAGGAGCAGCCGGGTCTCAAACCGGCGCCCATATGGGATGCCGGCGCTTCAGGCCAGGGCGTTAACCCGCTGTACCACAGTGCTGGCCCCATAAATAAATAAATCTTTAAAAAAAAAGAAGAACAACAAATTATGGGAGAAAACTTGCAGCTTATCTGACAAAGTGTCTGATTTATAGTTAATAAAAACATGCATAACATGATAAGTAAAATACTGAGGTCCTAAATGAACACACACACATGTATGGAAAAATTGCTGTTTAAATTCAGAAGTGATAAAAAATGTAAATTCAAATACATGGTATAGTTTTTTTCAATGACTGAACTATAAATTGATTTTTCTGAGGCTTCCCAGTGCTTGCAAAGGTTTGGTGAAAGAAGCCCTCTCCTCCATTACGAGGTACTATTTTTGAAGAGTAATTCGGTAACCTGTGTTAAGAGCCATCAAAGGTTTAGGCACTGTGTCTCGGTAATACCACTCCAGGAATCCTCCCTGGGAAACACTGAAAGAGAAGGAAAAGCTATAGGGATGCTTAGCACAGTGCTGTTCATGACACCGAACAAGCCAACCATCCAACAAAGCGTCTAAACGTCCAATACAGAGAAGTTCATTAGACTGGGGCAGAACTACTTGGCGAAGCTCTTCCACTAAAGTGAAAGGCACGCAGTGGTCCCGAAGATGCTTCATATGGTAAATAAAACAGAAGACCACACAGCACGTCCACGGTGCAGTTTGAGCTACATCAAACCGTGTATGGGGGTGAGCGTTTGGCTCAGCCGTTAAGACACAGCTTAGAGCACCCACGTTCTGTATCACAGTACCTGATTGGAGTCCCAGATTCAGCTCTGATCCGGCTTCCTGAAGGGAGAGCGGCAGGTCACGGCTCTCACCCACAGGAGAGGCCAGGATTGGGCTCTGGACACCTGACTTTGGCCTGGCCCAGTCCTGGCTGTTATAGGCATTCGGAGAATGAGCCAGCAGATGGCAGGTCACTCTGTCTCTCTGCCTTTCAAGTAAAGTAAAAAAAAAATTGTGGAGGTGAGAAAATTGGGAACACAAAAGGTTATTGGCGTTATTTATGGAGAAGGTGGGTTGTATGTGATTTTCACTGGCTACTGTCAAGTTTTCTATAACAGGTGTATAGTGGATTTATTTTTTATTTTTCATTTAAAAAATTTATCTATTTGAAAGGCAGAGAGAGAGAGAGAGAGAGAGAGAGGGAGAGGGAGAGGGAGAGGGAGAGGGAGAGGGAGAGGAAGAGGGAGAGAGAGATCTTCCATCCACTGGTCACTCCCCAGGTGGCCGCAATGGCCCAGAGTTGTGCTGATCCAAAGCCAGAAGCCAGGAGCCTCCTCTGGGTCTCCCACACAGGTGCAGGGGCCCAAGCACTTGGGCCATCTTCTACTGCTTTCCAAGGTCATAGCAGAATTGGATCAGAATTGGAGCAGCTGGGACTTGAACCGGCCCCCATATGGGATGCCAGCACTGCAGGTGGTGGCTTTACCTGCAATGCCACAGGACCAGCCCCTGGATTTATTTTTTAAAAAAGGAAGAAGGGAATGAATGGAGAGAGGAAGAGAGACCCAGCTGCAGGCATCTTGGGAGCCTTTGGTGGTGGGCACAGTTGTGTTCCTCCTCCCCGTCCTGGGATACTACCTTCCAGGTACTTCCGGGCCCTGGCTCTGGGCCCTGGCTCCTTGCAAAAGAGAGGGGAGCAGGCAGCAGATCCTGGCAGATCCTGGCTTGAATGTGTCCCCCAGAAATTCCTGTATTGAAAATTTAGCCTCCAAATTCACATGATAATTGCACGTGGCGTCAGAAGGGTCGTGGAAGGTGACTCGGATCACAACAGGTCATTGTGATCTTGGGGACTCCCGAGAGGCCATTAATGACTGTAAGGAGAGGAGGAGAGAGGGGGCCTCTGGCACAGCACCTGGGATGCTCACATCCCATACTGAGGCACCTGGGTTAGCTCTCCCGGCCCCACTCCTGATTCCAGCTTCCTGCTCTTATGTACCCTGGGAGGCAGCAGATGACGGCTCAAGTAGTTGGGTCCCTGCCACCCACGTGGGAAACCTGGCTCCTGGCCAACTGTGGCATTAACCAGCTGATGGGAATTCTCCCTCTCTCTCTCTCTTTCTCTCTGACTCTCTAATAAATACATTTAATTTTTTTTTTTCTTTGAAAGAGTTAGAGAGAGAAAGAGATTCCATCTGCTGGTTCACTCTCCAAGTGGCTGAAATGGCTGGAGCTGAGCCAGACTGAAGCCAGGAGCCAGGAGCTTCTTTTGGGTCTCCCACTAGGTGCAGGGGCCCAAGGACCTGCACCATCTTCTACAGCTTTTCCCAGGCCATTATTGGGGAGTTGGATTGGAAGTGGAACAGCCAGGACCCAAACCAGCACCCATATGGGATGCTGAGGCTACAGACAGCCACAACACTGGCCCCCTAAATTTTTTTTAATGAGAAGAAAGGGGTCGGCATTGTGGCATAGCAGTTAAAGTCGCTGCCTGTGACACCAGCATGCCATATGGACACCGGTTCCTGTCTTGATTACTCCACTTCTGATCCAGCTCCCGGCTGATGGCCTGCAAAAAGCGGCAGAAGATGGCCCAAGGGCTTGAGCCCCTACCATCCACATAGAAGACCCAGAAGAAGCTCCTGGCTATTGGCTGGCCCAGTCCTGGAGGTTGTGGCCATATGGGGAGTGAACCAGCAGATGGAAGATCTTTGTCCCTGTCTCTCTCTCTGTAACTATGACTTTCAGAATCAATCACTCAATCTTTAAAGCAATTGAGAAGAGAGACCTAAGCCAGCTCCATGGCCCGGTCTCGCCGTGTGATGGTTCTGTGCTGTGATGCAGCAAAGCCTGGGCCTGGTGCCAAGCAGAAGCCTGCACCACTTCCTTAGATTTCCCTGGCGCTGAGCTGTGAGCCAAATAGACTTCTGCTGTCTATCAATTACCCTGCCTCCGGCAGTTTGTTATGGCCACAGGAGCTGGAACAAGGGGGGCAGAGCTGTGGTCCAGCCCCCAGCTTTGCAGGGTTCTCTGCCCCCTCTGTCCCTCTCCCTGGCTGGATCCTTCTTCCACCTGTTCCAGGCCTACTGTCCTTCCATCCCCACTCCCATCTGAGGCTTGGACTGGTTGGACAGTCTCTGTCCCTGGTGCTCTCCTGTGGGAATGCAGCCAGGCCGGGAGCCAGGGGCAGTCCCAGGAACTAGAATGATCGCATCCAACCCTCATCCGCCGGTGATGAATGATCGGCCTCCCGAGGTCAGCTGGGGGCCCAGATCCTTCCCACTCCGCGGCAGGGGAGAAAGGAGACTCCCGAGCATCTCTCTCTGCCACAGAGCCCCCTCCTTTGTGCACCTGGCTAATTGCTGCCATCTTTAAACCACCTCCCAGTGGGCCCCTAACAGCTCCCCGTCTGCTGGTATTCATGTTCGTGCACTGCTCTGTGGGACAGAATACAGCACCAGTAATGGTAGGAGGGGACTTCAAAGTTTATGGAAAAGTGGAATTAAAATAGATTTTGGTTCAAGAAATGTCAAAATCCATGCATAGTTTTCCCAGCAGACGCTTTTTGAGGCCCCCTTGTATGCCATTTCTGGGATTAGGTTTTGAAAGACACCTCTCCGTCTCTCTCTCTCCCAGCCTGGTCTGGGAGCCTTCTGCGTGCTGTCACGGCAGCAGCCAGGTGCGAGCGAGCCTGGGAAGCCTTCAGCCGCTGGAGTCCCCACAGGCACGTTCACTGCCACCTCCTAAGGGCCCCTGAGCCAGAAAGAGGTAGCTCAGCTTCCCCCGCAGGAGAACACGCTCATCTGTTCTCTGAAGCCACTCAGTTCTGCAGCGATCTGTTGGGCAGCCAGAGACACCTGCTCCTTCTCGGGGACTTCCTCCCGAGACTCGCCCGCACGGCCAATCCTCTTGTGGCCTCAGCATCTCCGAGGACTGGATTTACACAGTGCGAAGCCGACAGTGATCGAAACCAGCCCGTCACTGTTAAACCTCCCACTGCGGGGGACACTTCTAATCATGTGTCGTTTTAGTTCGTCTCTGCGACAATCGAGATGCTATTACTGTCCACATTTGCCAGCTTGGAAACTGAGTCGTGGAGATGTTAACTCTTAAAGGTGGTGCGAGAACTTAGGCAGAGAGAGTCAGGCCGCCGCAGGAGGCTTTGGTGTGACTGTGGACATGCTACTTCCCTCCCCGCGCCCTCTGCTTCTTCACGTCCACCAGGAGGGGCTCAAGACCCCAACTCTGGGTCCCTTTGATGGTGGTAGCAAGGGTCACAGTGGGTACCGCCGGCATTCTGAGTATCAGATTAGGAAAACCAGCACGTGGTGGGTGAGCTCGAACACAGACCCGTGCATACCACACGAATGTCACGGAGTTTAGAGGACAGACGGGGTCGAGCCCCACCACCTCCCTGTTGGAGTTTGCTGCCGTCCTGAGACACTGAGAGCCCTCTGGTGGGCCTGGGGGAGTGCCCTGGGGCCACAGCCGGCTCCAGTTTTCCTCTTCAGGCTTCCTGGGCTCTGCACTGGACAAGGTAGATCCACACTGTTCTTGTCTTCTTCTGTGTCAACCCAAAGGCAATACGTGGTCTTTCTCTCCTGGATGGCCTCACCTCCTTGAGATACCCAGGTGCAGTGGGAAGCTGCCTGTGGCCTGCAGGCCATCGGCCACCCTGCACACTGCCACAGAGCAGCAGGCAGCCCTGTCCCCTGCCCCAGGCTCCCCCTCGGGGCCCTGCTGCCCCCCCTACTCCTCCCCTTCCTGCTGCCATGTGTGAGTTCCTCAGAAATCACAGGTAACCTTCAGTACGATATGTCCCAAATGATGCAGGGCACATGGCATACTAAAAACGTGGTTTATTGTCCACGGGAAGCGTAGACCTCCCTGCTCGTTCTTTGTTGTTGTTAGATCTGCTGCCTCTGCCTCTCCGAGGCTCCCCGCCTCCCTCCCCGGGGCCCCTCACACTGCAGTGTGAACAATCCCAGGCTTCTTAAGGCCTCCAGCAGAACTCGGCAAGGCTGCACCTGCGGGTCTAAATGCTTTGAGGACAACTGTGTGTGTGTGTGTGGGGGGGGGAATTTGAAGAGCAGAGAGAGAGAGAGAGAGAACTCATTTGCTGTGTCTCACCCTAAATATCCACACAGCTGGGGATGGGTCATGCTGAAGCTGGGAGCCCAGAGCCCAATCCAGATCTCCCATGAGGCTGGCAGGAACCCAGCTGCTTGAACCGCCACCTACTGCCTCCCAAGATGCATGTTAGCAGGGAGCTGGAGTCATAGTGGAGCCGGGGCCAACATGGGCTGCAGGTGTCCCAGCTTAACCACTAAGCCAAACGTCTGCACCATTTCTTTTTCTTCTTTTTTTAAAGATTAATTTTTTTATTTATTTGAAAGGTAGAGTTACACAGAGAGAGAGAGAGAGAGAGAGAGGGAGGGAGAGGGAGAGGGAGAGGGAGAGGGAGAGGGAGAGGGAGAGGGAGAGGGAGAGGGAGAGGGAGAGGGAGAGGGAGAGGGAGAGGGAGAGGGAGAGATAGAGAAGTTTTCCACGCACTGATTCACTCCCCAGATGGCTGTAATGGCCAAGGCTGCGCCAAACCGAAGCCAGGAGCCAGGAGCTCCATCTGGGTCTCCCATGGGGGTACAGGGGCCCAAGTTCTTGGGCCATCTGGCGGGACTGGAAGTGGAGCAGCAGAGACTCGAACCGGCACCCATATGGCCATTATACCACAACCCTGGTTCCCTATCTTTTCTCTTTCTCCTCCTCTTCCTTCTTTTTTTTATTCTTCTTCTTCCTCTTCCTCTTTTTCTTCTCCTCCTCCTCCACCTTCTCCTCCTCTTCATCCTTCTTCTTCTTTTTAAGATTTATTCATTTTATTTGAAATGCAGAGTTGTGGAGAGGGAGGGAGAGACGGAGAGACAGAGAGACAGAAAGACAGAGAGAGAGATCCACGATCCTCTGGTTCTTTCCTCAAATGGCCACAATGGCCAGAGCTGGGCAGATCTGGGCCAGGAGCCAGGAGCTTCTTCCAGGTCTCCTACGCAGGTGCAGGGGCCCAAGGACTTGGGCCATCTTCCAATGCTTTCCCAGGTGTATTAGCAGGGAGCTGGATTAGAAGTGGAGCAGCCAGGACTCTCATGGGCACCCATATGGGATGCTGGAAACTTGGGCGGTGGATTTACTTGCCATGCCACAGCGCAGACCCCCTATCTTTTCTTTTTAATTCCCCACCTGCTTTGAACCACACTTCTGCTGCTGGCCTGGGAGTCCCTGTAGGCACAGAAAGGCTTCCTGAGCCAGTGTCAGGGCTAGCAGGCCTGCTGGTGCCTGGACAACGCCGGGAACGTGGACACAGGGAGAACTTGCCCTCGGAGGCTGGCCAACAGGAGGGTCACTTGGCATGAGAGGAGAGGCCCTGGACACAGGACCCACTCTGTGCCTCTCGGCCATGCCTGGCAAACCTCGGCTGGTGAGAGCCCAGCCTTACCCCTGGGTAGGAGCAGCAAGCAGGGGGCAAAGAGTCCGTGGTCCAATAAGCCTGGAGGACTTCCTGTACAACAGTGTCCACTGCGGAGCCTTGACTGGGCCACTGCACGCACGTGGCCTTCTGCCGACTTCAGTAGCCACGGAGTTGTGGTTCTGGCCAGCACGCAGGCAGATGGTGGTGCCGTGGGACCCGTGGCCTCACACACACATACACACACGTTTCAAGGCTCACCATATATATCTACCTCTGTATGTCTGCAGCTATGTCATCCAACAAAAGTGTGTGATCTTTGCCAAGGGACAGCCCCCCCCAGAGAGTGGGGGACCAGACCCGGGGAGGCCAAATCCATGGGCAAATGTGGCAGTGCCCATGCGGGCACCCTGCTTCCCATGGTAGGCTGGGTGCCGCCTCCCAGTTCATCTCCTGAGAGGCCGGCTGTGTCTGGTGACTGGACTAGACCCCAATGCAGGCCTCTTGGGCTGAGGGGGAGGGTCAGCCAAAGTCGCCTCCCATGAGACATCTTCCAGTTCTGGGATCCTGCGCATTCAGGAGGCGTGGAGCTCTCCTAAGCCTTGAATTTGCTGGAGGCCACTGGGGTCATTAGCAGTCAGCCTTGGGAGCGGGCCAGGCTGCAAGAGGCAGGAGGAAGTGAGGAAAAAGGGTAGCGGGACAAGGGAGGTGAGAACTGGCACCGCCAGGTGGGGACAGGTGCCCCCAGGAAGGCGTGAGGGACAGGGGTGGAGGAAGCGGCTGCTGGGCGCCCCTTTAGAGTGAGGACTTTAGGGCAGACCCTGGGAGAAGCAGCAGGGAGGAGAGGCATGGCTCGCCCTGAGGGCCTGGGGAGGGTGGGCTGTGCTGTAGCCCTGGTGGAGGCCATCCTGGTGGAGGTGCCCACTCCAAGCCTTCACACAGTAGGTAAAGCTGCCGGTTAAGGCCTTGCTGAGGTTCCAGGAGGTGGCAAGAACGTTCTGGGAGTTGAGGACAGGAAACCTCCTGTGTCCTCTCTTCCTGCTTGGGGTCCCTTTCACCAGCAGCCCTGCTCCCTTGGCCTGCCCTGGGGGTCTGTGATGACATAAGAGGCCCCTCCCTAGAGGGCCCCCTACCTGCCTCCCTCTGCTGGGAGACCCTGGGCAGCTGGCTCCATTTCCTTCCAGTGGCCTGGCATGTCAGAGCGGCCTGCCCTCTTCCCAGTCGACAGGGGCCGGGACAGCCCCGTCACTCCTCACCCCCTCCTCGTGCACTGTCAGGGCACCGTCCCACCCAGCATTCACAGTAGCCCGGACTGAAACTGTTTTTGAAACATCTCCTTACTTCCTTGTTCCTCCTGGCACCCGGGTCATCGGGTCCAGCCCCAAATATACCTTGCACCAGCACCCTCCTGAGTTAGAGACCCACCCAGGCCATCCAGAGTTGGGCAGTGTCAGAGCTGGGAGGGACTCCAGGTTCCGAGGGCAACCCCTTGTCATGGGGGAGGACACTGACACACAGAAGCTACCTGAAGCTCACACCTGGATCCAACCCTGGGGACCAATCCATCTGGCCTCCTGCCTCCCAGACATCAGTGGTAATGCGGGGTGCGGGCAAGGCCACCTGGCCTCCATGGCCATCCAGCCACTCGCTCTCGGGGCCTGAGCACATTCCTCTGACTTTATATAGCCATGGGGTCCCCTGTTCCACCTTGTTGAGCCTCGGCGTATCCAGCAGGATAAGAGACGGAACAGCCCAGGGACTCTTTCTTCAGGAGCCCTCAGAGGGGTTGCTGGGGTGAGAGTAGGGGAAAGAGAGCTGTGGCGCCCGCTGGCTGCGGGCTCCCTCCAGGTGGTGGCTGGCAGCCATCTTGTCCCCACCCAGGAGGGTGACAGAAATCCAAGCACCTGAGCCGTCATCATCCACTGCTTCCCAGGCGCATCAGTGGGGAGCTGGATGGGAACAAAGTAACTAGGACTCTGTGATGAGATGCAGGCATCCCAAGAGGCAGCTGAACCAGCTGTGCCACAGTGGCCGCCCCTTTGTCTGAGGTGACAGCTCACTGGGATTTTAATTGTCATCTGATGATTAGTGATGTGGGGCCCTTTTTTCCTATTCTGATTGGCCGTTTGTCTATCTTTTTTTTTTTTTTTTTTGACAAGCAGAGTGGACAGTGAGAGAGACAGACAGACAGAAAGGTCTTCCTTTGCCGTTGGTTCACCCTCCAGTGGCCGCCGCGGTAGCGTGCTGCGGCCGGCGCACCGCGCTGATCCGATGGCAGGAGCCAGGTGCTTCTCCTGGTCTCCCATGGGGTGCAGGGCCCAAGCACTTGGGCCATCCTCCACTGCCTTCCCGGGCCACAGCAGAGAGCTGGCCTGGAAGAGGGGCAGCCGGGACAGAATCCGGCGCCCCAACCGGGACTAGAACCTGGTGTGCCGGCGCCGCTAGGCGGAGGATTAGCCTATTGAGCCGCGGCGCTGGCTGCCCATATTTTAATCAGGCTGTTTTCCAATTATTGACTTGAGTTCCTTATATATTTTGGATATGAAGCCTTATCAGATGTATGGCTTGAAAATACTTCCTTCAGTTCCACAGGCTGTGTCTTCGCCGTTGGTCGTTTCCTTTGCTGAGCAGAAATGCTTCAGTTTGATGAAGTCCACTGTGGCACACCTGAAAACACATTGCCAGACACACATGGTGGCACCGGCCCCTCTGCTCCCTTCTCGTTTCAGGACTTGCGTTTAAGTCTGTAGTCCATGTGAGTTGATTTTTAAAAAATTCTTTATTATTAATTTGAAAGGCAGAGTTAGAGAGAGAGAAAGAGAGAGAGAGAGAGAAATCTTTCATCCACTGGTAACTCCTCAAATGTCTGTGGCATCTGGGGCTGAGCCAGGCCAAAATTGGAGCCAAGGGCCCAAGCACTTGGGCCATCCTCAATCACCTTCCCAGGCTATTAGCAGGAGGCTGAATAGAAAGTAGAGCAGCCGGGACTTGAACCAGAGTCCATATAGGATGTCGGCATTGTAGGTGATGGTATACCACAATGCTGGCCCCAAGTTGATTTTTACATACAGTGAGAGAGAGGGTCTAGTTCATTCTTTTGCATGGGGGTGTCATTTTCCCAGCAGCTTTTACTAAAGAGACTGTTCCACCCACACAGTGTGTTCCTAGCACCTCTTTTGAAAAATCAATCCACTGTAAATGCAGGGATTTGTATCATGTTGCTTTGATTACTAAATAGTTTGTAGTAAGTTTTGAAAGTGAGAGACATAATATATTAAAATAAAAATAGTGGATGCTCAGTAAATGGCAGGTGGGTGTTTGTCACAGCAGTTGAGTCTGGCTAGGATTTCTGCATCCCACATTGGACTGCCTGGGTTCAGGTCTCTGCTCCACTTCCCATTCCAGCTTCCTGCTAACGTGCAGCAGCTGATGGTCCTTGATTGAGTTCCAGGCTCCTGGTCTCAGCCTGGGACAGCCCTGGCTATTGGAGGCTTTAGGGGAGCGGGCTAGAGAATGGGAGATCTTTGTCTGTCTCTGTCTCTCTACCTTTTAACAATTGAAAACCAAAAAGTTGAGATAAATGAGGTGCCCAGCATGCAAGGACCTGGCACACGGTGCAGAGACATCTCAGAACCATCCCTTTTATTCTACCGCCAGTGCAGGAAGTGGCACAGGTTACAGGGCCTTCGGGAACCTCAGCAGCCTCCGAGTGGGGGTCAAGGAGGAGGCAGAGTCTGTGTGGCCCTGGGCTGCCTGCTGGAGGAACCCGTGTTGTCTGGAGCCCGTCCAGTGGAGCTGGAGGGCAGGAGGCAGCGGTGGCCACGAAGGACAGTGGCCGGCTCCTCTCTGCTTCAGCCTGGGTGAGTCCAGCGCCTCAGCCAGTCCTCCTGGGCACCACGGCTTCATCACAACAAAGATGACCTGGGTCACCGTGCCTTGCCCCGCCCAGCCAGGGAGTCCTCAAGGCAGAGGACCAAGCTTGCTTGCTTGCTTGCTTGCTTTTTTTTTTTTTTTTTTTTTTTTTTTGACAGGCAGAGTTAGACAGTAAGAGAGAAAAAGAGAGACAGAGACAGAGAGAGACAGAGAAAAAGGTCTTCCTTCCATTAGTTTACTCCCCAAATGGCTGCTACGGCTCGCGTGCTGCGCCAATCCGAAGCCAGGAGCCAGGTGCTTCTTCTGGTCTCCCATGCAGGTGCAGGGCCCAAGCACTTGGGCCATCCTCCACTGCCTTCCCAGGCCACAACAGATGGAATGGAAGAGGAGCAACCGGGACAGAATCCGGCGCCCCAACCCGGACTAGAACCCGGGGTGCTGGCGCCGCAGGCGGAGGATTAGCCAAGTGAGCCACGGTGCCGGCCAAGGACCAAGCTTTCTTATCTTGGGTGCCGCGTTTGTCCCAGGTGCTCCCCTTGATAGAGACAGGAGATGTGGAAGATGTAGCCCAGGCCAATAGGCAGGGCCCAAGAGACTCAAGTCCAGCGCGCAGAGCGATGTGCCTGGAACGGAATGTCTCCACTAATCAAAAAATCAGATAGAGAAACTGAAAACAAAACTGACTGTGGTTACAGCTGGACCCATCCAGCTCCAGATATGAACTCTCCAGCCCCGAGAAGGTCATCGGTGACTAAACAACATGTGTACAGGCCCTGCGTGAATTTCCTTGTAGACAACTTCCCCCGATTGCCTTCCCTGCTCCGCCCCCCCCCCCCCCCCGAACGAGCTTTGCTTTCCTTTGCTTCTCTGCTCCCCCATCCTTGTCCGTGCCCCTCATGCTTCGTGGTCCCAAAACACGTACGGCCAGAACGGCCAACTCCTGCCACACCCCAGTGGTCATCCCGTGAGCCTATGGGTTAGCTCATGGCCAATGTGGCCCGGCAGGACAGCTTCCGCCCTGGGGTTGGCATGAGTGTGTAGGTGTCACATTCTAGCAGAGCCGATGGCCACAGGCAGGGTCTCTTTAGAAGAGGTGGTGGGGCCGGCGCCGTGGCTTAACAGGCTAATCCTCCGCCTTGCGGCGCCGGCACATCGGGTTCTAGTCCTGGTTGGGGCGCCGGATTCTGTCCCGGTTGCCCCTCTTCCAGGCCAGCTCTCTGCTGTGGCCAGGGAGTGCAGTGGAGGATGGCCCAAGTCCTTGGGCCCTGCACCTGCATGGGAGACCAGGAGAAGCACCTGGCTCCTGGCTTCGGATCAGCATGATGTGCTGGCCGCAGCGGCCATTGGAGGGTGAACCAACGGCAAAAAGGAAGACCTTTCTCTCTGTCTCTCTTTCTCTCACTATCCACTCCGCCTGTCAAAAAAAAAAAAAAAAAAAAAAAAAGAGGTGGTGGAAGCGGAGGGTCTTGATGCCCCCCGCCAAATGGGCCTGGGTTTCTCCTGGGTCTTGGGTGTTAGGAGACAATTTTCCCACCGGCCTCTCACTTTTCTGCAAATCTCCATACCTCCAGGAAGGCTGCCCTTCGTCTCAGACCCCAGGGTGTGGTGTCTCCGGCTAGCATCCCTGACCTTGGCAGGTCGGCACGGTGGCTGGCACGCAGGCTGAATCCCAGGCCCTTCACAGTTGCCGACATCTGGCGGTCCGTCTTTCCAGCTGAGTACATGGCTAGGCCAGGAGGCGCCCGCAGGAGAGGCAAGGCTGGGGCACTGGGCCCCTGCGGGTCGACGCCCGGCGGCAGAGCAGGTGAGGGAGCGAGGGCTGGCTGGGAAAAGCGCCTCAGCAGCTTCCTGATGTCTGTGACGCCTGGCCAGGGACACGGGTGACCGGAAGAGGTGGCTGCAAGCTCCGTCCCTGTGGGGAGGAGGAAGCCCCAGGAGGAGACCCCGGGGCAACAGTAGGAGCGGCCTGCTCCCCAGAAGCAGATGTGGGGGTCTGGGAGGAGCCAGAGCTTCCTGCAGGTGGGTGGGGGAGGTAGCGGCCCGTGAGGAGGGGCCTGGCAGCCAGGAGAACCTGTGGGCAGCAGGGGGAAGGCGGGGTCTCCAGCCAAGGCGCCTCCTGCCAGGCAGCCCCTCCCGGGAGACCTCCTTCTGCTGGGGACACCAGTGCGAGGAAGACACCTGCTGAGGCTCCGGCTCGCTGCATCATGGGTTCTCCACAGCTCGCCTTCCAGGGAGCCTGCTTTGTGGCACAGCAAATAAAGCTGCTTCGTGTGGCGCCGGCAGCCCAGGGGAGCACCAGTTGGAGGCCTGACTGCTCTGCTCCCAATCCAGCTCCCTGCTAATGGCCTGGGAAAGCAGTAAAAGGTGGTTCACATGCTTGGGCCCCTGCACTCACATGGGAGACCCGGAAGAAGCTCCTGGCTCCTGGCTTCGGCCTGATCCAGGCCCTACCATTGCAGCTGTTTGGAGAGTGAACCAAGGGATGTGCCATCGCTCTTGCTTGCCCTCTCTGCCTCTCTCTGTCACTCTGCCTTCCAGATAAGTATGTAAATATTAAAAAAAAACATCCCTCCACCCCTCACTTGGTGGAGCCCACAGCAGCCAGACTGCTGGTGGGGACCACTGTCTCCCTGTGTCCACGCAGACCCTGCTCCTTGTGGTTCTTAGTTCAAGGTCAGGTCCACAGGCCTGGTGGGAGCTGTGCACTGCTAGTGCACCCTTTCTCCTGGCCTTCCTCACCCTCCGTGTTTTCCTGATGCGAGACTGTACTTTAGGTCCTGAGAAAGGTGACAATGGTCATCGTTTATTAAATGCTTTAAGCATTTATATAGTGACACAAACTCACAGGTAGGGATAAACACAAGTGAATTTTGGGGCCAGTGTTGTGGCGTAGCGGGTAAAGCCACCGCCTGCAAGGCCAGCATCCCATATGGGTGCCCGATCGAGTCCTGGCTGCTCCACTTCTGATCCAGCTTCCTGCTAATGTGCCTGGGAAAAGAAGTGGAGGATGACCCAAGTACTTGGGCCCCTGAACTCACATGGGAGACCCGGATGAAGCTCCTAGCTTCTGGCCTTGGCCTGGCCCAGCCCCAACTGTTGCAGCCACCTGGGGAGTGAACTAGCAGATGGAAGATCTCTTCTCTCTCTCTCTGTAACTCTGCCTTTCAAGTAAATAAAAATAAATGAAAAAAGCAAAAAGTGAAGGTTAATCTCACCTCTCTGGTTCCTGTCAAGCACTGGTGGGGAAGGAAGCACAGGCTGTAAGCCGAGCAGAGCCGAGAACCAGCCGTTTGGTTTCGTGTTCTTGATACTTCAAGCAAAATCCAATGCCCTGACCCTGCTGTCACGAGAGCTGGAGGAGCGGTGTCTTTAGATGGCCAAGTTCTCAGAAAGCCAAGGCCTTGCGGGCTGAATGCCAACATCCTGCTTCTTTGCAGCACTGCCCGCAGGGCCTCCTGCTACTAGGGTCAGCTGGCTGTGGGCCTGCCGCTCAGCATGGGGGCCATGCCAACCGAGGGCAGGTCCAACAGTCTCAGGGTGACCAGGGGCTTGAGCCTTGGCTGTCCAGGCTCATTAAGGGGGACCCAGGAAATAAGAGCTCATGATACCTTTGAAAGCACTTTTTAAAAGATTTTGTTTATTTATTTGAGAGGCAGAGTTACAGAGAGAAGGGGAGACAGAGAGAGAAGTCTTCCATCCTCTGGTTCTCTCCCCAAATGGCCACAATGGCCAGAGCTGAGCAGATCCAAAGCCAGAAGCCAGGAGCTTCTTCCAGGTCTCCCACGCAGGTGCAGAGGCCCAAGCATTTGGGTCAAACTCTGACGCTTTCTCAGGCAATAGTAGAGAACTGGATCAGAAGAGGAGTATCCGGGACACGAACCAGTGCCCACCCGGGATGCCAGCACTGCAGATGGAGGTTTAACCCACTGCACCACAGCACTGGCCCTTAAAGCAATCTTGGGGCCAGTGTTTTGGCTGGCTTTGTGTAGCCCTAAATAAGCACTGATTTGAGTCCTGCCTGCTCTACTTCCAATCCAGCTCTCCACTAATGTGCCTGGAAAAGCAGTAGAAGATGGCCCAAGTCCTTGGGCCTCAGCACCCACATGCAAATATTTTGAAATGGATGCATACAGGAGCATTCAAAAAGTTCATGGAATGTTGTGGAAAAAATACTGTGTGGATTTCAAAACATCATGTACCAAAATAAACTTATCTTTTAATCCCAGTTTTCCACAAGCTTGCACAGATCACAGTAAATTGATATTTGTGACAGACGTTGGAGCTGGAATTTGAACTCTCCCACACAGTGAGGTTGCCTCCAGGGCTTGCCGTTTCTCTGCTCTGGGAGACGGTCTAGTGTCAGGAGAGAAAAAATCTCAGGGCTGGTGCTGTGGCGTAGTGCATAAAGCTGCCACCTGCAGTGCCGGTTTCCCATATAGGCACTGGTTAGAGTCCTGGCTGCTCCACTTCTGATCCAGCTCTCTGCTATGGCCTAGGAAAGCAGTAGAAGATGGCCCAACTCCTTGGGCCCCTGCACCCACATAGGAGACCTGGAGGAAGCTCCTGGCTCCTGGCTTCAGATCAGCTCAGCTCTGGCCATTGCGGCCAATTGGGGAGAGAACCATCAGATGGAAGACCCCCACCCCCCGCCTCTCCTTCTCTCTATGTGTAACTCTGCCTTTCAAATAAATAAAAAAAAATCTTAGAAAAAGAAGAGAAGAACCCTCCAGGACTCTCCCTTACCCTCGGAGGTTGCTCTTTCTAGTCAGCTGAGCCAATCCTACAGCCTCTGATTCTCAAAACCCCATTCTCTCAAACAGGCCCCTCTCCTGCAGTCCGTACACCACGCTCCTGGAAGAACTTACCTGTGGTGGAATGAGAAGGCCATGCCAAGATGGCCGCTGGCAAGTGAGCTCAGTTACTCAGGAGTGGCTTTGAAACCCACCTGGCAACGGAGCCTGCCTGACAACAGGCTGTGATTGGATGGCTTCGGAAACCACATGGCAATGGAGCATTCCTGGCACCAGGCTATGATTGGATGGCTTCGGAAACTGCCTGGCAACAGGCTGTGATTGGTTAGGGCATAAACCGCCCCTTGACTGGATTGGCTGCCTCGGCTATATAAGCTACTGTACCAACTGAAATAAACGAGTCTGCAGGCTGCTCACCTCTGGCCCACTTTCACCCGACTCCCAGGGTCTGTGTGGTGTCTCTGTGCCTCTTGCCCCCACCACACTCCTCCTCTCAGAATGAATCCATAGCAACACTTACCAACCTGCACAATCATTGCATGAAGCTTCCCTGCATATAGGAAACCCACCAGGTGCAGCCATGCTGACCACCCCCAGGACCCTGTAACCTCACAGCCCTGAGCTGACCCCTGCACCCAGGACAACCCCAGACTCTCCTCCCTCCTTTTTCAATGTTCACCTTCCTGAGGGGGAAGGAGAAGGGACTAACATTTGTTGAGGACTTACTATGTTACTAAGCTAATAGGACTTGTTGCTATTGCTCCCATTGTGCAGACGTGGAGGCTGAGGCTCAGCTAGGCTTAGCTCAGCTAGGCAAAGCTCTTACTTGATCCCCCCAGCACCCAGTCTGCCTTCTAGGGCTCAACAGCAGCTCTTCTGACACCCTCCTTCCTAGCTGGCCACCTCCTGGACTTCCTCAGAGCCTGGGCAGCTCATTCTGTCCTTGGTGCCTGGGGGATAAAGTCATCGTTAGTCCCAAGAGCTGAACTTTTGCTTCAGTGCAAACTGCATCTTGCAGTTATTGCAGCCACATGGGAGGCAGCCTTGTCCGTCAGAACCCAAGTTTACTGCAGCTGATATGGAATCAGCCCAAATGCCTGTCAACTGAAGACTGGATAAAGAAATTATGGGACATGTACACCGTGGAATACTACACAGTGGTAAAAAAAAAATGAAATACTGTCATTTGCAACAAAATGGATGCAACTGGAAAACATCATACGTAGTGAAATAAGCCAGTCCCAAAAGGACGAATACCATATGTCCTCCCTGGTCTGTGATAACTAACAGAGCACCTAAAAGCAATCTGTAGAAGTGAAATTGACACTTTGAGATGTGATGACGTTGAACAGCCCTCATCTCAACTGTTGAGGAACTTTTTTTTTTTATACAATGTGTTGAACTCTTTACTTAGTGTAGAGTTAATCTTCTGTGTATAAAGTTAATTGAAAATAGATGTTAGTAAAAAGTAAGAATGGGAATAGGAGAGGGAGGAGGAAAAGGGGTGGGAGAGTGGGTGGGAGGGCGGGTGTGGTGGGAAGAATCACTGTGTTCCGAAAGTTGTATTTATGAAATGCATGAAATTTGTGTTCCTTAAATAAAATATTTCTGGGTGGGGGGAACCCTCTTGCTGCCTCCCCCAGCTCCAGGGAGTGGGGTGGGGGTGGGGCACAGGGGCTGAGCAGAGAGAACATTCCAAGTACACCTGAGGAAGCAGTTCAAAGGGGCCGGGCAAAGTCACTTTTTCCAGTAAAGAGAGAGCCAGGCATTGTGCAGGCTCAAGAGAAAAAGTCTGGGTCTAGTTCCTCCACCCCCTCCCCCAGAGCACGTGGGGGCTGGGTCTCTGACACCTGGAATGCTTGAGGACTGGGTGGGGTTGACTGATTTTTAAGTAAACTGTCCTGCCCTCTCCCTTCTCCCCTCTCCCACGCTCGCCCTGCTCTACGAGGTCACAAGGAAACTAGGAAGTGCGGTACCTTCACTCGACTGGAGCAGGTCCACCTGTGAGAAGGCAGGGCTGCAATCACGGGGCGGGGGCAGCTCTCTGACGCGCCATCCGCTCTCTTCAGTCCCAGGTGGTCGCAGCCTGGGCCCCAGGAAGCTCAGCAGCCAGGGCGGGTGGTGGTGGTGGTGGGGGCTCCTGAGTCTGTCTGCCCAGCTTCGCACCCCTGGGGATTTTGATCAGGGAATGAATCCACCTGTTTCCATGGTCACTCAGGCTGGCTCGTGATTCAGTGGTGATATGGGAAGGAGGTGTTTGGGGATTTCCAGGGCCAGCCTGGAAGAGGAGGGGGAGGGGGAGGAGGGGGAGGGGGAGGGGGAGGAGGGGGAGGGGAAGGGGGGAGAGGGAGGGGGGAGGAGGGGAAGAGGGGGAGGGGGAGGGGGAGGAGGGGGATGGGGAGGAGGAGTTAAATGGGCTCACCTGCTGGCCCTCCCATGTCGGTGGTCATTTCCCCAGGACGCGTCCATTGTGACAGCCTGTGCATGTCCTCCCTCTCCCCTGACTGTCCCCAAGGGAGTCGTACCAGGTTGGGTGAGGATCCCTCCAAAATGCGTGTCGTCCAGAGCCTCAGAATGAGCACATTTGGATCCAGGGTTCTCTGCGGAGGTTATTGGTTACGTTCCCTGGTCGCACCGGATGGGGGGATGGGGCTCGTCTGAGAGCTGGGGTCTTTATAAGTGAGGGATATAGACACAGGGCAAGATGGGGGGGGGGGGGGCGAGGGAGGCAGAGCTTGGAGTGTGGTGGCCAGGAGCTGCAGGACATTGTTGGGGCGGGGGGGGGGGGGGGAGAGGTATGCGGATGTTGCTGGGAAAGACCAGAAGCAGGGCCGTGGCAAGGGGAACCCCAGTGACTTGGCCATCAGGTTGCCAGGTGGACCCTGGGTCTGAGCTCTGTTGCCCCTACCACACACCAGCGGGAGGAGGGGCAGGGTTGCGAGGTCGCCCGGGCTCCGTCCCCTTCTGCGCCCTGGGCCTTCCTCTGCAGCAGAGAAGGGAGCCAAGGAGGAGGGAGAAGCCTCACTGGGCAGCTCCAGGGCCGTCTCCCCGTTCTTCTGCCCTTGCCCTCAGCTAACCCCCCTCCACCTTTTCTCTGGATCGCTGTCTCTAGAATATTCACCTGGGCTTAGCATCAAGGCTCAGGTATGCAGATGCGAGGCCTGGCTGCCGGCCAAGGCTCTTGGCTGGGAGCTCACCCAGCAGGGAGTTCTGGGGCCTCCATCTGTTTACCGTCTGCAGAGCCCTTAATCCACCCACCGTTCCTATGTCTCCGTGTGATGACCTCACTCTGCTCTTGGTGTTGCCTCTACTGTTAGACTGTCAGTGCGAACAGACTCCTTGGACCCCGAGTGTCTAAGAACCGACTCTCCTGACTTTGCTAGTTCCCGCTCGCTGACTTCCTGCTGCCCGAGAGGGAAGGGCAGGGCTGCTGAGGCTTGGTTCTGATTAAATTCAACACAGAGGGAGCTTTAAGCACTAAGATTGGCATCTCTGTGTGACCTGGAACAGGGATGACTGAGAACAACCCAAGTATCCAGCTTAGCGGAGGAACTTGGCTGGCAGTCACTGGGAAATATTATGCAGTCTTTACAAATACGTGAGCAAGTGTCCGTGACACCAGGGGAAAGGATTAGGTGGAAGAGACCTGGACGGAGCGCTGGGCTCCTGGCTTCAGCCTGGCCCAGCCTCAGCTTTCACAAGCGTTTGAAGAGTCAACCAGCAGATGGAGATTGTCTCTGTCTCTACCTTGGTGGTGAAGTAGAAATCCAAATTATATCTGTGATTTGATAAATTAAAATTGCATCTAGGAGCTGTTTATGGGGAAAAGGCCAGAAATACATCAGACTGGAGCTGGCGCTATGGCACAGGAGGTTAAAGCCCCAACCTGCAGTGCCAGCATCCCATATGGGCACCAGTTCTAGTCCTGGCTGTACCACTTCTGATCCAGCTGCCTGCTATGGCCCAGGAAAGCAGTGAAATAGGGTCCAAGTCCTTGGGCCCCTGCACCCACGTGGGAGATCTGAAAGGCTCCTGGATCCTGGCTTCAGATAGGCTCAACTCCAGGTGTTGTGGCCCATTTGGGGAGTGAACCAGCAGGTGGAAGACCTCTCTCTCTGTGACTCTACCTCTCTCTGTAACTCTGCTTTCAAGTAAATAAAAATAAATCTTAGAAAAAAAAATCCCATCCAGCTATGGCTGTTCATGGATGACGAAACACTGATGATGTTTTCTTCTCCTTACCTTGAGGTATGTTGATACATATAATGAGCATGTACTACCTTTACAGTGGAATAAAAACCAAGTAAATTTTATTTAAACAAAAACTATGCATGGATTTCGGATTTTTTTTAAAAAAATATTTATTTATTTATTTATTTGAAAGGAGAGATAGAGGAAAAGAAAGAGAAATGTATATGGAGAGATCTTTCCTCTTTTTATTATTATTATTTTTTAATTTTTTTTTATTTTTTGACAGGCAGAGTGGATAGTGAGAGAGAGAGACAGAGAGAAAGGTCTTCCTTTTGCCGTTGGTTCACCCTCCAATGGCCGCCGCGGTAGCGCGCTGCGGCCGGCGCACCGCGCTGTTCCGATGGCAGGAGCCAGGTGCTTCTCCTGGTCTCCCATGGGGTGCAGGGCCCAAGCACTTGGGCCATCCTCCACTGCCTTCCCGGGCCACAGCAGAGAGCTGGCCTGGAAGAGGGGCAACCGGGACAGGATCGGTGCCCCGACCGGGACTAGAACCCGGTGTGCCGGCGCCGCAAGGCGGAGGATTAGCCTGTTAAGCCACGGCGCCGGCTGAGAGATCTTTCATCCGCTGGTTTACTCCCCAAATGTCCACAACAGCCAGGGCTGGGCCAGGCAGAAGCCAGGATCCAGGAGCTTCTTCCGGGTCTCCCATGTGGGTGCAGGGGCCCAAGCCCTTGGGCCATCTTCCTAGAGCTGGATCAGAAGTGGAGCAGCAGGGACTTGAAGCGTAACCATACAAGATGTTAGTGTTGCAGGCAGCAGCTTAACCCACCACCAGCCTCTGGACTTCCCTCTTTGAAACCTGAAAAAGAAAAGGACAGAAGAGACCCTGTTCACCATGTAGCCCAAACCCCTCATTCTGGCAGGTGCAGAGAGAAGAGTGTGCCCCAGGGAGGGGCACCTCTGGGCCTTGACCCAGATCTCCAGCGCTCTTCTGCAGTTGCTCTGCCTCCAGGTACATCCTCCTAGTGCCCCAGTCAGAGCCCGGGCTCCTCGCCCACACCCCTGCCATGGGAACACTGCGGATGTGGCCCTAATGCGGAGTGAGTGAGCGCTGGCCTGGTGCATTGTCTGCTGCTGTAGTGAGCAAGGTGCTGCCTCTGGTGAGGGCCTTCTGAGTGCGTCACAGCCCAGCCACGCCCATGATGACGGCACCAATCCACCCGCGAGGGTGACACCCTCGTGGCCGAGTCACCTGGCATTTCAGCATGGGTTTTGGAGGGGACATAACCCCGGCAGTGATGGGCCCAGCTCTCGGATATTCCTCTGTCCTTTCCTTTTTTCAGGTTTTCCTCTCTCTGTGTAACCTTGACTTTCAAATAAATAAATAAATCCTAAAAAGGGGGGGTGGGAGGAGGAGGGAAGTCCACAGCGTAGGCCACAGGTGGCACACCCAGGGGCCCAGACGCTGGGTTTCTGGCTTAGCACTGTCGCTCACCTCCTGGCCTTTGTTTCCTTCTTAAAGCTGAGTGTGTGGAGTAAACTTGGATTTCTGGGCTCTAAGCCAACACTGTCTGTCCACGCCCTCCTGTGGACACAGGATGGCCCCTGGGTCTTGGGGACGCGGTGCCCGCAGCTGTTGCTAGGTGGACATGAAGCCCCCCTCTGCCCCAGAGGTAAAACAAGAAGGGAAATGAGCTCATGGCGTGAAAATGCTCCGCACGTTAGAGAATGGAGCTGAGAACCCCAATCCCGGGAGGATGGCGGTAGCCTCTGTACGGCCCAGAACCCAGGGCCGCTGCCTTCGCCGCAGCCTAGGGGCCACGGCCCTTCACCACCGCATCTCCCGGCTTCGCAGCGGCACCCAGGCTACCTCGCCCCTGTGAGGGGGGTCAGCCACGGGGCCACCCAGTGTCAGCCTCTCTGGTCCTTTTGCTTGGAGCCCTGAGGGCTTCTCACGGCCAGGGCTCATGCCCAGGAGGGCGCCAGCCCTCCAGGCCCACACAGCTTCCTGTGGCGCCGTTGCATCCGGGTCTGGTAGGGCCGGTCTCTATCTGTACAGTGACAATCCCTGTGAGTCGGGATCTCGGGTCGCGTCCCTGTGGGGACTGACTGCAGTTAGGACAAAGAGGTTCACTCGGCAGTGACACCTATGAAGGCATTGAGCACACGGAAGTAACCATTCGGGGGGGGGGATCCCCAGAAGCTAGGGGCTCCCACCTGGAGTAGCTTAGAAATCTCCCTTGAAGGCCCTGATTTCGCTGCTCAGAGCCCAGGCAGGAGGCAGAACTGTGCAAGGGGCCATGGCAAAGCTGGCAATGCCACAGTCCCCGTCCGGTGGAGTGCTCTAAGGCACAGATTGTCGGGGGGCGGGGGGCGGCTGTCTTTGGAGGAGGATTGGCCCTGTCCCTGCACTGCTGCCTTGCTTGGTCACTGGCCAAAGGGAGGCCCAGAGGAGAGCCTGATCCCGGCTGCAGGGGCTGAGAGCTGGAGCCGTCCGCTGACCCTGCCCTGACAGCCGTGGAGCGAGACCACCTGTAAGGGTGGCCTTGGAGCCGGCTGTGCAGACACAGTGTGGACCAGCGCCCAGCCCGGGGGAACGCCTCTCTTTTGCTTTGGGGCCAGATAGAGCTGGGCTCAGATTCCAGCTTTCTGACTCGGCGCGTGAGCCGGCACAAATGTCACCAGGAAGCACCTTTCTATGGTTTCGTTTGTTCACTAACCTGACCTGTGACTCAGGGATAATAAGGGCACATGTTCATTTCCCAGAAGCTCGGTTTTCTCACGCGTGAGCTGGGGATAGCGAGCTGCACCGCCCAGGCCTGTGGGCCACATGCACGACCAGGCACTGTGCTCGCAGTGTTTTTCTTCAAGATTTAATAAACCCAACGAAGTGACCAACTCCCTGCCCTTTCTCAGTTGGTGTCTTCAGGCTGACCAGGCTGAGTGGCACGAGGGTCCCTGGAGGCAGACCTCAGATAGAAGTGAGCAATGTAGGGTCCCCTCAAAACTGGAGGCTCCCCTTTGAGGTACTTACAAATTTCCTTGGGTCTGGCACTGTGGTGTAGTAGGCTAAGCCTCTGCCTGTGGCGCCAGTATCCTATATGGGCGCCAGTTCGAGTCCCGGCTGCTCCACTTCCAATCCAGCTCTCTGCTATGGCCTGGGAAAGCAGTAGAAGGTGGCCCAAGTCCTTGGGTCCCTGCACCCACGCAGGAGACCCGGAAGAAGCTCAGGGCTCCTGGCTTCAGATCGGCCCAGCTCTGGCCATTGCAGCTATTTGGGGAATGAACCAGTGGATAGGAGATCTCTCTCTCTGTCTCTCTCCTCTTCTCTCTGTCTGTAACTCTGACTCTCAAATAAATAAATAAAATCTTAAAAACAAACAAACAAAAAAGAATTGGATATCTTGTCAACCTGACTCGGATAGCTCTCACTTTCTAATGCAAGCCAGGCCAGAGGCACAAAGTGTGTTCAGAAGCTGCTGTGGAGCCAAGAATCCACGAGGGGTTTAGGATACCTGGGCTTGAACCCAGCTTTGCCACCCAAGGCAAATCATGGCCTCATGGAGGCCCGTTTTCCTCATCTGTGAAATGGAAACACTACCACTCACCCAAAGGTTATGAGGCTGAAATGAGGGCGGAGATGCTGAAGTGCTGGACAAATGTTAAGACATCTGGTCCCTAACTGCAGCCCAACATCAGCCACGGAGGGAGCCACGCAGGAGGGAGCCATGGGGGAAGGCGGGGCACCAACGTGACTGTCCAGGTCCATCTTTCCTGGGTCCCCTTTTTTTCCTTCATTTTTCTTTATTTTTATTTTTTCTTTATTTTTTTAAAAAGATTTATTTATTTATTTGAAAGTCAGAGTTACACAGAAAAAGGAGAGGCAGAGAGAGAAAAAGAGGTTTCCATCTCTGGTTCACTCCCCAGATGGCCACAATGGCTGGAGCTGCACCGATCTGAAACCAGGAGCCAGGAGCTTCTTCTAGGTCTTCCCTTGTGGGTGCAGAGGCCCAAGGACTTGGGCCATCTTCTACTGCTTTCCCAGGCCATAACAGAGTTGGATTGGAAGTGGAGCAGCCGGTTCTCAAACGGATGCCCATATGGGATGCTGGCACAGCAGGAGGCTGCTTCATCCGCTATGCCACAGCCCAGGCACGTCTTTTTTCTTTAATTAATTAATTAATTTATTTATTTATTTTTGACAGGCAGAGTGGACAGTGAGAGAGAGAGAGAAAGGTCTTCCTTTTTTGCCGTTGGTTCACCCTCCAATGGCCGCTGAGGTAGGCGTGCTGCGGCCGGCGCACCGCGCTGTTCCGATGGCAAGAGCCAGGTGCTTATCCTGGTCTCCCATGGGGTGCAGAGCCCAAACACTTGGGCCATCCTCCACTGCACTCCCTGGCCACAGCAGAGAGCTGGCCTGGAAGAGGGGCAACCGGGACAGGATCGGTGCCCCGACTGGGACTAGAACCCGGTGTGCCAGTGCCGCAAGGCGGAGGATTAGCCTGTTGAGCCACGGCGCCGGCCTATTTATTTTTGACAGGCAGAGTGGACAGTGAGAGAGAGACAGAGAGAAAGGTCATCATTTTTGCCCTTGGTTCACCCTCCAATGGCCGCTGCGGTAGCGCGCTGCGGCCGGCACACTGCGCTGATCCGATGGCAGGAGCCAGGTGCTTCTCCTGGTCTCCCATGGGGTGCAGGGCCCAAGCACTTGGGCTATCCTCCACTGCACTCCCTGGCCACAGCAGAGAGCTGGCCTGGAAGAGGGGCAACCGGGACAGGATCGGTGCCCCGACCGGGACTAGAACCCGGTATGCTGGCGCCGCAAGGCGGAGGATTAGCCTAGTGAGCCGCGGCGCCAGCCTCTTTTTTCTTTATTTTAAAAAATTTATCTGAGAGAGAGACAGACAGACAGGCAGAAGGAAAGAGGGATCTCATCCACTGGTTCACTCTCCAAATGCCTACAACAGCAGGAGCTGGGCCAGGCCAAAGTCAGGAGCCAAGAATTCAATCTGGTCTCCCATATGGGTGGCCAGGACCCAAGTACAGGAGTCATCATCTGCTGCCTCCCAGGGTGTCCATTATCAGGAAGCTGAAACTGAGAGTGGAGCTGGGGCTCAAACCCAGACACAGGTAGGATGTGAGTGCAGGCCGCCACAGCACCGGCCCCAATGTCCAACTCTTGCTTTGGCAAACCTGAGATGTTTTAGTCTCCTCAGTAGAAGGGAAACTGTGGTCCAGAGAAAGTCATTGAACAAACATGCATGCCAAGTCTGTAGGGAGATCCAATGAGCAAGAACCAACACAGAAAAAGGACCAAGAAGGCCAAGTTGGGCCTTGATGTCCATGCAGGCTCCTCTGTCCAGGTTCTCGATGCCCCAGACTTTACCTGCACAATGTTCCTGCTTCCAGGGAAGGATGGGATCCACTGGTCCACACAGAGGCGGAGGGACTCATGGGGACGCCGTGTCCCTTCTCTACGACACCTGTGTTCTAGCAGGTGGGCTTGGGCCAGAAGTGGACTCCTCTCTTCAGAAGGCAAGTGGTCCACAGCGTGGTAGGGCCCTCGGTCTTCTGAGATGACGCCCCTGTGCCTGCCCTGTGCCCCCCTGGGCAAGGCTGGCTGCTGGGGACATGGACACGCTGCCTCCTCATCCTGGGCTCCGCAGTGCCCGGATCTTGAGCTCACCTCACAGGGAATGGCGTGTGCAGTATCAGACGCAGGGGCCCACTCTGGCCAGGGCCGTGGGAAGTCACCCTTGCTTCCTCTGTGCAGCACACCACGCACCCTCCCTCACCTTAGGGACCCCGCCTGGCACCCCCCGTGTGCTGGCCCTGTCCTTTCTTGCTTGTGTCTGTGCGTCCCAGTAGGCCAAATGGTTTGCCATGAGCCCTGAGGTCTCTAAAAACATCCCCCACTTCCTCCTAGGTCACTGTTATTCCCACACTCCCCCTTTTTAATGTTTTAAAATTTATTACAGAGAGTGGGGGGTAGGGAGAGAGAGAAACACCTATCTACTGTTTCACTCCTCAAATCCCCAAAGCACTGTGGGGGCAGGAGCCAGGGACTCGGTTCAGATCTGGAACATGGGTGTTAGAAACCCAATCGGGTGTAGGTGCTGTGGCATAGCGAGTAAAGCCACCACCTGCAATGCCAGCATCCCATAAGGGCGCCAGTTCAAGTCCCGGTTTCTCTACATCCAATCCAGCCCTCTGGTATGGCCTGGGAAAGCAGTAGTGGATGGCCCAGGTGCTTGAACCCCTGCACCAATGTGGGAGACCCAGAAGAAGCTCTTGGCTCCTGGCTTCAGATTGGCACAGCTCTGGCTGTCGTAGCCATCTGGGGAGTGAACCAGCGGATGGAAGACCTCTCTCTCTGTCTCTCTTTTTCTGCCTCTGACTCCCAGAGGACTCCCTGAGTCCTCTGCCTTTCAAATAAATAAATAAATCTTTAAAAAAAAAAAAAGAAAAAGAAAAAGAAACCCAACCAGTTGAGCGGTCAGTACTGCCTCCCAGGATGTGTGTTGGCAGGAAACTGGAGACAGCAGCAGAGCCAGGCCAGGGTCCCACGGCCCTAGGTCCTCTGCCGAGGGCCATGGGTATCATAATCAGCGTCTTGACTGCTGGGCCAAATGGCACCCCAGTTACTCACGTCTTCCCAGCTGCTCCCCTCAGCCCCTCCATCCAGGCCGCACTCCTCAGGCTGCTCTCCCTGATCACCCCTGCACCGGCTCTGGGCTCCGGGTCTACCCAGAGCAGGCATGGAGCAGGCAGTCCTACCTGAGAAATGCTCACAGCGTCTCTGCTCCCTGCCTCTCACCCCACACAGCCCCCCACTGCCCGTGCTAAACTCACCCCTTCTCCGCCCCTCCTCCCCCATTCTTATCCATCCCCTGAAGTGACCCAGTGGCTCCCTATGGGGTCATCCAAAGCTCTGGTGGGACAGGGGCAGGAAGAGAGGGCTGGGGACCCAGGCAGGAGGCCAGCCCACTCATTTCCGGGGTGACTTGTCCCTACGCCCCCAAGCCCCCCAGTGCGGAGGAGCAGGGCAATGGGTGTATCAGTATTTTCTTTCCTGGTGGGGGGAGGGGGTGGGGATTGAGGAAAGAAAAGCCGGCCTCAGGATGATTGGCACCAGGCCCCGCCTTCTTTTGTCCTCCTCCCCCTAGGTACTCATTCGGGCCCCTGTGGGGAAGTACACCTGTTTCTGGCCAGCTGCCGGCAGGCCGGACTCACCTCTGCTGCTCCCTCGGCCGTGTCTGTGCTGGGTGCTGTGGCGCCCCGGGAGCCGTCTGCAGCCATGGCGGGGGCCCCTTGGACCAGGGCCCCGACGGGGTTCCTGAGCTGTTTGTACTCCTGTCTCCTCTGCACGGTGCTCCTGGGTAAGTGATGCGCCTTGCAGTGTTCTGGGGGCACAGGGAGGTGGGCTTCGGGGGTCCAGCAGGGGAGCTGGGACCAGGGAGAGGGGTGGGGGCAGAAATGGGGGAAGAGGGGGAAGAGTGAGGGAAAACATTAGAAAGACCAAGACAGAAGAGAGGGAACAGAGACAGAGGCAAGCAGAGATGTCTGGGGACAGGGGTGGCCTGGTTCTGGGGGAGCTCCTGGGGGGCAAGGCTTAGCTTATGGAGGGAGCAAAAGAGACAGGTAGGCAGAGCTGGAGGGAGGGGCGAGTGTGGACGACAGAGACTGACAGAGAAAGACAGGAAGCTAGGTGACAGAGATGGAAGAAAACCTCCTATAGACACGTGCAGGCAGAGGACAAGGCCGGGGAGACCAACACATCCAAGGCTGAGGGGATGGAGACAGAGGGCGGGCCAGAGGAGGCGCACGGAGGGAGAAGGCAGGGACCAGCCAGGAGAGCGGCAGGGAAGGGCGCAAAGGTGGGGCATAGCGGGGGCGGGGTGGGCTTCTTGCCCCCGACCTTGGGGTGAAGTCTCCTCTTGGCCGAATGCCCTTCGATGGGCCTCGTGGCTCAGGCAGTGGCCTCGGCAGGCTGCACAGCCCGACGTCCCCGGCAGCTGGGGCGGGTGCAGCCGGCCCTCTTCCTGCCCCTTACCGGCTCTCATGCCAGCTCCAGATGGGTTGCACCGTGTGCCTGGTGTCTGAGTCCTCTGGGAGTGTTTGGGGTCTGGAGAGCGTGAGGGGTCAGGAGCCCCAGGCAGAGTTCGAACCGCAGCTTCTTCCCCACCCCAACAGCGCTGGCACCCTGCCGCCGCGGGAGTGGCAACCTGGGGGTGGCTCCTCGCGGCGGGAAGTGGCACCCTCACTACCCTTGAAATTTTAGGGACTAGGCTAAGAGTAAATGGCAACACCCCACAGCTGACCCCAATGCTCCCCACCCCCTCCTCCCACAGTGCGGAAACAGAGGCTAGAAGGAGCCCCCCGCCCCGCCCCCCATGGCCAGCCCCCCAGAGTCCTGGCCTGAGGGTGTGGAGGAAGGGGCCTCTGTGGCAGTGAGGACTCCCGGGCAACACAGGGAAGATGACCGGGATGCAGGAGTCCTGGGGCCAGGCCTGGCTTTGCTGCTGACCGTCCTGGCCAGGGCCCGGTCCCATCAGTTCTCCTAGGGGCAGCGAACGGCACGACTCCTGAGCCCTGAACTCTAAGGTTTCCACCTTCTGTGGTTTAAAGCCAACCCCTAGGGGCCGGTGTTGTGGTGTAGTAGGTTAAGCCTCTCCTGCGGTGCCAACATCCCATACGGGTGCCGATTTGAGTCCCAGCTGCTCTGTTGAGCCAGCTCTCTGCTAACGGCCTGGGAAAGCAGCAAAAGATGGCCCAAGTGCTTGGGCCCCTGCACCATGTGGGAAACCTAGAAGAAGCTCCTGGCCCCTGGCTTCAGCCTGGGCTAGCTCTGACTGTTGCAGTCACTTGGGCAGTGAACCAGCAGATGGAAGGCCTCTCTCTCTCTCTCTCTCTCTCTCTCTCTCTCTCTCACGCTACCTTTCAAATAAATAAAATAAATCTTAAAAAAAAAAAAAGTCAACCAGCCCCGAAGTACTAGGTGACTTGACCTGTGTCAGGGTCACCATGCTCAAGAGGAGCTAGGGAGGGGGTGAGGCAGGGACAACGGAGAGGCGTGGAGGTCCGACAGCTAGTCAGACCCAGAGGAGCGCGTGTGTGCCTGGAGCTGAGTGCTGTGTATGGAGCAGAGCTGGAGTAGGGAGGTGGGTGTGGCATGTGGCATGGGAGATGGCACCCAGGAAGCTGGTGGAGATCCCGGGCTAGGCTAGGAGACCCCCTCCCCCCACCAGGGCAGCTCCCAGGTGACCTGCCTCCATTTGCTCTAGGGTCTCTTTCCGCACTTGCTGGCAGGACCCTCCCCAGGCCTGGGTGGCACAGGGAAGCAGGTGCCAGAGCCTACTCTGCCCTCAGCCAGCAGGAACCCCCCTCCCCCCCTGCCCCGGGCCTCGGCACAGGGCTGGCAGTGGCAAGGACTTCCTGCTGTAAAAGGGTGAAAGGCAAAGGGCAGGGGGCCGGGGCGGGGGAGCGGGGGGCCAGATGAGGAGCCAATGGAAGCCCAGTGGCCCCTGGTGGTTCCCAGCAGCATGACTCAGAGCAAAACCTGGCAGTCCCATGGCCATGCCCCACGGTAAGGAAACAGGGCCAAAATGAGCCCTTCACGGCCCACTGACCCGGGCCTCCACCCTGGGCGGCCCCGGGAGGTTTTGAGGCTGTGGCAAGTGCAGGTGGGGGAGAAGCCCCCCAGCTACAGGGGCCCAGAGGCGAAGGCTCCTGCTAGCCTTTTCTCAGGGAACCCCAAAATCTCCCCCACCCACTACCACACTCTCCACGGCCCATCTGTCCCCTGAACTCAGGGACACCCACAAGGAGAGGTTTCCTGGACGAGAGGTCCTGCTGAGAAAAATCAGCGCCTTCAGGCCGTGGCTCCACAGCTGTAGGGTGCAGAGCAAGGACTTAAAACCGGAAGGCCCGGGTCAGTCTGCGTTGCCAGCTATAGGCGAAGTCTCTTTAGCTCAGCAGTCCCAGGGTCTTCATTGGCAAAGCGGGCCGAATGGAAAGGGGCCACTGCACAGGGCTGTCAGGAGGGTAGAATGACCCTTGTTTGAGGGGGGAACGCTCCATTTCAGAGCCGGGGAGGCGGGGGCGAGGGGGCCATGCGGCCAGCCTGGGAGGGGATGTTCGTCAGCGCAGGGGCAGGTGCATTCGTCAAGAATCGTGCTGTTTGAGGAGCCACCCCTGTCCTTCCTGCGGTGAGCGGGCGCTGGCTTGGTTTACACAGTATGCAGCGGATGGCAGGATGGTGTCACCCCTACAGCACAGAGGCATGGCTCGCTGCCTCGCAATCTCCTCCGCGCCGTTGGTTTCCGGGCTTGGCTCCAAGGCAGAGTGTGGTCTGGCTGCGTGTGACATGCAAATGGTTTGTGTCTTCATTGCCAGGAGAGGCCAAGACGCTGATGGCCATTTGTGGGCTCGTGCGGTGGCTTTGCACCCACGCTGTTCTCAGGTTTCACAGCACTGCTGAGGGACTCCAGCAGGCACGTCACAGAGTTCCAGGAGCCACTTCTCTCGGGGCCAGGATGGAGACTGCATGGCCTTCTCTTTGCACGCTTACTCCCCTGTGCTTTTTGTTTTGTTTTGTTTTGTTTTGTTTTAAGATTTATTTATCTATTAGAAAGGCAGAATTACAGAGAGGCAGAGGTAGAGAGAGAGAAAGAGAGAGAATGGTCTTCCATCTGCTGATTCACTCCCCAAATGGCTGCAACGGCCGGAGCTGGGCTGATCCGAAGCCAGGAGCCAGGATCTTCTGGGTTTCCCACGCGGGTGCAGGGGCCCGAGGACTTGGGCCATCATTCTCCACTGCCCTCCCAAGCCATAGCAGGGAGCTGGATCGGAAGTGGAGCACCCAGGGCTTGAACCGGCACCCATACGGGATGCTGGTGCTGCAGGTGGCAGCCTCATCCACTGTACCACAGGACCAGCCCCTCCCCTGTGCTCTTACCGATAGTTCAGTGTCTGTCCCTGGTGCCAATCAAAATAACTAGGTTTTAGGATAAAGGAAAGAGAGCATTTAATCTATCGACAGATGAGAGCATGGCAAACTTCTGAGGCTCTGCTGCGTGAGGGTGTTTGGGGGCTTAGAAAGGGGCCGTAAGGGAGGGGTTGCTAGCATGGCAAGGTCACGAAAGAGCCGCAGGTGTCCCGGGTCAGGTGCCATGACTTGTCATTAGACAGATGACAACGCATTCCTTCTTTGTTTGTTCATGGTGGCCAGTGCGGCCCACAAGTGGTGACATGAGATCTAGGTCCCCCTGCTCTGGAAAAGAAGTCGAGATAAGGGACAAGGCCATGTGTGCTTAGGACACGGGCAAGAGGGAAGCCAGGGGCTGGCCGGGAAGCATCGGCTTCCAGGCTGGACGTTGAAGGAGTAGGAGTTGTTGGCTTCTGTCATTCTATACGCGGCTACACTGCCCGAACCCTTGTGTACATTTTATTCCCATGAGTCTGCGTTCATGGCAAGGGGGCACTCGGCTTCCTTGCCGCCCCATTCCCCAGTGTGGACTGAAGAGTCGAGCTGAAATACGCTGAATTTGTTGGGTTTGTTTGCAGAGGGTCACACCCTCTACACCTCCCTTGAGGCTCTAAAGAGGCCCCAGGATCCCAGCGCCTGTGTCTGTCTGTGCATGAGGCCTGCACAATGGCGGCCAGGCTCATGGTGGGTCCTGGTCCTTGTCCCAGGCAGCTCTGTGCCCCCTGCCTGTGCCTCTCAGGACTGCGTTGCCCAGTGCTCTCTACAGAGAGGACCCTCAACTTACATCGCTGTTGGGTTGCAAAAGCCCAATTGATAGCAGGTTTTGGGGAATTCGGAATAGGAAAGAGCTTGGACTTGGGAGTTATTCATTCGCTCGCTGAACTTCTATCCATGAGAGGGGCTCTGTAAGGAAGATGAGTAAGGCAGGGTTTCCGCCTTCTGAAGCTCTCTGTTCACATCAGCTGACCTGTCTATATCACGTGACCTGAGGGGGTCTGAATCCAGGTCTCCCAAGCCCTCATTGACCAAGCTTCCACAGCAACACACAACATTCCGCAAACAAACCTACAAATCAGGCTGGCACGCACAGCCTCTGCCGAGGGAGCCATTCATTCACTCATCCATTCACTTGTTTGTTACACACCTTAGTGCACCTGGCATTGTTCTAGGAGAACGCTGTGTGTGCACGGGGAAGATCGAGACAGACGTGGTCCAACCTTCCAGAGCCAGGATCTCCCCATCGGCAGGCAGACATTAAATAATTACAGAAAAGTTCCCACTTACCAAAGCGGTGAGTGCGATGTGGAACAAACACGTGTCGGGGGAGCTTCCTTTAGGTCAGTGAGCCCAGATGGGACCTCACCGAGGACGTGCTGTCTGTATGCCCCAAGACCCAGAGGCTGAGGGCAAGCCAGGGGCAGCACATGGCGGGAAAGAGCAGGCAGAGCGAGAGCAGGTGCACAATCAGGAAAGAGCTTGGCCCCTTGGAGGGTGTCTGAGAGGAGGCAGGTGCTGGGTCGCACAGGCCTTGCACTGTGCAGTGGATTATGGATCTGAAGGGTTTTAGGTAAGGACGCTGTATGGAAAATAGGTTGGAAGGGGCAGGGGTGCCACGAGAGACCAGTGAAGAGCCAGCTGTAGGCGTCCAGGCAGAAGCTGCTGTGACTTGGCCTGGTGGTGGAGTAGTGATCTGGGAAAGTGTAAAGCAGCAGCAAGCAGAGGGCCCGCTCTGAAGAGGACTGGGTCCCAGGGATGGCTGCCTTTGCCAGCATCTCAGGGCTCCGTAGAGACAAAGATAGCAGGTGGTGCAGAGTGATGCCTGCTGAGCTAAGATTTTGAGCTGAGTATTGCCCATACATTACCCCATTGGGACTTTTATCTATCATTACCCTAGTTTTCCGTGTGAGGACCCTAAGCCTCAGAGAGGTCATGAAACTTGTCTGAGTCACACAGCACATGGTGGTCAGTCTGACTCTGGGACCTATGCTCTGAACCATTGCAATGGCCTCATCAGATTCTCCTGTTTCTTGCCCATGTCAGAGGAAAAGTGCCCAGGGGACACCCCATTGGTCACGGTTGATTCTAAAGACCACACAGCCTATGGGCAGGACCCTGTGGCCAGACTGGAAGTTGGTGGCTCCACCCCTCTCCCCCGACTTCTTCACTCCTCCCCACACCTGCTGCCCAAGGCTATCCTCGCAGCTGGGTGTTTGCCTCAGGCTTCACACTGCCCTTGGCAGCCTGGCAAAGGAGAAATAACAGCAGAAAAATAAAACCTGGAGGTGACAGGTTTCCTCACCTATGGGTTCCTCCAATTCCTCCAATTCCAGGAAAAACTCAAGATAAACAGATCAGATGCCAAGAATAAACCCCAAGCCACAGGCATGCAGGGTGCAGGCTTTGTCTTCCCTTGGGGGAGTGACCTCGGGCTCCAGCTCTGATGGAATGTTATCGCCAGCATCGCCACCTGCTGCCACCACTCCCAGTCCTGAGTCAGCCCCGCCCCGCCTGCCCAGGGCCTTCTCACAACACCTGGGAGAAGCCATTCTGGTCTTCACTTTCATTTTGCCTTCTCAGCACTCTGAAAGGCAGAGGACAACTCCTGGACGCCCCCGACCCGAGAAGTTCAAGGGGAGACCAGTGAGCACCTAGCAGAGAGCTCTCTGGCTGGCACGGTGGTAGAGAACCGATGAACAGAGGGCTGTCCCCCACTTCCGGGGCTGGACAAGGGCCCCTCCTTGGAGAGAGCTTCTTAAAAATGAACACTTATGGCCGGCGCCGTGGCTTAACAGGCTAATCCTCCGCCTTGCGGTGCCGGCACACCGGGTTCTAGTCCCAGTTGGGGCGCCGGATTCTATCCCGGTTGCCCCTCTTCCAGGCCAGCTCTCTGCTATGGCCCGGGAAGGCAGTGGAGGATGGCCCAAGTCCTTGGGCCCTGTACCCGCATGGGAGACCAGGAGAAGTACCTGGCTCCTGGCTTCGGATCAGCGAGATGCGCCAGCCGCAGCGGCCATTGGAGGGTGAACCAATGGCAAAAAGGAAGACCTTTCTCTCTGTCTCTCTCTCTATCCACTCTGCCTGTCAAAAAAAAAAAAAAATGAACATTTATGTTAGACAATGCCACACATGTGTCTTTGGATTCTGGTCTTATCAGCCCAGCAGGTCCAAAGCCATCACAACCCACTCTGATAGCACCATGGAGAGCAGATCGTAGGAGAACTGGTAGAGATATCCCAGCATCCCGTCATTTGCCCTTGACAATGTACCAGACTTGCACGCGGGCTCAGACCCCTCTGCATGTGGCAGGGCAGTGACCATTCCTCTGTCCCTACTTGAGCTCTCCGTCCACGTGGTGATGGCCCCAGAGCTGAGCAGAGCTCCCCTCTCAGAGCCCCAATCCTGCTGCTCTCCAGGTGTGTAACACTAGGCTAGGGGCTTAGCTGTCTCAAATCTTAGTTTCCTCATCTGTGAAATGGGGCCAATGCTAGAAAGCACTAGGCAAACATAAAAAGTTACCATTTATTCATCATGGGTCCAAAATGTGTCCTTTGAGAGAAGTACACCAGAAATTCCAGACGTCTGGGTCAGTTAATCGCAGCAGTCCATGACGCTCAGCCATCCAAAATGGAGAGCTTGTCTTCCGCAGAAACCATGCGTGTAGTGTAGGAAAGTCCCGGCAATGGTGCCTCCCAACAGAAGCCATCCTGCCGTGCACACAGAACACCAGGACCCTTGGACACTGCTCAGCCATGACTAGAGGAAGGTCGCCATCACCAAGCCTTGTCATGGGTGTGAGGGGGTGGCAGGAGCAATCCAGTCACCGGTCTCCATGGCTCTCGTAAAACAATGCGACCCCTGGTGTCAGGACCCAAAGAGCTGCTTCCCTGGGCAGGCCCTAAGGCCCTTTCCCAGAGCGATCTTGCTCAGGGGCTGGTGAGGAAAGTGCCCTTCCTGGTTCCCAGGGCTAAAGATCAACCCTCAGTGGTGCAGCCGGGGGCTTGGAGGGGGGTGGGCGACCTGGATTGGGAGGGGCAGCGAGGGAGCTGCTGTAAGGAAGTCATGAGGATGCCCAAGTGACCCTGAGGGTGTGACAGAAGCGGTCTCCAGGAATAAGAGCCGGTGCCCAACTGTGACGGTGGGGACAAGGAAGAGGAAGGAGCTGAAGGTGACTCTGGGTTGTGGCCCGGCTACCTGGGAGACTACTGTTAACAATTAGTAGAAGGCAGGAACACGGAGGAAATGGTTCAAGGAAAGTTCACCTTGCAGAGGTTACACTGGGCAGGCAGGCGCCGGGAAGGTGAGAAGTCCAGGCAGAACTACAGGTGCGTACAGCATGACCGTGGATGCGACTGTGCAAGAGGGGAGAGAGCGTGTGTTGCAGAGAGGGGAAGGGTTGGAGGTGACACCCAGAAACACAGCTGCAGCTGGGGCCCGAGGGACTGAGAGAAGCCTCCCAGGGGACTGGAGGACCGGGGGAGAGGGGAGCCGTGGGGACAATGCTCTGCTTCTGAGAGCGTAAAGCGTAAAGTGTATCATGGGGATGCTGGCCACAGAGAGGCCAGTGCCCCGTAAACGTGTCACATAAATAAAGGAGCAGGTGGCACATTTCACAGAGATAACGCAGAACTGATAACGGTGACTAGGAGGGAGATTCTGGAACGCTTGGAGGGGAATGGTTCCATGAGGTGGTGGGGGCAGAGTGTCATGGGTGAGTGAGGAAGAGGAGGTGGTAAGTTTGAGCCTCTCTTCCAAGATGCTCAAGGGCAGAACAGAGGATGGCGACAAGGAGGACAGGAGACAGGTGGAAGGATTTCATTCTAGACAGAGAGAGAGTGCAGGCCATGCAGGAAGAGGCCCTGGGACAGGGGAGTGGTGGAGAGAGCAGGGCACAGGGCGGGAGGGGAGCAGACGGGACTTTCGGAGGCCCCCCAGCCTTTCAGGGAGGACGGAGTCTCTCTTACGAGGCAAGCTGGGGCCTGGCAAAGACAGACCTTTCCTGGAGGCGAGGGTTCAGGGACATCTGAGAGGACGTTAGCTGGCTTGGGTCTTCGCAGCGAAGCTGAAGATGGAACATCACCGGAGGGAGAGGGCAGGTGGGCTTGTTGCTCTCACACATGGGCTCCTCACGGCCCTGGTTCTGGCTTCAGCTCCGGCTCCGGCTCTGGCTCTCTGTTCTGCCGATGCCTTTCGCGTGTAGCACTCTGGAGATCTGACGGTCTCTCGGGACCAGAAGAGCCAAGCTTGCAGTCTGGCGAAAGACAAGGCTGGTTTGTTTGGGCAGCACTGGAGCGTCGAGGACCAGGCTGGGCTGCTGTGAACAAAGCTTGCTTAAGACCCCACATTCTCTCACGACTTCAGTCGCGTGGGCTTAGCGTGCAAGCGTCTTTAAGAGCGGCTACTGTCATTTATTTTAAGGGCAGTGTTTCCAACAATGAGATCCATAGAGGACCCGTGTCAGAATCACCCAGATCTTTGGGCCCCATCCGGTACACAGGCAAGTGGGCTCCAGCCGTGGGCCCAGGAATACATTTGTAGAAGCGTCCCCACCCCTGCCCCCCCAGGATTCCTCAAAGAGGCACCCAGCTCTTTGAGGACCATTTGCTCCAAACAGGAACTTTCCTGGGGGCCCCTCCCCTCAGCAGGACTCCTCACCTAAGAATAACCTGCTGGCTCCCTGCCAACTGTTTTCCTAAACAGTTGAGGGGAGAGATTTGGCACTAATGGTTCCAGCGGTGGTGAAAGACAACCACAATCCCTGTGGCTGCATTGTAACCACGGCTAATCTCTTCCCTCTCGCAGCAAGCCCAGCAGATCTGGTCTGTTCCCCAGGACAATGAAACTACAGCACCAACACCCAGCGGCTGCTCACTTGCTTTCCTACTGCACGGCAGCGCAGGCTGAAGCAGGAAACTAATCAATCACCCGGGATGAGCAAACTCTTTAAACAAAGATCTGAAAGGAAGGCTACCAGGGGCCCAGCCCTCTTTGGCCAGATTTAACATCGGTCTTGCAAAGCCAGGGCTTTTTTCTAAAGGGGTGGCTATCAGAGCACAGGTGGTGTCTCCCACACTGCCCATGAAGGTGTGAGCTGGCGTGACCTACCTGCACAGAAATGTGGCCGAACGTGGGAATAACATGAACGTGTTTGTAACTGCGTTAACCAGTAATTCTTCTAACAGACATTTGTGTAAGGAAGCAAGCTGAAATCATGAAAGCAAAACAAAGCATTTAGGCACGCAGAGAGTCCTGAAAGTTTTGTTTACAAGAGCAACACCCTGGAGGCAGCGTGGATGCCCAGTAGTGAGTGGAGTGAACAGTGAGCTTTCCCTGGGAAGCGGTATGATTTCCCGTGGAAATTGCAGGTGATGCCCATACTCCACTGGGGCACAGATGAACACACACATGTGCCATCCATGCACGCCAGCAGCCTATGGGAGAAGCATCAAGCAGCAGAGAGCTCCTGACCCTGGGCACTTGTGGTGGCAGAGATGGCGTGGCGGGACACACTGCAGGATATGCTGTGGGGGAGGGGCTGTCCTCCCCGTGCTGCTGCTCTCCCAGTCACATTAGCAGAGAGCTGGATTGGAAGCAGAGCAGCCCTTATGGGATACTGGTGCTGCAGGCCTGGCTTAACCTGCTACGCCCCAGTGCCAGCCCCCTAAACAGAACCTCTTTTACCCTCACAGCTTTTGTTCATTTTTCTTATTTTATTGCACTGGTGAAGTCCTCCAACCTAATGTTGGACAGAAGTAGTGATTTCTGGAGTCACAGTCTTACTCCTCATTTTCAAGGAAGTATTTCCTTTAGGAACTATGCTAACTATAGGTTTTTAATTGATATTAACAACTTAAGGGAGTTAACTCCTACTTTTCATTTACTAGGAGTCTTACCAAGAAATACTCTTCCTATGTTGGCTGAGATGGTCTCGTTTTCTTGTCTGCTCTGTTTTTATGGTGATTTGCATCCTACATTTCTGGTTTAAACTCAGCTTGGTCATCATGTGCTTTTAAAAAAAAATCTCACACTGGATGTGACTTGCTGATGTTTGGTTTAGAATATTTTCATTTATATTATTTCTGAGATTTATTAATAGATTATTTCCCTTTCTTTAGGCTGCCTTTGCATGGTCTTGGAAGTTCTATCAGTCTTATAAAGTTAGCTGTAGAGCATTTTTTTAAACTCTGAAAGAGTTTGCATTAAACAAGTTAGCTATTCTTTGAATGTCTGAAAAAATTTCCTGTAAAATCATCTTGGTCTATCTTTTTTGGTGAGTGGGTGGGTTCTTCTTTTAAACTGTTGATTCAATTTAAATGTTCATATTCAGGCTATCTATTTTTTCTCAATTAATTTTTGATGTTATATTTTAAGGAAATTGCCCAGTTCATCTAAATTTTCACATTTTTGGTATAAATTCAGCAGAGCATTGTCTCTTAAATTTTTTTCCGAAGTTATATTCTCTTTTTATTCTTAAAGTCTTCTTTTCTTTTTTACTTGTCTTTCCTTTCTTACCTTCTTCCTCATCCCCTCTTTCTCTCTCTCTCTTAATCTTTCCAGGCATTCATCTATTTTATCTTCAAACTACCAACTTTTGGCTTCATTGATTCTCTTTATAATTGTTTCTATATCATGTTCTATTCTATTGTTATTCTAGCCTTCATTATGCTTTTCTTCTTTTAAAGATTTATTGATTTATTTGAAAGTCAGAGTAACAGAGAGGGAGTGACAAACAGAGATTTCCATCCGCTGGTTCACTCCCCAGATGGCTGCAATGATCAAGGCTGAGCCAAGCCAAACCAGAAGCCAGAAGCTTCATCCGGGTCTCCCACATGGGTTCAAGGCCCTAAGTACTTGGGCCATCCTCTGCTGCTTTTCCCATGCTCACTGGCAGGGAGCTGGATGGGAAGTGGAGCAGCTGAGACACCATATAGGATGTTGGGTTTTTTTTTTTTTTTTTTTAATCAACCTTTACCACCAAGGGTTTCAGCTTTATGCAAAGGAAACTTGGTTCACAATGTCTTGATCTCAGATGTTATTTTCTTTCCCCTTTCAAACCTTAAAACTCATAGCCACAAATCTTACAAATTAGCAGACTCCCTAGTTTACCATCTAGTTCTTAGTTTCTTCTCTTTCTTCCCAGTTCTACTGTGCATTATAAACATATATATCACATTATCTGGCATTTGCAGATTTTTTAGCTAAAGGCTCTTCTCTCCTTCTGTATTATTGACATTAAAAAAATTGGTCTGTGCTATTGTGAAAGCTTTGCCACCAATGCCTATTTTAGCAGAAGTGATGAAGTGTCTGAAAAGATGCTGAGGAGAAACTACAAGTTCAGAAAGTTGGGCATGTACATGGCTTTGTTGACTCAGGCTGATGACTGAGCAAGGCTCTTAATTATGTTCTTAGGAAATAAGGTTACAATAATTACATAGAGAATATTTTTAAAACTAAATCAGGTTTAGCAGTTTTATTGAGAGCAGATATAGAATTGGGAATTCTATAAATAAATCTCATAATGTGAATAAAGGAATTTGCTCTTTAAGGTGGAAACAGTGGTATTTTGGATAGGACCTCCTGACACAGCTCTGCAGCTCCACCCCTGCCTTTGTCCACATCTGCTTAGAAGTGTGTAACCAGGAAGCGCCTATTATGCATGAAGTGTGGAAGGTTGCCACTGTGAGCCACTTCTCTTTTCATGAATTAGAGCTGGTTATAATCACTCTCACTCTCTTGGGAGTCTAAATTGCTCTCTGCAGAAGAGAAACTGGCGGAATCAGTCATCTCCAGGAACCATACATCCATCTAAGTCCTTCCCTGGGAGTTTGTCTCTCTGAATCTCCCACCCCCTCCCCCCAAACTAGCTGTGAGCACTGAGGTTAACAAAAAAAAAAAAAAAAAAAAAGATTTGAGAACAGCAAGAAATCTAATGAAAACCTGAAAGGAAAAAAGAGATAAGTTTCTAAGAGAAAAGAACTCAAGTGTTCTTGGTTTTGAATCAGCGCAGCTCCAGACGTGGAAATCTGGAGAGTGAACCATCAGACAGAAGACCTCTCTCTCTCTTTGCCTCTCCTCTCTCTGTGTAACTCTGACTTTCAAGTAAAAAAAAAAAAAAAAAAAAAAAAAGTACCGGCGTCCACATGGGATGGCGGCGGCGCTGCAGGCAGAGGATTAACCTAGTGCGCCACGGCGCCAGCCCCCAGGATTTCTTTTCATGCTGGCAAGAGGCTCAGTTGGATTCATAGCCAAAAACCTAAGCCCCAAAGAGGGACACTTCCTTATACACCTTTTAGCTCCTTTGTCTTCTTTATATGACTACAGAACACTTTTATATCATTATCTTTTTCATTTATTTATTTATTTATTTGAGAGGCAGAGTTACAGAAAGGCAGAGATAGAGAAAAAGAGAGAGGTCTTCCATCTGCTGGTTCACTCCCCAAATGGCCACAGTGGTTGGAGCTGGGCTGATCCAAAGCCAGGAGCCAGGAGCTTCTTCTGAGTCTCCCATGCAGGTGCAGGGGCCCAAGCACTTGGGCCATCTTCTCCATCTTCTACTGCTTTCCCAGGCCACAAGCAGAGGGAGCATCCGGGACTAGAACCGGTGCCCATGTGGGAAGCTGGTCCCGCAGGTGGAGGATTAACCTAATGCGCCACAGTGCTGGTCCCTACAGAACATTTTGACTGGATGTTCTAATGCTCTTGGCAGCTACAGGGATTGCTATGAAGTTGCACATGCATGCATCCTTTCTGATAATGTTAACTAGGTCACCTTAACAGGTCTAATATTCACCCACCCCCACATATAATGAACAATACACTAACACTGGTTAGTCCTACAGCACCGTGCCGACAGGCAGACGCTGAAACCATCTGAGGCCAGACACTGCCACATTCCTCTCCTAAGATCAGTCCTTCTTCTTTCTCTCTTTCGGGAAGGCCCTATTACAGCCAGAGCTACAGGCTGAGCATTTACTTCTCAGGTTTCTGCTAGATTGGGACAAATATGAAAAATGAAAAAAAAAAAAGGTAGAAATGTAATTTACTTTGAAAACAAGTAACACTTTGGTCAAGTGAAGTCTGAAATATTAAATAGAAAATTCTTGAAAGAAATCATTCATAAATTAAATAATTTCTGTTCTATTGTTATAACTGTCCTTTTCTGTTAGTTATTGCTGTTAGTCTCTCACTGTGACACATTTACAAATTAAACTTTCTCATTGGCATGTATGTATGGGGAACCCCACAGTATATATATACAGTCCGTCTGGGTCTTGGATGTGAGCCTGCAGACAAGCGGGAACTCTGGGAATCAGCCTCCCTCCCACCGTGGAGTTTTAAAACATCTCTTTCCCCTTCTAGTCTGCCCTTGGCTTTTTACTCCCTGACAAGACAGCGTGAGTCAGAAAGTTGCTCACTGTATTCTAGGGATCTCTCATTTAAAACAATTCGAAGTGGGCCTGACCAGGCCCTGGCCCCCATGGGAATCCTATCCCCTCGCTTTACCATGGAACTTCTCTTTAAGCTTACCCCAGGCACTCTCCACACCCCTGGCTGGAGCCGTCTGGAAGAGCAGCCCTGCTGCCCGGCTCATTCGGCCTCCACCCTGCAGATGGGGCTGCGAACTGCCAGTTTCTGTTCCGCCAGCTGCTGTCCACGCCCCGTGCTGAGGGAGCTGCCTCCATCTTTGTGCATCCCTCACCTGATGTAAAGGGAAGGCGTATTCGGTATTTGGCAAGGTCGCTGTGGAGACTGCTGAGGTGACAGGAGCAGGGCTCCCAGTTTTAGGTGATGATGTGAATTCTGTGGTTGCCACAGGTGAGTGTGGAGGTTGCTGTTGTCACCACTACTGCCACTGTTGGGGTATCTTATGAATGTGGATCTGTGTATTTAAATTAAACAATGTTATGAGACTAAAGCACCTATATCTTGGCTTTTAAGCTTTGCCTAGGGAAACCAAGAGTTGCACTTACTTCCAAAATCATCTGTAATAAAGTCAAAGTGTTGACACATGCTAATTACTTCATTATTATTCACCAGTACGAACCTGCCTATGGTGCAAAATGATTAGCACTAGCTAATAAAGCAAGTCTTAGAGCATGATAGAGTAGATGGTGGCTACAGTATTAAATTTGCATAAAACTTGAGCAACAATGAGCCAAACATTCAAGACTCATAAAGTCTTCTATTTTAAATTAAAGGAAATGTTGAAACAACATCAACTACAATTGGACAAACCCCAACAAACTCTCAGACGAAAAGTACTCCAGGGAAAACACCCACCATATCTACTTCCACGTTCAGCAATATAACCTTGACAACAGCAATGTCAACGTCAAATTCGGAACATTCAACTGTGACAACAGAAGAAACATCATCAAACACTGGAATTCCTACTCAGGACACCTCAGGAGTCTCCACAACAACAACTTCTTCAACAACTTCCACTCAGGAAACATCAGCAGCTTCTCAGAATCTACAGTCTCAGGGTACAGAGACCACCAGAGGATCTCCAACCAGCACCCACCCAGATGTGACCGCATCATCACCTCCATCTTCCCAGGGTGGAAACACTCCGACAGAGACAGACTCTCAGGCGACATCCCCTCCAGGTGAAACAGCCACCACATCTGATTCCACCTTCAGCAAGACATCCCCAACAAGTGTAGTAGTCACAACAACACCAAACTCCGCACACTCAGTTGTGGAAAAAACAGAACACACATCGTCACCTACAACCAGACGTCCTCCTCCAGTCACCTCAGCAGTCTCCACAACAGCAACTTCTTCAACAACCTCCACTCAGGAAACATCAACTGTTTCTCAGAATCCACAGACTCAGAGTACGGAGGCCACCAGAGGATCTCCAACCAGCACCCATGTGGAAGTGATCACATCAGCAACTCCATCTTCCCCAGGTGGACACACTCTGACACAGACAGTCTCTCAGGTGACATCTACTCCAGGTGAAACAGCCACCACATCTCCCTCCAGTTTTAGTCAGACACCATCAACAACATCAGAAGTGCTCACAACACCAGCCTCTACATATTCAACTGTAGAAACAACAGAAGAAACATCATCCCCTACAACTGGGAGTCCTCCTCCAGTTAACTCAGGAGTCTCGACAACAGCAACTTCTTCAACAACCTCCACTCAGGAAACATCAGCAGTTTCTCAGAATCCACAGACTCAGGGTAGGGAGACAACCAGAGGATCCCCAACCAGCACCCATGGGGAAGTGACCACATCAGCACCTCTATCCTCCCCAGGTGGACACACTCTGACAGAGACTGTCTCTCAGGTGACATCCCCTCCAGGTGAAACAGCCACATCTCCCTCCAGTTTTAGCCAGACATCAACAACATCAGAAGTGTTCAAAACTCCAACCTCCTCATACTCAACTGTGGAAACAACTGAAGAAACGTCAACACGTAAAACTGGGAGTCCTCCTCCAGTCACCTCAGTAGTCTCCACAACAGGAACTTCTTCAACAACCTGCACTCAGGAAACATCAGCAGCTTCTCAGAATCCACAGACTCTGAGTCTGGAGACCACCAGAGGATCTCCAACCAGCACCCACCCAGATGTGACCACATCATCACCTCCATCTTCCCAGGGTGGAAAAACTCTGACAGAGACAGACTCTCAGGCGACATCCCCTCCAGGTGAAACAGCCACCACATCTGTTTCCACAGTCAGCAAGACACCCCTGAGAACAGCAGAAGTGGTGACAATGCCAACTTCTGCACACTCAGCTCTGGCAACCACAGAAGACATGTCATCCCCTACAACTGTGAGTCCTCCTCCAGTCACCTCAGTAGTCTCCACAACAGCAACTTCTTCAACAACCTCCACTCAGGAAACATCAGCAGTTTCTCAGAATCCACAGACTCAGAGTACGGAGGCCACCAGAGGATCTCCAACCAGCACCCATGTGGAAGTGATCACATCAGCAACTCCATCTTCCCCAGGTGGACACACTCTGACACAGACAGTCTCTCAGGTGACATCTACTCCAGGTGAAACAGCCACCACATCTCCCTCCAGTTTTAGTCAGACACCATCAACAACATCAGAAGTGCTCACAACACCAGCCTCTACATATTCAACTGTAGAAACAACAGAAGAAACATCATCCCCTACAACTGGGAGTCCTCCTCCAGTTAACTCAGGAGTCTCGACAACAGCAACTTCTTCAACAACCTCCACTCAGGAAACATCAGCAGTTTCTCAGAATCCACAGACTCTGAGTCTGGAGGCCGCCAGAGGATCTCCAACCAGCACCCATGTGGAAGTGATCACATCAGCAACTCCATCTTCCCCAGGTGGACACACTCTGACACAGACAGTCTCTCAGGCGACATCCCCTCCAGGTGAAACAGCCACATCTCCCTCCAGTTTTAGCCAGACATCAACAACATCAGAAGTGCTCAAAACTCCAACCTCCTCATACTCAACTGTGGAAACAACTGAAGAAACGTCAACACGTAAAACTGGGATTCCTCCTCCAGTCACCTCAGTAGTCTCCACAACAGCAACTTCTTCAACAACCTGCACTCAGGAAACATCAGCAGCTTCTCAGAATCCACAGACTCGGGGTACGGAGACCACCAGAGGATCTCCAACCAGCACCCACCCAGATGTGACCACATCATCACCTCCATCTTCCCAGGGTGGAAACACTCCGACAGAGACAGACTCTCAGGCGACATCCCCTCCAGGTGAAACAGCCACCACATCTGATTCTACCTTCAGCAAGACATCCCCAACAAGTGCAGTAGTCACAACAACACCAAACTCCGCACACTCAGTTGTGGAAACAACAGAAGACACATCGTCACCTACAACCAGACGTCCTCCTCCAGTCACCTCAGTAGTCTCCACAACAGCAACTTCTTCAACAACCTCCACTCAGGAAACATCAACTGTTTCTCAGAATCCACAGACTCAGAGTACGGAGGCCACCAGAGGATCTCCAACCAGCACCCATGTGGAAGTGATCACATCAGCAACTCCATCTTCCCCAGGTGGACACACTCTGACACAGACAGTCTCTCAGGTGACATCTACTCCAGGTGAAACAGCCACCACATCTCCCTCCAGTTTTAGTCAGACACCATCAACAACATCAGAAGTGCTCACAACACCAGCCTCTACATATTCAACTGTAGAAACAACAGAAGAAACATCATCCCCTACAACTGGGAGTCCTCCTCCAGTTAACTCAGGAGTCTCGACAACAGCAACTTCTTCAACAACCTCCACTCAGGAAACATCAGCAGTTTCTCAGAATCCACAGACTCTGAGTCTGGAGGCCACCAGAGGATCTCCAACCAGCACCCACGTGGAAGTGATCACATCAGCAACTCCATCTTCCCCAGGTGGACACACTCTGACACAGACAGTCTCTCAGGCGACATCCCCTCCAGGTGAAACAGCCACCACATCTCCCTCCAGTTTTAGCCAGACAGCATCAACAACATCAGAAGTGCTCAAAACTCCAACCTCCTCATACTCAACTGTGGAAACAACTGAAGAAACGTCAACACGTAAAACTGGGAGTCCTCCTCCAGTCACCTCAGTAGTCTCCACAACAGGAACTTCTTCAACAACCTCCACTCAGGAAACATCAGCAGCTTCTCAGAATCCACAGACTCTGAGTCTGGAGACCACCAGAGGATCTCCAACCAGCACCCACCCAGATGTGACCACATCATCACCTCCATCTTCCCAGGGTGGAAACACTCCGACAGAGACAGACTCTCAGGCGACATCCCCTCCAGGTGAAACAGCCACCACATCTGATTCCACCTTCAGCAAGACATCCCCAACAAGTGCAGTAGTCACAACAACACCAAACTCCGCACACTTAGTTGTGGAAACAACAGAAGACACATCGTCACCTACAACCAGACGTCCTCCTCCAGTCACCTCAGTAGTCTCCACAACAGGAACTTCTTCAACAACCTCCACTCAGGAAACATCAACTGTTTCTCAGAATCCACAGACTCTGAGTCTGGAGGCCACCAGAGGATCTCCAACCAGCACCCACGTGGAAGTGATCACATCAGCAACTCCATCTTCCCCAGGTGGACACACTCTGACACAGACAGTCTCTCAGGCGACATCCCCTCCAGGTGAAACAGCCACCACATCTCCCTCCAGTTTTAGCCAGACACCATCAACAACATCAGAAGTGCTCAAAACTCCAACCTCCTCATACTCAACTGTGGAAACAACAGAAGACACATCGTCACCTACAACCAGACGTCCTCCTCCAGTCACCTCAGTAGTCTCCACAACAGCAACTTCTTCAACAACCTCCACTCAGGAAACATCAACTGTTTCTCAGAATCCACAGACTCTGAGTCTGGAGGCCACCAGAGGATCTCCAACCAGCACCCATGTGGAAGTGATCACATCAGCAACTCCATCTTCCCCAGGTGGACACACTCTGACACAGACAGTCTCTCAGGTGACATCTACTCCAGGTGAAACAGCCACCACATCTCCCTCCAGTTTTAGCCAGACACCATCAACAACATCAGAAGTGCTCACAACACCAGCCTCTACATATTCAACTGTAGAAACAACAGAAGAAACATCATCCCCTACAACTGGGAGTCCTCCTCCAGTTAACTCAGGAGTCTCGACAACAGCAACTTCTTCAACAACCTCCACTCAGGAAACATCAGCAGTTTCTCAGAATCCACAGACTCTGAGTCTGGAGGCCACCAGAGGATCTCCAACCAGCACCCACGTGGAAGTGATCACATCAGCAACTCCATCTTCCCCAGGTGGACACACTCTGACACAGACAGTCTCTCAGGCGACATCCCCTCCAGGTGAAACAGCCACCACATCTCCCTCCAGTTTTAGCCAGACACCATCAACAACATCAGAAGTGCTCAAAACTCCAACCTCCTCATACTCAACTGTGGAAACAACTGAAGAAACGTCAACACGTAAAACTGGGAGTCCTCCTCCAGTCACCTCAGTAGTCTCCACAACAGCAACTTCATCAACAACCTCCACTCAGGAAACATCAGCAGCTTCTCAGAATCCACAGACTCTGAGTCTGGAGACCACCAGAGGATCTCCAACCAGCACCCACCCAGATGTGACCACATCATCACCTCCATCTTCCCAGGGTGGAAAAACTCTGACAGAGACAGACTCTCAGGCGACATCCCCTCCAGGTGAAACAGCCACCACATCTGATTCTACCTTCAGCAAGACATCCCCAACAAGTGCAGTAGTCACAACAACACCAAACTCCGCACACTCAGTTGTGGAAACAACAGAAGACACATCGTCACCTACAACCAGACGTCCTCCTCCAGTCACCTCAGTAGTCTCCACAACAGCAACTTCTTCAACAACCTCCACTCAGGAAACATCAACTGTTTCTCAGAATCCACAGACTCTGAGTCTGGAGGCCACCAGAGGATCTCCAATCAGCACTCATGTGGAAGTGATCACATCAGCAACTCCATCTTCCCCAGGTGGACACACTCTGACACAGACAGTCTCTCAGGTGACATCTACTCCAGGTGAAACAGCCACCACATCTCCCTCCAGTTTTAGCCAGACACCATCAACATCAGAAGTGCTCAAAACTCCAACCTCCTCATACTCAACTGTGGAAACAACTGAAGAAACGTCAACACGTAAAACTGGGAGTCCTCCTCCAGTCACCTCAGGAGTCTCCACAACAGCAACTTCTTCAACAACCTCCACTCAGGAAACATCAGCAGTTTCTCAGAATCCACAGACTCAGGGTAGGAAGAGAACCAGAGGATCCCCAACCAGCACCCATGGGGAAGTGACCACATCAGCACCTCTATCCTCCCCAGGTGGACACACTCTGACAGAGACTGTCTCTCAGGTGACATCCCCTCCAGGTGAAACAGCCACATCTCCCTCCAGTTTTAGCCAGACACCATCAACAACATCAGAAGTGCTCAAAACTCCAACCTCCTCATACTCAACTGTGGAAACAACTGAAGAAACGTCAACACGTAAAACTGGGAGTCCTCCTCCAGTCACCTCAGTAGTCTCCACAACAGGAACTTCTTCAACAACCTCCACTCAGGAAACATCAGCAGCTTCTCAGAATCCACAGACTCTGAGTCTGGAGACCACCAGAGGATCTCCAACCAGCACCCACCCAGATGTGACCACATCATCACCTCCATCTTCCCAGGGTGGAAAAACTCTGACAGAGACAGACTCTCAGGCGACATCCCCTCCAGGTGAAACAGCCACCACATCTGTTTCCACAGTCAATAAGACACCCCTGAGAACAGCAGGAGTGGTGACAATGCCAACTTCTGCACACTCAGCTCTGGCAACCACAGAAGACACGTCATCCCATACAACTGTGAGTCCTCCTCCAGTCACCTCAGTAGTCTCCACAACAGCAACTTCTTCAACAACCTCCACTCAGGAAACATCAGCAGTTTCTCAGAATCCACAGACTCAGAGTATGGAGATCACCAGAGACTCTCCAACCAGCACCCATGTGGAAGTGACCACATTAGCACCTCCATCCTCCACAGGTGGACACACTCTGACACAGACAGACTCTCAGAAAGCAACCTCTCCAGGTGAAACAGCCACCAAATCTCCCTCCAGTTTTAGTCAGACACCATCAACAACATTAGAAGTGCTCACTAAACCAACCTCTATATACTCAACTGTAGAGAGAACAGAAGAAACATCAACACTTAAAACTGGGAGTCCTCCTCCAGTCACCTCAGTAGTCTCCACAACAACAACTTCTTCAACAACCTCCACTCAGGAAACATCAACTGTTTCTCAGAATCCACAGACTCTGAGTCTGGAGGCCACCAGAGGATCTCCAACCAGCACCCACCCAGTGGTGACCTCATCAGCAACTCCATCTTCCCCAGGTGGACACACTCTGACACAGACAGTCTCTCAGGTGACATCTACTCCAGGTGAAACAGCCACCACATCTCCCTCCAGTTTTAGTCAGACACCATCAACAACATCAGAAGTGCTCACAACACCAGCCTCTACATATTCAACTGTAGAAACAACAGAAGAAACATCATCCCCTACAACTGGGAGTCCTCCTCCAGTTAACTCAGGAGTCTCGACAACAGCAACTTCTTCAACAACCTCCACTCAGGAAACATCAACTGTTTCTCAGAATCCACAGACTCTGAGTCTGGAGGCCACCAGAGGATCTCCAACCAGCACCCATGTGGAAGTGATCACATCAGCAACTCCATCTTCCCCAGGTGGACACACTCTGACACAGACAGTCTCTCAGGTGACATCTACTCCAGGTGAAACAGCCACCACATCTCCCTCCAGTTTTAGCCAGACACCATCAACAACATCAGAAGTGCTCACAACACCAGCCTCTACATATTCAACTGTAGAAACAACAGAAGAAACATCATCCCCTACAACTGGGAGTCCTCCTCCAGTTAACTCAGGAGTCTCGACAACAGCAACTTCTTCAACAACCTCCACTCAGGAAACATCAGCAGTTTCTCAGAATCCACAGACTCAGGGTAGGGAGACAACCAGAGGATCTCCAACCAGCACCCATGGGGAAGTGACCACATCAGCACCTCTATCCTCCCCAGGTGGACACACTCTGACAGAGACTGTCTCTCAGGTGACATCCCCTCCAGGTGAAACAGCCACATCTCCCTCCAGTTTTAGCCAGACATCAACAACATCAGAAGTGCTCAAAACTCCAACCTCCTCATACTCAACTGTGGAAACAACTGAAGAAACGTCAACACGTAAAACTGGGATTCCTCCTCCAGTCACCTCAGTAGTCTCCACAACAGCAACTTCTTCAACAACCTGCACTCAGGAAACATCAGCAGCTTCTCAGAATCCACAGACTCGGGGTACGGAGACCACCAGAGGATCTCCAACCAGCACCCACCCAGATGTGACCACATCATCACCTCCATCTTCCCAGGGTGGAAACACTCCGACAGAGACAGACTCTCAGGCGACATCCCCTCCAGGTGAAACAGCCACCACATCTGATTCTACCTTCAGCAAGACATCCCCAACAAGTGCAGTAGTCACAACAACACCAAACTCCGCACACTCAGTTGTGGAAACAACAGAAGACACATCGTCACCTACAACCAGACGTCCTCCTCCAGTCACCTCAGTAGTCTCCACAACAGCAACTTCTTCAACAACCTCCACTCAGGAAACATCAACTGTTTCTCAGAATCCACAGACTCAGAGTACGGAGGCCACCAGAGGATCTCCAACCAGCACCCATGTGGAAGTGATCACATCAGCAACTCCATCTTCCCCAGGTGGACACACTCTGACACAGACAGTCTCTCAGGTGACATCTACTCCAGGTGAAACAGCCACCACATCTCCCTCCAGTTTTAGTCAGACACCATCAACAACATCAGAAGTGCTCACAACACCAGCCTCTACATATTCAACTGTAGAAACAACAGAAGAAACATCATCCCCTACAACTGGGAGTCCTCCTCCAGTTAACTCAGGAGTCTCGACAACAGCAACTTCTTCAACAACCTCCACTCAGGAAACATCAGCAGTTTCTCAGAATCCACAGACTCTGAGTCTGGAGGCCACCAGAGGATCTCCAACCAGCACCCACGTGGAAGTGATCACATCAGCAACTCCATCTTCCCCAGGTGGACACACTCTGACACAGACAGTCTCTCAGGCGACATCCCCTCCAGGTGAAACAGCCACCACATCTCCCTCCAGTTTTAGCCAGACAGCATCAACAACATCAGAAGTGCTCAAAACTCCAACCTCCTCATACTCAACTGTGGAAACAACTGAAGAAACGTCAACACGTAAAACTGGGAGTCCTCCTCCAGTCACCTCAGTAGTCTCCACAACAGGAACTTCTTCAACAACCTCCACTCAGGAAACATCAGCAGCTTCTCAGAATCCACAGACTCTGAGTCTGGAGACCACCAGAGGATCTCCAACCAGCACCCACCCAGATGTGACCACATCATCACCTCCATCTTCCCAGGGTGGAAACACTCCGACAGAGACAGACTCTCAGGCGACATCCCCTCCAGGTGAAACAGCCACCACATCTGATTCCACCTTCAGCAAGACATCCCCAACAAGTGCAGTAGTCACAACAACACCAAACTCCGCACACTTAGTTGTGGAAACAACAGAAGACACATCGTCACCTACAACCAGACGTCCTCCTCCAGTCACCTCAGTAGTCTCCACAACAGGAACTTCTTCAACAACCTCCACTCAGGAAACATCAACTGTTTCTCAGAATCCACAGACTCTGAGTCTGGAGGCCACCAGAGGATCTCCAACCAGCACCCACGTGGAAGTGATCACATCAGCAACTCCATCTTCCCCAGGTGGACACACTCTGACACAGACAGTCTCTCAGGCGACATCCCCTCCAGGTGAAACAGCCACCACATCTCCCTCCAGTTTTAGCCAGACACCATCAACAACATCAGAAGTGCTCAAAACTCCAACCTCCTCATACTCAACTGTGGAAACAACAGAAGACACATCGTCACCTACAACCAGACGTCCTCCTCCAGTCACCTCAGTAGTCTCCACAACAGCAACTTCTTCAACAACCTCCACTCAGGAAACATCAACTGTTTCTCAGAATCCACAGACTCTGAGTCTGGAGGCCACCAGAGGATCTCCAACCAGCACCCATGTGGAAGTGATCACATCAGCAACTCCATCTTCCCCAGGTGGACACACTCTGACACAGACAGTCTCTCAGGTGACATCTACTCCAGGTGAAACAGCCACCACATCTCCCTCCAGTTTTAGCCAGACACCATCAACAACATCAGAAGTGCTCACAACACCAGCCTCTACATATTCAACTGTAGAAACAACAGAAGAAACATCATCCCCTACAACTGGGAGTCCTCCTCCAGTTAACTCAGGAGTCTCGACAACAGCAACTTCTTCAACAACCTCCACTCAGGAAACATCAGCAGTTTCTCAGAATCCACAGACTCTGAGTCTGGAGGCCACCAGAGGATCTCCAACCAGCACCCACGTGGAAGTGATCACATCAGCAACTCCATCTTCCCCAGGTGGACACACTCTGACACAGACAGTCTCTCAGGCGACATCCCCTCCAGGTGAAACAGCCACCACATCTCCCTCCAGTTTTAGCCAGACACCATCAACAACATCAGAAGTGCTCAAAACTCCAACCTCCTCATACTCAACTGTGGAAACAACTGAAGAAACGTCAACACGTAAAACTGGGAGTCCTCCTCCAGTCACCTCAGTAGTCTCCACAACAGGAACTTCATCAACAACCTCCACTCAGGAAACATCAGCAGCTTCTCAGAATCCACAGACTCTGAGTCTGGAGACCACCAGAGGATCTCCAACCAGCACCCACCCAGATGTGACCACATCATCACCTCCATCTTCCCAGGGTGGAAACACTCCGACAGAGACAGACTCTCAGGCGACATCCCCTCCAGGTGAAACAGCCACCACATCTGATTCTACCTTCAGCAAGACATCCCCAACAAGTGCAGTAGTCACAACAACACCAAACTCCGCACACTCAGTTGTGGAAACAACAGAAGACACATCGTCACCTACAACCAGACGTCCTCCTCCAGTCACCTCAGTAGTCTCCACAACAGCAACTTCTTCAACAACCTCCACTCAGGAAACATCAACTGTTTCTCAGAATCCACAGACTCTGAGTCTGGAGGCCACCAGAGGATCTCCAATCAGCACTCATGTGGAAGTGATCACATCAGCAACTCCATCTTCCCCAGGTGGACACACTCTGACACAGACAGTCTCTCAGGTGACATCTACTCCAGGTGAAACAGCCACCACATCTCCCTCCAGTTTTAGCCAGACACCATCAACAACATCAGAAGTGCTCAAAACTCCAACCTCCTCATACTCAACTGTGGAAACAACTGAAGAAACGTCAACACGTAAAACTGGGAGTCCTCCTCCAGTCACCTCAGGAGTCTCCACAACAGCAACTTCTTCAACAACCTCCACTCAGGAAACATCAGCAGTTTCTCAGAATCCACAGACTCAGGGTAGGAAGAGAACCAGAGGATCCCCAACCAGCACCCATGGGGAAGTGACCACATCAGCACCTCTATCCTCCCCAGGTGGACACACTCTGACAGAGACTGTCTCTCAGGTGACATCCCCTCCAGGTGAAACAGCCACATCTCCCTCCAGTTTTAGCCAGACACCATCAACAACATCAGAAGTGCTCAAAACTCCAACCTCCTCATACTCAACTGTGGAAACAACTGAAGAAACGTCAACACGTAAAACTGGGAGTCCTCCTCCAGTCACCTCAGTAGTCTCCACAACAGGAACTTCTTCAACAACCTCCACTCAGGAAACATCAGCAGCTTCTCAGAATCCACAGACTCTGAGTCTGGAGACCACCAGAGGATCTCCAACCAGCACCCACCCAGATGTGACCACATCATCACCTCCATCTTCCCAGGGTGGAAAAACTCTGACAGAGACAGACTCTCAGGCGACATCCCCTCCAGGTGAAACAGCCACCACATCTGTTTCCACAGTCAATAAGACACCCCTGAGAACAGCAGGAGTGGTGACAATGCCAACTTCTGCACACTCAGCTCTGGCAACCACAGAAGACACGTCATCCCATACAACTGTGAGTCCTCCTCCAGTCACCTCAGTAGTCTCCACAACAGCAACTTCTTCAACAACCTCCACTCAGGAAACATCAGCAGTTTCTCAGAATCCACAGACTCAGAGTATGGAGATCACCAGAGACTCTCCAACCAGCACCCATGTGGAAGTGACCACATTAGCACCTCCATCCTCCACAGGTGGACACACTCTGACACAGACAGACTCTCAGAAAGCAACCTCTCCAGGTGAAACAGCCACCAAATCTCCCTCCAGTTTTAGTCAGACACCATCAACAACATTAGAAGTGCTCACTAAACCAACCTCTATATACTCAACTGTAGAGAGAACAGAAGAAACATCAACACTTAAAACTGGGAGTCCTCCTCCAGTCACCTCAGTAGTCTCCACAACAACAACTTCTTCAACAACCTCCACTCAGGAAACATCAACTGTTTCTCAGAATCCACAGACTCTGAGTCTGGAGGCCACCAGAGGATCTCCAACCAGCACCCACCCAGTGGTGACCTCATCAGCAACTCCATCTTCCCCAGGTGGACACACTCTGACACAGACAGTCTCTCAGGTGACATCTACTCCAGGTGAAACAGCCACCACATCTCCCTCCAGTTTTAGTCAGACACCATCAACAACATCAGAAGTGCTCACAACACCAGCCTCTACATATTCAACTGTAGAAACAACAGAAGAAACATCATCCCCTACAACTGGGAGTCCTCCTCCAGTTAACTCAGGAGTCTCGACAACAGCAACTTCTTCAACAACCTCCACTCAGGAAACATCAACTGTTTCTCAGAATCCACAGACTCTGAGTCTGGAGGCCACCAGAGGATCTCCAACCAGCACCCATGTGGAAGTGATCACATCAGCAACTCCATCTTCCCCAGGTGGACACACTCTGACACAGACAGTCTCTCAGGTGACATCTACTCCAGGTGAAACAGCCACCACATCTCCCTCCAGTTTTAGCCAGACACCATCAACAACATCAGAAGTGCTCACAACACCAGCCTCTACATATTCAACTGTAGAAACAACAGAAGAAACATCATCCCCTACAACTGGGAGTCCTCCTCCAGTTAACTCAGGAGTCTCGACAACAGCAACTTCTTCAACAACCTCCACTCAGGAAACATCAGCAGTTTCTCAGAATCCACAGACTCAGGGTAGGGAGACAACCAGAGGATCTCCAACCAGCACCCATGGGGAAGTGACCACATCAGCACCTCTATCCTCCCCAGGTGGACACACTCTGACAGAGACTGTCTCTCAGGTGACATCCCCTCCAGGTGAAACAGCCACATCTCCCTCCAGTTTTAGCCAGACATCAACAACATCAGAAGTGCTCAAAACTCCAACCTCCTCATACTCAACTGTGGAAACAACTGAAGAAACGTCAACACGTAAAACTGGGAGTCCTCCTCCAGTCACCTCAGTAGTCTCCACAACAGGAACTTCTTCAACAACCTGCACTCAGGAAACATCAGCAGCTTCTCAGAATCCACAGACTCTGAGTCTGGAGACCACCAGAGGATCTCCAACCAGCACCCACCCAGACGTGACCACATCATCACCTCCATCTTTCCCAGGTGGACACACTCTGACACAGACAGTCTCTCAAGGAACATCCCCTCTTGGTGAAACAGCCACCACATCTGTTTCCACAGTCAGCAAGACACCCCCGAGAACAGCAGAAGTGGTGACAATGCCAACTTCTGCACACTCAACTCTGGCAACCGCAGAAGACATGTCATCCCCTACAACTGTGAGTCCTCCTCCAGTCACCTCAGTAGTCTCCACAACAGCAACTTCTTCAACAACCTCCACTCAGGAAACATCAGCAGCTTCTCAGAATCCACAGACTCAGAGTACGGAGATCACCAGAGGATCTCCAACCAGCACCCATGGGGAAGTGACCACATCAGCAACTCCATCCTCCCCTGGTAGACATACTGTGGCACTGACAGTCTCTCAGGTGACATCTACTCCAGGTGAAACAGCCACCACATCTGTTTCCACAGTCAGCAAGACACCCCCGAGAACAGCAGAAGTGGTGACAATGCCAACTTTTGCACACTCAGCTGTGGCACCCGCAGAAGACATGTCATCCCCTAAAACTGGGAGTCCACCTCGAGTCACCTCAGCAATCTCCACAACAGCTGCAACAAAAGAAAAATCTGCATCAACTTCTTTAAGGACCTCCACTCTGGATGCAATAGGGACCCTTCCTTGGGCTACATCACCTCCAGGTGAGTCAACCATCTCATATCCTTCCAAGGTTACTAGCATCCTCCATAGAACATTAGGAATGGTTCCCAGGCCAACCTCTACACATCACACTCCACGGAACACAGCGGACATGCCACTTAGTGTAACTACTAAGTTTATGCTGGTGCCTTCAGCATTCTCAATGCCTGCTATGGCAGGAAGAGAATCTACTGCAACTTCTTCCAGCACCTTTATGCAGGGAACATTAGCATTTTCATGGAACCCCCAGACTCAAAGCATGGATACCAGCAGAGCATCTCACACCAGTGCCCCTACAGAGGTGACTGCATCAACTCCTGCATCTTCTCTGAGTGGACACACTCTGACAGAGACCATTTCCCATGAGACAATCCCTCCAACTAAAATGGCCACTGTACCTCCTTCCAGTACCCATAACACAGACCCAACAACAATGGAGGTATCCAAAATGCCAACCTCCCCAGACTCCACTGTGGAAAACAGAGGGCACACATCACTACCTACAACTGGGAACATGCCTGTATTCACTTCTAAAGTGTCAACAACACCCCTCTCAACTAGTTCTTTAACTTCAAAAACATTAACAGTTTTCCCCACCTACCAGAGAAAAGGCACAGAGACTCCAAGATGGTCTCATGACAACAGCCTGATTTCTACAAGTATGCCCCAGGAGACATTCATCACAGAGAAAATGACAATGGTGACATCTTCATTCTCTATTGATAACAACACAACTCAGCTTCCAAAAGAACTATTGTCAATGCCAACAGGGGTTACCTGTTACCTTGTCACCAAAAGCCCAACTCCTTCAACAACTGGCACCATAGTTTGGGTCAAACCTGAGGTCCCAACGACAGAACCAGGAGAGTCAACCACACAGCCTGATGTGAGCCCATCTACTCAGAAAACCATGGTAGCAGTTTCCCAGACATTATGGACACAAGGGCCAAGGACCACTGGAGAAATTCACATCAACAGTCCAAGCTCTGATTCAACTATGGTCATGGAAACAGTGGCATCCCTATCTCCTTCATCTACAATAAGCAGACATAGATCTCAAGAAACTATCACAGCATGGCCAAAAGCTCAGTCAACACCACGCTCTCCCAGCACCTCTCCTCAGGAATCCTTGTCTGTGCCCAACATAGGTCACACTCACACCACACAGACCACACCAGAATCCCAAACCATGAGTTCAATCACCCCTGTGACTGACACACTCAATGTGGCAACATCCGCAGCCTCTTCTGCCACACCAAGTGGACCCTCATCCTCAGGAAGCACTCCTCAGGAGGCATCCACCATGGCTGAGGTGACAACCTCCATCCCTGCACCCTCCGGGGACAGACACCCAGCCACAGGACCATGGGCAGCACCAACCAGCCCCGGCTCCACCCTCCGGCCCTCCGGAGGCCCATCACCTTCCACAGCAAGCACGGTTTCCCGGGACACTGCTGTCACCTCCACATCAGGGGGCCCAGGAGGACAGCAGGCATTGCCTTTTGCAAGCACCTCCCCTGCCACAGCCCAAGTCATTTCCCAAACCCACCAGACGCGAGGCACAGAGACCACTGGGGAGGCTCAGCCCAGCACACCAGCCTCCTCAGTGCCAGACACCACCGCCACAGCCACGGCTGCCACGTCTTCCCCCACGGCAAGTAGCACAACCTCCGGAAGGGCTTTCCCGGAAACGGCCACTGCAGCCAAGACCGCCAACTTTCCAACAACTCCCTCCAGCAGCAGCTACACAACTCCACCAACGGCTGAGCTGTTGTCCTCTGGCACCAGTCACGACGCTACCCCTGGAGCCGTAGGAATGACGTCTCCTGATGTACCCAGCACCTTTTCTCCTACCATCACTGGGGTCCCAACTGATTGGACAGCGTCTTCCAGGACCCCTCAGGAGAAGCCAGCTGTCTCCCAGATGGCTCACACTCAAAGTGCAGGAACCACCAGAGGGCCTGAAGTCGGCACCTTGGCCTCCCAGCTCACTGACACCTTCTCAACAGTCACAGCGCCACCTCCCGCACCCATGCCCACTGAGCACACATCACAAACCGAGACTCGCACTCCATCACCTTCAGGCAGCAGCACAGCCTCTATCTCAACCCCAGGCAGCCACAGCCATGGGAGCCAGACGACAATGCCAACTTTGTCATCAGGGACAGCAGGAGGGCCAACTGCGGTGGGGCCCATCACCCTGAGTGATGCAGCCCCTAGTTCTCCTTCTTCAGCTTTTGACCCAAGTGGAGAAGGTCTGACAACAGGCCCCAAGTCAGTCGTCCCCGAGAAGACGACAGCTGTGGTCGCTTCACCAGTACATCCCAGTGCCTCCTCAACGAAATCCACACAAGCCCCTCCCTCCTCAATGGGCATCTCCAGTGCATACCCTCGTGGGCCTCCTGCAGCTGTTCAAACATCTGCCATCACCTCCAGGACAAGGCTGACCTCTGTAAGCTCTACAAAGAGTCCTGGGAGCCTAGGCAGCTCCACACTTGCTGCACCAGACGAGTCTACCTCTCACCCATTACCCAGCATTGCTGTTGCAACCACACCAGAAACCAGCACTTCATCAGCAGGGGTAACCAAGGCCTACACTCACATGCCGACCTCTGCTGTGTCCCCATCCATTGATGCACACCCAGCAACGGATCTGTGGGCTAGCCCCACCAGCCTTGTCACCAGCCAAGAGAACCCAGGAGACCTCTCAGCCACCGTTACCAGAAGCACCACCTTTGATACCTCCGCAACAGCAGGCCCAGCAAGGCAGTCCACACCACGCCCACCTAGCACCTCTCCTCGGGAATCCTTGTCTGTGCCCAACATAGGTCACACTCACGCCACACAGACCACACCAGAATCCCAAACCATGAGTTCAATCACCCCCGTGACTGACACACTCAATGTGGCAACATCCGCAGCCTCTTCTGCCACACCAAGTGGACCCTCATCCTCAGCAAGCACTCCTCAGGAGGCATCCACCATGGCTGAGGTGACAACCTCCATCCCTGCACCCTCCAGGGATAGACACCCAGCCACAGGACCATGGGCAGCACCAACCAGCCCCGGCTCCACCCTCCGGCCCTCCGGAGGCCCATCACCTTCCACAGCAAGCACGGTTTCCCGGGACACTGCTGTCACCTCCACATCAGGGGGCCCAGGAGGACAGCAGGCATTGCCTTTTGCACGCACCTCCCCTGCCACAGCCCAAGTCATTTCCCAAACCCACCAGACGCGAGGCACAGAGACCACCGGGGAGGCTCAGCCCAGCACACCAGCCTCCTCAGTGCCAGACACCACCGCCACAGCCACGGCTGCCACACCTTCCCCCACGGCAAGTAGCACAACCTCCGGAAGGGCTTTCCCGGAAACGGCCACTGCAGCCAAGACCGCCGACTTTCCAACAACTCCCTCCAGCAGCAGCCACACAACTCCACCAACGGCTGAGCTGTTGTCCTCTGGCACCAGTCACGACGCTACCCCTGGAGCCGTAGGAATGACGTCTCCTGATGTACCCAGCACCTTTTCTCCTACCATCACTGGGGTCCCGACTGATTGGACAGCGTCTTCCAGGACCCCTCAGGAGAAGCCAGCTGTCTCCCAGATGGCTCACACTCGAAGTGCGGGAACCACCAGAGGACCTGAAGTCGGCACCTTGGCCTCCCAGCTCACTGACACCTTCTCAACAGTCACAGCGCCACCTCCCGCACCCACGCCCACTGAGCACACATCACAAACCGAGACTCGCACTCCATCACCTTCAGGCAGCAGCACAGCCTCTATCTCAACCCCAGGCAGCCACAGCCATGGGAGCCAAACGACAATGCCAGCTTTGTCATCAGGGACAGCAGGAGGGCCATCTGTGGTGGGGCCCACCACCCTGAGTGATGCAGCCCTTAGTTCTCCTTCTTTAGTTGTCGACTCAAGTGAAGAAGTTCTAACAGGCCCCAAGTCAGTCGTCCCCGAGAAGACGACAGCTGTGGTCGCTTCACCAGTACATCCCAGTGCCTCCTCAACGAAATCCACACAAGCCCCTCCCTCCTCAATGGGCATCTCCAGCGCATACCCTCGTGGGCCTCCTGCAGCTGTTCAAACATCTGCCATCACCTCCAGGACAAGGCTGACCTCTGTAAGCTCTACAAAGAGTCCTGGGAGCCTAGGCAGCTCCACACTTGCTGCACCAGACGAGTCTACCTCTCACCCATTACCCAGCATTGCTGTTGCAAACACACCAGAAACCAGCACTTCATCAGCAGGGGTAACCAAGGCCTACACTCACATGCCGACCTCTGCTGTGTCCCCATCCATTGATGCACACCCAGCAACGGATCTGTGGGCTAGCCCCACCAGCCTTGTCACCAGCCAAGAGAACCCAGGAGACCTCTCAGCCACCGTTACCAGAAGCACCACCTTTGATACCTCCGCAACAGCAGGCCCAGCAAGGCAGTCCACACCACGCCCACCTAGCACCTCTCCTCGGGAATCCTTGTCTGTGCCCAACATAGGTCACACTCACGCCACACAGACCACACCAGAATCCCAAACCATGAGTTCAATCACCCCCGTGACTGACACACTCAATGTGGCAACATCCGCAGCCTCTTCTGCCACACCAAGTGGACCCTCATCCTCAGCAAGCACTCCTCAGGAGGCATCCACCATGGCTGAGGTGACAACCTCCATCCCTGCACCCTCCGGGGACAGACACCCAGCCACAGGACCATGGGCAGCACCAACCAGCCCCGGCTCCACCCTCCGGCCCTCCGGAGGCCCATCACCTTCCACAGCAAGCACGGTTTCCCGGGACACTGCTGTCACCTCCACATCAGGGGGCCCAGGAGGACAGCAGGCATTGCCTTTTGCAAGCACCTCCCCTGCCACAGCCCAAGTCATTTCCCAAACCCACCAGACGCGAGGCACAGAGACCACCGGGGAGGCTCAGCCCAGCACACCAGCCTCCTCAGTGCCAGACACCACCGCCACAGCCACGGCTGCCACACCTTCCCCCACGGCAAGTAGCACAACCTCCGGAAGGGCTTTCCCGGAAACGGCCACTGCAGCCAAGACCGCCGACTTTCCAACAACTCCCTCCAGCAGCAGCCACACAACTCCACCAACGGCTGAGCTGTTGTCCTCTGGCACCAGTCACGACGCTACCCCTGGAGCCGTAGGAATGACGTCTCCTGATGTACCCAGCACCTTTTCTCCTACCATCACTGGGGTCCCGACTGATTGGACAGCGTCTTCCAGGACCCCTCAGGAGAAGCCAGCTGTCTCCCAGATGGCTCACACTCGAAGTGCGGGAACCACCAGAGGGCCTGAAGTCGGCACCTTGGCCTCCCAGCTCACTGACACCTTCTCAACAGTCACAGCACCCGCACCTCCCGCACCCACGCCCACTGAGCACACATCACAAACCGAGACTCGCACTCCATCACCTTCAGGCAGCAGCACAGCCTCTATCTCAACCCCAGGCAGCCACAGCCATGGGAGCCAAACGACAATGCCAGCTTTGTCATCAGGGACAGCAGGAGGGCCATCTGTGGTGGGGCCCACCACCCTGAGTGATGCAGCCCCTAGTTCTCCTTCTTTAGTTGTCGACTCAAGTGAAGAAGTTCTAACAGGCCCCAAGTCAGTCATCCCCGAGAAGACGACAGCTGTGGTCACTTCACCAGTACATCCCAGTGCCTCCTCAACGAAATCCACACAAGCCCCTCCCTCCTCAATGGGCATCTCCAGCGCATACCCTCGTGGGCCTCCTGCAGCTGTTCAAACATCTGCTACCAGCCCCAAGACAAGTCCAAAGAATATGAGTCCTACAAGCGTTTTTGGTTCTACACTGTCTTTCCGATTTCCACCTTCAACCAAGGCCATTCTTGAATCATCTTCAGTATCTGAGCATCCTACTCTCCAGGCATCCACAGACTCCTCTTCCTCCCACTCTACTTCCTTTAGTAACTTAGGTACAACTCAGACCATACCAAGTTTCCATGCTTCTTCTAGTAATTCTTCATTGTCTCAGTCTATACCTGGCCCTCCCAACACCAGCAGTCCTCCTACCCTAGTTCCAGGTCACACCGCTCCCCTGTCAGTTACAAGTACTTCCTCCCCACCCACAGCATCTTTGGGCTCCACAGTGAAGACCAAAACATCAGGTAGGTGGGGACTCCAGTATCTCTAGTGGCTCACTGGTGCAATTCAGTCTGTAGGAGCACTAGAGAATGTTGGTAAAGCAGCATTGCAGGTTAGAGCTATGGTCAATCCCACCCCGGGGGAGGAGGAAGTGAGCAGCAGGTGTGGTGGGTGACAGGGTCTCATCTCTGCCCTAATGGAAAACTGCTCATGTAGGCGGTGGTTTGGATATGATAGTCAACAGACCAAGAAGGTTTCTAGCTGTCTCTTCTAGCTCCTGATTTCTCTGAATCTGTTTGACTCTGCTACTCTATGACTGTGAGATCCCCTCCTGTCTTCCTACATGTCCAGGAATGATCACAACCTCACTGTGGACAAATGGTGGGAGAAGCACAGCACTGTCACCGCCCTCAACAACCTCCCTGACCCCTACGAACTCCACGCCCACCACATCCACAGGCTTCCGTTCAACAGCTCCCTCTGTCCCCGTCCAGCAGGGACAAGGTGAGTGAGGCTAGTGGGCCCTCTCCACCGTGCGACTGAGCTAGATGTAGACCTTACAGCTGTGGTAGTTACATGGGATCTGCCAGGGAAGGCCCTGAGTCACTGGGGATCCAGTTCTCTGTTATCTCCACTGTCCCATCTGCTCCACACATGCCCGTGGAGAGGGGATGTAACCAATGCCCAGTCTCAGCCTGTTTGCTCAGTCTCTGCTCCATCAGGTCAAAAAGGCCTTACAGGGGCCCGTGAGGCAGAGCCGAGAGTTGAGCTGATGGCACAGGCTAGGAGCTGGAGACAGAGCAATGACCAACGTGCCATTCAGCAAGGGCCAGATCAGTCCTGGTAGGTGCAGTTAGGGGAACTGGCCTACAGTATTTGGTGCACTCACTGGAAAATCGCTCTGGGATGTGGGCGTGGTTTCCTGGTGGACAGGAGGCTTCCTGGCAGGAGAGTGTGGGAGCCAGAGGAGGAGGAGCGCCCCAGGCCGTGGGGGGTGGGGGCCCTGAGCAGCTGCAACCAAGGTATGGGGGTGAGCCTAGCCCGGGGCTCTCTTTTGTGCAACTGTGGTGCAGGTGTGAGGGATGAGGCGAGGAGAGCAGCAGAGGTGGCTGCAGGATTCCAAGCAAGGGCAGCTGAGGCCCCAAGGAGTCGCTGGTGCCAGTACAGAGAGGAGGAGAAATATTTAGGGCTAGGCTGCTCCAACTGGAGGGCAAGCATTCAAGCGGGTCCCGGGACAGTCTAAGGACTTCTATCTGGATAAATACCATCTCGGGAAGCAAGTCCTAGAAAAAGGCCGCCTTTCCGTGCCTAACCGTCACTACATAGGAGTTTTGCCTTCCGACTTCAAAAGCATCGTGGCAGCCATGACAGAAGCAGGGCAGGCTGTTGGAGTTCTGACCGCGGGAACTGTCTTTCTCCAAGAGTGGGTCGGGTTAGGGAACAGGTGCGGGTGGCGACGGGGAGAGGAGTCTCCGGCACGTGGCACCCCTCGGGGAAAGCAGAGAGCAAGGGTGAGGAGCGGGGCGGCATGGGAGACGACCTCTGGGAGACCCTCTGAGGCCGGGATGAGACCAAGGCCCTCGAGGACTTCCTACTCTTCTCTCCCGCGGGCCCAGGCGTCTCCCTCTTTCCCTACGGGTCGAGCGTTGGAGACACGCAGTTCGTCAGGAGGACCGTGGACTTCACCTCTCAGCTCTTCAAGCCGGGCATTGGCTTCCCCCTGGGCTCCTTTCTGCGAGATTCCCTCTACGTGAGTCCCCGGCTACGCGCAACATCCGGGGCCTGTGCTCCCCGACCCCCGCAGTCTCCGCCCAGGCTCGCGACCTGGGGGCGGGGCGAGTGGAAGCCGCGACCCGGGGGCGGGGCGAGTGGAAGCCGGGCGTGCCAGGCTCCTACTGAAGAAGGAGCGCATGGGCACGGTCTGCTTTCGGGTCCGCTCCCCAGCTGAGGGGAACAGGCGGGCAGCGAGGCGAGACCTCCCTGTCGGGGCGCACCACAGCGTCCTTATCCCGGTAGACAGGGTGGACCCCGTCAGCTCCCTGGGGCTTGCTTGCATGAGGCCTTGTTCTGGGTCAGGGGCTGCCCTGGGGCAGCTTGACTGGTTCCTGCAGTTTCCGTTTGCTGCGATGACTTCCTGGTTCCCGGAGCTGGAGCTGGAATGGCAGGCCTGGCCCCTGCGGCCTCAGACACTGTGAAAGGGCAGCGCAGCGGAGGAGGGAGGGTGTCGATCCCTTTAGCTCTGTCGGCTGTACCCCAAGCTTCAGGATGAGACCACGGGGTTGCAGTCAGGGGTCTTCCACTGAGGCAAGCCAAACCCCACAGCCTCCAAACCCGGCGCTGGGGGAGGGTACTGGTGTGAGATCACCGTGTACACACACAGCCCTCCCTCCCTGAATGGTAGCCTTGCAACTCTGTGCTCAGTTCACAGACAACGGCCAGATCATCTTCCCGGAGTCAGACAGCCAGATCTTCTCCTACCCCAATCCGCCTCGGCGAGGCTTCACAGCCTGGGACCCCGTGGCCGTGGTGGCTCCCTTCTGGGACGATGCTGACTTCTCCATCCGTCGGGGAACCATATTTTACCAGGTGGGAGCTGGCCAGGGAGACCGAGGGCCATGTGGAGGGCATTCAGGGGCTCCAGCTGTCCCAGCCTGGGCTCACAGGGGCAGGCAACGGAGGCTTAGATCAGGGAGAAGAGAGAAGGCCAATGTGGAACACTCTGCTTCAGGAATGCTCCCCACTTCCCCCCAGTCAACCCTGAGAAGACCTGGGGGAGCCAGGGAGGAGGGCTGTGGAATTCAGTGTGGTTTGGAATAAGGCTGCAGGGGGTCTACATCAAGCAAGACCTCTCCTGAGCTCCTGGGGGTGGGTTACTAATTCCAGCTGGTGAGAGCAGGGGATGAAAGATACTGCAGCCAGACTCTGGTGGTCCTGCCGTGGATAAGGTGCTGCAGAGGCTCCAAAGAGGGGGAGACAGTGCCTGTCTCCAAGAAGCCACCAGACATGGAGAAGTAAAAACAGGCAGAAGTGGCCACACTCTCTGAGCTAGTGCAGGAGAGATTTGTATTTCTGGGCCAGAAGCCTCCATTCCACACCCCCAGGCTTTCCTGCAGCCCATGTTTGCACTGATGTTAAGGTCTGAAAAGCTCGTAAAAATGCAGGCCTGGGACAAGGAAGGATGGGCAGCATGAGGTCTGTGATGAGCGGGGTCCCCAAGCAGAAAGGGGGGGGGGTCCTAGGGGTGTCACATGGGCCTCTCATTTCCATTCCCATCTGCCCTCTTTGCACAGGAATATGAGACATTCTATAATGAATACAACCCGCTAGTCTGGCAGGTGGAGTCTTGGATTCGAAGGTTCACAAACTCCTGGAGCTACAAAGCCAAGTGGACCTTAAAGGTCACCTGGGCCAACGCCCCCGCCTATCCTGCCCAGTGGACCTTCGGGGTGAGTGGACCCATAGCAGCTCCCCGGGAGCGACCTGGGAATCCCAGGCAGGAGCTACTTCGGCAAAGCCCCCTGACTCAGGAAAGAGCACTGACTCTGGCTGCCACAGCCACCCCCACCACTTGCTGAGCACTCACTGGGAGCCAGGCCTTGGCCATTCACAAGGGGACTACAAAGTGTTCACGGAAACAGAATTTAAAAGTATGTTGATTTGGTTGCAAAAAAAAAAAAAAAAAGTTGAAATCCATGCCTATGAGGATTCTTCAAAAAGTTAATGAAAAAAATGTATTTATGAACAAACTATGCATGGATTCCAAAATATTCTTGGCACCAACATAAACTTTTAATTCCATTTTTCCATGAAAAATTTTTTTTTGACAGGCAGAGTGGACAGTGAGAGAGAGAGACAGAGAGGAAGGTCTTCATTTGCCATTGATTCACCCTCCAATGGCCGCCGCGGCCAGTGCACCGCGTTGATCCGATGGCAGGAGCCAGGTGCTTCTCCTGGTCTCCCATGGGGTGCAGGGCCCAAGCACTTGGGCCATCCTCCCCACTGCACTCCCGGGCCATAGCAGAGAGCTGGCCTGGAAGAGGGGCAACCGGGACAGAATCTGGTGCCCCAACTGGGACTAGAACCCAGTGTGCCAGAGCCGTAGGCAGAGGATTAGCCTGTTGAGCCGTGGCGCCGGCCATTTTCCATGAATTTTTAAAGTTCCCTGTACTTACATGACCCCAGCGAACCAGGTGTTATGAGGTTGGAACACAGGGACTGGCATTTTTGTGGGTCAGACACAGCTGGCTATTGGCAGTTGCACATGGCTCAACCCGATGTTGTTTCCCACATTCGAGATGAGGAAGACAGTGGTCAGAGAGGGTAAGCAACCTGCTCAGGGACACCCAGCTAGCAAATGAGGTCTCAAGCCACTCACTAATTCACTCACTCAACCAACCATTGACTGCCGGCTGTGCACAAGCCCCATGCCTTCACAGAGCTCCCACCTGCTGCAGGTGCAGGGGACAGTCTGCACAGTGTCCTTAAATATCCTCCAGCAAGCTAAGACCCCTTCCCCCCAGCTCTCTGACATCCCAGCCAATGTGTCAGAATTCTGCAGCTTCTCTCACGAGCCCTCTTCTAACTGGGCCCTAACCCACAGCCGTTTATCTCCCCTCCTGGATAAAAAGTCACAGAGGTGGCCGATCCACCAAGGTTCAGTACTTGAATCCCAGTCAGAAAGCTGCCCTAACCAATCCCAAGTTTGCCAGCATTTGAAGCCCAGGTGGACCAGGAACAGGTGATGTGTGTATTGGGGAAGGAGTGGGGGACAACAAGGAGGAGACCCCACATCTCTCACAGGCATCCCTATGTTTGCCTCCCACCACCTGCCAGACCTGCACCTACCAGGCCATCCTCTCCACCGACGGGAGCATGTCCTACGCGCTGTTTCTTTACCAGAGCAATGGGATGCAGTGGGATGTAGCCCAGCGCCCAGGCAACTCGGTCCTCATGGGCTTCTCCAGGTAGGACGGGAGCAGCTGGCAGCCCTGAGCAGGTTACAGGGAGGGTGCAGAGCATGGTTTGCTGCACCAACACCCCTGTGCCCTGGACGAGACGAGGCTCCTCCTTGCTGATGCTTCTGGCTCAGGCTGACTCCAGTTCCCACGGAGCCTCCCACCGCGCTGTTTCCAATGAAAAAGTCCCCATCTGCTCTTCTGCCCTCTTCTTTCCTATCCCAATCCTGGTGCAGTGTCATCGTTCCCAGAGCTTTGACTTCCCTGATTCCCACTGACACTGGCTGTCCTCTCTCGACTTCTCAAGTGTCAGAATGATAACAAGTGGTGGTAACAGTAGACACCATGTACTATGCCCACTCTGCAGATAAGAGGGCTGAGATACAAACAGATCACAGGCTAGGAAGTGGCAAAGCAGGGATTTGAACCAATGCTTGGGGAGGCTGGAGTCTGCCTTCCTGGGAATTCTTCACCTACCTAGAGCATACAACAGGGGCTGTGGATGGTTGAATGGGGGTTCTTGTGTGTGAGGTGGCCTAGTGTCTGCCATAACAGTTCACCAGATGTGCTGGGGCATGACAGTCAGTTGTGACGGTCACATGTCATTTGTGGCTGGTAATCGCTACAGATCGTCTCTGCTTGCACTGGAGTGTGTGCAGGTTGTCCCTGTATTACACTGCTTTCATTGGCTTCTTGATGTGCCGTGAAGAAGAAAGGAGTGGAATTACCAACCAGCCAGGAACTGCACACCGTCCTGACACAGCCAAGGGAGGCCTTGCCCATGTTATGTGTCATCCAGCCTGAGTCAGACAGGAGAGAAGGCCAGGAGCCAGCACTCTGTGGAGCAAGGCTGCAGGCGGCTGCTCCCTGCTGTCCTCCTGGACCTGCCACTGAGGATGGTGGCAGTGGAGGTGGAGGTCTCCATATCATTGTTTCAGGTCCTCACTCAGTGCTGAGCGATTTACAAACATTACTGCACTTAATTCTTACAACACTGTGAAGCGGAAGCTACTGTAATCCCTTTTAAGAAAATATTTTATTTATTTTTATTTGAAATGCAAATATATATATATATATATAGAGAGAGAGAGAGAGAGAGAGATTGTTCATCCACTGGTTCACTCTCCAAGAATCCACAACAGCTAGGGCTGCAATAGGTCAAAGCCAGGAGCCCAGAGCTCCATCCGGGTCTCCCATGTGGGTGTTAGGAACCCAAGTACTTGAGCCATCATCCACTACCCGCCTTGGTGCGCATTAGTGGGAAGCTAAGTGGGGATTCAAACTCAGGCACTCCAGTATGGGATGCAGGTACCCCACGTGGTGTCTTAACCACTGTGCAAATGCCTGCCCCATCTGTGACCCCTTTGACACAGATGTGGGCACTGAGAAGAGAGCTTAAGTAACTTACTTGCCTGTGGTCACCAAGCTAGTTAAGTGCTAGACTCCACAGGTGAACCGTGGCTGGCTAACTGCAGAGACCACACCCCTCTCCCAGTGTGCTGTCCCCTCCCTTATGTTTCTCTCCAGTTCCTGGGTTCGGGGAAACAAGCAGACTGGAACTCTGCTGTTTTCGTGCCCCTCCCCCCGGCCATGTGGGTCTGCCAGTTCCTTGCAGGCAGGGATCAGATGGCCGATGGCCTCTGCCCACTGCCCGTGCGCCTCGTCTCCCCTCCTGCTCAGGCTGAGCGGTTGACCGCGCAGTTGGCCGGCCAGATACATGAGCAGATTATCATAAACAATGATTATTCTTCTGAAAATCTTAACAAACTGAGGAGCTGGCCGCATGAGTGCGGATGGGCTGGCCAAGCAGCCCAGCGAACGATCGGCCTTTCAGCTCAGAGTTTGCGCTCGGGCCGTGCGTGCTGACACCTGACAGCTTTTCCTTTGCCTGCAGTGCAGACGGGTATTTTGCCAACAGCCCGCTGATTTCCCGGCCAGTGTGGGAGAGGTATCGTCCGGACCGATGGCTGAATTCCAGATTAGGTAAGAGCGCTGCCTGATGGCACTGTGGAGGTGCTCTCTACTCCGCCCACCACTGTGGTCCTGAGGGCAGCTTGCTACACTCTCCACCACCCCAAAGACTGCCCCACAGCTTGCACAGTGGGGCCTCCTACAGGGGTGCTTAGGACTCAGTACTCCCGGGGAGCAGACAGTACCCTCCATCCCTCAGACACAGGACGGTCTCAGTGGGGGCTGTGTTTCCTCCCTCAGCAGACACCTGTCCTGGAAGTGAGACCAGGGTGCTGTGGGAGGCGGGGTTATGAACGGGCAGTTGGGACAAGACCATGCTAGCAGCCAGGAAAATGAGAAACAAGAGAAAGCCAACTGCTACTGGCTCTCCAAGAGCTTGTAATTGGGTAAAAAGCCAGACTGTGGTGGCTGGTCCATGGCTCAACGTGATGCCTGGAGGCCCCGACAGTTCCCAGAGGGTGAGAGAAGAAAGGACGTTTGGGCATAGACATTAGCCGTGTCAACTGTGAAGCATTTTTGAGGTCCTGTTCGTTTTGTGGCAACAGTTTTTGGTAACTGGAAACATGAGCTAAGTCAAGGCCCCGGGCCAGCTTACGAAGAGGGCTGCCCATCACATCAAGGCCTTCTCACGAGATGCATCTGTGAGCCGGGAGATGGACTGTGATAGTGTTGTGCGCGCATGCATGTACGTGCACATGTGTGTGTGCGTGCATGTGTTGGGGAAGAGTATCTGATGGGTTTCTTCTGACACCAGGCGGAGAAGATACATGAGCAGATTATCATAAACGATGATTATTCTTCTGAAAATCTTAACGAATTGTGGTTATGTCGATCATTTCTTCACCTGTGTGGGTACAGGGTTAAAATCTCCTGTGCTGTATCGTGTCCTCCCTGGCTGTGGAATCCCCTTGCTACCCTTCATCTGGGGTGGGCAGCATGTAGCTTCCTAGGGGTTAAAGTCTCACGTTGAACCCCTGTCGGGGTTTCTCCTTCCAGTTACTCCTCTCCTCCAAAGTCTGGGCACAGGGGCGGTTTCCTTGGCGTCATGGCATTAGAGCAAGCCCCTGCACCCACCTCTGTGCACTGGGGAGAGGGAGGGCGAAGGTTCAAGGCCCAGTGTCTGATCGTGTGACCAGGAGGGGGGTGGTTTCCCTGACTGAGGCACGAGCTATGTGAGGATGTGATCTGGGGGGACTGGAAGGTGTTGGAGCCGACAGGGACAGCGGGGTGGGCCAGGGTTGGCTCAGAGCTGTGTACAGGTGAGCCCTCGCCGCCCAGCACTTGTCCCAGGGTTTTATCCTAAGATCCAAGATTTGAAGGCTCAAGGGCTTACATCAAAGGGGCTTTGGGGGAGGAACTATTGCCAGTCTCAGCTGAATCCCCCCCATCTCTGAGCTGTCCAGAGATGTGGGGAGTGGCCTGAGGGTGTGCATTTAGGAGCTGTGGTTAACACTAGAGCTAGAGCAGGCCTGAGGCCCCCGGCTCTGGGGCTGACCCCCTTCCCTTGCTCCTGCAGGCCTCCGGGGGCTGCAGATCTACAGGCTCCACAGGGAGGCGATACCCAACTACCGTCTCAAGTGCCAGCAGTGGCTGCAGAGCCAGCCTCAGTGGCCCAGCTGGAACTGGAACCAGATCTCCTGCCCTTGCACCTGGCAGCAGGGACGATGGGACTTACGATTCCGGCCTGTGGGCTCAGGTGACACCTTCCTGTCCCCAGAGCCTACCCACCTACCCTCTGCTCGTGTCTGACCCCCAGCAACCTCTCCCCAGAAACACTCCTCTGCCCCACCCCAGGCATCCCCCAGCCTGGACCTGATGTGTCTGGCCTTCTTGCAGGCTGGTGGGGCCATGGCGGTGGCCGGAAGCTGTGCCGCTTCTCCTCCTGGCAAGGAGGCGTGTGCTGCAGCTACGGGCCCTGGGGAGAGCTTCGTGAAGGCTGGAGAGTGCACAGTCCTTGGCACTTTGGTATGTGCACCCATGGAGAGCTACTCCACCTGCTTGCGAGCCCACAGCTCTGCCCAGCCCGGCTGTGAAGTGCCAGAAATGCCTCTTGTCCCCCTTGCCCGAGTTCTGTCTGCCCCTGATCTTAAAGTTAGGAAATGCCCAGCATACCTGCCTGCTGACTGCTAGGGACTGATGCTGAGGGGCGCCTGTCCCCTCCCCCTTGGCCCTGTGGCCCCAGTCCAGGATGGGGACATCTTCCTGGGCAAAGAGCGAGGCCCAAGTCTAACCCATCCCTCTGGTCCCACATTGGCAGGCTGTGGGGCAGCTCCCTCTCTGTGTCCTTCCAGCCTCCCCCCATCCCTTCGCAGTCTCTGTGGTCCCTGACCATCAGCCAGGCCCTCCCACTGTGTGCCCCACTGTACAATGGCCCTGACTCACCTGCAGGCTACGAGGGCCTCCATTTGGCCATTCACTGAGCAGGGTGGGATTGGGACAGTTGCAGGCAGGTGCCACAGCCACGCTCCTCTGCTTCCCGCTCCCAACACCGCTGTGCCCACCCCCCTCCCTCTGTGGCTGGTCCCCCTCCCCATCCCTGTGGCCCCCAACATGCTGCTCTTCCCCACAGAGCAGGAACTGGAGGCGCAGAGCTGGTGCTGCCACTGGAATGACAAGCCCTTCTTCTGCTCACTGTACCAGCGGAGGCAGCCGCCCATCAGCTGTGCTGGATACAGGCCCTCCAGGCCGGGTGAGGGTTGAGGCCCAGCTGCAGCATCTGGGGCAGTGCTTGCCTCTTGGCCTTGGGGTCAAGGAGCCTGAATCAGGAGAGGCCCAGCCTCCTGGGACAGAGCTGCAGCCACAGGGCATGCGGGGGACGATTCCTCGTGGGGCTGGTGTGGGTGTGTGTGACTTTGCACATAGCATTGGCGGAAGGGGAGAGGATGGGGGCCCCCAAGGGCAAGAAGTCCTGGAGGAGGCGTGCCCTCCTCCACGCCCCCTCGCCTGGCTCGAGTCCACCCCAGCAGATGCCCTGCCTGGGGAGCGTGGGCGAGCTCAGGTCTGACCCCCAGCTTGCTAACGTGGTACCTCCTGTTTTCTCAGGCTGGATGTTTGGGGACCCCCACATCACCACCTTGGATGGCGCCAATTACACCTTCAATGGGCTGGGGGACTTCCTGCTGGTCCGGGCCTGGGATGGGAACTCCTCCTTCCTGCTGCAAGGCCGCACTGCCCAGACCGGCTCCGCCCAGGCCACCAACTTCATCGCCTTTGCAGCTCAGTATGAGTCCAGCAGCCTGGCCCCCATCACGGTGAGGGAGGGGCATCCACATGTCCCTGCGTCCCCCCAGACAGGGGCCTCCAGCTGCAGCCCGAGACCCGGGAAGGGGAAGAGGGCAAAGAAAGGGAAGCAGGCGGGTGGGAGGACACTGCCAGCCAGGAGAGCAGCCCCAGAGGAAGACCTGGCCCTGGCTCCTCCACTTACCTGAAGCTCACTTTGAAGGAGCTGCTTAGCTTCCAGTGCCTCGGTTTTCTTTTGATAAAATGGGGACAATACCTCCCTCGAGTGGCTGTCATGAGATTTGAATGAGATCACCCAAGAGACGTGTCTAGCATCCAGGCTGCCACGCAGGGCCCTCCACAGGTGTCAGCAGGCACAATCTCACTGCCACCCTCTCATCACCTTCCTCTGCCTCCGGGGCTCAGGTCCCGGCCTGAGCGCCTCTCTGGAGCCTCCTTCCCAGCTCTCTGCTCCCCCTGTCAGTCCAGCTCAGGACTCCTCCTGTTCCCTTCCAGGTTCAATGGTTTCTGGAGCCCAATGACACAATCCGTGTGCTGCACAATAACCAGACTGTGACATTTGAGACTGACCTTGAAGATGCAGAAGGTAGGCTGGGGAGAGCAGCCAGCCGGCCTCTCCTGTATCCCCGGGTGGGAGCGCAGCGGGCTGCCCAGCACCCTGGGGGCAGAGTGTGAGGGCATGGAGGCAGCAGCATTGGGCGCAGCAGGCCACCCTGGCTGTGCCGTCAGCAGCTGGGCTGCCCAAGGAACACCACCGTCGGTGCAGCACTGGGGTCCTCTCCTTTGCTAACACCCAGCTCCAGGCCCCAGGAAGAAGGAGTGGTCCGGGCCCTGGGGTGGCCCTTGTATTTAGTCTGGGGCCACTAGGATAAAGCCCCACTATGACATCCCAAGGCCGTCCTGGGGTCTCCTCTCTGCCTCGGGGGTGCACCGCCACCTGGTCTCGTGGCCACAGGGTTCCCGTGCTGGCTGCTTCCCCATCTGTCACCATCCTGCAGGCCAGGAGATTTTCAACACCACCGGGGTGCTGCTGACCCGCAACGGCTCTCAGGTCTCAGCCAGCTTTGACGGCACGGTGGCCATCTCGGTGATGGCTGTCTCCCACCTCCTCCACGCCTCCTCCAGCCTCCCAGAGGAGTACCAGGGCCGCACGGAGGGCCTCCTGGGTGAGTGGCAGGGGTGCAGACCCACACGGACACCCCCGCAGGGCTCCCCCTTCCTGCATGGAGTGGCCACCTCTGAGGCTCACTTCCTGTCCTCTCCTCTGACCCCCCCCACCCCGGGCCGCAGCAAGCATGGGCTCTGGGGCAGGCGCCCACCCCCATTTTCCCTTCCTTTCTGCAAATCCCTCCTGTCTACCTCTATTTCCTCCTTTCTTTCTCCTCCTCCCTCCCCAGAGCTGCGGTGTGCAGTGTGGCCCCTCCCCTCCTCCCTGAGGCCTGAACCCCAAACAGAGGCACCTGGCACAGGCTGCCCAGGTCCCTCGCACCCTTCTGGGTGGGGGGGCCACTCCCAGAGCATCCAGCCTCCTTCTGTGCCCCTCAGGGCTCTGGAACAACAATCCCGACGATGACTTCCGGATGCCCAATGGCACTTCCGTGGCCCGCGGGAGCTCCGAGGAGCAGCTTTTCCACTATGGGATGACCTGTGAGTCTGGGCCACAGGGCAGGGCGTGGGAGCCAGGTGCCATGTCCCCTCCTTTGTCAAGTTGGGGCCAAAGGCCAAGAGGAGGCCTGAGGGTGCTGGTGCCCACCTCTACCCCCACCCGCTTTGTCCCCTCCACCACCTCACACCTGGAAGAGGCCTGGGAAGCAGGTGGCCCTTCCTCCAAGGGCAGAGATTTTTAGGCTCCGATGCTGGAAGCCATTCTGTCCCTCGACTGCCCTCCCTAGCCCTGAACACAGAAAGTGAGGGTGAGGTTGGGGAGACACAGCAGCAACCGGCAATAACCCCAGCCCTCTGCCTTTGCACCCGGGTGTTACAGGGAAGCTCAACGGGACAGGCCTCCTTGGCCAGAGGGACGACCGGCTGCCTCCCACCTTCACCCCTGTCTTCTTCTCCCAACTGCTGGACAACAGCTCCTGGGACCCGGCTCTGGTCTCTGGGTGCAGTGGAGACAGACAATGCATCTATGACGCGCTGGCCATGCGAGACGCCGGTGCAGGAATCCACACTAGGACGCTGTTTAGAAAGTACCGGCAGATGAACGCCACCCAGAGTGAGTGCCGAGGGCCGGCGAGGCCTTCCCAGCAGCAGGAAGAGACAGGGAGCGGGACACACCTACAAGCTAAGCATTTTTATTAGCTTTTACTCATGTGACCGCCCATGCTCCCCACCCCCCAGTGACTCCCCAGCTCACACCACCCTGCTCCCTCCTGCAGCCTCACTGGCTTCTTAGCATTTTCCATACATGCTGCAGGCTCACTGTCAACTCCCACACTTTGCAGGAGCTGTTCCCTTGCCTGAAATGCCCTTCGCCCATCAGCCACAGCCCCCTCACCTCCTCAGAGCCTTTATTCCAATGTCACCTCTCTGTAAGGCCTCTCTTTTCCTTTCCTTTTTTTTTTTAAGTGTTTTTAAAGATTTTACTTATTTATTTGAGAGGTAGAGTTACAGACAGTGAGAGAGACAGAGAGAAGGGTCTTCCATCTGCTGGTTCACTCTCCAAATGGCTGCAACAGCCGGAGCTGCTGAAACCAGGAGCCAGGAGCTTCTTCCAGGTCTCCCATGTGGGTGCAGGAGCCTTGGGCCATCTTCTACTGCTTTCCCAGGCCATAGCAGAGAACTGGATCAGAAATGGAGCAGCCTGGATTAGAACCAGCACCCGTATGGGATGTGGGTGCTGCAGGCAGAGGATTAACCTACTGCACCACAGAGCCACTCCCCCCCCCTTTTTTTAAATATTTATTTATTTAAGAGAGAGAGAGAGAGAGATCTTCCATCTGCTGGCTTACTTCCCAGATGGCCACAATGGCCTGGGCTGGGCCGATTTGAAGCCAGGAGCCAGGAGCCTCCTCTGGGTCTCCCACATGAGTGTAGGGGCCCAAGAACTTGGGCCATATTCTACTGCTTTCCCAGGCGCATTAGCAGGGAGCTGGATTGGAAGTGAAGCAGCTGGGACATGAACCAGTACCCATATGGAATGCTGGTGCCGTAGGCAGCAGCTTTATCCACTATGCTGTAGTGCTAGCACCTCTCTTTTTCTTTTAAAATAACTACAAGCTTATTTTTATTTTATTTTTTATTTGGAAGGCAGAGAGACACAGAGAAGGAAAGACAGAGACAGAAATAGAGAGAAAGGTCTCTGTCTGCTGGTTTCTTCTGTAAATGCTTCCAACAGTCAGGGCTGAGCCAGGCTGAAGCTGGGAGTCAGCAGCAACTCAAACTGAGTGTCTTTCGTGGGTGGCAGGAATGCAAGTACCCGAGCCTTGGCCTGCTGCCTCCTGGGGTGCACATTAGCAGGAGGCTGGGTCATTAGTGGAGCCAGCATTGAACCCAGGCACTCTGCTCTGATGTGGGATGTGGGCATCGCATGAACTGTCGCAGCTGCCTCAGTGAGTTCTCCCGTGACTGCCCTATGTAAAACTTCATGTTCACCCACTTCCCACTCACCTTTCCAGCTTTACTTCTTCTCTGTAGCATTTATAACTAAGATATGTCATCATTTTCATACATACCGTTTTTAGTGTTTGTTCATTGCTTTGTCTTAGAATGGTGCCAGCCACTTATTTGATGCTCAATAAGTACTTGTCAAATGCCTGATTGGTTGAATGATTGAAGAAATAATGAAATGGAAATAGCAGGGCTCCCCGAGTTGGAGACCAGAGCAGAGATTCTATTCCCTGTCTCCTTCCAGACAAATGCAGTGTCCATTTGGATATGAGCCTCATGGCCTTTAGTCCTTTCCCGAAGGCAGAGCTCTGTGCTGGTCTGAACAGTCCTGCTCTCTGCTTCAGTTCATGCCATGCCTGCATAGCACTCCTGTTCAGAAAAGACTAGAACGGGGCCCTGTCTGAAGAGGAAGTAGAAAAAGAGAGGCTGAGGATTTGGCTGGGTGAGCGGTACGGCCCCAGCCTGCTCTGCGTGGGTCTGCGGGCAGGTGCACAGGGTACTTCTTGCTTCCAGAGGCGGTCTCGGTCCTGGGAATGCCTCACACACGTCGTAGCTGAGGAAGAGAGAGGAGAGGCTGAGAAGGCAGCAGTGTCCAGCCTCAGACCCCGAGTCCCCTCTTTGCGTTTCAGATCAGTTCCCGCCCTCCATCAAGGGTGAGCACGTGATTGGCGCCTATAAGGGGAAGACCGTGTGGATTCCGTACACCAGCGACTCAGAGAATGTCGTGTTCACGCTCAGAAACAACTGCCCTGACATCAAGCTCTTCGGTCAGAACCTGTGCCTGGGGGCGGGGATGGGGCCGGAGTCAGGCTTTGGGGAATTTTGCATCTCTGTACCCTGCACAAGTTCCTGCCACTTTTTCACTTGACTATCAAGGAGCAGCAGTTCTAAAAATGACACCGAGAATTCAGATAGGTGTCCCCAGTGAACCGGAGGGGTGGGCCTGCGGAGGAGTGGGTCAGCACAAGTGAGTCAAAGATCATTTAATCTCGACCTCACACTACGCAGTCAGCTTTCATCAGTGTTATACAGTTGCCAAATTATTAGAGTGATCAAGTACAATTTAACAATGGTGATTTATAATATTTTCGTATCTATTAACAGAAAGATACGATGTGGAACAAGGATTAAAGAAATATAGATGCCTTCATTTGGCACCGTCCTCAGTCTTCTGGTTAACCATGCTTCCCTGGCTGTCTCTCCCTGGCTGATGTTCTGTGCTGGAATCAGCGATGCCTCCCCCTTCCCTCTCTGCAATGGGGTTGGAGGCCCTGGCCTGTCTCCTTGACCTGGGCGGGAGGGTCCAAGCATAGGGATGCTTCTTTGAGGCCAGCTCTGCTAAACCAAAGCCCTTGGGGACCTTCTGAGCTCCAACCACCTCTCTGCTTCCTGTTCTTTGCCCGTGTGTAAGAAGGGCCTGCTTTCTGCCTCACCGCTGTCGCACACAGCAGCCTCCCTGGTGTACGACAGTGGTGTCAGGAGACTTTTCCTTCCCACTGTGCTCCTCTCCTGGACAGTGCTGGTCTGTAAGTCACTCGTGTCTGTCCCCTGCTGTCAGCTCCCGGCACCTGCTGTTCTAAGGAGACATTCCTGTTTTCTTGAAAAGCGTAAGACAGCTTTGATCAGAAAGTGCACTGTGGTGTTTCACCGAAGTCTGGTGTCTGAAGGGGTAATCAGAGGAGGCCCAGGGAGTGAGCGGAGGGAGGTGAGAAATCGGGACGAAGGGCGAGGGGCAGTGAAGTAAAGCAGTAGGGCCAGCAGTACAGCCTGGGGCAGTGTCAGCAGGTCTCGGCCCTCATTCTCCGTCACCCAGGGCATCCCATTCTGGTGCAGGCCCTGGCGGGGTCACCCTCTGGGGTCTCTTCGGGGGGAATCTCCTTCCCCTTGTGGAGTTGCTCCCCACAGTCAGGCAACTGGGGACAGCTGCACCTGCCTCCAGCTTGGAGCACCCAGGACAGCAGCCTTGCTCCAAGGAAAGGCCTGGTGAGGTCGGTGGGGTGGGAGTGTCAGGTGCCAGGAAATCTCAGGGTGTCCCAGCTCTCAATGATCCCATCCTCTCCGGGCAGAGAACGGGACGTTGCTGTGGACCCCGAAGTCACTGGAACCATTCACTCTGGAGATCCTAGTGAGAAGCACCAAGACGGGCCTGTCGTCTGCCTTCCAGCCCCAGACCGTGCTCTGTGCGTGCAGTGCAGAGAGCCAGTGTCTGTACAACCAGACCAGCTGGGTGGGCAATTCCTCCCTCCAGGTGAGACTAGGGGTGGGTGTGGTGGGGGACGGGCAGGGGAGATTGCTCGCTGAGGGGAGGAAGTAGAAAATGGAAGGGATACCAGGTTCTGCCTCTCCTGAGTAAGCCACGTGTCGGGAGGTGGGTGGAGCAGGCACCATTCTCAAGCCATGAAATCACGTAGCAGGAGATAGAACATTCTTGATTGTTTAAAATTCAACTGAACTTTTATGTCCCGCCTCCCATTCTGCCAGGCTGGCAGGAAACGTCCATCTCAGCCTTTCTCACAGCTCCCAGCGGCTCCCGTTCCCTCCTGTGGGGTGAACCCAGCGAAGGGCATAAGGTGGGGGAAGATGTCTGTGCAGTTCCTGGGTGTGAGTCTGCACCAGTTCCCATCATGGCTCTGCCATCAGCCCCTGGAGCCGCTCGGCTGCTCCTGGGCCGAGCTCAGAGGCAGGCCGCCGCCCTAGCGGCCGCTCCTGGGGCTGTCGGCCAGAGCTGCTCTCTGGGGCCTCATCACCGCAGTGTTGGGAAGAGAGGCACGGGTCCCTCTATCCTGACGTCCTCAGACCCCTGTGCTTTCTACGCTGCCCTCTGTCTCCCGCTGAAGGAAGCATCTCTTTCTCTGTTCAGAGGAACTCCTTGTGCATTTAGGTTTCTGGCCAAGACACCTGTCTCATCCTGAATCTTGTCCCCTTGTGCTTTTTCCCCACCCTCCCTTCCCTTCCTGTCTTACTCTGGAAGGATTTGGGGCAAGCAGATACAGCATGCGAGGGAAGAAGCTGAGCCCTGGTGCAGGGTCAGGCAGGGGTCAGGATAAATGGCCCAGGGAGGGCGGGGCGGCTTTAGACAGGGTCCTGGTCAGGGTGGCGCTGAGCAGATGTTGGCAGAACTACGACAAAGACACAAGGTCCACTGATGTCAGAGCAGAAGCATCGGGCAGCCTTTAATGGCTCACCTGCCTCCCAGCCGCCCAGTGATCGGCCACTCGTTCCAGGTGACTGACTGCAAGTGTGATGGGGACACCTTTGGCCGCTTCTGTGAGCGCTCCAAGGACCCCTGTGAGGAGGAGTGCTTCCCCGGCGTGAGCTGCGTTCCTGAGCGAGGCTGCGAGGCCTGCCCCATGGACATGACCGGAGACGGGCGGCACTGTGCAGGTGAGCCAGGAACATGCCCAAGACAGGACCAGGCGCTGGGGCCTAGGAGAGCCAAGGCAAGCCGTTCTTTCACTCTTCCTGCAAGTCCTTAGAATGCCCGAGGCGGATGGGGGTGGAAGGAGGGCTTGGGCAGGCGGTGGTGGGTGGAGGAGAGGCTGCGCAGACATAGGGGAGGGGCCAGGGCAGAGTAGCCTGGCAGCATCGATGAGAAAAACCCAGGGCAGGAGGCTGACGATGGCTGGGAGCAGGCTGGGGGCCCAGTGGCAAGCGGGGCCCCTGGGGCTCCTTGGGGGTCTCCAGGGTCTCTGCACCCTGGAACACTAGGGGGGGCTCATGCGGATGCGGCAGCAGAGGTGCCTCCATTCCCCTTCCAGTCCTCTCCCAGCTGCTGCCTCTCCACCTGAGACCACCGCAGCCACGGTCACAGGGCGGCTCCCCACACGGCCCCCATGCATCACATAAAATCAGGAGCAGGCCAGAGTGGGCAGAACCCCTGCCTTATAAAGGCAGACAGGAGGTGGCAGGGAGGGAGGCCTTCAGGGGCCGTCCCTGGCACACACGCCCCTCCTGCAGAGGGGGATGGGCAGCTCCCCGGCAGATGGACAGGGCTGCCTGGCAGCGACATGCCTGGAAAGGGGGAGAGGGTAGTTTGGGGTTCAGAGTGGCCCACAAGCAGCACAGAAACTGGGTAGGCACGAGGGGAAGGGACCCAAGCCTGTCCCAAGAGCAAGTTTGCCCAGGCCGGGGGCTCCTCCCCACTGCTGTACCACCATGCTGCGGCTGACCTCACGGCTCCCTCTGCAGCCCTGGAGAACTCCGACCTCTGTCAGAACCACTCCTGCCCTGTGAATTACTGCCACAACCAGGGCCACTGCTACATTGCCCCGACGCTGAGCTGCCAGCCCTCCTGCACCTGCCCCCCAGCCTTCACCGACGCCCGCTGCTTCCTGGCTGGGAACAGCTTCACTCCAACCACCCATCAAGGTACAGCCAGGCGGCCCTGCCATCCCCACGCCCACCTCCACACTGCTCTCACCTTTGGGGTCCAGGACTAAGTTCCTTCAAATCCACAGGGCAGAACCCCCCAGTTCTCTTGGGTGGTGATGAGCTGAAGGCTGGGGGACACCCTGGGGGCGGCCGTCCCAGCATGAGCCATGGGCCTGAACAGTCTACTGAACAAAGACTGAAGCAGGGACCGCATGGCTTGGCGGGATGAGAATCACAGAAGCCCTGGCCGTCACAGGACGGGCACAGGGGTGAGGCCCAGGGGACCCAGGCACTGCCGATTTCTCCAGCGGCCTCTGTCACTGGAATGCAGCAGGTGCACGGGCTGGTCCAATGGACTTCTTGGGTAAGTCCAGGTAAACCATGACTGATGATGAATTTGCTTCTCCTATCTCCAGATTTTCCCTTAAGAACCATCCAGCTCTTGCTCATCGAAGATGAAAATGCCTCCGTAGCAGAGGTCAACGCCTCGGTCAGTGCTGCGGGCCCAGCTCTCGGCAGGTTCAAATGAGGGCTGGACCAGCACCTGTCTGTCCCTCATCGAGATGCAGTCACTGGAGGAGCCTATGGCCTTTTGGCTCCGGGGACCTGGGGGGGGGGGGGAGGGCCTGGGGGTTAAAAAGTCAGGAAGGCTGGGGACAGAGACCACAGAGTCGAGGGTGCCCAGCCACTCCAGCTCCTCCCACTGAGCATCCCTCCAGACCTGCACTTCTTGGGTATTATGTGGGGGAAACAACACAAGCTTTCCCTGACTTCCCAGAGGAAACTGGGGCCTCCCTCTCCCTGACACCCACATCCTTGTCCATCCCTCAGTCACAAGCAAAGTTATCAGTTATTGTGTTGTTGAGGATTCAAGTCCCTGTTCTACCACTTGCTAGAACATGTGTGTTTGACAAATTATTTAGTGGCTCATTGTAAAAATAGGAATAATAGGAATAATAATAGGAATAATAATAGTTCCAGTGCTTATCAAGGTTCAAATGATGATGTTCCGTGAACCACCAAGCATGATGCCTGAATTACAATATGCATTCAAAAGCTATTATCACTGCTATTACTGTGGCACACCACACACTGTATGGTAACCTCGCCCGACATCTGTCCACCACATCAGGCCAGGAGCTCTTGGGGTACAGTTCAAATCCTGGCTCATTCTTGGAGAGCACACGGTTCCCAGCGGCTCCAGCAGCTGACCGTCCCCTCGGTCCACCTAAACCACTGATGTCCGGGAAACCTGCAGGGAGGGAAGGAGTCAATGAGGCCAGGCAGGGGCTGTCACGCCAGGCAGAGGAGTGGGGGAAGAATGTAGAAGCCTTGACTCACCAACAAATATTAGGCAAGGGCCAGCATCTGTTTCTGAGCTGGACTGGAGTGTGGAGATGCAGAGGTGGGTGAGAATGTTCTGGGGGTCCCGGGGCCCAAGTCTCAAAGGCAGACACAGACATCAAAGTGGATCGGGCCTCACCACTCACCACCTTCCCATCCCCTTGTCCTCCACTGCAGGTGGCCTACAGGCTGGGGACCCTGGACGTGCGTGCCTTCCTCTGGAACAGCCTAGTGGAACCAATGTAAGCGGGACTGCCCCCCGCCTGCCCCCATCCCCCCAGCGTCTTCTCCCCACACACCCTTTGCCCCTCACTGTCCTCTCACACACAGCGCCTCTCCGGTCCCCGGCTCCGGAAGCCCCATTCAGCGCTGGAAGGTCACCTCGCATTTCCAGTACCGGCCTCAGGGCCCTGTCATCGACTTCCTCAACAACCGGCTCCAGGAGGCGGTGGTGCAGGCCTTCTTCCTGCAGGCTCAGAGGAGGAGGTGGAAGAGGAGCGAGGGGCCCAGGAACAACGTGCTCTTCTACCCCATCTCCAGGGCGGACGTGCATGACCTCGCAGCGCGTGAGTCCCTCCACCTGGAGGAGGGGGAGGGGAGGAGCCGGTCACAGGTCTGCAGCCCACACAGGCCACAGTGGGAAGGTGTGGTTTGGTGGCTTCATTTTGCCATTTTCAAAAGAAAAAAATTTTTTTCACATTGCTCATTTTCCTTTTTATTTGAAAGAGAGAGAAACAGATTCCCCACCTGATAGTTCACTCCCCAGAATGTCTGCAACAGCCAGGACTGGGCCAGGCGACCCGGCCATCCGAGTCTCCCACATGGGTGGCAGGGGCCCAAGATAACACCTGCTGCCTCCCAGGGTTCACTCGAGCAGGAAGCTAGATTGGAAGTAGCCGAGCCAGGATTTGCACCTGGGATGCGACTGTTCCAAGCAGCAACTTAACCGCTGTGCCAAACATGCACCCCACCCCGGCCCACCCAGATAAGTTTTAGACATTTAACCCTCCAGTCTGTAGATTCAGGGCAGGAGCACGACATGCTGCTGAGGTATGTGCAGGTGAAGAGCTTCACAGAGCATTTAGTTACTCCTGCAGGGGCTCTCCCGACTCCTGCTCTAATGGTTTTCTTTCCTTTTGAAAATGGCTAGCAGTTTGCTTAAAAGACTATTGCACTTACGCCACCCAAAAACAACCCCATCGCCTTGGCCCTCCAGCTGGAGGTGTTAAACTGGAGACTGGCCAGGGGCACAAATGTCGCCCTGCCTGCAGGCACGACCCTGAGGAGGTCTTCTTCCCAGGCAAGGCCTCCGCACCCCATCTGGAAAGTGACTTGGAGCTTCTCAGGCCCCTTTTAGCTCTCGCAGCCCCTGGTTCTTCCCGAACAGGAACAAGGGAGAGAAACGAAGGGGCCACCCTGTTTTCTGGAATGGGAGAGTAAATAGAACAGTGACCATTCCAAGCACCAAACTATTGCTGTTTTAACATGGGCCCAGTAGCAGGCAGGAGCTGCTTCTAGAATCCAGGTTAAGTGTTCTCCGTGCTGGGACAGGGTGCAGGCCCTCAGAGCTGCTGTGTGCTGGGAGTCGGGTGGGGAGAGGGGGAGGCAGTAAGGTAACGACTCCAGCCCTGCTGATGCAGTTTGTTCAGGAAAGTCCACAGTTCTTCACTACACATCAACACTAGCATAGAAACTCGGGAGACACAAATTAATAAAAAGAAGAGGAAAAATAACCTGTAGCCCCTCCCCAGCGACAGCACTGTACACATCCTCTGACCTGTCACGTGTGAGGATCGCCACTCACATGGATGTTCATTAAGGGACTGAATCAGACCTCGTGTGGCCAACCCCCTCACCGAACAGTTGTGAACATATTACTTCCTCAATGTGTATGGAGTCCCATTAGACATATTATTTTATACCAATGTGCTTGCCTTTAGTGCCTGATGATGCATTTAAAATATAATGATGTAAAGGTGCTGTGTATTGAGTGCCCGCTGTGTGTCATGTCCTATACTACCTCATTTAAATCTCACAGCAAGGTTAGTGTTATTATTAATTTCCTCTGAAAAATACAATAAACTGAATCTCAAAGCATTAAGATATTTCCCTTGGCCCATACGCGTTAGTAGGAGAGTTTGAATTTCAACCCAGATCTGACCAACTTCAAAACCTGCTCATCACCAATGCATTTTCCATCCCATCAAAACTGACACGGCCTGGGTAGGGATATGCAATAACTTACTTAACTCCCATTAAACATTACTGTTGTCATCAACCCCGCTGATCTGTACATCCATGGACACGTGTTGATGCACTTTTCCAATGAGCTCTCAGATTATTGCCTGCCGTGGAAGTCTCGATTGAAAAAGTGTTAACCCATGACGCTCCATGTTCCTCTGGGTCCTTCCCGACAGTGAATGTGAGCACGCTGGAGACATACCTCAAATGCAGTGGCTACGAGGGCTACCACCTGGTCTACGGCCCCCAGAGCGGCTTCACCTGCACGTCCCCGTGCGCCGAGGGCTACTGTGACCACGGAGGCCAGTGCCAGCACCTGCCTGACGGGCCCCGCTGCAGGTATGGCCGAGGGAAGGAAGTGCAAGACAGTGCTGGGGAATCCAAGCCAGGCAGGACCCTCAACAGGGATCCGGGAGTTCGATGGTATCTGGTGGCCAGTGACCATTAGGAGGCCTCCTTTATAATTGGAGAGAGCTGGGGCCAGAGGAGAAGGGACCATGGAAGAGGAAAGCCAGGGCCTGCTGGGTTACCTCTGAAGCTGATGGGCCCCGAGGGGGTGTGGTGCCCACTGCAGCTTGCAGGTGACTGGGACCCTTCCAGGGCTCCCGGTAAGCTTTGCAGCAGGCCATGGTTTCCAAATCAAACTCTTCCACCCGGTTTCGCTTCTGCCGTCTCCGTGGGAGGAAGGAACCTACAGTCTTGTGTCCAGGGCCAGCACTGCCCGTCCCCCCAACCTTCCCCTCCCCCCCCCCGTGAGAGAACGCAGCAAGGAGAGGCCCCCTACCCAAGCACCTCATGCCCCTTGCGTCTGTGAACAGTCCCAGGGGCCCCTGTGTGGACAGAGTCCCAGCACCAGCCCAGACTCTGCCACCTGAGCGCCCTGGGTCCACCTCGCCCCCACTGCGCTTCCAGACCCTGGCTAAGGAGGGGCTTGTGGAGCCGGGGCGGGGTCGTGGCCACGCCCGTCCGCGCAGCCCGGGGCCCTGTGGACTTGCCTTCTCCCCAGAGCGTGGGCACGGCCGGCCCTGGAGAAGCTCCTCTGGCCCCCGCAGACGAGGAGGGCATGGGAGGTGGAACAGCGGCCTCGCCGCCGCTGACCATGCGCCCTCTCTCCTCTCTCTGTCTCCAGCTGTGTGCCCTTCTCCATCTACTCGCCCTGGGGCGAGCGCTGCGAGCACCTGAGCGTCAAAGTCGGTGCCTTCTTGGGGATCCTCTTCGGGGCCCTGGGCGCGCTCCTGCTGCTGGCGATCGCCACGTTTGTGCTCCTGCGCTTCTGCGCCTGCGGCAGAGTCAAGTCCTGCTCCTACCCTCTGGGCTTGGTGGGCTGAGGCCTCGCTCCGCGGGCCATTGCTTTGGGGACACTGGAAAAGGGGAAATGACTGAAGGTCCATCGGGATCCTCCGAGCAGAATGAAGAAAGGGAAAAAAGACGAGACTACCTCGTCCAGAGCCACCAGCGCGCAGGCGCACTGAAACGGATGCGTTCTCACGCAGACATCCCCGCAAACAGCACCCGGGCTTGCGCCTGTGCACGCGCAAGCCCGGTAGCCCGGTAGTGGGCTGGTGGCTTTAAGTTAACCAATACGACTTTGCACACAAAACTCTCTGGTTTACTTCTGATTAAAGTCTATTTAGATAAAGTCTGAGTGTTTGCGTCTCCAAATCATGAAATGAAGGTTAGCCATTCCCAGCCGCCGGTGTGTGTGGAAGAGCCGGGCAGCGGATCCAGTCCTACAGGCTTGGTTGCGGCATCCTGAGAAACTTCAGGGACTGCAACCCGGCAGGAGTCCTTGCGACCGTTGTGGGAATATGCATCCTGGATTTTATTCCCAGTGCTTGCTCCCACGTGAGATAATGCCAAGCAGTGCAATAATGAGCAGGGTTTATTGGGGGAGGGGTGCAGCATTGCGACACAGGAATCCCATGTAAACTCCGATTCAAGTCCCGCTGGCTCCACTTCTCACCCAGCTCCTTGCTAATGTGCCTGGGAAAGCAACGGATGGCAGCTCAATTACTTGGGCCCCTGCTACTCATGTGGGAGACCCAGATGGAGTTTCGGACTCTTGGTTTGATCCTGGCCCAGCTTGGACCTCTGTGGCCATTTGTGGGAGTGAACCAGCAGATGGACCAGTTCTCTCTCTCTCTCTCTCTGAGCTCCCCCATCACTCTGCCATTCAAATACATAAATAAGCCTTTTGAGAGAGAGAGAATACATTTACACGTGCATGTGGCAACCCTACAAGGAAATATACAGGCTGTAAGAGGGCCAGCGACGCCTATGATGGGAATGCAGGGGAGCCGGGGAAGCAAGGACCAACAGCAAGGGTGAGATGCCAGAAAACGGGCCGCTCCCACATACAGCGTTTCCCTTTATGGGGTACAGGCTGGCCCCAACTGAGTATGCAAATGGGGCGGAGTTTAGACGGGATTCAGTGTGTGTGAGGTTTTCTGGGAGTTTCATGGTGTCTCCCTGTGGGGTTTAGCTTCCACGTGGCCATTATGGCATCTCCTTCCCAGTCCCAGATGAGATGCAGGTGCATCATGGGAAAGTGGGCATAGTGGATTGGCACGCAAGGGGTGGAGTTACAGTTCAGGCTGCAGAGACACAAGTTGTGGGGAAATATCCAGGCTCACTTATTCCTATCTAACCCCCTCCTTTGTGACCCCATATCACTTCCACCTGTGTGTCACTTTCTTCTCCCACCTCAACAAAGTCAAAGCTTAACCCTCTGAAAAGGAAAGCAGAGAGTCCCCCACATGGAGGAATCTCTGTGTGTTTTTTATAATATTTATCTTCCATGACCTTTGAAGATCTCTTACCTGTGTTAATTTCAAAAGTTTTTGCCTCTACTTATCTTTTTTTTTTTTTTTAAAGATGTATTTACTTGAAAGGCAGAGTTAGAGAGCAAGAGAGAGAGGGAGAGGGATCTTCCATGAGCTGGTTCACTCTTCCAGATGGCCACAATGGCCAGGACTGGGCCAGGCCAAAGACAGGAGCCAGGAACTTTTCCCTGGTCTCCCATGTGGGTGCAGGGGCCCAAGGACCTGGGCCATCTTCCACTGCTTTCCCAGGCCATAGCAGAGAGCTGGATCAGAGTGGAGCAGCTGGGACTGGAACCGGTGCCATATAGGATACCAGCACTGAAGACGGCGGCTTCACGGGCTATGCCACAGTGCTGGCCCCTAAATGTATCTTTTAATTCCATTTTCCAGGACCTTTTTTGAAGTACTCTCATTTAATTTTTTCTGTTCTTTCCTGGACCCCAAAGTCCCTCAACCCCACTCTGTCTCCATTTGTTCCCAGAAACCTGATCAGCTTCCATGTCATCCTTCTTTCTAAGCACCTACCTAGAGTAAAAACTCCAGCAACACTGGGTCCACAACTCCTCTATCCAGACCACATCAAGTTCAACTCTACAGAAACTGGGTTGCCTCTTAAATCCCAAGTCCTTGAAGAGAGAATCTGATTCACTCAACTTATGTCCGTTGTCCATCTGCGGCCCAATTGTTGCAGGAACCTGCGGCTCTGTCAATTCTTTTTTTTTTTTTGGACAGGCAGAGTGGATAGTGAGAGAGAGAGACAGAGAGAAAGGTCTTCCTTTTTGCTGTTGGTTCACCCTCCAATGGCCGCTGCGGGCGGCGCATCTTGCTGATCTGAAGCCAGGAGCCAGGTACTTCTCCTGGTCTCCCATGGGGTGCAGGGCCCAAGGACTTGGGCCATCCTCCACTGCCTTCCCAGGCCATAGCAGAGAGCTGGCCTGGAAGAGGGGCAACCGGGATAGAATCCGGCGCCCCAACCGGCACTAGAACCTGATGTGCCGGCGCCACAAGGCAGAGGATTAGCCTGTTAAGCTACAGCGCCAGCCTGTCAATTCTTTTTTATCCATGGGCTTCATGTCTGTTGGTCATGAAAAATGAGGAGCCAGACAAGGAAGGATGTGTAAGGCAGAAGTGGTTTATTAAAAAAAAAGAACAAAATGAATGAGGAACAAACTCAACAGCACTGAGAAGAATCCCTCAAGGAAGCAAAAGTGAAGAAAAAACTCCCAGAGGCACTGAAAAGGATCCCTAAAGGAGGGAGCTTTTTGAAGGTTGATTTTCTAGGATTTTATAGGTGGTAAAAGGGGACATTTTCAGGGCTGGCATTGTGGCATAGTGGGTAGAGCTGCTGCCTGGGACACCAACATCCCATATGGGCACCAGTTTTTTGTCCTGGCTGCTCAACTTCTCCATCCCTCCTCTCTCTTCCCTCCCTCCCTGCCTCCATCTTAAAGATTTATTTATTTATTTGAAAGGCAGAAAGGGTTGGTGCTGTGTTGCCGTTGATTTCCTGAGTAACTGACACTCGCTTGCCAGTGGCCACCTTGGCATGGCCTTCTCATTCTACCACAGTGCTGTCACATAATGGGTAAAGCTGGGGCCGGCACTGTGGCATAGTGGGTAAAGCCACTGCCTGCAGTGCCGGCATCCCATATGGGCGCTGGTTCAAGTCCCAGCTGCTCCACTTCCTTTTTTTAAATTTTTATTTATTTGACAGATAGACAGTGAGAGAGAGAGAGACAGACAAAAAGGTCTTCCTTCCATTGGTTCACCCCCCAAATGGCCACTATAGCCGGAGCTACGCCGATCTGAAGCCAGGAGCCAGTTGCTTCCTCCTGATCTCCCATGCAGGTACAGGGACCCAAGCACTTGGGCCATCCTCCACTGCCTTCCTGGGCCACAGCAGAGAGCTGGACTGGAGGAGGAGCAACCGGGACTAGAACCCAGTACCCTTATGGGATGCTGGTGCCGCAGGCTGAGGATTAACCAAGTGAGCCATGGCGCCGGCCCCTACTTCACTTCCAATCCAGCTCTTTGCTATGGCCTGGGAGAGCAGTACAAGATGGCCCAAGTCCTTGAGCCCCTGCACTGGCATGGGAGACCCAGAAGAAGCTCTTGGCTCCTGGCTTCGGATCATAACAGCTCTGGCCATTGCAGCTATTTGGGGAGTGAACCAGGGGATGGAAGACCTCTCTCTCTCTCTCTCTCTCTCTCCCCATATATATATATATATATATATATATATGCCTCTGTAACTCTGCCTTTCTTTTTTCTTTTCTTTTTTTAAAAGATCTATTTATTTATTTATTTATTTATTTATTTATTTGAAAGGCAGAGTTACAGAGAGGTAGAGGCAGAGAGAAAGAGAGTGAGAGAGAGAGAGAGCACGAGAGCCTTCCATTTGCTGGTTCACTCCCCAAATGGCTGCAATGGCCAGACCTGGACCGATCCGAAGCCAGAAGCTTCTTCCAGGTCTCCCACATGGGTGCAGAGGCCCAAGGACTTAAGCCATCTTCTGCTGCTCTCCCAGGCCATAGCAGAGAGCTGGATTGGAAGTGGAGCAGCAGGAACTTGAACCAGCGCCCAAATGCGATGCCAGTACTGCAGATAGTGGCTTTACCCACTATGCCACAGCGCTGGCCCCCTGCTCCACTTTTGATTCAGCTCCATGCTAATGTGGCTGAGAAGATGAAGATGGCCCAAGTGCTTGGACCTGCAATGGCATGGGCGTCCCAGGTGAAGCTCCTGGCTCCTGCCTTCAGACTGGCCCAGCCCTGGCTTTTGTGGCCATCTGGAGTGTGGACCAGTGAATGAAAAATGTATCTCCTTATCTCTCTGCCTTTGAAATACATAAATAAAATAACTAAATCATTAAAAGACATAGAAGGGGTGGTTTTTAGCCCACACGGGATGTTCTCATGATGGGCCCAGGAAAGGGGTGGTTTTCAGTGGTTAGTCGGGTGATGGTTCCAATCTAGACTCAACAGAAACACATGAAACTTTCCCCCAAAGAGAACAGAATCCTCATTACCTAGATAGGTTACAACACCGCAGAAAAACTTTGATTACAAGAGCTAGCACCTGCTATTAACATCGCTGACAAGCTGGCCGCCAGGGGTCTATCCCTCTATCACAATCATGTGTGGTCACAGGGCTGAAGGGCGGTCCCATGATACAAACTAGGCACTCAGGCTCCTCTCCTGGGTGGGTGAGTGACACTGGGAGAAGCATCCAGAGAAGCACCTGTGTCCACTTCACCTAGACAAGGACTCCTCCCAACAGGTAAACCCACAAGGCTATGGCTTTGCCCTCACAGGCCCCAGAGTCTAATCAAGACTATTTAAAGCTGTAGTCACAGCACTTATCAAGAGCTAAACACATGGCCCTGGTGTGTGTGTTCACTGGTGAATTTTACCAAACATTTAAGGGAGAAATTATACTAATTCTCTACAATTTTTCTCCAGATAGTAAAAGTAGAGGGAATCTTCCTAACTCATTAATCAAGATCACTCTAATACCAAAAACAAAAACATTACAAGAAGAGAAAACTATGGACCAATATCTGTCACGAGCATAACCACAGATTCTCAACAAAATATTAGCAAATTGAATCCAACAAAATATGTTTTGGGTACAGCAGGTTTTGTCTTCTCATAACTTGTGCAGTTGTTTATCTTTTGAAAAAAAATTTTAAGATTTACTTGTTTATTTGAGAGCAGAATTATAGACAAAAGGAGAGAGAGATCTTTCATCCATGCACTGGTTCACTCCCCAAATTGGCCACAAGGGCTAGAGCTGGGCCGATCAAAGGCAGAAGCCAGGAACTTCTTCTGGGTCTCCCACATGGGTGCAGAGGGGCTCAAGCACTTGGGCCATCTTCCACTGATTTCTCAGGTGCATCAGCAGGGAGCTGGATTGGAAGTGTAGCAGCTGGGACTCAAACTGGTACCCACATGAGATGCTGGCACTGCAGGCAGAGGATTAACCTACCATGCCACAGCATTGGTCCATAAAATTTTTTTTAAAGATTATTTGAGGAGTCGGTGCTGTGGCATAGCAGGTAAAGCTGCTACCTGCAGTGCCAGCATCCCATATGGGCACTGGTTCGAGTCCTGGCTGCTCCACTTCCAATCCAACTCTCTGCTATGGCCTGGAAAACCAACAGAAGATGGCCCAAGTCCTTAGGCCCCTGCACCCAAGGCGGAGACCTGGAAGAAACTCCTGGCTCCTGGCTTTGGACGGCCCAGTGTGCCCGTTGCAGCCATTTGGGAAGTGAATCAGTTTATGGAAGACCTCTCTCTCTGTCTCTGCCTCTGCCTCTCTGTAACTTTGGAAGGCAGAGCTAGAGAGAGAGAGAAAGAGGGAGGAAGAGACAGAACCATCTTCTATCTGTTGGTCTACTCCCCAAATGGCAACAATGGTCAAAGCCAGGAGCCTAGAACACTATTCAGGTCTTATGGGTGGCAGGGCCTAAGCACTTGGTCCATCCTCATCTGCCTTCCCAGGTACATTAGCAGGGAGCTGGAGCAGAAGCAGAGCAGCTGGGATTCAAACCCACACTCTGATATGGGTTGCCAGCCTCATAAGAAGCAGCTCAGTCTTCCACACCACAATGCTGGCCCCTCCTGCAGTTTGAACTCTGATGTCCTAAAATGTTAATGGTTGATGGATTCAGGGTGGAGATTGATGTCACCATGGCATGTGAGAGGTGGGTCTGGTGGAAGGGGATCCCGTCATTGGTGGTACACCCTCGGAGGGTGGCTGTCATCTGAGAGGGTTGGTTATCTTTCTTTTTTTATTAGAAGCTATCATGATTTTTTAAAATTTATTTACGTATTTGAAAGTCAGAGTTACACAGAGAGAGGAGAGGCAGAGAGAAAGAGAGCGCGGTCTTCCATCTGCTGGTTCACTCCTCAATTGGCCGCAATGGCCGGAGCTGTGCTGATCCAAAGCCAGGAGCCAGGAGCTTCTTCCAGGTCTCCCACTCAGGTGCAGGGGCCCAAGGACTTGGGCCATCTTCTATTGCTTTCCCAGGCCATAGCAGAGAGCTGGATTGGAAGTGGAGCAGCCAGGTCTCAAACCGGTGCCCATAGGGGATGCCGGCGCTTCAGGCCAGGGCTTTAACCTGCTGCACCACAGCGCCAGCCCCGGGTTGGTTATCTTGAGTCTGGGCTCAGCCTGGCTTATGTCTGTTTCCTAGAACATCATGTGACCAGCCTCCACAGACCCCAGGCCATTGGGCCAACAGACCCTGAACTGCAACCTTCAAACTGTAAACTGAAACAAATCTTTTCTCTCTCAAGAAGCTTCTCTTGGGTAATTTAATTAAAGTAATGAAAAAATGGACTAAGGCAGTATAAAAACAATTATACCACAATACCTGGGATTTAGCCCAGACATGCAAGACCGATTCAACATTCAAAAACCAGTTATATAATCCAATCCATCACATCAGCAGGTTAAAGAAGAAAAACCACATGGGCATATCAATAGACGCAGAAATGGTTTTTGGCAAAATTCAATATCCACTCATAATAAAAACTCTTAGTAAATGGCAGGAAAAGAGGAGAACTCAACTTGATAAAGAACATTTACAAAAACCCTGCAGGTAGCACCTTATTTAACTGTGAAAACTAAAAACTTTCCTGCTAAGATGAGGAGCAAGGTAAGGATGTGGTCTCTCACAACTGATTTCCAACATCATACTGGAGGTCCTAGCTAATGCAATAAAATGAGAGAAAAAAAGGAAATAAAAAGTATACAGATTGGATTGGAAAGAAAGAAGTAAAATGTCTTTGTCCACAAATGACTGACATTATCATCTATATAAAAAAATTTTAAACCAACTAAGGTTTCAGGATATAATGCTAGTGTACATAAGTCAATTTTTTTTTATGTGCCAGCAATGTACAAATGGAATTTGGAATTAAAATCACATTATCATTTACATTAGCAACTCCAGAAATGAAATGCTTAGGCATAAATTCAACAAAATATAAGTATGCACAAGATCTGTGTGGGGAAAACTACAAAACTCTGATGAGAGACATGGAAGAGGAAGTAAGTGCAAGGACAGCCCATGTTCATGAATAGGAAGACTCATTGTCAAAATTTCAATTCTGGGGCCAATGCTGTGGTGTAGTGGGTTAAGCTACCGCCTGCAGTGCCCACATCCCATATGGGTGCCGATTCAAGTCCTGGCTGCTCCACTTCTGATCCCACTCTCTACTATGGCCTGGGAAAGCAGTACAAGGTGACCAAAGTCCTTGAGCCCCTGCATTCATGAGGGAGACCCAGAAGAAGCTCCTGGCTCCTGGCTTCAGATGGGTGCAGCTCTGGCCGTTGCGGCCAACTGGGGGGCGAACCAGTGGATGGAAGACCTCTCTCTCTCTCTCTGTAACTCTTTCAAATAAATAAATAAATAAATCTTTTAAAAAAAAATTTTAATTCGGCCAGTGCCGCGCCTCACTTGGCTAATCCTCCACCTGCGGCGCTGGCACCCTGGGTTCTAGTCCCCACCGGGGTGCTGGATTTTGTCCCAGTTGCTCCTCTTCCAGTCCAGCTCTCTGCTGTGGCCCTGGAAGGCAGTAGAGGATGGCCCAAGTCCTTGGGCCCTGCACCCCATGGGAGACCAGGAGGAAGCACCTGGCTCCTGGCTTCGGATCAGCGCAGTGCACCGGCTGTAGCGGCTATTTGGTGGGTGAACCAACAGAAAAGGAAGAACTTTCTCTCTGTCTCTCTCTCACTGCCTAACTCTGCCTGTCAAAAAAAAAATTTTTAAAAATTTAATTCTACCAACTTGATCTGCACATTCTACACAATTCTAATCAAAATCCAAGCAAATTTTTTTGTGGGAATTGACAATCTAATTCTAAAGTTTATGGAGAGACCAAAGAACCAAAACAGCCAATTCGATATTGAAAGAGAGGAATAAAATCAGGCAGCAGACACCATCTCATTTCCAGGCTTACTACAGGTGCCTCTCGGCCTACCATGCAGTTACAGCCTGATTAACCCCATCATACATTGAAAATATCCTACTACACAATTGCATTTAATGCCCCTAGCCCGCAGAATGTGATAGTGCAGCTTAGCCTACCTTAAAAGAGTGCTGGCTCTGAAAAAAAAACCTCGAGTTAGAAATATAGACTAAAAGAAACAGAACTGGGGGCCAGTGCTGTGGCATAGCTGATAAAGCCGCCACCTGCAGAGCCAGCATCCCATATGGGTGCCAGTTCTAGTCTCGGCTGCTCCACTTCTGATCCAGCTCTCTGCTATGGCCTGGGAAAGCAGTAGAAGATGGCCCAAGTCTTTCGACCCTGCACCTGCATGGGAGATCCAGAAGAAGCTCCTGGCTCCTGGGTTTGGATCTGTGCAGCTCTGGCTGTTGCAGCCAATTGGAGAGTGAACCAGTGGATGGAAGACCTCTCCCTCTCTGCCTCTCCTTCTGTGTGTAACTCTGACTTTCAAATAAATAAATAAATCTTTAAAAAAAATAGTGCAGAACACTTAGTTACACAAAATCACCTAACACAAAGCCTGTTTCATAATAATGAATGAAATAGCTCATGTTTATTGTATATTATTGAATACCCATGTCCAGAAAAAATACTTTTGCAGTGTACTTCCACAATGCCTTGTAGAGTATGCTGGTTTACCCTGTGACTGTGTAGCTCATAGGAGCGTAGCTCACTGCCACCACTCAGCATCCATAGAGTACGGTACATTGCTAGACTGGGAAAAGATCAAAATTCCAAATTTGAAGTACTATTTCTTGTGTTTTTTTTAAGTTTTATTTTATTTATTTGAAAGGCAGAGTTACAGAGAAAGAGGGAGAGAGATATCTTCTATCTGCTGGTTTACTCCCCAAATGGCAACAATGGCCTGGGCTGGGACAGGCTGAAACCAGGAGCTTGGAGCTCCATCCCGGTCTCCCACATGGGTGGCAGGGGCCCAAGCACTTGGGCCATCTTCCATTGCTTTCCACGAGTACATTAGCAGGAAGCTGGATGGGAAGTGGAGCAGCCAGGACTTGAACAGGTGCTAATATGGGATGCTGGCATGCAGGCAACAGCTCAGCCCACTGTGCCACAATGCTGGCCCCTGAAGTACAATTTCTACTGAATGTGTACACTTTCACACCGTTGTGAAGTTGAAAAATCACAGGCTGGACCATCGTAAGCCAGGGAACATCTGTGTAAATCTGTAGAAATCAAGATAGTGAGGTCGTAATCAACCAACAGACCAATGGAATAGAATAGAGTCCAGAAATAGACCCATAAATATAAACAACTGATCTTGGACAAAGGAGTTAAGGTGATAACCACGGAGAGACGATAATCTTTGTGAGAGATGGTGCTGGAGCAGCTGGGCTTCAACACACAAAAATAAAAATAAAGGGCACTGTGTCCTCTCAAATAAATACATAAATCTTTATAGACCCAGCTTATACCTCTTACAAAAATTAACTCAAAGGGAATAAAAACCTAATTGTAAAAGATTAAGCCTATAAAACTCCTAGAGATGACGTAGGAGAAACCTTAGACGGCCTTGTGTATGGTGATGACTTTTTAGATAAAATACCAAAGGCACGACACATAAAGGAAACAACTGATAAGCTGGACTTGATTAAAACTAAAACTTCTGTTATGTGAAAGAGAAGGTCAAGAAAGTGAAATACAAGTTACAAACTGGGGATAATTTTTGGAAAATTCACAACTTATAAAGAACTATTTCCAAAATATACAAAGAACTCTTAAAACCCAATACTAGGGGCTAGCACTGTGGCCCTAGCTCCAGCCTGCAGTGCTGGCATCCCACAATGGATACCAGTTCAAGTCCTGGCTGCTCCACTTCCGATCCAGCTCTCTGCTATGGCCTGGGAAAGCAGTAGAAGATGGACCAAGTGATTGGGCCCCTGCAGCCACATGAGAAGACCCGGAGGAAGCTCCTGGCTCCTGGCCGTTGCAGCCATCTGGGGAGTAAACCAGTGGATGGAAACCTCTCTTTGCCTATCTTTACCTCTCTCTGTAACTCTTTCAAATAAAAAAAAAATAAAATAAATCTTAAAAAAAGAAAAAACACTCAATAATAGGGCCCGGCATTGTGGTGTAGCAGGGAAAGCTGCTGCCTGAAATGCCAGCATCCCATATGGGTGCAGGTTCGAGTCCTGGCTGCTGCATTTCCAATCCAGCTCCCTGCTAATGTGCCTGGAAAAGCAGCAGCAGATGGTCCAAGTGTTTGGGCTCCTGCCACCCATGTGGGAGAAGTGGGTAAGACTCCTGGCTTCTGGCTTCAGCCTGGCCCAGCACTGGCTATTGTAGCCATCTGGGAAGTAAACCAGTGGATGGACTCTCTGTCTCTGTCTCTGTCTCTGTCTCTGTCTCTCTCTCTCTCTCAACACCCCCAACCTCATCTCTTCCTCTCTGTAACTCTTTCAAATAAATAAATAAATCTTTAAAGAGGAAAAAAAAAAAAAAAAGACACTTCAGAAATGGCTGCCTGTCATTACACCTTTGTTGAATGCTGAACGTAGAAAGTCTAACACCAGGAGGAAACTCGAATGGAAACCATGGGCTTTGGCTGACAATGCTGTGTCCATGCTCGACTGTGACAAATGTACCGCTGTGCTCTTAGCACCACTCATGGTTGATCACACCTCATGGTACCGGCTGGGCTGGTGGGGGTTGTTCACATCTCACCTCACTGGCTGAGCTGGTGGGGTTCACACCTCATAGCATAGCTGGGCTGATTGGGTTGTTCACACCTCACCTCACTGGCTGGGCTGGTGGGGTTGTTCACACCTCATGGCACAGCTGGGCTGGTGAGGGTTCACACCTCATGTCTGCATCTGGTCAGGGTTGTTCACACCTCACAGCACAGCTGGACTGGTCAGGGTTCACACCTCACGGCACAGCTGGGCTGGTCAGGGTTGTTCACACCTCACTATCTCCTTTCTAATGATGTATGATTGTTAAACTTTTACTCGGCCTATGTGTTTGGGGTCCCATGCACTATCTGTGTTCCCCTCAATAAAAAGTGCTGGCTAAGAGCCATCCTCATTGCTCTTCAAAAAAAAAACAAACAAACAAAAAACAAACAAACAAAAAAAAACAAATGTACCTCTGTGGTGCAGGATGTGGATGGTGGGGGAGGGTGTGTGTGTGTGTGTGTGTGTGTAGAGGCAGGAGATAAATGAGAATTTTCTGTATTTTCCACTTAATTTTTTTATTCATCAAAAAAATTTTTAAGTCAACCATGAAAATTGTTCATTCAATTTTGCTGTGACCCTAAAGCTGCTATAAAAATGTTTATTAACTTATTTTAAGATTTTTATTTTTATTAATTTATTTGCGAGGTAGAGTTACAGACAATGAGACAGAAAGAAAGGTCTTCCACCCGCTGGTTCACTCCCCAGATGGCTTTGGAGCACATTCACCTACAGCACAGTAACTGTCGTCACAGAAATGTAAGTGAAGTGACTGAGAGATCAGCTCTCCCCTAGGAGTTTCACGTGGTCATGAAGAGGCGCCTTCTGCCCTGGGCCTGAGGAGAGAGAGGTCCCACAGCGGGGTGTGGTGTGCACCCAGATCCCAGCAGCGGGACATGGGACATGTCTCCCTTGGGGGGGACACAGCAGATGGGGCCATGGGGCCAGAGCTGAGCGTTGGCCAAGGCTGTGTCATGAATCCTCGCACTCCAGGCCAGGACTTTGTTCCTGCAGGTAGGAACAGAACTCGCTCTGATTCTGAAAAGGAAAACTGGAGGTAGTACAAAGGGTCATTTGAAGGGGAAAGAAAGAAAAGAAAGAGGACTCCATTTTAAGAAAGTAGGGAGGAAATAGTAATATATTAATAGCAATATTATTTTTTCCAACTTAATAAATATATATCTCAATAACATTTCTATAGACTATATAACACTATATTTAACACTATATTTAACTTTGGGATACATTACCTCGTGCTTTGTTTAGTCCTTTCTTTTTTTTTTTTTTTAAAGATTTATTTATTTATTTGAATGACATAGTTACAGAGAGAGAGAGGCAGAGCAAGATCTTCCATTCACTGGTTTACTCCCCAAGTGGCCACAATGGACGGAGCTGGATGGCTAGGAAGCCAAGAGCCAGGAGCTTCTTCCATGTCTCCCACTTGGGTGTAGGGGCCCAAGCACTCGGGCCATCTTCTGTTGCTTTCCCAGGTACACTGGCAGGGAGCTGGATCTGAAGTGGAGCAGCCGGGACTCAAACAGGTGCCCATATGGGATGCATGCATCACAGGCAGTGGCTTTACCTGCTGAGCCACAGCACCAGCCCCCTTCTCAATTATTCTCTTAAGACAAACCAGGGGTGAAGCTGCTGGGTGTGTGGGTGGAATGTGTCCCCCAAGGTTCACGTTCTGGAAATGTAATCTGGCAAGTGATGGTGTGGAGAGGCGGGACTTTTAAGAGGTGAGGAGATCATGAGGGCTCTGCCTTCATGAGTGGGTTAACGCTCTTATCACGGGAGGGGGCTCCTGGTCAAAAGGGTCAATTCATACGCTTCCGCTTCCCCTTCCTCACGTGCGTTCTCCTGGCCTTCTCTCGCCCACTCTGGGATGATGCAGCCAGGAAGCCCTCACTAGATGCAGCCCCCATCCTAGACCTCCCAGCCACCATAACCATGAGCCAAGTGAATCTTCATCCATTCCAAAAACCCATCTCACATAGTCTGCTAAAGGGATACATGGTTTAAAAGTGCTTATTTATTTATTTCATTTACTTTATTTTTTTAAGATTTATTTATTTGAAAGTCAGAGTTACACAGAGAGAGGAGAGGCAGAGAGAGAGAGAGAGAGAGAGAGAGAGAGAGATCTTCCACCACTGGTTCACTCCTCAAATGCCTGCAACAGACAGGGCTGGGCCAGGATAAAGACAGGAGCCAGGAACTCCACCTGGGTCTCCCACGTGGGCAGCAGAGACCCAGGTACTTGAGCCATCTGCCCCTGCCTCCCAGGATGCATCAGCAGGAAGCTGGACTGGAAGCAGAGTACCTAGGGTTCACACGGGCACTCTGATGTGGGTTGCAGGTATCCCAAGTGGTGGCTCAACCCACTATGCCACAAGGCCGGGACCAGGGATAACTGCTTTTAAGTCTTTTTATTAATAGTCAAATTGTCTTCCAGGAGGGCTGATCCAATTCCATTCACACTAGGGGTGTTCAAGATTGCACTTTGTCCCATACTTTCATCAGTACAGATATTAACGTTTTCATAAATCTTTGCCTATCTGACACACAATAAGTAACACTTCACTGCATTAATCAGCCATTTTTTCCCTAGTGCAGGCCGACTTTCTTTTTCAGAAAGGACATTTGCATTCCTTCTTCTGCTGCCCTTGGGGTCTGTGCATTTTTCTACTAACAGTCCTGATTGTTTAATGGCTTTGGAAGAGCTCTCTGTAGAGCCGGGACATCCTGTTTTTTGCTATCTCTGGTACAAACAAGTTCTTTCCGTTTGTTAGTTCTGTAGCTGTCAAACCTCCCAGCACAGAATGTGCACATAGCTGCCCTCGTGTTTTGAGTGTGTTTCCCAAAACCTTATGAGTTGGGAACTCAGTCCGCAGGTTCCTTGTGTTGGGTGGATTCGGAGGTGGGACCTTCAGGGGTGACTCAGATGAGGTCATGAGGTGGGGCCCCGCGATGAAAAGAGGAGAAAGCTGCAGTTCTTCTTGCTCCCCGGGTGAGGCCATCACCGGAAGCTGTGCAGACCCAGCACCAGGCTCCGGGACTTCGCAGCTCCAGGACTACATGAAATACATGTCTGTTCTTTATAAATGACTCAACATCGGGTGTTCCATTACAGCAACAGAAAATGGGCTGAGACGCCCTCTCTCCTGCGCTAGGTGTGCAGCAAACAAGCCAGGGTAAACGCTGGAAGGCCTGTCGTGCCAGCCTGCCCCGGGAGACTCGTTCTGCCCCGCTATGGAAGTGAAAAGGGGGCAGCTGACCACCCCTCCCCCTTACGCAGCACAACGCCCACGTGATGCATACTCCTCTCCCTCCATTTGCCAAATATTTATGGAGCACCTTTTGGATGCCCAGGTCCTGCTCTCGGCACTAGGAATCTTGTGATGGGCAAAATCTCTCACTCCTGTGGGGGACACAGGTAATAAACACAAGTCAATCAAGTATTGTGGGATCGAGTCGCCAGTGGTGCTATGCAGAAAACCCAAGCAAGCAGCAGCCGGAGGGCTGGATTTTCACATAGGGTTGTCAGGGCAGACCTCCATGAGAAAGGACGAGAGGGAGACAGAGACGGAGGAGTCAGCCCCTCCTAGGCAGGCCGAGCAAGGTGTGCAAAGGGCCCGAGGCAGAAGCAGGCCTGACGCATTCAGGGACCAGCAACCCAGTCAGTGAGGCTGCAGAGCGCTGAGCGAGTCAAGGACTGCAGAGGCGGGTGCAGATCACCATTCACTCACAGCTTTGCGGCCATTGCCAGATGCTGCTTTCCCCTGAATGGAACCGGCACGGTGTGCGTATGCTGTAAAACGCTGGCCCTGGCTGACGCGTGGGGACCAGATTGCAGTGGCACGAAGGCGGGCACAGGGAGACCTGCAGTGACCCAGGGACTGCGGTCAGGCCGAAGACGGTGGCACCTTGCACCAGAGCGGTGACGGCAGAGACGCTGAGGAGGGGTCGGATTTGGGACACAGTGTGCCCGTCTGGAAGCCAACAGAACGGCCTGAGGTACGCAGTGAGAGAAGGGGGAAGAAGGAATGGAGTTTGGCGCGAACCACTGCAGGACGAAACTGAGATGCAGTGAGATGGGGGTGACGCAGGCAGAGCAGGTGCAGGGGGAAACACCAGGACCGCTGTTTCGGAAATGCCGCACGTGAGGTGTCCTTTCCACACTCCGGTGGAGAGGCGGAGCAGGCCACTGAGCGCATGCATTACAGGGGCTGCGGAGCAGAGGAGGGATTGGAGCGTTCTCTTGTTGTTTTTGGCTTTTTTTTTTTTTTTTTTTTTTTTTTTGGCTTTCTTTTCCCGTTATCACTTCTTTATCTTAGTCTTTGGGGATTTTAAAAAATTTTTATAAATCATAAGCAATTTTTTACTTTTATGATAGGTAACAACCAATTAGCCACGTTTAATTTTTGAAGATTTAATCCCATGGGTTGGGAGCTGTGGGAGGAATATGGTCACCTGGCACTCGGAGACAGGGAAGCGTTCTGAGAAATGCGCTGTTGGTTCACGGCATTGTTGTGCCAACATCATGGAATGCACTCGCACAGACTGGGGCTGCTGTGATGTCACTAGATGGTTTTCAGGAGGGTACTGTGGGTTGTCCTTGACCAAACTGTCGTTATGCGATACATGATTATAGCTGAGTCTGGCAGACTTTCCTTTTTTTTTAAGATTTATTTATTTATTTATTTATTTATTTGAAAGGCAGAATTACAGAGAAAGAGGGAAAGAGAGAGAGAGAGATCTTCCATCTGCTGGTTCACTCCTCAATTGGCCGCACTGACCAGAGATGGGCCAGGCTGAAGCCAGGAGCCAGGAGCTTCTTCCAGGTCTCCCATGTGGGTGTAGGGGCCCAAGGACTTGGGCCATCTTCTACTGCTTTCCCAGGCCATAGCAGAGAGTTGGATCAGAAGTGGAGTAGCCAGGTTTTGAACCCGTGCCCATACGAGATGCTGGTATTGCATGCGGGGGGTTAGCCTGCTATACTACAACACTGGCCGTGGCAGACTTTAAAAGCTTTTTGTGTCCAGAAGTTGAAATTGAAGTCCATTCAGCAGACATTCTCTGTGATGGACCACCAGAGCAGTGCTCCACCAGGACCAGGGAAAACCAGGAGGGACAATGAGACCCCCCACCCGGAGGAGCTTACGGTGCACTCAGTAAGTGCTGTCCCCAAGATTCCAACCCAGAACTGGCGGAGCTGTGAGAATGCACACAATCCCTGCGTTAGAAAAACGCCCAATGCCTGCAGGTCAGACGGATAACCGCTGGGCCACACTGTGTGTCATTTCAATACAGGAGATGGGTGACCAGGACTCTTTACTGAAATATAACACACGCACCACGGGAAGTCCAAGAACACTTCTGGGAACAGGAGAAGCCCCTACCCCTTACACACACACTCCGGTACATGACCCAGTGCCTGGGGTAAGAGGCATGGGCCAGCTGACCTTTTCCAGAAACGTCCAGGCAAACCTCAGCTCCATGAGTGGCCGCAGCCTTGGTGGGTCCCGGGCTGCAGGTAGCACTGTCCTTGGTTTCCAGGACCCTCCTGGCTGCAGCTGGTGTTCCTCAGGCCCTCCCAACACGCAGCAAGGAGACCTGGATGGCGGGCATGTGGCTGTGCAGTTCCCGGTGGAGCTGGAAGACAAGAGGGAGCCCCGTGAGCTCCCCACTGGGCAGGACACGAGGACGCAATGGGAGAGCGCCCACAGGGAACACAGCGGTGCTTCCTGCGCCTTCCCCTGGGCTGAACGCGGGCTGAGGGCTTCCCGCACTTGATGTCATTGACACCTCAAAGTTACCTTCGGACCGGTATCGTTATCCTTCTTTTAGGTGAGGTGACAGTTACACGGAAGTCACACCCAGATCTGCATGGCTCCCGAGCCCTCAGTCTGTCTCTGAGCCCACACCATCAGCCAGCCCCCAGCATGAACTGACACCCAACATGCGCACGGCCTGCCGCCTGCCCCTGGGCTCTCTGAGCTGCTTCCCAACCCCCAGGTCTCTTCCTGGCCTCTGAGTAGCTTCCTGTGTTGGGGCTCAGACCCGACACTCACCCCTAGCCTCCTTCCTCCAGAAGGACCCCCATCTGCTACTGCGATTATCACGCACACGGGGCATTTGCCACTCCTTCGGCTGCCCCACAACAAACTCTCAAGCTGTGTTTAGGGGACCCCTCATTGCAGGAGCCCTAAGGAGCCTCCCTGACACTCTGAGAACTCTAGCATCCAGACATTCCCTCTGCCTGTCTCCTGGCAGTGAGATGTGGGCACAAGAGCTACGCTCAGACTACTGGATATTAGCACGCAGGACTCTGACCCTGGAAGAAGTCACCCAAAGACAAAGCAGCAGGGAGCGCCCACTGGCTGCGTGTGCAGGCAGCAGACGGTCATGGCCTGTGCCGGCTTCTATTAGCAACAGCAAGATTGACACAGTCCCAGCCAGAAGGGCCCTAGCCCCAAGACACTGCACACCCTGGGCTGCTGCTGCCTGGTTTTCAAGGCTGCTCCTCTGGCATCCCTTGGATTCTATGCACCCTGGGACCCGGCCAGCCAATCCCTTACTAAGGATACACAGTCATTCTCTTTTGCTGCAACAAAGAATCCTTCTTGCAATGGGCATCTCCAGTCCTCAACTGCCAGGGCTGACTGCCTCTTCTGTGCAGCCCAGCCGCGGATTCTACTGCTGGTAGGAGGCCCCCAGCTGGCACCGCTGCCAGCTTTGCCCTTACAAGGGGTGGCACCAAGCCTGAACCACTGGTGTGGCACCTGCTGACGATGCTGTGAGGTGCTAGAAGCAAGTGTGAGGCATGCGCAGGGGCCCGGCCAAGGGACACTCCGCATCAGACGGTGCATCAGGCCCCGGTCACATCTGTGGACAGAGTTAGACACTTCCGGCTACATCGCGCTCCAGCTCCTACTCTGCAGAGCAGGGGGGCCAGACCTCAGAGAGGCTGGGCCGGTGAAGTCTGCACTGAGCTCACCCAGCCCAGTCTCCCAGCGATTCACACCCTCCCCCAAAGCCCTGACCCAGAATTTCGCCACTGGAAACCGTCCAATGACCGGGGAATTAGACCACACAGACACAGCCTAATCCTGGTCCCTGTCTAGACATCTATGGGTTTGTTCTGCCTCAAATCCCCACTTCCTCTGGGGCCTTTCTCAAGGTGCATGGGCCTGCTCGAGCTGTCAGTCACGGTGGCTGTTGCAGGCCAATAAAATACAGGCAGATTTGGGGGAGGGGCAAATGCCATGTGAATCTAAGGCTGTCGTGGCCACCTTTCCATACACAGGGTGGGGAAGAGTGGAGAATGATGGGAGCAGAGGTAAAAGAGGGCGAGAAAGAGAAGGCCTTCATGATCATGTTGGAGCTGCTGGATTCAGCCATGGCTGAGCTGGAAGCACCACTCCAGGGTCTCCTGGGCCGCGATGACCCGGGTTTCTGTCATTTGCCTCCAGTAACCCTGCCCACACACCCCTCAGTTTCACTGACCTCCTGCGATTCCTAGGACCTGAAGGAACTGAGGCTGGGGGGAGGGGGGGAGGATTTGTGTATGTTGCAATAAAGGGAAGTGAGGGACACAGAGAAGCCAGGCAGAAGCAAGGCCAGGCAGGGGTCCTCAGATGCACTTGCTAGTCTTCCACAAGGCACCAGACCCCGCCCAGGGTGGGCCTCGCTCTTCTGCAGCCTGCAGCTCACCCTGCGGCCCCTGAGCATGTCCCCCCGTGCAGAGAGTCCCCACTCACCTGCCGCATCAGCCTCCCTGCCACCCAGGGGTCAGTGAGGTCTTCTGTGGAGGCCACGCTCAGCCGCAGGAGGAGGAAGCCCCCAGCCCCAGCTCCGCCTGTGGGTTGAGAATCAGAGGGAGATGAAAACCCTGTTAATTCCGTTAAAGCATCAACATGTGCTTGCAGCTCCCCAGGCTCCGCAGATCTGGGTGTCTCCCCGGTGTAGACGTGTCCCTGTGCACGAAGCTTCTGACAGCGACACGGAACGAAAAGAGGCTGCCCCACCTGGGATAGTTACGGCCACCGTGGTGCCAGCCCAACTCGAGGGGACAAAACCAGGCCTTAAGGCACCAGTGCCTTTTGTGAAATTAAAAGGGGAGGGTGAAGAAGGAGAACCGGAAGTGGATCTAAACACTCTCAGGGTCTGGAGGGCCTGGGTGGGGCTGCAGGGGAAGGGCCCACGCAGGGAGAGCGCCAGGGAGGCGGGGTCTCTGAGGGAGGCCTCGGCCCCTTCCCAGCTCTAGGCTGGTGGAGGGCTGACCACATCTTTTAACCCAGCCTTCCTGGCTCAGCGGCTCAGCAGGAAGCTCTGTCTTATTGAACCCGAATTTCCCCACCTTTACCCGCTGCCCTGTAGTCCTTTCTTCCCTGCACAATACTGGTAGAATTGATCATCCTACAGAAAATAACTCACGTGGGAGATGAGCTATTTCCTGCACGATCTTCCGACATGACAAGATACTGGACACAACCTCAGTGCCTCTCCGTGGAGCACCGGTCACATTGATAGCGGGAAAACGACAGGGAACGTTGAGCAGCCGTGGAAAGAACGGCTTTCTGGGGGAGCTGGGGGATTGCTAACAAACAGGGAGGACGTTGCAATTCCGCGAGATGAACAAGCTTGAGAGATGCACTGCTCAACACCAGCTGCTTTCCCAGGCCCTAGCAGAGAGCTGGATTAGAAGTGGAGCAGCTGGGAATCAAACCGGCGTCCATATGGGATGCTGGCACTGCAGGCAGCAGCTTTACCCACTACGCCACCATGCCAGCCCCCACTCTTCCTTTCAAATAAACAAATTTTTTGAAAGAATAACAAGGTGAACAAAAATCTTTTCTTCCCTTCCTCCCCCCAAAATGATAGCTTTATCTCAGGGAGCTGGATTTACCATACACTCCCCTTGCATAGAAACAGAGGATAAGGGGCTGGCTCTGTGGTGTAGCAGGTAGAGCCACCACCGGCAGCACCGGCATCCCATATGGGCATCGATTCAAGTCCCAACTGCTCTACTTCCAATCCGGGTCTCTGCTATGGCCTGGGAAAGCAATGGAAGATGACACAAGTCTTTGGGCCCCTTCACTCTGCCTGTTAAAAAAAAAAAAAAAAAAAAAAAAGTCTTTGGGCCCCTGCACCCGCATGGGAAGACCCGGCGGAAATTCCTGGCTCCTGGCTTCGGATTGGCGCAGCTTTGGCCCTTGTGGCCAATGGGGAGTGAACCAGCAGATGGAAGACCTCTCTCTCTCTGCCTCTCCTTCTCTCTGTGTGTGTAACAGGTATGGGAGGAAGGCATTTTATGGTGGACTGTTTTTTACCTTTTGAATGTAATTTTTTTTTAAGTTTCAGAGATGGAAGAGAGAGAGAGAGAAAGAGAGTACAATCTTATCCTCTGGTTCACTTCCCAAATGGTTTGCCAGGGCCACAGTCAGGAGCCGGGAACTCAATCTGAGTCTCCCACATGGGTGACAGGAACCCAATTATTTGAGCCATCATCTGCTGCCTCCCAGGGTCTACATTAACAAGAAGCTCAAGTTAGGAACCAGAGCTAGGAATTAAACCTGGGGAACACCAATGTGGGAGGCAGGCAAATTAAGCGCTAGACTCCTCCCCTTTTGAAATTTTAATCATGTGAATGTACTATGTAATCAACAAGTAATAAAGAAAAGCATTTTAAAATAAAAATATTGGGGCTGATGTTGTGGTGTAGTGGGTTAGGCTGCCACCTGCTCTGCCAGCATCCCATATGGGCTCTGGTTCAAGTTCCGGATGCACCACTTCCCATCCAGCTCCTTGCTAGTGTGCCTGGAAAAGCAGTGAAAGATGGCCCAAGTCCTTGGGCCCCTGCTACCCACATGGGACACCTGGAGGAAGCCCCTGGCTTTGGCCTGAGCCAGCCCTGGCTGTTGTGGCCATCTGGAGAGTGAACGAGTAGATGGAAGACCTCTCTCTCTCTCTCTCTCTGTAACTCTGACTTTCAAAACAAACAATTAAATCTTTTAAAAAATGTTTTATGAGCTGAGCTTTAAATAATCAAAGTGCAATAGGGTGACTATGAGTCTGGGCATCAGACTGCCATCCCCCTGCACCTGACAGGATAGTTTGGAAGGCTGGAAGAGATAGCATGCAAAACTCACAGCACCCTGCCTGGTATCCGAGAGGACATTCACTTGGTACCAATGCTTACTGGCTGTGAAATACTCTCACAATTCCTTAGCCAGGAACACAAAAGATACCGAGTAGGGCGGTTGTGAGTAATATTTTTATTTCACCTCCCAGAAAGCTGAGGATCTGCAGAGATGGGGATGCCGCACAGGGTCAGTGTGATGGGAACTGCAGGAGGACCAGGGGCTGGGCTGGCCAGCAGCCTCTGACAACGGACTCTGCCCACAAGTACCTGTTGTCTCGGAGGTGTAGCTTTAAACTCTCCAACTGTCACTCTAGTTAGTTATTTAAAGTCACTCTTGATGGCGCACACTCCAGCAAGGACATCCAGTGAGCCCCACTTTCCTGGAGGCCCAGCTGCTCAGCCTGGGCCAGGGGCTTGTGTGGCTACGGCTGAACTAGAGGCTGCCACGCATGGCAGCCACGTCTGTTAAATAAAATCAGGGGCCCTGCCTGATGCACGGGAGTAGTTACGGAACAGTTTGCTTTGTGAAAGATCAGATCAGAGCCGGAGAGGACTTCAGGGCTCACTCGATGCAGCCCCTTTGACTATACATGGAGAAGCTGAGACCCAGAGAGGGAGACAGGCTTGCTTGTCCAAGGTCACTCAGGCTGCTACGGGCAGAGCCAGGATCTCAAACCACTTCTCCAAACTGCTTCTGCAGTCTTTCCACACACCTGCTTGTTACTGGCAAGAACCACGAGAGGGTCACGAGGAGGCAGCAGCAGAGAGGGGGCTCCGCGTGGGCCCCTGGGTCTTCCCTCCCTCCCCACTCTCCAGTGGGGCTGGTGACATCCTGAAGGCCTCGAAGCCCGAATCCCCAAGAATCACACGTGGCGGGGGCACTTACCTGGATCAACTTTTGTGGTCTTCCTTGTCGGAGTGAAGGGCACGGCCACGGGGATCTTTGTTGTGCTCTCTGGGGGGGTCGTGGTCTTGGCTGAGGTTGTGGTCTTGGCTGTGGTTGTGGTCTCGGCTGAGGTTGTGGTCTCGGCTGTGGTTGTGGTCTCGGCTGAGGTTGTGGTCTCGGCTGTAGTGCTGTGTGTCTCTTGGCTGCTGCTGGCTGTAGTCAGACGGGCAGAAGGGAGAGAGTGCCTGTGGGTGGGAAAGAGCCCATTGCTTGTGCTGTCTGAGGACACAGAGCTGTTGATGGTCACCGCTTCCGAGGGGCTGTGGCCCATGGCAGAGTAGCCGGTAGCAGAGGAAGTCGCTGGCTCTGTGCTACAGGCTGTTGAGGTCTCGGCAGAGGACGAGGTGTCGGGGGGGTATGACGCCGCCGTGGTGGAGGCAGACAAAGCTGTGGTTCCGGAGGTGGGCAAGGCCTCTGCTCCTGTAGTGCTGGAGGTCCCAGAGGTGGTGGCAGCCGTTCCTGTCCCCATCAGGCTGCTGGTGGTAACTTCAACGTGGGTAATGGTGAAGGGAACCAAGGCCTTGGTGGCTGTCATGATGTCAGGTGCCAGGGCTTGGGAGGTGGTGATGACCGAAACCGAGTTGTCAAAGGAGGAGCTGCTGCCTGGAGGCAGGCCCCCAGCCCCCGGGGAGGTGTGAGCCCATGTCACGATGTCAACCAGGATCCTCCTTGCCTCTTCAGAGCTGTCATCGGTGCAAAAGGTGTCAAGGACGGCATCTGTGGGACCGCTGCCTGTGTTGGCCTCCACTGTGGTCAGCCCAGTTTCTACGCCAGTTGTAGCTAATGTCTCCAGAGAGGTGGTGATCACAGCCATGAGCTTGGAAGGTATTGTCTTGGTCGGGGTTCTGGGCTGTGTTGCCGAGGAAATGGTCTTGGTCCTGGTCTCTGCTTTTGAAATAGTTCCAGCTGAGATGAAGGTGCTGGCAAAGATCTCAGCACTCAGGGACCGAGCTTCCGAAGTGGCGTGGGCTGGCACTGAGGTCTCGGCAAGGTGAGTGGCCTGCCAGGTTCCCTCTGAGCTGGTCCTGGCCTCGGCAGTCCCAGCAGGTGCTTGTGTGGTCTTTGCTGTCAAGAAAGGGTCTGGTGCACTGGTGCTGGGGCCTGTGGAGGGTAAGGCTGACTTTGTGAGCCCCAACTCTCTATGCACGGACTTCACCCAGCTCTCTTATGTGTACCCTGGAGGCTGTTGGAGGATGTTCTCTCAATTTTATTTTTTTAAAATTTTTAATTTATTTTATGTATTTGAAAGACAGAGAGACAGAGGCAGAGAGGGAGAAGCAGATTTCTCCCATCTTCCGGTTCACTCCCCAAATGTCATAACAGCCTGGGCTGGAGAAGGCCAATGCCAGGAGCTGGGAACTCAGTCCAGGTCTCTCAGGCAGGTGGCAGGGACACAACCACCTGAGCCATCACCTGCTTACTCCCAGGATGCACCTCAGGAGGAAGCTGAAGTTGGAAGTGGAGCTGGAACATGAACCCAGGCGCTCTGATATGGAATGGGGGTGCCCCAAGCAGCATCTTAGCTACTGTGCCAAACACCACCCCTCCTTTTTCATCCATATAAGGATGCTTCAAACAATTTGTGGTATGGTGGTTTGGGGTGCTGTTCTGCTCCTGAGCCAACTCCTTGCTAATGCACCTGAGAAGCAGCAAATGATGGCCCAAATATGTATTCCGACCCCTTGGCTTCAGTTTGGTCCAGCCTAGGCTGTAGTGGTCATTGGGGGAATAAGCCAGCAGATGGAAGATTCTCCCCTCTGCCCTCCCAACATCACTCTGCCTTTCAAATAAATACATATTTTTTTTAAAAGATCATGAAGACCCCTCATATGAACCAGGAAGACAGGGGCAGTGTCGGGAAGCCCTGTCCCGCGGAGCAGCCACAGCGCTGGAGTGAACATCAGTGTTAGCACGGTTCTTCCATACACGCCCTGCCCCCAGCATCCACCCTTCCCCCCAGAGCATGTGACAGTCGGCTGTCACACAATAATTGTCTTTTGAAGGAAATCCATGCTAGGAAATAAACTCGAAGGGTCACATTCTCAGCCACATCCTAGCTTTGGCAGCACTGTCACCAGCTGGCACCTCACCGCCTCCTCCACCTTCCACCCTCCACTGCCTCTTCCCACCACCACCCCCCCCCAACACAAACCCATAGCGGTCTTCAGGACAACACACGGCTCACAGCGCTCGGGCCCTCCAACTACCACCCGTCTGGGAGAGCTGTGGGTTACTCACAGCTACCCCAGGGGAGCCTGCCGGCACCACAGAGGGCTGCCCACCCTGGAGCGCTCCCCCAAGCCCCCCCCACCGCCTCCTCACCTGCGGAGCTCCCAGGCGCCCCAGCCTGGAGGCACACGAAGAGAAGCGGCAGGGCCAGGCCCCGGAGAGAGCCCATCCTGGCCGGGGTGCCGTCCACCACCGCTGCCTCCTCCTGCCGCCTTTTCCTGCTTCCTCCACCCGGGGAGGAGGGGCAGCTGCCCGGCCAGGTGTGGCTGGGGAGTTTCCAGGACGCAGCAGGCAACCACAGAATGCGCAGGCAGAGAGCAGGCAGGTCAGGGCTGTCGGCCTATCCCCCTGCCCTCTCGGAAGTGCAGTGTAACGATTTGGAGTCATCTGCACTGGGATATTCGCCCTTCCGTCCTGCTCCGAGGCCATGGCAGATGCTGTTCCATTGTCCTGCCTGCCCCCCAGGCCTGGGCCCAGCTTCATAGAGAGTTGCCTTGAGTTTTGTTTCTGGTCCCAGAACCTCAACTTTCTGATCCATAAAATGGGCATTCTGCCTGCAACACTATACTATTGTAGTAATGAGGCAGTAAAAGCCTTACCCAGTACCTGCTACACAACAGAGATGTTTCAAAAATGTGCACAGGTGCTCAATACATGAGAGTCCTGGCATCCTCCCGTGCTGGAGCCTTAGAGAGAAGGGATGGCCCTCTGAGGTCTGGCGGGAACAGCTCACCGAGGTGGCGCAGGTCTCTAATCTCCCACACTCTTCCATCTTCAACATCCTGTGATTCTGTGGTGGGGTGCCACAGCCAGGATGCAGGGGTAAGGGAGGGAGAGCAACTTTTGGAGCTACAGGCCTCGGGGTCTGGGGGGGATGGGGGGGCAAGGTGAAGACTTAGGGACAACAGGGGGTTTTGGCCAAGCCCAGGAGTGGAGCTTCGGAATGTATTTTCAAATGTCCTAGAGAGGAGTCTCACTCCTCAAGGGGCCAAGGATGTTTGCTGTTGTAGCCATTGCTAGGGGGACACTCCGGGGATTTCAGCTCTGGGCAGAGGACTCGTGGTGGATGGGCATCACTGGACCACAAAACCTCAGGCCTGGAAGGAGCTTGCAAAGTGGATCAGAAGCTTCAGGTTTTGTGTCCAGCTCTGCCATAGATGGTGGCCCAGGGGCTGTGTGAGTTGGGGTAAATTACTTGCCCTCTCTGGACTCAAGAGCTCTGAGGTCTTCTTGGCCCTGCAGTTCAGGGTTCTTTAGCGTGCAATGCAACACCATCTTCCGGAACTTCACCCACTTTAGGGTAAAGGGCGGGGCTGCCTGGAGGGAGGAGGGAGCTGTCCCTGGGCCTGGGGAGGAAGACTGTCCCAGGAGAAGCTGAGGGACCCCTGTGAGATGCAACCCAGCACTCGTGGTTGGGGACCTTAGGCCCAGTTCCATCCCCCCACTCAACCTCAGCGCTGCATTTTATAGATGGAGCAGGGGGCCCTGGGAAGGTCTCGGGTGGGGAGAGAAGACGGGGCGTGCAGAGAGCTGACTCTGTCAGGTCCTGTCTAGGAGCAATGCCCAGCCTGAGGCCCACCCCAGGTGGAGCTGGAGAACCCCAGGCTCTGGCAGCCCCACCCCGGTGGGGAGGGCTTCCTCATTCCAGCAGCAGGTGGGTCCCTCGACCAAGGCTTAATCTCCAGAGGTATTCAGGGTGCCTTCCTCGCCCCAACTGGGAGCTCCCCTCTCCGTTTCCTTCTGCTTGTTATCACCTAAAGCATCGAGAGCCCAGCTCTAGGCTGCCTGCCCATGCGGAAATGAGGCGCCCCCTGGAGAGGAAGCCAAGCGACGGCTGCCCTGGGGTGTCGGGTCTGGCCTGCACTGGCTTCCTTTGTATCTGGGGGATTTCCAAGCCTAAGTGGACAGCTGTTCGAGACCAGAACAATCTTACATAGAAATTTCTGGACCATATTTTCAGTCTAACTCGGCTCCCAGGGGTCGGCGTTGTGGCGCAGCTGGTTAACCAGCCATTCACCACGCCAGCATCCTGTATCAGAGCTCCAGTTCAGGTCCCAGCTGCTCTGCTTCCGATCCAGCTCCCTGTTAATGCGTCTGGGAAGGCAGGAGAAGATGGCCCCAGTGCTGGGGCCCTTCACCCATGTGGGACACCCAGATGGAGTTCAGGGCTCCTGGCTTCAGCCTAGACTGGCCATGGCCACTGAGGCCATACGAGGAGAGAACCAACTGGTAGATTCTCTCGCTCTCTCTCTCTCTCTCTCTGCCTTTCGAATAAATCAAATAACTTTTTAACAAAAGAAAAAGAACCACAATAAAGCCAGTGAGGCAGGGGCCATGAGAGGGAAGGGTTGGGGTAGGGGGAGCAGAGGGAGGGGGCAGCTGATGAAGGGCCTCGGGGGCCTCAGGGGTCTGGGGAGGTGAGACTGCTGGCGAGTTCTGAGCAGGGGGTGCTGGGGCCGAACTCAGCTATGTGAGGACAGGGAGAAACGGGGGGTTAGGAGGCTTTTACCTTGGTGCAGCTGAGAGATGGGGTGGCTCTGATCCCGTAGGATGGGGTATCAGAGAAAAAGCTGGGGAGTGGTCTGACTGGATCTTTTTTTTTTTTTTTTTTTTTAAATAAAACCAGCATGGCTGCCTTCCAGACTGCTGTGGGATGTCGGAAGAGAGGACTCAAGGATCTTGACTTCGAGCTTTCCAGCCAGAACACCTGAGGGAGGGGCTTGTCAGCAGCACCACTCAGGTCTGGCTCTCCCATCCAGGAGCACCCAGGGGTGAATCCGCCCTGGGCAAGGGCCTCGGGCGATGGGAGCATGCACTTGGTTAAATGTCCTTGACATACAGCGTGGCAGATCGGTGATTTGAGCTCCACGGGCCACGGGTGTTCCGGGTCTATCAGGAGGAAAGTCTTTCTCCGCTCTCAACTTGGGACCAGTCGTTGGGGGCCTGCAGACTATCCAAGAAAAAACTACCTACTCTATTTACCTGTGTGCGTGTGAGTTGCTCAGTACGGAGAAAGTCGCTGAGTAGCCAGAGACAAAGGCTATGCAACAAATCAAACAAAAGGGTAAGGGGTTGGGGCTCCCGTGGGAAAGCACGGGAGGTTCTTTTGGGCTTCTGCATGCTGATGGCGTGGACAGTCTGTCTCCCAGGCTGTTGGGTTGGCAGGAAGCTGCCTGAGCACTTGTGTTTTGGGGAGGCTGTGTTTTAGTCACCTAAGGGAAATTCGGGTACCATTTCTCCTGCATCCTCTGCAGCTCAAGTTTTTCACTTTAAGATAATTTTTAGGGACAGGCAGTTAGCCTAGTAGTTAAGACACCTGTTTGACCCAGCTCCTGCTCCTGAGCCCAGCTTCCCACCAGTGACGACCTGGGAGGCAGCAGTGGTGGCTCAAGCAATTGTGCTCCTGTTATCTGCGTGGGAGACTGAGTTCCTGGCTTTGGCCCTGACCTGGCGCAGCCACTGTGGGCACCTGGAGAGTGAACCAGGAGACAGTAGTCTTCTCCACCTCTATTTCTCCAACAAATAAAAATAAATTTAAACAATTTTGGTAGCAACTCGGGGGGGCGGTCTGAACAGGTGCTCCCAGGTTCTGGATGTTGAGCATAGGCAGACTGTGTGGATGAGACCCCAGCAGGCCGAGTTACTGCAGGAGAGGTGTGGGAAGTCTGTAAAATACAGGCCCCTCCTCCGCACCAAGTCTTATCTCCCTGGGGTGTAGAATAGGGAAGGTCCGACCACGCTTTGTTCCTTTGCTCATTCCTGTCACTATGGCCCACCCAGGATGCATCCGCCACTCAGACGGAGACACAGAGCATTTCAGCCCCTCAGTGGGCTCCCCTGTGTTTCCTCCCAGTCCGTGTCTGGCCTCTACCCTGAAAGTGCAACCACCATTCCTGTCTTGGTCATCATAGATTAACCCTGCCTGCTTTTGAACTTCGTGTAAATGGAATCACATACATGGACCCTGGCTTCTTTCTCTTAGTGTTGTCAATGTGAGATTCTCTCCCCCCTCTCCGCTGTGGGTAACAACAGTGCATCGCTGTCTTTCATTGTTGGGTAGTTTTCCATGTATAAAGATAGTGCAGTCTGTCCATCCATATCCCTACGGATGGGCATCTGGTCTAGTTACCCCCTAACCCCACCAAAGCTTGTCAATGTCTTGACTGTAAGTCCAGGACCCTGTGGAGCAACCTGTAATCCACATAGAATGGGAATGAGGGACAGAATTATCCTCCCCAGACAGATGGCTCTCAGACAACTTCATAAAGCTTTCTAGAAAGCCCATGGGAGGCTGGCACTGTGGCGTAGCGGGTACACCTGCAGTGCCAGCATCTCATATGGGCACTGGTTTGAGTCCCGACTGTTCCACTTCCGACCCAGCTCTCTGCTATGGCCTGGGAAAGCAGAAGATGGCTCAAGTTCTTGGGCCCCTGCACCCATGTGGGAGACCCAGAGGAGGCTCCTGGCTCCTGGTTCCTGGCTCTTGGCTTCAGCTGTTGTGACCAATTTGGAAGTAAACCAGTGGATAGAAGACCTCTCTCTCGGCCTCTCCTTATCTTTCTGTGTAACTCTGACTTTCAAATGAATAAATAAATCTAAAAAAAAAAAAATAGAAAGCCCACAGGATGAAGCAGCCCATCTACGCCAGCTGCCTTCCACATCTCCATCTGGCTCCCTTTCCTCTTTGCTCTGATTCCCCTTTTCCTAATTCCTGCTCCTGGAGATTATGTTCCTAAATAAATGATCAGGAGAAACTCGGTTAAGACAAACCCATTAGCCAAGAGCTGGGCTCTGTGCCAACAGGGCCCTTATGCTATTATCTGTGCCTTAGAAACCAGCGCTCAGATTAGCAAAGGGGTCATTCCCTTCAGGAGGAAATGAAGGGGAATTAACAGGAGATGAGGAAGAAAAGGTGCACGGGGCCCCTGTATTCTGTAAGTGATGGGAGGCCAGTGATGGTTTCTGAGTGAGCAGCTGGCAACACTAACACCATCTGGGCAGAGACCAGCTTGGGGAGAGTCAAGGGTAAAAGGATCAGTCAGGAGGCCGTGAGCCAGGAGCTCAGCAGTGGATCCACACGGTGAGTGGACGTGAAATATGTTGTGAAGAGGAACTAAAAAGACTCGGCAAGCAGGAAATGAAGGCCAGGAAGAGACAGAAGTAAAGATGACCCTGAAGGCGGTGGGTTAACCTACCAGTTAAGACACTCCCGTCCCATGTTGTAGTGCCTGGGTTCAGGGCTAGCTCGGGCTCCTGACTATAGCTCCCTGCTAATGCAGACCCTGGGAGGCGATGGTGTTGGCTCAGATAATCGGGTCCCTGCCACCCATGGTAGAGACCTGGATTGAAGTTCCTGCCTTTAACCCAAGCCCAAATCTTGCCATTGCAGGCATTTGGGAGTGAACGGACCAGGGGTAGGGTGGTTGGGTGGGGTTCTTTCTCTATCTCTCTCTCTCTGCCTCTCAAATAAATAAGCATTTGAAGTTTTAAACTGAAAGGGGTGGACGGGCTTTTTTTTTTTTTTTTTTTTTAAGGGAAAATGAAACCTTATTTATTTTCTTGAAAACCAAACAACCAGGGAAATATGTAATAGCATGGACAGGCTATATCATCAATTTAATAAGTGGGTTTAAAAAAAAAGGCAAGGTCCTTATCAAAAGCGATAAGGCACCATGCTGGAGCAGAACCTGGATGTTACAGAGGCCCCAGACAAACATGGTATTTGATATTTGGGCAGCCCTTATTCTATTATTCCCTCTTGGGGAGTCTTAGCTTGTCCTAGCTCCAGTTGTTTGCTTTTTCTCCCTTGCCCTTCCTGTTGCCAGGGGATTGTCACAATAAGGCTCTAATGATCTGGGGCTAAGTAAGCAATGCTGTTTAGACTTTCATCCCATTCTGTTGCATGAAAACCAGATTTTTCCAAACCCAGTACTTCCAGCTGTCTTGTTTATGTAGCCAACAGTTTCTTTAAGAGGAAAGTGTCCCTGCAAGAGTGTCTTGTCACTCTGCCGGAGAAAGCCCCGGGGATCATCGGCCAGAGAGAGGGGAGCTGTGCCTTGCACACCTAGTGTCACATCACGTCTCCTGTGTCTGTGGTATCTCCAGCCCTTGTCAAGCAATGTGCATCCACATCCTGATGGCCGGAAAAGGACGTCCACAAGAGCCCTTCCGAATTCTCCCCAAACTACTCTCCCTCCAAGCGCCACGCCTTTTTTTTTTTTTTTTTTCTTTCTTAAGATGTATTTATTTGAAAGTCAGAGTTACACAGAGAAAGAAGCAGAGAGAGAGAGAGAGGTCTTCCTTCCGCTGGTTCACTCCCCAATTTGCAGCAACGGCCAGAGCTGCGCCGATCCAAAGCCAGGAGCCAGGAGCTTCTTCCAGGTCTCCCATGTGGGTGTAGGGCCCCAAGGACTTGGGCCATCTTCTACTGCTTTCCCAGGCCGCAGCAGAGAGCTGGATTGGAAGTGGAGCAGCCGGGTCTTGAACTGGAGCCCACAGGGGATGCCGGCACTGCTGATGGCAGCTTTACCCAGTATTCCACAGTGCTGGCCCCTCCACATCTTAAATCAACTTCCTGCCCTTGCACATAAAACAAAACCAAGCAAAGCAAAGGCCCAGAAACTTTTTTTTCCTAAATCAGCGACCTTGTGGCTTTTGCTTTATAGCGTATGGGCAATGGTGTGGGATACCTCTGGTAAGCACAGAAAACCCCTTCCTCCAGCTCTACCCAGGCACATCGGATGAGCCCACCAGCCGATTGGCACCTGCGTGGTTCAGAAGGCTCTGGTGCCTGGGAGTGCTCTGAGTGGGGACGTGGGAGCTGCCTACTGCCAGGACAAACACTCGCCATTTAAATTGAGGCTCTGAAACTCTCCCCTGTGCTATCTCTGACTCAAATTTCAGCACCAGGTTTTTTTTCCACTTCTGAGGATTGACATACAAAGGAAGCAGTGTCCAGAGACAAATGACATGCTTCAGAGCTACCGCCTTCCTTAACTTCTTTTTAAATAGATTCCTGCCTTCCATGCTGATCACTGGCGGAGCTTATTGCCCAGTGAGTGGGAGCGACTCCTGCATCTTCTCTGGGATGGTTGGGATGAAGTGCATGTGGCCATCCACACACGCAGGCACACGGCTGTGTGGCCACCGCTTTGCCCGCAGCTCCATATTCCCTGCCTCTGTTGAATCCTTGGCTTTGCGATTGCAAAGCACAGTGCTCTAGGCCAGGAGAGCCTGGGACTTCTCTCACGTGCTGGTCACCAAGGCCTGGGCTGGAGCCAGAGGTGAATGGCAGCATTCGATCCACTGATGCACTGGCTGCGTGGACGCCGGGCTGTCCTCACAGTAGCCCGCGCCGCAGTGGAACACAGGCCCTGCGTCCTGTGGACGTGCTCCCTCTCTAGCTTCTTCCCCATGGATGCTGCTGCCTCCTGCCCCCACAGCTGCCGCAGCTCTGCCATGGTGACCCCATGCTGTGCCATCCCACCACCCACGTGGACTCTGTGCATGGCAGCGGTGGGTGCAGTTGTGCAGTGGGTTAAGCCACCACTTGTGACACTCGAATCTCATATTGGAGAGCCAGTTCAAGTCCCGGCTGCTCTGCTTTCAATCCAGCTTCCTGCTAACACGCCTAGGAGGCAGCAGATGACTCAAGGGCTTGAGTGCCTGCCACCACGTGGGAGACCCAGATAGAGCCTGGGTCCCAGCTTTGACCTGGCCCAGCCCCAGCTATTGTGGCTATATGGGGAGTCAACCAGTGGCTGGAACAATTCTCTCTCTCTCTCTTTCAAATAAATAAGTCTTTAAACAATTTTTAACATAAAAATGATGCCCCTGAGGTTTGGGATCTAGGGCTGAGCACAGGGAAACCATCATGGAAACCAGAGCCAAATGGTCTGGGATGGAAGGGGATGAGCTCATCAGACCCCACAGACCCTGGCATCCCCCTCCTAGAGCTCTCTACACATGAGGAGACCCCAAAAGGCCAGTCTCAGTCCACCAGAGGAAGGCCCCTGCCTCTCCTTCCAACCCAAAGAAGGGAAGGGAGTAGGCATGAGGCCCGAGCTAGAGGCTCAGCTCAGGGTTTTTTCCAGATTTGCAGAGAATAATAGGGACCCCAGGAAGGAGTATTGAGGAGAGAGAAGAAGTCACTTAGCTAAAGTGGTGCTAGGTCCTTACTCTCTACTTTCAAGAAACGCTTGCTGCATTGACTGTGACCGTCTCTATGGGACTTACATAACAAGGAATGATAACCAGGAGCCAAGTTCATGTCTCATAATTTGCATGGCTGATTCCACAAACATGTGTTTACGACAATTGCAGGTTTCTATTTTCCTCTGGCTAAACCAACGCAGGAGCACACAGATGGCAGCTGAGTGACAAGCAACCCTGGGCCAGTGTCACAGGCACCGGCTTGCTGAGGTGCAGAGAGGGGACCTCTGCTCCGCAGGCCCCGTTGGACAGGGAGGGCAGAGCCTCAGGAGCACTCACGCTCTCTTTCTGATTCCCTTCACAGCCACGGAGAGCGGCCTTCCCGAGAGGCTGGGCTGGAGAAGCTGCTGGACCTAAGGAAGCAATGAGCCAAGCTCTGTCCACCCTCTGACTTCTGCCCATGCTCCCAAGTAATTCTCACACACCCACCGGGAGCTAGGCCCTCGCCAGGCTTGATCTCAACTGCTTCTCCCCACTGTCCTGCCAGGCCAGCTCTGGGGTGCAGATGGAGAAACCAAGACTGAGCAAGGCGGTGCCTGCCCCCGACCCCTGCCCCGACAGCAATGCTGGAGCTAGGACTTGAAGCCAAGTCCCTCTGATGCCAAAGAGCAGGCTCTCCCATGGCACTCTGCTGCCTTTCTGCCCAAAGCTGTCAGGTGCTAGGACGGGAGCTGTCTCTCAGGGCTGGGGGGAAAGTTCTGGACAGCTCAGGGCTGGAGCCAGGACACACAAGGAAAGAAAGGCATGGTGGAGGATTTAGGGCGCAGCCCATGGGCCAATGTGGCCCACTGTTTATTTTTGTACCCCTCACAAGCCAAGAACATTCTTTATGTTTCTAAACTGTGAAGAAAGGGACAGGTGTTTAGTACAGCAGTTAAGATGCCACTTCCCACAGTAAGATGCCTGGGTTCGAGTCCTGGCTCTGCTTCTGATGGCAGCCTCCTGTTCATCAAGCTCACCCTGGGAAGTAGCAGGTGATGGCTCAAGTAACTGAGTCACTGCCACCCACGTGGAAGACCCAGATTGAGAACAGGTGCCTGGCTCCCGCTGGGCCCAGCCCTGGCTGATGCAGGCATTTGGAGAGTGAACAACAGGATGGATATGTCTATGTATCTCTCTATTCTCTCTCTCTCTCTCTCTCTCTCTCTCTCCTTCTCTCTCTCCCTCCCCCCCACCCAGCTGCCTTTCAAACAAAATGAAATAAATAAATAAGGGAAATCAAAAAACAAGAATATTTCATGACACATGAAAATTACAGGAAATTCAAATTCCAGTGTCCATGGGCAGAAATCCTGGCTCCTACACCCAAAGCTGTCACTGCGGTGGAGGTCTGCCTCACTTAGGCCCTGCTTCCACCTTCCATGACTGCTGCCTGCCCGTGGGGACTGGAGACGAGGCAGGCAGGAGCAGGGTGTCATCCACTCCTCCTGGCAGAACCTCCAGGGCACTCACCACGCTCTGCATCCCGTCCAGATTGCCCCTGGCAGGGTTTGGTGGCTTCACCCTTAGCACCATCTGGAGCACCATCGTTGTAGTCCAAGAAGCTGAAACACAGGGTGACAGCTCCTGTCCTTGTCGCTGCCTCCCACCCTCAGTGCTGCTGCTCAACATCCCAGCACCCTCTGCAGACTCGAGGCAGGAGACATTCACCCCAGGAGAGACTCTGGTGCAGGCAGGAAGGTGGAATCCACCCATCTCCTCACCTACCCTGATCTCTATGGGACTTAGAAAATGACTCAGAGGGAAACAGGAAGAGTTTGGGCAACAAAGCTGGGATGAATATGTATGCACGTTAGCATGAACTGGATAGAATGTCAGGGTTTCAGGATTGCAGGGAGCTTACGGGCCATCCAGTAAACTACAGGCAAGGAACTTGCCTCTGTCAATCACAGCATCCGGCTCTGCCGTGGATGGGAACGAGCCTGCGTGTGAGTTGCCAGGACGGCAGAGGGCGCTGTGGTCGGGACAGCAGTCGGGTACCATATGGCAGAATTCATCACAGTAGCAGCTTCCTCTCTTGCAGTGGTAGTCTGTTCCAGGACAGCAGAGGGGCTGGGGCTGGGAGCAGCTGCCTGCAGTGAAGGGGACATTAAAAAGGGACAGACATAATAACTGGTGCGGAGGCAACTGGATATCCACATGTAAAAGAATGAATTGGGAACCCCTACCTCACACTATATACAAAAATTAACACAAAATAGATCACAGACTTGAATGTAGGAGCTAAAATTATAAAACTCCCAAAGAAAACATAAGTGTAAATCTTCATGATCTTGAATTAAGCAATGATTTCTCAGACATGACATCAAAAGCACAAGTAGCAAAAGAAAAAATAGACAAACTGAACTTGATCAAAATTAAAAGCTTTTAAGGATATTATTAAGAAAGTGAAAAGTAACACATAGAATGTGAGAAAATCATATATGTGATTAGAGAATTTTATCCAGAGTGTATAAAATCTTACAATTTAAATTTTTAAAAAATTTATCTATTTATTTGAAATGCATAGTTACAGAGAGAGAGAGAGAGAGAGAGAGAGAGAGAGAGAGGTCTTCCATTAGCTGGTTCACTCCCCAAATGACCACAATGGCTGGAGTTGGGCCTAGCTGAAGCCAGGATCCAGGAGCTTCTTCTGGGTCTCCCACATGGGTGCAGGGGCCCAAGGACTTGGGTCATCTTCCATTGCTCTCCCAGGCCATAGCAGAGAGCTGGATCAGAAGTGGGGCAACTGGGACAGGAACCGGCACCCATATAGGATGCTGGCACTGCAGGCAGTGGCTTTGTCTGCTAAGCCACAGCGCCAACCCCACAAATAAATTTTGAAATGAGGAGTGGGTAGGACCAGCATTGTGGCATAGCAGGTAAAGCCACTCCCTGCAACTCTGGCATTCCACATGGGCTCCAGTCCATGTCCTGGCTACACCCACGTGGGAGACACAGATGAAGTTCCTGGCTCCTGGCCCAGCACCAGATGATACAGTTATCTGGGGAGTGAACCAGCAGATGGAAGCTTGCTCTCTCGCTCTCCTCTCTCCCTTAACTCTGACTTTCAAAATAAATAAATAAAGTTATAAAAAATGAGGAGAGGAAGTTCTGGCACAGCGGGCTAAGCTGCCACTTGCAATGTCTGCATCTCATGTGGGTGTGTTGCTTCAAGTTCTGCTGCTCTGCTTTCAATCCAGTTTCTTCTAATGTGCCTGGGAAGCAGCAGATGATGGCTTAAGGACTTGGGTCCCTGCTATCCACACTAGAGATCCAGATGGAGCTCCCAGCTCTGGGTTTTGTGCAGCCTGGTCCACCCCCAGCTGTTGAGGACATTTGGGGAGTGAACCAGTGGATGAACGATTTCTCTTTCTCTGTCTCTCCTCTCTGTAACTCTGCCTTTCAAATAATTAAAAATTAATTAATTAATTAAAGAGAGAGAGAGAAGGAAAGGAGGTGACAACCAGAAAATGACAGAAATGTGAGAGGAGTGATAGAGAAGAATCATGATAAGAGGGAGAAAAAAACCCCAGAAGGTTAGAGGAAGGTCCCCATCCCTTACTCATAAAATAGCTTCACCAGCCCCATCCTCTACCATTTCCCCCAAGTTGCTCACCTTAATGGTCATTGCCCATTGACTACAGATGAAGGGGATACATCTTTAAGATACCGGAAGGCAAGATATTGGCAGGTAGAGAGCCTGACAGGTTATCGCATGTAGAGATGGGTCCCAGGTGTTCTTGTGCCCATGACTATCAACGATGATGTCCTTCAACTCTGCTTTGACCTTCCCAACTGCCTCTGGGTTAGCACCTGCCTGGAGCTTTGTTTAGGGATAAGCTTGAGGGCCTTCAAAGTTGACAGGATCAACAGAAGGCTGGATCCAGAGAGGACGTGGAGCTGGATGTGGCTGACGCGCTCTGTTGTGGAAACAGGAGCAAGAGCGTGTCTGGTGGAAGGGGAGCAGTAGCCCCAAGTTCAGCTCAGGGCCTTCCGCAAATGATCAGTTTCCCTTCTCATGTCATCCCCCTTCCCTCATGCCTGCCCCAGCACTAGGTTGTCACCAAAGCCAAGATCAACCCGAGAAGGCTGGAGCACAGAGCCCCAGGAACCCTCAAACTAGGGTTGTAGTCTATTTGTGAGTCAGATCAATTCAGTGCTCACGACCATGTGGGATGGAACAGCCTAGAATAGTGTAGAATAGCCTAGAATAGAATAGAATAATCGACATCACATATATATAAGAGTAAGTTGTTTTGAGTTCTTTTTGAATTTTTTATATACATGTGTGTATGTACTAGGTCACAGCATAAAATGCATTTATTAATGTGAACTGGGGCCAGAGAAGATTGAGAGCCACTGATCCAGAGAGATGCTCTCATTGTGTAGATGGGGAAGAGCCCTCTGCCCAGATCCCGCCTCTGGTGGCAACAGAGACCTGGGAGTAGAACAACAATCCTGATGTCCCCTCTTTATTCTCACCATGCTGCACCCAGGGTTCTCCCTCTTTTCTCACATTTCTGTGATTCGCTAAATATCCGAAGTGCTCCTGCTGTTGTCTTTTGGCCTAAGCTGCTTCCTCTACTTGGAGAGCCCTTTCCTCCCGTATCCATCAGAAGAAAATATTCATGCGCTTTAAGGCCAGAGGGAAGTCCAGTCTCCCCAGGGCTGCTAAGGAACTAGCTCATTATCTTGAAAATGACTGGGGAAAAAAAAAAAAAAAAAAAAAAAGAATAGTTACCTAACCTTTGCATACAGATCAAATCACTGACAAAGCAAGGTCTTAGATAGAAGAACTCCAGCAGATAGATGCAAAGTGTGACAGGATTAGAAAAGCACCACTGGGCAACCCCTAATGAGAAAATAAATCAAAGCACTAATCCCCAGCTGAAACTAAAACCATCAGAGAAATACTGAAGGGGGACTTTTGTAATGGACTCTGAATGATCAAGTTCACTGCCAATAAAAGCGGGTCAATTGGACCTTGTGTGTTTCCTTCAAGATACAATAGAGAGTACAGAGCCCCATCTTCAGAGTATTCCTGCCAAAATAAGTCCTTTGATTTTGATCCAACCCTAATTACCAAGTATCAGGACATACAGGGCTGATATCCACAAAGATTCAATCAGCAGGCTGGTGCTGTGGTGCTGTGGTGCTGCAATGCCAGTATCCCATATGGGCGCTGGCTTGAGTCCTGGCTGCTCCAGTTCTGATCCAGCTCTCTACTATGGCCTGAGAAAGTGGTAGAAGATGGCCCAAGTCCTTGGGCCCCTGCACTCACATGGGAGACCCAGAAGAAGCTCCAAGCTTCTGGCTTCAGATTGGCCCAGCTCCGGCTGTTGTGGCCATCTGGGAGAGAACCAGCAGATGGAAGACTCTCCCCCTCTATTTCTCTATCTCTATCTATCTCTATCTCTATCTCTGCCTCTCCTGCTCTATAACTCTTTCAAAGATAGAAAGAAAGAAAGAAAGAAAGAAAGAAAGAAAGAAAGAAAGAAAGAAAGAAAGAAAGAAAGAAAGAAAGGAAGAAAGAAAGAAAGAAAGAAAGAAAGAAAGAAAGAAAGAAAGAAATCAACCAGCCAAATCCAGAATATAGGATACTCTACATGACAAATCACTTTGTTTAACACCTAAACAGAAGGAGGGAAAATGAGGCTATTACAGATTTAAAGATGCTTAATGAATATATCAGTTAAATATGTGTGGGAACTTTCCTGGTTTGAATAAGGCAATTGTCAAAAGGTGTTGGGTCCAGCGGTTAAGATGCTGGCATCCCATGGAGTGGTCCCCGGGTTCAAATCCCAGCTCCAACTCCCAATTCTAGCTTCCTGCTAATGTGGACCGTGGGAGGAAGCAGTGATGGCTTAAGTAATTGCATTCCTGCCACCCGCTTGGGAAACCTGGATTGAGTTTCCAGCTCCCAGCTGCTGCCTGGCCCAACCCCGGCCATCGTTAGCGTCTGGGAAGTGAGCTGAGATGAATGATCTCTCTGCCTGTCTCTGCCTCTCAGAGAACGGAAGGGAGGAAGGGAGGGAGGGAGGGAGGAAGAGGTATTTTTGACAAGTAGGGAAATAGAAACACTGATAGGATTTACATTATAGTAAGTATTTTAGTTCTGATAAGGTATTGTGATTATACATTTTATTTTAAGGATTTACTTATTGGGGCCAGTGCCATGGCACAGTGGGTTAACACTCTGGCCTGGGGGCCCGGCATCCCATATAGGTACCAGTTCAAGACCCGGCTGCTCCACTTCTGATCCAGTTCTCTGCTATGGCCCAATTCCTTGGGCCCCTGCACCGATGTGGGAGACCTGGAAGAAGCTCCTGGCTCCTGACTTCGGATTGGCGCAGCTTTGGCCATTGTGGCCAATTGGGGAGTGAACTAGCAGATGGAAGATCTCTCTCTTTCACTGACTCCCCCCCTCTCTCTGTGTAACTCTGACTGCAGAGTTACAGAGAGGCAGAGGCAGAGAGAGAGAGGTCTTCCATCTGCTGGTTCACTCTCCGAATGGCTGAAACAGCTAGAGCTGCGTCCATCTGAAGCCAGGAGCCAGGAGCTAGGAGCCAGGAGCCTCTTCTGGGTCTCCCACACAGGTGCAGGGGCCCAAGCACTTGGGCCATCTTCCACTGTTTTCCCAGCCTATAGCAGAGAGCAAGATTGGAAGTGGAGCAGCTGGGACTTGAACTGGCACTGGCGCCCCCATACTATGCCAGCACTGCAGGCAGAGGCTTTACCCACTATGCCACAGCGCCGGCCCCTATATATTTTAAATATACGAGATAAGAGTTTCACCAAAATGCTGATACTTTTGAAGCTGGTCAACAGGTGCATTGAGTTCATTGTACTATTTTACTACTTTTGTCTGTGTTTGGAATTTACCATAGTAAACAACTTTAAAGAATCAATTAGATCTACTCTGAAAGGCCATCCTACATCCTCCCAGCTGGGATTAATCTTCCTCTTTGATCTGAACACCTATTGATTTTTATTCGCTGTATAGCAGTTATACCTGTCGGTTACTGTTCCAGCTTTCTTTCTGCAAGTGTGTCTGTCTCCCCTACTGTATCCCTGAAGGCAGGAAATGCATCTTTGTACTTTTTCATGTGAAATAATTTTTATTTAATTTAGTTTAAAAGATCTGAATTGAACTTGGGCTCACACTTGAGCTCCTGCCGTGTCTGTGGAAAGCTAGAGTTCTTAACAGTTCTAACTGATACCTTCAGAAAAATGACAACACATTAAGGGGAAAGAAGTCCACCCCTGTGGGGACCAAGCACCCACTCCCTGGCGCCTGCACTCACTCATTTTATCCTATTGAGAGACTGAGCTGGGTAACATGGTGGATCGTGCATGCATTCCACTGCCCCCCTCCACCCCGCAAACACCGTCCAGTTGGCGGAAATGAAGGGCCTCTCGCCGTGTAGTGAGTGCTGTGTGCAGGACAGAGGGGAGAGCCACGGGATGGTGGGGGGCAGGGAGCCCCTCAGGAAACAGCTTCCTGCTGAGGGGATACTACCAGTGGCTCTTTTGTGTCTGGTTCGTCCACCTTCTGCCGCAACGATAGAACCCCCCAGACGGTAAATTACAGACACCAGAGGTTGGTCTGGAACCACATCTGGTGAGAGCCCCACGGTGCACCATGGGCTGGTGGGACACGTCATGTGGCAGGAGCGCACAGGAGTGTGAGGGCACACACAGGCCAGAAGGGTGGACCCTGCTGTTACAGCAGGGCCGCTCGGGGGATAACCCACCGCAGTGACAGAGACATCAACCTGTTGATGAGGACAGAGCCCTCGTGACCTAATCCCCTCTTCTTAGGCCCAAACTCCCAACATTCCAACACGTGAACCTTGGGGAACACACTCAGACCATAGCAAGGACGACACCACTGGCCTCCCCAGGAGGCTGATGGAAGTGCCGAGCCGCAGGCGTGGGTGAGGAAGCCCAGGCCAGGGGTTCGGCACCCTCCACAGCAACTGTCTCTCAATGTGTTGGCGGTTTCTGTCGGGAGGAAGGTCAGGGCTGTTGGGGAAGCTGAGGAAGAGGGACTCTGGACAGCTTCTTCCTGTCCACTAAAGTCCCCAGCAAGCCTGCTCTGGACCCAACCTTGCAAACTCCACTCAACTGAAGCCCTGCCCTTACTCAGAAATTGGGGTTACAAAGCAACTTAATAACACGCCTGTGGTTACTTGGCTGCCCCTGTCGGGTCCCACCCTTACCACCAAGATTCAGTTTCTCCCAAAAGAAGTTCTGGTAAACACAACCTTATCCACCCCATGACATTTTCAGGGAAATGCAAATGTGATGGACTGGTGCCGGGCAGGTGCCCAGTGAGTCTGCTTGTTAACACAGATCGGGGCTTGCCACACTTACCTTCTCCCTTAGTGCACACTCTAGAGCCCCAAGCTGCCCATACACACCGGAACCTTCTCTGGAAAACTCCATTCCTCTCCAATCAAGACAGACCTTCCCAAGCTAATCGCCCAAACAACACTGACAGACATGAAAGTGGACAGAGAAGTCATGTTAAGCACAGAGAAAGCACTTGGTAAATGTCTGAATAAGTGAATTACCTCTCAGGAGCTGGATCATGCCAGAAACAGAAATGACTGACTTATTGAGTGAATGAATGATTGGAAGAGACCAGAGCCCAAGATCCCCTTGACCTGTAGCACAAACACTTGTCTGTCTCCTCACCTGTCTTCCAGTTTGGGGTCACAGGGCTCAGCCACAGCAAGAGGAGCAGGAGCTGCCACATGATTGCAGGTGGATCCCAGGGACTAAGGACCTGGCTCTTAATAACCACCCATCCTCATAAGCTCACCTGCTATCCGCTCCCCTGGGGGAGGAGCCAGCTGACACCTGGACAGTCACTGGCAGCGGGCAGGGGTGTGGCACCACGGTGGTGACACAGGTGTCCCAGCTGCTTGTGATAACTCACCCAAGAAGAGGTCATTTCCACATCACCTGGGGACTCCAGGCTCCAGGGGGAAGATCAGAAACAACCAGAGTGACAGAGCTGGCAGGGACCTCAGGAACTGTCCAGTCTGCTTCATCCTACCTCATGGATAAAGGCACTGAGGCCCGCGGAGGACAAGGGACATTGTGGGCTCACACAGCTCAGGTGTTGCCAAGCTGGGCAAGAACCCTGACCTCCTGGCTTCCACTCCAGAGTTCCTTTGATCAAAATGCAGTGGACGTATGAAGAGAGGTCCCATGGGAGGTCCTGTCCGCCAGGAGATGAGCTGGGCACCTCCATTCCCTCTCCGAGTTGGTAGGCCCTGTCTACACCACGGGCTGTTGCACTGCTGGCTGAGGGGCAGATACCGTGGGGGTGGGGGCCATATGACAAAGTGACTCTGATGGCCACTTGGGAGATGCCTAACTGTGAAGTGGTCACCCCTGGCCCAGCCAGGGTCCCGTTTACTCCCCACATGTGGCAGAGGCTGCTTTAAGAGGCACAGACTCAGTAGCTGAAGACTGGCTCAACAGTGGTTCCTAATCACGCCCGCCACCTGCTGCCAGAGAGGCTGAAGAAGTTGAGTCTCCCTTTCCTAGCCTCTTTCCGCTTGCTGACCAGTGTGCAGTTCCAACTAGTGACCTACACATGCAATATGCTGACCTTCTGGAGCTTTGTCCTCTCACAAAGGGGACAGGGAGAAGAGGACAGTTTGCGGCTACCCCTTCCCCCATTTCTCCCGTTTGTCTTTAATGGGATGGGATTCCAAGGCTGTGGCAGTCCTTCTCCAACCACGAGGCAACAGGTGCAGGGATGAAGCAAGAGGCTGCCTGTAGAGGCTGGCAGAGTAGGAGGGAAGCCGAGTCCTGCGGATGTCACCGTGCACCTGAGCCATGGTCAGCAACCGTCTGCCGCGGGGCTCTTGCTAGGTGAGGTGAGCGGAGAGCGCCTCCACGTGGCACCCTTGCTGGGGCTTCTGCAGCACGCAACTGAAAGCAGCACACCGAGTGAGAGTCTGGGAGTGCTCAGGCCAGGCTGGAAAGCCGGCTCTTGGTAGTGGGCGAGGAGAGAGATCAAAGGAAACTGACAGTGGAGCAGCTATTGGGCCGCCACCGCTTGGGACAACTGTGTCCCACGTCAGAGTGCCTGGGATTCAGTTCTGCTTCCAAATCCAATGCAGCTCCCTGCTAAAGTGACTGGGAAGGCAGCAGATGATGGCCTAAGTGCTTGGGTCCCTGCCACACATGTGAAAGACCCGGATGGAATGCTGGTCCTGGCTTTGGCCTGGCTCAGCCCCAGCCATGGTGACCATCTGGAGAGTGAAACCAGCAGATGGAAGACCTCTCCTTCTCTCTCTCTCTCTCTCTCTCTCTCTCTCTCTCTCTCTCTCTCTCTCTCTTCCTCTCCATCACTCTTTCAAGTAAATAAGTTTTTTAAAGATTGGCTGTGAGTTGACAATTGCTGAAGATGAATAATGGGGACATGGGATTCAGGGCACTCTCATTATCTTTGTAACTTTCTATAATAATAATAAAAGAGTTCCCATCTGTAAGTCCCTGTGGAAGCTGTTGGGGCCCTCATTCCAGGGTGAAGTCATGGGAAGGCCTTTATGGCCCGACCCTCCCACCCTCCGAGGACTCCTCCCTGGCAGTTACAAAGCTGTCTAAACACTGCCTTCGCTGCCAGAGCCATGCTTCTGCTCCTCCTGGACGCCCCCCTCCCCGGTCTCAGCTGGTGTGAGTCTCACCCTCTCTGTTGGATCCAGCTCCAGACCAGAAGGCCTTGGTCCTCTGGCAACACTCACTTCCCTTTCTCTGAGCCGTCTTTCCGGCCCTCTGGTGTAACACAGTGGTTGGGGTTTTGGAGTCAGACTGCCTAGGTTTGGACCCAGGCTTCATTGCTACTAGCTGTGCTACTTTGGGTAAGGTACTTACACTCTCTGTGCTGTAGTTACTTCATCTATGGAAAGGAAATGACAGAGGATACTCTGGCTTCTCTTCAAAACAACTAACTCCATGCAGGTGCTGTGGTGGAGCGGGTAAAGCCACCGCCTGCTGTGCCGGCATCCCATATGGGCACCGGTTTGAGTCCCGGCTGCTCCACTTCCTATCCAGCTCTCTGCTATGGCCTGGGAAAGCAGTAGAAGATGGCCCAAGTCCTTGGGCCCCTGCACCCATGTGGGAGTCCAGGAAGAAGCTCCTGGCTCCTGTCTTTGGCCTGGCCCAGCCCCAGCCATTGCAGCCATTTGGGGAGTGAACCAGTGGATGGTAGATTCTCTCTCTTCTCTCTCCTTAACTCTGACTTTCAAATAAATGAAATCCTTCCTTTTTATTTTTTTAAAAGAAGTTTAAAAAAAAAAAAAACTGTTTCTAGTATAGCTTTCGTGAGGAAAGATGTTAACTGAAGAGTAGAGAGAAGGCCTCCGCTTTCTGTCTTCTCCCCGGGATTCTCGGGCTGCCTGGACACATGGCAGAAAGCACACAGCTGGACAAACATTCCTGTTTTTTGGGTAAACTCCTCCCTTGCTGGCAGATTTCAGCTCTACTTGGGCTGGAAGAGGGCTGTGGCTGGGGCAAACCCCCGCTAAGACCCAATGGCTTCTGCTGCCCGGTGCTCAGGACAGTGGCTCAGTGCCAGACACAGACGGTGCTGTGTGTGTGGCCTTGGGAATGGCTGGAGCTCAGGAAGCTTCTGGAAAGACGTTCAGACAGCCATTGCTCAGGTCTTCCACTCTAAAACCGGGCAGACAAGAGGTTCCTCCTGAGTCCCACTAGGCCTGGCTCCCCCCTCACCCTCACGGCTGCTCCGGCCTCCCTGAGAACCTGTTGAGTTTGTGCCTCACTCCCTCCCTCCAGGACTAAGATAGTCATGGGACCCCTGCAAACCGCCAAGGATGAAAATCAAGGTTTCCAGGTCCCAAAGTGCAGACAGTTCCTAGGAGCTCCAAGGTTTCCTCTCCCCATGTGCCCTCGGGCGGAGGAACTGCTGTGAGTTCGGGGAGCTGGCGGACGGAGGGGCACCTGCTGCTTTCTGGGTCCACGGGGATGAGCGTCTCTGTCTATTGCTGCAGAATGGTCGGAGGTATTTAAAGCAACAGTACTTTGGATGTCCCTTAGATATCTATTTACTTACTATTTCTTATTTACTTTTGAACATTTCTTTTTAAGATTTATTTATTTATTTGAAAGTCAGAGTTACACAGAGAGAGAAGGAGAGGCACACACACACACACAGAGAGAGAGAGAGAGAGAGAGAGAGAGAGAGAGAGAGGTCTTCCATTCACTGTCACTCCCCAATTGGCCGCAACAACCAGAGCTGTGCCGATCTGAAGCCAGGAGCCTGGAGCCTCCTCCGGGTCTCCCACGTGGGTGCAGGGGCCCAAGGACTTGGGCCATCTTCCACTGCTTTCCCAGGCCATAACAGAGAGCTGGATCTCGTCGAACCGGCACCCATATGGGATGCCAGCGCTTCAGGCCAAGGTGTTAACCCGCTGCACCACAGCGCTGGCCCCTACTTTTGAACATTTCAAGAGTTCCTTAAAACAAAACAAACTTCCAAAATTAATTCTTTAAATAATAAAAAAAAGGCTAAAGATATTTCAGCATAGAGATAAGGGGGAAAATCAGTCCACAATCCCATCATTCTGCAGAACCAGACTTCTTTTCTTTTCTTTTCTTTTCTTTTTTAAAGATTCTACTTATTTATTTGACAGGTAGAGTTACAGACAGTGAGAGAGAGAGAGAAAGGTCTTCCTTCCATTGGTTCACTCCCCAAATGGCCGTAACAGCCGGAGCTGCTCCGATCTGAAGTCAGGAGCCAGGTGCTTCCTCCTGGTCTCCCATGTGGGTGCTGGGGCCCAAGGACACAGGCCATCCTCTACTGCCTTCCCAGGCCACAGCAGAGAGCTGGACTGTAAGAGGAGCAACTGGGACTAGAACCTGCGCCCATATGGGATGCCGGTGCTGCAGGCGGAGGATTAACCTAGTGCGCCACGGCGCTAGCCCCAAGACTTATTTTCATGTTTCCTTTCTTTTATGTATTTTTTTCTTTCTAGGTATATTTTTGCATAGTTGTAATGATGGTTACATATACTTTTCTATATGTAAACTTCTTTTAAAAAAGGTTTTATTTGACTGGCCGGCGCCTCGGCTCACTAGGCTAATCCTCTGCCTTGCAGCGCCGGCACACTGGGTTCTAGTCCCGGTCGGGGTGTCGTATTCTGCCCCGGTTGCCCCTTTTCCAGGCCAGCTCTCTGCTGTGGCCCGGGAGTGCAGTGGAGGATGGCCCAGGCACTTGGGCCCTGCACCCCATGGGAGACCAGGAGAAGCACCTGGCTCCTGCCTTCGGATCAGCGCGCTGCGCCGGCCGCAGCACGCCAGCCGCGGCGGCCATTGGAGGGTGAACCAACGGCAAAGGAAGACTTCCTGTAAACTTCCTATTTTGGAATAATTTTAGATCTGCAATAAAGTTGCAAAGATAGTACAAATGGCTTCATACATTCCTCAAGCAATTTGTATTCTTTAATGTTATCATGCTATGTGACTGTAGTACATCTTTAAAACTAAGCAACCAACACTGGGGGCCGGCGCTGTGGCATAGTGGGTAAAGCCGTCACCTGCAGTGCTGGCATCCTATATGGGTGCCAGTCTGAGTTCCAGCTGCTCTTCTTCCAATCCAGCTCTCTGCTATGGCCTGGGAAAGTACTGGAAGATGGCCCAAGTCCTTGGGCCCCTGTACCCACCTGGAGACCTGGAAGAAGCTCCTGGCTCCTGGCTTCAGATTGACCCAGCTCTGGCCATTGCAGTCATTTGGGGAGTGAATCAGCAGATGAAAAACTTCTCTCTCTCTCTCTACCTCTGCCTCTCTGTAACTCTGCCTTTCAAATAAATAAATAAAATTTTTTTTTAAAGAAACCAACTTTGATACATTATTTTTAACTAGATTCTGGACTTTATTCAAACTTATTTTCCTTTTTTAAAAAAAATTTATTTACTTGAAAGGTGGAGTTCCAGAGAGGGAGTGGCAGAGACACAGAGAGGGAGATCTTCCATCAGCTGGTTCATTCCCCAAATGGCTGAGACGGCTGGAGCTGGGCCAGTTGAAGTCAGGAGCCAGGAGCCTCTTCTGGGTCTCCCACATGTGTGCAGTGGCCCAATCACTTGGGGCATCTTCCACTGCCTTCCGAGGCCCTCAGCAGGGAGCTGGATTGGAAGTGGAGCAGTAGGAGGGGAACTGGTGCCCATATGGGATGGCGGCACTGCAGACGGCAGCCCAACCCAGTACGCTGCAGTGCCGGCCCCATTAACTTCCTTTTCCTGTTCCAGTCTCCGATCCAGGTTCTGTATTGCATTAATCATCACGTTGCTATAGTTCCCTCTGCTCTGTGACAGGCTCTCAGTCTTCCCTTGCTTCTCATGACCTTGACACTTTTGAGACGTGCAGGTTAATTATTTTGTTGAAAACTCCTCACATTGGGTTTTCCTTATTTTTCCTCTTACTAGACTGGGGTTATGGGTTTATGAGAAGTGTAAGGCGGTACTCCCATCTCATCACACCCTGTCCATGGGTGCACAACATTTAATGAAGCATTGGTGACATGAACCTGCATCACTTGGTTAAGGTAGAACTGGCCAGGTTTCTCCACTGCAAAGTTGCTATTTTCTCTTTCCATACTTCTATTTTCTTAAGTTTTATTATTATTTTTTTATATATTTAAGAGGCAGAGAGAGATCGAGAATTGATCTTCCATCCCCTGGGTTCACTCCCCAGATGACTGGAATACCTGGTATTGGGCTGGGCCCAGGCCAGAAGCCAAGAACTCAGTGTGGGTCTCCCACATGGGTGGCAGGGACTCAAATAATTCAGCCATCACCTGATGCCTCCCAGGGTGCACATTAGCAGGGAGCTGGGACTTGAACCCAGGTTCTCCAAATACAGGTTGTGGATGTACCAAGCCATGCCTAAACCACCGTGCCACAGGGAATCACTCAATTCAGTCCACCCTCCATACGAGAGTTCCACCTTCCTGAACAGGGGAGAATTGACATATAAAATTATCTGGGATTCTTTTTTTTTTTTAACTTAAGATTTATTTATTTTAGGAGGGAGAGTCAGAAGCAGAGAGAGATAGAGGACTTGGGCCATCTCCCACTGCTTTCCCAGGTGCATTAGCGCCGGCTTCCAATTGTTTGGAATTCTGTGAGGAAGATTTCTCTCTTCTTCTCCATTTATTTATTTAGTCATTTATTTCTATCGGTATGGGCTCATAAATATTTGCCATATGCTACCCCCCCCCCCCCTTTCACATAACATGGTGTTACAAGATTTTCTCCCCTGGGACTGTTGCTATGGTGCAGCGAGTTGAGCCGTTCCCTGAAACGCCGGCATCCCATGGTGTGCTGGTTCAAGTCCTGGCTGCTCCACTTCTGATCCAGCTCCCTGCTAATGCCCAGTTCTTGGGCCCCCTGCCATCCACATAGTAGATCCAAAAGAAGCTCCTGGATCCTGGGTTTGGCCTGGCTTTGGTCTGGCCAAGCACTGGCCACTGTGGCCATTTGGGGAGTGAACCAGCAGATGGAAGATCTCCCCCTCTGCTTCTCCCCTCTTTGTAACTCTGCCTTTCAGATAAATAAGTAAATCTTAAAATAATTTTTTTCTCCCACATAACTACCCGGGTCTTTGTAATCATCATTTTAATGGTGGCACCTATTTTGGTACATATTCCATATTAATCTTTTATTCATAAATTGTTCTACAGTAAATATCTGTTGTAACAATGTTCTGTGACTCTTTGTGTCTGCAGCTCTGCCATGGTGTCTAGAACTCAGAAGTATCCTTAGATATTTAATGGATGGGGGTGGGGGATCCAGGGCTGGAATTGTAACCCAGCAGTGCTTTTTTTCCTGTTGAAAAGTCTTCTCACTCTTGGCTAAGAAGATCTAAAATCTAAATTAAATGTTGCAAGAGAAGCTTAAGAATTTTTTGGAAATCAAGCTTTGTTTCCTGTGAAACACACCTTTTTTTGTAACATTATAAACAAAAGGCTTCAGAACAAAGGTTTTGTACTGTAAGCCACCTCTGGTTGGAAAATACTGGAACATTTTATCAGTCTCAGTAGTCTTTCATACGGTTTTATCATTCTCCTCTCAGCTTGAAGTGTACCAAGTTTTAAACCGTAAGGTGGTTTTTAGGGCACATAAACATCATCATATCTCTTGTTTTAGTCCTCGGCAGGGGAAAAGTTGGCAGTTTGATCATAAAGTGGGTGAAGGACATTTGGAACGTAACTTCTCTGATAATGCCGCTGGATTCAGTACCACAGAAGCAAGTGTAGACAAAGCAGCTGAGGGAGGAGGAGACCGGAGAAGAGGACATGGCCATCGCTGCAGCATTAGGGAGTAACCACTGCAGAGATTTGGCGGCAAACAAGAAATAAGGGCTAAAAGGGACAGGAGGCAGGGGCAGGTCCACTCCTTGCCCCACAACGTAGTTCTGATCATCCTTGCTCTGAGAAGCAGGGAGAGAAAAACATGATCAAGATCAGAGTGCATCCCTTCTCCAGAAACAGGCATGTCCGTTCGTATAGAGAAGTGACCAGCAGGTGAACGTCCATGGACTCTGAGGGGGTGGGCACCCCAGATCATCAGCTACAGTCCCCCCTGGATAACTGGCTGGGGCTGGGGCGGGAGCTCATTAAAGGACAGATCATGCCATCAGACTTAGGGATCCTGTGGCTGGTCTGCTTGATGTTCATCTCAAACTTAGGTAAAGGTTGTATTCAGCAGCTTTTGGTTCTCAAGCTGGCAGTAAGCTGGTAGAGGGAAGTTACTGGCAACATCTATGTGGCTAAGCAGAAAACCAAGCAGATCCACCTAACCACAGGACCGTGGTGACTACGTGAAAAAGAGCACGTGTGGGTTGTCAGGGCTCCTTGCTGCCTAAGACCTCAGCATGGGTTCTTCTGGCTGAATTTGGAAAGGCTTGTGCTGGTCTTCCTGGGTTTTTGCAGAGGGAGGGCGGCCATATCTAGGGCAATCAAGGAGAAGGAATGATGGTGGTAAGTCAGGGCCATCATGCCATTGCACCTCTCTACCTGCCTCCACAGAAGAGACAGTTCCTAGATTTGGGGTATGAAGAACTCACAGAGAAGTGTAGAGTAGCATGCAGTCAGGGAAAGCTCAGATGTAGCTGTTAGCTCTTACATGGATAAAGGTCAAGAAGTCTTAGCAGTTTGGGAAAATACCATTGGCAGGAGATGAGGCTAGGAAGCTCACATGTGACCATACACTGAGGGTCCTTCATGTGCTGGGGAGGAAACCAAACTTTATCTTACAGGGTTCCCTGCTTAGCGTTAAGACTTTATCTTATTCTTAGAAGTCTTTGGGTTATGAAGTAACAGTGATGATATCCTGGTCCAACCCAAAATAACTGCCCTCCTGAACCACTGGAGCCATCTCCCTAGAACATCCCTTTATCCTCCACAAAGGATACTGATATTTTAACCACTCCTCTGGACAAAACTCAATGGTTATCCAGTTGTCTTAGCTTGAACTGCTGTAACGAATTACCACAAACAGGGCAGCTTAAACACTCACCTCTCAGTTCTGGAGACCAAAGTTATGTCAGGCTGCCAGCAGGACCAGGCTCACGGCGAGGGCCCTCCCCCTGGCTTAGACAGTGGTCTTCTAGCTGTGTCCACCCAGAGCAAAGACAGCTACCAAGCTCTCTGGCTCTCTTTTTAGAGGACACTAATCCTGTTCAAGAGAGTTCCACCCTCTGGACCAATCTGTATTACAAGGCTTTGCCTCTTTGCCTGGTATCACTGCACTGGGATTAGGGTTTCAGCATGAATTGAGGGGAACACCATGTTCACAAAATCAAATCTAAAAATCTTAGTTAAGTCTTTCTTTCATTTCTTAACCAAACTCCTCCTGTCTCGGGACCATCACATTTGTTAGTCCTTCTTTGGGGCCTTCTTCTCCCTCTAGCCTTGCTCTTTGGGCCCTGGTAGCGGTATCACTCTCTCAGGGACTTTACTTGTCTCCTGTGTAAATTAGGTCCTCTTGTTATTGTTATTCTTTTTAATGGCATCTACTCCTTCCCTTCGTGGCTCTTATTACAGCTTGTAATTATATATTCCTTTGGCACCTTTGTGAGATATCTCTCTCCCCCACAAGGCTCTGAGTCCCTTAAGGGTAATGGCTGTCTCCATTTTGCTCCCTGCTGTAGCCTTAGAGCCTAGTACTGAAACTGGCATTTAGTAAGTACCCAAATATGTAACAAATAAGTGAACAGGAAGAAACTGGCGTAACCAGAAAGAGTTGAAATGTAAGACAAGAAACTGAATTTGCGTGCCAGTGGTGGAAAAAGAATGAGATTGACTTACTGCTTGATTAGCCAGACATGCCACCTGACTCAGGGAGGAAGTGGAAGACCAATTTTCCAACCAGGGTGACTAGTATTGGGGTTGGGAAACATATTTATAGTGGCTTTTGGCAGATTGTTTGATGGTGACAAAAGGACATTGAAGGGGATATGTTTAGAAAGTTGCCATGCAAATGGAGCTCCAGTGGTTCAGGAGCACGAGAAAAAGCCAGAGGAGGATGCTCACAGAAGTGGGAAGTGAAGCATCTCAGAGAATTCAGATGTTGTGGAGTGGAAGGTTATCTCACTTTAAGGGATAGCTACACCATGGGGACGAGGAGGGGGCACACAATGTGCACTAGAAAGGACCATGTGTCACAAAACCTAATCTTGTCATTACACACACGAAGGAGCTGAAATCTAGAGAGGTGAAGTGATTTGCTAACGATCACATAGCAAGCCAGTGGCAAAACAATCAACCCACTTTTCCTGATTTGTAAAGTTTGCTTTTGCACAGAAATCGTGTCTACTGCTTCACAGTGAACACTCAATATCATTCCTAATAGTCAAGGAAGGCGGACAAGAAGGGCAGAACTTTGTTTCCTCAGTTTATTCACGACAATGAATTATTGGGCTGTGCAAGAACTACAGCAAGTGGAAATCCAGAACATGAATTGTACACACACACACATCTCTATTTAGACTCTTGCTCTAAAGCCTTGGCAGAGAAAGTCACGAACAGCCTCATTTAAGTGGAAGATATTTGCCTTCCACTCTTCTGCCATGTCTTGATCTTGCCTCCACCTCATAAACAAATGGATTTTTTCTTCCTTTATTTACAAAAAAGAACACTTCTTCCCTCCCATTTCATACAGAAGGAATTCTCTTCAGTGCATTCAGAAGCTTCTGCCCTGATAGCAGCAGATTTTTGGACACTGATAAGTTGCAAAGTGCTTTCAAAACATCCCATGCTCTGCTCCCTTCCCCTCCCCCTTTACACAAGGAAATAAATAAACGGGCGCTTTGACGGTGAAGACAGCTTATGACCAGGGTCGCTAGAACAGATACGCCATCTATAGGGGTAGGGTGCAGGAGGTGGAGAAAAGTAAGTGAAAACTCAGGAGCATGTAAGATGGCTGAGTCCACTTTAGAAATTGTGGCAGCATTCTCCAGCCTCTGACCCTATGCTGATAGGAAACAGGCAGGGCAGTGAGAGTATGCTCTCCCTCAGTGTAGTGACTTGGAGTAAGGAGCTGGATTTATACCCCAAACTGGAAGCAGAGCTTGCCATTTTCACAAACCCCGGAGTCTGCACATGGGGCCTAACCCTCAGTGACACTTGAGTTTTGTGGCTCCCAAAGCTACTTGAAGGACAAGGCGGCTTCTAGTCAGCCCTTCAAAACTGGGCTGGGTCTTGGCTTTTAGAACTTGACCATGAACTGAACGGAGAAGAGTCAGAGTCTTCCAATCCAACGCTGCCTTCAGAGCCCAGCTTCGAGGCCGAGGAATCAACACCATGAGCCAGTTTCTCTATGTTCCCTCTTGCTCTCTGGAGACAGCTCTGGTCTTTACCTTTCTGGCCGGCTACTTCCTCATGAGACTCCTTGTTATCGCCAGCTCAGACATTCATCAGCCTCCACCAGCCACACACAACTTTCTGTTCAGTTTCTAGGGGCAGCACTCAAGCCAAAATTTTTTTCTACTAGCAACCAACTAACAGGAAGACAGTACACAGGAAGAAGTCAGTCCCAGAACAAAAATACTGGGGCTTACTTCACACAGCTGCCAGCCCTTGAAGAAGCAACCCTGACCAGTGTTTTACACAGAGGTTAGGAGCTATAGCAACTTAATAACACAACAGATTTATGGTCCCATCCAAGACCTTTCCTCATCAAAACACACATTAACAGGGGAGGGAAACTGTTAAAATTTGTAATAAGAAAAGGATGATTGCACACATGAATCACTAGGCTATTTGAAGAGTTAAGTGCATAACTGGCATAAAGGCTCTTATTATCTCAAGAATGCAGGAACATTCACACTCCACAGCCACAAATTGTCAAGTTCTACATAGCACTACTAATAGCAGGAAGCCCCCCAACCCCACTTTGACAAAAGAAACTAAGGCAACAGATCAGCCACCAGGGAGGTCCCAGCTCTGCTGCAAGAGGGGGAGAGAATAGAGCTGGATTTTACTTTGACTCTGAACCACAATGACCAGCTAACAGAGGACAGGCTATGAAGGGACCCACTGATAAGATGGGGAGTAGGATTTCTGTCTTCATTTTAAGACTGTGTCAGAGACTTGCCTGAGCATGGAAGACTGCTTCTACACCAAGAGCTGGGTTAACTAAGAACCTAGATACCTAAGAGGTGGCCAACAACTCCTCTGGACGAATGAAAGGCTCCTTAAAGCACAGCGGCAGCCTCACGTAAGCCCGTGGCGCCAGGCTACAAGTGGGCCTGATCTACTTTGCTTGGAGCCTGCTGCAGTGGACAATGAAAGTTAGCTCGTGCCATCTGTCTCGAGTGCCGAAGTCACGGCTGCTTCCTTGAGGTCTCTGAGGATTTTAGGATGGTAATGATTCTGTTTTTTGTGGCCCCAAAATACCTAAGTAAGCCTACAATGTAGTCCCAGTCTCTGCTGCTTCTCCTCAGGGCAATCTGACCCTATTCCAGGACTGGGAGGAGAAAACTCCAACCCCCTGTTTCAGCAGCAAAGGAGAAGAGAGTTGGCTGAGAAGGGCTTGGCTCAGAAGCTCGAGAACTAACACAACATTCAACTGGAAATGACTCTTGAGATGCAGCTGAAACCAGATCTGGTCCTTGGGGGAAGGCCATGGAAGTCAGAAGAACTGGGTCCCACTGTCTCCTCCCGACAGAGGCACTCCAATCTGCTTGAGCACCTATGTGTCAGTTCTGATGGAGATGCCTGATGCCCGCAAACTGTCTGTCACAACAGACTGGACCACATCAACCTAACAAAGGTTGACAACACCTGGACGTCAGAGAAGTCATAAAAAAAAATGATAATTAAAAAAAAAATGTCCCAAGTCAGGAAGGTCCTTCAAAGGGTGGCTCAGCTCTGCATGGTGTGTGACCCCAGCCCTGGAGAGAGGGCTTCGTGTGGTTTCTTCAGGTGGTCTCCAGGACGGTGGCTTCTAGGGCCAAGGCTTCGGTGGGTTCCTCCTCATAGTCTGACAGGTAGGACTGCAGGCTCTGCTTGGCCAGCAGCTCCCTGCGGGCCTGCAGCCGCTCACACCGGGGACAGCTTCCAGACTTGAAGCACGCTTTATGGTAACACGCTTTACACTCTGCGCAGGTCAGGAAGGTGCGAGAGAGAAAAAAACAATTTGTATTATCTCCAACCTGAGCTAAGCCGCTGCCACAGCCCCCTCTCACCACAAAGGCTCAGCGCCCTGGTGGTGAAACACAGGGAGTTGATGAACCAAACCAAACTCTTGCTAATGGAGTTGGTGCAGAGGAAATCAACAGCTTTGTGTTCAGACTTGCTTGCCCCACTCCTGGCACTAAGCCCTCACCTTCGCAGGTCCGGCACTTATGGAGCTCAAAAGGAAAGATGACATCATCTTCATTCTGGCAGAACTCACAGATGAAGCCCTTGGCTTGGCAGAGCTGGGGAAGAAAGAGACATGCAGCAAAATGAGGGATGGCACAACAATGGGTGGACCCAAGGGAGGGGCGGCACAAAACAGAAATACAAATTGAGTAGGTGAAGGGGTTCTAGAGCCCACGGGAAAGAGGCCTGAGCTGGACGTAGCATGAAAGCCAAACTAGGCCAGGACTGGGCAGGATCAGGCAAAACGTTGAGGTGGAGACAAGAAAGGCACAAAGTCAAAAGCCCCAACCACTGCAGCGGCTCTCAGTAAAGACAGGTGGAGAGGCAGGGCTGGACCACATGAGCGCTCCACAAGTCCTTCTGCCAATCTGGGGACTGATTTCAGTTTGATGTAGGAACAACTACTGATTAAGATAAAACGTGAAAACAAGGATATTTCCCCAAAATAACACCCAGTGAAGCCGGCAATGTGGCACAGCAGGTAAAGCTGCCACCTGCAGCACCAGCATCCCATATGGGTGCCAATTTGTGTCCTGGCTGCTCCAGTTCCAATCCAACTCCCTGTTAATGGCTTGAGAAAGCAGTGGAAGACGGCTCAAGTCCTTGGGCCCCTGCACACATGTATGAGACCTAAAAGAAGCTCCTGGTTCCTGGCTTCAGATTTGTCCAGCTCCAACCATTGTGGCCATTTAGGGAGTGAACCAGCAGATGGAAGATCCTGCTCTGTCTCTCTCTGTAACTCTGCCTTTCAAATACATAAAATAACTCTTTAAAAAAATAGTAACACCTCTCTCTCTCTCTCTCTCTCTCTCTCCTCTTTCTGTGTAACTCTGACTTTAAAATAAATAGGTATTTAAAAAAAATAATAACACCTCGCCTCGAGTCCAGTTGTAGCCACTCAGGATTCCTTAAATCTGTCCCATTGTAAGCTCTAGTTCTTCCCATAAATGGTATATTTTAAGAAGGGAAGTTCTAAAAATGGGGAATTTCTGAATTTATTGCATGTTGAGTATATCCCAAACAACAAATAAATTTTATAAAATGCTGTCACATAAGTTACTCCATCAATCTTCAAAATACTGACAGGAAGACACTGTATACTTATTAATTTCAATTTAGAGACAAGAAAATTGAGGTTTACCTCAGGCAGGGCAAATTATTTCTTTTGCTCATAGTGACTGAAAATAATAAAGCTAATTCCCAGATGGGAATCCCTCTCCCAATGGTAACCCAGGATTCCCCTCCCATGTCATGATAATTCTTTACAGACAAGGCTGCTCAGTCTACCCAGTTGCGACCCAGGGGTAATGTCAGCACCAATTCCCTAATTCTAGACTCTTTAGAGCGGAAGGATTTGGCTGTTCATAAACTAAAGGAACAGGCAACCCTTCCCAGTTTCTCCCCTAGTGCTGAGTGGCCATTCCAACTTCTTGGAGCTAAGTGGCAAGAACCCTGGGTCCAGCCCACTCCCTGTATTCCTAAGCAAGGGTTTAGCCGCATGCTAGAGTAAGACCTCCTTACCATGCATCGCCCGACATGGGCAGCCCCTGCCCTGGTGAGCTCCACAAGCCGGGGCCCCAGCTCCCCTTTCTTGGTTGCAGTCAGGTCATTCAGTGAGTACAGGTGTAGATCCTCTGTCAGGTGGCCTGGGACTGTGTCAAAAGAATCCAGAAGACTACAGGAAAGGAGGGGAAGGGGGCAGGGAGAGGGGACAAACATGTCATGTGGCACATCATAACAGAGGGATCGCTGTGCAAAAGCATAAGATATAAAGTAACAACAAGTCAGGCAACATCCACTAGCCCAGGTGTTCCAGGCCACCCCAGTCTTCCCACACTACTTGGTGTCTGGATAAAGAAGTGACTTATTTATAACCTCTTGCAGAGTGATGCATGCCAGCTTGCAGATGCATGTCTGCCCTGGAAAGAACCACCCGATTCCCCTTCCAGAGAGAAGGACACAAATACGTTACTGCTGTGGCTTCTCACTTACCAAAATCCTCCCTCTCCTTTTTAACTCAAAAGCCAACTGCTGGGATACGTCCCTTTCAGACACATTGACTCAGCTAAAGGACTCTGGCCTCCACCAAGACTTACTCTTTGGCCAACCGGCATGTCTTAAACATGTTCTTCATATGATAGAGCTGGATCCGCAGCAGCTGAAGGGAAAAACATTGGAACCAGGGGAGAAGGGGGTGTGGAGAGGAGGAGAGAATCAACTGTTAGAAAGATGAGAACTTTGGGGTCAGTAGTGTGGCATAGGGGGTAAAGCCTCTGCCTGTGATGCTGGCATCCCATGTGGGCTCTGGTTCTTGTCCTGGCTGCTCCACTTCAGAAATAGCTCCCTGCTAATAGCCTGGGAAAAACAGTAGAAGATGGCCCAAGTGCTTGGGCTCATATCAACCATGTGGGAGGCCCGGATGAAAGTCCTGGCTCCTCCCAGCCTGGCTGTTGTGGCCACCTAGGGAGTGAATAAGCAGATGGAAGATCTCTCTCCCTCTCTTTCTCTGTAACCCTTTCAAATAAATGAACAAAATCAAAAAAGGAAGGAAGGGAGGGAGGGCACTTTTAACCCAGAGTCAAGCTGTCTTCTACACCTCAAATTCAACAACTCACACCATGGGGCTCTTCAGTCAGGAAAGGCCCCTGTACCAGGTCAGTCTGCCCAAATCACAAACAGCTGGGAAGAGATGTGAACACCAGAGAACTAATTTCCCACTTTATACCCTATTCTCTACTCAGTAATATTGTTGGTGAAGGGAGAAGTTCTGCTTTTGCCACCAAGCACTCTCCAGCTTCAGAGCTATCACTGCCAGGTTTGAGGCTCTGACTAGCCAGACACTAGGGAAATGAGAACAGATTAAGAAAGTGCATAGACTGGGACCAGCGCTGTGGCATAGCAGGCTAAGCCTCCGCCTGCGGTGCCGGCATCCCATATGGGCACCAATTCCTGTCCTGGCTCCTCCCCTGAACCTACACAGGAGACCCAGAGGAAGCTCCTGGTTCCTGGCTTCAGACTGGTCCAGCTCCAGCCGTTGCGGCTATTTGGGGAGTGAACCAGTGGATGGAAGATCTTTCTCTCTGTCTCTTCCTTTCTCTGTCTATAGCCTCTCCCTCTCTCTGTAGCTCTCTCTCTCAAGTAAATAAATAAAATCCTGAATTTTTTTTTAAAAACAAAGTGCATAGAGAGAGTTTGGATGATGAGATGGTTATAACTCTGACACTGTGACAATGATAATCTTGGATAATTCCATATGAACATACAGGGGATGAGGGGAGAAGAGCAAGAATCTACCACTACACGGCCTTTTCAAGGGTCTTACCCGGACTTGGTTAAGCAGCTTGACCTTCCTATAGAGGGCGCTGTTGATGTCCTGCACATTGAAGAGTGGATCGTTCCAGATCTTAATGAGCAGGTCCTTGGAGAAATTGCTGACATAGTACTTGCTGAAGTCCCACTTACGCAGAATCCGGCTGGGGATGGCCATCTGGGCATTCTCGTGGCAGCACTGACAGAAGTACTTGCCCAAGTACTCACAGTACCGCAGTCGCTTGATATAATCTGGGAAATAAAACCAGAAAGCCAAAAGGCCAGATGTGACTTTTCCATCTACAGGGCTGATGAGGCAGCTTGAAAGGGCAGAAATGGGAGCCAGTGCTGTGGCGTAGCTGCTTAAGACACTGCCTGCAGTGCCGGCATCCCATATGGACTCAGGTTACTTCAAGTCCTGGCTGCTCCACTTCTGATCCAGCTCCTTGGTAATGCTCCTGGGAAAGCAGAAGATGGCCCAAGAGCTTGGGCTCCTGGCTCCTGACTTCAGCCTGATCCAGCCCTGGCTACTGCAGCCATGTTGGGCATGAACCAGCAGATGGAAGACCTCTCTCTCTCTCCCCCTTTCTCTCTATGTAATCCAAATCAATAAAAAAATAAATCTTAAAAAAGGGGGGAGGGCTGGTGCTGTGGCGTAGCAAGTAAAGCTGCTGCCTGTAGTACCAGCATTCCATATGGGCCAGTTTGAGTCCCAGATGCTCCACTTCCAATCCAGCTCTCTGCTATGGCCTGGGAAAGCAGTAGAAGATGGCCCAAGTGCTTGTGTTCCTGTACCCATGTGGGAGACCAAGAAGAGGCTTCTAGCTCCTGGCTTCAGATCGGCTCAGCTCCAGCTGTTGCAACCATTTGGGGAGTGAGCTAGCAGATGGAAGAACTCTCTCTCTCTCTGTCTATAACTCTGTCATTTTGGATAAATGGAAACATCTTTAAAAAAAAAAAAAAAAGGGCAGGAATGAGTGGTCCGTGGCCTCTTGTTTTGCCACCTCTGAGTTCCTTAAAGCTGGAGGATACCCACATAGTGGAGCCTACAGTTCTTACATTCCATCCTGGGGCCACTGAGGAACCACAATCTGCCAGAGTTGGTAAGACTCACCTCCAAGAACCTGAGACTATCCAATTTTCTCCAGTTCACAGTCCTGTAGTGTGCTCTCAGAAATAATATCCCTGATTGCCAGTGTTCTTTCCTAGTCTAACCCTTTCCCCGCCAGGCCCCTTCTTTCTCCTTCCCCCATTCTGCCCTGTCACCTCCTCGTACCACCTGCTTTCCTAGGTGTGGGACGGGTAAAGCCCTTGGAGGCAGTACAGTGGTGGGAGAGGATACTCACCAGGCTCAGTCCGGATGCCACATCCTGCACAGCGGTAATTCTGCTTGGCCACAGCAATTTTCCTCCTAAGCAAAGGGGAAGGAGAGCAGATTGGCAGGTAGCAGCTGCATGAGGCCTCTGGGGTGTAAAGGATAAGAATACTCAGAGAATGGGGTGTGGGGTGGAGTTCACCATTGTTTTAAGAGTTGGACAAAATGAACCTATTGAAAGAACTAATTCAAAGTGAGGATGTCAGGGCTTAGGTGTAAGCAGTGGCTCTCCCAGTAGTCCTGGACAAATGTGCAGGTTGAGAAATAGTAAAAGGGAGAGAATAACAGGCGATAAAAGCATCCATGTGTCTAATAAAGAGAAGAAAAACCTGTAACCTCACAAAACTATTGGGAGGCAGGTAGCAGATTGGGAATACCAGTGACAAAAAGTACTCATTTCTTGGCCGGCGCCGTGGCTCAACAGGCACCTTGCAGGGCCGGCACACCAGGTTCTAGTCCCGGTCGGGGCACCGGATTCTGTCCCGGTTGCCCCTCTTCCAGGCCAGCTCTCTGCTGTGGCCCGGGAGTGCAGTGGAGGATGGCCCGGCCCTGCACCCCATGGGAGACCAGAAGCACCTGGTTCCTGCCATCGGATCAGCGCGGTGCGCCGGCCAGAGTGTGCCAGCCGCGGCGGCCATTGGAGGGTGAACCAACGGCAAAGGAAGACCTTTCTCTCTGTCTCTCTCTCTCTCTCACTGTCCACTCTGCCTGTCCAAAAAAAAAAAAAAAGTACTCATTTCCAGCTAGCTCTGGGAAAGCATGGAAGGACTAACAGCTAAAAACTTAAGGACAGGGGCTGGCACTGTGACACAGCAGGTAAAGCCACCACCTACAGTGCCCGCATCTCATATGGGCACTGGTTCCAGACTCGGTTTCTCCACTTCCAATCCAGCTCTCTGCTATGGCCTGGGAAAGCAACAGAAGATGGCCCAATTCCTAGGGACCCCACAGCCACGTAGGAGATCCGGAAGAAGTTCCTGGCTCCTGGCTTTGTATTGGCCAACTCCAGCCATTGTGGCCATTTGGGGAGTCAACCAGTGGATGGAAGACTTCTCTCTCTCTCTGCCTCTGCCTCTCTGTGACTCTGCCTTTGAAATAAATAAATCAATCTTAAAAAAAAAAAAAAACACTTAAGGACAAAATGGATAATCCTTTCACTCTGCCTTTAAATGAACAGAACTGTGGGAGTACAGTTGGAGGTAGTTGCAAGAAGACTGCCCTTGGATACTCACGTTGGGGCTGGATGAACGTTAAAAATGATCTGAGGCCGGGGTGGGGCCCACTCCAGGTTGCCACGAACACGAATCCGCAGCTTGTATATGTCAGCATGCTGCCCATCATCTGGGGAGATGGGCAGTGAGTCTGGGATGGGCAGGAGCTGCAGGAGAAAAACACAGGATGACCTAACATGAACAGTCTGCACAACACATGCGTGACCTTTTGGGCCGGGACAGAAGCATAGTAAGTGAAAGATATTTCAGGAATACCACAGAGTAAGGGCTTCTGGAAATCTAGTCCCTTAAAGCAAAACAGAAGTCACAGGGTACTAGAAGCGAGGGCCTCGTGTTCTAAGAAGCAAACAGAAATGGCATCCCAGGGTGGTGGCATCCATTGCTAATGCTGCCCCTGCACTCGTGCCAGGCCCTGTGGTATGCCACAGTGCTTTCATGCCTTTAAGACTCATGTGCAGGGCAAAGAAGAGTCTGACAACTCGCTTTTTCAGAGTGCCTCAAAGGGGTACTCCCCCTAAATCTAAATAAAGGGGGTCACAAACAGGAGGGCATATAGTGAGCAGTCATGTAGAACAAGGACAGTGAAGGAGCCACTGTCTTTTGTCATTGCTAAAGGAAACCTAGGCATTCATTCATTCAACACTTTTGCTAACAAATGGCTTCTATGAGCCAGGGAGGAAACACATAGGCTCATTCCAGACTGGGGACACGTGGTCCAGGACAGTAAGATCAGAAAGGCTCACCGCTTGCCTCCCAGGTAGGGAAGAAGAGCTGAAGAGCGTACCTTCTGAGGGGCGTCATGCTCTGGAACCAGCCACTCCAGCTCCGAGGCAGCTGGGAGCTGCATGCCCTCAAACTGCTTCAGGAGCCCCATGGCCACTGCCTCGGCAGATGTAGAGTGCAGGAAGCAGTGGGAGCTGCAAAGGAAAGAAAAGACAGGAAGATGGGTGCCCTCCATCGGGGTCCAGTACCACGTGCAATAATTTCTGGGCTGACCGAACACTCCAAGTGCCTCTGGTGTGCTCAGCTGTTTTTCTGATTTTCTTAGATTTGTGTGTACAGTGGAAAATACACTGGTCTTACACAAATCAAGACTTAAGTTCAAGTCCCACTTACTAGTATTATGTGGCATTGTTGGTTAAGGACTGCCACTTTCTTGCTTTAAACTCCAGTTTCTTTAATTGCAAAATTGAGATTATGATGCCTTGGTTACAAAATAAACTGGGTAAAATTGCTTTGTGGATTATAAAGGGCTATTGTTCCTCCCCAATGAACTACTGTTTCCCCCAGCTGGGTATGTAGTATGTCCAGTTTGGTTTCATAATCCAAAATCACGATCAGTGCTCTCTGCTTTGAGACCTGACCCTTTGGGAACCACTGGTTATGATCGGAGACGGAGAGACTCAACTGCAAGCTTTGCCTCCACAAGGACTCATCCTGGCTGACCAAAATTATGCCTTCTCCCCATGGGCCTGCCATTATCAGGCAGGCCTATCACTTCAACCTTGCCTCCTCATGAATTTGGGTGGTTTTACCCATGGCCTATCCCATTTACATGCCACGAACTGGGTTTGCTTCTCCACATGTTCCATGATTTCATTAAAAAATAATAATAAATAAAGTACTCACAAGGACTGAGAGGAAGTGAAGGATTTGCTGTTTGAGGCTGCGCTCCTTCTGATGACAGCATCTACATGGAAACCAGAGCGATGGAGGACAGAAAATGAAAGGGAGGAAGCATGAGATAACGGAAACCATTACAAGGTATTGCCAGCTAACCCTTGGGGTAACAACTGAGCGTGGTACCCTATGTAGGACACGGACCAGGTAAAGCTCTAAGCACATTCTGTAATTTGTCCTAAGCAGGTTGGGTTAATGACATCACGCATAGCACTGAGAAGGTCGAAGTGGCTACATATCCAGATGGAAACCAAACTCAGGTTTGGTGTAAAAGTGGTGCCTGACAAAAAGGAAATATCCCAAGGGCACAGGGACATAACCCTGGAAAAAGAAACACAAAATAAATTACCGAAATTTTTACCTTACTCCCTAAGTCTAAAACTTTCTTAAATGGCAAGTTCCAAGAAGCAAAAACTCCCTGGCTCTCTCTTCGTACGTAAGAATTAGTACCTAACAGAATCTAAGTCATAAAGGTTAGTCACTAAATGAATGTGGAATTGAACTTTGCTTCTAACATTTCACCACTGTTGCTATTACCCATGAATGTTGTAAGCTTATACACCCTTAAGAAAGCTTCATGGAAAGATCTTGTCTGGTGGCAGGAGGAAAAAGAGAACTTCTCTGGAGATGTCTGGTAACCAACAAACATTCACAGACTCAGTCAATGCCATCTTTACCACAGAATCTTCAGGCATACTTACAGGAAACTGGTTGTCCCAAAGCCAATTTTTGATAAAAGGGTTTTGAAGAGGGTTTCTAATAATGATCTGCCTGAACCTCCAGAGACTCCATCTAGCCAAATCCTTTTGATGGGGGAAGAATGTGCAATACAGCAGTCATGTTCAAGAAAGGCAGCCCGAGCCTATCCAAGCCATGAAAACAACACTGTTCTGATACATTCCATCGATGCCCCATGAAAAGACCCTTATTCTCTAATTAGGCCTGCATAACGATCAATCCACTGTGTCTGAAGCCCTTAAAAGAGCACTAAGCGTATCTGAATGACATCATTCTGCAGTTGGCCATGAGTAGCTCAACTGTTACTCACATGTCTCCACTGTATCCAGATTTCTTTGTATGTACAATTAGATTACACATTCTCATTGTGACTAACTCTTCTTTTGGCCCTAAAACCCTTGTATTTACCACAGGGCTCTGTATACAAGGATATACTCAACTAATATGGCTGACAAACTAATGTCTTCAAAGCTGTATATCAGGATGTTTCAAAATGGTCATGGAAAAGTGAAACTAAAAGGTAAGCTTATTTTGGTGCAAAAAACTTTTGAAATCCATGCGTTTTCCCATAATACATATTTTTCATGAACTTTCAAGACCCCTCATACATGAGTATGATATCAGAATTGAAGTCCATCAATCAGTTTTCATATGCTAAGTGTAGAAAAATAAGATATTAACAAATTTTTTCCTGGTAGTTAACAAAGCCTATCTTGTTTAACAACAAAGATGTTCATGTGTATACTGTCCAAATTTTGCCACCAAACTCTAGATCCCAATGCACTGCTAATTATCTGTTTACATTCTAACTAATGATGGTAGAGAAAAGAAACAAATTACAGGAAACAGTACAGGAGACCTTCATAGATCATTTGGTTTGCAACATTTATTTGGGTACGACACTGTCTTGGACTGTGTATTAGTCTTGCTTTCTCCTAGGAAGTCTCAGAGTGCTTTGTATTTAACAGACTCTCAGAAAGTATTTCCTAAATGAATGATTGGCTAAAAGCAAATTTCATCCTGTTTGAAAATAGCAGAGAAGGAAAATGAGAGAAACTCTCCAACAGACAACCCTGAATAAAGAGCTAGCCAGGGCCAGTACTGTGTCGCAGCAAGTAAAGCCATCGTCTGCAGCACCGGCATCCCATATCCAGCTCTCTGCTATGGCCTGGGAAAGCAGTGGAAGATGGCCCAAGTCTTTGGGCCCTTGCACCCACATGGGAGACCCAGAAGAAGCTCCTGAGTCCTGGCTTCAGATCAGCCCAGCTCTGGCCGTTGGGGCCATTTGGGAAGTACGCCAGAGGATGGAAGATCTCTCTCTCTGGCTCTCCGTAACTCTGCCTTTCAAATAATAAATAAACCTTTAAAAAAAAAAAAAAGAGCTAGCCACTTTTGTTACTTTAGGACTAGGCCATTAGAGAAAATGTTACAGCACTGGTGTTGTGGTACAGTGGGTTAAACCACTACTTGTGGGATACCCATACTGGGTACCAGAGTACTGGTCTGAGTCCTAGCTATTCTGCTTCCCATGTAGCTTCCTGCTGATGTGCCAGGCAAGGCAGTAGATGATGACTCAAGTGCTTGGACCCCTTACCCATATGGGAAACTTGGACAGAGTTCTGGATTTCTGGCTTTGGCCTGGCCCAGCGCTGGCTGTTGTGGGTGTTTATGAAGTGAACCAGTGTATGGAAGATCTCTCTTCCTCTGCCAATCAAATAAATAAATATCTTTTTAAAAATGCATTGTCTTAAAAAAAGATTATTTATTTATTTGAAACACTAAGTTCAAGAAAGAGAAGGAGAGACAGAGAGAGAGAGAGATCTTCCACCTGCTGGTTCACTCCCCAAAAATGGCTGCAATGGCCAGGACTGGGCCAGGCTGAAGCCAGGATCCAGGAATTTCTTCCTGGTCTCTCATATGAGTGCAGGGGCCCAAGGACTTGGTCCATCTTCTGCTGCCTTCCCAGGTGCATTAGCAGGGAGCTGGATTGGAAGTGGATTGGCCAGGACACAAACTGGCACCCAGATGGTATGCCTGCCCTGTGGATGGCTGCTTAACCTGCAGAGCCACAGCTCTGGCTCCCAGTGTTTCTCTTTAAAAAAAAAAAATAAGTAAAGAAAACATTACACACCAGAGAGAAGAGGTGGTTGGAAATTCATGGTTGCTAAAGAAACCAATATTAAGCAGTACTTCATCCACACAGAGAGGAAGTCTTTTTTTTTTCCTTCCTTTGAGAGAAAAATCATTCTCTTCTCTGGGAAAAATATAATCAAGTCATACTTCATCGTATTCCTTCCTCTGTTGTTACCACAGAGAGGTACAAAGAGGTCATGGGCGCATGGCAAGAACATCTTAGCTACAGACAGGTTTGGAGGTAAAGATGTTGCTCCAGGGGTGGGGGAGAGGCAGACCTGTTAACAAAGGGGACTTGATACCTGACACTGACAGGGATCAAGTAGCAGGTTTTATGGATGCCAGCTGGTGGTGCTGTGTCCTGCTGACTCTGCGAGCAGTTGAGGCAGATAGCTAATTCCGATGCAGTTAGAATACTAGTTGAGGATCTGGATAAAAGTAGATCAAGGTCTCAGATATATAATTAGGGGTAAAGAGAGAGGAAGCTATTCAACTGGATGGATTAAATGCACCCTACACTGAGAACACTTTAGAAAGAAGTCTGAGGAACTTACCTTCCAAGTGGAATATAAAATTTAACATAATTATGAAGCCATTGACTTTTTTTTGTACAAAAACAGATATATTTCTTTATAAGAGAATTTATTTCAAATGCTTCTGATGCTTTAGATAGGAAAAGGTTATTATCTCTAAATGAAAATGGTTAAAAACTGTAAAAACAAATTAATAAAAACAAAAGCAATGATACAAGGAGAAGAATTGGCTGCACGGCCAAACATTGGTATTGGAATTATTAGGGAAGAACTGGTTAACACCTTAGTACCTTAGCAAAATGTGCCAATTTTTAAACTCAGTAAATGAGAAGAGTAAACTTCAGGACTCTGGCCAGTTTGATGTTGCTTTTCACACGGTTTTTCTTCTTGAGGATAAGGAGTTGATATACAGCACACCTAAGAATCCAAGGCCAATGTATATTCTGTTAACTTCTGACTAATAAAAAACACTTTAAAGGAGAACCACAATCAATCTTGTTTTTAAAAAGAGGGGATGCTCAATTAAAAAGGTAAGGGGGAAAGCAACTGATTACCTTGAATTGGATATAATTTTGAAACTTTTCAGAAAATACAGTTCCTGAACTTTCCTCTCTCTATATATGCTGGCTATCAATTTATTGCCTTTTGGCTTCAAACGGGCTTTTTTTTTTTTTTTTTTTTTTTTTTTTTGACTTATGTGCCTTAACAGAGCTAGGTTCATAAGTTTGGTCAGTAGAGGGCGCTGGAGAGATACTGGAGGAGAAAAGGGTTTCTCCTGGTTCCTGTATGATTCTCTAGCCTGAAATGCACTTGACTTTGCTCCTAGAACCGTTCCTTGGGTGGTTTTGCAGCAAGGTGCCACTGGTAGTACCTCTCATAAACGGTTTCCCTTGGCACCCCCTGGCAAAGCTTTCTGGGATTTTCACAGAACTGCCATGGGCCTAGCACCTTCCCATGAACTGCTTTCCCCAATACCCCTGAGTGCTGAGGGATGGCACCTCCTGGGGGGGAGGGGGTAGCCTTCCCTGGCACCCTAGAGAATGGTTTCCCATCAAGGGCTGTTGGCATGGCATCTCCCTGTGTGCAGTGTCCCTTGGCACTACCTCAGTCCAGCTCTGCAGCTTCAGAGAACTTCTCCTCCATCCAGTACACCAGGAGGTCTGGATCTCAGCCTTTACTTTTTTTTTTTTTGACAGGCAGAGTGGATAGTGAGAGAGAGAGACAGAGAGAAAGGTCTTCCTTTGCCGTTGGTTCACCCTCCAATGGCTGCTGTGGCCGGTGCACTGAGGCCGGCGCATCTTGCTGATCTGAAGCCAGGAGCCAGGTGCTTCTCCTGGTCTCCCTTGTGGGTGCAGGGCCCAAGCACTTGGGCCATCCTCCACTGCCTTCCTGGGCCATAGCAGAGAGCTGGCCTGGAAGAGGGGCAACCGGGATAGAGTCCGGCGTCCCGACCGGGACTAGAACCTGGTGTGCCAGCGCCGCAAGGCGGAGGATTAACCTGTTAAGGCACGGCGCCGGCCTCAGCCTTACTTTTGTTCCTGCCCAGATGCTTTATACTAGCTTGAGTGATTGTGACTGCCGCCTACATCTGCTCTTCCTGTGTTCCCCAGAGTGCTCTTTACTCCTTATGAGCCAATATCTCAATTGTTCCAATCCCTCGTGATAGCTAATAATAGCTGTTTGTATTAAACTTTCCTATTCAAGTTACTGGGTGGTTTCTGTCTCCGGCTGGGACCCTGACTAGACGCATACATGCAGAAGACAAAACTCTTGAGGAATCTACAAAGCAGGTAAAGAACTGAGGAAGCTATAACAGAAGAGGATAAAGAGGACGAACAGAACAGCATAGCCCTAAAATCAAAGAAGTTGAGAAGAATCTCTGGAATTCAGAGCTTATAGGTGATATCAAACCAATCTGGCAGACACCATCAGCAGAAATGGATAAAGTGAAAGAAGCCAGAAACACAAGATTACATAGCACATATTGTATGATTCCATTTACATGACATGTCCAAAAAAGGCAAGTCTATGTATAGAGAACGCAGCTTAGTGCTGACTAAAGCTAGGGTGGGAAGAAGAACTAATTATAAGTGGGCACAAGGGATCTTATTAGAGCGAGAAAAATGTTCTAAAACTAGATTACAGTGATGATTCACAACTAGGGAAATTGACTAAAAATTACTAAGTTGTATACTTGTAGGGAATGAATTTTGGCATATAAATATTATGTAGTAAAACTTTTTTAATAGATATTGATGAATACAAATTTTATATGAATAAGCTTTATATGAGGTTAAGGTTTATATTAACTTTTTTGGCTAGGAGAAAATAACTTTCGGCCAGCACCACGGCTCACTAGGCTAATCCTCCGCCTGTGGCGCCGGCACACCGGGTTCTAGTCCCAGTCGGGGCGCCGGATTCTGTCCCGGTTGCTCTTCTTCCAGTCCAGCTCTCTGCTGTGGCCCGGGAAGGCAGTGGAGGATGGCCCAAGTCCTTGGGCCCTGCACCCGCATGGGAGACCAGGGGGAAGCACCTGGCTCCTGGCTTCAGATCGGCGCAGCGTACCAGCCATAGCAGCCATTTGGGGGGGGGGGGCGAACCAATAGAAGAAAGACCTTTCTCTTTGTCTCTCTCTCTCACTGTCCAACTCTGTCAAAAAAAAAAAAAAAAAAAAAGAAAGAAAGAAAATAACTTTCAAAAGTGTTGTCCATGTGGTTTACCTGATGAGTCAGAATCTAAGAAGAGTGATGACATTAGCAGAGATAGAGTAGACAGAGTATTTATCAGAGATGATGTCCACAGCACGATGCTGAAGTATGTTAATGGCTGTTACGGATTCTGATGACCTTCCTCTGACAGTATTCCAAAAGACTGTATGATAACATGAGTTACTTAAGGTGATGAAAAAGAAATGTGTCTGTAAACATCTGGACATAATAAGGAACACTGCTAATATATATAAATGTATAATGGTACTTTTTAGAAAAAATTTGGTACTAGTAACAAATATGAATAAAAAAAAAAGAGATGGAGAGATGTAGAACAGAAAGTAAAACAGAAATCTAGAGTAGAAAAATGAATTGTAAATTATACCTTCCTAATTGGAAGTCTATGTGTAGAAAAAACATAAAACATAAGTATTACAGATAGACCAGGACTTAGCTCCCCCAGACTCATGCAGATGTTTAACTCTGAAGTCTCATGTTAATGAATGCTGGATTAAGGGTAGAGACGTGGTCTAATTATGGCATCTGAGAGGTGAACCTTGTGGGAGGTCTTTAGGTCACTGGGAGCTTATGCTCAGAAGGTAGTACTCACTAGAGGATTGGTTACTAGTTTGGCCTAGCTTCTTTCTGTGCTTCCTGGCTCACCACATGACTGCACCAGCTCTACCACGGTCAGCCTCCTCCAGATGCTGGAATAATGGGGCTGCCAGATCTTGAACTGTGAACTTCCAAAGTAACGAAAAGTTGACTAATATGCCAAGTCACCACTTTAGAGAAACACCTGTTCATGCTGTTTTCTCCCAATCCCCATTAAGTGTTGGGATTATGGGCCACAGACAAGGTAACTATTTTGTTGCAAAGTATTTAATATTCTTGGTACAAAACCTATTATGTGTGTCAAAAGTCTAAAACTCCAAAAACGAGGGAAGGAAATGCCAGGAAGACCAAATAAAGGTATGTCTTCTGGTTAAAGTAGGCTGAATATGCTCCGATGAGAAGTGGCTAACGATAAAGGTACCAGCAAAGGACTGCCGTTGTAAATGCATCACACACCAGTTAAAAAGTAACTTATGAGAATCACTTCCCAAGCAAGGGAAGACTAATGTTAGAATAAATTACAACAGTTCAAGAGCCGAGGAAAAGAGACCAAATCATTTTTATTTCTTTAAATCTCGATCTAATACAACTATTTCAAATTCAAGTGGCTGACAGTACTAACAGTTACAATTAACTGTTTAATAAAAAGTTCTCACTGCTTATTTAAGTATTTTAAAGCTATGTGAAGTGGAAAACTGCTACTTTTTTCAGTTAACCCCACATACAGAAAGTCTACTTGTTAGGATCACAAAACAATTGCTAAGGCCAAACACACAGCAGTAAATCTTAACAGTATATGAAGTACCTGGAAGAGACAGCTTCAAAATTGTAAAGAGACACAATGTTTCACATGATCCTATCCTAATTTTGCCATCTGAACACGAACAGCAGGTTAGTCACAGGTCTGAACTAAAATTCTTCATCTGGTCATTCCTTTCTAAATGGTCCACTAACTCCATCAATCACAATGACCAGTTAATCAAAAATTATTGTGGGGCTGGTGCTGTGGCGTAGTGGATAAAGCCGCTGCCTGCAGTGCTGGCATCCCATATGGGCTCTGGTTTGAGTCCCGGCTGCTCCACTTCCCATCCAGCTCTCTGCTATGGCCTGGGAAAGCAGTGAAAGATTGCCCAAGTGCTTGGGACCCTGCACCCATGTGGGAGACCCGTAAGAAATTCCTGGCACCTAGCTTTGGATTGGCGCAGCTCCAGCCATTGCAGCAAACTGAGGAGTGAACCAGCAGATGGAAGACCTCTCTCTCTCTCTCTACCTTTCTTTCTCTCTCTGTATAACTTTCAAACAAATAAATAAATCTTTAAAGAAAAAAAAAAAAGAAAAAAGAGCAACGACCCTGAAAGTCCATGTCGGCTGGCGCCGCGGCTCAATAGGCTAATTCTCCACCTGCGGTGCTGGCACACCGGGTTCTAGTCCTGGTTGGGGCGCTGGATTCTGTCCCGGTTGCCCCTCTTCCAGGCCAGCTCTCTGCTATGGCCCGGGAGTGCAGTGGAGGATGGCCCAAGTGCTTGGGCCCTGCACCCACATGGGAGACCAGGAGAAGCACCTGGCTCCTGCCTTCGGATCAGCGCGATGCGCAGGCCACAGTGCGCCAGCTGCAGCGGCCATTGGAGGGTGAACCAACGGCAAAAGGAAGACCTTTCTCTCTGTCTCTCTCTCTCTCACTATCCACTTTGCCTGTCAAAAAAAAAAAAAGAGTGATGGGGCATGGGCCAGCAAGTGGTATAAGCAGGTAAAGTCACTGCCTGTGATCCCATATTGGTGCTGGTTTTTGTCCTGGCTGTTCCATTTCCGATTAAGCTCCCTGCTAATAGCCTGGCCCAAGTGTTTGAGTCCCTGCCACCCATGTGGGAGACTGAGAAGAAGCTCCTGGCTCCTGATTTCAGATCGGTTCAGCTCTGTCCGTTGCAGCCATTTGGGGAGTGAACCAGCAGATGGAAGACCTTTCTCTTTGTTTCTCCCTCTCTGTCTATAACTCTACCTCTCAAAAAAATAAATAAAATATTAAAAATAAATAAATAAATAGAGGGGCTGGCACTGTGGCATAGTGGGTAAGGCTGCCACCTGCAGTGCCAGCATCCTATAAGGGTGCCAGTTCATGTCCCGGCTGCTCCACCTCTGCTCCAGCTCTCTGCTGTGGCCTGGAAAAGCAGTGGAAGATGACCCAAGTCCTTGGGCCCCTGCACCTACGTGGGAGACCCAGAAGAAGTTCCTGGCTCCTGGCTTCAGATCGGCACAGCTCCAGCCTTTGTGGCCATCTGGGGAATGAACCAGCAGATGGAAGACTCCCTTTCTCTCTCTCTCTCTCTGCCTCTCCATGACTTTGCCTTTCAAATAAATAAATCTTTAAAAATAAATAAATAAATAAATAAAAAGAAGGAAAGGAAGGAAAGGAAGGAAGGGAGGGAGGGAGGGAGGGAGGGAGGGAGGGAGGGAGGGAGGGGCAGTCCCTTATAGTAGTCAAAATGAACCATAATGAAGATCTTCTACATAAGGAAAGTTCCTTGGCCTGTGATTCTAAATTGAAAGAAACAGGTAATAAAAGCTCCTTTGTAACAAAGTGTCATCTCTCACCTTGGATTTCAAAGTCATCAACTTCCTCAGCAGAGCCAGAGTCAGAGAACTGTGCTGAATCACGTGAACTGAACTGGGAGCTGCTGGAAGTGATCCGAAAGCCTGTTATATTAAAATAATAATAATAATAATCAGAAAAAAATAATAAGTAGAATGGATAGCTGTTTCCTTCTTCTTCCAATGTCACTATAAAATGGACCTGGTTATGGGATATGTACCCCATGGAATACTACACAGCGGTTTAAAAAAAAAAGAAATCTGGTCATTTGCAATGGATGAAACTGGAAAACATCATACTAAGTGAAATAAGGCAGTCCCAAAAGGACATATACCATATGTTCTCCCTGACCTGTGATACAACTAATAGAGCACCTAAAAGGTAATCTGTAGAAGTGAAATTAACACTTTGAGAAGCAATGACTTTAAATAGCCCTTGTCTTGACTGTTGAGTAACAGTTTTTTTTTTTATATACCATTTATTGAACTCTTACTTAACATAGAGTTAATCATATCTATATAAAGTTAATTGAAAATAGATCTCATAGGGGCCGGCTCTGTGGCATAGCAGGTAAAGCCACTGCCTGCAGTGCCAGCATCCCATATAGGCGCCAGTTCAAGTCCTGCTTGCTCCACTTCCAATCCAGCTCTCTACTAAGGAATGGGAGGGTGGTGGAGGATGGTCCAAATCCTTGGTGTCTCTGCACCCACATGGGAGACCCCGAAGAAACTCCTGGCTCCTGGCTTCAGATTGGCACAACTCCAGCCGTTGCAGCCAACTGGAGAGTGAACCAGTGAATGGAAGACCTCTCTCTTTCTCCTCTTCCTTCTCTCTATGAAACTCTGACTTTCAAATAAATGAATCTTAAAAAAAAAAAAAAAAGAATAGGAATAGGAGAGGGAGGAGGGAGAGGGGTAGGAGAATGGGTGGGAGGGCAGGTACAGTGAGAAGAATCACCATGGTCCTAAAGTTGTAATTATGAAATGCATGAAGTTTATATTCCTTAAATAAAATGTTTCTAGGGGGAAAAAAAGGGACCTGGTATGACTTCTACAGAGATGTAAATAGAACCTTGGCTGGGAGTGATGCTGTTGAAGTGGAAACTAGCTCTTCTTATCAGCTTATCCCTTCAGAAAGTTTTATGTATACTTTAAACTATATATAAAATCTATAGAGGTAAAAGCACTCGTCTTATGAAATAGAAGTTACCATTATGTGGGAAGCAAATCTGGAACCAGAGTTTTAGTTCTCTTCACATCAGGAACCTAAGAGCAGTTGGTAGGCCCAGCAGCTACAACACTGGTTAAGAACCCACCATTCCATATATTGGAGCACTTCGGTTTGAGTTCCAGTTCCACTTCCAATTCAAGTTTGCTGCTCATGCCCACCCTGGGAGGCAGCAGGTGATGGCTCAGGTAGTTAGGTCTTTGCCACCCACATGTGTAATCTGGATTGTGTTCCTGGTTGCTGGTTCTGGACCCATCTAGCCTCACTTGTTGTGGGCATTTAGGGAGCGTACCAGTGTATGGGAGCTCTCTTTCTCTCCCTAATAAATGAGTGAATGAATGAGTAAATAAATGAAAATTTTAAAAGTTTATGGAAAAATAGAATTAAAAGATAAACTTAAGGCAGGCTTTTGGCATAGTGGTTGAGATGCCACTTGGGGCTGCATCCCTTCTTAGAGGGCCTGGATTTGAGTCATAGCTCTGGTTCCAATTCCAATTCCTGCTAAGTCACACTAGGCAGCAGGTGACGGCTCATGTAGCTGGGTCCATGCCACCCAGATAGGCAACCTAGACTTGAATTACCGGCTCTTGGCTTCAGCCTGATTCAGACCCAGCTGTTGTGGGCATCTGGGGAGTGAGCCAGTAGATGGGAGCCCTGTCTCCTTCTGTATCTTTTAAATAAATAAAATAGATAAGGTTTTAAAAATACAAATTTTTAAATTTAAAAATTAATTTTTTTTAAAGAAAGAAACCTCTTTTGGAGAGTGTGCATTTGGCCTAGCAGTTAAGATGCCTGTTTTCTACACTGAAATATCTCAGTTTGATTCCTAGTTCTAGATCTGGATTCCAGCTTCCTGCTAATGCAGACCCTAGGAGACAACAGGGATAGCTCAAGTGGTTGGGTCTCTGCCACCCATGTGGGAGACACTGATTGAGTTCCTGGCTCCTGGCTTCAGGCCTATCCCGGTTCTTGGCACCTGGGGAATGAACCAGGAGACATGAGCTCTGTTGGTCTGTTTTTCTCAAACAGTAGGTTTAAGAGTAGGTTTCTGGCCGGCGCCGTGGCTCACTTGGCTAATTCTCCACCTGCTGTGCCGGCACCCCGGGTTCTAGTCCCGGATAGAGCGCCAGGTACTAGTCCCGGTTGCTCCTCTTCCAGTCCAGCTCTCTGCTGTGGCCCGGGAGGTCAGTGGAGCAGGGCCCAGGGTCCCTGCACTCGCATGGAGACCGGGAGGAGGCACTTGGCTCCTGGTTTCAGATTGGCGCACAGCGCAGGCCATGGTGACCATTAGGGGAGTGAATCAACAGAAGGAAGACCTTTCTCTCTGTCTCTCTCTGTCTATAACTTTCTCTCTCTCTCTAATTCTGTAAAAAAAAAAAAAAAAAAAAAAAAAGAGTAAGTTTCTTTGCCATGAAGTTACTTCTGATGTAGGAAATGGATGAACTCATGAACTCAAAAAGAACATAGAACACAGAAATGTCTGACAGCAGGGAATTCTTGGCTTGGGTGTAACATCCCATCCGAAAAGAAAGCCCACCAGCCATAGAGCTTTATCCTAAAAGCACAAACAAGAGAGAACAGAGGTGTTCACAGCTCACTCACTTCCATGCTCAGCCTCCTGGTACATGGGGAACAGATTCTTGGTGCGGATCTGCTGGCGCCGAAGGCGGATCTTCTGCTTCAGTTCCTGGATCTCTCTATCACTGTCTTCCTCCTCGACTTCCTCTTCTTCTAGGCACTGGCTCATCATGTTGCACTTCATCAGCTCAATGGCAGCGATCAGGGACTCTGAGATGCTGAAGTGGGCATTCTCCTGGGAGAGGGGGAGCACCAGAGTTGCTTGGCAAGGGGCTAGAAAGTGTTGAACGCTTCCCTGACTGTAATGTTACAAAGTGGCACTTCCAAGACATGCACATCTTTTACTGAAAACACCCATGGGAAATGTACACTTCTACAATAAGCAAAGTGGACAGCCAGAAAACCTGTTCTACATTTCTCTTTGCTCTCTTATCTGGCCATGCCTGTCTTCTCCTGTTCCACTTTCTACATAAAAATATATCAGAAGGCAGCTAGGATTTCAACCAGGCTCTTTTCCAAAGTCATGCACCTATACATGAAGTATTAAGGTAAACAGGATATCTCAAAATAATACTTCTTCATAAGCCATAAAATGCTATGCAGACATTTCTATTACATATCCAAGCCTTAAAACAAAATGTAGAAGTTGATCTGGAAATGGTATTTACCCAAGATTTCAGGGTTAAGGGGATAACAATCATGTAGCTAAAATTCAATGTTTCTCTGCCTGGGGCATCCTATAAGTTAACATCACTAATACTTTGAACTCCCTGAAGAGCTTTCTAGAAATAGAACTTGCTGAGCTTATCTCTACTATGCACTTGTCTATACCCACGTCATCCAAAACCTCAGTAGAACAAATGGTGCCACAAACCCTCAGGCCAGAGCTCCCAACTTGAGAGCTCTTCACTTACCCCTCAGATTCCTCACCTTTTCCAGGTCTGCGCAGCTGCCAAAGTCCTGTTCAGAGAGGTAGCTGATGAGGGACTGTCCTTCTGACGGTCTACGGAACATGCCTTCTCCTGAACACAGGTACTGACCACCTTCTGTGGGAAAATGCAATGTTTACAACACACTTGAAATGCAAATCTGTAACAGCCACACTTCTTTGAGAAGTTTGAAGCTTTTACCACTACAGGTGCTCCCAAGTCTTCCCTGGCATCAGAGAATTAGAGGTTAGAAAGATCTTTACCATCTAAAGCAGGGGTGGGGAACATCCAGTCCATGGGCTGTGTAGGCCCACAAAATCATTTGGTATGGCCATGCTGAGGCAACCACAGCGAGACTCAAAATTTAATACATCTACAGCAGGCTAATTTTAAAATTTATAATTTTGTGTGGCCTGCAAATTATGTTATAAATATCCAAATGGCCCTTGACAGAAGAAAGGTTCCCCATCCCTGATCTAAAGGAATTTCTCAGACTCTTAGAATCCCAGAAGACTCAGGGTTGGAGAATGGTGGAAAATGGAGATGGCCCAGAGACGGTCCTTTTGCTATCTAAAGGCGACACACTGTACCTCCCTGCTCTTCCCTCCCCACAATAAAAAGAAAGAAAAAATAACTAAAACAAAAACTCAAAACCCTGTGCTGAGAGCCAGAAAAGGACACAAATGGCTTTCTCTTAAGCATGGTTTCCAGGTTCAGTTTATCTTCTGGTACTCAATGCCCAGACACTCAAAGGTCTCTTTTCAGGGTCCCTCTCACCCACTCAGAGAGCCATTCCATCTGGATCCACAGACATACATGGTGATAACATCTACAGTATAAGAGAGGGTGGGACCCCTAACTCCGAGAGGAGCAAAGGAAATGGCAGGTAAGTGTGATTCCTAGCGCAGGGGTTCTAGATAAGGAGGTGAGACTGCACAGTTAGAGCGGAGGTGAATCCCAAAGCTCAGAACTAGCAGGCACCAGGGGAGTGCAGAGAAAAGACAGAACCTCTGCCCTGGCCTTCCTAGTGTCCACTTACCATAGTCCATATACAGGGAGCTTGGTGTGCTGACTTCACTGCTTTGGCCAGAGTAGGGCAAGGGACCTCTCAACTTCAACTTTTCATTGCAGGATTCTAGTATCAGTGACCACCAGGAAATAAAAACACACACACAAAGTGAGACACAGATATATTCCCAACTTTGGAGTTTAACATTTAACCATCCCAATTCCCAAAGTCCTCCCAAACAGAGAGGTGGCACACCAACAGGGTACAGCCCAAGAAATATAGGAACACATGGAGGAAAGGAGATGGGAAGTCAGTGTATTTCAAGGGAAAAAGAGAAAACAAGACCTTGAATGTGGCAACACAAAGGTAAAAAAGAATCAAATCAATATGCGTTCATGACTTTAGTTCTTTTCCATCTTCTGACAAAGTATTACAGGAGTATCTGCCAATTTCTGTCCTCTTGACAAACCAATTTAGAGAAGTCTTCAGGTGAATGCAGATCATGGGGCCTAACAGATAAGGCGTCTGATTTCGAAAAGTCTTCAGGTGGCAAAAGAAAGACACACACATTGAAACTTTTTCTGATACTTTGACCTTTGGTTTTAAAACAATATCTGAAGGTTTACATTAACATTTTTATTTATGGGAGCCGGTGTTGTGACAAAGAAGGTTAAGAGTCCACCTGCGGTGCCAGCATCCCATATGGGCACTGTTTTGAGTCCCAGCTGCCTCACTTTTGATCTAGCGCCCCACTAATCTAATGCACCTGGGAAAGCAATGGAAGATGACTCAAGTCCTTGGGCCCCTGCACCCATGTACATGGAAGAAGTGCCTAGCTCCTTGCTTTGACCTGGCCCAGCCCCAGCCACTATGGCCATTTGGGGAGTGAACCAGCAGATGGAAGAGCTCTCTTGCACACCTTCTCTCTATCTCTGCCTTTCAAATAAATAAATCTTTTAAAAAAATATTTATCAGAATAAAACCAATGTACTTAAAAAAGCATCATCAAGGCTACGGTGGAGAAGCCAAGGATGATGGACTTGTAACCACAGAGCTCAATCATAAGATACGGACCTGTCTTACTGGAAAAGAAAGGGAGAAATTCAAGAAAGGCTTGCAAAGCAGGAGGTGCCTGGGAGTAAGAATAGTGAAAGTTGGGGGTGCAGAAACAGCAGCAGGCAGGGTTCACAGGAAATGGGAAACTGATACTCTTCAAAAGGGAATGCAAAATTTCTGGAGCCACAGAAGGAAGAGCAGGTGGAAAAGTAGGTGGGTGCCTGAGAAATGAGCAGATAATTTGGGAGAATGAATGACTGAGCTGTAGCCAACCCATTTCCCTGACAGATGGTACCAACTTGTTAGCTGCTCCTCTTGTGGTGGTGGTGGTGGGGGGAAGGTCCCACATGGTAAGAGATCATTTTGTGTTCTCCTTGAGGATCAGAAACTTTTGGCACTGGCAGTGGGCTCTGCTCCTTGCTACTGACTTGAGGACAAATTGGCAGTCACCAAGATGCTCCACTAAGAAACCATGTCTGGGAGGGACATTTGGGATCCCCAGTCAGACTCAGCTTCCAACACAAACTCCAACACCACACCCTTACTTCCTTACAACACGTGTCCATTCAGCCTTTGCTTATTATTACTTCCCGATGCAGCCCATTTCCTATACTCCCTTGAAATCTACCTTCTTACAACTTCTCATCTCCTTAAGAACAACAACACCCATCTGAATGATAGTTCTGCAAACTTTACTCCTCTTTAATCTTCTCTTTTCCAAGCTAATGTACCCAGTGACTTTACCCATCACCAGGAGGCCATGGTTTTAAGTCCTCCCTCACCACTGGTTTGTAGACACAACCTCATGTTAATGTCTCCAGAATGATGGTACACAAATCTCAGCTTGAACACTACCATGAAAAGCAAGGAAACAGACTTCGGTCACTGGAAAAATCCTGTACAATGGTTGGAATGGGTACGGTGACTTTTTGGAGAATGAAAACAGGTGAAAGAAAATGGAAACAGAGGAACCTAGGAGAGGCAAACAACATCAACAATTAAAAAGAAAAAAAAAAAAAAGACCCATGCAAGTATATCCAGGATCACAGAAAAAAGATAAAACACATTCTGGTGTTAAGTCAAGGAAAACAAAGTAATCCATGGTAAGTACTCAGTTACAAGAAAAATTCTGCCATTGATTCATCACAGTGCCTTAGACAAATAGTAGAACTCAGCTTTACTTTTGGGAAAAACTGAATTATAAGTTTTGATTCTGCCTCCCAGAGGCTGTTGGTAAATTAAATGAACATTTGGAAGTTGTGGGCAGAAAACACATCATGCAAAATATTGGTGTCATTTCACACAGGTCCAGGCACCACAGCAGGACCAAACTAGCCAGACTTGATTTGACACCAGATTGGAAAAGGAGGTTCTGAACCAAGCAAGGTGGTCACAGAGGAACAGAGGAAGAGGAGGTGGAGAACTGGCTCCCAAACCTGCAATGGGATCTTCAACTATAATGGTGATATTCCTGAGGCCTCCTGTGGGTAAAAAGGTGCAGAGGAGAGTACAGACAGAACAAACGGGATTAGAGAGAGACAAAGAGTGTCCTTTTTTTACCTGGCAGACGTGGGGACATAACTCCCAAAAGGGAATCCCAGTGCTGCAGGAAAGATGACTGGTACAAGAAGCTACACCACACCCAGACTTCCTCTGATCCTTCTGCATAGGTGTTCCCTGGCTCCCTTTTCCCATGCATGTTACCATGGTTTCTGGAATTCACAAGGATTCAAGAATGGGAGCGGGGAAGTTTTATATGCTCGAAGGCCAGCGCCTTGGAGTTTAGTAGACACCAGGCATGTAGCAGGACATGTGAGGAGATTTAACCCAAGCACTTATCACATCTGAGCAAGCCCGTGAGAAGATGGGCCATGATTTGGAGATCTTTCTCCTAAGGAGTTCCATTAAGTCAAATCACATTCTTGAGGGGAAACAAAGACAAAACTTTGTCATCCAGGAGGGTTCAGATGAGGGCCTTTGATCTCATCTTTCTAGAAGTTATAAAGAGAAAGCAATCACAGCTCCAGTTGCTAAAGGAAATACTTTCTTTTGGTATTACTATATGCTTTAATATTTATATATATATATATATATATGGTTTCTGAGGCTTTTGTGACCCTGAAAGGCTTTGAGCACAAAGTCCACGTTACGTTATCCTTTCTGGGGAGATTCTTCTCCAAATGAAGCCAACCAAAGCCTGCCAGATACCAACAACCCAGGAGAGATGTCGGCAGGAGATGGCAAAAGCAATGAGCTCCATCTTCTCCACAAATAGTCACTTCCTTCTATCCGCTGGTGTTTCTATGAGGGAGCTCCTAAGGGTCAGGGCCTCTTTAACTCACTGCCTCTCATCTCAATTAGGGATGCAGCAGCCAGCCCCACATACTTGGTTATTAGGTCACATGACCTCATATACCCTATAATCTTAGTTTTAATTGGGAAATCCTAACATCACTCTGCCTCTATCATATTGGCATCACATCCTGACCAAACCCCAGGGAATCACAATAAGGGAAGGAATTTATTGGGATTATTTTTAAGTTCATTAATACTTTCCCTGAATCTGAGAAATACAGTTAGGCTGTGATGAGTCACACTATCCTCTGATGCAAAGGAACTAGCAAAAGAATGCAGGAGAGCATTTAATGTTTAGCAATGTTTAAATGAACAAAGATACTCAGAGATTTCTTGAGTATCAGTATTACATTACAAACTTCTCTCTCTCATTAAAAAGCAGGAAGTCATGTCAACAGAAAGTTGAAAAGCATCCAGAACAAACTCCACCTTCCATACTCAATAGAGTGCACCACTTTGCTAACTGGCTACTGGTGCTCATCATTACCTGGGGCTCCTCGGGAGGCAATGTTGGTATCTGAATGGGAGCGAGTGTGGCTCTTCTTTGTCCCATTGGTGACAGGGAGTGTCTGCCCCTCTGAGAAGCTGGACCTGCGAAGGACACTGGACATCTGGCTTTGTCCACTTCCCTCCTGGTCCCCTAAGGAAGAAGTAGCAGAGTCTGCCTTCTGGGAGCTGCTGGAGGAAAATAAATTGGAGCTGCTGCTCTCAGCATTGCTGCTGTGACTCTGACAGCTGGCAGTCCTGCTGCGGGGGTCCTGGTTACCAATGGCCAGATACTCAGGCCCCTCACTGGCATCGTTTGGGGAATTATTCTGGTTGCTGACCCATGATGCTTCTACGGGGCTGGTCAGAGTGCGGGAGCTCATCTCATGTTGGGTTGGGGGGGAACCCCCAGACAGTGTAGACGCTGAAGGCTGGGGGGCCTGGATGGTTTGATCATCTGTTAGTTCGACGTGCCCTGTGCTTTCTTGAGGTCTCCGGGGAGGGCCAGAGAGTGAAAAGGAAGTAGATCTTCTCTCTAGGATATAAAAAGAAAAGGTAAGGGGAGACAAAAAGTAAGTTGGAATCCTGTAGTATGAATGAAGGGCTTTACCACAACTAAGAATCAAACACCCAACTGTTACTGGGTGCCCAGGACACAAGATGCTACGTCAGATAAACAATCAGGGGCCGGCATTATGGTTAAGCCATTGCTTGCAATGTTGGCATCTGATATAGGAAGACCAGTTCAAGTCCCCTGCCACTGCCACCCATATGGGAAATTCAGATGTAGTTCCCCTGTCTTTATTCTGGTTCAGCCCCAGCAATTGTAGTCATTTGGGGAGTGAACCAGAGAATGGAAGATCTCTGTCTCTCCCTCTCTCTTTCTGCCTTTCAAAGAAATAAAATAAATGTAAAAAAAAAAAAAAAAAGAAAGAAAGAAAGCAAGAAAGAAAGGAAGGAAGGAAGGAAGGAAGGAAGAAAGAAGGGCCAGCGCTATGGTACAGCAGGTTAAAGCCCTGGTCTGAAGCACCAGCATCCCATATGGGCGCCGGTTTGAGTCCTGGCTCCCCCTCTTTCGATCCAGTCTCTGCTGTGGCCTGGGAAAGCAGTGGAAGATGGCCCAATTCCTTGGGCTCCTGCACCTGTGTGGGAGACCCGAAAGAAGCTCCTGGCTCCTGCTTCAGATTGGCTCAGCTCTGGCCGTTGCGGCCATCTGGGGAGTGAACCAGCGGATGGAAGACCTCTCTCTCTGTCTCTACCTCTCTCTGTAACTCTGTCTTTCAAGTAAATAAAATAAATCTTTTTTTAAAAAAAAAAGGAAGAAAGAGAAGGTAGTCAAATAAAATAATTATTTAAAGCAGCTAAGTCAAAGGCAGCTAAATCTCTTGAGACAGTGGTGTCATTGCTGATTAGTGTGCATTCCTCATCAATACAAATGAGCAATATAATGCTGAGCCTACTACATAGCTCTGGTTTAGGATTAAATGAGATAATACATATAAATTAATTACAACAGACTCAATAAATGCTAGCTACTATTTCGGGGCAGGAATTTGACCTAATGGTTAAGGTGCTACTTGGGACTCCTGCATCCCAAATCTAAGTGCATGGGTTCAAGTCTCAGCTCCATTCCTGATTCTGGCTTCCTGCTAATGTAGAGCCTGGGAAGCAGCAGTGAGGGCTCAAGTGACTGGACCTGGAGCAAGTCCCAAACTCCTGGCTTTGGCCAGGCCCAGCCCTGGATATTGCAGGCATTTGGGGAGTGAACCAGCAGATGGGAGACCTTTCTATATCTTTTTTTCTGTGTCTCTCAAAGAAATTAAAAATGAACATTTAAAATAAAACAAATGTTAGTTACTATTTCAATATATTTCTTTGCAATATGAATTAGAAACCCAGAGAAATCTATAAACACCTCTTTCCTCTGTTACTTTTTTACTGCATTATCTTGGGCTACTTGCTCTATAACAGTTTAAGATGGCCATTATTAAGACATGAAGTTTAATGAACTGCACCTGTCAAGGCTTGACTCAATCTGGAAGCACCCACAAAGTCCTCTACTTGCCAAGGCTGGGGTACATACCTGAGTTGTGGTTGGGCACGGATTGGTGGAGGCTAGAGAATGACCCGAAATAGGAATGCTGAGCATAGCTGGCTGGAGGAGTGTATGTGGAACCAGGCAGAGCTGTCAGGCTCTGGCTCTTTGTCACCAGCAGCGGGCTCTCGTGCTTTCTGGCAAACTGACAAAACAAAAACATGTCAGAGGCGACGAGCATAGAGGTCTTTAGAAGAGAGGCACTGGGTACTGCAAAAACTGTTGCCAGAAACTGCCCTTTGGCAGCAGGCTTGGACTACAGCCAGAGCCTACAGCTACAGCACAGTTACCGCCCTCCATTACCCCCTGCCCTGAAACCCTGAAGTCCCACTACAGCCTAGGGCTTCTGTTCTGGAGTCCTTTCAGGTGGGCACATCAGGAGTGCTTCACTGTGGAGGCACCAGAACAAAGTCCACACAAATGGAGTCAAGAGGTAAACAGACCAGGGTTCAATTTCAGGTCCTGTCACTTAGAAGCTATATGGTCCAAACTGTGGGCAGGTGACTTATCTACTCTGCCTCAGTGGCCTCCTTTGTTAAAAAAAAGATTACCACCTACCTCACCTCATAGAGTTGTGAGGACTAAATGGGAAGATGCATGTTCTGTGCAGCGCACCATGCCCAGCACACCGAAAGCATCCAATCATGGATGGTAACCAACAAAAAGCCACCAGGAGAGAGAGCAGACCCTTCCCCTACAAGGAGCAGGGAGGCACTGACTGAAACACCAGTGACAGAGTGAGTTAACTACAAGCAATTAAGTTTTCTTCATACCAAAAAAATAAAATGATCCCGAACACTAGGCAATACTAGGTCTGACACTGTAAACACTACTCATGATTCAGAACTATCCCTCTTGTCCCAGCTCTTTGTCAAGCTAAAGGAGGTGCTTTCTCATACTAAAAATCCCAAGGGTTTAGAAAAAATACCCCCCTTCCCCCTCAGCAAATGGACCCAAGACCAGACTCCCCTTCTCTCCACGCATTTTTAAAAACAGAAGGCTTGCTGCTCACAACTGCCAAAATGAGGAAGCAATTTTCTACAGAGGATTATATCAAGCTGGGGTCCAGGGGCCCAGCACAGACATGGGAAATTCCTTGCCCTCTTTACCATGGATGCGTCGATCTGAGCCAGGAGGCGGGGGTTATTCTGTTCCACTGCTTCTAGGCACTGGAGCATGGCTGTGACATGGGCGTCACTTAGAAGGAAAGCAGTGTCTGGGGAGAGAAAAGCTACCATGGTGATGGAGCCCAATAGGGAGAGCTTTAGTTTCCCTGGACAGTCCTGGAAGAAGTCCAGAGAAAGAGACCGAGAAAGGGTAAAAATGGATTGAGGAGAATCATGTCACTGTAGAGTAAAAGGGGAAATAAAACACAAGTAGAGGAGATGCTAAGAAATGTGTAGCCTATCAAAGAGGCCAAGAAAAGAGGTTTTAGTTGGAAAGACCAGATTTGAACCCTGGCTTTTAATGACTTTGGTCAAATATGTTTCTCTGATTGGAAAATAGAGGTGCTGATACCCAACTCTCAGGGATGTTATGGAGTACAGTGTAACAGTGACACTGGCACACAGGAAACTATGGTAGTTATTCTTACTGGTTTGTGTATATGGGAGTAGAGCATAAGTTTTATCATGCTTTACATGGGAAGTCAGAGGGGAGACTAGGTATGTTTTGAGTAGATTCTCTAGGGCAGCAGTGAAAAATAGAAGGCCTTAGGGTTAGAGAAAGTCTACAAAAGAAGAGTGAAATGGAAGAGAATGAGGAAGTATAAGCAACAACCCTAAGTGACTTCTACCTACCTGTGTAGAATTTTCTGATATACTGTCTGTCTCCAAGCAGAGGCCGAAGCTGGGCTGAGAGGCAGTGGCACTGCAAACTGTGCTGCAGCCACAACTCTGCAATGGCACGCTCACTCACACCATCAGCGTTGCTCTGATCATTCTCATGCAAGTTGATGAACTGGGAAGCAAAGAGGCATGAATCAAAACATATATCCTGGTAGACCCAGCAAGATTGCAGTCTACAGACCTGAGAACTAAATTAAAACAATTAAGGAGAGGCAGTCAGAGGTATTTTCCTCCAGCTAGCACCTAATGGATATTGAAAGAGAATGAGGAAAGTGACTAACCAGCTTCAACACTGGATTGGATCCCTGGTGAGGGCTAAGCAGGTAAAACCTGACAGCCAGATCTAGGAGAGAACAAAACTGCTACATTTAGCTCTTTATGTTCTACCTTCTAAGAGACATCTATCTGTCCTGGGGTCAGAGAAAGGATGAACCTGACCTCTCCGCTTCTCCACAGATTCCTCTATTTCAGTAGGCATCCAAAAAAGAATACATCAAAACTTGGGGGGAAGGATCCAGGAAAAATGCCACCAAGTATCCACCTCTGAACAGAAACAATCAGGTACCTCTTTTTGGCTTTGGCCACAGTATTCTCTTCCTGCTTGGGACCTCTTCCTACTTGGCTGCTTCTAAAAACAAAGTCTCATATTTCAAAAGGAATGTATGGATACCAATTCCAGATAGCTTCTAAGAGGAAATGATTATAGCAACACATTTTAGAGAAGGAAGTTAGAGGGAGGCTTAGTGGGAAAAATAAAAGAGAGAAGGACAAAGAAAAGCAGTGGACCAATATGATGCCCTGTGATTTGGTTCTCTGATCATTTGAAAACAAGTTACTGGTCCTGACCTTATCTCAGCAATGAACCTGGCACTAGCCACGTATGGATAAGTATTATAGACTGGTGATTAGATACTTTGCTGATAGGATATACAATAAAGAGTTAAATAAATATACACAGAAAACTGGTAGTGACTGTTCTGGAACTAGCGGTATAATCTTGGCCAGGTTACCTTCCTTTCTAACTGCTATATCTTCTTGAACAGTTATCAGCACATCAGCCCACTTCCCCTACAAATTTAGGGAATCTCCTGCCGTTTGTCTTGGATTTTAAAAGCTTTATCCTTGCCCCTGAGGAGAGAAAGTGCCCTGCACATATGGGTTTACGTGTGTGTGTGTGTGTGTAAGTGTGTGGGTGTTTACTAAGGAAACAACTTTCACATCCAAGTCAGTCTTAGTCGGGTAATTTCCTTTCCTTAGTTAACACATTCCATCCACCTTAGCTCAGGAGGTTCTCCCAACAGATCACACAGTGAAGACTTGCAGCTACACCCTAGCACACCAGCTCTTTTGCTCTTACCTGCTCCACATGAAGGGCTGAGTGGGGACTGAGCCACCGAATGTCTTTCACAAATTGCCAGTAATCAGTCTGGTGGCAACATACCTGAGAGGGAATATGCAAAGGGAACAAATCACTACCATTTTGGACCAAATCTAGTTCTAATGCAGACATTCAAAGTAAGAAAATAAAGCATAACCTTCCCTTGCCTTAACAACAGTTCTAGGCAACAATCAAAGGACTACACGCACATTTACCCTATAGAGAATAATTCTTTTTTTTTAAAAAATTATCTATTTGAAAGGCAGAGCTAGAGAGAGAGAGAGAGAGAGAGAGAGAGAGAGAATCTTCCATTCACTGGCTCACTCTCTAAATGGCCACAATGTCTGAAACTGGGCTGATCTGAAGCCAGGAATCAGAAGCTTCTTGAGTTCTCCCACGTGAGTGTAGGAGCCCAAATACTGGGGCCATCCTTCACTGCTTTCCCAAGCACATCAGCAGGGAACTGGATTGGAAATAGAGCAGCTGGGACTCGAACTGGCACTTATATGGGACACTGGCATTGCAGGCAGTGGCTTTACCTGCTACACCACAGCACCAGCCTAGAGAATAATTCTTAAAAATTAACCACCTTTTGAACAGGTAAAATACATGCATATGATTTAGAAGATACACAATGAAAGTACTATTCCCTACCCCTTCTACCATTCAGTTTCTTAAAAGGTAACCCTTGGTGGCCGGCACTGTGGTGCACTGGGTTAAAGCCCTGGCCTGAAGCGCCAGCATCCCATATGGGTGCTGGTTCTAGTCCTGGCTGCTCCTCCTCCGATCCAGCTCTCTGCTATAGCCTGGGATAGCAGTAGAAGATGGTCCAAGTCCTTGGGCCCCTGTACCCATGTGGGAGACCCAGAAGAAGCTTCTGGCTCCTGGCTTCGGATCAGCACAGCTCCGGCTGTTGCGACCATCTGGGGAGTGAACCAACAGATGGAAGACTCTCTCTCTCTCTCTGCCTCTCCTCTCTCTGTGTAACACTGACTTTCAAATAAATAAAAATAAATCTTTAAAAAAAAAAAAGGTAATACTTAAAATTGGTGAAGAGGGCCCAGTGTTGTGGCACAGAGTTAAGCTACCACTTGTAATGCTGGATGGAGATTCTGGCTCCTGGCTTCCACCTGGTTGAACCCTGGTCATTGCAGCCATTTGGGGGAGAGAAGCAGCAAATGGAAGATCTCTTTTACTTTTTGTCTTCCCCTCTCTCTGTAACTCTGCCTTTCAAGTAAATCAAATCAATCTTTAAAAAGAAAAAACCAGTGAAGAGGGGTGGGCATTTGGTGCAGCAGTTGAGTTGCTTCTTAGGATGCTCACATCCTATAGAGAGTACGTGGCTTGAGTTCCAGTTTCTCTAATCCAGCTTTCCACCACTGAGTAGCCTGGGAGGCAACAAATGAGAGCTCATGTACTTGGGTCCCTGCACTCACATGGGCACATGGGAGACCCAGATTAAGTTCTGGGCTCCTGGCTTCAGCCTGGCCCAGCCCTGGCTGTTGCAGGCATCTGGGGAGTGATCTATCAGATAGAAGATCCTTCTCCATCTCTGTCTCTTACTCTCTAAAATAAAATGAAAATTAATTATTTTTTAAAAAGTAGAAGCTGTCAGGGCAGGTATCGTGGCACAGCAGATAAAGCCACCACTTGCAATGCTAGCATCCCATATGGGCAAGAGTTCATGTCCTAGTTGCTCCACTTCTGATCCAGCTGCCTGCTAATGTCATGGGAAAAGCAGTGGAAAATGGCCGGAGTGTTTGGGCCCCTGCCATCCACATGGAAGACCTGGATTGAGTTCCTCCGTCCTGGCTCCGGCCCTGGCCCAGTCTCAGACATTGTGGGCATTTGGAAAGAGAACCAACAATTGGGAGCACACACTTCTCTAAGCCTCTCAAAAAAAAAAAAAAAAAAAAAAAAAAAAAAAGGTAGGGATAGATATGACAGCAAAATACTTGTATCATGAAAACTTAATTGTTATTTCCAGAATCTTTTCTAAGACACTATGTAGGGTTAAACTAAAGTTGAAATAACTAAAAAAAAAAAAGAGTAAATAAAGAATTAGCAAAAGAGATGAACCAATCAATGGAACAAAACAAAAAGCCTAGGAAAAGACTTTAAAATATAAAAGAATTTAATATATAATGCAAAGAACATCTCACAAGTCACTGAACTCTTTGCAGCCTGGGTAGGTAGAATGAGCACTGGAAGCATTGGATGTGCAAGTTCTTCTGACCAGTGATGTCATAAAGACATTTCATACGGTATTTTAGCAACAGCATGGCAGTTTCTGATCTCTTGTCTCTGGATTAGTGGACACAGAGTGGCCAGGAGTGGGTAGCAATGGGATATCAACTCTAGCATGGGAATGTCACTTTAAAGTTAACAGCACCTAAAACTGGTTTAATTTCATCAGACAAAACTTTAAGCTAATAAACTTTTAATAAACCATGATTGTGCTTGGATAAAAAGAAAAAGAGAAAGAAATGGATTGCTTAACAAGTATCATTAAGAAAACTGTCAGATGGGAAATAGATCAATCTGGGGCCAGTGCTGTGGTACAGGTAAAGCCTCTGCCTGCAGTGCTAGCATCCCATGCAGGCGCTGGTTCAAGTTCTGGCTGGTTCACTTCTGATTTAGCTCCCTGTTAATGTGCCTGGGAAATCACATTGAGAAAAGTACTTGGGCCCCTGCATCCACATGGGAGACCTGAAGAAGCTCCTGGCTCCTGGCTTCGAACAGGCCCAACTTTGCATATTGCGGCCATTTCGGGAGTGAACAGTGGATAGAACACCTCTCCCTGACCCGTTACTCTGCTTTTTGAATAAAATAAACAAATCAAAACAAAACAAACAAAAAAAGTAGATCAATTTGGGGCCAGTGTTGTGGCGCAGTAAATTAAACCCAGCCTACAAAACTGGCATTCCATATGAGTACCAGTTCAAGTCCTAACTGCTGTGCTTCCAATCCAGCTTGCTGCTAGTCAGCCTGGGAAAGCAGCAGACAACCGCCCAAGTACATCAGCCCCTGTCACCTCTGCAGGAGACCCTGATGGAGTTCTATACTCCTGGCATCAGCCTGGCCCAGCCCTGGTCCTTGTGGCCATTCTGGGAAGTAAAACAGCAGACAGAAGATTGGTATCTACCTCCTTCTCCTCCCACCCCCGTCACTCTGCCTTTCAAACAAATAAAAGTAGATCAATTTAGGCACTCTCTTCAAATTATATACCAAAATAAAAGAGCTAAATATGAAAAAAAAAAAAGAAACAATAAATCCACCAAGGGAAACAGGAAAGTATAGATATTGGAGTTTTCAATAGAAAAATTTTCAATGTAGAAAAGCAAAAGTGCAAATTAAAAAGGAACAGGTATGGATCCACATTTAAAATTCCACTACATAAAATGTTTAGAAAGTATATTTGGTATGTTTTATAATAGCAAAAAAATGAAAAATATGCAAATAACCAGAACATTTATCAGGTTAGTGATTAAGTAAATTAGAGTACATTCATATATGTAATATTATAAATATTTTAGCAATGATGCTGTGTATTTGCTGGGTGGATGGCTTCCCAGTTCTCCTGGATCCTGGGAAAGCAGCACTTGTGTTGGGTATAGACTACTCTCTAGAATAACTGTACATATGAAGTCTAAATGCACAGAGAATAAAATATATTCCAAATAAACTCCAGAAGTAATGGTATGAATGTACAAAGTTAAACCATAAAAGTAATACAAGAAACTATGAAAAAACATTTTTGATAATCACAGAATAGGGAAACCCTTTCTTTCCCCTGACTCTCACCCTCTCCATCATTATTTGAGAGGTTCAGAGACACAGAAACAGGAAGAGGGAATTCATATTTGCTGATTCATTCCCCAAAATGCTTGCATCAGGAGCCAAAGGTGAGAACACAATACAGCTCTCCCACGTGGGTGGCAGGGATCCAACTACTTGATCCATCACCTGATGCCTCCCAGGGGTCCAGAATAGCAGGAAGTTGGAATTAAGGACAGAGCTAAGAACAGAACTCAGATATACAAGTATGGGATGTGGCATTCTGGAGTCTTAACTGGTGGGCTGCATGCCAGTCCCCAGAAGCTCCTTCTACACATCACACAACGCTCAGAAGTCATAAGAGGTAACTAATTCAACTCACTACAAATCATGTATTTAAGCAGAATAAAAGCCACTACAGGAAATGTCAAAGGACAAACTAGGAAAAAATATTTGCAATTCACATTACAGATAAAGGTCTAATTCCCCTAAAGAGCTCAATCAAATTGAAAGGAAAAGACTGACAATCTAAAGAAAATGGGAATAAAAGAGAAAAATTCACAAAGAAAAAACTGAATGACATTTTAAAAACTATATTTTATTTTATTTGAAAGGCAGAGTTAGAGAAAGGGAGACACAGAGAGAGATCTTCCATCCACTGGTTCACTCCCCAAGTTACCCCAACAGCCCAAGGTGGGCCTATTGAAAGCCAGGAGCCAGGAAATCCTTCTGGGTTCCCCACATGGCTGGCAGTGGTCCAACCACCTTGGCCATGCTCTGCTGCTTTCCCAGACCATAACAGGGAGCTAGATCAGAAGTGGAGCAGCCAAGACTTGAACCAGTGCCCACATGGGATGCTGGTAAATGACTCTTACAATGGCAAAGTTCAGGGAGTTTGATATGGAAGAGAAAGGCTGGATGATTAGGGGAATAGTTGAGCTGGAAGATTTTTCTCACCATTTCTGCTAGCTCTGCAGTGTAACTCCACCCCTTACCTGTAAATCCAATATATACACTTTTCCATGATGTACGTGCTCGTCCCACACCAGTAAGGAAAAGATGCCATTATGGCCAGGTAGAAGTTAAGCTCCACATGGAGGCACCATTAAAATTCCCAGAAAGCCTCACACATACTAAACCCTGGCCAGACTCTATCCTGTGTGTGTATTCAATTAGGGCACCACCCTCTACACCATTAAGGGGATGGTTACATGTGAGAATGGCCTTTTTGCTTTGTGGCTTCTGGCCCTTGCTTTTGGGTCCTTTGCTGGCCTCCTCCCATACCTCTCATAGGTAACTCTTTGGCCCATTCGTGATGTGTGTCTCCATGTGGGGTTGCCCACACTCGTGTGAACGTAACTTCATTCTCTCAATTTTAAATACATCCTGCTCCCACTTGCATACTGCATTTATATCTGTGCCTTGAATTCTTATCTCTGTAGGGGCAAGAACTTAAATAAAATGTATAGCCCCTTATACTGGCAAGAGTGTAGGGACTCAGATGCTCATTCACCACTAAGGAGGGCACAAATATACATAACTTCCTCCTGGAGGGCAGTTCAGCAACTGCTACCAAATTCAAATGCATACACCCGTTAGCCTAAAAATCCTATGGTAAAGGATAAAATATCTACATACAAGCATTGGTACTCATAGCAAATGACTGGAAGCAATCAAAATATCCATCACTGGGGATGGATAAATAAATGATGGTACATACATACAACAGAGTATTATAAAATAGTTATAAAGAAGAATGAATGTAATGACTTGGGATGGATTATAAGATATATTCAGTGAAGAAGGCAAGAAATTGAATACTGATCACAGGATTACTATTTGTATAAAATTACTTACATATTATTTATTAAAAATCAGGCAGTGTAGCCAAGAAAATTATTCATATTTTTTTATAAGCATAAAAATTATCTGAGCAGGGGCCAGCTCTGTGGTACAGTGGGTTAAAGCCTTGGCCTGCAGAGCTGCCATTCCACATGGGTGCTGGTGCAAGTCCTGGCTGCTCCACTTCTGATCCAGCTTCCTGCTAATGTGCCTTGGAAAGCAATGGAGGTTGGCCCAAGTCTTTGGGCCCTTGCACCCACACAGGAGACCCAGAAGAAAGTTCTGGCTCCTGGCTTTGGTCTGGCCGAGCCCCAGCTGTTGTGGACACTTGGGGAGTGAACCAGCAGGTGGAGGACCTCTCTCTCCCTCTCTTTCTCTGTCTCTAACTCTGCCTTTCAAATAAATAAATAAATATTTTTTTAAAATTATCTGAATACAAACTAATAAACAGCAATTATCTAATAGAACAAGACTTCTCACTCTATATGGTTTCATAGTTTTTGACATTTTAACCCTGTAAGACATATTATTTATTCAAAAAATTGAATAATTTAAAGCAAGTTACAGAGTGTTACATATAGTACAATCTCAATATTTTAAAAAGCACATAAATATATAAGAAGCTCTACTAAAATGTTAAAAATGGTTGTTATTACTTCGTGTTGAGATTATTGGTGATATATGTTTTCTTATAAAATCTTTTTTGTATTTTCCAAATTTTTAACAAACAAAAATATACTGATATATTCAGGGAAACAAACAAACAAAAGAACACATTAAGTTTTTCCCATTAACCTTTTTTATATTGGGCTACCTATGTTGCCAAGAACAGGTATCTTCTTGGTGGTAGATTAAAAAGGGACTCCTTTTACTTCTCCCATTCAGTTGAGCAATCTCAGGGAAAGAGTGTCCCTGACATTTCTAACCAGCAGCAAAGAGGTTACCAAATACACACTTTGTCTTGTGGAATCTCTTAAAGGTAGCCTGGGGCAGGTGTTGTTTGCACAGGGTTGAAGTCACTGCTTGGGATGCCCACATCCCGTATCGGAGTGCCTGGTTCAAGTACTGGCTCCTTAGTTTCCAATCCAGCTTCCTACTAATGTGCATCCTAGGAGGCAGAAGTTGATGACCCCTGTACTTGGTCCCTGCCACCCACGTGGGAGGTCCAGACTGAGATCCTGGCTCCTGACTTCGGCCTGGTCTAGCCCTGGACGTTGTGGGCACTTGGAGAGTGAACCAGTGGATGGAAGATCTCTCTTTCTGTCTCTCCCTTGAAATCAAGTGACAGTAAATAAAAATTAAGAAAAGAAATTTCTTTTTCAAAAATTAATTAATTTAGGCAGGCACCGTGGCTCAATAGGCTAATCCTCTGCCTTGCGGCGCAGGCACACCAGGTTCTAGTCCCGGTCGGGGCACCAGATTCTGTCCCAGTTGCCCCTCTTCCAGGCCAGCTCTCTGCTGTGGCCAGGGAGTGCAGTGGAGGATGGCCTAAGTGCTTGGGCCCTGCACCCCATGGGAGACCAGGAGAAGCACCTGGCTCCTGCCTTCGGATCAGCGCGGTGCGCCGGCCGTGGCAGCCATTGGAGGGTGAACCAATGGCAACGGAAGACCTTTCTCTCTCTCTCTGTCTCTCTCACTGTCCACTCTGCCTGTCAAAAAAAAAAATTTTATTTATTTATTTGAAAGGTAAAGTTACAGAGAGAGAGATCTTCCATCTGCTGATTCACTTCCCAAATGGCTACAATGGCCAGGGCTGAGACAGGCCGAATGCAGGAGCCAGTCTTTCAGGTCCCCTATGTGGGTGCAGAGGCCCAAGTATTTGGGCCATCTTCCACTGCTTTCCCAAGCACATTAGCAGCCAGGACTCGATGTCGGCACTGCAGGCGGGGGCTTTACCTGCTACACCACAACAATGGAATGGCCCCAAGAAAACAAATTTCTAAAAAGGAAAAAAAAAAAAAGTAGCCCAGAGGTAGGCTGTCAAGCAAAATATACCCCTCTAAGAATAAGGTCATGATGCTACAGATTTCCTAAGACCCTGAGTGATTTTTAAAAACATAACTCATTCATAACACATCCTTATGAAAAAACAGGGAGCTATGACGCACATGAATCATCGTATCCCTTCCCCCCTCCAAGGGCAGGGTACCAGAATAGCTTCCTGATGACAAAGCAGCCTGAAACCTTTGAAAGCCTTAATCTTCAGGGAGGAAATAAAAGGGAAAAACAAGTCCTTAACATAGGACTTTAATTGTTAGATCTTCACAAGGCAGAACCAAGCAGCAGAGAAATTGGCCTGAATTTTGTTTTTGATTCTCCCCTACTAGAGCCTGTAGCAGTCCAGTGTGTGTGTATCCATGTCACTTGCCTGGTTTGCTCTACTTCCACTTACTAAAATTACTGCTGTTTTGTAGGTGACAATATACTTTGGTATGTTTCATTCTGATAACCAGGCACTTTCATAGATATTATCACTTTTTTATAACTATACCAAGATAAATTAATAGTGTTTTGTATTTACCGAACATCTTTCATTTGAGAATCTCATTGACTTTACTGTATCATCATGACACATTTCTCTTTCTGGCACCGATGGATAAACTGTCACTAAATATGGTTCAGTGATTATTCTAGATGACAATGTAAAATTTTTAACGGGGTCAAGAAAAGAATTCATTTGCGAATATTTTAATCACTGAATGGCAGCACCACTACTCTGGTAACTATTTTGGTCATCTGCCTTACACTGAGTTTTTTACAAAACATGTGGCATAATTTCCAAGTTTCTGGCTTAGGGCACTCAGTAGGTCAATGCCACAAATTAGTAGAAAGAATATTGAGAGGAAGGGCAATCTCAAGAGAGAAAACAGGTTAGTTTTGGTCAAGTTGTGCCTGGTCTGTAGGATAGCCAGCCAGCTGATGATGTATAGGAAACAGCTGGTTTTCTGCATCCACAGTTCAGCAGTGATGTCTGAGCTGGGGGTCAGCAGTGGATGCGTAAATGTTAAACAATGTAAGTGGGGGGCCAGTGCTGTGGTGCAGTAGGTTAATCTTCCACCTGTGCTGTCAGCATCACATCTGGGCGCTGGTTTAAGTCCCAGCTACTCCACTTTCAGTCCAGCTCTCTGCTATGGCTTGGGAAAGCAGTGGAAGATGGCCCAGGTCTTTGGGCCTCTGCACTCACGTGGTAGACCAGGAGGAGGCTCCTGGCTTCAGATCAGTGCAGCTCCGGCCATTGTGGCCGTTTGGAGAGTGAACCAATGGAAGGAAGACCTTTCTCTCTGTTTCTCCCTCTCACTGTCTGTAACTCTAACTCTCAAATAAAATAAATAAAATCTTTAAAAAAAAACAAAAAAACTGCAGTCATTGGGGCAGGGCATAAGGACCAACCAATCATTTAAAAGATCATTTTATAGGGCAATTTTTATAGGACTAGCCATATGTCTATACACTCTTCATTAGTTATCCTCACTTGCCCTGATGTTGTGCAGTTTTGTGCTTTAAAAGGCTCTGTTATGCGTGAAATAAATGAGTCCCTGCTTGACTTGGCTCCCCGCTGCGTCCGATTGTCTCTGGGATCGGGAGGCTGGGGAACGGGCGAGCGGCGCACTTACCTTTCCTCAGGCCCAGTCCATCCTCGTACGGGTGGACTAAGACCCTGTAATGACCATTTAGATAAATTCAGTTCTTTAAAAGAATACACTTTTTTCTATCTTCAAAATTCTTTAAAAGAGAGGGCCTTGGGTCAGGCGTTGCAATGCAAAGGGTTAAGCTGCTGTTTGGGGTGCCCTCAACATATACGGTAGTGCCTGGACTGAGTTCCACCTCTGCATCCATCAGCTTCCTGCAAATGTACCTGAAAGCAGCAAATAATAGCCCAAGTCCTTGGGTTCCTGCCTTCCATCTGGGAGACCAAGATGGAGTGCCTAGGTTTGGCCTGGCCCAGCCCCAGCTGCTGCAGAATTTGGAGAGTAAACTAGTGAATAGAAGGTCTCTCCCTCTCTCTGTCACTCTGCCTTTCAAATATATTAATCAATCAAAAAATTTTTAAACAGAGAAAGCCTCACTTTCAGAACTTACTATGAATAGGAAAAATCTAACATAAGCCAACTTGCCCACTAATTCCTAAAAATATCAGGGCCAGCACTGTGGCACAGTAGGTTAATCCTCCGCCTGCGGTCTCAGCCTATATGGGTGCCGGTTCTAGTCCCAGCTACTCCACTTCCAATCCAGCTTCCTGCTGTGGCCTGGGAAGGCAGCAGAAGATGGTCCAAGGGCTTGGGCACCTGCACCGGCGTGAGAGACCCAGAAGAAGCTCCTGGCTCTGGATCAGCTCAGCTCCAGCTGTTGTGGCCAGTTGGGGAGTGAACAAACAGATGGAAGACCTCTCTCTCTCTGCCTCTCACTTCTGTAACTCTACCTCTCAAATGAATAAATAAAATATCCAACAACAACACTGGTTAAAAACACTGTGCAGGCACAAGTGTCGTGGCTCAGTGGGTGAAACTGCAGTTTGGGACATCCACATCATATACTGGAGTACCTGGGTTCAAGGTCCACCTCTGCTTTTTTTTTTTTTTGACAGGCAGAGTGGACAGTGAGAGAGAGAGAGACAGAGAGAAAGGTCTTCCCTTTGCCGCTGGTTCACCCTCCAATGGCCGCTGTGGCCGGCGCGCTGCGACTGGCGCACCGCGCCGATCCGAAGGCAGGAGCCAGGTGCTTCTCCTGGTCTCCCATGGGGTGCAGGGCCCAAGCAATTGGGCCATCCTCCACTGCACTCCCGGGCCACAGCAGAGAGCTGGCCTGGAAGAGGGGCAACTGGGACAGAATCCAGCGCCCCGACCGGGACTAGAACCTGGTGTGCCTGCGCCACAAGGCGGAGGATTAGCCTATTGAGTCGTGGCGTCGGCCCCACCTCTGCTTTTGATCCAGTTTTCTGTTAATGTGCCAGGGAGGGAGCAGTACCTCCCTGGCACAAGGTACTGTGCCCAAGTACCTAGGTCCCTGTCACCCATGTGGGAAACCTGGATGTAGTCCCTGGCTCCTGGCTTTGGCCTGGCACACCCAGCTTCTGCTGTTGTAGGCATTTGGGTAGCAAACCAGCAGATGGAAGATTCTCTCTCTCTCTGTGTGTGTGTGTTACTCTTCATTTCAAATAAATAAACACACTGATCTTTAAAAGCAAAACAAAAATACTATTCAGAGGTAACATGTACAAATTTCTAGAAGGGAGGGTAACACATTAAATCATGTCAAGTGTGAATACTTCATATTTTAGAACCAATTAACTGATAAGCTCTTTTCCAATGTGACCGCTGGCTTAGAATAACTTTCAATAAAAAGACAAACTTGGCTCAGAGGAAGAGAGTTTAAGGAGCAATACGAGGTCCTGACATGGGAGGACATGAATATTTGTGAGCTTATGATTATGCATGTATTTCTGAGGTCTGATTTTTTTTTGGGGGGGGGGGAGGAGGAAGATACCAAATTCTAAATAATCATTTATCAATTTTATCCAGAAGCAAGCCTTATTTAAAATACTGCAAATGCAGTAACTGTCAAGGAAAGCAAAAACCATTAAGTATTATTGGATTCTGCTCATTTACAAAACTGAAAGCCAATTAGAGTGTTTGAGAATATAAAGGAAAAGAAAATCAATGTTAGTAAAGTTTATACTGAAAAATACTAAAGCTATAATCAAAACTGCCATTCATAAGCATTCACAACCAGTTACCTACAAAATAATACTTAAAGAATATCTTAAAAACTACAATTTTTTTTTGGGGGGGGGGACAGGCAGAGTTAGTGAGAGAGAGAGACAGAGAGAGAGGTCTTCCTTCCGCTGGTTCACCCCCAAAATGGCCGCTACAGCCAGCACATGCCAATCCGAAGCCAGGAGCCAGGAGCTTCCTCCTGGTCTCCCATGCGGGTGCAGGGCCCAAGCACTTGGGCCATCCTCCACTGCCTTCCCGGGCCACAGCAGAGAGCTGGACTGGAAGAGGAGCAGCCAGAACAGAATCCGGCGCCCCAACTAGGACTAGAACCTGGGGTGCTCGCGCCACAGGCGGAGGATTAGCTAGTGAGCTGCAGCACTGGCCAAAACTACAATATTTTATAAATATTTTTCAGACATGTCTTAGGATGCTACCAAAAGGAAAACCCCAACGTCAGGTCATCTTTGTCCTTGTCTCCATCCTTCTCTTCCCAGCACACTGGCTAGCTCTCACTCTACTTTCAGTGCTTTACACAGACTGAAGCATTTAATGCTCACAATAGCCTTAGAGACAGACACAACTGCATTTCACAGGTGGGGAAACTAGAGCATAGAGAGGTTAAGTATCTTGTCCAAGGTAACACAGCTTGTAAAAAAAGGAGCAGAAATTTGAACCCAGGCAGTCTGGCCTACTGTGTACCATTACCTATTAACTATTCATGCTAATCCTTGCTTCTTTTCACTAGTCACTCACATACCTGCTAGAGTTTTCACATGTATTTTGAGATGAATTATCATACCCTTGTATGGAAAGCACATACTTATTTCTTCCTATTACCAATTCAAAGTAAAGATAACAATTATCAGAGTCTAAACGTGGGGAACAAATGGAAATTTTATTTCAAACAGAAATAGAGGAGGAACTAATGATTTTGCATCAAGAATGAAACATCAATTCCAGTTTCACCAATCTCATCAAGCTTAAGCAATGTATTGTCACTGGATAACACTGTTTTCTAGGCAAAAGGACTTCTCCAGAAGAAAGCACTTTTGTTTTTGTTTTTAATTTTTAATTTTTTTTTTTTTACATCTGGGAGACAGAGACAGACAGACAAACAGAGCTCCCGTCTACTGGTTCATTCCCCAAATGACCATAACATCTAGGACTGAGCCAGGCCAAAGATGGCAGCCAAGGACTTAACCCAGGTCTCCCATGTGGGTGGCAGGAACCCAATTACTTGAGCCTTCACTGTTGCCTCCCAGGAGCTGCACTGCTGGGACACTGGAGTGAGGAGCTACAGCAGGGACTCAAACCCAGGCACTTGAATTGGAATATGGGCTAACCACCCGCTCTGGCAGACACATTTAATATAACTTAGCATGCAGAGTTTCATCTTCTCACTCTGGAGAAACATTTCCTGTATGCAAGTCAGAAGCTGAATACATTTTTACCTCTTTTTTTTCTATCTACTTCTGAAAAAATAACATGGTTTTCATCAAGACTAAGATTAAGAAAAAGCTTCCTGGCTAAAAATAGCTCACCAACATATCCATGTTCTAATTCATATGAACTGTAAACATTACCTTTCATGGTAAAAAAAAAAAAAAAAGAAAAAGAAAAAGGAATTTTGCAGGTGTGATTAAATTAAGGGTTTTGAGACAGGAGGATTACCCTGAATTATCAGGTAGGCATACTGTAATTACAGAGGTCCTTCTGGGAGGGAAGTAGGAGATCATAGGGAGGGAAGGTGATACGAAAACAGAGTTGGGGGCCAGCATGGAGGCATAGCAAGTAAAGCTGCCACCTGCGATGCCAGCATCCCAGTCCTGGCTACTCCACTTCTGATCCAGTTCCATACTAATGTGCCTGGGAAGGCAGCAGAAGATGGCACAAGTGCTTGGGCCCCTGCACCCATGTGCGAGACCCAAAAGAAGCTCCTGGCTCCTGGCTTCAGCCTGGCCCTGTCCTGGCTATTGCAGCCATTTGGAAAATGAACCAGCAGGTGGAAGATCTAAAAAGGAGAGAATGATCCAACATGGGAAGCAGGCCACACAGCAGACTCATAGAATGACAAACTCCCTAAACAGCACTCTGGCCTCAGATTCAATCCCTAAGGCATTTGGATCTGGCTAAAAAGCCCATGAGAGCATTTCAGGCATGGAAAACCAAGACACTGGCAAGATCTTTCCTACAGGAAATATCTCTGTGAGATCCCAGTGGAAAGATGGGACCATCAAATAAGGAGGTACCTTTCTCTAAAGGGAGGAGAGAACTTCCACTTTGATTATGGCCCTGTCTAAATACTGACGGAGTTTGTGGACTCAAGAGGCTTCCATAGCCTTGGCAGCTCATGACAGGAGCCTTGGGTGATCACTGACATCATAAATAAGAGTGTCAATTATTAAATCAACAACAGGAGTTACTGTGCACTTGCTCCCCATGTAGGACCTCTGTCCTCAATGAGTTGTACTGAGAATTAATGGTAAAACTAGTCTTCAAACAGTACTTCATACTTTATGTGTCTGTGTGGGTGCAAACTGTTGAAATCTTTACTTAGTATAGAGTTAATCTTCTGTATATAGATAATTAAAAATGAATCTTAATGAAGAATGAGATGAGAGAGGGAGTAAGAGGTGGGACGGGAATGGGGGTAGGAGGGTGGGATGGGGGGAAGAACCGCTATATTCCAAAAAGCTGTATCTATGAAATTTATATTTATTAAATAAAAGCTTTCCAAAAAAAAAAAAGAAGAAAACTCTCTCCGTAACTCTGCTTTTCAAATAAATAAAATAAATTCACAAAGAAAACCAGAATTTAAGATGCTGTGTTGATGGCTTTGAACAGGGAGGAAGGGGCCAAGAGCCAAATTCAAGGAATGCAGTTCTAAAAGCTGAGGAGGGCAAGGAAACAGATTCTCCACAGAGCCTCCAGAGGGAGTGCAGCACCCTTGTACACACTTTGGTTTCAGACTGTTGACACTTATTTCAACATCAAGCTGGTCGTCACTTGTTATAGCAACAGGGACCGAAATAACGGACCTAACCTCTTGCTGCTGATTTGCTGTCCTACACAATAATCAATCCATCCTATTGACATCCACACACCTTTGGATATAAAAAATATATGCATTCAGTCACAGTCTTGCCCTCAAGAGTTCAGACTAGTGGCCTTCATCTTCTCCCTAACAATCAGATTACTGCAACCACTTCTTTCCAGCAAATGATTCAACAAATGTGGCAAAAGATATTTCTACATACCTGGTCATGGATGAGACCATGGTAGAGGATGCTCTGCATGTCCCTGCAAAGCCGTTCCAGACCACCATACTTGGACCAGACATTGGGGCTATTGGCTGACACCAAACCCTCCACAGTCGTCTTCAAATTACCCAGCAACTGCCAGTGCTCTCTCCTGCAAGGGCATTGATTATACCAGTGGTTAGTTAACTTTGTTGTACCCAATCCTGATCATGTCAAAGAAAGTCTAAGCCAAGGAGCATCCTGCCCCCCAACCTAACATTCTCTCCCCTGCTAATTTTTCACTGAGGCAGAAGACTTAACTTTGAGAGGACTGAAGTTGTAAAGAACACAAAAATAAAAATAAAAGCAAACAAACAACAAACACTATGCTTTGTAAAGTGATTTTCACTAACTCTTACTCAGTACTTAGATAAGTAGTCTTTAATCCTGTGTTTTTAGGAATATGATTCCTGAAGATCCATTTCTGAACAATGACAGTCCAGTGGCAATATAAAGGTACCTCAAAAATTTCAAGGAAAACAGAATTAAAATATGTTTATTTTGGTGCAAAAAAAATTTGAAATGCATATGCATTTTCCATGCATCTTTTGAAGATCCCTCATATACAGGATGAGGGCATCCACTCAGAAACAGAAATCTTTTGCCAAACAAAAAAGCCAAAACATCATTTTTTATTCACTGTATTTCCAAGCATTAAAAACAGCATAGCAAAGGATAGAAAATGATTTACATTCATACCCACACACAAATAGTATGGGTAACAATATGAGTAGCTCATGGTTTTTAATCTAAAATTGAGAAAAATGTATTTTAAATTTGCACTGAGTTGTGTTTTGGGACATGCTCCCAAACCAGTCAACTACTGGTTCATTCTCCTAGATCATCTGAAGAACTTTACTGGAGAAGTTTGAAAGCTGCTGCCCTAGATGATATTCCAAGTTCCTGTGAAGTCCCCAGCATTTCTCAGCACAGCTTCCAAGCAACTGAATAGAAAGAGATGTACAGAATCAACTTGCATAAGGAAAACATAAGCAGATGAAATATCAAATTTCTTTTCTGAGGCTCCCAATTGTGACACTGCACACTTTACCTTGCCCTTTCATATTTCTTAGTAGAGTACTACTCTCAGGGTGAGCATTTGGTTTAGTGGTTAAAATACCACTTGGTACACCCACATCCCATATCAGAGTGCCTGGGTTTGAGTACTGGCTCTGCTCCCAATTCCAACTTCCTGCTAATGTGTACACTAGGAGCCAGCAGGTGATGGTTCAAATAGTTGGATCCCTGCCACTCATGAGGGAGACCTAGATTTCATTCCAGGCTCCTGGCATCAACCTGACCTAGCCTCAGCTCTTGCAGGCATTTGGGGAGTGAACCAGCAGATGGGAGACATCTGTCTCTGTCTCTCTCTTTCAAATAAATAAAAGTAAATAAATATTTTTAAAAAATACCATTCTTTTTTTAAGATTTTTTAATTTTATTTGAAAGGCAGAGTAACAGAGAGGCAGAGGCAGAAAGAGAGGTCTTCCATCCTGCTGGTTCACTCACCAACTGGCTGCAACAGCTGGAGCTACGCTGATCCAAAGCCAGAAGCCAAGAGCATCCTCCAGGTCTCCCACATGGATGTGAGGGCCCAAACTCTTGGGCCATCTTCTACTGCTTTTCCAGGCCATAGCAGAGAGCTGGATTGGAAGTGGAGCAGCCAGGACTCGAACCGGCACCCATATAGGATGCTGGCATTGCAGGTGGCAACTTTACCCATTATGCCACAGCACCGACCCCTCTTTTATTTTTTAAGGACAGTCATCCATGAATGGCAATGATTCTTCAGGGAACTTTCACCATAAATGTTTTATATCATTTACATACCTATGGGGGTAGGAGAGACCCAGACTAAAATCCTTTCTATCATACTCAAAACTAACCTCTTTTGTACATTTAATGAGCTATTTCAGGAAAGTGGATGAATAAAGCAAAGGCAGACAAATAAAACTAATGAAGAAGCTAGGTATGATATAGGATTGCTAATTAAAAAGGCAAGGCCAGATGGATCTCATTCTGGTCTTTTGCTCTGAAGGCCTTCCAACCGAAAATTTATTTAAATTAGGAAAGTCTACATTTTCCTAACCTTATGTCATTGAACATTTGACTCACCAAACTTTCTTTATTCTATTTCTACACCTGTCCTGAGAAATATCTCAAAGATAACTAAAACGCACCCAGGACTTGGGTGGCCACTGAAACACCATTTAGCGTTACAGTGTGGGAAGCTGCCATCAGAGACACCAGCTGACTGTCCACTTTTGCTCGGTTACTTGGCATCTACTATGCTTCCTCAGGGCTAACTAACCTCTGGTCTATTCTGGCTGACACAGTTTTCACATTCCAAGAGGTTATAATCAAGTCTTACAGGCCTGAGAGCCAGTTTGGCTCATCAGGTGACTGTGTATATCTGTGCTGTGATTCCTTATGTATTGATCTCACAAGGTTAACTGTCAAAGATCATCATGATAATTTCCAAAAGCTGACATGAAGCTCCTTATTATCCTAGGGCATTGCTTTCAAAATTACGCAGGAAGCACTAACATTCTACTAATGCTGAGTCTTCAGATCTACTAATAATACTCTCTGGACAAAGAACTAGAGAACTTCCTTTCTCAACAACAAAGTGTTTGTGAGATGCCAAAGTTAAAAAAAGGATGTGACTCTTACTCTACAAAACACCAAACAGACTACATTTGGTAGATGCTCACATAGAAGAAAATCAAGCTTTTTAAAAAATTGATTTACATAGTAATCTGTGTCAACACCTTTTTAGGATCCTTTACCCTAATGATACAGTTATCCTTTTCAGAAAATTGAAATACTAAATTCAGTTGAAGGCTATACACAGTGGTTGGATTAAACCATTCATGCCTGAATCACTATGGAACAATCATTTACCCTTTCCCTATTCTCTAGACACATTTTCAGCTAGTAAGGTTGGTTCTTCCTAGGTTAAACCTGTTTGGCAATAATTATTTGTATGGTATCATTCTGTATTCACATGTAACCTTTATCAGGGCACAGGTAAGGCCACTGAAATGTATTAGGTGCAAAGCAGCTCTTCCTAGGGCCACTTGTGCAGGTACACAGAATGCTATCTTCTTTAATTACCAGCAATTAAAAGCACTTCTTTCTTAAGTGTTTCACTCTACACTGGAGAAGAACCAGGCCTAAGAGGCAAGGCACAAAAGAACTCATCTCTACCTGAATCATTTTCATCAACTCACAGTAAAGCCAATCTCAAAAAAAAAAAAAAAAAAAAGCCCCACCTATTTTCTTCGGGGAGGATTTTGACCACAGTCTTCCTCTTAAGAGGAACAAAAATTGCTTAAATAACTCAAACAAAAATATCTGGGGAAAAAGTTTTACCAAAATCAATTTGGTCTTAAGTTTGCCAAATTACACTGACACTCAAGATTAAAAGACAAAAGTTAAAACAAATGTTATTTTTTTTAAAAAAAAGTAGAAGGCCGGCGCTGTGGCTCACTAGGCTAATCCTCCGCCTTGCGGCGCCGGCACACCGGGTTCTAGTCCCGGTCGGGGCACCGATCCTGTCCCGGTTGCCCCTCTTCCAGGCCAGCTCTCTGCTGTGGCCAGGGAGTGCAGTGGAGGATGGCCCAAGTGCTTGGGTCCTGCACCCCATGGGAGACCAGGAGAAGCACCTGGCTCCTGCCATCGGATCAGCGCGGTGTGCCGGCCGCAGCGCGCCTACCGCGGCGGCCATTGGAGGGTGAACCAACAGCAAAAAGGAAGACCTTTCTCTCTGTCTCTACCTCTCACTGTCCACTCTGCCTGTCAAAAATAAAAAAATTTAAAAAAAAAGTAGAATATAAAGTTACATCTATGACCTAAACATAAAAATACTTACAAAAAATATGTTAATAGTGGTTGCCCTTGTGATGTGAGGGGAATACAGAGAATTATTTAGGCCTTCTCTGAGACTAACAATTAATAGTCAATAATCTGAACAAAGAAAACAAGAAACTGGAAAGCACCATAAAGGATTTTTTTTAAAGATTTTTTTATAATTTTTCATAAAGAATTTATTTTATTTATTTGAAAGGCAGAATTACAGGGAGAAAGGGAGAGACAGAGATGGAGACAGAGACAGAGAAGGATCTTCCAACTGCTGGTTCACTTCACAATTGGCTGCAATGGCCAGGGCTAGGCCAGACCAAAGCCAGGAGCCAGGAGCTTCTTAGGTCTCCCTGTGGGTGCAGAGACTCAAGGACTTGGGCCATCTTCTGCTGCTTTCCCAGGCTCATCAGCAGAGAGCTAGATTGGAAGTAGAGCAGCCAGGACCTGAACCGGTGCCCATATAGATGCCAGCATCTCAGGCAGCGGCTTTACCCACTATGCCACAATGCTGCCCAGACAACAGACATTTATCCCTCACATTGTAGAGGTGGGGAAGTCCAGGATCAGGGTACTGGAATGGTTGGATCCCAGTGAGGACTGTCTTGGCTGGCTTTTCTTGTTACATCTGTACATTGCTAAAATCCCAAGATTGCGGTCAGGCAAGCCCCTGGGACTGTGAAAGCCAGAGAGCACTTCCTGGAAAGAAGTAATGGGTTCCTCCTTGAGGTAAAGAAAAACAAAATGAAGTGATTTTTTGGTAACACTGAGGTAGTGAGGGACTACCACATATAATCTATGTTTAGGTTTTCTTCTTATCTGGCTACGTTTTTTTTTTGACAGGCAGAGTGGACAGTGAAAAGAGAGAGAGACAGAGAGAAAGGTCTTCCTTTGCCGTTGGTTCACCCTTCAGTGGCTGCCGTGGCTGGCTTATCCTGGTCTCCCATGGGGTGCAGGACCCAAGCACTTGGGCCATCCTCCACTGCACTCCCTGGCCACAGCAGAGAGCTGGCCTGGAAGAGGGGCAACCGGGACAGAATCCGGTGCCCCGACCAGGACTAGAACACAGTGTGCCGGCGCCGCAAGGCGGAGGATTAGCCTAGTGAGCCGCAGCGCTGGCCCTGGCTACATATTTTCAGTTTTTTATTATACAGAACTTAAATTGTAGACTATGAACATACTTATGCTGCCTTTTCAATAAATTAAAATGCTTATAGGAAACAAACAACTCTGTTATATACCCTGGAGCACTCAGGAGAACCTAACCTTTGGCCAGCCCCATCCTTTTAATGGTTAACAGCACAATCTTAAGGTCTGGGAGGAAATAAGCATATCTGTAGACACGCTTTATAACCTCATACCCATTCAACAAATATCTCACTAACCACCATGAATTTGAATGATACCAAATTTACTGAATTTCTACAATGAGTAGACTTAACAAAGAAGGAAAATTCCTTATGTCAGGAATCTTGCCACTGATGGTTAGCATGAAGTTCAAATATTTTCCATCAGTTGGCCCCAATCTAAATGCCAACTTTCTTGCTCAGTACTCCTTGATCTGAATACAGTAACTCTCTCTCTCCAACACCCTACTAAAAGCATGCCAACCTCTCCCTGCTTGTGTTCATTCGGATCTTTCCACTTGGAATGCCTCTTGTCACTCCATTCAGGGATTCAAGCTCAGCTCTAATTCAACCTCCTCCCAAGAAGTTCCAAATAATCTGACCCACTAATTTGTAATCCCCTAGTTAGAACCCCCATAGCATAAGCTGTCCTTTCCTCCTAACACATAAAAAAAAATTGTTGAATGGCTTATGTCTCAATTCCTTAAGGAAAGGCGCTGTGTCTTTTCAATTTCTTTTGCATTTCAGTAAGAAGCAAGGGGGAAAATGTCACCCAGTAGAAAAGTACAAACATTAGTCAAGCTACCATAAATTTGAATATTAGCTCTACAGAAACTAGATGTGCATTCTTGAGCAAGCCATGTAAAATTTTTAAGTTTCAGTTCCCTCACTGTGAGGAGATAACAACTGCTTCATTAGGAGAGTGTTAATGATAATCCATAGAAAGCACCATCGTAAACAGGCAATAACATTCCTTTATTCTCTGTCCCTTCCCCTCTTTGAACTTCCAATCATATAAATCTAATGAATCCAGCTAAATCAGGAAAGGTACCTCAAAATAAAGTCTTCTTATCTATTCTACTTCAAGGAAAATTCTGCCAAAAATTCCGTGGGATTGGACAACCTGTAATTTAATTAAGTCTGGCCACAGGGCCCCACATCCAAAGACTACTTCAACTGCATTTAAACTAAGGTCAAATCTCTCCTTGGTGAGCACAGATTCCAGAGTGCCATGTTTATACCACAGAACCTTCACTGGAGCAGGAAATCTGGGAAAGACTTTCTGAAATTTTGGATATGCCTTGTACTAAAGCACACATGCTAAACCTGCTTGACAAAATGGGAGAAACAAAGTTTCACTATAAGACAATAAAGTTGATTTTATGTGTATAAGAGAAAGCTAATCTCATTACTTTAGTCTCACCTTCTATTGGTTGGTAGTAAGATGCTTTTAAGGAGGGACATACCACTGCTTCAATAGCGAAAGACAGGAGGGAAGACAATGTTTTAGCCTCCTCAGTTTTAGGTAAAGTGTACCTAACTTGAACAAAATTCAGTTCTATTATTGAACTAATCATTAGAACTAAAACAAGACTATCTTAAAAATCAGGGTAGATGTTTGGCTTAGCAGTTAAGATGCCTGCATCCCTTATCAGAGTGCCAGAGTTCAATTCCTAGTTCCAGCTCCTAACTGGGAGACGGCAGGTGATGACTCAAGTAGTTGGGTTCTGTTTGGGAATCCTAGATTGAGATCCTGGCTCATAGATTCAGCTCAGGCCAGTCCTCAACACTGCAGGCATTTAAGACAGTGAACCAGCGGTTGGAAGAGCTTTCTCTCTCTATTTCTCATTTTAAAAAAGGCAATGACATCGTGAGTGGAGCCACTGCCTGCAGTGCCAGCATCCAGTGTGGGCACAGGTTCAGTTCTGGCTGCTCTACTTCCGATCCAACTCTCTGTGGTGGCCTGGGAGAGCACTAGAGGATGGCCTGGGTCCTTGAGCTCCTGCACCCACGTGGGAGACTGGAGGAGGATCCAGGCTCCTGGCTTCAGATCGGCCCAGCTCTGGCCGTTGTGGCCATTTGGGGAGTGACCCAGCGGATGGAAGACCTCTCTGTCTCTGCCTCTGTGGCTCTGCCTCCCAAGTAAATGAAATAAATCTTTAAAATAAAAAAAAAAGAGAGAGAAGAAAACGCTACAAAAAAAATCTTTTTAAAAAAATGACAGGATTAAGATCAAACAGATACAAGAGAAAAATAAATGCCAATAGAATAAACTCAACTATTTAAAAACTTAAACAAAAAGACAATCGGAAACTGACATTAATATAAAGCTTGTATTCAAGGCAAGAACCATTTAAAAAGACAAGAAATAATGAAGATACAGCTCTCATTAATTTTTATCTTTTTTTTTTTTTTTTTGACAGGCAGAGTGGACAGTGAGAGAGAGACAGAGAGAGAAAGGTCTTCCTTTGCCGTTGGTTCACCCTCCAATGGCCGCCGCGGCTGGCATGCTGTGGCCAGCGCATCGCGCTGATCCGAAGCCAGGAGCCAGGTGCTTCTCCTGGTCTCCCATGGGGTGCAGGACCCAAGCACTTGGGCCATCCTCCACTGCACTCCCGGGCCACAGCAGAGAGCTGGCCTGGAAGAGGGGCAACCAGGACAGAATCCGGCACCCCAACCGGGACTAGAACCCGGAGTGCCAGCACCGCAGGTGGAGGATTAGCCTATTGAGCCACAGCGCCGGCGCTCATTAATTTTTATGTATCTAATAACATGGCCTCAAAACATAACAAAATACAACAAAACATACACATGCATATGTCAAAAAGTACAGAACATATATATAGAGAAGTGAAAATGTAAAGGAGAAACAGTGGTAATGGGAATTTTAACATTCAGATAATGAAAACCAAAAGTAAAAAGGTGATTAGGAGAGCTGAATAATATGTAATTGATAAAGCTGTTCTATTATATGTTGAAAATGCTCCACACAAAGGAGCACATCTTGTGAAAGCACCCAGGGAACATTCACAAAAACCAGCCTTGTATTTAGGCACAAAACAGGAGTCAATAGAGGTGAGCATTTAGCTTAGTGGTGAAGATGACTGTGTCCCACATCAGAGTACCTGCATTCCATTCCTGGCTCCTGATTCCAGCTCCTGGCTAATGCAGACCTTTCCCAGGCACATTAGCAGGGAGCTGGATAGGAATGGAGCAGCCAGGACTCGAACTGGGATGCTGGAGTCCCAGGCGGAGGCTTAACCTGGTGCCCCAGCAATGGAAGCTTCCTGTCTTGTTTCTCTGCTTCTCAAATAAAGCTTTTTAAAAAAAACTCCAGAGTTGAATAGACTACATTCTCTGGCCAGAAAGTAATGAGACAATAAAGAAATAACCAAAAATAAAACAAACAGGAAAAAACACACATGTAAAACTTTTAGAATTTTTCTTTAAGGGCTCCTGAGCCTGCAAAAGAAAAAAAAAAAAAAAACCCATGGTCTTGAAGGAGGGGAAGCAAAGAACAGCATATAGCCCCAACTACTTTCTTCTCAAAATATCCAATTGAGAAAAATCATTGGGAGGCCATTTTAGAAACCTTTAGAAATGATGGGATTTTGCTATCATCTAGTCGAGAATTAATCACCTTTAGCCCTGCAAACCAGGAGGTTCCTGTGAGTTTCAATGACAGAGGCACCACACACTTTGGGAGACAGCCTGCCAATTTCCTAACTGCAATTTATCATTTCCTTTAACAATCTTCTTTCCTTCTAATCACGTGTGGATTAAATTCCAAGTGAGCCTGAGCCAGAGAAACTAAAAACATGTAAGCATGCTGCTATATCTACTTCTGGGAAAATCCCGATTAAAATCTGTGACAGTACTGTCCAATTGAACTTTCTGTGATGATGGAAATGCCCTGTCCCATCTGGAGACCACTGGCCACTGTGGCTGTCAAGAACTTGAAATCTAAGTGCAGTCACTTAAGAAACTTAACTACTACATTTTATTGATTTTAATTAATGTCAGTTTACATTAACACAGTTGCTAGTAACAATCCTGTTGGAGAGAACACATAGTTACCCAAGTAGCTTGGTGGCACTGGTGGAGGAAAAGAAGTTTTTTTAAAAAAAGAATACAGGCCAGCGCCGCGGCTCACTAGGCTAATCCTCTGCCTGCGGCGCTGGCACACCGGGTTCTAGTCCCGGTCGGGGCGCCGGATTCTGTCCTGGTTGCTCCTCTTCCTGTCCAGCTCTCTTCTGTGGTCCAGGAAGGCAGTGGAGGATGGCCCAGGTCCTTGGGCCCTGCACCCGCATGGAAGACCAGGAGGAAGCACCTGGCTCCTGGCTTCAGATCAGCGCAGCGCACCGGTCGTAGCGGCCAACGGAAAGGAAGACCTTTCTCTCTGTCTCTCTCTCTCACTGTCTAACTCTGCCTGTCAAAAAAAAAAAAAAAAGAACATGGGGCGGGCGGGGGAGGGGGGTGCTGTGGCGCAGTGGGTTAATGCCCTGGCCTGAAGGGCCGGTTCCCATATGGGCACCGATTCTAGTCCCAGCTGCTCCACTTCTGATCCAGCTCTCTGCTATGGCCTGGGAAAGCAGTATAGGATGGCCCAAGTGCTTGGACCCCTGCACCTGAGTGGGAGACCCAGAAGAAGCTCCTGGCTCCTGGCTTCGGATCGGATCAGTGCAGCCCCAGCTGTTGCAGCCATCTGGGGAGGGAACCATCGGATGGAAGACCTCTCTCACTCTCTGCCTCTCCTCTACTCTGTACAACTCTGACTTTCAAAAAAAATACAGGAGGGGTCAGCGCTGTGGTGCTGCAGGTTAATGCCCTGGTCTGAAGCGCCAGAATCCCATATGGGCGTCAGTTCGAGATCTGGCTGCTCCATTTCCGATCCAGCTTTCTGCTATGGCCTGGGAAAGCAGTAGAAGATGGCCTAAGTCCTTGGGCCCCTGCACCCGTGTGGGAGACCTGGAAGAAGTTCCTGGCTCCTGGCTCTGGATCGGCGCAGCTCTGGCCGTTGTGGCCAATTGGGAAGTGAACCAGCGGATGGAAGACCTCTCTCTCTATATATATGTATGCCTCTCCTCTCTCTCTCTCTCTCTCTGTGTAACTCTGATTCCAAATAAATAAATTAATCTTTAAAAAAAAAAAAAAGAATACAGGAGCCAGCACTGTGGTGTACTAGGCTAAGCCTCCACCTGCAGTGCCGGCATCCCACATGGGCGCTGGTTTGAATCCCAGCTGTTCCTCTTCTGATCCAGCTCTCTGGGATGGCCAGGAAAAGCAGTAGAAAATGGCCCAAGTGCTTGGGCCCCTGTACCCATGTGAGAGACCCAGAAGAAGCTCCTGTTTCCTGGCTTTGGATTGGTGCAGCTCCAGCCGTTACAGCCATTAATGGAGTGAACTAGTGGATGGAAGACCTCTTTCTCTGTTTCTCCTTCTCTCTGTCTGTAACTCTCTCTCTCAAATAAATAAATACAGTCTTTTAAAAAAATGAATACAAAATTTTTTTTTAAATCCATTTAGTGGAAAAAGTAATAAAGCCTTTAAAAAAAAAAAAGAAAAAACAGAAACAGCTGTAGGAAGACAGAATACAGGAAAAACTTCAGGCTTAGGGTCCCTAGTGCTCTGCAAAATATATCCTACCCATCCTATGTTCTGACAATAAGCAGTTTTCCTAACAGCTTCAAGAGCACGCTTCTGTGCTTGCTTGTAGTAGTTGCTGAACTAGCACTATGAATGACTCAAAAATCATTTGAGGGGCTTGCGTTGTGGTGCAGATTAAGCTGCCTCTTGTGATGCCAGCATCCCACACGAGAGTGCTGACTGGAGTTTTGGTTGCTCACTTCTGATCCAGCTTCCTGTTAATGCACCTAAGAAGTAGTAGAAGATGGCCCAAATACTTGGACCCCTGCCACTAAAGTAGGCGACCTGGATGGAGTTGCTGGTTTCTGACTTCAGCCTGTTCCAGACCTGGCTGTTGCTGACATTTGGGGAGTGAACAGCAGATGGAAGATATCTCTTTCCCTCTCCCCCTCCCCCCCCCGCCTTTCAAATGAATAAATAAATAAATAAATCTTTTTAAAAAATCATTTGATCATCCTGTTCTGCTATCAGTTCTATATAAACTGTCAAACCCTAGCATGACCAAAGTGAAAAAAGAAAAAGAAATTGAAGACAAATGTGGGAAAGCAAAAATGAATAGCAAGGAGAAAAAAGAGGCTCTTTCAATGGCAACAGTACCACTGGCACCTGACAACAGTAAATGGCATGAGCAAATTGTTAATGTTTTTGTCCCTTGAACAATTATTTAATACCAACTGTATGTCCGGCATTGTGTTAGGCACTGTGATCATAGTGGTTAAAAAGAAGAGTCTCTTGGAGCCAGTGCTGTGGCGTAGTAAGTTAAGTGTCTGCCTGCAGCACTGAAATCCCACAAACCAGCTCCACTTCCAAACCAGCTCTCTGCTATGGCATGGAAAGGGCCTGGGAACGAAATAGAAGATGGCCCAAATGCTTGGGCTGCTGCACCCGTGTGAGAGACCAGGAAGAAGCTCCTGGTTCCTGGCTTTGGATCAGCTCAGCTCCAGCCGTTGCGGCCATTTGGAGAGTGAAACAGTGAATGGAAGACCTTTCTCTCTGTCTTTCCCTCTGTCTGCCTGTAACTCTGCCTCTCAAGTAAATAAATGAATCTTTAAAACAAAACAAAACAAAAACAAACAAACAAACAAAAAAAACCAGCAAGAGTCTCCATCTCTCCAGGAATTCAGAATAGAATGGGGGAAACAGGCACTTCCAAAACTATGCTATGACGTAAGAAGTGCTATAACAGAGAGATGGAAAAGAACAAGTAAGGAATGCCTTCTAAAGGAGTGTTATTAAAAGGATGACTAAGAGCTCTCCAGGCGCAAAGGGGAAGGCATTAAGGGAGTGTGAAGAAGCAAGAATGAGAACAGCTCAAGGCTCCTGCCAAGAAAGATGTGAAAGTAGGTGCATGCCATGGTTTTGTAACTGGGAACTCCAGAGGGACTACCATAAAGACTGAATATGGTGTAAGCAGTTTTGACTGCACTGTACTTTCAATGGGAAAACTATTAAACATCTCTGGGCAAAATACTACATGAACCTTGTTTCAGAACTATTGAGTTAGTAGCAGCAGTGTGGAGGATGTCTAGAATGTGGGAGCTCAATTCAGGTTGGAAGATTAATTAGGGCGTTACTGAAATAATCCCCAATGAAAAACAGTAAGGGTCTGAAGTGAATGTATTCTTTATATCTGCCCAGAATTCGTGTCCCTTTATTTTTGTAAGAGAACCCCAACTTTCCACAGGGGAAAAGCACCTCTTCCACAGAACCACCCCTCAACCACTTTGCCTGATCCATGAGGTTCCAAAGTCTCACCCTATCCTGGGATCCAGGGTTGAGCCCATAATTTAGGCCTGGCTGAGTAACACATTCCATAACCTCAACATTCAAGTCAACCAGGGGTAGGCATTGTGGTATAGCAGGTTAAGCTGCTGCTTGGGATGCCTACAACACACATGGGAGTGTCTGGTTGGTAAAGTCCCTCCTTCAGTTCCAACACAGCTTCCTGCTAATGTGCACCCTGGGAGCTAACAGATGATAGTTTAAGTACTTGGGTCACTGCCATCCACGTGGGAGACTCCAATGGAATTCCTCATTCCTGGTTGGGCCTGGCCCAGATCCAGCTGTGGTAGCCATTTGGGGGCGTGAACCAGCAGACCGAAGAGTTCTCTCTCTGTGTCTCTCTTTTGCTGTCACTTTGCCTTACAAATAAATAAAAATAAACTTTTTAAAAGAGGCTTATGTATTCTGCTTTTGTTGGAGTTATTAAGACTGTATCCTTCTTGTTGTTGGGACCGTTGTGTTTGGAGTTGTTAAGGTTGTCCTATAGAAAAGGCTCCCTGAGATTGGAATACATCAGGACGGTAAAGCCCAGAGACAGGGACAAATTCTTGACTTTGAGCATCTGGATTCAGTCATTAGTGCAGCAATGCTATGCCTCTGACTTTTAGTGATATAAACCATTCTTTTTAGAACTGGAGAGAAAAAGAAGACTTCCAAGGGGAAAATCCGGAACAAAATTCACATAATGTGGTGATTACTTGGATACGGGTAATCCAGAAGAGGGAAATATCAAATTTCACTCCAAGGCTATGGCTTGGTCCATTTAGTGAAAACGCTATTAACTGAGAGAATGGTTTAGTCAGCAGAACGTCTTTAATGTTATAGTCTGGAGACACAAAGTATCTTACTACTTGAATTCTGAATCTATCTGGATCATAGCAGCATTAGGAAAACTGAGCAATTGATGTATCTGAGTTCCAAGCTCAGAAATAGACCTCTCGCATGCTGGCACTGTGTTGCAGCAGGTTAAGCCACAGCCTGCAATGCCAGCATATGATATGGGTGCCAGTTTAAGTCCCAGCTGCTCCACTTCCAATCCAGTTCCCTGCCAATGTGCATGGAAAAGCAGGGGAAGATGGCTCAAGTGCTTGAGTCCCTGCCACCCAAGTGGGAGACCTGGAAGAAGTTCTGGGCTCAGGGTTTTGGTCTGCTGCAGCCCCAGTCATTTTGGCTGAGAGTGAAAACCAGTGGATTGAAGATAACTCTCCCTCTGTCTCTCCTTTTCTCTCTCTCTCTCTTTGTAACTCTTCCCTTAAAACAATCAAATAAATCTTTTTTAAAAAAGTAGAAAACCTCTTGGCCCAACGTGGTTAGGGTGACAAAGCAGTAGTAGGTCCTTTCCTTTAACTATTGAGTAGTTTCAACAGATAAACTCTAAACAACCAGCATTTAGGAGACACTAGGGAAAGTAAACTATAATCCCTAAGAACTATAGCATTTTGTTAGAGTGATGACTAGCCAGATGGAAAACAACAGGGGGGCCAGCGCTGCGGCTCACTAGGCTAATCCTCCGCCTGTGGCGCCGGCACACCGGGTTCTAGTCACAGTTGGGGTGCTGGATTCTGTCCCGGATGCTCCTCTTCCAGTCCAGCTCTCTGCTGTGGCCCGGGAGTGCAGTGAAGGATGACCCAGGTCCTTGTGCCCTGCACCCGCATGGAAGACCAGGAGGAAGCACCTGGCTCCTGGCTTCGGATTGGCGCAGCGCGCCGGCCGCAACGCGCCAGCCTTGGCGGCCACTTGGCGAGTGAACCAATGGAAAAAAGGAAGACCTTTCTCTCTGTTTCTCTCTCTCTCACTCTGTAACTCTGCCTGTCTAAATAAATAAATAAATAAATAAATAAATAAATAAATAAATAAAAAAGAAAACAACAGAGGAATCTATGACATGTCTACATTCCTAGGGTGAAGTTGAAGGCTAGGCCAACACTACAGTACCCAATGAACTCTACTCTGATACAGGAGCCCAAGGAAGGAGGAAGAACAAACTATAGCATTGCAAATAGTAATTTGTGGAGTATATGCCCTTCATACAACAAGAAAACTAGGGAGGAGATGGAAGTAGTTTTGCACTTAGTACAGGCTAGGCACTCTATGAGGAGCTTTATGTATATTATCACAATCTCCCAGGCAGGCAGTCATATTCTTGCCACTCAGACAGGAAAAGTAACTTGACCAAGTTAAGCAGAGGAGTTAAAATTCAACTGCATGTCTATCTGGCTTTAAAGCATATGCATATTTCATTATATCAACTGCTTTTAGGAAATACATTGAAAAATTTTATCCTTCATGTTTATAAATGATGGCATCTCATGAAGATTGTTTCTAAATTGGGTTTTTATTATCCACGGAAAGGTTATATTTGCAGTGACCCAGACACAATGCCTTAATTATCAGGCACAAGATATGTATTTTTTTTAAATATTTATTTACTTGAAAGACAAGTTAGAGGCAGATCTTCCATCCACTGGTACATTCCTCAAATGGCTGTAATGGCAGGGATTAAGCCAGGCTGAAGCCAGGAGCCTGAAACACCCCAGGTCTCCCAGGAGGGTGGCAGAGATGTCTTCTGCTGCTTTCCCAGGCACATTAGCAGGAAGTTGAATTTTAAGTGGTGCCCATACGGAGCTGCAGGCGGAGGCTTAACCTGCGACACCACAACACCGTTCCCCACAAGGTAGATACTTACCAGTGGCTATCTAGAACTGAGGAAGTCATCCGTATTATGAAGCTTCATTGAACAACATTCTGAATTAACCCATCAGCAACAGAGAGTAGGCCTATAACAACAGTATGTGTGGCTTTGGGGAGGATAATCCCACTTCTGAAATTACGTTTTGACTAAAGTTGTTTCATTAAGAAAACTCTCAACATGTGTGTACTGATGGTCCTCTTCCCCACTTAATGCTGTATAATTGTTCAGACCTGGTTAATGCCACTCTTAGGATCATTGGTTACTATCCTCACCCTGTCTTTTATGACCTTGTCTAAATATGATCAGAGTCGGCGAACTTGGAAGGCTTCCATAGCCTTGGCAACTCATGACGAGAGCCTAAGGGTGGTTACTGGCGCCATAAACTAGAGTGTCAATTTGTTGGGTCAACAACAGGAGTCACTGTGCACTTGCTCCTCATGTGGGATCTCTGTCCTTAATGTGCTGTACATTGTGATTTAATGCTATAACTAGTACTCAAACAGTATGTTTCACTTTGTGTTTCTATGTGGGTGCAAACTATTGAAATCTTTACTTAATATATACTAAATTGATCTTCTGTATATAAAGAGAATTGAAAATGAATATTGATGCGAATGGAAGGGGAGAGGGAGCAGGAGAGGGGAGGGTTGCGGGTGGGAGGGAAGTTATGGGAGGGGGAAGCCATTGTAATCCATAAGCTGTACATTGGAAATTTATATTCATTAAATAAAAGTTAAAAAATAAAAAAAAATAAAACAGCATTAAAAAAAGGAATAGAAAGGAAAAGATACCTGCAAAGGAGCTGTCCTACTGGCCTGAACAGCAGGCAAGGAATCCTATAAAATGTATTCACTATCTCTTACATTCCTTTGTCACTAACAATGAGCAGTATGGTGTAACTATTAAAAGTGCAGGCTCTGAAGCCAGACTGCCTGGGTTTGAAAACTTCCCCACCAGGGATTCTCTGTTTGATCTCAGCAAGTTGCTTATCCTGTCCATGTCTCAGCTTCCTCATCTATAAAATGGTGACAATAACAGTACCTACCTCATACAGTTGTTATGAGGATTCAAATAAGATGATTCTTGCAAGGCTCTTAAAACAGGGCCTGGCATGTGGTAAAGCAGCGTGTCTGTTAAATACATTAAATAAACAACTGAGCTCCAGATACACAGGGAAGAAATTTGCACGGAAATTTCCAAAGCCAGGCTACCCAACAAGAACTGGCATAAGAAAATCAAAATAACCCTAACACTTGTTTAGAAATTACATGGGACATTTTACACGAAGCATTTCACAGACATCTGGAAGAATAAATAGCCCAGTGTATGTAAGCAGAAACTGAAAGGGGAAGTAAGACGCCCAGTCTCCCTCAGAATGCATCCTTCATGAATCCCAGGCAGGGACTACACAGTGGGGACAGCCAGGTTGTGCACAGAAGGCCACAGGCTACTTGTCCTCATAAAAGCAGAGCCATCCCTAAAAACAGCCAAATCTTCAGCAGGGCACAACCTCTCAATTTTTCCCCTATTGACATTTTCTCAGGCAAATACTCTGCCCCTCGAGTCTTCTGGCCCCCAGCTGCTCCTGAGACCATTGCTACATCTGACACTATTACTAAATGCCAAGCAAGACTCCCTTAAGTCACATTCTTGCTATAGCATGTCACCAAAACAGCCTTTTGAGAGATTAAGGGGGGGCTGGTGCTATGGCGCAGCGGGTTAAAGCCCCAGCCTGCAGTGCCGGCATTCCATATGGGCGCCGATTTGAGTCTTGGCTGCTCCACTTCCCACCCAGCTCCCTGATAGTGCACCTGGGAAAGCAGCCCATGCCAAAGACCAAGAAGAAGCTCCTGGCTCCTTGTTTCTGACTGGCTCAGTCCTGGCCATTGCTGCCATTTGGGGAGTGAACCAGCAGATGGAAGACATCTCTCTCTCTCTCTCTCTCTCATAAGTAAATCTTTTTTTTTTAAAGAGATTAAGATCAGAGTTATTAATGAAGCAAACTCCAAGTATGCAAAGCACCTCTACAAAGTGCAGCTGATCATTTAGACAAAATGGTTTTTAAAAATCTTAAATCCCCTAATTTCTTGAGAGTATGCACGTTCTGATAAAAATTACATACAAGGACAGGTGAACTTGCTTAGTTTGCATTGTGCAGATGAAGTGAACGTTTTGCAGCTGAAAAGGAAATGACAGAGGCTTCCTGCCACTGTGACAGGGACCCACTGACAAGGAACACCCACACAATTTCTGGTCTCATTAGCAAGCCCCCACCCCGAACTCACTGCCATCACAGCCGCTCACTTTCACGCATAGGGTCTCCTCGTCTTCTTCTGCACACTCATCCCTGCCTAACCTTCTTCCTAGGCCACTCGTAACCCCTAACCTTGGCTCCCAGAAGTCTTCATGCCGCCACCCTCTTAGTATTGGCTCGATTTGCTTGTCACCGCAAGTTTCAGTCATGACACCAGCCTTGCGCCCTGCTCCTATCTATAGACTCCGGCCTGTAAAAATCTCACCAGAGCGCTTCAGGCTCTCTCTATCCACCTCTCTTCAACCGTCTCAGATCTGAGCTGCAGCCTCCGCTGACCCTCAGTCCTCAGCAAATCCTACCCGCCTTTCCTCTCCCTCACGAAACCGTAGCCTCGTCCTATCCACGCCCTGCCCGTCCCTCTTCTCAGAAATTCTTCCCAAACAAGTCCTCCGCAGAAGAATCCCTCAGGTCTGCAGCGCCTCGCACTTTTCGCTGGCTCCCCGCGCTCTCTCAAGGGTCCGGGAGCTTCGGCACCCAGCTGCAGCGGACTCCCCACCCCCTTCCCAGCCCACCTGCTCTCCTCCGACAGGCTCTCCTCGCAGCCGCGGAGATCCATTCCCGCGCCCTCCGGCCGCATCCGGGGCTGGGAGGCCGCCCGCTTGCTGAAGACAGGCGCTCCAACCGCTTCTCCAGTCAGAGCTCCGGGAACCCTCCGGGGACAGAGGAGTCACCCACAGCTGGTGGGCTCGGAGGGATGCACTACGCCCGGGTGGCGGCAGCGTCAGGGACTGCTGCCTCAGCTGCTGCGGTTTCTATCCCTGCCACCCTCACTTCCGGCCTCGAGAACTACCACTCCCAGCAGGCCCTTCGAAGAGCCGGCCGCTCCCGGCATGCACCGAGGCGCTGCGCTCGGTGGACTGCGGACGCCCGCGGCATGCCGAGCCGGCTGGCAGAAGGCCAGCAACTCGGGGCTGAAGCTCTGGCTGGCGCTAGTCTCAGGAATTCTTGCTGGTGCGGATCCTCACACACCCCTGTCCCACTTCACCCTGGGAACCGAACTCAGAAGTGTAACTCTGGCTCAATCCAAGTAGGATTGCTTGGTGCTGTTTGGCGACCTCGGACGTTTGTTTAGAGGAGGAGCTCACAAACCGAGGAGCTGAGGTCGCTTTGGGATCTCAAAGAGCAGAGCAGAGGAAGAGGCTTTGGGGGAAGGTTTCCTGGAGGACTGGTGTCAGAGCATACCAGTGTCAGAGTACGAGATAACCAGGAAAAAGGGGGAAGAGAGAGTGGAGGGAACAGCACGGGCGACGCACAGGAGCATGCTGGTTTGGGAACTGCTGGGTTTGGGGAGCAATCAGAGCGGGGAAAGGGTGGGGAACAGAATGGTTAAGGGCATTCTGGTGCAGGCGGACCACGTCATGAAGTGGCATTTTAAGGAGCGTGTTAGCTAATCAAAGGTGTGCAAATTAGTGGTTTGATCAAACCTTCTTAGCTAATTTTGACAATGCGGAGAGAGGAGATGGGGTATGTTCTATGTTGGAAGTAAACGGGGGAGAAGTCAGAGGAGACTGGAGACTGGGCAACACCAGTCAGTACAGTGACCTGGAAAGCTCAGGCTTCACCCAAAAAGAAAGCCTCTCACCTTTAGCCAAACCTGAATGTTGCCCAGTATTCTGATTTTTCAAAAGTGGGGCTCTGCATTTTCAAGTATAATTTCCAAATATTTAAATGTTGGCAACACATTTTTAAAAAATTTAAGCATTGCACAGCTCAGTTTAAGCATTGCACAGGTGGAAGGTGGACCTTGGGTTGCCAGTTTGCTAGCCCAGGCCTAAACTAGGCAGTGGCTGTGGAAACAAGGACATTCACATTAGAGCAATAAAGCAACAGAATCAGCACCACTCCTGAGGGCTGGACATGGCAAGTGAGAGGAAGGGGCCAAGGATAACAGTGAAAAACAGTGACTGTGAAAAACAAAATATGGGGGCCATGTTGTGGCACCGCAGGTTAAGGCTAACCCACAGCCTGTGGTGCCAACATCCCATATCGGCACTGGTTCAAGTCCTGGCTGCTCCACTTCAGATCCAGCTCCCTGCTAATGTGCCTGGGAAAGCAGCAGATGAGGGACCAAGTCCCTGGGCCCTTGCACCCACGTGGGAGAGCCAGAAGAAGCTCCTGGCTTCAGATCAGCATAGCTCCGACCATTGTGGCCATATGGAGAGTGAACCAGCAGATGGAAGACCTCTCTCTCTCTCTCTCTCTCTCTCTCTGCCTCTGCCCCTCTAACTCTGCCTTTCAACTGACACTCGCTGGACTTGAACCGGCACCCATATGGGATGCCAGCACTGCAGGCAGTGGCTTTAGCCTACTACACCACAGCGCCGGCCCCCAAAATATTCAAATTTTATAAGCTAAGGAATATCTTCCTCTGCTCAAGTCAAAAATATTTTGAGAATCTACGTGAGCAACTCATGGTGTGTAGACACACATAGGTACATTACCTTCAAGGTAAGCACAACTCTATATATATACACACACACAATATTTGTAGTGCAATAATAATACATAGAAGAAGGGATGGGCATTTGGCCTAGCTGTAAATACTCCACTTGGGATACCAACATCCTATATCACAGTGTCTCAGTTTAAGTCCCAACTCCACTTTCAAACTCGCCTTTTTGCTGACATGTACTCTAGGAGACAGCAGGTGATGGCTCAAGTAGTGGGAAACCTGGTTTGAGCTTCTGGCTTCAGCCTGGCACAGCTCCAGCAATGATGAGCATTTGAGAAGTGAACCAGCAGATGGGAGCCCTTTCTTTCTCACAGTTGGTTTCTATCTCAAGTAAATTAATTTTTAAAAATTTTAATGTGTAGATGTTTGGTGCAATGGTTAAAACAATTCTTGGAATGCCTGCATCTAATATCAGAGAACCTGGGTTCAAGGCCTGGCTCTGCCTCAGATTCCAGCTTCCTACAATGCACACCCCAATGAACTCAAGTACCTGGGTCCCCACCACCCATTTGACAGACCCAAACTGAGAGTCAGGCTCCTGGCTTTGGCCAGTCCCAGCTTTTGTGGCCATTTGGTATGTGTGTGTGGGAGGGTAAACAGCAGATGGGACATCTCTATCTTTCTACCTTATAAATAAATGAAAATTTGAAAAAAAAAATTTAAAACAAAAAGAAAAAGGAGGAAGGAAAACCTCGTTTGACAGTAAAATGTCACCTAATGAATGAGGAAGGTTTTTGCAACTACCACAGTAATAATTCAGGCAAAAATCATCAATGGATGCTAAAGCCACCAATGAAATTTATTCTACAAAGGAATACACAGTTTCAAAATAGCTCCCCACCTTGGGGCCAGCGCTATGGCGCAGTGGGTTAACGCCGTGGCCTGAAGCGCCGGCATCCCAGCATCCCGTATGGGCGCCGGTTCGGGACCTGGCTGCTCCACTTCCAATCCAGCTCTCTGCTGTGGCCTGGGAGGGCAGTAGAGGATGGCCCAACTCCCTGCATCAATGTGGGAGACCGAGAAGAAGCTCCTGGTTCCTGGCTTCAGATTGGCTCAGCTCCAGCCATTTCAACCTTTTGGGGGAGTGAACCAACAAATGGCAGATCTCTCTCTCTCTCTCTCTCTGCCTCTGCCTCTCTGTAACTCCCTCTTTCAAATAAATAAGTAAATAAATCTTTTTTAAAAAAATCCTAAAAATACCCTAACATCAGATTTAATGGTGAGAGATTGAGTGATTTACTTCTAGGGATAGAAACAAGGCAAAAATGTTTACTTTGACTGCTCTGATTAAACATGGTACTAGGGGCTGAACCTGTGGTGTAGTAGGCTAAGCCTCCACCTGCAGTGCCAGTATCCTACGTGGGCATCAGTTCGAGTTCCAGCTGCCCTACTTCTGATCCAGCTCCCTGCAAATCTGCCTGGGAAAGCAGTGGAAGATGGCCCAAACTGCACCCACATGGGAGACCCAGATGAAAGTCCTGGCTCCTGGCTTCATACTGGCCCAGCTTTGGCCATTGCGGCCTCTTAGGGGGTGAACCACTGGATGGAAGACCTCTCTCTCTTTCTCTCTCTCTCTGTAATTCTGCTTCTCAAATAAACAAATAAATCTTTTAAAACAAAACAAACAAAAACAAGGTACTAGAGTCCCTAGTCAGTGCAATAAAGCAAGAAAAATAAATAAAAGGTATATGGACTGAAAACAAGTATGCTAAGTAAAGTAATTAACTGAAAAATTATATACTGTATGATTCCATTTGTATAAATTTCTAAAGTATGCAAATTAATCAATAGCGATAGAAAACAGATGAATGGTTGCCTGGTTAGTATACAGGGGGAAAACATTATAAAGGAGCATAAGAAAACTTTTGTGAATGATGGATATTATTTATGATGCTGATTGTAAAGATGTTTCCAGAGGTATAGATAGTACATACTGTATAAAATGCAACTTTAAATATGTGCTCTTCTTTCTTTAAAGATTTATTTTATTTATTTGAAAGAGTTACAGAGAGAGGTAGAGACAGAGGTCTTCCATCCGCTGGTTCACTCCCCAGATGGCCACAACAACTGGAGCTGGGCCAATCTGAAACCAGAAGCCAGGAGCTTCTTCTGAGTCTCCCATGTGGGTGCAGAAGCCCAAGCACTTGGGCCATTTTCTACTGCTTTCCCAAGCCATAGCAGAGAGCTGGATCGGAAGAGGAGCAGCTGGGACTAGTACTAACACCGATATGGGATGGGATGCCGGTGCTTCACGCCAGGGCTTTAACCTGCTGTGCCACAGCGCCAGCCTCTTAAATATGTGTTCTTTATTGTCCATCTATTATATCTCAAGGGGACTTGAAAGGTGTATCAAATGCAAAAAAAGCCGGCGCCACGGCTCACTAGGCTAATCCTCTGCCTTGTGGCACCGGCACACCGGGTTCTAGTCCCAGTCGGGACGCTGGATTCTGTCCTGGTTGCCCCTCTTCCAGGCCAGCTCTCTGCTGTGGCCAGGGAGTGCCCTTGGGCCCTGCACCCCATGGGAGACCAGGAGAAGCACCTGATTCCTGGCTTTGGATCAACGTGATGCGCTGGCCGCAGCACGCCAGCCGCGGCGGCCATTGGAGGGTGAACCAACGGCAAAGGAAGACCTTTCTCTCTCTCTCACTGTCCACTGCCTGTCAAAAAAAAAAAAAAAAAAACACAAAAAAAGTTAGGGAGTGAAGTGTATGAGAGCTGTGCTTACTTTCAAAGAGAACAAACTTCTATGCACATTGTGAAAACATGAGCCAGACAGTATTAATAGAAAAGTATGATGTTGTCAAGGTTGCTGGATTAACAAATGAAAATGTAAGCCTCCCAGTTAAGCTTAACTTTCAGATAAACAGTGGAGAATTCTTTAATATAAATATATCCTAAACATTACATGAAACATAACTATATTTGAAAAGAAATTGTTGTGTATCTGAAACCTGGGATATACACTAAACAATTGTTGGGTGTTTACCTGAAACTCAAATTTAACGGACCCTACGTTCTGTCTGGAAATCCCAAATGATGCATTATCTATATGATACGTCCTTCTAAAAAGGGTGACAGCATGAATTCCATTTATTTTTACTTAGACGGAGATGTTGAACTGTTGTGCTACAGACAAAACCATATACCCTGTGTCCTGCAGTGCGTTATACCCGGATGTTGCTCTGGAAGCTGTGTGAAGATACAGATTGCACCCATCCTGTTTGCCACTTTATCCCTAGGGCCCATCACAATGTTGACTCTCAGTGACTATATGATTAAATGGATAGCTGCCTCTCAGGCCCCGGAAAATTGCAGAGTTGCCCTTTTCACTCCAGCCCTTGCAGCTGGCTCATTTGCTTCTTGGACAGGCCCCAGTTGTGATTCCCTGGCTTGTCTCCTTCGTTTTTGCTGTGTGTGCGTGTCATGTTGCTATTTTGCTTTGTGTGTAACCAACCTACTATTTTTTCCCCAATACCTCACTCTTGTTTTTCCCTTTGGAATTTGGGAGATTGCTCTGAAACCCTGGGGCCCTTAGCCCTGGGGAAATCTAGAAATGCGAAAAACAACACCTAAGATTGCTTAATGAAATAAAGAGCTTGTTTCTTTAGAACTAAGGGATTTGGGCATCAGCTTTAGGGAAAAGAGTAGGATGGAAGGAAATTTTTTGTTATATTGCTGGTAGGGAAGGTTTTATGCATTTGAGGGTTTTGGTCTCTATGAATACCTGCATTACAAAAAGTATCCAAACTCTAAATGCATCAGTTTTCTTCCATAAAATTCAGGACTCAAGCAAAGGTTCCTCCCTATAGTTTACTACCACAAATGAACAGAAGTGATTTCTAGTGAGACAAGGCCAATGTGGAGAAAAATGTCTTATGTTCAGAGGAACTTAGAACTGTAAGAAATCTTAGGAATAACTTAGTTTAACTTATATACTCAGTAACACTACTTTCTGGTTTTGAAGATGAAGGTACTTCAAAAAGTTCATTGAAAATGGGGACCAGTGTTGTGGTAAAATGGGTTAAACCACCGCCTATGATGCCTGCATCCTATATGGGTGCTGGTTCAAGTTCCAGCTGCTCCACTTCTGATCCGGCTCTCTGCTGTGGCCTGGGAAAGCAGATGATGGCCCAAGTCCTTGGGCCCCTGCACCCACGTGGGAGACTCGGGGCATGCTTCTGGCTCCTGGCTTCGGATCGGCTCAGCTCTGGCCATTGCACCCAGTTGGGGAGTGAACCAGCAGATGGAAGACCTCTCTCTCTCTCTCTCCCTCCCTCTCTCTCTCTCTCTCTTTCCCTCTGTCTCTCTCTCTCTGTAACTCTTTCAAATAAATAAATAAATCTTTTTTTTTAAATCGTTTTAAAAAAATCATTGAAAATGGAATTAAAAGGCAAACTTATTTTGAATGTTTCTTCTATCCACTGGTTCCATCTCCAAATGCTTGCAACAGCCAGAGTTGGGCCAGCTGGAAGCTTGGTGCCCACAAGTTAATTCAGTTCTCCCACATGGGCAGCTGGGACCCAACTACTTGGACCATTGCCTGCTGCCTCCCAGGGTACACATAAGAAGGAAGCTGGAATTGGAAGCGGAGCTGGGACTCTAACACCGGCATCCCAGGCAGTGGCTTAACCCCTATGCCAAACTGCCCCTCTATTCTGGTGCAAAAAAACCTTGAAATCCATCTATATAATCATGTATGAGGCCCAGAGACTCTCCCTAGACCACATGGTGAATAACTCAAGTGAGCGAAAAGGTACCATTCAATAAAACTCAGGTCTCCTACCCACTTCACCCTCTACAAACCAACAACAGCACTTCATCCCATCTCCCTTTCCCAAATCTGAGACCAAAGCGAAGGTTATGGTGACAGAGTGGGGGTCACCTTAATAGTAAAAGTAAACCTGAGAGTGTTTTGGCACAGCTGGTTAAACTGCCGCACCCCATACGCACCCCATATCGGAGTGCCTACCCCGCGTCTGGGAAGGCAAGCAGATGATGGCCCAGATACTTGGGTCCCTGCCACCCATATGGAAGACCTAGAAGATCTTGGTTCCTAGGTTCTGCCTGGCCAAGCCCTGGCTGTTGAAGCCATTGAGGGAGTGAATCAGCAGAAGGAAGATCTCTCTGCCTCTCCCAGTCTCTGACATTCTGTTTTTCAAGTAAGTAAATAAAAAAAAAAAAAAAAAAAAAGTAAATGCAAACGCTTCTCCTGTCAGTAAAGTGGATAAAACCAAGAACCTCACACAGAGTTAAGTTTTTCAGCTAAAAATAAAGAACCATGACTTAATTCCTGTGAATCTGAGTAGTCTTACCTGAGGGAAATGTCTTCTTTTTTTTATTAGGTTTTTGAAAATATTATAAACAAATTTCTTAACATTATTATATTATAATTAAGTTTAAATATTATAAGTAAGTCTCTTAGCAATCCGGGGCAGGGGTGGGGATGGAGGCTACAGGGTGAAGGAGTAGCAATATCAAGCACATTGTGCTAATATCATCTATATTATTTCCCTTAACATGTTCCTGGATCTGAGTCCAAACTTGCCTTCATTAAAGTTTCTTGACCTCCTTGATAGGTGTCTCTTAGGCTGATTCACTTTTCCTACATGCTTATGTTTTTGTCACAGGACAGAAAAAAACAAAAACAAAACCAACTTGACCTTTTAGAATAAGGAGTTATTTGTGATATTCCAGAAAGCCTAATAAAAATCAGTTATTTCCTCATGATAAGATTACCCAGAGATTCACACACAAACACACACACACACACACAAAAAAGCCATGGGTCCTTACTTTCAAATGGAAACATAAGTCTGTGTGATGATTTTTTTTTTTTTTTGGTTTTATCCATGCTATAGATAGGAGAAACATTTGCATAGCCTTTGATTGCTAAGGTGACCCCAAATTGTCACTGTGCTCTCTGCTTTGAATTCAGATATGGAAAGGGAAACGGGGACAGACTTTTTCGGCTAATAAAAATTGGAACAACAAGAAATATTTTCAGACATGGGATCCCCAAGTAAAAAAAAAAAATAGTAGAATGTATCATTGGTGTTGAAGTTGAAAACCACATGACTTTGTGCCATTTCTAAATTAAGCAGAGGCTCCTGTGATTTTGAGACACTTCAGGTCACTGCACATCTCTTGCTTGTTTCTATGCTAAACAAATTCTAGAAAGTGCAGAGAATGGTAACAGAATTCTGGAGGGCCAGATGAACCCACCCAGCTTTTTTTCATGAGATGTAAATACCTCCGTTTTAAAAGCTGTTATGAAGATGATACCACCTTAAATGCTTAGGAGGAGAATAAAGAGGGGGACATCATATTTGCGAATAGAAAAAGAGTTATGCAGGAATTCATCAACTACTAAAAGTTTTCCTATAGGGATGCGCAGAAACAAAAGGAATCCTGCCGTCAAGCCCAACGCAAGACGAATCAGAGCAAAACGCGGCTAAGCGAGCAGAGATACTTACCCCTCCCGAGGGGCGAGGCGGTCTCAGGAGGCATCCCGCGCCGTGCCCAACGTCTCGGGGTGCCGACTGCGAGGTGGCACAGGTACGGGGAGCGTTAGCATGGGCTTCTATTCAGGTGACGCAAGAACTGTCTCTGCAGCCTCTGCGCCCGGACGTGGCAACTCCGCACGCCGCAGGTGGAGGAGCGCGCCTGGGCGAGGGGAGCGAGGACGCAGTGCAGCGCCCTACGACCAGAGGGGTCTTGTCCCGCCTTCCGAAGCTGCATCGCAGCGGGGCGGCCAAGGTTTGGGGGGTGCCCAGGCATCGGGAGCAGAAGGGACTCGAAAGACACGGAGGACCACGATCTCCCTTACGGCCCGACTCTGAGGCGCTCGGGGTCTAGCATCCTCCGCGCGGGGGCCGAGCGGCGAGCTGCTACAGCAGTCGCCCGCGCCCAGAGCGGCGGCTGCAATGCTCGGCGCCGTCCGGCGAGGGCCGCTAGGAGCGAGTCCGGCGCGGCGCCGCTCTTGCCGGCCGCGCGTCTCGGTAGCCCCGTCCCGCGCTCGCCGCCGCCGCCGCCGCCGCCGCCGCGGGTGGAGGGCGAGGACGCGGCCGGCGCGCGTGCGCGCTCCCTCGGTGCAGCTAGTCTGCGTGCGTGAGTGGGAGGTGGCAGGCCTCCGGCTCCGGCCTTCGCCGCCGACTGTCCCAGCGCTACGTCTCCGGCCATGAACCGGTTCGGTACCCGGTTGGTGGGAGCCATGGCGACCCCGTCGCCGCCAGCCAAAGTCCGCAGCAACGAGAACCTCGACAAAATTGATATGTCTTTGGGTGAGGGGCCGAGTTGGACCGAGTTGGAGTGGGGGAGGGTTGTCGCTGGAAGCAAGTGGCGCGGTTTGTGGGGGAAGGGGCGGTTGGCCGCAGTTGCCGAGCGAGTTTCCTTCCGGGTGGGCGAGACGGCGCGGGGGGCCGCGAGGGCGGCTGGCGTCCCCCAGGCGGAGGCCGTGTCCGAGGCGGGGTGGGAGGGTCGCGGGGTGCGTCCCCTCGTTTTCCCCAGAGGGGCGCCACCGCTCGCGGCTCGCCGCGGCTCTTTGTGAGGAAAAGTCCGTGGCGTTCCCTCGAGCGAGTTCGCTGTGGGCGTTATCCCGGGCGAGGGGAAGGGTCCGACTCAGCCATTCTTTGCGGGGGGCAGCGGGCTTTGAGAGCCCGGGCTGGCTCTGGGACCGGTTACAACCCGTGGTCGCCTAGAAGGGGTTGGCGGGCTTGGCCGTGCCCAGGCCCCAGCCTGGCGCTGGCCGTTCCTGACCGGGGCCACGAGCGGGGCCCGAGCCTGGCAACTGTCAGAGGAGAGCGTGGGGCCAGGACGGCGTCCGATGTGTGATTAGGCGGTGCGGAGCACAGCACGTTCTCCCCCTACCGTGGCGGCCTCGAAGTTAGCCCAGGAGAAAAAAAGTGAAGCAGAAACTGCGCAGAGAGGTCTGCGCGGACCGCTGGGAAGCCGGGCGACGCGCGGGGCGGCGTGCCTTGGTGCTGGTTGTCGAGAAAGGGCGATAGGCGGTGATTCCCTGAAAAAAATGCAGACCGCACGCTCCCGAGGTCCTGGCCATGCGTTTGGCTGAGCTGGGCTACAAGTCGTTCCGTTCTGGTCGGGGTTCCAGTTCTGCTTCACGGGCTCTGCCCGCTCTTCCCGGGGCTTTGCGTTTCGTCAGGTTTTCAGATATTTGCAAAGCAGCCTGCGGTTGGATTCTGAGGTGTAACCTTGCTGAGGGCGATATTTAGCATAATCTCTTTGCCTTGGAAAACTTCTTTTGGATCCTCACTTCTTGCCCTGAGTTTTGTTTTCTCTTCTGCTGTAATTTTTATCTAGACAGTTTTTGTCAAAAGACAAGACTAATAAGGTTAGAAGTCAACTTGTCAATTAAGTATATAGTCGGAATTGGTAGATTTCATTGCGAGTCTTGCTTTACTTACTACTGCTAGTCTGTGCCGAGCTCGAGCGAAATGAGGAATGTTTTTGAGCTAAGGCCCAGCGATAGTATAACAATGAATATTTAGTGAGTGCTTACTGCCTGCCAGGCACTGGACTAACCGTTTTAAATTTATTAACTAGGTTTATCCTCAAAATACTTTTTTAAGATTTGTACTCCCAGTGGTAAAAAGTGTGGAATCTAGGGTCTCTTTGTAGCCACGGGATTGTGGGCAAATTACTTCACTGCCTCTTCTGTAAAAAGGTGACAGTGCATACCCCATGGAGTTGCTGCATTCAATGAATTGATAAGCGTTTATGTAAAGTGCTTAGAACATACGCCTAGGTACGTAGCAAGCATTTATTTTTACTTCTACAGTATAAGCAGACGATTATTATTCTCGTTTTACAGAAACCTGAGGGTAACTTGCACAAAATCATAGGAATTAAACAGGGGAGCCAGGAGTCCAGGATTTGGCTCTAGAGCTCCCAAGCTTTAGCTGTAGGGAAGTATTAAACATGTATTTTCATAACCAATAGACATCTGACTAATTTTCTAGTTTTGTGGGGTTTTGTATGTATTTTGTTTGAGGGGTAGTTTTCTTTGAGGAAGAACTGAAGTGCCATGGAGAGCTAAACTAGAGCTTGCTCTCTTTTCTCTCCCAACAACATACAGCCCTCTATCAGATGCCTTTCTTTTAATAAGAATTTTATGGAGATGTGATGCAGTTATGAACACCTCCTTTAGAAAATTACAAATATTGGCTGGCGCCGCAGCTCACTTGGCTAATCTTCCGCCTGCGGCACCGGCACCCCGGGTTCTAGTCCTGGTTGGGGCGCCGAATTCTGTCCCAGTTGCTCCTCTTCCAGTCCAGCTCTCTGCTGTGGCCCGGGAAGGCAGTGGAGGATGGCCCAAGGTCTTGGGCACTGCACCCACAAGGGAGAGCAGGAGGAAGCACCTGGCTCCTGGCTTTGCATCTGCGCAGCATGCCGGCCATAGCAGCCATTTGGGGGGTGAACCAATGGAAAAAAGAAGACCTTTCACTCTGTCTCTCTCTCTCTCACTCTCACTGTCTAACTCTGCCTGTCCAAAAAAAAAAAAAGAAAGAAAGAAAAAGAAAATTACAAATATTGCTACACAGATTTTAGAACCTGACTTTTTTAGAATTATAATTGTGGCACTATTAGGTTAAGTGACTTTATAGAGAATAACAACTTTACTCTTAGCTTGCCTCAAGTCACAGCTGTTTCTTAATTTGAAATGGGTATTATGATACCTGTTTCATAGGATTGTTGTGAGAATTAAATGAATATATATCAGAACAATGTCTACTAGTACTCAGTTACTTCTGTTATCATGTATATGCCTTAGTACTATGAAAAAATCTATTAAGTAGTTTGTTGCAAGGGATTTTCTTCTTCTGATATCCTTTGTATGCATTTTCTTTTAGATTGGCAGGTCTTCTCTGCCATGGTAACTCATTTAATTTGAGGACTTGGCTAATAAAATGTTTAAATATAAACAATTTCATATATAATATGCTTTATTACTTCTAATTTTTAGTTATGTTTAAACCCTGTATCCTATATTTGAAAATTAACCAAGTTAGGGACAGGCATTGTGGCACAGCTGGTTAAACACCTCCCACTCCCTTTGGGACACCTGCATCGCTTATTAGAGTGCCTGGATTTAAGTCCCACCTCTACTTCCAAGCCAGCTTCCTACACATGCACACCATGGGAAGCAGCAGATGATGGCTTAAGTATTTGAGTCCTTGCTATCCATGTGGCATACCCAGGTCTTGGAGGCATTTGGGGAGTGAACCAGCAGATGGAAGATCTCTGTTGGTCTCTTTTTCTCTGTTTTGCTTTGCCTTTCAAATAAATAAATACACATTTTAAAAAATTAACAAGTCAGGGATTGGTGCTGTGGTACAGCGGGGTAGAACTGCGGCCTGCAATGCCGGCATCCCATATGGGTACTGGTTCGAGTCCTGGCTGCTCCACTTCTGATCCATTTCTCTACTATCACCTGGGAAAGCAGTAGAAGATGGCCCAAGTTATTGGGCCCCTCCACCCACATGGGAGACCCAGAAGAAGCTCCTGGCTCCTGGCTTTGGATTGGCTTAACTCCAGCCGTTGCAGCCATTTGGGGAGTGAACCAGTGGGTGGAAGATTCTCTCTAATTCTAACTCTAACTCTGTCAAATAAATAAAATCTTTTAAAAATTTTTTTAAAAAATTAACAAGTCATCTCTCAGTTATTTAATAAAGTTAAATATACCTTAAAAAATAAACAAAATTAATTAGATTAGTCCCTGCCTCTTTTTCTTTTGGTTTCTTTAAATGCTCCCCAGACCATATTCACTTTTTTGGGTAGAAGGGTATACTCTCAGGAATCCGAGATTTTTGTTTGTGGTGGAAAATAAATACTACTTTGTTTAAAGAAAATGTTTTATAACTGGTTTCTTCCTATTTCCTTTCTCTTCAAGTAAAATTTAACATGGTCATAATTCTGAGACTCACTAAAGCTTTTTATTTTTTTTTTAAAGAATTGCTTTTGAGTGTCTCTAACTTTATTATTGTTATAGTTGGAGATTGACTTGCAGAAGGCAACAAAGTACTTGGGGGAGGTTTAAATTTTTCTTTGTTAAGATTTATTTATTTGAAAGGTAAAGTGAGAGAGGGAGAGGCAGAGAGAGAGCATCCATCCTTTAATTCACTCCCCAAATGGATTATAGCTCCAGGCTAGAAGCCTGGAACTCCATCTGGATCTCCCACGTAGGTGGCAGAGGGCCCAAGTACTTGAGCAGTCGTCCATTGTTTTGCCAGGTGTGTTAGCAGGGAGCTGGATTGGAAGTGGAGCAGATTAGGCTTGAAGCAGCACTCCAATATGGGGTGATAGCAATACCTGGAAAGGCACAATGGCAGCCCCCTAATAGGTATGCTTTATATACCTATTTGTTTGAATGTGATTGAATCATCAAAATTACAGAAGGGTGCAGCAGAGCAAAAATATATTGTAAAGGATCTTTATAATCTATTGTATTTCTTTCTCTGACTTCAGCAAAGACTAATTATGAAATTAGCATAGGTTATTTTCATGCTTAGAGTAATTTGGAAAAAATTGAAGCTGATTACTTTTGTGAAGTTGTTGACTGTGTAGTTTCTTTGGTTTGTTTTCCTTAAGGATCATCAAAAAAAATTTTAAGACTTATATTTTATTTACTTGAAAGGCAGAGTTATAGGTGGGGAGAGGGATGGTGGGGGAAACTTTCCACCTGCTGGGTCATTACCCAAATGGCCCCAATGGCTAAGGCTGGTCCAGGACAAAGCTAGGAACCTGGAACTTCTTGCAGGTCTTCCACATGGGTGCAGGGGCCCAAGCAGTTGGGCCATCTGCTGCTGCTTTCTCAGGTGCATTAGCAGAGAGCTGGATTGGCAGTAGAACAATTGTCTCAGACTGGTGCCTACATGGCATGCTGGCATTGTAGGTAGGGGCTTAACTTGCCACACTACAGTGCCAGTCCCTAAAATAGTTCAGGTAAAGACTGTGGAGAGGGGCTGGCGTTGTGGCACAGCGGGTTAACACCCTGGCCTGAAGCACTGGGCATCCCACATGGGCGCCAAGACCCGGCTGCTGTACTTCCGATCCAGCTCTCTGGTATGGCCTGGGAAAGCAGTAGAAGATGGCCTAGGTCCTTGGGCCCCTACACCCGCATGGGAGACCTGGAAGAAGCTCCTGGCTCCTGGCTTCGGATCGGCGCGGCTCTGGCCATTGTGGCCAATTGGGGAGTGAACCAACAGATGGAAGACCTCTCTCTCTCTCTCTCTCTCTCTCTGCCTTTCCTTCTCTCTCTGTGTAACTCTTGACTTTCAAATAAATAAATAAATCTTTAAAAAAAAAAAAGAATAACTGTGGTAAAGTTTTTAAAGTATCGTTTGGCTGGGTTGTGGCACAGTGAGTTAAGCAACCTCCTGCAACGCTGGATCCCATATTGGAGCATCAGTTCGAGTCCCAGCTACTCCACCTCCAGTCAGGCTTTCTGCTAATGGGCACGGGAAGGCAGCTTCAGAAGATGGGCCAAGTGCTCAGGCTCCTGCACCCTTGTGGGATACCTGGATGAGTTCCTGGCGCCTGGTCCAGCCTTGATTGTCATGGCTATTTGGGGAGTAAACCAAGGAGAGAAGATCTCTTCCTCTCTGTTTGCTTTTCAAATACACTTACAAAAAAAAAAAAAAAAGATTTATTTATTTATTTGAAGACAGAGTTACAGAGAGGCAGAGAGAAAGAGAGAGAGAGAGGTCTTCCATCCGCTTGTTCACTCCCCAGATGACTGCAACAGCCAGAGATGCACTGATCCGAAGCCAGGAGCTTCTTCTGGATCTCCCACATGGGTGCAGAGCCCCAGAAATTTGGGCCATCTTCTACTGCTTTCCTAAACCTTAGCAGAGAGCTGGATTGGAAGTAGAGCAGCTGGGACTAGACCCAGAACCCATGTGGGATGCTGGCACTGCAGGTGAAGAGTCCTTGTACATTAGTTGCACTTAGTATATGCTTAATAAGTATTAGCTGAATTGAAGTTAATTTAGAAATTTTGTCTTTATTTTTTGACTGCCTATTTTGGTTTTGCTGAAATGCTGTCATCTTTTAAAAATGAAGACTTTAACTGGTTTTTTGCTCATTTACATTTATCAGGAAAATATGGATAATAGAATTTTCATTAATTGGTAGATCTACTTTGGGCCATTGATTTCAACTTTTCATGCAGAATATTTCTTCAGAGTGCCAACCAAAGTGGCTGATTTAAACTCTGTTTTTTTTTTTTTGTTTTTTTTTTTTATCATCTTCTTGTATAAGATCTTTCAAAGTAGAAAAGAGTAAGGGGCATAGGAAATCTATCAACTTGATAGGCTGAGTAATTGTGTCATTAAGTTAAAATGGAAAACTATATGGAATTTCCTCCATTACAGATGATATCATCAAATTGAATCGAAAGGAAGGAAAGAAGCAGAATTTCCCAAGACTAAATAGAAGACTCCAGCAGAATGGTGCTCGACAATTCAGAATGAGAGTACGGTGGGGAATACAACAGAATTCTGGTAAGTTTTGAAGTAAGCTATAATGAAAAGCTATTATCTGTGACTTCATAGTATACTGTTTAGCTTATACTTAAAATATGGAGGGAATACATTAGTACTGGCTTTAAATTTTTTTAAATTTTTAGTTCTTCATAGATTCAATATAGTTTGCAGATACAATTCTAAATGTGATACTCTCTTCCTACCTTCCTTACCCTTCTCCCTCCCACCTTCCCTTCCTCTCTCCCTTTCTTTCTTTTTGTAATTTTTGAGATAACATTTTAAATTTACATTTTTTAGAAGATTTATTTTATTAATTTGTTAGGGAGAGTTAGATACAGAGAGATCTTCCATCTGTTGGTTCACTCTCCAGATGGCTGCAGTGGCCGAGGCAAAGCCAGGAGCCAGGAGCTTCCTCCAGATCTCTGATTTGGGTCCAGGGACCCAATCTCTTAGGCCATCCTCTGCTGCTTTCTCAAGCACATTAGCAGGGAGCTGGAGTGGACTGGAGCAACCAGGACTCAAATGGGCGCACACATGAGATGGTGACGTTGTAGGCAGTGGCTTAACCTGCTGTACCACAACCCTGGCCCCCATTAGTACTCTTTGTGACTTGTATTCACTGTCAGATTTTTGTTTAGATCTTAAAATCTAATAATAAGCAATGACAATATTTCTTATTCTTTTTTAAAGATTCATCATCTATTTATTTGAAAGAGTTATAGAGAGAGAGGGAGAAAGAGAGAGAGAGATCTTCCATCTGCTAGTTCACCCCTGAGATGGCCTCAGTGGCCAGGACTGAGCCAGGCCAAAACCAGGAGCTTCATCTGGGGCTCTCACTTAGGAAATAAGGGTCCAAGCACTTGAAGCATCCTCTGCTGCTTTTCCCCCATTAGCAGGAAGCCAATTCAGGAGTGGAACAGCTGGAACTTGAACCAGCACCCATTTGAGATGCTGGCATTACAGGTGGCAGCCTTACTAACTATGCCATAACACTGCCTGCACTGACACAATTTCTTAAAAACATTGAGTCATTTTACTCAGTTTATAAATAGTCTAAATTATGTCTAGGGTTTAGAATTGCATATCATGAGATCCTGTCTCCTTCCCAATGAGATGCTCCTTTACCAGTTTAATGGATAGCTAAATCTAGCTTACATATGTTCAGTGAGTGAGCATACCATGTGACCTCATGAAGTATCTCATTCGAGTGTTGGAGACAACTGTTTACTAGAAAATCCTCATTTGAGTTAAAGCATCCCTATCTGTTACTTTTGCAAAGTTACAGGAAATAAATTCCCTTTTCTATATGAGAACCTTTAGGTATGTGGAAGTTGTTGTTATGTTCTGTATAGAAAATTACCTCTAGACTCCTCATTTTATCACCCAAACCTTTCTGTTTTGTTAAATCCTCCAAAGGTGATACTTAGAATTGAATGCTTTAGATGTAGTCTGAAGCTCCACGTATATAATTACTTTTGGTAATCTGGACACTTTTTTTTTTTTCTTTTAAGATTTATTTTATTTATTTGAAAGTCAGAGTTACACAGAGAGGAGAGGCAGACAGAGAGAAGTCTTCCATCCACTGGTTCACTCCCCAGATGGCTGCAACGGCCGAAGCTGCGCCAATCCGAAGCCAGGAGCCAGGAGCTTCTTCCGGGTCTCTCACACGGGTGCAGGGGCCCAAGGACTTTGGCCATCTTCTGCTGCTTTCCCAGGCCATACCAGAGAGCTGGATTGGAAGAGGAGCAGCCGGGACTATAACCGGCACCCATATGGGATGTGGGCGCTTCAGGCCGGGGCGTTAACCCCACTGTGCCACAGTGCCGGCCCCCTGGACACTTATTTGTAACCATCTTGTTCCAAAGTAGATTAAAGACAGTAACTGAACACTATTAATTATATATGATTCATTAGCTTTTCTAGGAGTTATATTAGAATAAACCTGTGTTCAAATAAAAAAAAAAACTTTTTAAAAAAATATAAAAATCTTCAACAAACTAGCTTCTAAATTGATATTATGTATGTTGAAAATTAACAGTCTCTAGTGGTTTGAACATAATTCTGTTTTTAACAGCTAACATACCAGCATGTTCTCAAAATAAGTCTATAACTTAGTTTAGACCTCTAAAAACTTTATTCCCTATAATTTCTTACATAGCTGAACCTAAATGAGTAAATTTCTGTGACAGGTATTTGGCTACAACAAATGAATGTAAAATTCCATTGATTTATACTTAAAGATTTCTCACAAATATTATTCAGCATGCTATATTTTATATATAATTTGCTTTAAAATAACTGTTCGGAGTTCATAGAAACCAGAAATATATTCATTAATATTTTAAATACCCAATAAATCCTCTGAACTTTACAAAAGTATGGACAGTTGCAGTGTTTTGCTTCATGGGGTTAATTTCTAATAGAGGCAAGATTGAAAGGGCAGAATGTAAGAAATGTCAAAAGAAAAATATCAATAGCATTATTAGTCAGGTAGAGATTTTGAGCTGAGAAAATAACAGGTGATTTAATGGATAAGGTAAAATGTGATCTAGTCCATAGGGATTCAGAAAAACTTTCTTTTTATGGGGGTTATGATCTAAGCCTTGAGATAAATGATACCTAAGGGCAGTGTAGGATCTCCTAAGATTTGGCTTGTGCTTGTACATTCTCAGCTTACATGTGACAGGAGCTAAAATAGAACAGCTGCTGCTGTTACTGAATGTAGAGAGATATGGGGTTGTCTTAAACTCTGGTTGGCTCAAAAAAGTTTAGATTTCCATATTGAAACATCAGTGAAGATGTTTGAGGTAAGAGGACAGAGAGGCCTTGGCAGGTGCTCAGTATGGTTTTTGATTATTTGATAAATAAAGTCTTTCTAAATCCATGCCTTATATATAATTTAGTCACTCAGTACTCCTAGGGAATTCCCAAGACTCAGGGACTCTACAAGACCAAAACTGTTTTTTTAAAAACATTTTTATTATAATATTAAGATGTTAGTTGTGTGTTCAGTCTCATTGTCTCATAAACATACTGTAGACTCTAGATTATACGTGATAGGTAATAATTAGATTGGATGTAGAAGCATGTTCTTAGTTCAGGTTGCCCTAATGAAATACCGTGGACTAGACAAAAATGTTTTTCTCATAGTTTTGGAGGCTGAAATTCCAACATCAGGTTGTCAGTAAGTTTGGATTTTAGTGAGCACTTTCTTCCTGGTTGCAGAGTGTGCATTTCTTTTGGTGTTCTTACGTAGCAGAAAGTGGACTAGAAAGTACTCTGGGGTCCCTTTGGTAGAGGCACTAATCCCATTCATTAGGGCTCTACTCTCATGACTACCTCCCAAAGGTGCCCCCTACAACAATAACATATTGGGGTTTGTATTACAACATACCAGTTTTAGAGAGGGACAGCCACTTAGTTCATAACATGCAGAGCTGAGAATCTAGCCATTTTGTATTAAGTCAGACACAAAAAGATTTGCAAAAACACAAAATCATACCACTCTTCTTATTGGATATTTTTGTGTGTTGTGTTTTCAGAAATGTTGTTCATTAATAATGTTGTTTAGCCTACATGTAGTGGGTTTATTTATTTTTAGTTTCTAGAATGATAAGTATCAATACACATGACCCACAGAATAAAAACATCTTTGAACTCTTCGGTAATTTTTAAGAATGTAAAGTGGTCCTGAGACTATAAAGTTTGAGAATTCTGTTTCTGTTAGAGGAAGAAGAATCAGGAATGTTTGTATGTTGCTTTGGGAAGGAACCAGTAAAATAATTACATATATGCACTATGAGTGACATTTCCCAGAACATCCCTCAAATCTTCACTTTAGTGATCAGGCTGCTGAAATTATTGAGGCAAATGATGTATATGTGAAAGAAATTCATTAGTTGGTCTAGGAATTCAAAAGAAAGATGAAAATTTCTATTTTTTTTAATGTTTATTCATTTTTTTTTTTTATTTGGAAGTCAAAGTAACAAACAGATCCTCCATCTGCTGGTTCACTTCCCAAATGCCTGCAACAGCCAGGGCTTGTCCAGGTTGAAGCTAGGATGCAGAAATTCCATCTCAGTCTGCCCTTCCAGGGTTTGCATTAGCAGGAATCTGGATTGGAAGGTGGAGGCAGGGCTCAATCCTAGGTACTCCAATATGGGATGCAAGTGTCCCAAGAGGTGACTTAACCTGTGTGGCACAATTTAATTATAAACTGTGGAACTTTATAAAATAAATAGTTACTCTGGCTGTACTACATTTCCACTAAGTTGCAGAAGTGAGGCTTAAAAAAATTTTTTTTAGCTCCAGTTGTGATTCTGATACATGACTAGAGTTAAATTGCTACTCCAGTGTAGCTGAAAATGTAAAAGGATCTTCATAGAGGTGGTAGTTGAAGTAATGAGAATGAAGTACTCTGGATAAACAGAAGAAAACTCCAGAAAAGCTAAATGGATGAAAACTAAGAAAAAGAAAAAAGACACAATAGCACTGGATTACTTATTTAGTACTGCATTTGGCAAATGGTTAAGTTGCTTTTTGAGGCTACCCACATCCCATATCAGAGTGGTCTGGTTCAAGTCTCAACTATTCCAATTCTCTTCTTTCTTTTAAAGATTTTATTTATTTGAAGGTTTAAAAATTGATTTATTTTAAAGGCAAAGTTACAGAGAGAGAGAGAGAGAGAGAACCTTCATCCACTGGTTCGCTCCCCAAATGGCCACAACAGCTGGGACTGGGACAGGCCAAACCAGGAGCCTAGAACTCCATCCAGGTCTCTCACGTAAGTGGCAGGAACCCAAGTACTTTATCTTCTGCTTTCCAGGGCACATTAACAGGGAGCTGGATGGGAAGTGGAGCAGTGAGGACTTGAACCGGCATCCATATGGGATGCTGGCAATGCAGTTGATGGCTTAACCTGCTGTGTCACAGTACTGGCCCACTGGCTACTCCATTCTCATCCCACTTGCTGCTAATGGGAAGTAACAGATGATACCTCAAGTACTTGGGTCTCTGCTTCCCACGTGGAGATGCAGTTAAAATTCTGGGCTACTGTCTTCAGCCTGGTCCAGCCCTGTCTTTTGCAGATTTTTTTTGTATTTGTTTTTGTTTTTAAGATTTGTTTATTTACTTGAAAGGCAGAGTTATAGAGAGGGAGAAACATATCTTCCATCTCTTGATTCACTCCCCAAATGACCACAACAGCCAGGAAGGGTCAGGCCAAAGCCGGGAGCCAGAAGTTTCCTCCAGGTCTCCCATGTGGGTACAGGGGACCAAGCACTTGGGCCATCTTCCATTGCTCCTAGGTGCATTAGCAGGGAGCTAGATCAGAAGTGGAGCATCCAGGACATGAACTGGCGCCCCTAAGAGATGCCAGCATCACAGGTTGTGGCTTAACTTGCTATACTATGATATCAGCTCCTGTTACAGGTATTTGAGGAGTGAATCTGCAGATAGAATATCTTTGCCTTTTAAATAAAATGAAAGTAAATACAAAGTTTTTAAGAATATAAGATGATTGCATTGCTTAAGAGGGGAGCAAATTTTTGCATTATGTAAAAATATTTCTTATTTAATGGAATGGGATAGTGAAAGGTTGAAAATCAGAACTTTTTTTTTTTTTTTTTTTAAAGATTTATGAGTTTGGGGCCTGCACTTTATCATGTGTGTTTGAGTACTGTAGGAGCAGCTGAAATGCTCTTACCACCTTCTCTCTCCTTCTTCCATTCAGTCTGAAATACCACTAAACTTACGTAGTCTAGTCAGTGATCCCCCCTGTTCCTTGTCACATGCAGTCTTTATTTCCATTCAGAGCTCTCTGTGACTAAGCCCATCATGTCCATTCATATCTTATTCTTTTCTCTAGACTTTCTGTTAATTTGCTATGGTTACCCATATCTTTGTACTATCCAACCTGGAATCCTTCATGTCTGGCTAACTATTCAAATCTTGTCTATTTTTTGCTATGCAGCCTAGTGTCTGCTTTCTCTATAATAATTGTTTTTTTCCCTTTGGAAATGAACTACAGATTGTATTCTGCCTTTTATTACTTTTAATTTTTTTTGACAGGCAGAGTGGATAGTGAGAGAGAGAGACAGAGAGAAAGGTCTTCCTTTTTGCCGCTGGTTCACCCTCCAATGGCCGCTGCGGCTGGCGCATCTCGCTGATCTGAAGCCAGGAGCCAGGTGCTTCTCCTGGTCTCCCATGCGGGTGCAGGGTCCAAGGACTTGGGCCATCCTCCACTGCCTTCCCGGGCCATAGCAGAGAGCTGGCCTGGAAGAGGGACAACCAGGATAGAATCCGGTGCCCCAACCGGGACTAGAACCCAGTGTGCCAGTGCCGCAAGGTGGAGGATTAGCCTGTTAAGCCACGGCGCCGGCCTACTTTTAATTTTTTATTTAGCAGTTTGGAGAAGTTTTTGGAGCCACACACACACCTGGACTTAGATCATGGCTCTGCTGTTTTCTAATTGCAGCCTATTTGCAGACATTTTCCTTTGCCTCACTTTACTCACCTGCAAAATTGAGATACTAGCATCAACTTTATTGGGTTTTCATGCAAATTAAAGTACTCTGCACAGCACCAAGCAGAATAAATAAACTATTAGAACAAATAATGGAGTTTAGTGGGATAACTGATTAAAAAGTGTTAATTAACCCAGTAATTCCTAAGTTTTGTTTTGTTATAGCTGCTTTTTTTTTTTTTTTTTAGAAAGGCAGATAAACAGAGAGATCTTTGATTTGCTGATTCACTCCCCAAAAGGTCACAACATCCAGGTCTGGGTCAGGCTGAAATCAGGAGCCAGGAGCTCCATCATGTGGCTTATGGCAGGAGACCAATTATGTGGGCCATCTTTCACTGCCTTCCCAGGAGTATAAGCAGAGTACTGGATTGGAAATGGAGTAACCAAGACTTGAACCAGCACTCTGATATGGAATGCTGGTGTCACATGAGGCAGCTTAACCCCCTGCACTACACCACCAACTCCCTAAAATTTCAATTCTGCTGATATTTCAATGATATAATATTTATTTCAAAGTTAGCATATTTATTTCTAGTATACCATGGTGTATTTATTGCTCAATTTAAGATTCTATGAGTATGCCATATGGGGGACATAATGGGTTAAAAACTCAGTAGCTTTCTGTAATGGAATAACTGTGAAAGTTATTAGAAACAGGATCTTTTTTGTGATTGACAACGAAATGTGCAAAACATCTAGTATGAAGTTTAATATATATTATGGACTTATAGAAGGAGAAGAGAAATTTACTGAGTCAATTTACTGGTAAAAGAAGACTTCAATAAGGGGAAGGATAGGCTGTGTTCCTGAATGGTAACATTGCTATAGAGACATCAGTTCTTGAAAAGTTAACAAGTAGTCCTGTAATATAAATCTCCTATTAAAACATTGAAGGGAATTAGAAATTAGCAGAGAAAACTTGTTTATGAACATTACAGTTCATGACTGGAAGAATACAGGAGACCAGAAAATTCATAGAAAAATATTTATTCTCAATAGTAATCAGACTACCAAATAGGACTTTTTTTTCCCAAATATTGAATAATAAGGATAAGAAAGAGTGATAATACTCTGAATTGTCATTGAAAAAGTCATTATGGAGGGAATTTTTGCAATATAGCTGAAAATCCCTAGGAATTTTTTTTTTTTTTTTAAGATTTATTTACTTATTTGAAAGAGTTACGCAGAGAGAGAAGGAGAGGCAGAGAGAGATCTTCCATCTGATGGTTCACTTCCCAATTGGCTGCAACGGCCAGAGCTGCTACAATCCAAAGCCAGGAGCTTCTTCCAGTTCTCCCACGTGGGTGCAGGGGCCCAAGGACTTGGGCCATCTTGTGCTGCTTTCCCAGACCATAGCAGAGAGCTGGATGGGAAGTAGAGCAGCCGGGTCTTGAACCAGTGCCCATGTGGGATGCCAGCACTTCAGGCCATGATGTTAACCCACTGTGCCACAGCACCGGCCCCAGGAATGTATTCTTTAAAAAAAAATTATTTTATTGGGAAGAGTTGAGGGGGACGGAGGGAGACAGACGGACACAGAGATCTGCCATCTGCTGGTTCACTTCCGAAATGGCCACAGTGGCCAGGTCTGAGCCAGGCTGAAACCAGGAGCCTGGAACTCCATCCCAGTTTGCCCAGGTGGGTGCCAGGAACCAAGTCTTCAAGCCATCTTCTGGTGTTTTCCCAGACACATTAGCAGAGAGCTGGATTGGAAGCAGAGCAGGGGAGACTCAAACAGGCACTCATATGGGATGAGCACCAGCCCGAGAATGTTTTTATTCTTTCACCTAACATTTCATCTTCTAGATATTCATATATTGAGGACATAATCATAGGTATGTGGAAAAATGTCATCAACTATTTGGGGAGTGAACTAGTGAATAGGAGATCCATCCTCCCTCCCTTCTTCTTCTCTGCCTTTCTATAAATAATAAAAAAAGCATATTCTAGTAGCAGTTTAAAAAATGTTTAATATTATCTGTGGTATTACTGTAGTGTTATTTTAATAGAGTAACATTAGAAGTAACCGAAATGATCAGTAAAAAGTTGATAAGATCAAACGCGGTACATTAAAAAGTCATGTAATCAAAAACATGGGATAATATTATATAGTGTTAATGTATGCTGTAAAACAGTACATAGAGAATTAAAAAGAATTGCTGGATAGGTTGCCTTTCAAGTATTTACTACTACTTTATTTTTTTAAAGATTTTATTTATTTATTTGAAAGAATTGCAGAGAGGGAGAGACAGAGATCTTCCATCCCGAGGTTCACTACACAAACTGCCTCAACAGCCAGGCGTGGGCCAGGCCAAAGCCAGAAATCAGGAGCTTCTTCCAAGTCTCTCACATGGGTGCAGGGGCCCAAGGATTTGGGCCATCATCCACTGTTTTCCCAGGTACATTAGTAGGGAGCTGGATCAGAAATGGAGCAGCAGGACTTGAACTGATGCCTATATGGGATGACAGCATTATAAATGGCAGCTTAACCTGCTATACCACAGACGCTGGCCAAAGCATTTACTTCTTTACAGAATTGTCAGTTATCATATGTGATAGTCTCTTGGGTGGCTTAAAATTGTTTAAAGTATTAACTTTTGACATGTATATATACAAATAAAAGGCTGGAAAGAACGTTAGTGATTGGGGCCAGTGCTGTAGCTCAGTAGGCTAAGCCTCTAGAGTGCCAGCATCCTATATGGGTGCCAGTTTGTGTCCCAGCTGCTCCTCTTCCAATCCAGCTCTCCGTTTGTGGCCTGGGAGGGCATTGGAAGATGGTCCGAGTGTTTAGGCTCCTGGTACCTGGTTGGGAGACCTGAAGGAAGCTCCTGGATCCTGGCTCCTGCCTTCAGATCAGGCCCACTGCGGCTGTTGCAGCCATCTAGGGTGTGAACCAGCAGATGAAAGACCTTGCTCTCTGACTTTCCCTTTATCTGTAACTCTGCCTCTTAAGTAGATCTTTAAAAAAAAGTTAGTGATACTCTTTAGGAGGTGGAATGATGGGTGATTTTTATTTTATTTTTATCTCACATGTTTCTAAGATTTCTGCAGAGAGGATGCTTATTTTCTTAATAATTAGAAAAATACTTAAGTAGGTAAGATGCTTAATGGAAAAGCAAAGTAATGTCATATGCCAGAGATTAAAATATGGCCATTGTCACACTTTGGGTAAAATATGGCCATTGTCACACTTTGGGAACTTGAGCAAAAACAATTTGAATACAGTAAGGCTGAAAGTAAAGAAGCCAGGTAGAAAGCAGATGGGAAATGAGATTGTGATTCTGCTCTAGATCAGCACTATCCAGTAGAAATACAGTACAAGCCACACAGTAGTAATATATTTTATTTAACCCAGTGTATCCAAAATATTAAACAGTCAATTAAAAGTCATTAATAAAATATTTTATATTTCCTCTGTAACATCTCAATTAAAATTAGTCATATTTCAGTGTGGCTGTTCACTCAATAACCACATATGGTTAGTGACTACCGTATTTTATAGGTAAAATCTAGACAGTCCTGTTTGTTGAGAAACTAACGTTGAAGGAAGGGATGGTGGCTAGAGGGAACATGTGAGACTCCTCAAGTCCTTTATAGTTTTCATAGGTATTTGGGGCCGGCGCTGTGGCGGAGTGTGTGGGGCTGCCGCCTGCAGTGCTGGCATCCCATGTGGGTGCCGGTTCAAGTCCTTACTGCTCTACTTCAGAGCTAACTCTCTGCTATGGCCTGGGAAAGCAGTAGAAGATGGCCCAAGCCCTTGGGCCCCTGTACCCACATGGGAGACCTGGAAGAAGCTCCTGGCTCCTGGCTTCAGATTGGCTTAGCTCCTGCTGTTGTGGCCAACTGGGGAGTGGGCCAGTGGATAGAAGACCTCTCTCTCTTTCTCATTCTGCCTCTCCTTGTCTCTCTGTGTAACTGACTTTCAAATAAATTAAATAATTAAAAAAAAAAAAAAAAGTAAGGTATTTAAGGGCTGGTGCTGCGGTACAGTGGGTTAAGATGCTGCCTGCGACACTAGGAACAGGTATGGGCCCTGGGTTCAAATCTCATCTACTCCACTTCCCAACCAGATCTCTGATGATGTGCCTGGGAGGGCAGCAAAAGATGGCCCAGGTACATGAGCCCCCCTACCATTGTCTTTTTTTTTGACAGGCAGAGTGGACAATAAGAGAGAGACAGAGAGAAAGGTCTTCCTTGTGCCGTTGGTTCACCCTCCAATGGCCGCCGCGGCCGGCGCACTGCGCTGATCCAAAGCCAGGAACAGAGTGCTTCTCCTGATCTCCCATGGGGTGCAGGGCCCAAGCACTTGGGCCATCCTCCTCTGCACTCCTGGGCCATAGCAGAGAGCTGGCCTGGAAGAGGGGCAACTGGGACAGAATCCGGCGCCTTGACTGGGACTAGAACCTGGTGTGCCGGCGCCGCAAGGCGGAGGATTAACCTATTGAGCCGCGGCGCCGGCCCATCCTACCATTGTCTTGAAAGACTTGGATGGAGTTCCGGGTTCCTGGCTTTGGCCTGGCCTAGCCCCTGTTGTTGCTGCCATTTGGGGAGTGAAACAGCAGATAGAAAATCTCATTTTCTCTCTGTATTTCCCTGTCTCTGTAACTGCCTTTCAAATAAATGAGGTGTTTTGAAATGTAATTCAAAATAATACAAATAAATAATAAAAAGCTAAAAAATAATAAAGTGCTCCCATTCTCTTCCCTGTGAAGTAGAGTGTCTTGTGATAGTCCCAGATGCATTCCTAACTTGATGCTTTTCTTTTTCCTGCACCCCCCCACAGGTTTTGGTAAGTCCAGCCTGAGCCGAAGAGGAAGATTAATGCCTGGAAAGAGACGTCCTTATGGAGTTATCACTGGGCTTGCGGCTAGAAAAGCAACTGGACTTCGAAAAGGAATTAGTCCTATGAATCGTCCACCACTAAGTGACAAGGTAGAATAATGGCCTAATCCTGGATCAGTTACCTGTTTTCTTTGTTTGTATTAATATTTCTGTGAATGAGTTTGAGAGAGCATTTTACTTTTAATAACTAAAAAGTTTTTACTATTCATGAATAATACCTAAATTTCCACATTCTCAAATATAGGCATTCCTTGGCACCATAAGAAATTAGTTTCTTTTTTTTTTTTTTTTCTCGCTTTTTTTTTTTTTTTTTTGACAGGCAGAGTGGACAGTGAGAGGTAGAGACAGAGAGAAAGGTCTTCCTTTTGCCGTTGGTTCACCCTCCAATGGCCGCCGCGGTTGGCGCGCTGCGGCCGGCGCACCGCGCTGATCCGAAGCCAGGAGCCAGGGACTTATCCTGGTCTCCCATGGGGTGCAGGACCCAAGCACTTGGGCCATCCTCCACTGCACTCCCTGGCCACAGCAGAGAGCTGGCCTGGAAGAGGGGCAACCGGGACAGAATCCAGTGCCCCGACCGGGACTAGAACCCGGTGTGCCGGCGCCGCAAGGCGGAGGATTAGCCTAGTGAGCCACGGCGCCGGCCTGAAATTAGTTTTTTTTTTTTAAAGATTTAATTTTTCTTTATTTGAAAGGCAGGGTTACAAAGAGAGGTAGAGACTGATAAAGAGAGAAGTCTTCCATCCACTGGTTCACTCTCCAAACAGCCTCAACAGCCGGAGCTGAGCCGATCCGAAGCCAGGAGCTTCTTCCGGGTCTCCCACATGGGTGCAGGGGCCCAAGGAATTGGGCCATCCTCTGCTGCTTTCCCAGGCACATTATTAGGGAGCTGGATTGGAAGTGGAGAAGCCAGGACTTGAGCCGGCGCCCGTATGAGAAGCCAGTGCTTTAACCTGCTGTACTACAGTGCCCATCTCGGGGAAATTAGTTCTAAGACTCCCATAGATAACTGAATCTGCAGTTGCTCAAGTCTCTTAAGTAAAATGGCATATTTGCATATTACCTGTGCATTTTCTTCTGTATACATTAAATCATCTCTAGATTACTTGCACTTGAGTGCAGGAGAAGGACCTGTACTATTTTGACAACCCTTCTCTGTTGGAGTTCCCATGTTATGTCAAAGAGTGAGTGTTTAGCCTATTGGTTGAGATGCCTGATTCCCACATAACACTTTATATTCTTTATTCCTATTTTTATATTCACATCTGTCTCAAATGTTCATGAAAATAAAGACTTTTTTACATTTTATTATATCTTTTGCATTTTTTTTAAAGTGTGAAGGTTTCCAGAGATTAAGGCCATTTTAGTGACACTGGGTTAGTATATCAGACCTTTAGGCTCCCTCTTTTTTTTTTTTTTTTTTAAAGATTGTGTAACTCTTTCAAATAAATAAGAGGAGAGGCAGAGAGAGAGAAGTCTTCCATCCAATGGTTCACTTCCCGATTGGCCTCAAAAGCCAGAGCTGCACCAATCTGAAGCCAGGAGTCAGAAGCCTCTTCTGGATCTTCCACATGGGTGCAGGGGCCCAAGGACTTGGGCCATCTTCTACTGCTTTCCCAGGCCATAGCAGAGAGCTGGATTGGAAGTGGAATAGCCAGGTCTCGAACTGGTACCCACATGGATGCTGGCGCTTCCGGCCAGGGCATTAACCCGCTGTACCACAGTACCAGCCCCTATCTTTTGGATTTAGTCAACAGACATTTAATGAAACACTTCTCATATACTTAAGATAATAGGGGATGTGGATAAAGTATGAGTCCATATTGTCATAATCTTTAGAGAAGTATTTGTGGAAAAATATGGATACCTTGATTAGGGTTTAATGATATATTTATACATGTGGATCAAGGAAAAGTGGACATTTCATGTGCTTACAGGTTTTGTTTTGCTTTGTTTTGTTTTTATATATTTCCTTTGAAACACGCACACACTGAAGCAGGCAGAGCACGAGCTCCTGCCCTACAGTTCATTTCTCAAATGCCTACAACAGCCTGGGGGCTCTTATGGGTCATAGCCAAGAGCTAGAAGAACCTAATCCAGGTCTCCCATATTGGGTGGCAAGAACCGAACTACTTGAGCTGTTGCTTCTGTCCTCCATGATCTGCGTTAGCAGGAAGTTGGACTCAGGAGCTTGGAAGTGGGTGTTGAACCCGAACACTCAAGGGATGCTGGTTTTCTCACCAGTGGCTTAACCACTGGGACAAACACCCAGCCTTTGGGTTTTTTATGATACTGAATTTTTTTGTTTTTCCTGTAACCACTTCTATTCCAGCTTTTGATTGTTTTTGATATAACAACCTTATTTTTGATATAACAACCTCTATTTTTTTCTTTTCTATTTCGTCTAAATTTTCATTTATTTGCAAGGCAGAGAGATCTTCCATCTACTAGTTCACTTCCAAAATGCCTGTGATAGCTGGGGCTGGGCTAGGCTGAACTCAAGAACTGGAAATTCCATCCAGGTCTCCTATATGGATGCATGGACTCCGTGGGTGGTCCCCATGTGGGTGGCAACCATCACCTTTTTGCATTAGCAGGAAGCTAGATCAAAAGTGGAGATGTAATTGGAGTTTCAACACTTGGGTGTCCCAAGTGACAGCTTAACCTGCTGTGCCACATCATCCACCCCTTTTTTTGTTACATGATTTTATTTTTCATTTAACTCGAAAGGCAGAGAGATGGAGACAAAGAAAAGTATTCTATGTGCTAGTTGAAACCCCAGATGCCTGCAAGAGCCAGGCTTGGGCCAGTGTGGTCTGGAGGTGGGAACTCAGTGCAGGTCTCCAGTATGAGTGTCAGCGACCCAAATACGTAAGCCATCACGGCTGCCTCCCTTTACTGCATTAGCAGGAAGTTGAAATCAGAAGCAGAACTGGATTCAAACCCAGGCAGTCTGGTGTGGGATGCAGGCATCTTGACCACTGCACCAACTTCCCACTCCTCTTTTTCTGTGTAGTGCTTTTGTTTTTGTTTTTGTTTTTAAAAGGTTTATTTATTTGAAAGGCAAAGTGACAGAGCAGTAAGACAGAGGAGATTTTTCTGTCTGCTGGTTCATGTTCCAAATGCTTGAAGTAGCCTGGGGTTGGACTGGACCAAAGCCAGGAGCCAGGAATTCCATATGGGTCTCCCATGTAGGCGACAGGGATGCACATACTTGGGCCATCATCTGTGCCTTCCCAGGCACATTAACAGGAAGCTAGATAGGCAACAGGATAGCCAGAACTATAAATGGACTCTGTTAAGGGATATAGGTGGCCCAAGTGATGGCTTAACCCCCTGTGCCGCAACACCTACCCCAATCTATTTTTTGAGAGACAGAAAATGAGAGCTCTGCCATCTGATGTGGGACTTAGGCATCTTAACCATTAGGCTAAATACCTGCCCCTCTTCTTTCCTTTTTCACACATTTGTTTCGGAACTTGGCCCTCTTACCCTTCTCTTAGTATCAAAGTCATGTTTATATAAATTATTTCCTAATTTATATCCCTGGCTTCTGATTCTCTTGATCTCAGAGCCACAGTTTCTCCATCACCTGTACATAACACCCTCCAGAGCACTGACGTACTTTAAATATAATGGGTGTGTCATCTTTTCATTCACACTGGGAATTTTAAAGTTGTTTTGGTTTCTCCATCTCCCTCATCTACACACTTAAATAATTGTCAATCCCTATTCACACTGTAACAGAAATGTTTATCATAGTAGGATATATAGCAAAAAATAATATGACTAACATAGTTTCTTGCCTCCTAAAAGAATATAGAACGATATTTTCCGGTGTTAAAAAGGAAGGCAAACCTTCTGAGACAAAATGAAATGCAGAGGAAACCCGTTGCAGTTCTCAAGAGACCTAACCAGTTAAACAGAAAGTAAGTACCTAAATATAAGGTAATAATGTGTCATGGTGCATAAATAAGCACTTCTTGCTATAGGTATTCAGAAGAATGGATTCGCAATGATTCTTCTAGTTATCTCATTTTTAAGAGATACTTGGGATGTATACCTGAACATCCAATATGGAAGCATTCAGTAATAGGCATCACTCTGCATCTTTACATTTCTTAACATATAGGGTAAAATAGCAAAAGCTGGTCATTTTAGTAAAAATCCTGATACAATTATTCAAAATTGGAAATTCTGAAAGGTGAATTTATTATTCTTTGGCTCCTGCTAGAATACTGAATGATAATATATGATATGTGGAAAAAGCAAACTAGAAAGAAGGTATTCTACATGAGTGCCTCTTGTTTGTTTATGTATTTAAGAGGCAAAGACTAGGGGGAGAGACAGAAGACAGACAGCTCCCATCTGCTTGGTTCACTCCCCAAATGCCGGCAACAGCCAGTGTTGGGCTGAGGTTGGACCAAGACTGAAGCTGGGAGCCAGGAACCTAATCATCTGAGCCATCACTGCTGCCTCCCAAGGGTCTGCGTAGGTAGGAAGTTGGAGTCAGAAGCCTGAACCAGGAATTAGATACTCTGATAAGGGATGTGGGCTGTTTAACTAGTACACTTAATACCTGCTCCATGAATGCTTCTTAAGCTGAAATTATTTTTATTCTACTTAAAAATCATAGCAGAATCCTCAAGATAATCTTGTTACTGGTATTCTGAGGTGTTTTTTTTTTTTTTTCCTAAGATTTATTATATTTGAAAGGCAGAGTTAACAGAGAGGAAGAAACAGGGAGATAGATGTTTTCTATCCACTGATTCATTCCCCAAAGAGTGGTAGTAGCAAGGGCTGGACCAGGCTGAAGCCAGGAGTCCAGAACTCCAACTGGCTCTCCCAAGAGGGTGACAGGGGTCCACATGCTTGGGCTGTCTGCTGCTGCTTTCCCAGGCCCTTTAGCAGGGAGCTGGATCAGAAGTGGAGCACGTGGGGCTGGCACTGTGGTACAGCAGGTTAATGACCTGGCCTGCAATGCCGGCATCCCAAATGGGTGCCAGTTTGAGACCTGGCTGCTCCACTTCCGATCCAGCTCTCTGCTATGGCCTGGGAAAGCAGTAGAAGATGGCCCAAGTCCTTGGGCCCCTGCACCCATGTGAGACCCAGAAGAAGCTCCTGGCTCCTGGCTTCTGATAAGCGCAGCTCCGGCCATTGAGGCCATTTGGGGAGTGAACCAGCAGATGGAAGACCTCTCTCTCTCTCTCTCTCTCTCTCTCTCTCTCTCTCTATATATATATATATATATATATATATATATATATATATATCTCTGCCACTCCTCTGTGTAACTCTGACTTTCAAATAAATAAATCTAAAAAAAAAAAAAAAAAAATGGAGCATTGATACTTAAACCAGAGGTCATAGGGGATGCTGGTTCGAAGGCAGCAGTTTAATCTGCTGTAGCACAGTGCAGTGTTTTCTGAAATGATAAAATAGAAACTGATGCGCTGTAAAGTTCCCTTATTTGGGTTTTAAGTGCCTTTCTTTTAGAAGAGAATTCATAGCAAAACTTGGAATGAGGTTTTCTATAAATGAAATCGAGAGGCTGGCACTGTGGCATATCAGGTAAAGCTGCCACCTGCAGTGCTGGCATTCCATAAGGGTGCCAGTTCAAGTCCCAGCTGCTTCACTTCTGATCCAGCTCTCTGCTATGGCTTGGGAGAGCAGTGAAAGTTGGCCCAAGTCCTTGGGCCCCTGCACCCACCTGGGAGGCTTGGAAGAAGCTCCTGGTTCCTGGCTTTGGATCGGCGCAGCTCTGGCTGTTGTGGCCATCTTGGGAGTGAACCAGCGGATGGAAGACTTGTCTCCCTCTCTCTCTCTGCCTCTGCCTCTCAAATAAATAAATAACTCTTTAAAAAAAAATGAAATCGCTATAACTGCAGTTTTACTTAACTTTTTGGAGATCATTTGGTAGTACGTTTTCTGAAAAGATCTCTCATGTAAGAATTTGTTTACATGAGGTTTATATATTAATTGAGTTAGCTAGGGAAAGTTTGCATTTGAACCTCTGCGAAATGGAGGTAAGATTAGGTAACCTATTAGGCACTTGTTTATGAAATTTTGTTTTCTCATAATCAATTTCTTCTAGAAAAGAGAAAGGAAATGGTGAAAGTCAAGTCAGTTTATTAAGAGTTTGTTCTGTGTATGAAAGAACAAGAAGTAGAAGAGTGTTTAGTTTATATTCTTGCAGAAAGGTTTCTGAGTGAGGAACGATGAGAAAACTGGAAAAGGAAATTTTAATAAATAAGTGAAAGATTTATTTATTTATTTGAAAGAGATACACATAGAGAGGAGAGGCATCCGGTTTACTCCCCAGATGGCTGCAGCAGTGCTGATCTGAAGCCAGGAGCCAGGAGCTTCTTCCAGGTCTCCTACATGGGTGCGGGGGCCCAAGGATTTGGGGCATCTTCTGCTGCTTTCCCAGGCCATAGCAGAGAGCTGGATCGGAAGTGGAGCAGCTGGGACTTGAACTGGCACCCATATAGGATGCCAGCACTGCAGGCAGCAGCTTTACCCGCTATGCCACAGCACTAGCCCCAGAAATATTTTTCAAGTCTTATTTTTTTGTTTTCAGTTTGACTGTGATGTGCCTGGGTGTAATTTTTGAGTACTGCTTGTGTAAATTCTAAATTTATGTTTTTACCAAATACATTTAAAATTGATTTTTGTGGGATATTTGAAGTTGGTATTTGGTAGATAAACCAATTCAAAATTAACCATTTGTTACATGATTTGCTGCAGAAGGAGACATTTGTAAGTCAAATCTTAATAATTCTTGGTATAAATAAGGAAATAATTCAGTCTTTATGTTATGTGTACCTCAGGTTTTCAGCCCATGGATATAATTATTTTGCTTATTTTTTCTCAAGATGTTTGAAAGTAATTAAGATCAGATTATTTTGCTTATTTTTTCTCAAGATGTTTAAAAGTAATTTAGATCAGATTATTTATGGTATATGTGTTTTGTTGCAGAAGTAACATTCCAGCTAATTTTACCAGGAGTGGAAATAAATTAAGCCATCAGAAAGATACTCGTCAGGCAACTTTCCTTTTCAGAAGAGGCTTGAAGGTATTAAAAAAAACCCTTGGTGATGTTTTCATTTTACCCTAAGAAAATCCTGAACAGCAACCTTTAGTAATCCTCAATCATAAACATGACCCATGGTTGAGGTAGAGATTAGATTTGGGATATGGAGAAAATTAGATTAGTTCTTCTTGTTATATTTTTTTCTATTTTTTTCTCTCAATAGCAATATCTTACAGAAATTTAATTTGTTATTTAGTGATAAGCTGTATTTGCCACTTTATTTTTTTTGAGAGGCAGAGAAAGACAGAGTTCCAATTCTACACATGTCTGCAATAGCTAGGACTGGGCTGGGTCTGGATCTAGGAACCAGGATTCTAATCCAGATAGCCGGTGTGGGAGGCAGGAACCCAATTTCTGGATTCATCATCGCTGCCCTCCATGGGCTACATTTGTGGGACAGATTGAACCTAGGTCCTAATTTTGGATGCCGGCATCTTAAATGCTGGTTAAGCTCTCCTTGCTACTTGTTCTAATACAGGAACCCCAACAAAGAAGTGTTGTCAGACTAGCACAGGACCTTCTCCTTTATTTATGCACAGGCCACTGTGGGTTATAAAGTGAAGTGTAGGATGGCTCTTTAGATTCAAATCTTCTGCTTTCTATGGGATCTACTACTTTTTTTTTCCTTCAGGTTCAGGCCCAGTTGAACACAGAACAGCTGCTAGACGATGTAGTAGCAAAGAGAACCCGTCAGTAAGTTTCAATTTGTTTTTAAAGATGTCATTTCAGAACTTCCAGAATACTGGCTACGCAGATTACTGTGTCCCAGTCTAAAAGAAATTGAGATCCAAAATAAAATTTGTCATGAAGTAAATAAATTCTGTTTTGTTTTTTTTTTTCCCCAAAGACCTTTTGACTTTTTGCATTCAGTGTTGTAACAATTTTAGCATAAACTGTTATTTTTTGTTGCTAATATAAATTAATTGATTTAGCAAATGAATAGAAAGACCCAGTAGAGATTTTAGAAAATTTGTAGAATTTTAGAAACACTAGAGTTTTTCCTTTTCACATAATCTTTTTTCCCCCCTCACGTTAATAAAGTTTTTCAAAAATCTGTTTTTTGATCTGTTAACTGTGAGTTGTAACATTCTAATTCCATCAATATGGTCAGGTTGTGAGACTGAACTATTTAAAACTATGACTATTTTTTTGAAAATAAAACATGGTCCAGATATGATGCTAAAATTATAATGGGGTGTAATTTTGGGCAGTCTGAGTGTAAAAAAGAAAACGATTTGAACCTTATACTGACCCCATTCTTCAGCCTAAGGGTAATAAAACTGAAAACCATAAGGAAGATAATTGAGTCATAGCTTGTTTGCTTCTGCAGTGAATAACATTTACATTATTGTTATTGTATAAATGCTGTTTATTTGTTTTGAACTTCGAGACTGGATTTGTAGACAGCACAAAATGGTTAATTTGGGAATTGAATAATGTAATATAAAAGTCAACTTTTGTTTGATATAAGGATAAAGATAGATCTGACAAAAAGAGGGAGGTACAAAGTGGAAGGAGAAGAAAGAATAGAGATAATGTTATTTTCTCATATGAGGTGTTGGGGGGGCAAGAGAAATGGAGATTTAAGTATTTACAGTTATAATTGGAAGTAAAATAGTGATGTAGCCATCAAAATAGTTAGAGGATAGGAAAGAAAGCTAGAGTATAGTGTGCTGAATTAAACCGTTGTTTATCATAGCAAGATTTTACCATATCAGTGGTTAGTGAACTGAAGTAACCAACAAATAGTAAAAATAGGAAAGGTTAAAAGTACTGCCTCTGGGGAAGAGGGGACTAGGAAGGAGAAGAGTGGCATGAGAGAACTGCTTTTTATTAGAAGCCCTTCTGTATTATCTGATTGTTTTTTCAAAAATGAGCATATATTTATTTCAGTGAAAAATAAGTAAATTCAGGTGCCCAAGTTCATATTTCCAAGATGCTGATTCTGATTCATTTATATCATGGTAGGGTCTAGGTATTCCCATATTTTGAAAGCTAAGTATAAGTAATGGCTACTTTTTATATATATATATTTTGTGTGTAACATGCTATAGGGTTTAGAAACTTCTATTTCAGTGAAATTTTTTGTGTTCTTTTAAATTAGATGGCGGACTTCTACCACTAATGGGGGAATTTTGACTGTATCTATTGACAATCCTGGAGCAGTGCAATGCCCGGTGTAAGTTGTTTCTTTCTGTGAAGATTTTAAACTTTCAGTGTGTGAGATAATAGAATATTATTATTGGAATTTTGTTGGCAGTATGAAATCCAAGTTAGGATAAACTCAGATACAAGTAATGCTTGTAATATAAAATGGACATAATATAGTGTAAAGTTAAAAGTAAAAGCTTCCTTGATTACTGGTTCTACACTCCCAAATAAGTGTTTTTAGCAATATTTTTATATTTTAAAAAACTCTGTGTATGTATAACAAATGTATACATTTTAAAGTATATATGATAATAAATGAGATTACATATACTTATTACACCTTTCTTACTCTTCCCCTGGTATATTTTGGACATCTTGACTTTCAGACAAATCTTCTCTTTTGAAGGCTTTATGTTATATTCTTTTAACTACATGAGTTTAATTTAGTTAATTTTTTTTTTTTTTTTTTTTTTTTTTATTTCTGACAGGCAGAGTGGACAGTGAGAGAGAGAGACAGAGAGAAAGGTCTTCCTTTGCCATTGGTTCACCCTCCAATGGCCCCTGTGGCTTGCGCACCATGCTGATCCGAAGCCTGGAGCCAGGTGCTTCTCCTGGTCTCCCGTGGGGTGCAGGGCCCAAGCACTTGGGCCATCCTCCACTGCACTCCCGGGCCATAGCAGAGAGCTGGCCTGGAAGAGGGGCAACCGGGACAGAATCCGGCGCCCCGACCGGGACTAGAACCTGGGGTGCCAGCGCCGCTAGGCGGAAGATTAGCCTGTTGAGCCACGGCGCCGGCCTTTAGTTAAGAATTTTATTATATTTACTGCATTCTAAACTTTTTAGCTATATGTAGTATCTGATCTATCAAGCCATCTTAATGACTGAAATGAAAATAATATAAGGCAGGTATTTATTATTACATAATATGTATATTATATATATAAGGCAGTTGCTTTATTTCAGTACAAGAGACTTGGAAATCACCAGTCATTCCAAATTGTTGAGAAATTTGCAATTCTACTTAAGGAGACACACTGTGAACAGTTTCACATTTTTGTCTCCAGTGTAGTCAGTTAAGAGCCAAGTACCTTTTTTGAGAACACAGTAAAATAGCTCTAATTTATTTGAGTATGTGTACAAGTCAAGACACCTTAAATACCAATGATTTATTTTTCTTATTTTAATTATAAAGCTGGTCTGATTTTTTTTTCCAATAGAACCCAGAAACCACGATTAACTCGTACTGCTGTACCCTCATTCTTGACAAAACGAGAACAATCTGATGTAAAGAAAGTTCCTAAAGGTGTCCCCCTACAATTTGACATAAACAGTGTTGGAAAACAGGTAAAAAAATGGTTTTTTTTTTCTTTCTTTGCTGAGAATATTTTAATTAAGAAAACAGTTGTTATGTGATGAGTTAGTGTTTTTTCTAAAGTTTATTCTTAATTCCATTTTTTCCAGACTTTTATTTTTAGTTTACTTATCAGAAAGACACACAGACAGTGTGCCCATCCACACTAGTTTGCTCCCCAAGTGCCTGTAAGTGCTTGGCCAGGTCAAAGCCAGGAGCCAGGAATTCAGTCCAGGTCTTCTACATGGATTGTAAGGACCCAGCTATTTGAGCTGTCATCACCTGCTGTGTACCAGGATGCACATTAGCAGGAAGCTGGAATCAGTGGCAGAGTCAGGACACAAATTCAAACACTGCAGCATGAGAAGGGAGGTGTCCCAACAGCTAGGCAGAACACTTGCCCCTGAACAGGGTGTTCTAGCCACCCCCTTCCAAACTCAGACAACGACTAATCTTACTGTCTTGACATTGCATATATAAATTGGGTATTATAATATTTGATTTTTATGACTGGCTTCTTAACATATTTTCAAGGTTCATCGTATTATATCAGTGTTTCATTTTTATTGTTAAGTAGTATTTATCATATGTATATACTACATCTTTTTAAATCATTCACAGATTAATGAACATTTGGGTTGTTTCTGTTCTTTTACTTGTGTACATGTGAGCGTATGTTTTCATTTCTCTTTGGTAAATACCTAGGGCAAGATTTGCTAGGTCATGTGGCAATTCTGTTTAACCTTTTTAAGAACTGCCAGACAGTTTAACATTCATGGAACACACATGAAAGTTCTGAATTTCTGCACATCCTTGCCACCATTTGTTATAATCTCGTTTATAGCCATTCAAGTAGATGCAAAGCTCACTATAGTTTTGACAATAACCATGTATCCTATGATCTTCCTAAATTTAAATTTGTGGTAAATTTTTAGATGCCCTAGGATTTTCTATGTAAACAACCGGGTCGTTCTCTATTCCTTTCCAACCTTCAAATCCTTTCTCTTTTTTTGAGTTTATACATTGGCTGGGGTCTATAGCACAGTGTTAAGCAGAAGTGATGAGAGCATGTGTACTTGTCTTGTTCTGAAGCCTGAGGAGAAAGCATTAAATGTTTGACCATTAAGTATGATATTAACTATAGATTTTTCGAAGATTCCTTTTATCAGATCAAGGGAGCTCCCTTCGTTTTGTTTTTTGTTTTTTGTTTTTGTTTTTATATTTTAAAGATTTATTTATTTTATTTGAAGGTCAGAGTTACACAGAGAGAGGATAGGCAGAGAGTGAAAGAGGTCTTCCGTCTGCTGGTTTGCTCCCCAATTGGCTGCAACGGCCAGAGCTGCACCGATCCAAAGCCAGGAGCCAGGAACTTCTTTTGGGTCTCCATGCGGGTGCAGGGGCCCAAGGACTTGGGCCATCTTCTACTGCTTTCCCAGGCTATAGCAGAGCTGGATTGGAAGTGGAGCAGCTGGGACTCGAACCAGCACCCATATGGGATGTCGGCACTGCAGGCAGCGGCTTTACCTGCTACGCCACAGCGCCAGCCCCAAGAGAGCTTCCTTCTATTCTTAGTTTGCTGAGAATTTTTATTATGAGTGGGTATTGGATTTTGTCAGATACTTAATCCATTGAAATCAGAATCTGTGACTGGGGGCATACATTGTTGCACAGCGGATTAAACTGCCAGGTGGGACCCCTGCATGCCTTATCAGTGCTGATTAGAGTCATTGTAACTCTGCAGTTCCATTGAATTTCTATGGTGAATTCAGAAAAATTCAAGAAAAATTGTTTCAGAATATTCGCAAGTCCACATAGCTTTTATCAGAGGCATCACTAGAGTTGGTGGCAGCGTTTGCAGAACCTGAAAAAATAAATTCAAATAGATGCATCTTTGGATGTATTACAGACAGCATGTGTGTGTGTGTGTGTGTTTTAAGATTTATTTATATGAGACGTAGAGTTAGAAAGAGAGGGAGAGACATAGAACAGTCTTCCATCTGCTGGTTCACTCCCTAAATGGCTTCAGATCCAGGATCCAGGAGTTTCTTCAGGGTCTTCCGCGTGGGTGCAGGGACCCACAGAGTTGGGCTGTCTTCTGCTGCTTTCCCAGGCCATAGCAGAGAGCTGGATTGGAAGAGGAGCAGCTGGGACATGAACTGGTGCCCATATGGGATGCTGGCACTGCAAATGGCAGTTTTACCAACTACGCCACAGCGTCAGCCCCAGTGTATGTTTTTTATAGTATATAATTAGTATAGTGGTTAGGAGATAGGAATTCTGGGTCAGACTTCCTAATTTAAATTTTAGAGCTGCTATTAGGCACGTTAATTAAGTTCTCTAACTTCACCTTTTTCATATGGTTTTTGTTAGGATTAAATGAGGTCATAAAATAGTTGGGAAATACTATCCATTGTTAGAATTAATCATAAGATCACATAATTGCTCCAAAATAAATATGGCTTTCAGTCCAGTTATTAATTTTTTTTTCTCTCTCTCTATAGACAGGGATGACCTTGAATGAGCGGTTTGGAATCCTGAAGGAACAAAGAGCCACCCTCACGTTCAACAAAGGAGGAAGCCGCTTTGTAACTGTGGGATAGATCCTGTGTCAAAGGAACTGTGGAGTGATGACTGTGTTTGAAAAGTTGAATTGCTTGAAGAGTTCATTACAGAAGTTTGAGAAACTTTACTTCAGAAAATTCAGAAGACTAAATAACTTTTATTTTTATTTTTTAGGGTTTTTTTTTTTTAAACATGTATAAAATAATGCCCAGAAAGAATAACAGGGAATATATCCATCTGTTCTTAAAGATTTCATGGTTGGCCCAGAAAGAACAAGTCTTTGTTCACTTCTTTGGTTCCTCATGCAGCAGAAGGAAGACAGAAAGATCAAAATTGACTATTTTTATGAAAGCGGTATTTAGGATCTCATCACCATTGCCCATTTTTTTAGGCTTTCCCATGGTAAATCTTAGTCTTCAGAAATATAAGTAGGTCCCTTTGTTGCTATCATTTACTCTTTAATAGTGTTGATGTAGTAAGTACAGTTGTCTCTTCTTCCTTAGGAGGAAAATATTTGAATTCGATTTTTGAATTTTAAGATTTATAGGAGTATCTGGAACTTCGTTCATTGTTCGGGTAGTACTAGGTTATCCCCAGAATTTAAAGTCTTCAGTGCTGAACTTTTAATGAGAAATGGGACTCTTGGCATTAGTCTCAGTTTAAAATATTGGTGTTTAAAGACTACAGATGCATAATTAGAAAGTTAGCTTCACAGGGCCTTGGAAGAGAGAGTCTGATGTAATATTTTCATAGTTCATATGTAGTAGATGAAGAAAGAATGAGAAGTAGCAGCAAGTTGAAAGATAACTATGGTGAAAAATCTCAAAATCCAGGTAATAGATATACTATACTGTTGGCTTAGTGTAGTCTTGAGTCTAGTGTCCACAAATAACTCTTTAAATATTATTTAGGAGAGTTAGAATTATTCAGATGGACTGAGTCCCCTATATATTTGATTATAAAGTTAGCCACAAAGTCCTAGACTTTTATTTGAGAAATTAAAATTTGAAAGCTTTTAAGCTTGCTAAATTAATTAATTTACAATTCAAAAAATGTGTCACAAAGAAAAAATGCAACACTATAGTTACATTGTAACCACTGATTTCATTCTGACTTCTTATATAAAGTTCAAGCATTTGTGGGGAGGAAAGTTTTATTCCAGCTTCTGGAGGGGTGGAAGGAGTTAGTCTGTTGTGCCAAGATAGTGCTAAGAGTCTCTGGATAGTTATATACTCTGAATTAAAATGCCAAAAGGCAGCAAAATATTCCGGCAAAAAGTTACAACTTTGGTCATTTGAAACTTGACCTTTTGGTTTGGTGTAATGTTAAACCTCTAAGGAGGTGTTAGTTTCTCTGGAGTATATAATTAGTGTTGACTTTTCCTATAAAGCAAAACAGTTATGGCTTAGACTTCATTGTTGTCTCATACTTCTTGTGTTACTTATTGGTTTATGCTAGCCATGGAAAACTAACAGTTTCATGCTTATACCAAAGAATTAAATCTGATCCTTAATATCTGATGTTTTGACAGTACTTCTACTGATAAGGGATTATTGGAAGCCAGTCACAGAATTTGAAAATAAGCTCTAGTCTCTCTTTAGCTATTTGATGCTTTTCATAAAGGCCAAGGATTTGCGGCAAAGCATTTTTGCAAATATGGATGCTTGTATTTAATCCAGGGACAATACATTTTGGATTGGTTTAGAATTACTGGTTACCTAATTTAAAGCAAAGGAAAAACAACTGAGCATGAGTTTGCCATCTTTAGAACAGTTTGTGAAAATACAGTATAAAAAGATTTTTCATTTTCCTGTTATTTTAAATACTGTATCGAGCTATTATTGATGCCATTTTGGGGGAAATGTTAAAAATTGCTCCAGATATTGAGCATAAAGTACATCAGATAACAGTGTCTTTGGAATATTAAACTTTTGCTCTTCACTCATCTGTAATTTAATTTTCTTTATAAGTATAAAATTTTGCCTTTGGTACAATTAAAAATTGAGTGCTAACATGTTGTATATAAGCAAAACAATATGCTTTGTTGGAGGAAAATTTCCCTTGGAATGTGGTTGTAGTCATCCTTGTTGATTTAATTTTTTTAAAACAGGATGCAACTTAAAATTTCCTTTGCATCAAGGTGTATGCTAAACATTGATGCAGTGCATCACAAAATGAAAGTTTGTATTTAATGAGGAGGTGCTTTACACTGTACTTTTTGGTGTTTTTTGAAAAGTTACATTTAGATCTATTCTGAAGTTGTTCATTTTTAACAAATAAAATGTTACAGGTTTCACATGATTTATTCTTAGCTATAAAGATTAAATTGTGGTTTTTAGATTATTCTGTGCTACAAAGAACTTAATATTAAGTGATTATAACTTTTAAAGTCTGGAAAGTTACCCACCAGCTGAATTGGTAAATTAATCTACATGTTTATATTGTCATCCCTTTAACTGCTTTTTGATCATAAGCTCCAACGTGAGCCAGCCAGCAGGAATTTTAAAAATAAATTTATTATCTACAGTGTAGAATATTAGGCTAGATGATCCAACATTTTCACCTGTGTGTGGCAGAATCATTTTTGAACTCAGATCTAATTGACAATTGATAATAAACAGCTTTTTTCAATGGAACACTCACAGAAAGTACTGGAATAATGCATGACTTGTCAGCTACCTAAGAATTGGTAATAGCCATACTTTAGTGTTCAGAGCATGTTTGATAAATCTCTTCTAGTGATTCATATTTCATGACTTTGGAATTCAGGTTAGGTAGACTTATCAGAAAAGGCCATGTTCTGCCGGCGCTGCGGCTCAATAGGCTAATCCTCCGCCTGGCGCTGGCACACTGGGTTCTAGTCCTGGTCAGAGCGCCGGATTCTGTCCCGGTTGCTCCTCTTCCAGTCCAGCTCTCTGCTGTGGCCTGGGAGTACAGTGGAGGATGGCCCAAGTGCTTGGGCCCTGCACCCGCATGGAAGACCAGGAGAAGAAGCACCTGGCTCCTGGCTTCGGATCAGCGCGGTGCGCCGGCCGCAGCGGCCATTGGGAGGTGAACCAACAGAAAAGGAAGACTCTCTCTCGCTCGCTCTTTCTCTCTCTCTCTCTCTCTCACTGTCCACTCTGCCTGTCAAAAAAAAAAAAAAAAGGCCATGTTCATAATTAGATATAATGTATTTTTTTTAATTCTTGTTTTTTTTTTTTTTTTTTTTTTTTTTGACAGGCAGAGTGGATAGTGAAAGAGAGACAGAGAGAAAGGTCTTCCTTTTTGCCGTTAGTTCACCCTCCAATGGCCGCTGTGGCCGGCGCATCTCACTGATCCGAAGCCAGGAGCCAGGTGCTTCTCCTGGTCTCCCATGCGGGTGCAGGGCCCAAGCACCTGGGCCATCCTCCACTGCCTTCCCAGGCCATAGCAGAGAGCTGGCCTGGAAGAGGGGCAACTGGGATAGAATCCAGCGCCCCGACCGGGACTAGAACCTGGTGTGCCGGCGCCACAAGGCGGAGGATTAGCCTGTTAAGCCACGGCGCCGGCCTAGATATAATGTATTTTAAGACAAAACTTTTCCCTACAATTTTAATTATAAGCAAATCATAAAATACTTCTGTGTTTGAGGAAACATTGGGCTTTGTGCCCCAATGTTTAGTTTTTGTTAGAAAAGAATATCGCTGTATTGCTGTCAATGGATTTGTAATTCATCCAGTATATATAGTTTCAGTGTAATTTTTGTGCTGATTATTTTTACCACATGAGGTAAGAGGAAAAAACAACTCAGTTGGCATTATAGAGAATGCATAACGTGCATTCCAAATGCAGGCAATAGAAAAATGATTTTTTTTTTTTTTGACAGGCAGAGTGGATAGTGAGAGAGAGAGACAGAGAGAAAGGTCTTCCTTTTTGCCGTTGGTCACCCTCCAATGGCCTCTGTGGCTGGCGCATCGTGCTGATCAGGAGCCAGGCACTTCTCCCGGTCTCCCATGAGGGTGCAGGGCCCAAGGACTTGGGCCATCCCCCACTGTCTTCCCAGGCCACAGCAGAGAGCTGGACTGGAAGAGGTGCAACCGGGACTAGAACTGGCGCCCATATGGGATTAACCTACTGTGCCGCGGTGCCGGTCCCTTTAAAGCATAGTCTTATATATTTATAGAGGAGGGTGAAGAACTTCATTTCTTCATGATACAGTGAGATGTAAAGCTGCCAAGAGATACTGAAGAGAGTGAAGGTTTTGTCCCCAGTGTTGAACGAGTTAACTTCAATCTTTAAAATAAACAGGAAGAAGCAGGGAAGTTCACTACATCAATCCCTAACTGAAAAACCCCCACTGCATATTTTTTCAGCTTCAGCTCCCAGACCACAAAGCAGTAGTAGAGTGAGAGATCCTTATAGCTCTTTTGTTTACAGCCTTTTTACAACTGTCTTCTCATTTTTATTCATCACTAGACTCTGGTGAACTCCCCCACAAAATCTCCCTTTCCTAGATTTCTCATGTTAACCTACTTTATGGGAGAAGATTGTGGAAGTAGAGTGAGAATTCCTTGGTAATAGGGAATGTATGAATAGACTTAGTGTAATTGAAATCCCTAAAGAATGTGAAATACTTTTCTAGAATGAACAAAATTTTAGGAAGACCAGAATAAATGATACAGGCACTGGATAAATGTTTGCCAGGGATGACAAATATATCACCTGCAATTGCAGTGGCCTGTGCTCATAACAGATACTGAACATTTTTGTGAAACAATGCTGAAGAAACTAGAATGTAGTAGAGTTCATAAAACAAGTGTCTGGGCCACTGTTACTAATCAGCTTTGGCACTAAGATGGAACATTTTCACAGCCATTTGCATTTAGAAACTCAAGCAGTGCTAATCAAGGTTTCATTGGCATATTGGCCTTTATGGGTAGGATATCTCCAACCGTATTTTCTTTTGCTCTCTGGAACATGAACTTGTCACTTTAATGCCCTCCACATGTATCATAAATCATACCAGGATGTGTTCATGCTGAGCCTCCTAATCTGGGATATAATCTGGATCCATAATTCTTCAGGTTTCATAATTTCCACCACCCCACTTAGCCCTTTTGGTGAGTTATCCTCTAGTTGACTTATTGGGACTCCACAGTCAGATTATCTTCTAGAGAGCATTTTATCCGACAGCTGCTTCTGTTCCCTCAGTAAATTCTAGTTAATTGTGGATGGGATTTACCTTGTATAGCAGGAATAGCTTAAATATAAAACAGACTGAAGAATATGCTAGAGATTACAGTGTAGGTCTAATTGGTTTAAAATGAAGTATTTTCCAGTCGATGGCTTTAATTTTGACCATTTCTTCGGTTCTATCTGTAATTTCCACATTTAAATAACTGTTAGATCATTTTCTCTTTCTCAATTTTTTTTTCCAGACCACAATTTTAGACTTTAATACCATTCCTCCTGCTTTATTCAACAATTCTGTTTAGCCTAAACAACAAGTACTTTAAATGTTTGTCTTAAGTAGAGCTATTTATAAAAACGGAGGGGATGTGGCAAATATATAACCCTTTCCATAAGAATTACGAAGTTTGGAGAAAATCAACACGTATATTTTCCCCCTCAAGCAGTAATATGAATCCATCCACAAACAACGATTTAGATCTTCTGGTAACACAATTACACGTTGGAAACGTTTTAGAGCGTATTCCAAAAGACGTATTTGTAGAAGCACTTCAGAAATGTTGCTGGAAGCTGAGAGCACCGGGCTGTTCCGTGTTTCCGAGTTCCGTTTTGATTTCCCTTGAAAACCTCGGTGTGGGCGGGAGAAGCGCCTGGCCGAGCAGAGGGGCACCGCGGCTCTGCCCGTCAAGGGAACCGTCCGGGGTCTGGGAGCCCCTTTCCCCGCCCACCCAGCAGCCTGTCCGCGCATGCGCAGAGTCGGCGGGCTGGCGAGTTGTCGGCTGGGAAATGGCGGCCGCGGGCTTGGTCGCAGTGGCCGCCGCTGCTGAGTACTCTGGCCCAGCAGCGTCGGGAGGTAACCTCCCCGCTGTTAACTGCGGTCCAAGCTCCGGGGCAGCCCCTGGACCTGGCCCGGGTTCATGGAGCCGTTCCCTGGATCGAGCGCTGGAGGAGGCGGCGGTGACCGGGGTGCTGAGCCTGAGCGGCCGGAAACTGAGGGAGTTTCCCCGGGGAGCGGCCAACCACGACCTGACGGACACCACCCGGGCGGGTGAGCGGGGCGGAGGGCATCCCTGCCGACGGGAGACCCTAGCGCCGGGGGAGGGGATGCGGGGGTGGCCACAGCAGCAGGCTCCCGTTCGGCGCCCAGGTAACGTGGAGAAGCCGACTGCCTCAGCCCTCGGAGCCCTCCGGGCCTGGGGGCCAGACCCCGAGCCTGGGGCGTGGCGGCGTTGAGTAGCATCTCTCAGGGGACGAGGACCGGAGGGGCCCGATGGGCGATTTTTACTTTGTCACAGAAAATGAATTTCCTCTCCAGGTGAAGTAGACCCTTGCCCGTCCCCGATTTCTGCAGGCCCTTTCGAATGTGGGATGCCAGTCTGACCTTTGCTGAGGCTTGGGAATGTAGCGCGCTGTTAGTCCAGAGGAGTAACAGGGACGTCCCTGCTCGCTACATTGTCCCTGGAGGCTGGATCTCAGCGCTGGGGTTTTTCCCAGAGTGAGTGAGATTAATGTGAGCTTAAACGCCTTCATCTAGTTGACTTACCAAAATACAGTTGTGAAAATAACCAGAGCCCATCTTCAGGCTCCCATGACTTTCCTCTTCCACTCCTGTCCTTTAAAAAAGTTGGAAGAAAGAAAATTATTTAGAAAAGAAAAATAGTCTGTACTTGGTTTTAAAGCATTATTCAACATATCTCTCTCGTATTTGAAGTACAGTTCTCTCAGGGAGTTGTTTAAAAGCTGAATCTATTCCTGTTTTACACCAATACAAGGAAAAAGAAGTTCCTTATACAGGTTTGCATAATGTGATGTAGTCAGTTATTTCATTTTTGTAGTGTTTTTGCAGTCAAGGAATGTGCAGTTGCTTTGTATCATGTATTCCATTTTATTTTAAAATCTTTGATTTGACATCTTTCCTATGTTTGTGTACTCATTAAGGATTGATAAGTATGGATACCATTCACTCATGTTGGAAAAATAAACAGAACTGTTAAACTACTTCAAGAAACTATTCTTTCCAAAGAAACTTTTACTGTAGTGTAAAATGGAAGAGACTAACTGCTTGTTCATTTAATCTCTTTCTGGAAAGAGTTATACAGAATACAATTTGTATTTTTAATGATATTAAAATTGACATTTTGAGCCTTTTGTCTATATTCTGATAGTATTTAAAATAGCCATTCATACTCAAAATTTGCTGATTCTGTTTAGGAGATGGCTATATGGCATGGTGATTTCATATTGCTGTGTCATTTCAGTATTACCACATTAAGCCTGAAGCTAAAGAACAAGTTGATAACAAGAATCTTTCAAGCTTATTATCTTACCTGCTTTTAAGTAGTTCTAGGAACACTATGTTACACCATTAAGAAATACTTTATTTACTAATAGAAAATGCAAGGACATTTATGAAGAATAACAAGTAATCCCAAGGAAGTTTTTCCTTGCTGTGCTTTGAATTTTTAAATAGGCTATTACCCACACTTTAATATTGTAGTTTCTATATAAGGCAAGTTTTTTGTTAGTTGACATTTCCTCTGGTTAGAAGTGTAAAAAAAAAGTGATGAGTATAAGATATTTTATACCCTATTAGCGTCATTTCTCATAGTAGAAATATCAAGAACTCTAATAGACTTTGGTAATAGGTACAGAAACACAGGCTGTAATTTTTTTTCATAAACTTACTTTTTAAAAAATTTATTTGAAAGGCAGAGTTACGGGGGGGGGGGTAGGAGAGACAGAGAAAGAGAGATGTTCCATCCTCTGGTTCACTACCCAAATGGCCACAACAATTGGGGAGCCTCATCCAGGTATTCTGAGTGGGTGCAGGGGCTCAAGGACTTGAGCCACCGTCTGCTGCTTTCCCAGGCACATCAACAGTGAGCAGGATCAGAAATGGAGCAGCCCGGACTCATTTGGGATTCTGGCATTGCAGGAGGCAACTTAACCTGTTAGGCCACAATACCAGCCCCTCTGAATTATTTTAAACAGATAATACTGATAACAAATTATTGAGTGCTCACTGTTTGCTATTTATTATGTCTTAAAATATATTTTCTTGTTAAATGTACACAACAACCCATGGATTAGATAAATTTATCCCCACTTGTAAGGAATCATTTAGAGAAAGTCGCATACCCAGTGTTACTGGTAGAATTTCAGCCCAGGTTCTGCCAACTGTTGTCTGCATTGTACTATGTAGTTTCCCCATGTATGAATGGTTATTACTCTTCCTGTTTGTATGGATAGTGAAACCTTTAAAGGTTAGAAGTCTCAAATATTTGCTCAAAGATCTATAGCTAAAAGGACAGGAGAGGATATTAGGATTTGAGCATGGTTTGAGGTAACTCCAAAACCCACAGTCTTCCTTTTGTAGCAGGTGTTTTGATGAATTCAAAGACAACATAACAGCTGCTAAAGTGTTTTGCTTAGACTATAGAAAATTTAAAGTCAAGTAAAATTATTTGAATATATATATATATATATGAAAGTTGTCTCATAGGCTTCTTTGTAATGTATAAAATATACATAGTAGAGGGGCCAGCGCCGTGGCTCACTTGGTTAATCCTCTGCCTGCAGCGCCAGCATCCCATATGGGCACCGGGTTCTAGTCCCACTGCTCCTCTTCCAGTCCAGCTCTCTGCTGTGGCCTGGGAGGGCAGTGGGGGATGGCCCTTTCTCTCTGTCTCTCTCTCTCACTGTCTATAACTCTACCTCTCAAATTAAAAATAAAAAAATATGTAGGACAGTAGAGCTACTGTCCTTCAAGAGTTTACATCCTAGGAAACAATATGTATTGCTCATACTTTTTTTTTTTTTAAGTTTATTCATTTATTTGAAAGGCAGAGTGTCAGAGAGAGAGAGAGGGAAAGAGTTCTCCCATCTGCTGGTTCACTTCTCAAATGGCTGCAGTAGACAGGACTTGGCCATGCTGAAGCCAAGAACCAGGAACTCCAGTTGGATCCCCCACACAGGTTCAGGGGTTCAAGAATTCGGGTCATCTGCTGCCTACCCAGGCATATTAGGAGAAAGCCGAATTGGTGCAGTCAGGATTCAAACTGGTGCTCCAGTATAGGATGCCAGTGTCACAAACAGTGGCTTCATCAGCTGCATCACATTGCTGGTCCCCATACGTTTATAATAGAACATGATTAGAGGTTTTTTGTTTTTTTTTTGCAGTTTTTTTTTAATATTTATTTTATTTATTTAAAAGAGCTACAGAGAGAGGTAGAGACAGAGAAAGAGGTCTTCCATCCGCTGGTTCATTCCCCAATTGGCCGCAACGACTGGGGCTACGCCCATCTGAAGACAGGAGCCAGGAACTTCTTCCAGGTCTTCCATGTGGGTGCAGGGGCCCAAGCACTTATGCCATCTTCTACTGCTTTCCCAGGCAATAACAGAGAGCTGGAAGAGGAGCAGCCAGGACTAGAACTGGCGCCCATATGGGATGCCAGCGTTTCAGGCCAGGGCTTTTTTTTTTTTTTTCTTGACAGGCAGAGTGGATAGTGAGAGAGAGAGAGAGACAGAGAGAAAGGTCTTCCTTTTTGCCGTTGGTTCATCCTCCAGTGGCCACTGTGGCCGGCGCATCTCGCTGATCCGAAGCCAGGAGCCAGGTGCTTCTCCTGGTCTCCCATGCGGGTGCAGGGCCCAAGGACTTGGGCCATCCTCCACTGCCTTCCCGGGCCATAGCAGAGAGCTGGCCTGGAAGAGGGCAACCGGGACAGAATCCGGCGACCCAACCGGGACTAGAACCCGGTGTGCCGGCGCCGCAAGGCAGAGGATTAGCCTGTTAAGCCACGACGCCAGCCCTGGGCCAGGGCTTTAACCTGCTGTGCCACAGCGCCAGCCCCATGATTAGAGTTTATAAGGAGTATTTTCTAGAGGCTTCTCTTGCTGGTTTTTTTTTTTTTTTTTTTTTTTTTTCAAAAAGATAGACCTTTAGGAAAAGGAAACTATTTGGGACTGGGTAACTTGATCCAGTGAACATGGAAACTCTTAGAAGAAATTGTGGAAGACTTCTCAGAGCAGAAGAGATAAAACTTTAAGTAGGCATAAAAAGGAAGGAAAACCATGCTAGATGGGCTACACGCATAAAGTTTCAGAGTATAGAGGACATAAGTCAGTTTTGCCAGTCATCTATTTTCTTTTGTCTGATAGCAGTATTCCAGTTTTCCTGGGGAACCACCCTTTTAGTTTACATAAATCCCACTTGACAAAGTGTGTATATATGGTTCAAGCCTAGCTAATGGCCAGTCAGTATAGTCTATTCTGTAGCCACACTTATTGTTCACAGTTGTTCATTTTTCAGTCAGCACACACGAATGCTAATTTTGAGATTTTTGTTTAACTGTTGAGAAAGAGGCACACTTTGAATCCTGGAGTTGCTGGAGTCCTGGAGCTTGCCGATAAATGGAAAGCAAAGCCAGAAGATAGAAAGAATGAGACTGAGTGCTGTTTGAAGCTTTGGATTCAGTAGCCATGCCTAAAGTTAGTGTTACTCCTGGACTGCCACATTTTGTGAGCTAATAAATTCTCTTTTCTGCTTGATTTGAGTAGATTTTTTTTATATGCAAGAAAAAAGTCTTAGACAAATACAGTGAGACATCTCTTGATGTGTGGTCAGACCAATTTGTTCAGAACATGATTGGATTAGAGAATGTTGAGCTTTCACATATGAGGGACCCAGACTGAGACTGATCAACATTTATTCAGCATTATTGACTGAGGGACTTTGACAGTTGTAGGTATACAGTGGGAACCAAAATACCCCTTGCCCTCAAAGAACTCAAGGAAGCTAGTGGGGAGATAGGTGTAAAGAGTGTTTGAATTGTTTAGTAATAGCAGACTTTTCTGTGTGAGGCAGTTATGCTAGATGATACAGGGGGGGAACAAAAATAAGAGATCACATGAATTTTTAAGACTCTAGTAATCTGGTTGGATGGCTGCAGAAATAATCAAAATCTATGAGTGAATGAAAACCTGAAAAACAGATTGTATTGGAAAATGACAATGAGCAAATGCTAGCTGAATTTTTTTTTTTTTTAAAGATTTTATTTCTTTGAGAGGTAGAGTTACAGACAGTAAGGAGAGGCAGAAAGATCTTCTATCTGCTGGTTTACTCCCCAGCTGGCCACAACGACTGGAGTTGGGCTGATCAGAAACCAGGGGCCAGGAACTTCTTCTGGGTCTCCCACGTGGGTACAAGGGCCCAAGCACTTGGACCATCTTCTGCTTTCCTAGGCCATAGCAGAGAGCTGGATTGGAAGTGGAGCAGCTGGGATTAGAACCGGTGCCAATATGGGATGTACCTACTGTACCACCACACCAGCCCCTGAATTTACTTTTTAAAGAGACCAGAAGGAGTAAAAAATGACTCTTGGGGGACCAGAAAAATTATACTGCTGTTGCTAATATTAATAGCTAACATTTATTTAGCTCTTAGCATATTTTAGGTATTGTACTAAGATGCAGGAAAATAAAAATAAATACATACATATATATATGTATGTATATACATATATATATATGTGAATGTAAACTATAAACATAAAGCAACCATATTAGTTATAAGGTCTGTTTTTGACCTTACTCATGAGAAAATTCTTAGGAGATTAAGTAATTTGATTAAGATCTCACAGCTAGTAAGTGACAGAACTAAGATTCCAGTTCAGATACATCTGGTTCTAAAACTTACATAGTTTGTTTTTTGAGAGGCAAAGAGAGAGCTCCCGCCTGCTGGTTCAGTCCTCACATGCCAGCGGCCTAAAGGGACCAGATTGGAGCTGGGAACTCACTCCAGGTCTCTCATATGAAAAACAGGAACTCAGTTGCTTGAGCTGTCACCACTGCCTCCCATCAGCAGGAAGCTGGGATCAGGAGCCAGAGCTGGGTATTGAGCCCAGATACTCTGATTTGGGACGAAGGCTTCTCAACCCCTAGCTAAATGCCTACCCCTGAAACTTGCGTTTTGATCTCTGAGTCATAGTGACAAAGAAATTTGGCTCATGTACTTTCTTTGGTTTGCCTGATATTTTAAAGTATTGGTAACATATCTGGTTAATCATGAGCAACAAATAGAAATGTAAATCTTGAGTTGTTAAGGAGATAGCATAAATTCGAGAGATTCATAGTGAGAGTTTATAAGATTCTTAGAGGAAGTGTGTAAAGTAAAAAAGCTGTTACAACTGTGGAGTCCACCAGCATTTTTAAAGGGGAAAAGAGGAATCAGACCAATAAAAAGAAAGAAACAAGGGGGCAGTACTTGGCCTAGTGGTTAAGATACTGCTTAGGGTACCTGCGTCCCATAACAGAGGGCCTGGGTTTGAGTCCTGGCTCTGCTTCTGATTCTAGCTTCTTCACTAATGTGTACCTTGGGAAGCAGCAGGTGATAGCCCAAATACTTGGTTCCTGCAGCCTACGTGGAATACCTGTATTAAACTCCAGTTCCTGGTTTGGCCTTGCCCAGGACAGACACTTGAGAAGTGAACCAACGGATGAAAGAACTCTTCTGTGTTGCTCTCTGTGCCTTTCAAATAAATAAAAATTTGAAACAACTGCTACAGCAAGAAAAAAAGAAACAGGGTTTGCTAAATACGCTTGTTCTAAAACTTAGAATCCTAAAGCCTGAAGAAACCATGATAAACATCCAAGTTATTTCTTAAATGGGAAGCAGTCTCAGGTTAAATAATGTGCTTAAGGTTATGTAAGGAAGTGATGCTATTTTATGGAAGGCAAATAAAAGACATATTTGAAGCTGTAAGAAGTCTCTTGTGCATGTATAAGAAACAGAAAAAAAGAAACCAAGGACTAAGCATTGGGAAAAAGTCTACAGCTGAGGGTAGAGATAGGGATGAGGACAAGGGCACCTAAGATTTCACAGGAAAAGGAAACAGTGAAGTGTGGGGGGTGAACCAGTGTTACTGAAGCCATAGAATTGAAATTTTCAAGGGATGAGTACTTATTTCCTAGGTAAGAAGGATGAGAATTTCTAAATACCATTTAATTTTCAAGGATACAATCTGTAACCCACAAAATTATGGTTTTGTTAGTCTTGGAAATATGCACTAGAATGCCAGATCTTCAGTGGAAATTGTGTTTTTCTTGGATTCTTATTTAAGTATATTCTGTGTCAGTCACAGTATGTACTATGAATTTTTCTGTGCTGTCCAATATGGTAGCCACTAATCATAGGTGGTTATTAAAATCAAAATTATTTAAAATTAAAAATTTGGTTCCTTGGTTGTACTAACCACATTTCAAATGCTCCATAGCCATATGTGTCATTGAACAACTGTTTGTCGTATTGGACAGCACAGATAAAAATTTTTGTCATTGCAGAAATTATGACAGTGGTGTTAGAGCATAGTGTGATGAATAGTATTGAAATTTTCTTCTGTAGTATTTATTTTATAAACCATATTATTGTAGAAGTACTTTCCACTCTTCCTAAAGACAGTAAGCTACCTTGGTGACCAGAGCTGAGGACACTGTTGTATATTGATTGAGGGTGGCAGCAAATCGGGGCTCAATCATAATTATAAGATTCTTGCAAGCTTTGTGGGGCCAGGGAGGATAAATAATTCTTTCTTTTAGAATTAAAATGTTGTTAACAAAGACTGCCAGTTAAACATGTCTTTGATCATAAAAGCATTGACTATACATTTGGCACATTTACCATTCATTGAGTATTATGTGTTCAAAACAGGAAGCATCTCTAGGATGTTAGAAATGAGGAAAGAATAGAAAAGAAACAAAAAAAGTTATTTGATTATTTGGATTATCATTTGATTATCAGTAGACTTTAAAAATAATTTCTTTTGATATGAAAAGTTGTGTGAGTGTTCTTTGTAGCAGAAAATGTTAAAGACAGTAAATATCATTGGTAATTCCACTTAAAGATACCTGTAATAAACATTAGTTTGAAATCTTTCAAAGATTTTCTTCATGAATATGCACGTTCTCACTTTTTACATTGAAAAATGGGATCATGCAAAGGCAGTTTTTATCAATTTATGTTTCACTACCTGAGATATAATATAAAAAAAAGATGTGTAGCATAATTTTTAATGAGTGCACAGTAATTCACTGAAGGAAATATTTTTACTTCATTTATTGTACTAGTGTATACTTGGATTCTTTCCAGCTCTGTTACAAATGCTATTGTTAAAAGCAGTGTACCATGTATTTCTTTGCAGACTTGCTCAGTTATTTCCTTAGGAAATTCCTAGAAATGTAATTGATTGGTTAAAAGGCATGCACAGTCTTAGAGCTTTTCATACAGGCTGTGGACTTGCTCTTCTAGAAGGGTGGCTTAGGTTTTTTGTTTTTGTTTTTTAGACTTACTTATTTAGTTGAAAGGCAGAGTGACAGAGAGGGAGAGGGGAGAGAGAGAGAGAGAGAGATCAGTCTTCCATTCACCTGGTTCACGCCCCAAGTGGCCACAATGGCCAGGTCTGGAGGCTGAACCCAGGAGCCAGGAATTCCATCATGGTCTCAAGCATGGGTGTCAGTGGCCCGAATACTTTGGGCCATCTTCTACTGCTTTCCAGTCTCCAGAAGGACAGTGGATCAGAAGTGAAGAAGCTGGGACTCAAACCAGCACTCCCATATTAGATGCTGGCATTGCAAGTGGTGACTTAATCCACTAAGCCACACGCCAGCCCTTAGCTTAGATTTTTAGTCGTAGTGCGTGAATTGTCTTTGCTTTGCACCCCTGGATCTTCACTTGCATTTGGTTATTTGTCAATCTGATAGGTGAGAGATTATTATATCTCCTTGTTCTGTATTTGGTAAATCTTGGGCAATATAATTTTCTCTACAATAAAACAGCATATAAATTCAGGGGGAAAGATTTATATTTTTTCTTATTTCTACGTTTGTCATAGAACCAGATGATAATAAAGAATCATAAGTTCTTGGTGCATGTATATAAATTTCTGTATATTTGAAAAAAATTATAATTATAGTACCTATTTATAGGAAATTTGGAAGAAAAACAAATACACAAAAGAGAGAAGTGGGAAAAAGAATACTACTACTGCAGAGATAACCAGCTAACATTTTAATATATTCTTCCAGGATTTTTATTTTTCTTCCAGGATTTTTTTAATTCATGTACATATATATTGGGGGAAAAACATGGTATCAGCTTTTTATAGTTTGTCTTTTTCCAGCATATAATATATTAGAAATACTGTATCAGAGCTACAAATTTTTCTCATAACAAGATTTTAACTTCTACAGAGTATTAATTTTTGTACTTACCCAGACCTCTTTTTTGTGATTTTTTTTTTTGTGATTTTTTTTCATTATTATAGAATAAGACTCAACATTCTTTTACATAGCTCTTATTATTTCTTTTGGGTAAATTCCTAGAAGTAGAATTGTTCTAATAAATAATAGGCAATTTTAAAAATTTAACACTTTCTTAACTTGTAAGCAAAGTAAAAAACATTTCCTCATAAACATACTGCTATTGTAGCCTGTCTAAGTTTACAGGCTACCCACAAAAACCATTTTTTAAATTGATTTATTTATTTGAAAGTCAGTTGCAGAGAGAAAGGAAGAGACAAGAGAGAGAGATCTTCCACCTGCTGGTTCACTCCCCAAATAGCCACAATGACCAAGCCTGGGCCAGGCCAAAGCCAAGAGCCAGGAGCTTCTTTTGGGTCTCCTACTTGGATGCAGGAGCCCAAGGACTAGGGCCATTCTCCACTGCTTTCCCAGGACAAAGCAGAGAGCTGGATAGGAAGTGGAGCAGCTGGACACAGATCGACACCCATATGGGCTGCTGGCATCGCAGACAGCGGCTCACTCACTATGTCATAACACCGGCCCAGTGCATGTCTGTCTGTCTGTCTTTCTTTTTTTTAAGATTTTATTTATTTGACAGGTAGAGTTACAGACAGTGAGAGAGAGAGACAGAGAGAAAGGTCTTCCTTTTGCCAATGGTTCACTCTCCTAATGGCCCCAACGGCCGGAGCTACGCCGATCCAAAGCCAGGAGCCAAGTGCTTCCTCCTGGTCTCCCATGCGGGTGCAGGGGCCCAAGCACTTGGGCCATCCTCCACTGCCCTCCCAGGCCACAGCAGAGAGCTGGACTGGAAGAGGAGCAACCGAGACTAGAACCTGGCACCCATATGGGATGCCAGCGGCGCAGGCTGAGGATTAACCAAGTGAGCCACAGCACCAGCCCCATAGTGCATACCTTCTAAAGAGAGAGAGAGAGACTGGGAGGGTGAAGAGGGAGAATGACATATATTTTTGTTGAGGGGTTGGCACTGTGGTGCAGCGGGTTAACCCCCTGGCCTGAAGCGCTGGCATCCCATATAGGTGCTGGTTTGAGACATGGCTGTTCCACTTCCAATCCAGCTCTCCGCTATGGCCTGGGAAAGCAGTAGAAGATGGCCCAAGTCCTTGGGTCCCTGCACCTGTATGGGAGACCTGGAAGAAGCTCCTGGCTCCTGGCTTTGAATCGGCACAGCTCCGGCCGTTGGGGCCAGTTGGGGAGTGAACCAGTGCATGACTCTCTCTGCCTCTCCTCTCTCTATGTAACTCTGACTTTCAAATAAATAAATAAATCTTTAAAAAAAATAATAAATTTTTGTTGAAATGCTGTTGACATCAAAGAAGGTCTGGGGTACAGAGCTTGAAATAGCCATGTAAGGACCTTGAAATTTAGACTTGTGGCTTTCTTAAGAATCCTACTATATATTTTTATGCCTGTTCTAATACAGATCTGTGGTTTTAAATTACAAGCCATTAGGAAAAAACAAAATGAGGTTTCTATAATGCTTATTTTGTTGTTTTTCTTTAATTCACTCCCCATTCATTCACTCTGGTTTCAGAGTATGGATATAATAATTTATTAATATCCTGGGGCTGGCTCTGTGGTGCGGTAGATTAATCCTCCACCTGTGGTGCCGGCATCCCTGTTTCTATCCCAGCTGCTCCTCTTCTGTTCCAGCCCTCTGCTATGGCCTGGGAAGGCAGTAGAAGATGGCTCAAGCTCTTGGGCCCCTGCACCCATGTGGGAGACCTGGAAGAAGCTCCTGGCTCCTGGTTTTTGATTGGCTCAGCTCCGGCCGTTGCGGCCATCTGGGGGAGTGAACCAGTGGATGGAAGACCTCTCTTTCTCTGTCTCCCTGTCTGTAACTCTACCTCTCAAATAAATAAATAAAATCTTTTAAAAAAAATCCTTTGTAACCAAGCTTCTATGGAAGTATACATTCAAATGTGGTGTACTACAAGCACATCTCAGGAAACAATAATATAACCTTATAACTTCCCCTTATAACTGTACATCCCATTTGAAATGTGCCTGTAACTCTGATAGATTCTCAACCATGTACTTCGTTCTTGCTCTTCTGCCTCAGAAAAACAAGTCTCATACTGTGCTGACACAGTGAGAAAGAGACTTAGATGATAAAAAAGACTTCTGTTACTTACGTCACAACATACACACATACCACTTTTTAAAGAGATAGAGACCATGGAGGAGATCATGGCTGTCTGAAATAAGATTTAAATTTATATTTCAAGGGGGAAATCCAGGTTGTACTGGGGTTGTTTTTAAAATAGGAATAGTAAATAGCAAGATGGTGTCTTTAGGAGGGATGAGATGAGTCCTGGATAACCACAGAATCAGTGTTGAGACTAGAAAAGTGGCAGCAGTGCTGGAGCCAGGGATAGCTTAAGTTCCAATTCTTTTTACAGTGGCTATAAGTACTTGAGAGTGAGATGGTTAATGTTATCTCACTATAATATAAATGTAACTTTTAAGTAGTATGGTAATATATACATTTATTCTTTTTAGTACATTTATGAAAGTTATTCCAGTCATGCTTATAAAAAAGTATGCTAAATGTGATACTTCATGTGAAGAAATATTATTTTGAGTTCCTGAAGTAGCCAGCAATGTAAAATGTAATGCTACTATTTTAGAATCATGGACTAACTCTAAAAATCTAAGCTATTTACTTAGTTTTAAATTTCTTCTTTGGTTTTCTAAATCTCTAGATTTTTGTTGTTTTAAGAACATCTTGAACCAAAGATTTAAACTGGTTTTATTGAACTTATTTCTTACAAACACTAGGTAATAGATTTTTCTGTTAAAAGCAGATTTTAAGAAATGGTTTATACATCATGGAGAGTAAAAGATAAGCCATAGTGCAGGAGATTTCCAGAAAAATAAAACAAATAGATGGTATTCAGAAAACATTAAAAATTTCTACAAAGAAGTAAGAAAAAGACAACCTGATGAAGAAGTAAGAAAACACTTGAACTTTACTGAAGATAAATTCCAAATGGTTGCTAAATATGTGAAAAAGTGCTCAACCTCATTAGTAATCAAGGGAATGGAAAATAAAACCACACAGAAGTACTACTTAGAAAGCTGGTAATACTTCCAAAGTGTTGAGTTCAGTTCAGGGCAGCTTCCCTGTTCTGTTAATTAAACTTTGGGACATTGAAAGGGGCTAGGAGATAGAACTGGATAGAAAGTATCATTCTATTCATTTACCTCCTAGCCTACAACAATGGAAAAAAAAAAAAAAAAAAAAAGCTGGTAGTACCAAGTACTGAAAAAAATGTGGTGGCCAGTGCTGTGGCGTAGTAGTAGTGGTTGCTCCACTTCCAGTCCAGCTCTCTGCTATGGCCTGGGAAAGCAGTGGAGGATGGCCCAAATCTTGGGGCCCCTGCACCTGCATAGGAGACCTGGAAGAATCTCCTGGCTCCTGACTTCAGATTGGCCCAGCTCCGACTTAAGAAGCCATTTGAGGAGTGGCCAGCGGATGGAAGACCTCTCTCTCTGCCTCTTCCTCTCAAGTAATTTCCTAAAAAAAAAAAAAGAAGAAGAAGAAGAAAAAAGAAAGAAAATGTGGGGCAGTGGGAATAACTCATTGATACACTGAAAAATAGCTTAAAACTGCATCCATTTATCCTACAAATCTATCAACCAGCTGAGTTACCTACTTATGTTTTCACAAAACCAAGATTAGTGTGTTGGCAGGTTAAGCGCCTGCCTGGAGGTTTTGGGAAGAGTTTGCTTCCAAGCTCATTTAACTTTTGATAGAGTTCAGTTCCTGTGGCAATAAGACTGAGGTCTCTGTTTCCTTGCTGATTGTTAGCCACACTGTCACATGACCATACTATATGACCTCCTCCATTTTTAAGCTGCCAGTGATGTATCAAACCCATCTCATGCCTCAAATCTCTCTGACTTCCTCTTCTGCCATCCACAAGATTCATGTGGTGAGATTGGATTTACCCCCAAATCCCTTTTTCCACATAAAAAAAAAAAAAAATCAAGATATGATGTGCTGGCCGGCGCCGTGGCTCAACAGGCTAATCCTCCGCCTTGCGGCGCCGGCACACCGGGTTCTAGTCCCGGTCGGGGCACCGATCCTGTCCCGGTTGCCCCTCTTCCAGGCCAGCTCTCTGCTGTGGCCAGGGAGTGCAGTGGAGGATGGCCCAAGTGCTTGGGCTCTGCACCCCATGGGAGACCAGGAGAAGCACCTGGCTCCTGCCATCGGAACAGCGCCGTGCACCGGCCGCAGCGTGCCAGCCGCGGCGGCCATTGGAGGGTGAACCAACGGCAAAAGGAAGACCTTTCTCTCTGTCTCTCTCTCTCTCACTGTCCACTCTGCCTGTCAAAAATAAAAATAAAAATTAAAAAAAAAAGATATGATGTGCTGTATATATATATATATATATATATATATTTTTTTTTTTTTTTGACAGACAGAGTGGACAGTGAGAGAGAGAGAGACAGAGAGAAAGGTCTTCCTTTGCCATTGGTTCACCCTCCAATGGCCGCCGCGGCTGGCACGCTGCGGCCGGTGCACCGCGCTGATCCGAAGGCAGGAGCCAGGTGCTTCTCCTGGTTTCCCAAGGGGTGCAGGGCCCAAGCACTTGGGCCATCCTCCACTGCACTCCTTGGCCACAGCAGAGAGCTGGCCTGGAAGAGGGGCAACTGGGACAGAATCCAGCGCCCCGACCGGGACTAGAACCTGGTGTGCCGGAGCCGCAAGGCGGAGGATTAGCCTGTTGAGCCACGGCGCCGGCCTTGATGTGCTATATTCAGAGTCCCAGAGATTAGGGGTTTGCCCACAGTGCTCCTACCATCCAGCCTCTCATGGTCACCATTTTCCTTTCTGTTTCTGTGAAGTCAGCATTTTTAGATTCTACATACATATGAACATAAGTGATATCATACAATGTTTACCTTTGTGTGTCTGGCTTATGTCACTTAATGTTCATCCATATTGTCATAAATGACAGGATTCCCTTCTTTTTCATGGCTGAATAGCCTTTTATAGTGTTTACTCATGTATACATGTATTCAACATTTTTTCTTTTTTCTTTTTTAAGATTTATTTATTTGCAAGGCAGAGTTACAGAGAGGCAGAGGCTGAGAGAGAGAGAGAGAGAGAGAGAGAGAGATCTTACATCCTCTGGTTCAATCCCCAGATGGCTGCAATGGCTGGAGCTGTGCCAATCCAAAGCCAGGAGCCAGGAGCTTCTTCCGGGTCTCCCACATGGGTTCAGGGGCCCAAGGACTTGGGCTATCTTCCACTGCTTTCCCAGGCCATAGCAGAGATCTGGATTGGAAGTGGAGCATCCAGGACTCAAATTGGCACCCATATGGGATACTGGCACTGCAGGCTGCAGCTTTACCCACTACGCTACGGCACAGGCCCCACTTTTGTCTTTTGGATAATTGCCATTCTAACAAGTTTAAAGTGACACCTCATTGTGATTTTAATTTTCATTTCCCTGCCGATTAGTAATGTTGAGGGTTTTTTGTATACCTATTGGCCATTTGTATGCCCTTTTTTGAAAAATGTCTATTCAGGTGCTTTGCCCATTTTAAATCAGGGTATTTGTTTTCTTGCTATAAATTTGTTTGAGACCCCTGTGTTTTGGATATTAATCCCTTATCAGATGTAGGAGTTTCGAAATATCTTTTCCCATTCTGTAGGTTGTTTTTTCATTCTGTTCATTGTGTCCTTTGCTGTGCAGAAGCTTTTTATCTTGATGTAATACCATTTCTCTATTTTTGCTGCTGTTACCTGTGCTTTTGCAGTCATATCTAAAAAAATCATTATCCAGACAGTGTCATAGAGCCCCTTTCTCCTGTGTTTTGGATTTACATATAAATCCAATCCATTTTGAGTTGATTTTTGTATGTGGTGTAAGATAAGGTTCTAATTTCATTCTCTTGCTTATGTATATCCAGTTTACCCAGAATCATTTATTTAGAAACTGTCCTTTCCATTGTTTGTTCTTGGCAGCTTTCCCAAAGATCAATTAACCATAAATGTGTAAATGTTTTTGGCTCTCTGTTTTGGTTCCCTGGTCCATCTGTCTGGTTTTATGCCAATATTGTACTGTTTTGATTATTGTAGCTTTATAGTAGATTTTTTTGGGTGATACAATGCCTCTAGTTTTGTCCTTTTTGCTCAAGATTGCTTTGTCTATTTAGGGTCTTTTGTGGTTCTCTACAAGTTTTAGGATTGTTTTTCTATTTTTGTGAAAATGTCATTGGAATTTCGACAGAGGTTGCATTAAATCTGTTGATCATTTTGGGTATTGTGGTCATTTTAACAATATGAATTCTTCTAAGCCATGAACATGTAATTTCTTTCCATTTATTTTTGTCTTCATCAGTTCTTTCATCAGTGTTTTATAGTTTTCAGTGTACAAATGTTTCACTTACTTAGTTAAACTTATGCCGTTTTTAAATGCTATTGTTAGTGCTACTGTTTTTATTTTTTTTTTTAAGATTTATTTATTTGAAAGAGTTAGAGAAAGAGAGGGAAGGACACAGAGAGTGATCTTCCATCTGCTGATTCCCTCCCCAGATGGTTGCAACCCAGAAGTCAGGAGCTTCCTTCAGATCTCCCACAAGAGTAGCAGGAGCCCAAACAGCTGGGCCATCTTCTGCTGCTTTTTCCCAGGCCATAACAGGGAATTGGACTGAAAGTGGAGCAGCTAGGATGTGAACTGGCACCCATATGGGATGCTGACATCGCCAGCCCCAGTGCTACTGTTTTTCTCTGTTCGTTGTGTATCCTGCAGCTTTTTTGGTTTACTAGTTTTAACAGTTTTTTGGTGGAGTTCATGAGATTTTCTTTATAAGATCATGTTGTTTACAAGTAAAGACAGTTTTTTTTTTTTTCTTTCTAATTTGGATGTCTTTTATTTCTTTTGCTTGACTTGTTGCTTTGGCTGGAACTTCAGGACTATGTTGAATAAAGTGCTAAAAGTAGTCATCCCTGTCTTGTTCCTCATCTTAGAGGAGAGGCTTTTAACTTTTTGCTATTGAGTATGATGTTAGCTGTGGATTTATCATACATGTTTTTTATTGTGTTGAAAGAAATTCCTTCTGTATCTAATTTGCCTAGGATTTTTGTCATAAAAGGATGTTGAATTTTGTCAAATGCTTCATTCTGCATCTATTAAGATGATCATGTTGGTTTTGTCTTTCATTATGTTAATGTAGTGTATCACAATTACTGATTTGCATATGTTGAAAGTTTTATAGGATCTGAAGAAAAATGATTTGCATGACCATCCTTGTATCCTGGGGATAAAACCCATTTGGTCATGATGAATGATCTTTTCAATGTGCTTTTGAATTCAGTTTGCTACTATTTTGTTGAAAATTTTTGTGTTAATCAAGTATATTGGCCTGTCATTTTATTTTCTTGTCTGACTTTGTATGAGGGTAATGCTGGGCTCATAAAAAGATTTGGAGGTATTGCTTCCACTTAAGTTTATTAGAAGAGTTTGAGAAGGATTGGTGTTTAAATATTAGAATTCAGCCATGAAGCCATCAGGTCATGGACTTTTCTTTGCTGGGTCACTTTTGATTACTGATTCAATCTCCTTTATATTGGTTAGTTCGATTTTCTGTTTCATCGTGATTCAGTCTTGATAGGCTGTTTGTATCTAGACATTTATCCATTTCTTCAAGTTTATCCAGTTTGTTGGCATATAATCTTTGAGTATTTACTGAATGAATGAGAAGATGGATGTGTGGGTGAGTGGAAAAGCAAAAAGAGGAAATGATTAAGAATCTTTTCTTGCTAAGCTTTGGAAATAGTGACAACTGACTTCTGTGTAACTGGATTTAATGAGAACCCTCAGGGCTTCAGTGTTGTAATAGAATTCAAGCAGAACATTCTCAATACTATAGATTATGCTTCCTTTTGGTGTCAGACAGCCAAGCATTCTGTCCTCTTTAATTTCGTGTCCTAGAGTTTTAAGAGTGATGATGCTATATGTGCTGCTAGTGCTTTAAAATAGAACAAGTGGCAAAATGATAATTTCTAGATCTTTGACAAATGGTAAGCTCTCATATGTAGCAGCCTTTCCATGTGTATTCACTATTTACAATTTTGATAATTATGCCAGTCACAATTTAAGGAAAATCTTAGCCTGGTAACATGGTGCTGCCTAGTGGCTTCTGGCCATCTATTATCAGTTTATAAACTGGAGCCTATTGGTTCCAAAACTTTAGTGTACATAAAATTGTGGCACCTTAAAAAAAGTTTATTTATTTTCATCCACTTAAAAAATAATGAAAAGTCGGAGTTACAGAGAGAAAGAGAGATCTTCCATCTGCTGATTTACTCCCCAGGTGGCTGCAACAGTTGGGGCTGGGTCAGGCCAAAGCCAGAAGCCAGGAGCTTCTTCCACATCTCCCATGTGAATGTCAGTGGGCCCAAGTACTTGGACCATCTCCTGCTGCTTTTAGCAGGGAGCTGGATAAGAAGTGGACCAGCTGGGACTTGAATTAGCACCCAAATGAGATGCTGGTGTCCAGGTGATAGCTTTACCTGCCAAGCCGAAATGCTGGTCCCTGTTTTTATCCACTTGAAAGGCAGAGTATCACAGAGAGGGATGGAGCAGAGGCCCAAGCACTGGAGCCATCATCTCCTGCCTCCTGGGGTGCATTAACAGGAAACTGGTGGAATGTATTGGCAGGAAGCTGGATTGGAAGCAGAGGAGCTGGGCTTGAACTGGCTTTCTGATATGGGAGGCAGGCATCCCAAGCAATGACTTAACCCACTACATCACAGTGCCTGCCTCTGTGGCAATTTTTTAAAAACGTTCATTATAGAATCTGGCTCCTAGTGTCTGATTCAAGATGTATGGAGTGTGGTCCGTTAAGCTACATCTTAAAAAGCTTTTGATGGTTGTTTTTGATGGTAAAGGTGGTCAAGAACTACCACTGAGAAATACTTCCTTAGACTCTGCTTCTGTACTCTAATATTTATTTTGGAGCACAATAATTTTTCATATCCATTTCTATGGAGATATATAAGGGTCCTATAAGTAATGCAAAACCCATTTCAGAATTAGAGTCTGCCTTTGCATTACAGGTTAAGAAGTAGTGCTTTAAAGTCCATCAGGTAAGTAAAGTTGTTTCTTTTCCAGAGGATTTCTATTTATTTAACTGGCTTGGCATTAGCTGTTGTGGCCATTTGGGGAGTGAACCAGCAGAGAAAAGATCTTTGTCTGTCTCCCTCCCCCCCCCCCCCGCCCCCGTCTCTCCTCCTTTTTCTGTAACTCTACCTTTCAAATAAATAAAAATAAATCTTAAAATCATTTCAGTGGCAGCTGATGCTAGACAGGATGACATCAGGGACAGCTTAGATTATTTTATGTGGAAGAGCAAGAGTCTTTCAGAGTCATGAATGTGGTAAGCCTTAACTCTTACTTGATGCGATTCTTTTCTTACTTTAATATTGAAGTTTTTCCTTGTAAAGGCCTAAAGCCCACCAGATTATTATCAAGCCCCTTCTATCAGGTTCTATTTGCCTCTCAATCAGAAAACTTAATTGTAGCTTAGACAGCACCTTTCTTAGCTCCTCTAATAATGACTCTGTCCTTTGTTCTAGGCCCTGTCTAGTGCACTTGGGCCTCATTCCTTTGTAATCATAACCTCTACTCTACCACCAATGGCTCTACTCCCAACCTGTGTGTACTGATGGTCCTCTTCCCCACTTAATGCTGTATAATTGTTCAAACCTGGTAAATGCCACTCTTAGGATCATTGGTTACTATCCTCACTCTGTCTTTTATGACCTTGTCTAAATATGATCAGAGTCGGTAAACTTGGAAGGCTTCCATAGCCTTGGCAACTCATGACGACAGCCTAGGATGGTTACTGGCGCCATAAACTAGAGTGTCAATTTGTTGGGTCCACAACAGGAGCCACTGTGCAGTTGCTCCTCATGTGGGATCTCTGTCCTTAATGTGCTGTACATTGTGATTTAATGCTATAACTAGTACTCAAACAGTATGTTTCACTTTGTGTTTCTATGTGGGTGCAAACTGTTGAAATCTTTATACTAAATTGATCTTCTGTATATAAAAAGAATTGAAAATGAATCTTGATGCAAATGGAAGGGGAGAGGGAGCGGGAGAGGGGAGGGTTGCGGGTGGGAGGGAAGTTATGGGAGGGGGAAGCCATTGTAATCCATAAGCTGTACACTGGAAATTTATATTCATTAAATAAAAGTTAAAAAAAAATATTGAAGTTTTTCCATTGTTCCTTATTTTTGTCCTATGCTGAGTTACCAGCTTTTCTTCTTTTTCATGTCTAGTATAGTCATATTTTATATGCTATATTACTATATACAAGTATTATACCAAAGTATATTTTGAATTAAAATACTATCAGGGTGTAAGCATTTGGCACAGAAGTTAAGACATTGCTTAGGATACCAACATCCCATATTAGAATGCCTGGGTTTGAGCTTCATGCTAATACGCGCCCTGAGAAGCAGCAGATAATGGCTCAGTACTTGGGTTCCTGCCACCTATGTGAGAGACCTAGGTTGAATTCTCAGCTCCTAGCTTTGGCCTGGCCCAGACATGGCTGTTGTATGCATTTGGAGAATGAACTAGCAGAAGAGAGACCTCTGTTTCTCTCTCTCTCTCTCTCTCTCTCTCTCTCTCTCTCTCTCTCTCTCTCTATTTTTCTTTCTGCCCTTTAAATAAAATAAATTAATATAAAAATACTATCAAAGTTTTATAAAATCAACATTTAAATGCCAACTTGTGATTCTTAATTTTTTAAAAAAGATTTTATTTATTTGAGAGAGAGAGAGTTGTAGAGAGAGGAAGAGACAGAGAGAAAGGTCTTCCATCCGCTGGTTCACCCCCCAAATGGCCACACAGCTGGAGCTGCACCAGTCTGAAGCCAGGAGCCAGGAGCTTCTTCTGGGTTTCACACGTGGATGCAGGGGCCTAGGTAGTTGGGCCTTCCTTGCTGCTTTCCCAGACACATTAGCAGGGTACTGGATCGAAAGTAGAGCAGCTGGAGCTTGAACCGATGCCCATATGAGATGCAGGCATCTCAGACAGAGGCTTAATTTACTATGCCACAATGCTGGCCCTAAACCCATATTTTTAAAAATTTCTTTATTTATTTGAGAGTGAACTCCCATGCAGTGGTTCAGTCTGCAAATGCCTGCAACTGTTGTGGGCTGGAGGCCAAAGCCAGGAGCCAGGAATTAAACCCATGTCTTCCATATGGATGGCAGAGATCCAACCACTTCAGCTATCACTGGAACCTCCTTGGGTTTGCATTAGCAGGAAGCTAGAGTCGAGCTGGAGGCAAACAGCAAACCTAAGCATTCCATTGTGGGATTCCATATGTCTTAACTGCTCAGATACTCACTCCTGAATCCATATTTTTGAAGGCCCCTGAATTTAGTTAGCTTCCTTATTTTATTCAATGCGGTTAGTCTAATTTCTTAGATTAATGAAGGCCAGTTTTACCAAAGATTTATTTTCTTTATTTAAACAAAGGAATATTTATAGTACATGTGCATGATGACTTTCTGTCATAACCTTTAGGTTTTTATAACACACTAAGTAATTTAAGAGCCGTTACCTAAATTCAAATTAAAATGATTAGCCAGAATAAATTATTGAGTTATTTCATAATTACTGTGAGTAGTTGTGGTCTTTACAGAATACAGTAAATTCTTTGTTTTGCCCTAGAGGCAGCTTCATATTTTTCCAGGGTTCTTGGCATGACCCATATCTTTCCACTTTTCTTGTGTTATTATCATTAGATTACATACCATAGGTTTGAATTATTCTTATTCTCCTATATGTTTTCTGGAGTAAGAAATCTTATAGCAAGGTACAACTGTGTCACAATTACAATTTCATAATAATAATTGTGTTCAAATTTCTTTATTTTTTAAGATTTATTTATTTATTTATTTGAAAGAGTTACACAGAGAGAGAAGGAGAGGCAGAGAAAGAGAGAGAGAGAGGTCTTTCATCTTCTGGTTCACTCCCCAACTGGCCTCAACGGCTGGAGCTGCACTGATCCAAAGCCAGGAGCCAGGAGCTTCCTCCAGGTCTCTCATATGGGTGCATGGGCCCAAGGACTTGAGCAATCTTCTACTGCTTTCCCAGGCCACAGCAGAGAGCTGGATCAAAAGTGGAGCAGCCGGGACTCGAACTGGTGCCCATATGGGATGCTGGCACTGAAGGTGGTGGCTTTACCCTCTATGCCACAGCACCAGCTCCTCAATTTCTTAGTATATTTTCCAAATGTGTGCAAACAGAAGCACAGATATTTACATAACCCAATCATTTAATTTCTCTGAGGAAGAAAAAAGTACAGCTGTTGCTCATGGTTTAAAACATTCAAACTATTATCTTAGACCGGAAATCCCAGGCTTATTCAACCAATATACAGTTCCCCTGGGTAGACCATTTTCATGCCACAGGGCACTGTTCTTGTAGCACAGATCCAAGACCATCAGCAATAGCATTACTTGGGACATTGTTATTTATTATTTAGACATACCCCAGATCTGTGGTATCAAAAATTCCAGAGGTAGGGGCTGCCAGTCAGTATTTTAACAAGCTCCATGTCACCATAATATATGCTAAGGTTTGATAACCACTGCCAAGGAATGTAGACAACTTCATGTTAATTATATAATTTATTAACAAAACTTCCCCAGTAAATTCAGAACATTAATTAATTTTGACAATCCACAAACCAAGGAATTTATCTAAACTTTCAAGCTCCAATTTTGGAAGACCAGATTTTTTTATTTAAAGACTTATTTGTTTTTATTTGAGAGTCAGAGTTTGGGGAGGGAGGAGACAGAGATCTGTCTGCTGGTTCACTCCTTAAATAGCCACTGCAGCTGGGCCAGGCTGAAACCAGTAGCAAGGAGCTTCTTCCAAGTTTCCCACGTTAAGTGACAGGGGCCCAAATACTTGGACCATCTTCTGTTGCTTTCCCAGGCGCATTAGCAGGGAGCTGGATTGGAAGTTGAACGGCTGGGACTTGAATCAGTATCCATAGGGGTGTGGCACCACAGTGCTAGCCCTGGAAGACCAATATTTTAAAATCTTTGTGATTATAAGTTTCCATTTGGAAGTTCTTATGTGTTGCGTGTTGCCATATGGAAACCAATACTTGATTATCTTATCTCCACCCTTCTCATACTGTTACTTTTTAGGAATCATTTGGGGTAGTGTTAGATAATAATGCTCTGATCAAAATATGAAAACATTATGTTTTATTAAATACTTTTAAAAATCCATAATCAATCACCCTCCCCATGCCTGGGAAATTAGACAATAAAAATTCCAGAAGATATTGGAAGGTAGGAGAGGGAGCATTTGTGCAACTCAGAAAAATAGCCCCCATCTCTTCCCATTACAATTTTTTGACATTCTTATGGTTTGAAGGTCAGTTCAGTCTAGAGACATGGCAGAGTGCAAGTATAGCATGTTTAACTAACCTATAATTTCTGTGCATTTTAAAGGTAATATTTAGTGAGAGTCTCTGTGTCTGAGGAAGTAATTTAATTTAATGATGGTGTTTAATATTTGTATTAAAGAAGTATCTCTTACAAAATCCCTTATTTTTACTAAGATAATGGAGCTACCTACTAATAACATGCCTGTTTCTCAGCATTTTAAAATAATAATGTATAGTATAGGGTTGTATACCAGTAGTAGAGCTAGTACACTTATGCATTAGCTTTGAATTCATAGAAATCTAGGTTCACATGTGCTTAGCAACTATTCCCTTCCTTTGTTTTCTCCTTCCTTTTCCTTCTGCTTATTTCAGTGTCACGTTTCTTTGTTGAGTGGTAAACATACTCCATGCCTGTTTTCCAGACACAGTTCTAGGCATGAAACAGCTTTTGAAGCACAGACACAGGTTTTAAAGTATGTTTTTTGAATCTAAATAATTTCTCTTTTACACTAACCCAGCCCAACAAAACAAAACTAGAGCACAGATCACTAAGGGCTGGTGCTGTGGCATAGCGGGTAAAGCTGTCACCTACAGTGCCAACATCCCAAATGGGCGCCAGTTTGAGACCCGGCTGCTCCACTTCCAATCTGGCTTTCTGTATGGCCTGGGAAAGCTATAGAAGATGGCCCAAGTCCTTGGGCCCCTGTACCCATGTGGGAGACCTGGAAGAAGCTCCTGGCTTCGGATTGGCCCAGCTCCGGCCGTTGGGGCCATTTGGGGAGTGGGCCAGCGGATGGAAGATCTCTCTGTCTCTCTGCCTGTGTGTAACTCCCCTTTCAAATAAATAAATAAATCTTAAAAACAAAAAACAGCCCATGCAGATCTCCAGACTATAAGTATAGCTCATATTGCTAAATTCAGTTGGAATTCTGGGTTTGACTTAAATTTTCATTTCTCTTATTAAATTTTTGGTTTTTTATGGCCCAGTTTTGGAAATATGGATCACAGTTTTATCTGCCTACATACATTTTTCAGCATCCCACTCTCTTAGAGTATGTGGAAAACATAGCCATTTTCCCAAAACATTCAGTATACATGATTGTTTTTCCTGAACAAATGAATACAAGCTGATAAAATATGATGTATGGACCATTCCTAATAACTTTTCCAGGAAGACTTGTTATTAAAGCTCTTACCACTGTTGTATGTTTTTAAGGAGACATATGTATGAGAGAAAAATTAGGAAGGCTTACTTTCTGGAAGAGTTAGATTAGACTTAGCTCTGGGTTTTTTTTTATAGACACAGCTAAAGATGAGAATAAAACACCAAGTGGAAAACTCAAGGACAGTTGACATACAGAATGGTAAGATCTCCAAGCTTTTTCCCAGTTACTGGGAATACTTTTCCTGGATACTGATATTTGTAGAATCCAAGTGAAGCAGCCAGGTCCTTACGTTACCATACAGGGAAGTCTGTCATATCACCAAGGCTTAGCATACACACAGAGCTTCCAACAAGAATTTTAGTGTTATGTTTTTATTTCTATTTTTTTCTAATTTTGGTTTATTTTATTTATAAATAAATAAATATAGATCTTCCACCTGCTAGTTCACTACCCAAATATCTGCAACAGCCAGGGCTGTGCCAAACTGAAGCCAGGAGCCTGGAACTCAATCCAGGTATCTCATGTGGTCCACAGGAACCCAAGCACTTGAGGCATCACCTGCTGCCTCCCAGTATATGCATTAGCAGGAAGCTGGATCAGATATAGAGCCAGAACTTTAAGCATCTCAAGCCGTATGTTAACTGCAACACCTAATGCCACCCCAGTGTTAGGTTTTTAAATAGTAAAGAAAAATAAATATCACTAGATTTTCAGAGAATATCTTTGTCATCAAAAACAAAGAAAAATATAACAAAGAAGCCCAGTCTATGGCCATATTACCCTGAACACACCTGATCTCATCTGACCTCTTAAGCTAAGGAGGGTTGGGCCTGGTTAGTATTTGGATGAGAGAAACCCAGAAAAAACAGTGAGACAAGAAAGAAAAAACCTTGTAAAAATCTAAAATTGATGTCCTTAAAAGCAGAGAAAAAAGATATTCCATTCATGACATATGATAGAGATCTATTTGTTAAGAACATTGGAAAATAAAGAACAAGAAAGAGCTCTTGGAAATTGAAAGTGTTACATCTGGGACAGGAATTTGGCATAGCATTTAAATCCCCACTTGATGCCTGCATACCATATCAGAGTGCCTGGATTCCAATCCCAGCTCTGCTCCCTAGTCCATATTCCTGCTTAGGCAAATCTTGGGAGGCAGCAGGTAATGGCTCAAATACTTGAGTCCCTGACACCATATGAGGGACCCAGGTTGTGTTCCTAGCTCCTAGCTTTGGCTTGGCTCAGCCTGACTATTGCAGGCATTTGGGGATTGAACCACCAGATGGGCAATCTCTGACTGTCTGTGCCTTTCAAATATATTAATAAAATAGTTTGTAAAAAGAAAAGTATTATATCTATCAGAGGTAAAAATATTAAGCAGAAAGGTTTAGAATAATGGTGAAGGAACCCAGAAAGACAGGTAAAAGGAAACAGAGAAGGATATTATAGTCTAGGAGGTAAGACATTTGATCTTTCTGGTTCCAGAAAGAGAAAACAGAGGAGGAGGAAAACAATTCATTACAGTTTTCCAAAACTGAAGGACACGAGTGTCTAGACTGAAGGGGCCCACCAAATGTCCCATGTAATGAAAAGAAGGGCACCTTGTTAGGAAATTTTAGAGTGGCAGTGTGAAGGGCTTGCATTCTCACACTTGCTGTAGGATTGGTGAGGGAATAAGATAGGATCATGAAACTGTGGCTGTTGTGCAGCAAGAATTGTCCTATAAATGGTAACTAGACCCTGGTATGATGACCCGGCTCTCCCTCAGCCTAATGATAGAAAAGGTATCAAGTAGTTTGATTTCTTATTCTTCATTAGATATATAAGCCACTAAATTTTGGATGAACTCTGCATTAATGAGCTCCATTACTGTAGTGAAATACCTGAGGCAACAAACTTTATAAAGGTCAAAGGTTTACTTAGTTCATACTTTCCAGAGGTGTGTGATCTTAGGGCCCTCATCTGGCAATGGCCTTGCTAGCAGAGTTCTCAGGCAGCATGGAGGATCACATGGCAAAAGGCCAAGAGTAAGTATGTCTGTCTGTATCTGTGTTGTTTTTTCACCCCTCCTTATAAAGTCACCAAGATTCAATCACGGGAGCTTCACCTAAGGACCTAATCTTATCTAATCACTTTCATAAACTCCACCTGTGGGGCCTATGCTGTAGCATAGTAGGTAAAGCTGCTGCCTGTGGTGCTGGTATCCTATACAGGTTCTTGTTTGATTCCCTGCTGCCCCACTTCTGATCCAGCTCCCTGCTAAGGCGCTTGGGAAAGCAGTGGAGGTTGGCCCAAGTGCTTGGGCCCCTACACCCATGTGGGAGACCCAGAAGAAGTCCCTGGCTTCTGACTTCGGACTGGCCCAGTTCTAGCCTTTGTGGCCATTTAGGGAGTGAACCACTGATGGAAGATTTTCTCTCTCTCTCTCTCTCTCTCTCTCTCTCTCTCTCTCTCTCTCTAACTCTGCCTTTCAAATAAATAAATAAACATTAAAAAAAAAAAAACTCCATCTGTAAACACCATAGAGTAAGTTTCCACACACTTAATACTATTAACATGAGGCCAGTACTGTAGCGCAGTGGGTTAAAGCCCTGGCCTGCAGCGCTGGCCTTCCATTTGGGAGCTGGTTTGAATCCTGGCTGCCCCACTTCCAATCCAGCTCTCTGCTAATGTGCCTGGGAAAGCAACAGAGGATGTCCCAAATCCTTGGGCCCCTGCACCCATGTGGGAGACCTGAAAGAAGTTCATGTCTCCTTGCTTTGGATTGGCTCAGCTCTTTCTGTTTTGGCTATTTGGGGAATGAACCAATGGATGAAAGATTCTCTCGCTGGCTCTCTCTACCTTTCTCTGTAACTGTCTTTCAAATAAATAAAAATAAATCTTTAAAAAATACCATTAATGTAAGACTGAAGATTGCATGAGTTCAGAATAGAAATCATTTCACACCTCTGTAATAGATATGGGAGGCACCTAGGAGATAAATCTATTCACTTGCATCTTTAATCTGTATGTCCTTTGTACTCTTTATGTCCTGTTTAGATACAAAAATGAAAGCAGTCTTAGTCTGCTGGCTTTGTAGCTGTTAACCTTTTGTTTCTAATTTTTTATTTATTTATTTTATGTGCAAGGCAGATAGACATAGACATCTCCCATCTGCTGCAGGTTCATTCCCCAAATGGAGAGACAGAGATCTTCCAGCAGGGCCAGGCCAAAGCCAGGAGCCAGGAGGTCTGCCACATGGGTGGCAGGGCCTAAGTATTTGGGCCATCTTCCATTGCTTTTCCCAGGCCTAGCAGTGAGCTGGATTGGAAGTGGAGCACCTGGGACATGAACCAACACCTACATGGTATGCCCGCATCACAGGCGATGACTTTACCTGCTAAGCCACAATGCTGGCCCCAAGTTCCTTTCTTTTATCTTTCTGTTCAGCGAGCTTCCGTTAGCCATTCTTTTAGTTGGGGTCTGCTGGCAGTAAAATCTCTTAGTTTTCATTCATCTGAGGATATCTTGATTTTCTTTGGACTCTTGAAGGATATTTTGGTGAGCATATGATTTTGGATAAGCAAGTTTTTTTTCCAGTATTTGTAAGATGTGTGCTGCTGCCGTATGACTTCTATCCACTGTTTCTGATATGAAATCTATTGTCATTTCAATTGTTCCTCAGTGCTTTTAAGATTTTTTTCATTGTCTTCAGTTTTCGGTTTAATTGGAATGTGTCTTGGTGTATTTGGGGGATGGGAGGTTTTCTTGTTTGGGGTTTGCTCTGCTTCTTGAACCTGTAGGTTCATGGCTTGCTAAATTTAGGAAACTTTCAGATACTATTTCTTCAACTTGTTTTTTAGCAACATCTTCTTTCTCTTCTTCCAGGACTCTTTTTTTAAAGATTTTATTTATGTATGTATTTGAAAGGCAGAGTTACAGAAAGGCAGAGGCAGAGAGAGAGGTCTTCCATCCACTGGTTCACTCCCCAGATGGTCTCAACAGCCAGAGCTGAGCTGATCCAAAGCCAGGAGCCAGGAGCTTCTTCCAGGTCTCCCATGCGGACGCAGGGGCCCAAGCACTTGGGCCATCTTCTACTACTTTCTGCTACTATTTTTACATAGCAGAGAGCTGGGTGGGAAGTGGAGGAACCAAGACTCAAACTCACCCCCATATGGGATGCTGGCACTGCAGGTGGCAGCTCTACTTGCTAAGCCACAGAGCTGTCCCCTTTCTAGAACTTTTAATGACATGAAAATCAGATTTTTGTTGTAGTCCCACAGATCTACTTTCTATTATTCAGATTCTTTAATTTCCATTGTTTTATTTTCCAGTATTTAGATTCTTTCCTCTATATCTTCCTTCTGTTGGAACCATCCGTGTAGTTTTTTGTTTTGGTTATTGTGTTTTCTTTAAAGAGAGATGGAGAGAGAAAGAGAGAGAGAGAGAGAGAGATATCTTCCATCCATTGGTTCACTTTCCCAAATGGCCACAACGGCTGAGGCTGGGGCTGGGCCATGCTGAAGCCAGGACCCAGGAGCTGCATCCAGGTCTCCAACGTGGGTGCCACGGCCCAAGTACTTGGGCCATCTTGCGCTGCTTTCCCAGACATATTTGCAGGGAGCTGAATCTGAAGTGGTGCAGCCAGGTCTTGAATCAGTACTCTGTGCCACAACACTGGCCCTGGTTATCATATTTTCTAGTTATAAAATTTTTATTTGGTTCTTCATATCTTATTTCTTAGTTGAGGCTTTGTTTTTCATTTGTTTCAAGAGAGTTTACAATTGCTCACTGAAACATTTTTAGGGTAGTCTAATGTTTCTGTCACTTCACTTTTGACATTTATTGATTGATTTTTTCCTTGAGTTTGAGATCTTTCTGGTACTTGGTAGTGTAAGTTGAAACTTATGCTCCTGTTTTAACTGGTTCCACTCTGCCTGGGAAGGAAGGTGGCTACCTCATGACTGCCCTGTGGAGGCAGAGATCCAGGTTTGCTGCTAGGCATTCATGGAAACCTGAATATGCAGGAAGGGATCCTGTTTCTGCTGTGCAGGTAGGGAGCGTCAGCTCCTCACCAGGTCTCCCATGGTATCTTCATGGCTGGAAGGGGTGGAAGTTTGTCATTACTGTTCTCATAGCCCCCTGCTACTGATACCACAGGGGCAGGGAATGTTGATGTTGGGTGGTGGTGACAGGTCTGACCCTCTACTAGGCCTTCTGTGACCCACAAAGTCATGTTACTGCTGGTCAGGGTGAAAGTCCAGGCTCCCTACATGGTCTCCACTGACCTATTCTTGGTAGAGAAGGGGGATTCATTACCTTCCATCAGAGATGAAAATTCCAACTCCTTATTTGGTTTTCTCCTAATACTACCCCAGTGGGAAGAGAGTAGGAGCTGCTGAAATGCATTGTTTCAGTGTGGCAAGGGTAGCTTCAGCTCCCCAGTCAGCATTTGCTGGCTTGGGTAAGGATGAGGCAATGGTTTTTTCTGAGGTGTTTGGCTGAAGCAGAGCAGTTATTGTATAGAAGTGTCCCGTCTAACTAAGCTGCCCCTTTCCTGATCCTTTGGCTAGAGAGAGCAGACTGTTTCTTTGTCTCTGCTCATTGGTGTTTCTGGGTTGCTAACTTGGACTTGTTAGCTGCATAGCTTCAAGCCTGGAAAACTTGAGACAAAAAGAAAATCTTGGGAATTCATCACTGTTGTCCTTTGAGTTCTGGAGGTCCCCAGCTGTCATCCCTCAAGCTTTTAGTCTTCTTATATATGTTCCATAAGTAATGTCCAAGATTTTTAGTTGTCCTCAGTGAAGGAGTAGGAAAAAGTACATCTGTCTGTTCCATCTTCCCAAAAGCAGAACTAATTGGTGCTTTTAAGTATATAAATTCAATTATTTGACAAAAATAAAAATTTAAAAGTTTTTAAAAGGTAACCCCAATGTTATATAAAAATAATATGACTTTTTAAATTAAAAATGTTAGAAAATCATTTCTTTTATGACCTCTCTGGGTTGCATAATTAATATCTAAAATAAGATAATTTTATTGTATTCACTTTCAAGAAAATTTTAAGAGAATGGCATAATAGTTGAAATTAAAAAGGAAATACTTTATTTTTTTAAAGTGGCAGATGTAAAGAAAAAATTTCAAAAGTGTTAAAGTGTCATTCGTCATCATAGTATTTTCATTTAATGGACAACTTTGTGTTCTTTCTCTCCATGGTATTCTTTAGTCCGTGAGATGCACCATAAATAGTATTAAAGTCATTTGTTAAATACTTATCAAACAATATTTTAAGCTGTTACTTTTATATAATTCTTTAGGGACTTAACATTCCTTTAGAATTTGGCTTTTTACTTTCATATTGAATGTGTGTTTTAGAAATTTTTTGGTAATTTGAATATGCCAGTTTTGATTATTAAAGAATATTATTCTTTATTTTATAGGAATAATATTCTTTTAAATTTCACATTGTTCAGTGTTGAAAATTATGAACTCAGATATTTGTCATAATCTCTGACCCTTTTAGTCATTCATAGTAGTGTCTGTTCTTCTAGAAAGTGATGGTACTGTGTAGGGGGTGTTGCATAATGGGCTTTATTTGGTAAGGATGATGTCATTGTGTGGGATAGCCTAAAGGAATTATTAGAAGAACATAAGACTTTTGAAAGCCAGCATTTCTTAATAAATGCCATACTGTTGAAAACATTAATTTGTGTTTGGGCTGGAATGCATCTGGGTTTTCCTGGCTTAATCATTCTGATTTAAAAGAAATCAGTTCTAGTTTCATAATTACATAACCAAATAGAATAAACTGTTAAACTATTTTTCTCCCTGACAAAGAAAAATAAGATTAGGAAGGAAAGAAGTTAATAAACACTGTTTCATAGTTGTTACACAGTTGTGAGACTAATTTTGAGATTCAAAGTTCAGGAATACTTTGGACTTTTGTTTCTGTAATATGTATATTATTCAGTTTATTGCTGAGGGACAATATGTGATTATTAGAAAATATTGTAATTTTAAAGAGATTTTTAAGGTACATATCACTAAAAAGAGGCAGATTACATTTCTTTCCTACTTTGAGAACAACACATTAGATTTTTTTTTAATTTTTTATTTATTTTGGCAAAAGAGCTCCATCTCTGGTTTACTCCCCTAATCTCTGCAGCAGAGAGAGAGAGAGAGAGAGAGAGAGAGAGAGAGAGAGAGAGAGAGAGAGAGAACTGACTGGTTCACTCCCCAGTTGGTCGCAACAGCTGGGGCTGCGCACATCCAAAGCCAGGAGCCAGGAGCTTCTTTCCGGTCTCCCACAGGGGTGCAGGGGCTCAAGCAATTGGGCCATCCTCCACTGCACTCCCGGGCCATAGCAGAGCAGTAGATCGGAAGTGGAGTAGCAGGGGCTCGAATTAGTGCCCATATGGAATGCCAGCACTAGAAGTGGCAGGCAGCATTGCATGCTGTGCCGCCGCACTGGCCCCAAGTTGTTTTTTTTTTTTTTTTTTTTTTTAAAGGTTTTATTTATTTATTTAAGAGGTAGAGTTACAGACAGTGAGAGGGAGAGGCAGAGAGAAAGGTCTTGCATCCGCTGGTTCGCTCCCCAAATGGCTACAACGACTGAAGCTGAGCCAGTCCGAAGAAAGGAACCAGAAGCTTCTTCCGGGTCTCTCGTGCAGGTGCAGGGGCCCAAGTGCTTGGGCCATCTTCTACTTGCTTTCCCAGGCTATAGCAGAGAGTTGGATCAGAAGAGGAGCAGCCAGGACTAAATCCGGCACCCATATGGGATTCTGGCACCGCAGACAGAGGATTAACCTACTGCCCCACAGCACCAGCCCTGAATTGTTTTTAAAATTTATTTATTTTAGAGGCAGAGAGAGAGAGAGCAGCTATCCACTGATTCATTCCCCAGATGCCATTAATGTCTGGGACTAGCTGGACTGAAGTCAGGAGCTAAGACCAAATCCAAGCCTCCCATGTGAGTGACAGGAACCAAATTACTTGAACTGTATTCCTGCCTCCTGAAGTCTGCATTTGCAACAAACTGGAATTAGGAACTGATATCTGGAGTTGAACCAAGGTACTCCGATATTGGGGGGGGGGGGGGGGAGGTTAGGCAGAGTTAGACAGTGAGAGAGAGAGAGAGAGAGAGAGAGAGAGAGAGAGAGAGAGAAAGGTCTTCCTTCTGTTGGTTCACCCCCCAAATGGCCGCTACGGCCAGGAGCCAGGTGCCTCTCCCGGTCTCCCATGCGGGTGCAGGGCCCAAGGACTTAGGCCATCCTCCACTGCACTCCCAGGCCACAGCAGAGAGCTGGACTGGAAGAGGAGCAATTGGGACAGAATCCGGCGCCCCAATCGGGACTAGAACCTGGGGTGCCAGCGCCACAGGCGGAGGATTAACTACTTGAGCTGCGGCGCCGGTCAGGACATAGGCATCTTAACCACTAGGCTAAATGTCTGCTCCAACTCCTTTTAGTTTAAACTTATTTTTCAGAGATGGAGCTCTGGATATGATCTGATATGATATGTAGGTTTGTCACCTACATTTCTTCTACCTCAGATCCTGCTTGGTGCTTCCCTTAATGGAGCCATAACTAAAGATTTTGTTCCTTCATAAATAATCTTTCAGTTTTTAATAAAAAACATAAAATAGCTAACTAGGCATTTGATCAGCATGACATATTTAATGTTAGCACAAGTTAACTTAATTCTAGCAAATAAAGTTGACCCATTAATAAGTTCAAGTATCAGGTATTGCATTAGTTGTTAAAGATACAAAGCTCTTGATCTCAAGGAATTCATAATCTAATGAAGAATCACATTACCATGTGACAATTTTTAAAGTGGAAGAACAGAACAGTAGGAGAATCCTTTGAGTGCCTAGACAAGTCAAAATAAATATAAAAAAGAAAGTGCTTGAGATGACTCTTGAAGACGGGGCAGGAGTTTACAAAGTTATCCTGATTTAGGGGAGCCCAAAGTTTAGTGTTAACTTGCATTGAAGGTCTCTGAGGTTAAGAGTCACTGACAATATACCTGAAAATCTGGGAAGGAAGAAGGGTCAGCCCCTGTGAATGAGAGAAAGAAATAGATCATTGCAAGCTGATGAAATGCCAAAAAAGTGACTGTATACATTGATGATAGAAAGCAATACACAATAGCCAAAACATCTGGTTTTTAATTTTTATTTGAGAGGCAGTGGAAATTGGGTGGGTGGGTGGGGATTGATTGAGATCTAATCTGATGGCTCACTCCTCAAATGCCTGCAGTGGCAGGAAACTGGAATCATGAGCTAGAGCTGGGGGTCTAACCCAGGTACTCTAATGTGGAATGAAGATTTTCTAATTGACAGCTTAACCAGTAGGCCAAATGCTCACCCCAACATCTGTTTTTTAAATGAGAGGTTTGTTCATACACAATGGTTGGAAAAGCACTGAAGAACTCTATAGGACTGAATGAGTTCAAGCTGATTTGTTGTAGGTGTAGAGGACTTAGATTTAAATGTAAAAAAAATCTGTAATTTTTTAGGCCGCTGAATTTAACTTACTTTGTTATTTAGATAGGTAGTTTTTCTGATAGCTTACATGAGAATGAGGAGAATGTGGGTGAAAGTATGAAAATTAGACCAGGTGGGTCAGGAGGAGTGATCTTGGGCACTTTCAGTATACAAAGCAGACACTGGAGAGCAAGTATTTAGGCTAACAGTTAAGACTGGGTTTGACTCACTACTCTGACTCCTGATTCCAACTCTCTGGTCATGTAGACTCTGGGAGGCAGCAATGTGGCTCAAGTCATTGGGTCCCTGCAACTCTTGTGGGAGACCTGGATTGAGTTTCCTGCTCCCAGCTTTAACCCAGCTTCACCACTGGGGACATTTGGGGAGTAAACTAGTAGATAAGAGGTGTTTTTTTTTTTTTTTTTTTCTTTAAGGCTTATTTTATTTATTTGAAAGAGAGAGAGAGAGAGAGACAGAAACAAGAGGTCTTCCATCCCCTGAGTTGCTCCCCAAGTGGTTGCAGTGGCCGAGGCTGTGCCAAGCATGGCCAGGAGCTTCTTCCAGGTCTCCCACGTGGGTGCAGACACGCAAGCACTTGGGCCATCCTCTGCTTCTCTCTCAAGCACATTGGAAGGGAGCTGAATTGGAAGTGGAGCAGCCAGGACATGAACCGTTGCCCATCTGAGATGCTGGCACTGCAGGTGGAGGCTTAACCTGCTATACCACAATGCTGGCCCTGATAGGAACTCTTTCTTGCTCTCCCTCTGCCTCTCATGTGATTTTTTGTTTTTAAAGACATTGGTTTGAAAAAAAAGCTTGCTCCAGGGAATTTAGAAAAAAGTGAAGAATGGTGACTATAACAGTGTGACTCTGTGCAAATGAAAAGGGCAAAATTGGGGCCGGCGCCGTGGCTCACCAGGCTAATCCTCCGCCTTGCGGCACCGGCACACCGGGTTCTAGTCCCGGTTGGGGCACCGATCCTGTCCCGGTTGCCCCTCTTCCAGGCCAGCTCTCTGCTGTGGCCAGGGAGTGCAGTGGAGGATAGCCCAAGTGTTTGGGCTCTGCACCCCATGGGAGACCAGGAGAAGCACCTGACTCCTGCCATCGGAACAGCGCGGTGCGCCAGCCGCAGCGCGCTACCGCGGCGGCCATTGGAGGGTGAACCAACGGCAAAAGGAAGACCTTTCTCTCTGTCTCTCTCTCTCTCTCACTGTCCACTCTGCCTGTCAAAAAAAAAAAAAAAAGGGCAAAATTGATAGATTTCTCTGCAAGCAAATAAAGATTTTGTTGATCTAAATGTTGAAACATTACTTATAAACTTAAAATTATTTTCCTTTAAGATATTTAATGTATAAAACTATTATTAAGTTAACAAGTTATTGGCTGGCGCCGTGGCTTAACAGGCTAATCCTCCGCCTTGTGGCGCCGGCACACCAGGTTCTAGTCCTGTTTGAGGTGCCGGATTCTATCCCGGTTGCCCCTCTTCCAGGCCAGCTCTCTGCTATGGCCCAAGTGCTTGGGCCCTGCACCCGCATGGGAGACCAGGAGAAGCACCTGGCTCCTGGCTTTGGATCAGCGAGATGCACCAGCCGCAGTGGCCATTGGAGGGTGAACCAACGGCAAAAAGGAAGACCTTTCTCTCTGTCTCTCTCTCTTACTATCCACTCTGCCTGTCAAAAAAAAAAAAAGTTAACAAGTTATTATTAACAAGCTTTTATAAGAAATCAAGTATCTTTAAAAATTTTTATTCTCTTTTTAAAATTTTTTATACCTTATGAGAAGTGAGCAACATCATATCTGCACTTTACATCTTTTTTTCTTTTTTTTTTTTTTTTTGACAGGCAGAGTTTAGGCAGTGAGAGAGAGAGACAGAGAGAAAGGTCTTCCTTTTGCCGTTGGTTCACCCGCCAAGTGGCCACTACGGCCGGTGCGTTACGGCCGGTGCGTTGCGGCTGGCGCGCTGCGCTGATCCGAAGCCAGGAGCCAGGTGCTTCTCCTGGTCTCCCATGCTGATGTAGGGCCCAAGCACTTGGGCCATCCTCCACTGCCTTCCCAGGCCAGGGCAGAGAGCTGGACTGGAAGACGAGCAACCGAGACAGCACCAGCTCCCTGACCAGGAGTAGAACCCGGTGTGCCGGCCTGCAGCATCATATCTGTAAAATAATTATATTCTTTTTCAGGACCTTGTGACTTTCACAGCCTTAAGCAAAAACAGACATAAAATTGCTGGGGAGAAATGCCATATCCGTTAATTAATGTTTCCCTAAAGCTTTCTTCAGCTTTAAGAATCCATTACTGATACATCTTCGGTTTCTGTGTTTATCCCCAGAAAAGAGAGAGCAGCTGCTCCTGATTCATAAAATATAAAGGTATTGAACAGTTAGCTGGAGAGAGAGACTTAAAAGAAGATACCTCTTATATGCTTCTTGCAAGGAATAATAGTTGAAAGCATCACACTCTAGCATCAAAGGTTCTTAAGTCTTCTCGAGATTAAGATGGCATGAGGGGCCGGCACTGTGGTATAGCAGGTAAAGCCACCACCTGTAGTACCGGCATCCCATAGGGGCGCCGGTTCGAGACCCGGCTGCTCCACTTCTGATCGAGCTCTCTGCTGTAGCCTGGGAAAGTAGTGGAAGATGGCCCAAGTCCTTGGGCCCCTGCACCCACATTGGAGACCCAGAGGAGGCTTCTGGCTCCTGGCTTTGGATCGGTGCAGCTCCAGCCGTTGCAGCCAATTGGGGAGTGAACCAGCAAATGGAAGACCTCTCTCTCTCTCTCTCTCTCTCTCTGTAACTCTTTCAAATAAATAAATAAATCTTAAAAAAAAAAAAGATGGTATTAGACAGTAGAGCCAGAACTAAAATATGGCTATATTATTTATCTCGAGTAAGAAATAGTTTTTCTTCCAATTTTATTGTCTAGGGTATGGTTTTGAAAACTCTTTTTTGGCAGATAAAAGAAGAAATATAAAAAAGGAGGAAAGAAAATATTGTAAGAAGTAGACCAGACTTTGTAGAGTCTACAATGGGTCTATTTTCCAAACATAAGTGACTCAGAACCTGTTCTGTATAGAAATTCACATTCTTTCCTAAGGAAACTAAGAGGATTTTTAAAAATTAGGTGATATCTTTCATTTTATCACATTATTTGAAAAGGACAAATATGTATTTTATCTTTGTTGTCATACATTTCTTCTCAATTTCAGTTTCACAGCAGATAGCCACATAGATTTATGGTGATTTAAATCCATTAGGTACCTTTATAATCTACTACATTATTGCAGGTTATAATTTCTCTAATTAGTTGTTCTTCCAGAGTAGAACTAGAGTTAGAGTGCCTTTTATCTCCATCTTTCAGGAGCATTTTTTTCACCACCCTGCAGCCTCCACTAATAGACTCTGAGAAGCCCTGTTAGGCCTACTGTCTGCTTGCTGGTTCAAAGTCCCATGCAGTGGTTAGCTTTTTGATACATCAGCTCTCTGCTTCCAAGTACCAATTTCTGTTTTGCTTTTTGATGGCTGTTTAATAGACCACTCCAAAGCTTAGTGGCTAAAAAGAACAAGAGTCATTGAATTCTACAGTTTTCCTCAGGATTGATAGTTTCTCCTCCTCCCCACTCACCCAAATCTGACTTGCAACAGAAGTTTCTAATACACAAGCCTGAGAAATATTTTGCTGATTCCAGAACTCAGACAAGGAAGCTGCAAGATAAACCTGGAACATCTTGTGCCAGAATTTAAGGAAGTATTTAAAGGAACACAACCCAAAAAATGAAGGTAACATATCAAAAAGACACAGGAGCTAGCCCAAAGAGGAGTTGCCTTAGCCAATTTGGGACAATCTGGGCAACAAAGGAATAAGGAATTTAATAAATTTTATTAACCATTGAATAAAATGAAAATCCATGAGGCCAGACAGATAATAAGTAAATAGACAAATATACATGGATACTTTTGACTAAGAAGGAGAATTTCACAAATTAAAATATATTTTATACTTCAGAATGAATAAAGAGAGCCAAAGTTGTTATATATATTTTTAGATTTAGTTATTTGAAAGGCAGAGTTAAAAGAAATTTTCCATGATCTGGTTCATTCCAAATGACTGCAGTGTCTGAGTCTGGGTCAGGTCAAAGCCAGGAGCCTGGAACCCCATCCAGGTCTTCCACATGAGTGTTAGGGGCCCAGGAATTTGGGCTATCATCCACTACTTTCCCAGGCACGTTAGCAGGGAGCTGGATTGGAAGTGGAACAGTCAGGACTTGAACCTGCTTCCAAATGGAATGCTGGCATAGCAAGTGGCAGCTTAACCTACTGTGTCATGATTCTGACCCTGGATATATTCTCAAAATACTATTCTGCAGTTGTAATCTTTCTCTCTTTTTTTTAAGTTTATTTATTTATTTATTTATTTGAGAGGTAGAGTTACAGACAGTGAGAGGGAGAGACAGAGAGAGATCTTCCATCTTGCTAGTTCACCCCCCAGATGGCTGCAACAGCTGGAGCTGAGCTGATCCTAAGCCAGGAACCAGGAGCCAGGAGCTTCTGCCTGGTCTCCCACACGGGTGCAGGAGCTCAAGCACTTGAGCCATCTTCTACTGCTTTCCCAGGCCATAGCAGAGAGCTGGATCGGAAGCGGAGCAGCTGGGACTATAACCAGCGCCCATATGAGATGCTGATGCCGCAGGTGGAGGATTAACTCACAGCCCCTGTAATCTTTCTTGTCTTTTTTTATCATAAAATATTTCTCTATGCAGTTTGGTAGACATACAGATTTTCCCCTCAATCTTTGGATTTGATTTTTAGCTAAATGTTTAGCTCTTTGAAAATAAGGTATTTTTAGTCTGGAGTATGTATTATTTCTTCAACCAAAACAGACATATTGTCTACTCTCATAATGTAGAGATTTATTAAATATTTTCTGTGAGACTGGGTAGCTTTAAAAAAAAAAAAAAAAACTTTATTTGAAAGGCAGAGATACGGAGAGAGAAGGAGAAAGAGAGATTATCTTCCATCTGCTGCTTCACTCCCCAAATGGCTGCAATGGCCAGAGCTGGGCTGACCGGAAGCCAGGAGCCAGGAGCATTTTCCAGGTCTCCCACATGAGTACAAGGGCTCAAGGACTTGGGCCATCTTCTACTGCTTTCCCAGGCCATTAGCAGAGAGCTGGATCAGAAGAGGAGCAGCCGGACATGAACTGGAACCCATATGGGATGCTGGCTCTGCAGGCAGAGGCTTAGCCCACTACATCACAGTTCCAGACCCCCCATTTCCACTCTTTACCTCACTTAAGAATAAGAAAACCATTTTACACATTTTAATATAAATTTCAATTAACTTTCTATTTGTTTTATTTGTATTTTTGTTTGTTTTTTTTGTTTTGTTTTTTCATTTTAACAGTAGAGTATAGGGGCCAGTGCTGTGGCATAGCAGGTAAAGCTGCTGCCTATAGTGCCAGCATCCCATGTGGGCGCTGGTTCCAGTCTTGTCTACTCCACTTCCAATCCAGCTCTCTGCAATGGCCTGGGAAAGCAGTAGAGGATGGCTCAAGTCCTTGGGCCCTTAGACCCACATGGGAGATCCAGGGAAGCTCCTGGCTCCTGACCATTGCAGCCATTTAGGGAGTGAATCAGCACATGAAAGACCTCTCTCTCCCTCAGTGCCTCTGCCTCTTTAAATTTGCCTTTCAAATAAATAAATAAATCTTTTAAAAAAGCAGAGTATACTGGGACAGGTATTTGGTACCACAGTTAAGATACAGCTTGGGATGCCTGCATCTCATATCTGAGTGCCTGGGTTCAAGTCCCGCATCCAGCTAGTGCACACCCTGGCAAGCAGCAGTTATGGCTCATGGACTTGGGTCTGTGCCACTCATGTGACATACCTAGATTGAATTCCCTGGTCCTGGCTTTGGCCTGGGCCAGCCCTAGGTTTATTTCCTTGGTTTGATCTTTGATGATTAATGAAATTAGTAGTATCTGTCAGTGATCTAGCTGGTATTGTACAGTTTTGAACAGTTTGTTGTCTTCCTTCCTTTCTTCTTTCCTTCCTTCCTTCCTTTCTTTTCTTTTGAAAGGAAGAGTTACAGAGAGGCGGGGGGAGGGGGAGCAGGAGTCTTCCATCTGCTGGTTAAAACCCCACATGGCCACAATGGCCAGAGCTGTGCCAATCCAGAGCCAGAAGTTTCTTCTGGGTCTCCCACTCGGGTGCAGGGGCCCAAGGACTTGGGCCATCTTCTACTGCTTTCCCAGGCCATAGCAGAGAGCTGGATCAGAAGTGGAGCAGCCGAGACTCAAACCAGTACCCATAAGGGATGCTGGCACTACAGGCAGTGGCTTTATCCACTACACCACAACACTGGCCCCGAGTTTGGTTTCTAATAGTAAGGAAAGAGCAAAGATATTCAAAGGGCAATGAAGTACATCTGTCAGAAATAACAAAATCCTTTAAAATTCATATATGGGGAATTATGCTGAATATTAACTGAATGTTTCAGTTCAAAGTTGATTGTCAGGGGCCATAACTGTGGCACAGTAGGCTAAGCTTCTGCCTGCTATGCCAGCATCCCAAAACGGCACTAGTTCAAATTCCGGCTGCTCCTCTTCTGATCTAGCTCTCTCCTGTGGCCTGGGAAAGCAGTGAAAGTTAGCCTAAGTACTTGGGCTCCTGCGCCCGGGTGGGACACCCAGAAGAGGCTCCTAGCTCCTGGCTTCTGATCGGCTCAGCTTTGGCCATTGTGCCCATTTGAGGAGTGAACCAATGGATGGAGGACATTTCTCTCTGTCTCTCTCTCTTTGTAACACACTCTCTCTCTCAAATAAAATAAAAAAAAAAAAAGTAGATTGTCAGATAACAATAAAAAATAAAAATCATGTATTTACTATATATAAGAAACACATTAAAGCATAAAGATCCTGAAACATTGAAATTAAGGATAAAAACAGATATTCTGTAGAAATATTAAGTTTCTTATACTTTATAATAAATTAGGGGCTGGTGTTGTACACAGCTGCTTAAGCCACCACCTGCAGCGCTGATATCCCATATGAGTGCTGGTTTGAGTCCTGGCTGCTCCACTCCCCAACCAGCTCCCTGCCAATGCACCTGGGAAAGCAGCAGCAGATGACCCAAGTCCTTGGGGCCCTGCCACCCACATAGGAGACCCTGATGGAGTTCCAGGCTCCGACTTTAGCCTTGCCCAGCCTCATCTGTTGCAGCCATTTGGGGAGTGAACTAGCAGATGGAAAATCTCTCCCTGTAACACTGTCTTTTGAAAAAATAAATCTAAAAAATAAAAACATTTAAAAGAAAAAAACTACCAGAAACTTAGCAGGTTGAAGCATCTCACATTTCTTTGAGTCCAGGCATGTCTTTTGGCCTGCTGCAAGACTGCAATCACATTATTGGCCAGGGCTGTGTTCTCTTCTGGTGGCTTGCAGGATAGGATCTGCTTCCAAGCTCCTTCAGTTTGTTGCAGATTTCATTTCCTTGGAACTGTAGAAGGCAGCCTGCTTATTCAAGCCAGCAACAGAAAGAAAGGGAGAGGGGAGAGAGACATCAAAGTGTTTCTACCAAACAGCAAAAAGAACTTTCAGAACTGTGTAAACAGCAGTACCACGAATAAAGAGATAACAAGAATTATTAAAAACTCAATTCACCAAAAAGATACAATCATTTAAAAGGTTTTAGATACTTGATAATAAAATGCCAAAATACATCAAGATTGAAAGACTTACAGAAAGAAACAAGTTAATGACAATGATGGAAGATTACAATATACCTCAACAATTGATCAAACAAAATCAGTAAAGGTAAGTCTTAAACAATAGATTAAAAAGTGTGACCTGTATATGTAGGGTAACATTACAACATTAAACTACAATGTAGTAACTACAACATTAAACCCAATGTAGAATACGTATTCATTGTAGACTCAGGTGTAATATTTATAAAAATTGACCATATGCCAGATCATAAAGAAAATCTGAATAAGTATCAAAGAACTGAAATCATATAAAGCACATTCTGTTAAAGAGTAACTAGAAAATCCTTACATATTTGAAAATTAAGAAACACATTCTGACAGAAATGAATCAAAATGGAAATATTCTAATAACTATTTTCTCATATTCTAATGTATTTTATACTATATATAAATATATAGAAGTAACAGTACTTGGAGAACATTTTATAGCTTTAATACATATATTTAAAAATAATCATCTAGTCCCTGCTGCTCCTCTTCCGATCCAGCTCTCTGTTGTGGTCTGGCATAGCAGTAGAAGATGGCCCAAGTCCTTGGGCCCCTGTACCTGCGTGGGAGACCCGGAAGAAGCTCCTGGTGCCTGGCTTTGGATCAGCATAGCTCCAGCCATTGCGGCCAGTTGGGGAGTGAGCCAGCAGATGAGAGACCTCTCTCTTTGTCTCTACCTCTCTCTGTAGCTCTTTCAAATAAATAAATCTTTTTTTTTTTTTTATTTGACAGGTAGAGTTATAGACAGTGAGAGAGAGAGAGAGAGACAGAGAGAGGTCTTCCTTCTGTTGGTTTACTCCCCAAATGGCCGCTACAGCCGGTGCTGTGCCGATCCGAAGCCAGGAGCCAGGTGCTTCCTCCTGGTCTCCCATGTGGGTGCAGGCAGCCAAGCACTTGGGCCATCCTCCACTGCCCTCCCGGGCCACAGCAGAGAGCTGGACTGGAAGAGGAGCAACTGGGACTAGAACCCGGTGTCCATATGGGATGCCGGCGCCACAGGCAGAGGATTAACCAAGTGAGCCACGGCACTGGACCCCACCAATAAATACATGTTTTAAAAAAAGATTTATTTAGGCTGGCGCCGCGGCTCAATAAGCTAGTCCTCCTCCTACGGCGCCGGCACACCGGGTTCTAGTCTTGGTCAGGGCGCCGGATTCTGTCCCAGTTGCTCCTCTTCCAGTCTAGCTCTCTGCTGTGGCCTGGGAAGGCAGTGGAGGATGGCCCAAGTCCTTGGGCCCTGCACCCACATGGGAAACCAGGAGAAGCACCTGGCTCCTGGCTTCAGATCAGCGCGGTGCACCGGTCGCAGCGTGCCTGCCTCAGCGGCCATTGGAGGGGTGAACCAACGGCAAAAAGGAAGACCTTTCTCTCTGTCTCTCTCTCACTGTTCACTCTGTCAAAAAAAAAAAAAAAAAAAAGAAGAAGAAGAAGAAGATTTATTTGTTTGAAAGGCAGAGTCAAAGAGAGAGGTCTTCCATCAGCTGGTTTGCTCCCCAAGTGGCCAGGGCTGGGCTTTGCCTTTCAAAATAAATAAAATAAATTTTAAGAAAACATTAATGGGCTGTGTCTGTATTAGTCAGTTTTTGATTACTACAACTAAATACCTAAGTCAAGCTAATCATTAAAGAAGGAGTTGGATATTGGCTCATAGTTTTAGAGGTTCCCAATTCAAGATTGGGCTGGCACCATTGGTTCTAATGCAGCTCGAGTCTTTCAGTGGCAGTGTGTGTGGAGGAAGAATCCCATGGCAAGCTGGGAAGCTGAGAGAATAGTAGGGCCAATTAGGCGGGTTTTTTTTTTTTTTTTTAACCAACTCTGGGGAGAGCTACTTCCAAGGATGTGTCTCCAGTGACTCAGGCCCACCTCCTAGGCACCATAATTAAACCAAGTTGTCACCTTCTCAGTACCATAGCTTATGGCTTTGGGTTTAAATGTCTACTAGAGCTGGGGAGCCAAATCTCGTTCTAAGTACAGCAGCATCCTCTCAATAAATTAGAAAAAGAGCAGCACATTCCTTCCAATAGAAGGAAGATGATAAGTACAAGAACAGAAGTTAACAGAATAAAAATCATACAATGAACAGGATTAACAAAACCAAAGTTCACACTTTAGTAAAACTTATGACATTTATAAGCCTGTGGTGAGATTGATCAAGGAAGAAGGTAAAACTAGCCAAAGTCAGAAGTGAAAATAGCAGATGCTATAAAAATCTTAAATTAAGAAGAGGACATTATGAATGTATGTGAATAAAATTTTAAAATGATAAAAATAGCAAATTTCTACACTATAATAACTTAAAACTGGTTCCAGAAGATATATAATCCCTTTTTTTTTTTTTTCAAGATTCTATTTGTTAATTGAGAGGCAGAGTTACAGCGAGAGAGGTCTTCCATCTGCTGGTTCATTCCCCAAATGACCACAACTGGACTGATCTAAAGCTAGGAGCCAGGAGCCAGGAGCTTCTTCTGGGTCTCCCACATGGGTGCAGGAGCCCAAGTATTTGGGCCATCTTCCACTGTTTTCCCAGGCGACTGAGCAGGGAGCTGGATTGGAAGTAGAGCAGCCACAATTTGAACCTTTTGGGATGCCTTATGCCCTTATGGGATGCCAGAGACACAGGCAGAGACTTAACCTATTATACCACAGCACCAGCCCCGATTAATATTTAATACTTAAATAGTCTTAGAAATATTTTAAAAATTCAGTGAGTAGTGGAAAATCTTTCTTCAAGGAAAAACTCCAACTCAGATGGCTTCAGCAATGAATTCTAACAAACTTTTTTTTAAAAAAAGAAATAATCTGAAACCTACATAAACCCTTCAACCTAAAGAAAAATAGGAAATAATGGGGTAGGTGTTTAGCTTGAAAGTTAATAGTGATGCCAATTAAGACACACACACATCCCACATTGAAGTACCTGGATTTTGATTCCCTATTCTAGCTCCTGACTCTGGCTTCCTGCTAACGCAGACTCTGGGAGGCACTTGTAAGTGTTCAAGTTACTGGGTTCCTACCATCCACATGGGGACCTGGATTGAGTTTCTAGCTCTTGGGTTTGCCCCCAGACCAGCCCCACTTGTTGCAGGCATTTGGAGAGTGAACTAGCAGGTAGAAACTTTCTCGCTCTCCCCTTTCTCTCCTCCCTCTCACATCTGTCTGTCTTCTTAATTAAGTTTTTAAAATTATTTTTAATTGCAAAAATGTAGAAGTATACTCAGAATAAATTTCACGAGACTAGCACGCACAGTATTGGCACCAGATGCTGACAGTATGCAAAAAGAAAATTACAGTCAAGACATATTCATGATCACATATGAAAAAATCTTGAGCCGATATTAACAGAATTAATCCAGCTAATATGAAGAAGGATAATGCATCATGAGTAAGTTGGGCTTAGCTCAGGAATGTAAGGTTTTTAATATTAGAATATTAATTTCACAGTAATAAAATGAAAGATTCATCAGAACAATAAAAATTTAGAAGAATAATGAAGGGTAAACAGTAATTTGATAATTAATATAAAATATAAAAATTTTATAATCTCAAGAGATAGAGAAAGAAGTAATTGACAGATTAAGCACTCATTACTGATAAAAACTTAACAAATAAGAATAGAAAAGAATTTTCTTGATGTGATAAGGCCAGGAGCCAGGAGCCAGAAGCTTCTTCCAGTCTACCACAGGGGTGCAGGAGCCCAAGAACTTGGGCCATCTTCTACTGCTTTCCCAGCAGAGAGCTGGATGAGAAGCAGAGCTACCAGGACTTGAACCAGCACCCATATGGGATGCTGGCACTACAGGCAGAGGCTTTACCCACTACTCCGCAACACCAGCCCACAGAAAATCTTTGAAATTAGAAATAGAACAAGGATATTTTGTTGCTACTTTTATTCAGCATTGTACTGGAGGTTCTAGCCAGCACAGTAAGGAAATTAAATTAATAAATCAAAGCTTTCATTATTTATAGGACATGTAATTATAGATATAAACAACCCAAAATAATCTGCCAAAAATGATGTGACGTGATAAAAACATTTACCAAAAATACCAGCTACAAAATCAACATACAAAAACCAGTTTTGTTTCTATATTTCTATGAGAAACAAATGGGTTAGATAACAAAACTTGAAAAATACCTATTGGGGTAGGCATTTGGCACAGCAGTTAAAAATCCCGTAAGGAACTGCCTGGTTAAATTGTAATGGAAGGGCTGGCCTAGCGGGTAAAGCTACCACCTGCAGTGCCGGCATCCCATGTGGGTACCAGTTCGAGTCCCAGCTGTTCCACTTCTGAACTAGCTTTCTGCTAGGGCCTGGGAAAGTAGTAGAGATGGCCCAAGTCCTTGGGCCCCTGCACCTGCATGGGAGACCTGGAAGAAGCTCCAGGCTCCTGGCTTCAGATTTGTGCAGCTCCAGCTGTTGTGGCCATTTGATAAGTGAACCAGTGGATGGAAGTCAGTCTCTCTCTCTCTCTCTCTGCCTCTGCCTTTCAAATAAATAAATTTTTTAAAAATTTAAGGGCCGACGCTGTGGCTCACTTGGTTAATCCTCTGCCTGCGGTGCTGGCATCCCATAAGGGCACCGGGTTCCAGTCCTGGCTGCTCCTCTTCCAGTCCAGCTCTCTGCTGTGGCCCGAGAACGCAGTGGAGGATGGCCCAAGTGCTTGGGCCCTGCACCCGCATGGGAGACCAGGAGGAAACACCTGGCTCCTGGCTTCCGATCAGCACTAAAACACATTGCTTTTATAACTAGAAAAAAGTTTAAGAAGTAAAACACAGTTTTTTTAAGATTTATTTATTTATTTGAAAGAGTTACAAAGAAATAGAGGCAGAGGCTAAGAAGTCTTCCATCCACTGGTTCACTCCCCAAATGGCTGCAATGGCCGGCCTCAGCCTCTAAGTAGGACTTGGGGCCCATTTGGAGCGCCGGGCTGGCTCTTGCATGCCCTGGGGCGGGCGAGAGGCAGACCAAGCCCAGCGCGGGCAGGCCTGCTGGCCTGACTGCGGATAAGAAAAAAAATAAAAAAGAAATAGAGGCAGAGGCTGAGAAGTCTTCCATCCACTGTTCACTCCCCAAATGGCTGCAATGGCCAGAGCTGGGCTGATAGAAGCCAGGAGCCAGGACCTTCTTCCAGGTCCCCCACATGTGTACAGGGGCCAGCCCAAGGACTTGGACCATCTTTCATTGCTTTCTGAGGGCATAGCAGAGAGCTGGATCAGAAGTGGAGCAGCCAGGACTCAAACCGTCGCCCATATGGGATACCAGCACTGGAGGCAACGGCTTGACCCCAGTGCCACCCCCCTCCCTTTTTTTTTTTTCTAGCTAAAGGGTAAAATTTATTTTTCTTTTCCTCATTTATTGTATTTCTTGGGATGCAAAGTTTTCTTTTTTAGGGATTATGACAGGAAATATACCTTGTAAACTAATATTATCTTACTGTGTTATCTATAATATGGTTTATGACTAATTCAGTCTCTTCATTTATGAATTCATAGCATATTAAAAAATTATTGAATCAAATCAAGGAAGAAACAGCTCACTTGCTCCCTGCCTCAAATGAATATTTTTTAGTGGCAAAACTTAAGGGAACTCTTAAAAACTCTGATTTTAAAAGTAGATATTTTAAGTTAGCTAATTATTCAAAATTAACAAGTAATTGTTTATTTTATTTTTCAAATTTTTTTATTTGAAAGAGAGGGTTTACTTCCCAAATGCCCAAAACACAGAGATTTGGGCTGGGCTGAAATCAGTCACCAGGAATTCAAATTGGACCGAATTTGCCCCAAGTTGATTCATCTCCCAATTCCAGCTTCCTGCCAACGTGCACCCTGGGAGACAGCAGATGGTAACTCAAGCAGTTGGGTCATTGCCACACATATGGGAAACCTGAATGGTATTCTTGGCTCCTTGCTTATTGTGGTCATTTGGGGACTGAAGAAACAAAGGGAGCCCTCTATGTATTTCTGCCTCTCAGATAAATAAAAAATTTTTAAAAACTCTACATGGGTAATGATGGCGTGATGGTGTATCAGCCTGTTCCTTTGTCCTCTGCATTTTCTGGAAGTTTGGGACTGTCTAGAGGCTTGATTAGGTTCACATTCTTTTTTTTTTTTTTTTTTTTTTACTTTTATTTAATGAATATAAATTTCCAGTGTACAGCTTATGGATTACAATGGCTTCCCCCTCCCATAACTTCCCTCCCACCCGCAACCCTCCCCTCTCCCGCTCCCTCTCCCCTCCTTTTGCATCAAGATTCATTTTCAATTCTCTTTATATACAGAAGATCAATTTAGTATAAAGATTTCAACAGTTTGCACCCACATAGAAACACAAAGTGAAACATACTGTTTGAGTACTAGTTATAGCATTAAATCACAATGTACAGCACATTAAGGACAGAGATCCCACATGAGGAGCAACTGCACAGTGGCTCCTGTTGTGGACCCAACAAATTGACACTCTAGTTTATGGCGCCAGTAACCATCCTAGGCTGTCGTCATGAGTTGCCAAGGCTATGGAAGCCTTCCAAGTTTACCAACTCTGATCATATTTAGACAAGGTCATAAAAGACAGAGTGAGGATAGTAACCAATGATCCTAAGAGTGGCATTTACCAGGTTTGAACAATTATACAGCATTAAGTGGGGAAGAGGACCATCAGTACACACAGGTTGGGAGTAGAGCCATTGGTGGTAGAGTAGATTAGGTTCACATTCTAATTGTGGTTCTCTTGGCAAGGCCATATGTGATAGTTTATTCTAGTGGGAAGCATATGATTTCTGATTGTATACATGCCTCACTTCATCTCCCTATTTCACTACCAGTGATACCTTCATAGAGCTAAGGCAGGAGAAATATTTGATTCTTTCTCTTAATTCACCAGTTTAAAAGATAAGGAACTGGTCTTTTGTCATCTGTTGGGAAAAGATGTGTTATTATAAACTAACGTAGTTCATTATATGATGAATTTCAGTCCACTGCAGTTATTATCTTCATTGAAACTCAAATTGTCTCATCTTTGCTTAGCAGGACAGAGTTGTTTCCTAAGTCCTTTTGACATCATCCTGGTAAACTTTGATGAAGAAAAATATTTTTTTTTTGTTTTGCTTTTGTAAGAATCTCATGTTTTGTGTTGTCTTTGGAAAAGTGGATTTTAGGGATCTGTTTTTTCCTAGAATATTTGGAATTTAGTTATATAATCTTTGTTGGAATTTGCAGGCAGATACACACTAGAACTCTGTTGTTCACAAAAAGTAAGTTTTATTTTTTTGTATATGTGGAATCTCAAAAGGAATAAGCATCTCCCAACAACCAATTTAAAGACATATGTTAAAGTTCTAAGGGTTCATTTTAAACTTTATTTTTTTCTTTCAGATTTGTCACGAAATCGCCTCTCAGAAATTCCTATAGAAGCCTGTCACTTTGTTTCTCTTGAAAATCTCAACTTGTATCAAAATTGTATTCGGTATATCCCAGAGGCAATTCTAAATCTGCAAGCTCTAACGTTCTTGAATGTTAGGTAAGAATATTATTTTTTTTAAAAAAGTTTGTTTTATGTCATCTTTTCATTTTTCTCATCTCTTTCACTAATATATTTATGAATATTTACATTATCTGTTCTTATTAGTCCTATTTGTTCATGCTGTTAGGATATGTTACCAGTATTTCCTAAGATACCTGCAGTTTCTCCCTTTATCTTCAGCTTTGTAGTAATTACAGACCCTACTAGCCATTAGCTTAATAAGCTTGCAGCTGCCTTATAATAATGATTGTCTAATTATACTTTCAAATGACCTTCTTCAAATAAGGCTAGTAGATCTGAAATTGCTTCTTTTGGTCCTTGTATTGTTATTATATTAAGGTCCAAGTGTATAAATGTACTTATGCATCTCTTATTTTTTTTAACATCTTACAAGAATTTTTGTTTTTTTATTTCACTATGAAAACTGTTCATTGGAGAAAATTAACAAATATAGAAAAGAATAAAGGAAATTCATGAAAATGATGTATATGGGTTACATAATTATTGCTCTTTTCCTTCTGTTTTTAAGTGAATTTTAGTCATTCAATCAAGTTTTAAATGAATTTTTCCCTATGTCATGAAATATTTTTTGGAAATATTTGTAAATATAATCATTTGTTGTACATTTTATATACTTTCTGAAAACCTATTTTTCTGTTTGGTATTTCTTCTAGTTTTCATGATAAGATAATATTAGTGGAAAACTTTTAATATAAATGATTAATTTTTCTGTTTCCTTCAGATAAATGTCCATAAGCACAATAATTATTGTATTAAAAAGTATTAAAGGCTCATGGTTCATATTAGTTAAATTAGCAAAAAATCTTGAAAATAGGGAATTGGGGCAGCGCTGCAGCTCATTAGGCTAATCCTCTGCCTGCAGCGCTGGCACCCTGGGTTCTAGTCCTGGTCGGGGCGCCGGATTCTGTCCTGGTTGCTCTTCTTCCTGTCCAGCTCTCTGCTGTGGCCTGGGAGTGCAGTGGAGGATGGCCCAAGTGTTTGGGCCCTGCACCTGTATGGGAGACCAGGAGAAGCACCTGACTCCTGGCTTCGGATCGCGTGATGCGCCAGCTGCAGCACACCAGCCGCAGCGGCCATTGAGAGGTGAACCAATGGAAAAGGAAGACCTTTCTCTCTCTCTCTCTCTCTCTCTCTCTCTCTCACTGTCCACCCTGCCTGTCAAAAAAAAAAAAGGAAATTGATCCTAAGGATTAAGAAGTGACATTCACCCAAGAAAAATTTTAGTTTATTTTTTATCCTAATGAAAGATGTGTTTTATTTTATTTTTAGTTCCAATTTTCATGTTTTTTATGTAAATAAAAGGATTCCTTTGTTAATATATGAAGTCACAATATCACTTGTCTTGCATGGAGCTGTATTTGAGTCACTTAAGTGTGTTTGGTTATAATGTAATGGTGAGGCAAATAAGTTGCAAATGATTTTATTTATAGCTCTTTAGAAGTAAGAACAAGTGTTGATAGTTGTCTACTACTTTTTTAGATAGTTTTTTCTTATATAAATTTTACTTTAATAAGGTATGTTTATATAGCACTTTATTATTTACATTCATTTTGCAAGTACCCTGTAAGATAAGTAGTGGAAATATTAAGACCCTCAATATACAATCTTTGTAACATGCAGATGAGATCAGTGCTGTGCCTAAAACCACAACTGGAAGGCTAAAATTCAAATAAGATGTCTTGTTTATTCCTTGTATGTCTCATATTTATTATTTTACTGAGTCTAGAATGGGAAAGATGAAAATTTTTTCTTCAGTAGTGGGCTCTGACTCTTCTCTTTTTCTATTTACCCATTTAGTCGAAACCAGCTGTCAACATTGCCAGTACACTTGTGTAATTTACCATTAAAAGTCTTAATTGCTAGTAATAACAAATTGGTCTCACTTCCAGAAGAAATTGGACACCTCAGATATTTGACAGAACTTGTAAGTTAATATTTTGTTGTTTGGTATGTAATCTCGATAGACCGTATCATACTCCTGCATGGTAAAAATCTTTTAAGATATGTTTTTTTAGGTTTTTCCCAAATTGATAATCAGCTAATGAAGTTTTACTGAATGGTCAGTACTCAGGTGCTTTACCACAGAATTAAGAAAGGATTATAGGGGCCGGCACTGTGACATAGCAAGTAAAGCTGCTGCCTGCAGCGCCAGCCTCCCATATAGACGCTGATTCAATCCCAACCATTCTACTTCCAATCCAGCTCCCTACTAATGTGCCTGGGAAAGCAGTAGAAGATGGCCCAAGTGCTTGGGCTCATGCACCTTAATAGGAGACCCAGAAGAAGCTCCCGGTTCCTGGCTTCAGAACAGCCTAGCTCTAGCTGTTGTGGCCATTTGGGGAGTAAACCAGCAGATGGAGGACCTCTCTCTCTATCTGTCTCTCCCTCTCTATAATTCTGCCTTTCAAATAAATAAATAGATCTTAAAAAAAAAAAAAAAACAAACCTGAAAATACAAGTTTAAAAGGTGCACACAGAGTGGGAAAATATCATTAGAATTATGTTCTGACCAATATTAAGTGATTTCTATATTATGAAACATTTGAGATCCCAAGTGTGTGGGAAACCAGGAAGAAACTCCTGGCTCCTGGCTTTGGATCAGCTCAGTTCTGGCTTTTGCAGTCATTTGGAGAGTGAACCAGAGAAACGGAAGACCTCTCTCTCTGGCTCTCCATCTCTCTGTAACTGTCTTTCAAATAAATAAAATAATTAAAAAAAAAAAGAAGAAGAAGAAGAAGAAGTGGTGGAGCAGCTGGGACTTGAACCGACTCTCATATGGGATGCCAGCACTGCAGGTGGTGGCTTTTCCCAATTCGCCTGAGTGCTGACCCTTACCACTCCTTTTAAGTGATAAGAAACCACTACTTGAGTAATTATGTTATGATGGAATAAGACATTTCTCATTCTGTCACAGTAGTATTAAGTGTACTGAAATTACCCTAATTTTATGACTGAGAAAACTAGTAGTCAGATAGGTTAAATAATTAGCCCAAAGTTACATTGCCGAAGTAGAACTTAAAATCAGCCTATCTTAACTACAAAGCCCATATTTTTATTTCTGAAATGGTCAAACACAATTATGTCCACTGAGGTGTGGGAGGATAATTCATTGTAGGTTTATTAACAAAGATGTTTATCAGAGACAAAAAATTAATACACATATTTTCTAGTTGGAACACAAATTAGAGCACTCTTTTGCAGATAGATTATAAATATAAGAGATTACTTGTAAAAATTCACACATAGAGGCTGGTGCTGCAGCATAGCGGGTAAAGCTGCCACCTGCAGCACTGGCATCCCATAGGGGTGCTGGTTCTTATCTAGGCTGATCCACTTCTGATCCACCTCCCTGAAAATGTCTTGGGAAAAAAGCAGGTGATGGCCCAAGTGCTTGGGCCCCTGCACTCTCTTAGAAGACCTAGAAGAAGCTCCTGGCTTTGGCCTGGCCCTGGCCTAGCTGTTGTAACCATTTGGGGAGTGAATCAGCAGAAGGAAGATCTCTCTCTCTCAGTGTCTCCCACTCTCTCTCTCTGTAGCTCTGTCTTTGAAATAAATAACTCTTAAACTCACACACAAATCTAAAGTCTAGATGCTAGACTACTGTTTTGAGAGTCAAATCTGGGGAATGAAACCTAATTGTGTATTTGTTAGTGTTTCTTCAGAACTTGGGTTAATAACATGAACTGGTGGTAAATTATACTGCAGTGACAAGAGCCTCAGGTGATCACTGACATCATAAATAAGAGTGTCAGTTGTTAAATTAACAATAAGAGTCACTGTGCACTTGTTCCCCGTGTGGGACCTCTGTCCTTAATGTGTTGTACTATGAGAACTAACGGTAAAACTAGTCTTCAAACAATACTTTATATTTTGTGTGTGTGTGTGGGTGCAAACTGTTGAGATCTTTACTTAGTATAGAGTTAATCTTCTGTATATAAAGATAATTAAAAATAAATCTTAATGAAGAATGAGATGGGAAAGGGATAGGAGGTGGGATGGTTTGGGAGTGCGAGGATGGGGATGGGGGGAAGAATGCCTATAATCCAAAAGTTGTACTTATGAAATTTATATTTATTAAATAAAAGCTTTCTATAAAAAATTACACTGCAGATTCTTATGTTTATTTTCAACTCATTTAAGCTTTTTGTGCCTACTAACTCAGTTCTAAATATTTAAAGATATATCTCACAGAAGCTGTTTTTTGTTTCCACAAAGGAAATTAACTGATAACCCTCACTCTTAGGGAGATTTTGTGGCAGAGTAAAAATTAGTAACCTGAAACTCCTGATTCCCTCCTGATGGTCTTTCTGTAACATCCTTGTTGCCTCTTTCCCTCTCTCCCCTTTTATTTTTAAGTAGAAGTAAACTGCTCTTTCAACATTTTTTAGAATGCCTTTAACTTTAATGTCTAGAGCATTAGACTAAGAAGGCTGCTTCTAGTTCTATTTCTGTCACTATTGGTAGGAAAAGCAAAACTGGTATTGTTTTCTCTAAGAATATTTTGGGAAAATTAAAAAACAATGTCTGAAGCTTTTTCAAGTTTTTGATAAATGATGTTTTATAAATAGTAGATATCTGATACTCTTTTACTCGTGTATTGGAAGAATTTTAAGAGTTAGTGTGACAGCTTAGCACTTTCTTCTGCTGTACATCATTATGGGTTTACAGATTATTCTGAGAGGTTTTAGTTTACAACATTTTGAATTTTGTACTTTATTATTTTCCGTGACAATCAGTTAAGAATTATTTCAGTCATCATCCATGGATTTTTATTTCATATTCTTTTTTTTTTTTTCCATTTTATTTGAAAGGGGGAGAAAGGGATAAGGGGAGAAAGATCATCCGCCTGCTGGTTTGGTTTCCAACGGCCTGTACCATCCAGGAGTGAACCACGTCAAAGCTGGGAGCAGGAACTCACTTTGGGTTTCCCACATGGGTTACAGGGACCCAAGTGCTTGAGCCATCACCTGCCACCTCCCAGTTGTACACATTAGCAGGAAACTGGATCAGAAGTAGAGCCAGAACTCAAACCTAGACAGTCTACTTTGGGAAGTGGGCATCCCAAGCGTTGTCTTAACCATTACACCAAATGCCTGCCCCTCAAATAATTTTATCATTATGATTTTTATCATTGTTGCATTTTTCAAGTTTCATTAAAATAATATAAAATTAAAATATTATCCTAAATCAATCTTTTTAAAAAAGCTTTATATTCTTTTCTACTTTTCCACCAATATTTTTATTTAACCTGATTTTCTAGACCACCTATTCACATCCTAAATCTTAATTTTAGTTATGCTCACAACATTCATGTAGATCTGTGTAAAATATGTAGAACCAGTCAAAAACCTGTAAGTTTTTTTTTTTAATATTGAATTTTGTATTTATTTGAAAGGCAGAGTTACAGAGAGTGGAAGAAAGACAAGGAGAGATCTTCCTTCTGCTGCTTCATTCCCCAAATGGCCAAAAAGCTATAATTAAATACTGAGGCTGGCACTGTGGTACAGCATATTAAACTGCTGTCTGCAGTGCTGGCATCCCATATGGATGCTGATTTGAGTCCCGGCTGCTCCACTTCCAATCCAGCTCTCTGCTATGGCCTGGAAAAATAGTGGAAGATGGCCTAAGTGCTTTGGCCCCTATACCCATGTGGGAGATCTGGAAGAAGCTCCTGGCTACTGGCTTCAGCCTGGCCCAGCCCTGGCTGGGGAGTGAACCAGCAGATGGAAGGGTCAATCTCTCTCTCTGTAACTGTTTCAAATAAGTAAATAAATCTTAAAAAGAGAGAGAGAGAGAAATGTAAATAATTTATTATAGTGCTGACCTGGCTAAAAAAAAAAATAAGTACCAGTAAACACTACGGAGGGCCCACGGTGTGGCATAGTAGGCTAAGCCTCTGCCTGCAGTGGCATCATCCCAAATGGGCGCTGGTTTGAGTCACAGCTGCACCACTTCCAATCGAGCTCTCTGCTAATAGCCTGGGAAAGCAATAGAAGATGGCCCAAGTGCTTGGGCTCTTGCACCCACATGGGAGACCCGGAAAAAGCTCCTGGCTTCTGGCTTCTGGCTTCTGATCGGCCCAGCTCCAGCCGTTGTGGCCATTTGGGAAATGAACCAGTGGATGGAAGACTTCTCCCTCTGTCTGTCTGTCTCTCTTTCTGTAACTCTACATCTCACATAAATAATAAGTAACATCTTTAAAAAAAATTGTGGAATTATTCTTAGACACAGAATCAATTTTTTTTTAAAACTGGGAAGGACCATATGGTATTATCTTCTCATGTCATTTTGTAGATAATTTATAGCAGGCAAGTTTAAAATATTAAAAGTATCTTTATTTTGTATTCAAAATAGGATGTGAGCTGCAATGAAATTCAAACTATACCTTCCCAAATTGGTAATCTGGAGGCCTTGAGAGACCTTAATGTAAGAAGAAATCACTTAGTACGTTTGCCTGAAGGTAAGAAAATTATTATTTACATTTTAAAGATTTCTTAGGTTGATGGATACAGACAAAAATGGATGAGTTAGGGCTAGTGTTTGAGATTTATTGATTTATTTAATAATCTTACCTGCTCCATTGCAGATTTTAAAAGACTTTAGTGAAAACTTTTGACCACTATTAACCAATGATGCTATTTTTAGATCTTGTCAACTTATATAATCAGTAACTCAGGATAAAAGTGGCTGGGGAAATATAATATGTTTTGATAAAGGAATAGTTTATTATAATGATAAACATTCCTGCAAGTAGCACTGTTTTAAACATGAACTTTGAGCTAAACTTAACTTTAAACTTCACTTAAAATGTTAAACAGAGGCTAATTAATAGTGTGGAAATTATTCGTAGAGTGAGTAATGAATGGGGTGAGATACTAGTCATTTTTGGCTAACTGTAAACTCTGGTATGTGTATTTGAATAATGAAAATGATTAATTATGTATACTTATCAATCTTTCATAGATTCAAATTCATGAAATAAAAACTTAGAAAAGAGAAAATGGAGAGAACCATTATTTTACTAGATTGATAATAGCATTAATTTTGTTATGGAGAACGTCATATACAATGAACCTCCATGTACCCCGTCACTCAGCTAGCTGCAATAATTAACAGCTCAGGGAGCTTTGCTTCATCTGTCCCCTCATCCACTTTCCTCCACCCCATCCTCATTTTGAAACAGATCCCAGGAATTCATGCATAAACATTTCAGAATGTATATGTGAAAGATCAAGAATCTTCAGAAGGTGTTTTCATGACAATGACTTTCTAGATTCTTCTATAAAACATGACTTGTAATGTATAATAAATGTTGAATTAACTAGTGATATTTTCACTTTCACTGTAGAACCCAGACAATTTGATCCAATATAAGATTTAGTTATAACACATGAGGATAGCTTTGACATTTTGGATTCCAAGTAAATATATAAAAAAGTAACTTTCCAATCTACCTTTGTATTCTTACCACAACCATACTACCCAAAATCCTGCACATCTTTCCTCTCACTAGACTTGCCCAGTGACCTTCACACCTTTCTTCAACATCTTCCTCATTTCCTCCTGGTTTTGTTTTGTTTCCTACCAGCTCAACAGTGTAAATGAAGTCCTATCCTCAGGAGAACCCAAATCATATACATGATCTTTTTTTTTTTTTTTTTAAGTTTTGTTTTATTTATTTGAAAGAGTTACAGAGAGAGAGAGTGATAGAGAGGTCTTCCATCTGCTGGTTCACTCCCCAAATGGCCGCAATGGCTGGAGCTGAGCCAATCTGAAGCCAGGATCCAGGAGCTTCTTCTCAGTCTCCCATGTGGGTGCAGGGGCCCAAGCGCTTGGGCCATCCTCTGCTGCTTTCCCAGACACATCAGCAGAGCTGGCTTGGAAGTGGAACTTCTGGGACTCGAACCAGTGCCCACATGGAATGCCAGCAGTGCATGCTGGGGCTTTAACCCCTGCGCCATAGCACTGGCCCCGACACATGATGTTTTCTTTTCTTTTTTTTTAAGATTTATTTATTTATTTGAATGCCAGAGTTACACAGAGAGAAGGAGAGACAAAAAGAGAGAGGTCTTCCTTCCTCTGGTTCACTCCTCAGATAGCTGCAACGGCTGGAACTGCGCCGATCCAAAGCCAGGAGCTTCTTCCAGGTCTCCCACGCCGGACAGGGACCCAAGCACGTGGGCCATCTTCTACTGCTTTCCCAGGCCATAGCAGAGAGCTGGATTGGAAGTGGAGCAGCTGGGACCCGAACAGGTGCCCATATGGGATGCTGGCACTGCAGGCAGCAGCTTTACCTGCTACACCACAGCACTGACCCCCAACACACGATCTTTTAACCCAGAATTTCCACCTACTGTGGTTAATCCTTAAAGATTTACTCATGTAATAATACTTACATAATTTGAAATCAACTAATGAAAACACTGGAGTTGTGATGAAAATAATATTGGGGATTTCAAATGACAGTTATGGGGCCAATGTGTGGCGTAGCAGGTAAAGCCACTGCCTGCAATGCTGGCATCCCATATGGGCACCTGTTCGGGTCCTGGCTGCTCCACTTCTGATCCAGCTCCTTGCTATGGCCTGGGAAAGCAGTAGGAGATGGCCCAAGTCCTTGGTTCCCTGCACCCGAGTGGGAGACCCGGAAGAAGCTCCTGGCTCCTGGCTTCGGATTGGCCCAGCTCTGGCCATTGTGGCCAATTGGGGAGTGAACCAGCAGATGGAAGACCTGCCCCCCTCTCTCTCTGCCTCTCCTTCTCTCTCTGTCTAACTCTTTCAAATAAATAAATAAGTCTTTTAAAAAAATGACAATTACAGAGTAATAGTTTTATCATCTAATTTATTTCTGTATCTTACTTTGAATGTATACTACTAATAAAACTGTGAATCACACAAAGTTTTCTATGCTTTTTTTTAAACAGCTTATATTGTAATCTTAGCATATTCAGTTAAATAGAAATGGCAGGTAAAGCTTTATTCCAACAGATACATAAGATAATATAGGAATTCCTGTGGATTGTTGGTCATCTCTTAACATGTTACACTTAGTGTAGGTATCATGGTACATCTTTTGTTATATTGTTTTGATTTTATATCAATTTAAAATTTCATCAATAAAGTATTGCATCAAACAGTATTAAAAAGCTTAAAATAAATAATAGCATTCCTATGCCTCAGACCACTCCACATCCCAGCTTCAATGGCCAGAATCATTGACTTTCATTGAACTCCTTTGAGTCTTTCAGCAGTATTTGTTAACTTATTTCTAAATGATATGCTTCTAATGCTACTACTGGCATTATTGTCTTTGACATTTATATAATTTTCCTATTTGGATAGATAAGGATTTTATTTCCTCATACTATCACTATATTCTATTTTTACTTCCCTCCTCATCTTTTTCCAGTGTAGTTTTATCATATTTTTGTTTAAATAGTTATTTGCTATCACTTTGCTTATAATTATATAAATACTATTCCTTGCCATTTCAAATTATATACTCATTTTATTTTCTTCCTCGTACATCTTATTATTTTCTGGAATAATAATTCCTCACTTTTTTATGTGCTTGACTTTTTTAAGTAACTATAGCTAGTTCCATCTTCTTTTTTCAAGCAGTGTTCTTTTTATTTATTTATTTATTATTGACAGGCAGAGTTAGACACTGAGAGAGAGAGACAGAGAGAGAGAGTTATAGACAGTGAGAGACAGAGAGAAAGGTCTTCCTTCCATTGGTTCACTCCCCTAATGGCCACCACAGCCGGCGCTGCGCCGATCCGAAACCAGGAGCCGGGTGCTTCCTCCTGGTCTCCAACGTGGGTTCAGGGACCCAAGCACTTGGGCCATCCTCCACTGTCTTCCCGGACCACAGCAGAGAATCCAGCAGTGTTCTTAAACCACATGAATTATCTATCACTTTTTCGCTTGCCTATCTCCTGCACTGAGCCCTTTTATTTCCTTTCTGAAATGGACTGGTTGTGCTCTAGTGTTGCTGCCCAGTTTTCATTGTTCTATGTTGAATACTCTTATTCCTGGATTCTACATCTTCTTTCTTAATTTCCTCCCTGTTTTGCTGGAGAACATCTTCTAGCAGTTTCCTGAGACTGTATCATAGGCGAATTTTTTTTTTTGAGACCTCATTTGAAATGTCTTTATATGCACCCTGGATTAGCAACTTGTTTGAGGGGCCAGGATTATTATACAGTGAGTTAAACGACTGCTTGGGACACTAGCATTCCATATCAGAGTGCCAGTTTGAGTTACATCTGCTCTGCTTCCAATCCACCTTTGTGCCAGTGTGCCTGGGAAAGCAAGGGAAGATGGGTCCCTACCACCCGTGTGGGAGACATGGATGGAATTCCTAGCTCCTGGCTTTGGCTTGGCCTAGAGCTGGCTGATTGAAGATATTTTTCTTTGTCTCTTTCTCTCTCAAATCAATCAATCAATCATTTTTCTTTTTTTTTTGTTTTAAAGATTTATTTATTTATTTATTTGAAAGAGTTACATAGAGAGAGGAAAAGGCAGAGAGAGATGGGGGGGGGGGGGGTCCTTCCATCTGCTGGTTTACTCCCCAATTGGCCGCAACGGCTGGAGCTGCACTGATCCGAAGCCAGGAGCCAGGAGCTTCTTCCTGGTTTCCCACTTGGGTGCAGAGGCCCAAGGACTTGGGCCATCCTCTACTGCTTTCCCAGGCCATAGCAGAGAGTTGGATTGCAGGTGGAGCAGCCGGGTCTCGAACCGGTGCCCATATGGGATGCCGGCACTTCAGGCCAGGGTGTTAACCCACTGTACCACAGCACCAGCCTCTCAATCTCTTTTTTCTTCATAACTTGTTTGATAATAGATTGTAGGTTGAGAAAGTTTTCTCAGGAGTTTTCAGTCTTTTTTCACTTGTAACTTCCAGTGATAAAAATGGATGATTGACAGTCTGCCATTTGTAATCCCATTTCCTTGTTTGTTATCTCTCTGAAAGAATTTAAGATTTTTTTTTCAGGCCGGCACATCGGCTCACTAGGCTAATCCTCCGCCTGTGGTGCCGGCACACCGGGTTCTAGTCCTGGTCGGGGCACCAGATTCTGTCTCGGTTGCTCCTCTTCCTGTCCAGCTCTCTGCTGTGGCCCGGAGTGCAGAGGAGGATGGCCCAAGTGCTTGGGCCCTGCACCCACATGGGAGACCAGGAGAAGCACCTGGCTCCCGGCTTCGGTGCACTGGCCTCAGTGCGCCGGCCGCAGCGGCCATTGGGGGGTGAACCAACGGCAAAGGAAGACCTTTCTCTCTGTCTCTCTCTCTCTCACTGTCCACTCTGCCTGTCAAAAAATAATAATAATAATAATTTAAAAAAAAATTTTTTTTCTGTTCTCTGAAATTTAGTGTTGATGTGCCAAAGTATAATTTAATTCAGTATGCTAGTTATTTGGTGGACCTCTTTCCAAATCAAGGATTCATTTTCTCATTCAGGGAAATTGTTTTATTGTTCTTGATCATTTCCTCTCTTTTGGTTTCTGTGTTCTCTTTCTGGAGTATTGGTTAATTGAATTTTAGACCTCTTTGATCCTGTGATATGTTTTTTTTTTTTTTCCAGATAGCATGTTTTTTTTTTTAAAGATTTATTTATTTATTTGAAAGGCAGAGTTACAGAGAAGCAGAGGCAGAGAAAGAGAGAGAGAGAGATCTCCCATCTACTGGTTCACTCCCAGTTGGCCACAACTGCTGGAGTTGCACCGATCCAAAGCTAGGAGCTTCCTTCAGGTCTCCCATGCAGGTGCAGGGTCCCAGAGACTTGGGCCATCTTCTGTTGCTTTCCCAGGCCATCAGCAGAGAGCTGGATTGGCAGTGGAGCAGCCAGGACTCAAACCAGCACACATATGGGATGCTGGTGCTGCAGACCAGGGTTTTCACCTGCTGTGCCGTAGCACCAGCCCCTATGATATGTTTTTTTAAAGATTTATTTATTTACTTGAAAGCAGAGTTAGAGAGAGGGAGGTACACAGAGATATCTTCCATCTTCCATTTCACTCCCCAAATGGCTACAACAGCTGAAGCCATGAGCCTTGTACTACATTTTGGTCTCCCTTGTGAGTGGCAGGGACCATCTTCTGCTGCTTTCCTTGGACACAATAGCAGGAAGCTGAATCAGAAGTGGACCAGGCTGGCGCCGCGGCTCAATAAGCTAATCCTCCACCTTGCGGCACCGGCACACCAGGTTCTAGTCCCGCTCAGTGCGCTGGATTCTGTCACGGTTGCCCCTCTTCCAGGCCAGCTCTCCGCTGTGGCCTGGAGTGCGGTGGAGGATGGCCCAAGTGCTTGGGCCCTGCACCCCATGGGAAACCAGGAGAAGCACCTGGCTCCTGCCTTCGGATCAGCGCGGTGTGCCGGCTGCAGCGCGCCGGCCGTGGCAGCCATTGGAGGGTGAACCAACGGCAAAGGAAGACCTTTCTCTCTGTCTCTCTCTCACTGTCCACTCTGCATGTCAAAAAAAAAAAAAGAAGTGGAACAACTGGGACTCAAACCTGAACCCTATAGATGCTGGCATCACAAGCTTAAGCTGTGATGCTGCAACACTGACCCTCTCTTCCATGATATTTCTTACTCTTTTTATCATTCATTTGTCATATTTTGTTACCCTATAATTGAAATTCCAACCATTTGTTGCCCAACTGTTCTTCTGAAGTTTTAGTTTCTGACATGTTTGTCATTTCTAAGACTCTTTGTATTCTGTGTTTTGTTTTAATCATTCCTTTCATGTTTTACTTGTTTAATATCTTATTTCTCTGAAATTAAGGGTATTAATTCTAGTCTTTGAAAATTTTATTCTGTTTCTTATATGTTACCTGTTTCTTCTGAGTTCCTTTTTTCAGTTGGCTGGTTTGTTTTGATTTCCTTCTTAACATGTCAGAGTTCTCTGAACGCCTGTGGGTCATATGCTGTCTGGTTATAACTAATGAGAAATTCTGAGTATTTTGGGCAGAAATTGTATAATGATAATTAAGCAGCAAGAGAAATATTTTATTAGGAAAAATTCCGAATTGGTGTCTACAGTCTTTTGTGTAGGACTTTGTAGTTTCTTAAGAGGAAGATGTCCCATTTCTCCTATGTTATTGTGTGTATTCCTAACTACTAGCATTCAAGAGCTGGGGATGAGGTGGGGTAGGGCGAGGTGGTGCTAAGGTATTACTAAGTATGTAAACTTTCACTGTGTCCTCCATTTTCAAGTGACAACTTATCGTGACTTTCCATTATACCTGGGGTCCCTGAGTTTAGAACCTTTTTGATTCAGTTTCACTGGAAAATCGTTTGCTGATTCTGACTGGAGGGATAGTGCTCCACCTGTGTGAGGCATCTACTCCTTATGTAGACTGTCATCTCATTCCTCTTTCATCCTCATCTTTTTGATACCAGAGTCTCCAACTTTTGAGACTTTGTGAGAGGCAGGGTGTGAGGGTTGTGGGGGAGGTAATCAAACCACTCTCTTTTTACTGGTATTCATATCTGTAGGCAGCTGGATTTTATTTAATAGCATTTTATCACATCAGTTAATCATAAAGAGAGAATGGAACTAAGTACCTGTTAAACCCACCATATTTAACTAGAAACTCTTGTAAAAACTTTCTAGTTTTAAAATACCATTCTTTATTCATTTCTATTCTACCTTCATGCAGAGCTGGCAGAGTTGCCTTTGATACGGTTAGACTTCTCATGCAATAAAATTACAACAATCCCTGTCTGTTATCGGAACCTGCGGCACCTCCAAATGATAACCCTAGATAACAATCCACTACAGTCGCCTCCTGCACAGGTAAGTCAGAGTGGAAGTATGTTACAAGCTTTTCTTGAATAAGGATGAAATTTGAAATTTAATTATGCACAATTATCTGCTGGTTAGAAATTAAGTTCTTTTTTTTAAATAACGTTTCTTTTTTTTTTTTTTAAGATATATTTATTTATTTGAAAGGCAGAGTTACAGAGAGAGAGAGAGAGGTAGAGGCAGAGAGAGAGAGAGAGAGAGAATCTTCATCCACTGGGTTCACTCCCCAAATGGCCACAATGGCCAGGGCTGGGCCAGAGCAAAGTCAGGAGTCAGGACCTTTATCTCACTGGTTCACTCCCCAAATGGCCACAATGGCCAGGGCTCGGCCAGAGCAAAGTCAGGAGTCAGGACCTTTATCTGGGTCTCCCACATGGGTGCAGGGGCCCAAGTGCTTGGGCCATCTTCCACTGCTTTCCTAGGTTCTTTAGCAGAGAGCTGGATAGGTAGTGAAGTAGCCAGAACTCGAACCAGCACCCAAATAGGATACTGGCACTGTAGGCCGTGGCTTAATCCTGTGCCATGGTGCCAGCACCCAGAAATTAAGTTCTTTTAAAATAAATACATTTAAAATAAACACATTCTTTAGAAACCTTGAGTAAATGGGATGGAAGATAAATGATGATTCCAGAACTGTTTTTTCTTTTACTAAATTACCATTTTTTTTAAGTTGAGTAATTCTTCCTAAATTGTTTTTCTTATAAGACTTGAGTATATACAATGTGAGTTTTTGGGTTTTCTTAAGGTTAATTTATTTATTTGAAAGGCAGAGTTATAGATTGAGAGGGACGGTTGGAGGGAGGGAGACTGAGAAAAGAGATTTCCATCTGCTGGTTTGCTTCTCAAATGACTGCAATGGCTGGGCTGGGTCAGGCTAAGGCCAGAAGCCTGGAACTCTATCCCAAGTTCCATGGGAGTGACAGGGTCCCAAGCACTTGGACTATCTTTCACTCCTTCCAGGTACATCAGCAGGGAACTGGATCAGAAATGGAACCACTGGACTTGAACTTTTACTCATATGGGATGCCGATATCACAGGCAGTGGCTTTACCTGCTTTATAAGGCCAGCCCCATACAGCATACATGTTAAAGATAGAAATTCTCTTTTTTTTTTTTAACTTTTATTTAATGAATATAAATTTCCAGTGTACAGCTTATGGATTACAATGGCTTCCCCCTCCCATAACTTCCCTCCCACCCGCAACCCTCCCCTCTCCCGCTCCCTCTTCCCTTCCATTTGCATCAAGATTAATTTTCAATTCTCTTTATATACAGAAGATCAATTTAGTATAAAGATTTCAACAGTTTGCACCCACATAGAAACACAAAGTGAAACATACTATTTGAGTACTAGTTATAGCATTAAATCACAATGTACAGCACATTAAGGACAGAGATCCCACATGAGGAGCAAGTGCACAGTGGCTCCTGTTGTTGACTCAACAAATTGACACTCTAGTTTATGGCGCCAGTAACCACCCTAGGCTGTCGTCATGAGTTGCCAAGGCTATGGAAGCCTTCCAAGTTTGCCGACTCTGATCATATTTAGACAAGGTCATAAAAGACAGAGTGAGGATAGTAACCAATGATCCTAAGAGTGGCATTTACCAGGTTTGAACAATTATACAGCATTAAGTGGGGAAGAGGACCATCAGTACACACAGGTTGGGAGTAGAGCCATTGGTGGTAGAGTAGAGGTTATGATTACAAAGGAATGAGGCCCAAGTACGCTAGACAGGGTCTAGAACAAAGGACAGAGTCATTATTAGAGGAGCAAAGAAAGGTGCTGTCTAAGCTACAATTAAGTTTTCTGATTTAGAGGCAAATAGAACCTGATAGAAGGGGCTTGATAATAATCTGGTGGTCTTTAGGCCTTGTAAGTTAAGAGGCCCAGACCTATCTATCTCTTCACATGGGGTATATCCTAAGGGAGGTGTGAACCTCATAGGGGAAGGCACTCTGTTGACTTTCATTACTTGGCTGGCCTGGGAGGAGAGCTGGCCAGGTAAATGCAGGTGGCATCTCTAACAAGAAATTTACAGTTCTGACTGCAATGTTGCTGACCCTACTTGACCATCCCCTCAGCTGCAGTGGTCACTTTGGAAGTTGGGCTGAGTGAAGGGCTTTTCAGCTTAGAGCCAATAAGATCTGTGGCTCTGACCTGGGCATCCTTCGACTCCAGGGCAGGTCCATTTCCAGTGATCCAACTCTTGGCAGAGCTGCCAGGGCTCTTCACAAGCTGACTTCTGCGGAAGCCCAGGCTTACCACATTGAAAGCCACTGCAGTGGACTGGCCTGTTGGGTCTCCTTGAGGGCAGATCACTGTACAGATCAGCCATTGATAGGCCTGCCACCCATTGCTTCTGATGCCTAGCTTTCTTTTCCTCCTGGTTTGTGTTAAAGCAGACCAGAGGATGCAAGTCAAGGGAGTGCCCGTGTCCCATCTCTAATCTTCGGTGGCCTGAACTACAAGTCTATAGTCACAGGCATGTTCTGTAGTAGTTTTTCTAAGGTAGACAATGCCCATGAGGAAAATTATATTCTCACTTTAAAACTTTCTTTCCCTTTGGTCTGAAAGGGAGGTTTTTTTCTACTTACTGTATACTTCGCTGATGGCGAAATGAATCTAGCTATGAGATTATTATTTAAGTTCTTATTTTGGCTATGCTATTACAGAAAAATGTTAGCCATCTCTTTTATAAGGTCTAAAGATTAAATTGTGCATCCTACAGATTCCTTTATAATAGAATTAGTTTCCTACCTTGAAGAGAATAGAGAAATGAAAGAACAGGTTGGGCTTAGAATAGAGAAATGAGGGAGCAAGTCCTAGATCGCTTGCTGACAATGGCAATATCACATGAATACTTAGCAAACAGTTTCAACCATTAGATAACAACTTAAGAAAACATTTACCAGAAGGTCCAATGCCTTCTATAAATTTTAAGAATCATGTATTTGAAAGCACCTCTTAAATATCTAAGATGGTGTAGTTTGTTTAACCAGTAAACTTAAGCACAACCATATAAAATGTTTTTAGTTTCTTTCTACCAACACGTTTAAAACATATGATACACAGATTCAGGTCACACAAATTGAAATGTATCTTTGATTGATTTTAGCAGCTTAAATTTATGGACAATCTTATCTATAAGCCATTTAAAGTGAAACTCTTAATAAAATTTCCCCATGTGGACATACAATATGTACACACATATAACATAGCATAATAGACCAATATAGCAATTTTAATAATAGCTTTTAAAATCTTTAACTCTTTTTGTAGATTGCCAATTGATTTGAATTGCTTTTTGTTTTTAGTAACCTCAGTTAACCATACTTTCTCTCAGTTGGTACTGTTAATACATTATTGGCTTCATCTGTTTACAGAGCCATCCCAAAGTATTGAATACAATAGAAGTGGCTGGAAAAAGTCCATAGGAACCTATAGGAGGACAGCTAAACACAGAACCAACAACGCTTTAGTTTTATGAGCAGCACATCATATATAACTGTGGATGACAAAAGACTTTAAGTCGCCATGTTTAAAATTATAAACTCATTCAACCAACAAGAGGCACTTGCTTACTTCACAGTAGTTTTGAAAGCACCTGTAGGATTTTACAAGTATTTAACCCTTTAGGCCTCTGGGGCTTTCTCATTAAGATCACTAATAACTATCATGTCTAGAAATTCTCTAGTTTCAGAACTGAAGGTTATTAATGCATTTCTTCTGACCATTGTTTCTGTGTTCTAAAATCGTTGAGTTCCTCATTTGGCCAGTTTGGTCACTGGTTTATTAGTGACTGAAATAAAACTATCTTAGACATCCCACAGCTTTAAAATTTTTGTCAGTCCTTATTTTTTGCTGTAGCTTTTTAAAAAACTGTACAATTCATTGATGATTTTGTGGAAGCCTCTAGTAATCTTTATGATAACCATAATTTTTTAAAAGATTTATTTATTTATTTGAAAGGCAGAGTTATAGAGAGGGAGATGCAGAGAGAAAGAGAGTGTGAGAAATGTACTCTTCGATCCTCTAGTTCACTCCCTAAATAGCTATAATGGCTGAGTCAGGCCAAAGCTAGGAGCCAGGAGCCTCATCTGGGTTTCCCACAAGTACTTGGGCCATATTCTGCTGCTTTCCCAGGCACATTAGCAAGATTGGAAGTGGAGCAGCCAGGACTTGAACTGGTGCCCATATGGGATGCTGGCGTCGCAGGCAGTGATTTAAGCTACTGTGCCATAGTGCTGGCCCTGATAACTATAAAACCATATGACTATGGGCTGGCTCTGTGGCACAGTAGGTTAATCCTCCACCTGTGGTGCCAGCATCCCATGTGGGCACAAGTTCAAATCCTGGCTGCTCCTCTTCCAATCCAGCTCTCTGCTATGGCCTAGGAAAGCAGTAGAAGATGGCCCAAGCATTGGGCCCCTGGACCTGCATCGGAGACCCTAAAGAGGCTCCTGGCTCCTGGCTTTGGACCAGCCCAGCTCTAGTTGTTGTGGCCATTTGGGGAGTGAGCTAGTGGATGGAAGACCTTTCTCTATGTCTCTCCCTCTCACTGTCTGTAATCCTACCTTTCAAAAATAAATAAATAAAATCTTAAAAAAAAAACAACCTTATGACTAAATAATAGTAAAAGGGTCTCATAAACTTAAAGAATTTGACATTTACAATGGGTAGCAACAGAAATGTATATGACTGTAATATTTCATCATTTCTTGCTCTCTTTATTACAGAAAACAGAATGAAAAGCATAATCATGTATGATTGTTGGATTCCTAAAGGCGAAAGTTACCAGTAGAATTTATTGAGGAAAAATTCTTTAAATTGTTGACTATACATAACTAATGAGCATTATAAGCTTATGTAGTATTCTAACTAATAGTGTAATCATTATTTATCTATTTTGTGTGTTACTGAAACTTATAAGTGATTAGAAAATATAAACTTATATTTACCAGTTAAATACTTAAATAACACTGCACCGATCTGGGAGGCCTAGATGGAGCTGCTGGCTCTTAGCTTCTGTCTGGCCCAGCTCTGGCCATTGGGGCCATTTGGGGAGTGAACCAGCAGATGGAAGACCTCTCTATCTGCCTCTGCCCCCTCCCCCCAATTCTCTTTCTGCAACTCTGCCTTTTAAATAAATAAAACTTTTTAAAAAAATTATTGTACATACTTGACAGAAATGTCTTGTATTCTGTTTATATTGTGTAAAAAGCTCACTACAGTAAAATAATATATGTTTTAGACTCATAGTAATTTGATTACCTTTATACATTACTTTCTTTAGATATGTATAAAAGGCAAAATCCACATCTTTAAGTACCTGAACATACAAGCTTGTAAGATTGCTCCTGATCTACCAGATTATGATAGGAGACCCTTGGGTTTTGGCTCCTGGTGAGTATGTTCTTATTCTTTTATCTGTTATATTCTTGCACAGGATGCAAACTGTATCTTTAAATTTATTTGAATGTTTGACTAAAGATAATTATCCTGTTTTAGCACTCTTACTCTCGGAATGCTGTGTTAAGTGTAAAGTTGATTACATCGATCTGCGAAAGTGTAGTTCTAAGTCATGATTTAACAGCCTTGGCATAATTGATGTTTTAGGCCAGATTATTTTTTGTTGTGTTGTCCCATGTATTTTAAGAATTTTAGCAGCATGTCTGGGCTTTGCCTCCTAGATACCAGTGGCACCCTCTTAAGTGTGACAAACAAAATGTCTCCAGACATTGCCAGTGTCCCCTGGGGAGTCCCCAGCTGAATGCCAGTCTTCTAAGTGACTTAAATATTAACTTTAGCTCTGTTGCTCACGAGCTTATGACTTAAGGCAAGTCATTCGCACTTTTTGGGCTTCATTTTTCCCACAGGGAGTTGAAGAGGTTGAATTTTTTACTACTAACGTCATTTCAGTATCTTTTAGACTGTGAATCCCTCTGCTCCATAGCACATGACTTATAAGGTCATCTACTTGGCAGACCAAACCATATGAAATAATCTTCAGTAACAGGAATTAAATGTGAGGCCTTGAAACAGGCAAGATAGATGTCCCAGTGAAGAGGCACTAATGCTCATGAACTGTACTCAACAGAGAACCCCTCAGGTCTTCTCTTGGAATCTTAATGCTTAAAAGTCAGTGCTAATGAGCTTGCTTTTTTTTTTTTTTTTTTTTTTTAAAGACATTTATTTGAAAGTAAGAATTAAAGAGAGGGAGAGACAGAAAGATCTTCATCCCCTCTTCACTCCCCAAATGGCCACAATGGCCAGGGTTAGGCCAGGCCAAATCCAGGAGCCAGAAGCTTCATCCAGGTCTCCCACATGAGAGATTAGCCTATTGAGCCGCGGCGCCGGCCTAATTATTATAATCTTTGTACTACAGTAATAACTTAAAATATTGAAAAAGGAAGGGTTATTTGCATATATGCCTAATGATATAAAACTGCCTGTTTTCAGAGCTTTAATTTTTTTAAATATCTTACCAGAATTATGAAGAACAGCATATGGATATTAAAAATATCTGTAAGAGTCATGGCTTTTAAAAACATTGAGACATTATTAGTACTTCCACAGCACCCTTATGCCCCTTTCACAAGACATCTTCATGTCCTTTCAGAGTTAAACATTAGAAATTTTGGGTTTATCATGTGCCTGCTTGTTAGATTTTTTTGTCTTCAAATTAATTTTTGTACTTGTAAATATGTCTGCTTTTGTAAACTCTATCCATGGATATTTTTTAATCTGTTTTAAAAAAGGAAACTAAGAAACAAGGTCAGGGCTGGTGCTGTGGTACAGAGGGTTAAACATTTGCAATGCCAGCATCCCAAATGGGCCCCGGTTTGAGAACTGGCTGCTCCACTTAATGATACAGCTCCCTGCTAATGAGCCTGTGAAAGCAGAGAGGATGGTCCAAGAGCTTGGGCCCTGTATCTGCATGGGAGACCAGGATAAGCACCTGGCTCCTGGCTCGGATCAGCGCAGTGCGCCGGCCACAGCGGCCATTGGAGGGTGAACCAACGGCAAAAGGAAGATCTTTCTCTCTGTCTCTCTCTCTCTCACTGTCCACTCTGCCTGTCAAAAAAAATTAAAATTTTTTAAAAAATTTTAAAAAAGATTATAATAATTAATACTCATTCATGCCTGTCTCCTCTGGGAGCCCGTTCTGGGCACGGCCTCTCCCACACTCCGCCAGGCTCTCCACACCTCTGGACCTTGCCACGGCCCCGAAGGCTCTTCCGTTTGGGTTTTTGGTCCGCACGCATTCTTCCTACCTTCACCTGCGGAGATCTGAGAAGCCCGCGGAGATCTGAGAAGCCCTCAGAGAACTCGCCCCGCATCCCAAACCCCTTTTCCCCACGGGGAGGAGCACAGCCTGGGTGCTTGCCTCTGGGCCACAGCTCCTCAGGGCGCAGCCTCCGAGAGCGTCTCCTCCTTGGGCCCACAGAGAGCAGCGTGGTGGTGCTGTGGTGTGGACACAGGCAGAAGAGACATGGGCGTGGAGGTGACTGGCCTGTGGTTCCTTTTCCCTGCTGTAGGAGGGATTACGTTCCTGCAAGTTGAGGCCTTTTTTTTTTTTTTTTAAAAGATTTATTTTATTTTACTTGAAAGTCAGAGTTATACAGAGAAGAAGAAGAGGCAGAGAGAGAGGTCTTCCATTCACTGGTTCACTCCCCAATTGGCCGCAACGGCTGGAGCTGTGCCAATCCGAAGCCAGGAGCCAGGAGCTTCTGGTCTCCCACACTGGTGCAGGGGCCCAAGGACTTGGGCCATCTTCTATTGCTTTCCCAGGCCACAGCAGAGAGCCGAATCAGAAGTGGAGCACCCGGGACCTGAACTGGCACCCTTATGGGATGCCAGCACTGCAAGTGGTGGCTTTACTTGCTAAGCCACAGTGCCGGCCCTGGCCTTTTCATTTTCTTTTCTTTTCTTTTTTTTTTTTTTTTTTAACAGGCAGAGTGGACAGTGAGAGACAGAGAGAAAGGTCTTCCTTTTACCGTTGGTTCACCCTCCAATGGCCGCCACGGCAGGCGCATCTCGCTTATCCGAATCCAGGAGCCAGGTCCTTCTCCTGGTCTGCCATGCCGGTGCAGGGCCCAAGCACTTGGGCCATCCTCCACTGCCTTCCTGGGCCATAGCAGAGAGCTGGCCTGGAAGAGGGGCAACCGGGACAGAATCCGGCGCCCCAAACGGGACTAGAACCCGGTGTGCCAGCACCACAAGGCGGAGGATTAGCCTATTGAGCCACGGCTCTGGACGGCCTTTTCATTTTCTAAAAAGACTGCCTAAGCCGATGAAAGCCCACGGCTTCCTTGTAAAAAGTGAGGTCGCAAAAAAAAATAATAATAAAATAAAAAAAGTAATGCTCATTAAGAAAATGTTATATTAAATACATATCATTTTCAGAAGTGAAATTTGCATTCTGATTTTAAGCTTGTATCAGAAATTATTGAAATGAAAGATTTAATTGTTTATAGTGTAAAGGAACAAACTCAAACTGTCTGAAAATTTCAATTGTACAAAACATAATTTGTCAGGTAAATAAACTATTCCTCCACAGGTTTTTTTTTTTTTTTTTTTTTTTTTAAGGGAAGGGGGTTTATCGGGGAACATCCTACAGACCAGAGTGAAGGGGCGGCAAAGGAAAAAGAGAGAGAAAGAGTATAAGAAAGAAACAGAGAGGAGAGGAGCTAGCAAGGAGAGAAGAGAGAGAAGAGAGGAGGAGAGAAGCCAAGAGAGTGCAGGAGAGAAGGACCAAGAGAGAACCAAGAGAGAAGAACCGAGAGAGAGCACGTGTTCAGGAACAGGCCCTTTTAAAACTTTGCCTGAGGGCGGGCATGGAAGCAGGAGCAAGGAATCCCATTAGGATGGGGGTGGATCCTGGCTCAGGTAGCTGGGCTATGCAGCCATCTAGCTAAAACCGCGCCAGTTTCCTAACATTCCCTCCTTTTGTTTTTTTTTATAAAGCAGGGTTTGTATGGGGTTACATTAGTCCCAAAAGTCCAGGAGGGGTAGAGGGACGATGATCTCTCTTTAGAGCTACTTCCTGCTGACATGGGACGACGATGTACTCTTCGCTGGCATGGGGGCAATGTCTCAGGCTGCTGTCTCCTGGGTGGGGAGCCGAGTATATCCCTGTAGCAGCATTTGGTTGACCGCCAGGTTGCTGAAGCCTTGGTTTGTTCCATTATCACCTCCTGTAAACACTCAGAATTTGGAAGGCCGATGTGTGGATGGAGATCGCAGAGCGTTCGGTTGCTTGGAAAGATTTCTGGAGGTGTGCTTTGCGACTGACAGAAATCTAGGACCCCAGAGCACTGGAGGACACTGGATTGCCAATATGAGGCTATCCGAGTCACGGCACCAATGTTATATATTAATGTTAGCCGTCACAAAGCACACCAGACACCGGAGTAAGGGAAAGGGTTTATTGGGGAACACCCTACAGACCAGAGTGAAGGGGCGGCAAAGGAAAAAGAGAAAGAGTATAAGAGAGAAACAGAGAGGAGAGGAGCTAGCAAGGAGAGGGAAGAGAGAGAAGAGAGGAGGAGAGAAGCCAAGAGAGTGCAGGAGAGAAGGACCAAGAGAGAACCAAGAGAGAAGAACCAAGAGAGAGCCTCCACAGGGTTTTGTCTACTGTGTGGTACAGACCATGCTTTTCTTCTTCACTGCCTTATCCCTAGCTCAAGTGCTTGACAGATATTTATGAAATTAAAGAACAGTGAATTTAATCACAGAAACGTTGCTTCCCTTGTATTTTTCTTGTGTTTAAAGTTATGAGAGATAGGCCGGCGCCGCGGCTCAACAGGCTAATCCTCCGCCTTGCGGCGCCGACACACCAGGTTCTAGTCCCGCTCAGTGCGTCGGATTCTGTCCCGGTTGCCCCTCTTCCAGGCCAGCTCTCTGCTGTGGCCAGGGAGTGCAGTGGAGGATGGCCCAAGTGCTTGGGCCCTGCACCCGCATGGGAGACCAGGAGAAGCACCTGACTCCTGCCTTCGGATCAGCGCGGTGCACCGGCAGCAGCGCGTCTACCGCTGCGGCCATTGGAGGGTGAACCAACGGCAAAAAGGAAGACCTTTCTCTCTGTCTCTCTCTCTCTCACTGTCCACTCTGCCTGTCAAAAATTAAAAAAAAAAAGTTATGAGAGATAACCTTGTAGATGAGGTTCTAAAGTTTTTGGTATGGCTATTAAAGAGTTACATAGATACTTTGAAGGAGATGGAAAACATCAGTTCCAATCTGGGTGTTAAAACACAAATTAATATTAAATAATATATTTAATATATAATTAAATATACTAATAAGCATTAGTATATTTATACAAGAATACAGATCATACATACTGATAGAAGATGATCACCAACAACATCCTCGGTCCTGATATTTATGACTGAGAGAACTAAAGGCAGGTATGTGGTGGTACAAGGCACAGTGCCTGTGGTGCCGGCATCCCATATGGGCACTGATTTGTGTCCCGGCTGCTCCTCTTCCAATCCAGCTCTCTGCTGATGGTCTGGGAAAGCAGTAGAGGATGGCCCAAGTTCTTGGGCACCTGTACCCATTTTAGAGATGTGGAAGAAGCTCCTGGTTTTGGATCGGCCCAGCTCTGGCCATTGCAGCTATTTGGGGAGTGAACCAGTGGGTGGAAAACCTTTCTTTGTCTCTCCCTCTCTTGTCTGTAACTCTACTTCTCAAATGATAATAAAACTTAAGAAAAGATAATATGAATGGCCAGTAAACTACAGTAAAATATTCAGCATCACTAATCAATGGAGAAATACAAATTAAAATCACAGTGAGATAGTGTGATACCACTTTGACTCACCAGAATAGTTAAAATTTTGACTAACATTAACATATTGGCAACTGTAACACAAATAACATTTCTGGTGGAAATGTTTGACTACTTTTGAGAACAGATCTGGCAGTTTTTTAAAAAGCTAATCCTAATACCATATAACTCATCCCTCTACTCCAAGGCATTTACCCAGAGCAATGGAAGCAAATGTTCATACAAGACTTTGTCACTGATGTTTATGGCAGCTTTATTCACCATAACACCAAACTGCAAACAATCTACGTGCCCATCATCTGAAAGTGGATTTTTAAAACTGTATTCGTACAAAGGAAAGTTAGTGATGAAAAGAACATCATGACTTTCACTGATATGATACTGAACAAAAAAAGCCAGACAGAAAGTTATTGTGTTTTTTTTAAGTTTTCAAATAAGCAAAACTAATTGTATTTTCCAGTTCTCTAAGTCAGAAGTCTAATGCGTTCTCATCGGACTAAAATCAAGATGCTGATAGGGTTCCGTTCCTTTCTGTGGGCTCTGAGTAGAATCTGCCCCCTTGTCTTTTCTGACTTCTAGTGGCTGTCTGCCTTTCCTGGCTTGTGGCTCCTTCCTTCTTTGAGTCAGCATCACATCACACTGACCTTCTCTTTTGCTTCTCTCTTCTACTTTCAAAGACCTTGTGATTATATTGGGCCCATTTTAAAATAAAATTCAGAGTAATCTTGCTATTTTAAGGTCAGCTGAAAAGCAGTAACCTTATTTCTATCTTCATCCTTAGTTCTCTTTGTCTTAGAAGGTATCATACTCAAAAGTTCTAAGGATTGGGTGGTGGGCATTTTTGTGGACAATTATTGAGCCTTTCACATTAATCTGAGGTGGAAAAGTCAGAGTGATGGTTGTCTCTGAGGACCACACAGGGACAGGCAGGGTGAGAAAAATTAGCCAGGAAAGGATGCATGAAACTTGGTACCAAAGTAGAAAAGTTCTATATCATGATATAGGTGTATGCTATAAAATATACATGCTAAAATGTGTGCATTTCCATGTATGTAAATTTTACTTTAAAAAAATAGCTGATAGCTGTTAAAAGTAAAAATGGGCGGGCACTTAAGCCTAGGAATTAAGAAGAAGCTTGTGTCCCATGTTGGAGTACCTGGGTTTGATTCCCAGCTCCAGCTTTCTGCCATGCAGACCCTGGGAAGCAGCAGTGGTGACTCAAGTAATTCGATTCCTACCTAATACATGGGAGACCTTTGTTGAGTTCCTTGCCTCCCAGCTTTGGCCCAGTCTTGCCATAGCCATTGCAGGCATGGAGGGGTGGATCAACGAATGGAAGCTTGGTCTGTCTCTCTGCTTCTCAAATAAATAAATAAATATTTTAAAAGTGAAAACAGTTGAGTGGGACAAAGGAAATGAGTGGAGGCATAGATGAAATAAGAGTTGTAGAATGACAACATTTTTGAAAGCTGGAGGATAAATACATGGGGTTCATACTATTTTGCTTACTTTATTTCTATTTGTATTTTTCATATTAAAAATTAAAAATGCCCAGTTAAGCTTAATAGGTAGCTAAGTGCTTTGAAAATGTTTATTAGTCAGAATTCATCTGGTTTATTTCAAACATTAATTGTTTTAAGATTTATATATTTATTTGAAAGAGTAAAAGGGGGTAGAGGGGTAGAGATTTTCCATCTGCTGGTTCACTCCACAAGTGGCCACAATGGCCAGGGCTAAGCACAGCTGAAGGCAGAAACCAGGAACTTCATCCTTGTCTCTTATGTGGGTGGTAGGGGCCCAAGTACTTGGGCCATCTTCTGCTTTTTCCAGCCATTAGCAGGGACATGAACTGGTACCTTTTGGGATACCAGCATTGCAGTTGGTAGCTTTACCTGCTATGCCGGCCCCCTCAAATGTTAATTTTTAAAATACATACTTTACAGTAACAAGAAGTCTCTTTTTGGCAGCCATGAAGAACTGTACTCAAGTCGCTCTTATGGAGCCCTAGATTCCGGTTTCAACAGTGTGGACAGTGGTGATAAAAGATGGTCAGGGAATGAGGTAAGTGTTTCTCTTATTCTGTGTGTTATCACCCCTGAGGAAGAAAAAAATCAAATGACTTAAAGTGGAAAGTATCTTAATGGGACTCAATTTCTTATTACATAAAATATAAAAATGTGAAGAGAGGGACAAAATTCCTATATAGTCCTACCATTCAAAATGGCTTTCTGTTTATTTACCATCTCTTTATCAGGTGCTTTTATTTTTACATGCTTCTTACCTCGTAGTACAAATAATTTCCTATCCTGGAAAGCCAAACAGGAGCTGAGCAAATTAAACCTGAGGCCTAAAATTTGAGGAGTTGTATCATCTTGAGCAGAGGTAGTAGAAGGGTGCTGGAAATTGAGGAAGCAAATGACAGGAACCTTAGAGAAAAATATCCACACGCTCAAGATAAATAACTTTCTTAGATGTTATTTTTCTGTTTTAACTCTTGATCCTGTATTTTCTGCTTTTCTAAGTCACCAAAGTATATTTTAGGTATAAATTGGAATAAATAGCAACAAAAGCTTTTGTTAGAAAAGCCGGTAGCCTAGCACTTTTAACACTGTTTCATTAAGAGTTCAAAGCAAATTAATTTTAGACCACAGCCCATTTGTACTTGGGAATGGCTAGTGTATGGGTATCTGGGTGGCAGTGTACATAGTGTGGCACTATACATACAGATACATATACATAGATACCTTATGTACATACTGTGTTTACAGAGCCATGAAAACTTCTGTTTCTTCTTTTTGTTAAAATTGTGGTAAAATATACATAATATAAAATTAACCATTTTAACCATTTCTAAGTGTACATTTCACTACATTAAGTATGTTCACATTGTGGTATAACTATCACCAAAGTTTTTGCTGTTTTTTCTCAAATGTAAGTTTTAATGAGTTTATAACATGCCCATAATTTACATGTTTGTAAAGTAAAATTAGAAATTGTTTTTATTAAAATGTTTCTATTTTTTTTAAGCCTGCAGATGAATTTTCAGATCTGCCTCTTCGGGTTGCAGAGATTACTAAAGAGCAGAGACTCAGAAGAGAAAGCCAGTACCAAGAGAATCACAACAGCTTAGTAGTAACAAACGGTGGAGGTAAACATAATTCCAATGACATCTGAAGTCTTAATAATCACTTTAACTTTTTTAAGTAGTCTTTTTCACACGTCCTTTTTTGGTGTGCCCATAGCTGCTTTACTCTTAAAGACTTCTTTTCATAATGACTGAAAAAAATTTATTTTCTCTTGGTATTAAAGTTCAGTGTGTCTGTTTTCAGGCTTGCAATTCTTTTTTTTTTTTTTTAATACTTTATTTATTTATTTGAGAGGTAGAGTTACAGACAGTGAGAGGGAGAGACAGAGAGAAAAGTCTTCCTTCTGTTGGTTTACTCCCCAAATGGCTGCAACAGCCAGAGTTGCGTCGATTCGAAACCAGGAGCCAGGTGCTTCTTTCTGGTCTCCCACAGGGGTACAGGGGCCCAGGTACTTGGGCTATCCTCTACTGCTTTCCCAAGCCATAGCAGAGAACTGGATTGGAAGAGGAGCAGTCAAGACTACAACCAGCATCCATATGGGGTGCCAGCACTGCAGGTGGAAGATTAACCTGTGCCACAGCGCCAGCCCCCAGGCTTGCAATTAAAACATAGAGTTAAAAAAAATAGTTTGTCTTTTGTTTTTACTTTTGGAAGAAACTTTAATAGAGGCAGTTTCACCAGAAACAGATCTTTGTTCATCTTGATTTGACCATGATGTTCTTTTAAAGTACCATTCTCCCTTTTTAAGATTCTTCCTGTAGTCATTGTTTGATGTTTTTCAGTAATTCAGTGCATTACTTACTGTTTATTTTTTTTCATCTGGAATATGCTCTTCAAGGGCATCTGAATCCCAGTTTTTCTTATTCTAACATTTAAAATTCTGTAATTATTTTTTTAAGGTTTACTTATTTGAAAGGCAGAGTGATAGAGAGGGAGAGACCAAGGAAAGAGCAAAAGAGTTTCTACTTTTTCACTCCCAAATGGCTGCAATAGTTTTGGCTGGGCCAGGCTGAAGCCAGGATCCAGGAGCTCCATCCTGGTCTCCCATGTGGGTGACAGGAGCCCAGGTACTTGGACCATCATCCACTGCCTTCCCAGGCACGTTAGCAGGGTGCTGGATTGGAAGTAGACTAGCAGGGACTCTCTGATATGGAATGCAGATGTCCTAAGCAGCCACTTTAACCTGCTGGGCCACAGCACCTGTCCTGTAGCACAGACTCTCAGTTTTGGCATTCTGTTCCATATTGCTTTAGCTTGACTTATCAAATCCTAATGTTTACATTTTCTGAGTCATTTACAAATTAGAAAAGACTTTGATTTGCAACTCAGGTATTTTCTGAAAAGAGCTTTTATCCCTGAATGATTATTTCAATTAACTGGTTTGCTGTCTTTGTTTTCTATGTCATTTTATGTTCTTTTTTCATACCTGTTGCTTACCATGCCATTCTCATTTCAGTAATTTTCTCTTAATTTTGTTCTCAGGTGAAATATCTTTCCCATTAGTTCACTTAAGACTTAAAGTATCTGGATCTGTGTTGTCCAAAATGGTAGCCACTAGCCACCAGTAGATATCCCTCATTGGAAATATGGCTTTTCTGTATTGAGAGGCACTGTTAGTGTAAAATACACAACAGATTTTGAAGACTTCATATGAAAAAAGAATATAGAGGCCAGCATTGTGGTGCAGTAGTTTAAATAGCTGCTTGCAACGCCATCATCCCATATTAGAGTGCTGGTTCAAGTCCCAGCTGCTCTACCTCCAATCCAGCTCCCTGCTAATGAGCCTAGGAAGGTGGCAGATGGTAGCCCAAGTACTTGGGTCCCCTGCTACCCAAGAGGGAAACTTCTCTGAAGTTCTTGGCTTCTGGCTTTGGCCTGCCTAGCTCAACCTGTTAGGACCATTTGGGGAGTGATCCAGTGAATGGAGGGTCCTTCTGTCTTTCCTTCTCTCTCTGAAACTCAGATTTTCAAGTAAATAAATAAATAAATAAATTTTAAGGGAAAAAAGAATATAAAATATAATTGATATTTTGTATTAATTATACAAAGATATTTCAAAAGTTTGTGGAAAATAGAATTAAAAGTTTGGTTTATGGCCGGCGCTGCAGCTCACTAGGCTAATCCTCCGCCTGCAGTGCTGGCACTCCGGGTTCTAGTCCCGGTTGGGGTGCCGGTTCTGTCCCGGTTGCTCCTCTTCCAGTCCAGCTCTCTGCTGTGGCCCGGGAAGGCAGTGGAGGATGGCCCAAGTGCTTGGGTCCTGCACCCACATGGGAGACCAGGAGGAAGCACCTGGCTCCTGGCTTTGGATCGGCGCAGTGCGCCGGCCATAGCGGCTATTTGGGGGGTGAACCAACAGAAGGAAGACCTTTCTCCCTCTCTCTCTCTCTCTCTCTCTCACTGTCTAACTCTGCCTGTCAAAAAAAAAAAAAATATGTCTTATGGAAAAACTGTACATGGGTTTTTTTGACATCAAATTAAACTTACCTTTTCATTCTATTTTCCAGAAATGTTTTGAAATATGGTCATGTTGAAAAAACATTTAGTTATATTGAGAAAACAAAACACATTGTTAAAATTAATGTCACTTCATTTTTACTTTTTTTGTAATGTGGCTTCTTGAAAATTTAAAATTACACATGTGGTTCACTTTTGTGGCTTGTATTCTATTTCTCTGAGACCACATTGGTCTAGATAGTATAAAGAAGTAATGTTGCGGCCGGCGCCGCGGCTCACTAGGCTAATCCTCCGCCTTGCGGCGCCGGCACACCGGGTTCTAGTCCCGGTAGGGGCACCGATCCTGTCCCGGTTGCCCCTCTTCCAGGCCAGCTCTCTGCTGTGGCTAGGGAGTGCAGTGGAGGATGGCCCAAGTCCTTGGGTCCTGCACCCCATGGGAGACCAGGAGAAGCACCTGGCTCCTGCCATCGGAACAGCGCGGTGCGCCGGCCGCAGCGCGCTACCGCGGCGGCCATTGGAGGGTGAACCAACGGCAAAAGGAAGACCTTTCTCTCTGTCTCTCTCTCACTGTCCACTCTGCCTGTCAAAAAAAAAAAAAAAAAAAAGAAGTAATGTTGCTTTCCTGGGCAAAGATCATAATCTAAACCATTTATTTAGCTAGACAAATTGTAGCACATTGAAAAAATACATTGTGTACCTGGTTTCTATTGTATATATAGATTTATAACCATTTCATCTTTTTTAGCCATTAATAAAAACTCATATCAAAATTCATTTTATATTACACTTTTGGAATTCTTTGGAAATGATTAAATCAGAAGACTAAATTGAGAGGTAGACTTCTCCAAATTCATCATGCCCAGCAACTGCAACTTTCAAGCCTCTGTAGAGCACCGTAAGATAGTGCCAAGTTTTTAGTGCACTCCTGGGGAAACCATCTTCAGTAGCAAGTTTCAATTCTATTGTGCCATTTAACTAAGTGTCAACAAATAATTACTCTAAGTTTAAAAATAGTGTAGTAGCCAGCCCCAAGCTTACAGGTAAAACAGTGGTGTGGCTAAGTCTTATTTATATGTTACTTGTCATACAGCATTTTGAGAAGAATAAAATCCTCAAATGATTATCTTCTAAATGCTACAAAATATCTACAACACTGACCCCTAACAAATAAGTTTCTAAATAGGAAAATCTTTGTTCTGATCATGGTTTATTTAAAAACAGAAACAAAAACCTTAATTGACAACAGTTACATTCAAAGTAGCCAGTAGTTATTTCTTCCTAATGGGAGGCAATAACTTTCTTTCTCTCCAACTCGACTTTACTCCTATGCTTTCTCTTTTTTATTGCCTTCTACTTTTTTTGAGTTGCATATATTGGGTTTTCTGACTCCAGCTCCCTGGTGAGATATTCTGAAGCCCTAAATCTAAAATGTTAAAATAATCAATCTTTAAAAAAATTTTTTTAAGATTTGTTTATTTATTTGAAAGCTAGAATTACACAGAGAGAGAAGGAGAAGCAGAGAGAGACAGAGATCTTCCGTCCACTGGTTCACTCTCCAGCTGGCCGCAACAGCCGGAGCTGAGCCAATCCGGAGCCAAGATCCAGGAGTTTCTTCTGGGTCTCCCACATGGGTGCAGGGGCCCAAGGACTTGGGCCATCCTCTACTGCTTTCCCAGGCCACAGTAGAGAACTGCCTTGGAAATGGAGCAGCCGGGACTAGAACCGGCGCCCATATGGGATGCCGGCAGCACAGGCAGCAGCTTTACCCGCTAAACCACAGACTAGCCCCAGTCTTTAAAATTTAATCTATCTCACCCTTTCAGGATGCCTTGTTTAAAATATTAAGGAGCTAACCAGCCGGCACCGCGGCTCACTAGGCTAATCCTCCGCCTTGCGGCGCCGGCACACTGGGTTCTAGTCCCGGTTGGGTCACCGATCCTGTCCCGGTTGCCCCTCTTCCAGGCCAGCTCTCTGCTGTGACCGGGGAGTGCAGTGGAGGATGGCCCAAGTACTTGGGCCCTGCACCCCATGGGAGACCAGGAGAAGCACCTGGCTCCTGGCTTTGGATCAGCGCGGTGCGCCGGCCGCAGCGCGCCTACCACGGCGGCCATTGGAGGGTGAACCAACGGCAAAGGAAGACCTTTCTCTCTTTCTCTCACTGTCCACTCTGCCTGTCAAAAATTTTAAAAAAAAAAAAGCTAACCAAAGAAAAAAGAAATGTTAGAGGTCTCTATTGCAATCATTTCCATCATTTCCTGCATTTTTTAGTGAATTAGGACTACATTTTTCTCGAGACTTATTTTTGTGATTGGGCATGGACTAAATAATAAAGGCTTATGTAATTGAAACTTCTTAGAATTTCTTTCATTTTCAGAATAGAAGATGTCAGGGGAAGGAGAGAGCGTTAATTTAAGTTAAAGTCTTTTATTGGTTGTCTTAACTTGACTTTTTTTTCTGGTGTGTGTGTGTGTGTGTGTGGTGTACAGTAGAGCATGATCTGGATCAGATTGACTACATTGACAGCTGTGCTGCAGAGGAAGAAGAGGAGGAGGTGAGACAGCCCAAGGGCCTGGACTCAGACAGCCTCAGTTCACAGTTTATGGCATATATTGAACAACGGCGTATCTCTCATGAGGTAGTACACACATTTAAGCCTAAACATGTTGCTGCCCCCTAGTCAAAACAATTCATGATAGTATAAATTTCTGTCACATCAGTGATTTGTTGGTTTTAGGCCTAGTTGTTTTATTCTGTTCACTTCTGATTTCAATCCTGAATTTTTCAGAATGACTCCAAAAAGCAAACAGTTTAGGTTTTGATTTATTTTCAGATAAGAAGACCAATTTCAGAATTTTGAAGAAAAATAAAAAGTACTAAAAGTAGCCTAAGGCCTGTGAAGAAAATACAAAGGAATATTATGCTTTTCTTTGTTGTTACTTTTTTTTTATTGTTACTAACTGGTAAATCATAGTTTAGTCAGTAATTAATTAAAAATCAAACCTAACAGTTGACTTTTGAGGCAACACACAACCAACCATAGAATTTCTATAAGAAGTTTAATTATGTTGGAGCTTTATTAGTCACACAGAATACAATTGTTTGCTGATAAATTCTTGGGTGTCTCTTGCAGTGGAGCATTGACTCGCCTTAGAAGACAAATGAGCATTCAGCCCACTGTAGAACCTCTGCCAGTTCCCCAAGGGTCTCGGGGAGAATCACATTCTTCAGTAGAGTCAGTGAAATAAAATGGCTCCACTCTAGTGTGTGATGCTAATGTCTGGAGTCCTTCCCGGACTCTGACCAGGGCTCTTTTCAGAAACACTTGGGGCCTTTTTGGAGTTTGATGTATTTATTATTAGCCTTTTAGAAGTCATCACTTTAAGTAGGGCATGTGGAATGAAACTGTCATTCTTTAAAAATATATGTATCCTTTTTTTTCTTTTTTTATCTGAAGGCCTCTGAACGTAATACATTCCTGTATCTAAAGTTGAAAAATGTTAATCAAAGTCCCTCAGCCCAGAGATAGCAATGTATCCATTGACTGACGAAGCTACTTGTGGTTTAGGCTATCAGCTTCCCTGTTGGAGCAGAGGACAACTACTTTGAAATAAAATTAACAGTGGCGCATCATAATTTTAAAGAATTTCTTTTTCTTTTCTTGTGGTCTTTCTCTTTGATCATTATATGGTTAATTAGGCTGTATAGATGGGGTATTACTACTAAAAGTAGAAATGATTATTATAGTACTATGAAAAATTATAGTGTCATTTCTTTATTATGTTGGCTCTTCTATAATATATTTTTTTAATTTTGACTAACCGTTATGTCTGGCAATTTATATAATTATATATCAGAAGTCTCCATGACTTCAGTATTGTAATGCTTTCTGAAATTTGGCATCAGTGAAAATATGATGCAACAATATTATTTTATTCTTTTTGTAAATTTATTTTATTTGAAAGGCAGAGACAGATACAGAGAAACAGACACACACACAGAGAAAGAGATCTCCCATTTGCTTGTTGACTACCCAGATACCCACAAGAGGTGAAGCTGGGCTGGGCTGAAACCAGGAACCTAGAACTTCATCTGAGTCTCCTGCATGGGAGGCAGGGACACAACTACTTGAGCCATCACCTGCTGTGACCCAGGGTGTGCATTAGCAGGAAGGTGGAATCAGAAGCAGAGCCAGGACTCAAACCCAGGCATTCTGATACGAAATTCAGGCATTTTAAACAGCAGCTTAACCACTGCCAAAATGCCCACCCCATTTTAAATGGTGTTACAAGTGAAGAAATATCTTTTCATATTTCTGAATGGTATCTAAAAATGTTTTTTAAAAAAACTAGTGTGTAGTGTGTTCTTTGAAACACTGCTGTTGTCTAATGTTGTTATATCTCCTACATACATATACCAACCCTGCCTGAATAGGGATGATTTATACTTATTTTTTAAATTAAATCACTCTCATTCATTTTGTCATGAAAAATTTCACCTATCTCTTGCATTAAATTTAGATAATTACAGTACCATTGTAAGGAAAAGAGGAGTAGAACAGAGAAGACAGGATATGAACTCACAGCCAAAATGAATTTATTCGAGAACAGTAAATTTGCAGAGGTGGCCAGCTGCCAGGAACTGAAATGGTGGAACAAGAACACAAGCCTCAGCCATCTTAGTTCCCTGCCTGAAAGTAAATCAGTTTCGCTGATGGATCCTACATTCTTTCAAGAGACCTGTTCAGTCCCATGCCCTGTACTTTTCCCCACTCCATATTCTGCATTCTTTACCTAGTTTGTAAGCCCCAATAACCTGAAAAACCTGTATGAAGGAAGTCACCTCTGACTACTGCCCCCCACCCTCACTCTGGACTCTTAGCCCACTGTAAGGTGCACAAGGCTCAGCTCACTGGCGGGCTGTGCCCTCTGCCATGGGTTCAGCCTGTGTGCATTGGCCACCTCTGCACATCTATTTTTTTCCTTGAATAAATTCATTCTGGCTGTGAGTTTGTGTCCTGTCTCCTCTCTGTTCTGCTTCCCTTTTCCTTACAATCATAAAATCAGGGTGCTAAGTCACTACATAACATTTTGGGAGAGATTTTTATTTAAAAAAAGATAGCAATGTCACTAAAATTAGAATAATTATTCTCTAATTAGGGTTCTAGCTCAATGTGCATGATCTTCATACTCAGATTTTTTCTTTTTAATGAGACAGAGACCTTGATCTTATCTTTTATCCACTGGTTCATTCTCTAGATGCCCACAATAGCCAGAGCTTGGCCTGACCAAAACCAGGAGCCAGGGATTCCATCTGATTCTCCCACATGGGTGGCAGGAACCCAAGTACTTGGGCCATCATGCAGTGCCTCCCAGGCACATTGGCTGGAAGCTGGATTAGCAACTGAATAGCCTGGGCCAGCGCCGTGGCTCAACAGGCTAATCCTCCGCCTTGCCCCGGTTGCCCCTCTTCCTCTGCTGTGGCCAGGGAGTGCAGTGGAGGATGGCCCAAGTGCTTGGGCCCTGCACCCCATGGGAGACCAGGAGAAGCATCTGGCTCCTGCCATCGGATCAGCACGGTGCGCCGGCCGCAGTGCGCCGGCTGCGGCGGCCATTGGAGGGTGAACCAATTGCAAAGGAAGACCTTTCTCTCTGTCTCTCTCTCTCTCCCTGTATACTCTGCCTGTCAAAAATAAAATTAAAAAAAAAAAGAAAAGAAACTGAATAGCCTGGACATGAACCAGTGCTCCCATATGGGATATAGATGTCTCAGGTGGCAGCTTCACCTGTTGTACCACAATGCCAGCCCCCTTATACCCAGATTTTAGGTCAACATTAGCCTTTTAAGTAACTCACCAAAGAAGATTTTCTGGTTATGAGTAATGGACCTACTTAGAGGTATACTATAGTTTTTGCATTTGATTTTTTTGTCTACACAGTTTAGAAGAAAATATTTTTTTCCTTATTCTCTTTAAGAATACCCACTTTGATTTTTTTTTTTTTTTTGGTGTTGAAATAAGATGTATAGCTTCTGTAGATTTAACTTGACAAGTGTGTACTGTGATAATCTTTAAGCCTCTATCTTTGATTTATAATTTTGTTTGTCAATGTATGATCCATATCACTTAAGCCAGTTCAATTTTTCTCAGTAATGCTTCTTGAAATGGTCTTTCAGTTTGTACATGAACTACCAGTATTTCTTTTTAAATTAATACTGTATTTTAGTATAAATAGAAGTTGCTTTTATTTTTATATTCCACAAACCCAGGACTATTTGTATGGCTAAAATAAGAAACAATTTTTGTAGGGAAGAAGTAGAGAAACATAATCTCCCCAAGTGAGCTCCTTATTACCAGAAATCTTCAAGAGAAACTGAGCAACTGTTAGGGTAGGGCAGGTAAGAATTCCTGTCTTAGATAGAAGTTTGTACTAGATTACCTCCAACTTCCTCTCCAACCCTGCCATCTTATCATTCAGTAAACAAGACTGTATCTGGTTACTATAATTTATATAATACAGTAAGAAGGAAATCTAAAAATAATGTAGATTATGAATATTTTTATTTATCAAAGCAGTAATACAGCCTATATGCTTTTAAACATAAACTTAACATTTGAAGATTCTCTTAAGTATTTTTTAGTATACTGTTCAGATCCCTAAATGTCAAGTTGAGTGTGAACTTTGTAATCACAGTGCCGGATTCATATGTTGAATTGATTTATTTCTGCTTTTTTGGTCTAGGGTTCACCAATAAAGCCAGTAGCCATTAGGGAGCTTCAAAAAACAGAAGATGTAAGAAGATACTCACATCAAAGCAGGTGTGAAAAACCAATTCTGCTTACTTGTTTCTTTCTTGAAACTCAATGATGAGATGAGATGAATATGGTTTTGTGACGTTTTGTGTATAAAGAGAATGTTTAGATATTATGTGTTTTAGATATCATGTATTAAAAAGTGAGTGATAATGTACTTTTGTGCTCATGTAATTAAAAAGAGGTAAATTGATTGATTGATTATACATTCAGATCACCTAAACTATTATATAATTAACTGATTTGAATATACTTAATGGCTATGGGATTTTGTGGTGATACTATATGGATTCATACAAAAAGGAGATTTGAAACAGTAATCCCCAATTTTTTTTTATTTGAACTTTTGACTGGATAACAGATAGTGATGTGTATATTCATTCCCATCTCAAATATTATTATGTTTCCACTGTAGTCAGTAGGTACCTCAGAATATTTCTAAAGTTAGTATGACCATTTAGAGCACTGCTTCTCATCTAGTTCAAAAAGGTTTCTTGTCATAAACCTTATCATAGTAGTTAAAAATGTTCCAGTCTCTGGTTCTTGCCTCCTCTCTGTTTTTTTAAGGTCTTAAAATAGTAGACTTAATATGCTTATTCTTTTTTTTTTTTTTTAAGATTTATTTATTTATTTGAAAGGTGGAGTTACAGAGAGACAGAGGAATAGAGAGAGAGAGAAAAAGATCTTCCATCCACTGGTTCATTCCCCAAATGGCTGCAACGGCTGGAGCTGGGCTGATTGGAAATCAGGAGCCAGGAACTTCCTCGGGGTCTCCCACGTAGGTGCAGGGGCCCAAGGACTTTGGCCATCTTCTACCGCTTTCCCAGGCCATAGCAGAGGTCTGGATCAAAAGTGGAGCAGCCAGAACTGGAACCAGCACGCCCATACAGGATGCCAGCACTGCAGGCAGCGGTTTACTCACTATGCCACAGAGCCAGCTCCATATGCCTGTGCTTAAGTAGCAGTAAATTGATGTGTAGAACAACTTATCATACATAGTTTTTTTATTCACACTAGAGTATTAAAGTTATCTCAGGGACAAAGGTGCAGATGGAATAAAAAAAATGTAGGAAGAGTAGTGAAAGAAAGAAATCTTGGAACATAGCATTTGATAATCTTATCACTTAATTCATTGAACTTTAGTTAAATTTCACATGCTTTGATGTTTATCTTAGAATGGCTTTTTAGTTGCCATGTGTATTTATACTGAGAATACAATCTTTTGAGATTCCAGTTTCATGCAGGAGTTTCTGTTACATTTCCTCCCCTTGGGTGAGCTCAAGTTCCCTAGGATTTAGCAGACACCCTCAAGGTGAAAGCCAGCTTTTTTACTTAGTTACCTTATGTATTAGTTTTCTGTTACAAATTCAGCAGCTTAAAACAATACACAGTTGTTGTGTCACAGTTCTGTGGGACCGAAGTATAGGCAGGTTCTCTGCTTTCATCATCCAAGGCCAAAGTCAAGGTGCTGGCTGGCCTCAATTCTTATCTGATGAGTATAGGAAACTCTTGTTTTTCAGGCCTTGTATATATTGTTGGCAGAATTAAATTCCTTGTGATTATGGGAATGAGTCCCTGTTAACATTGCTGACTGTCAGTTGGAGGGTCATTATCTGCTTTTAGAGTCTGCAACATTCCTTCGTTTATGATCCCTTCAGTTTTATTACCCCTTTTCTCTCTTTTTGTTTAAAGATTTATTTATTTGGAGGCCGGCACTGTGGTGCAGCGGGTTAACACCTGGCCTGAAACGCTGGTATCCCATATGGGCCTCAGTTCTAGTCCTGGCTGCTCCTCTTCCAATCCAGTTCTCTGCTATGGCCTGGGAAAGCAGTAGAAGATGGCCCAAGTCCTTGGGCCCCTGCACCCATGTGGGAGACCCCCCAAGAAATTTCCTGGCTCCTGGCTTCAGATCGGCGCAGCTCTGGCCATTGCGGCAAATTGGGGAGTGAACCAGGGAATCGAAGACCTCTCTCTCTCTCTGCCTCTCCTCTCTCTGTGTAACTCTACCTTTCAAACAAATAAATAAATAAATCTTATTTGTTTGAAAGGCAGAGTTACACAGAGAGAGAGAGAAGGAGAAAGAGAGAGAGATCTTCATCCGCTGGTTCATTCCCCAAATAGTTGCAAGGGCTGGGGTTGGGCCGGGCCAAAGCCAGGACCTAGAAGCTTCATCCAGGTCTCCCATATAGGTGCAAGGGGTCTCCCCTGTGGGTGCAGAGGCCCAAATAGGGCCATCTTCCACTGCTTTCCCAGGTGCATTAACAGGGAGCTGATTTGGAAATGGAGCAGCTAGGAGTCAAACCAGCACCTATATGGGATGCCAGTGTTGCAGGTGGCAGCTTAAGCTGCCATGCCACATCTGCCCCCATTCCTCCCTACTTCAGTTTCAAGCAAACTAGGCCAAATTCTTCTCACATTTTAGATCTTTCTAACCTCCTTCTCTGCTGCATCTCACAAATTCTTTGGCTTTTCTCTTGCTTTTAAATGCTGCTGAGTACATTAAGACTACCTAGCAATCTCTGTCATTTTAATTTCAACCAAGTAGTAGCTTGAATTTCATCTGTAAAGTCCCTTTGCCATGTAATGCAACATATTTATTGGAGTAAGACCTAGGTGCAGAGGTAAGAGTAGAGATCGTGGGGCCCAAAAATAAGCCTACCACACCTTAATTAAATGTCCTTGTTTTATTTCTTTTTCAGAATCTCTGGATTCTTTGTTTTTATAGCACCTCAGCAATATATGTAAAAAGTTATCTTGTTAATCAGAATTTTAGTTGTTTGCATTGGAAAAGTCTTTCAGAGTGTTTAATTAGCTTTAGTGCTGGAACCTAAAGCTTTATTACTTTTTAATTGGATGTTTCAAATCACTAGAGCTTAATATGGTCCTTGTATAAGAACTTCATACTTTATCCCAGTAACCAGTTAAGCTCTAAGATCACTACATATATATTTCATTTATTTAGTTAACAGATATTTGTAGAAAATCTATGCGCCAAGTAATTTGCTGAATGTGGTAGTATAACTATGAACTTAAATGAAAGTCCCTGCCCTCCTGGGTCTTCCATTCAAATGAAATAATGAATTAAAAACAAAATCACCTTAAAATGACTGACAGATCTGAAGTCCACAGATCTTGTCTGTAAGCTGAATAACATATTAACAAAAAAATAATCTATCTCAGCAGTCTGTCTGTTACAAAGATTCAAAGGAATTGAGTCAGTTTGACAAATTGCTACTTGCTGGGAAGTCATTCCAGACCTATGCTAGTGAGCAGAAAAAGAAAACTACTTTGGGGTGGGTCTTTGGCACAGTGGTTAAGACTCTGGCATCCCATATTAGAGTACCTTAGTCCTGCCTCTGCTCCCATTTCCAGCTTTCTGCTGATGCATACCTGGGGAGACAGCAGGTAATAACTCAATTACCTGAGTCCCTGTCACCCATCTGCGAGACCTGGACTGAGTTCCAGGTTCCCAATTTTGCCCCAGCCCAGCCCCAGCTGTTGTGGGCATTTGGGAGTTAAGCAGCAGGTAGGAACTCTCTTTCCTTCTCTCTCTCTCTCTCTCGCTCTCTCTCTCTCTCTCAAATAATAAAGAAAGAAAGAAATGTGGTAGAAGATAGGTATTAAATGGTTTAACGACACTGTTAAAAATAGTATTGCAGGGGCTGGCGCTGTGGCGCAGTGGGTTGAAGCCCTGGCCTGAAGTGCCAGCATCCCATATGGGCGCTGGTTCTAGTCCTGGATGCTCCACTTCCAATCCAGCTCTCTGCTATTGCCTGGGAAATCAGTGGAAGATGGCCCAAGCCCTTAGGTACCCGCGTGGGAGACCCGGAAGAAGCTCCCGGCTCCTAGCTTCGGATCGGCACACCTCTGGCCACTGCAGTCATCTGGGGGAGTGAACCAGCAGATAGAAGACCCCTCTACTGTCTCTATCTCTTTCTGGAACTCTGTCTTTCAAATAAATAAAATAAATCTTTAAAAAAAATAGTATTGCAGTTGTCACATAAACCCTCTTAAAATGGATTTACTTCTTTTTTTTCTGTTTTATTTCAGTTCATCTACAGATGGCCAATAAAAGCTATAGGGAATTGTAGCAGTGAAATTAGTGATCTTTAGAGAAAATTGCAGTTAATTTCTTTAATTTTAAATATATAATCGGGCTGGCACTGTGGCACAGAGAGTTAAGCCATGGCCCTCAGTACCAGCATCCCATATGGGCACCGGTTTGAGTCCTGGCTGCTCCACTTCTGATCCAGCTTCCTGTCAATGCACCTGGGAAAGTAGCAGAAGGTGGCCCAAGTGCTTAGGCCCTTGCACCAACATAGAAGACCCAGAAATAGCTCTGGGCTCCTGGCTTCAGCCTGGCACAACCCCTACTGTTGCATCTATTTGAGGAGAGGACCAGAGGATGGAAGATCCCTCTCTCTATCACTCATCTCTCTAATTCTGCCTTTCAAATAAATAAATGAATCTTTAAACAAGTAATTAATATATAATCTTAGAATGTGCTTTTATTAAGGTCTATGTGTATGTACAACATTTCATTTAATCATAACATCTCATGGAAGTAAGTAGAAAATGAGGAAACAGGGTTTGTTTGAGTTTGTTAAATTAGGCCAAACCATGGGAGATAGGTCTAGGTTTGTGAAAAGTATAAGAATGGGGGGCCAACACTGTGGTGCAATAGGTTAATCCTCCGCCCGCAGTGCCAGCATCCCATATGGGTGCCGGTTCTAGTCCCGGCTGCTTCTCTTCCAGTCCAGCTCTCTGCTGTGGCCTGGGAAAGCGGTAGAAGATGGCCCCTGTACCCATGTGGGAGACTGGAAGAAGCTCCTGGCTCCTGGCTTCAGATAGGCACAGCTCCAGCCGTTGCAGCCATTTGGGGAGTGAAGCAGTGGACGGAAGAGTTTTCTCTCTATCTCTCCCTCTCACTGTCTGTAACTCTACCTCCCAAAGAAATAAATAAAATCTTTAAAAAAATAAAAATAAAAAGAAGAAGAAGAAAAGAAAAGTGTAAGAATGATACCAGGGGAAGGGGTTTGGCACAGCTATTAAGACACAAATGTGGGTTTCTTGCATCACATGTCAGACTGCTCAAATTTGAGTCCTGGCTCCACTCCGTATTCCATCTTCCTGCTAATGCTCAAGTGGGTTGGCTCCAGTAATTAATTGGTATCTTAAGAGTAGGCTTGAAGTAAGGAATTAATATGTGGTGACTGGAGGCCTGCCTGAGGAAGGACTCCAGAGTGGGTTTGAGAGTCTGAATGCTACGTTGAAGACTCTTGGTAATAGCAGGTAAGGAGAAACTGCTGGAGCTTTGAGGAATTGTCTTTTATTTCCCCAATAACACACTGATTGCAAAGCATTTAAATCAGCCTGAAAGGCTAATGATCATAGTTTCAAATTTCAGACCCTAAATGTCAAAAAGTCACTACACCAACATTTTAAATTTCATACACACAGATGAGTTACACAGGCTTGAAACAATAAATCTGGTTCAAGAAAAAGGTAAATTTCAAACTATAAGAATTAAAACTGAAGAGTAGATGTCGTGGCACAGAGTGTTAAGCAGCCGCTTAGGACGTCTGCATCCCATGTTGGAGTACTTGATTTAAGTCCTAGCTACTACATACTTCCAACCCAGCTTCTTGCTAATGCACGTAGGAGGCATCAGGTGATGGCTCAAGTTGTTGGGCCCCTGCCTCCCAAGTGGGAGACCCTAATGGTGCTCCTGGCTTTGACCTAAACTGGTCCTGGCTGTTGCTGCCATTTAGAGAGTGAACCAGCAAATGGAAGACCTTTTCCTCTGTTTTCTCTCTCTGTATCATTCTACCTTTCAAATAAATAAATAATAATAAAAAATTGATAAGGGGCAAATAGTACTTTTTAATGTTATAGCATGAAATAGGTTTTTTTAAAGAATAAAAACCAATAGACTTTATTATTTCAATTTTTCATCAATTGAAAATAAAGGTACAATTGCTTTACAAGTTACCAAATTCTGTAGTATTTCAGATTTCTGTTGATAAAATGGCTGTGTATGAAAAAGGATCTCAATTTACTTGTATCTTGTTTCAGTCATGGTAGTAAAGAAGATAGTAGTTATATGTGTTATAAGGAAATGATACTGTTTGAAACTTGATCTCATTTAACTATCATTAATATTGGCTGACATAGACATTTGTTACCTAGCTATTGATTAATCAGTGATATCATCACATGAAACGTGAGTTGGAGACATCAGGTATTCCTTGTGGTTTAATTTAATGACTTGGGCTCAAGTTTACAAAATGTAGTTGCTCTTTCATTGTAACTAAACAATTTGCCTACTGATTAATAGAAAGCTACATTAACAATGAAAGCAATTTCACTTGTTCTTTATCTGTCTTTTGTTATCAAAAAGTTTTCCCTTTCTTTTTTCTTTTGTGTCAGGGTTCCAGTTGAGCCATCCTCTCTCTTGTCTCTGTCACCAAGTCACAATCAGGTAATTGTTTGTAGATTTTTTCTTAATGTTTTAATTTTTTTGATTAAAATAGTTTTCTATTTAAATTACCATCAATTTTCAGATGCTTGTAAATTTATTACCTGTCTCCTCAATCGGTTAATATGCCATATACACATGATACTTGCTAACACTGTTTTTAAATACTAGGCAGAAAAGAAATCTTCACCTCCATAATGATTTTATAATACATATAAAATAGTGCAAAGATGAGAGAAGGATTAGCAGTAACACATTTAAGGAAGTGCTAGGTGACTGCAAAGTAAAAGTTGCTTAGGTCAGCAGTAGGTTTCCTAAGTTGATAAGGAGTATTGATAAGTTGATCCTTATCCTCACTTGGGCTTGCAAAATGATGCTTTTTGTTCCAGCTGTCTCATGCAGACTTGGAACTTCATCGGCGAAGAGAACAGTTAGTAGAGCGCACTCGGAGAGAGGCACAGCTTGCTGCCCTGCAGTATGAAGAGGAGAAAATAAGGACCAAGCAGATTCAGAGAGATGCTGTCCTGGACTTTGTCAAGGTGAGTCATTTGAATTCACTGAATGATGTTCTTTAAAGTTACTTAACAGCAAGTGCTTGTTTTTGCTGAAGCCATTGGTTTTCATCAACATTTTTCTCTCTGATATAAGGGTTCTTGAATGAATATCAATATCAGTATCAAGTGACTATCCCTATTTGTGATTAATTTTCCTCATGCCTGTTGTGATTATCTTGTTCTTTAACAGTAATCTGTTCCCCTTGAGCAGTCTGTCATCACTCTGCCATCCAGCTGCCATTTCCTTATTCTCCAGTGTCATAGTAAACATCAGCAAGATTATGAAAGTGGCAGTGTGTGTAAAAGTGCCATGCAGGAGCAGTTGTGACACAGCTGGGAAGCCTCTACTTGCAATGTCCATATGCCATATTAGAGTGCCTGGGATCAAGTTCCACCTCCACTTTTTATCCAGCTGCCTGCTGATGCACCTGAGAGGCAGCAGATGATGGCCCACATATCTGGTTCCCTGACACCCATGGGAGACCTGGATGAGGTTCCTGGCTCCTTGTTTTGGCCTAGTCCAGACATAGCTGTTGCAAGCATTTGGCGAGTGAACCAATGGATAGAAATCTCTTTTTCTCTCTCTCACTCTCTGTGTCTTCACTCTTCCCACCTCTGCCTTTCAAATAAGTGAAAAATAAAACTTTTTTTCAAAAGGGCCGTGCAAATGTAAAGTATTATTCTCTGAACCTCTCTTCAAATTCCTTACTCTAGTAAATACCAAAAATTTGCTACACGCAGATTTGATCCTTTACAGTCATCATTGATTCTTTATGTTGATCTCCATACCCACTCAGTGAATAATCCCTTTTATTTATTTACTTATTTTTAAAGATTTATTTATTATTTGAAAGTCAGAGTAACACAAAGGAGAGGCAGAGAGAGAGAGAGAGAGGTCTTCCATCCGCTGGTTCTCTCCCCAGTTGGCCACAAGAGCCAGAGCTGCACCAATCCAAAGCCAGGAGCCAGGAGCCCCTTCTGGGTCTCCCACGTGGGTGCAGGGGGTCTTAGGACTTGGGCCATCTTCCACTGCTTTCACAGGCACATCAGAGAGCTGCATTGAAAGTGGAGCAGCTGGGACTCGAACCGGTGCCCATATGGGATGCCAGCACTCTAGGCAGTGGCTTTACCCACTGTGCTACAGTGCTGGCCCCAATAATCCCATTTAATATTTCTTTGCTTAACATTTTGCAGCCTCTGTGGTACTATGTGAATCCTTATTCTCTTTATTTTACTTGTATCACTTACCTTTTTGTTTTGAAATCACATTGGATTTTTTCTTCATATTTAAATAAGTATTTATAATTTTGTTTTCTTAATATCTGTCTCATTTACCTGTAAAATCCATGAAGACAGAAAGCATGTCTTTTTTTTTTTTAAGATTTATTTTATTTATTTGAAAGAGTTACAGAGAGAGGTCGAGACAGAGAGACAGGTCTTCCATCCACTGGTTCACTCCCCAGATGGCCACAATGGCCAGATCTACACCAATCCAAAGCCAGGAGTCAGCAGTTTCCTCCAAGTCTCCCACGTGGGTGCAGGGACCCAAGGACTTGGGCCATCTTCTTCTGCTTTCCCAGGCCACAGCAGAGAGCTGGATCAAAAGTGAAGCAGCCGGCACTAGAACCAGCACCCATATGGAATGCCAGCACTTCAGGCCAGGGCTTTAACCCGCTGCGCCACAGCGCTGGCCCCAGCATGTCTGTTTTACTCAATGCTGGATCTCTGCGTCGTAGCAGATCTTAGCTCATAGTAAAGGTCAATAAATATTTATTAAATGAATGATTACATGAACGAATCACTCTTGTCCTCTAACTCCTTTCTCTCCAGGTCCATTTCTGCTTCCTGCTTCCTGCTTTCTGCTAACGCACACCTTGGAGGCAGAAGTATGACTCAAGTACTTGGGTTCTTACCACTCACTTGCGAGACCTAGATTTGTTTCTGGGCTCCTGGGTTTGGCCTAGCTCAGCCATGGCTGTTGTGGGCATTTGGTGAATGAACTACTGAATGGAAGATCTCTGTCTGTCTCTGTCTCTGCATTCCATGTAGATTAAAAATAAAATAAAGAGATTTTTGTTAAGTATTATATAAATGAGGAAACTAAAGGCACAGGATAACTCAGTAACTTTCCAGAAGTCAAGCACAAAGTGAGTGGCAAAGCTGGATTCAAATTCAGATATCTCTGATTCTAAATGCATGCCACTGTGCAACACTGCCAACCCTTAGACATTTAGAAATCATATAGTCATATGCCTTTATTTTTGTAGTCTAGTCTAAATATTTCAATTTTACTTGCTTAATTTTCCTCATTCTAATTATCTTTTTTGTTTTTTTAAGATTTTTGTATTTGAAAGGCAAAGTTAAAGAGAGAATTAGAGATATCTTCCATTTGCTAATTAATTCCCCAGATTGGGCCAGCAGAAGCCAGGAGCCAGGAGCTTCATCCACGTTTCCCACATAGGTACAGGGACCCAAGCACTGGGGCCACCTTCTGCTACATTCTCAGGCGCATTAGCAGGGAGCTGGATGGAAAGTGAAGTAGCCAGAACGTGAACCAATGCCCTTATGGGATGTGGGCACTGCAGGCGGTGGCTTAACTTGCCCTGTGCCCAAGCCAGCCCTTAATTTTTTTTTTTTTTTTTTTTTTTTTTTTTTGACAGGCAGAGTGGATAGTGAGAGAGACAGAGAGAAAGGTCTTCCTTTTTGCCGTTGGTTCACCCTCCAATGGCCGCTGCGGCTGGTGCACCGCGCTGATCCGAAGCCAGGAGCCAGGCGCTTCTCCTGGTCTCCCATGCGGGTGCAGGGCCCAAGCACTTGGGCCATCCTCCACTGCCTTCCCGGGCCATAGCAGAGAGCTGGCCTGGAAGAGGGGCAACCGGGATAGAATCCGGCCCCTTAATATCTTTTCTAATATTTCTTCCTAACATATTAACATAAAAAGGTTTGTTTTTGAAAGTATTACAGAAGTCTCTCTTCTCTCATGTTTTTCTCCTGCTTAAGAGTTTAAAATTATAGGCCGACGCCGTGGCTTACCAGGCTAACCCTCCGCCTTGCGGGCCGGCACACCGGGTTCTAGTCCCGGTTGGGGCGCTGGATTCTATCCCGGTTGCCCCTCTTCCAGGCCAGCTCTCTGCTATGGCCCGGGATTGCAGTGGAGGATGGCCCAAGTGCTTGGGCCCTGCACCCGCATGGGAGACCAGGAGAAGCGCCTGGCTCCTGGCTTCGGATCAGCGTGGTGCACCAGCCGCAGCGGCCATTGGAGGGTGAACCAACGGCAAAAAGGAAGACCTTTCTCTCTGTCTCTCTCTCTCACTATCCACTCTGCCTGTCAAAAAAAAAAAAAAGTTTAAAATTGTTCTCTCCTGCCTGACAGATCAAGGTCAAATTCTTTTTTTTTTTTTTTTTTTTTTTTTTTTTAACTTTTATTTAATGAATATAAATTTCCAGTATACAGCTTATGGATTACAACGGCTTCGCCTTCCCATAATTTCCCTCCCACCCGCAACCCTCCCCTCTCCCGCTCCCTCTCCCCTTCCATTCACATTAAGATTCATTTTCAATTCTCTTTATATACAGAAGATCAATTTAGTATACATTAAGAAAAGATTTCAACAGTTTGCACCCACATAGAAACACAAAGTGAAACATACTGTTTGAGTACTAGTTATAGCATTAAATCAAAATGTACAGTACATTAAGGACAGAGATCCCACATCAGGAGCAAGCGCACAGTGGCTCCTGTTGTTGACCCAACAAATTGACACTCTAGTTTATGGCGCCAGTAACCACACTAGGCTGTCGTCATGAGTTGCCAAGGCTATGGAAGCCTTCCAAGTTCCCCGACTCTGATCATATTTAGACAAGGTCATAAAAGACAGGGTGAGGATAGTAACCAATGATCCTAAGAGTGGCATTTACCAGGTCTGAACAATTATACAGCATTAAGTGGGGAAGAGGACCATCAGTACACACAGGTTGGGAGTAGAGCCATTAGTGGTAGAGTAGAGGTTATGATTACAAAGGAATGAGGCCCAAGTGCACTAGACAGGGTCTAGAACAAAGGACAGAGTCATTATTTAGAGGAGCTAAGAAAGGTGCTGTCTAAGCTACAATTAAGTTTTCTGATTGAGAGGCAAATAGAACCTGATAGAAGGGGCTTGATAATAATCTGGTGGGCTTTAGGCCTTGTAAGTTAAGAGGCCCAGACCTATCTATCTCTTCACATGGGGTATATCCTAAGGGAGGTGTGAACCTCCTAGGGGAAGGCACTCTGTTGACTTTCATGACTTGGCTGGCCTGGGAGGAGAGCTGGCCAGGTAAAGGCAGGTGGCATCTCTAACAAGAAATTTACAGTTCTGCCTGCAATGTTGCTGACCCTACTTGACCATCCCCTCAGCTGCAGTGGTCACTTTGGAAGTTGGGCTGAGTGAAGGGCTTTTCAGCTTGGAGCCAATAAGATCTGTGGCTCTGACCTGGGCATCCTTCGACTCCAGGGCAGGTCCATTTCCAGTGACCCAACTCTTGGCAGAGCTGCCAGGGCTCTTCACAAGCTGACTTCTGCTGAAGCCCAGACTTACCACATTGAAAGCCACTGCAGTGGACTGGCCTGTTGGGTCTGCTTGAGGGCAGATCACTGTACAGATCAGCCATTAATAGGCCTGCCACCCATTGCTTCTGATGCCGAGCTTTCTTTTCCTCCTGGTTTGTGTTAAAGCAGACCAGAGGATGCAAGTCAAGGGAGTGCCCATGTCCCATCTCTAATCTTCGGTGGCCTGAACTACAAGTCTATAGTCATAGGCATGTTCTGTAGTAGTTTTTCTAAGGTAGACAATGCCCATGAGGAAAATTATATTCTCACTTTAAAACTTTCTTTCCCTTTGATCTGAAAGGGAGGTTTTTTTTTTTTTCTACTTACTGTATACTTCGCTGATGGCGATGTGAATCTAGCTATGAGATTATTATTTAAGCTCTTATTTTGGCTATGCTATTACAGAAAAATGTTAGCCATCTCTTATAAGCTCTAAAGATTAAATTGTGCATCCTACAGATTCCTTCATAATAGAATTAGTTCCCTACCTTGAAGAGAATAGAGAAATGAAAGAACAAGTTGGGCTTAGAATAGAGAAATGAGGGAGCAAGTCCTAGATCACTTGCTGACAATAGCAATATTACATGAATACTTAGCAAACCGTTTCAACCCTTAGATAAGAACTTAATAAAACATTTACCAGAAGGTCCAATGCCTTCTATAAATTTTAAGAATCATGTATTTGAAAACACCTCTTAAATATCTAAGATGGTGTAGTTTGTTTAACCAGTAAACTTAAGCACAACCATATAAAATGTTTTTAGTTTCTTTCTACCAACAAGTTTAAAACATATGATACACAGATTCAGGTCACACAAATTAAAATGTTTCTTTGATTGATTTTAGCAGCTTAAATTTATGGACAATCTTATCTAAAAGCCATTTAAAATAAAACTCTTAATAAAATTTCCCCATGTGGACATATAATATGTACGCACATATAACATAGCATAATAGACCAATATCAAAATCCAAAATATCTGGTTGAACTAAGATTCCTTAAAATCATGACATAACATAGACCAAATTTGATCATTGTTACAAGGTGATTATTCAAGTCTTTGAAAATAAGCACATAGTTAAATAACCCATAGCTCTTAATAAAAATTCAGCTGTTTTTGAACAATTAGAATTTAACAGACATCAAGAGAACATAATAGATTACTTTAACACATTGCTCTAACAGTGCATCAGAGTTTAATTCTATGTCAAAGAGATATTGAGCTTCCTGTGATCTTTTGCTGTGAGGTTTCCTTCCTTTACCTTCTTTCATATTGGTGACCATGTTTCTGTGTTTCTGTGTGTAACACATCTTTAAGCATCTTTTGCAGGGCAGGATGAGTGGCAACAAATTCTTTCAGTTTCTGTTTGCTATGAAAAGTCTTAATTTCACCTTCATTCACAAATGAGAGCTTTGCAGGATATAATATTCTGGGCTGGCAGTTTTTCTCTCTTAGTACCTGGGCTATGTCTCGCCATTCCCTTCTAGCTTGTAGGGTTTCTGATGAGAAGTCTGCTGTGAGTCTAATTGGAGATCCTCTGAGAGTAATCTGACGATTCTCTCTTGCACCTTTTAGGATCTTTTCTTTATGTTTCACTGTGGTGAGTTTGATTATGACGTGTCGTGGTGAGGATCTCTTTTGGTCATGTTTATTAGGGGTTCTATAAGCTTCCTGTACTAAGATGCCTCTGTCCTCCAAACCTGGGAAATTTTCTGCTAGTATCTCACTGAAAATGCCTTCTAATCCTTTCTCTCTCTCCATGCCTTCAGGAACTCCTAGAACCCGAATGTTAGATTTTTTAATAGTATCCTGTAGATTCCTAACAATATTTTTTAGATTTCTAATTTCTTCTTCTTTTCTTTGGTTTGCCTGTTTCCTTTCCTGTTCTCTGTCTTCTAAGTCTGATATTCTCTCTTCTGCTTCGCCCATTCTGTTTTTAAGGCTCTCTAATGTGTTTGTCATTTGATCTATTGAATTCTTCATTTCATTATGATTTCTAGTCACTATCAGAGTTTCTTGTTCCACTAGTTGTTTCATTTCATTTTGATTCCTCCTTAATAGTTCACTTTCACGAGAGAGATTTTCTATCTTGTCCATGAAGGATTTCTGTAGTTCAAGAATTTGTTTTTGAGAACTTCTTAATGTTCTTATCAATATTTTGAGATCCGCTTCTTGCATTTCTTCTATCTCATCATCTTCATAATCTTGAGTTGGGGTGTCTTTTTCATTTGGGGGCGTCATAGTGTCTTCCTTGTTCTTGTTAGCTTGGTTTTTGCGTTTGTTGTATGGCATGTTGGAGATATTTGGTTTCTTCACTGTGGTGTTTTTTTTTTTTTCTTGTTATACTATGACTCTAGATTAAGTGGACTGTCTGCTTTTGGTGGAGCCTTAGAGGCTTGAGATGGGTGTGGACTGAGAGCTGTGTTTGGTTCCTCAGGGTTGAGGGTGTGTCAAGATGACACTCCCAGGTTAGGTGTGGTAAATGTCTCTTTCTTTTGTTGATTCAAAAGGGAAGTAATTCCGCACAGCTGAATGTAATGGGAGGTAGTTAGCAGGCAAATGATATACCCACAGGAGCCAGAGATTGGAAGCTCTTTCCCAAGGACCACACAGGGAATCTCTGCTGCCCTCAGTGTGGGCTCCAATTCTCCTGCAGTCTCCCACTGGGTTGCCAAGTTAGATGCTAATCTCCAGTTATTTCACCCCTCCCCCCAGAGTCAGGTTTTTCTGCTAGGCTCAGGGCCGGTGCAGACCTGAGGTCGCCCTGCTTATGACGTATGACCAAAATGGCGCCTGCTCTTTGTCTTGCTCGCCCTTGAGGGATGAGCGGAGAGAGAGAAACTCGTGTCCGTTTCGGTCACTTTTTTTTTTTCCCTCTCTCTCTTCTAGTTAGCCTGGTGAACTTTTCCCCACGGAGTTTCAAGCCTCGTTCCCTCTAGCCTCCTCTTTCCGCTTGCCTGCTGGTGTCTCGGGCTATTGAGGTTCGGCTCACCTCGCGTTCCAGCGCTGGTGCGTTGAGTCTGCTGCTGGTGTCCCGAACTTGGGCTCCCACGCTCTCCACGCAGGTCCACTGTGAATCACTAGTTCCGGAAGAGTTTCCTCTGCTGTTTCTTCCCCTACTCTTCCTTGACCCTGCAGTATCTCCACTTTTATTAACCTGTGTCTTGCTGAAGAATATCAATGTGCTCCCTTCCTATTCCGCCATCTTGGATTCCAAGGTCAAATTCTAATTTGGCATTTAATCAAGACTATCTACAGCCGGCGCCACGGCTCAATAGGCTAATCCTCCACCTGTGGCGCCGGCACACTGGGTTCTGGTCCCGATCGTGGTGCCCGATTCTGTCCCGGTTGCTCCTCTTCCAGTCCAGCTCTCTGCTATGGCCCGGGAGTGCAGTGGAGGATGGCCCAAGTGCTTGGGCCCTGCACCCCATAGGTGACCAGGAGAAGCACCTGGCTCCTGCCTTCGGATCAGCGTGGTGTGCCGGCCGCGGCGGCCTTTGGAGGGTGAACCAGTGGCAAAAGGAAGACCTTTCTCTCTGTCTCTCTCTCTCACTATCCACTCTGCCTGTTAAAAAAAAAAAAAAAAAAAAAAAAATTATAAATTCTCCTTGATAAAGGAAAATATTGTTTATCAGTTTGTTGCTCATCCTCATTTAAATTATGAGATATTTAAGGAAAAGACGACCTCATCTTTTTTTTTTTTTTTTTTAAGATTTATTTATTTATTTGAAAGTCAGAGTTATACAAAGAGAGGAGGGGAAGGAGGGAAGGACAGAGGGAGGGAGGGAGGGAGAGAGAGGTCTTCCATCTGCCGGTTCACTCCCCAATTGGCTGTAGGCGCCGGAGCTGCACCGATCAGGAGCCAGGAGTTTCTTCCAGGTCTCCCATGAGGGTGCAGGGGCCCAAGGACTTGGGCCATCTTCTACTGCTTTCCCAGGCCATAGCAGAGAGCTGGATCGGAAGTGGAGCAGCCAGGTCTTGAACCGGCTCCCATATGGGATGCCAGCGCTTCAGGCCAGGGCGTTAACCTGTTGCGCCACAGCGCGGGCCCCAAGGGCGACCTCTTCTAACAGTAACTCTGGAAAAATGTTCTTTTCAAGAGATACATTCATGAGCATGATTATTTTAGTAAATAGAATTTATCTTTTCCAGTGGTCCTGGTTCTAACCAACTTTCCTTTTCTTGGTGGGTGCGGGGTCATGCAGCAAAAAGCATCACAAAGTCCACAGAAACAACAGCCCACCTTAGATGGTGAGGTAAGTCTACATCGGCATCTGTTCTTTGGAATTTATTGTTTTTGCAATGGAATGACATGTTTTGGGTGTGATTATCATGTTTTCAGTGATCAAAATACTGCCATTTTCTTTTTTTCAATCACAAAATTCTACTTTGAGGGAGAAGATACAGACCAGGGAGTTTTTTTTAAGAATCTGTATATCAGATTTCCTTTCATCCATACATAACCATCAAGAGATTAGGATGTGCCTGCCTCAGCCCTCTGGGACATCATCACATCCCATCCATTTTGGAAGCTTGCTGTGTAATGAGACAGAGCCTTGAGAACTGATCTGACGCTTGTAAATTGTGGCAGTCTTAAAAAAGATCCTGTATGGTCTTTTCCGCTTTAGTGGTCATTTCAGTGTGATCAGTTGTACTTTGTATACATTAGTTGTATAATATCAAGTAATATTTTATTATAAGTTAACATAAAATTCATTGCTTCACCTTTTTAAAATGTATACACCTGTTTGATTTATTAAAATGAAGATAACTAGATGAATATTTTTATTATAGTTAAATTCTACATGAGCCATTTTCCCTTTATTTTTACATTCTAATTGTTTCAGTTCATGATCATTATTTCCCTTAAAATTCATAAAGACATATTTTGTGTGAATGTGGACTTTGCTTTCTGTAAAATGTTGGTTGAAAACCTAACATTCAGGTCTTTACTGTGTTGGTGGTGACTGTAATAATTCTATATAAAACTTTGGATAAAGCTTACTAAGTTTCATACATTTTTCCTTTGTTGACCCAACATTTCCTTCTCGATGGTCATTCTCAAGTAATTCATTCTGTAATATCTAAAGCTTCACAGGAAAATTACATGAACAGTTTCAAAATTTTTAATTATACTATTAGTTTGTCTAAGGAATTCAATGAAGGGATGCCTAGACTAGAAATCATGACTCTGCGTTTATTATTTAATTTTCACTAGCTTACTAAGTGACCCCAAATTCTTTGTTATTGCTATATCTATACTTCAGCTTTCTCATATGTGAACAGAGTTATCCCTGTTTCTTCCTTGCTTTAGAAAAATTTTTAGGCAGTAGTTCATATTTGAAGTTTTTTAAACTGTTTGAAAGAAAATCAGTCCTGATTTTTAGTACTGAAATTTACCAGTTTCTATGGTGCATGAATTCCAGATGACTATGAACGTGTTGCTAACTCTCAGTACCCTCAAAAGTATGTCTTAATATGTCTCTTTCCTTGTGTGTATATTTGTGAGATATGTCACGTGTGTGCATAGTTTGTTTTTGACATTGCTTCATTTTTCTCCATCTCTCCAGTGTCCCTTCCCATCCCGAAGGTCTCAGCACACTGATGATAGTGCCTTGTTAGTGGTAAGAGTCTTGCACAAAATTGAGTTTTACAATATTGTCTCTAGAAATTGAAGAACAGCTATTGTACTTTTCACTGAGAAACTATCTGAATACCATAAAACATGATGAGCAGTATCAGTAAATGCTTTACAAGTAACTAAAACTATTTCCCTGTACTACCATTTGTGATTCACCTGATGTCCCCAAATTCTGCAACTATAATTCAGAAGAGTAAAGCATCACATTGAGAACCTTATTGGCTTTGTACATCACTTGGAGAAAGAGGACATAGCATGATATTTGTGTCTTTAATATATTTTCTGATTCCAGAGGCACTTGCTTTATTAATCATTCCTTCGAAGCTTATGAGTCACCTATGTGTCAAATGGAGTCTCTTTCCATAACACTAATTACACAACAGTGTGTCTGACTTTGTCTTATTATATATATAAGCTAATGAAAATACTGTGCTTTTGGTTTTAAATACATTTCAAGATTGTTCTTGTTTTTTTTATGTCAAACAAAACCCATTAATTGGAATGCTATGTTCTTTTTTTTTTTTTTTTTTTTTTTTTGTGACAGGCAGAGTGGACAGTGAGAGAGAGAGACAGAGAGAAAGGTCTTCCTTTTGCCATTGGTTCACCTTCCAATGGCCACCGTGGCTGGCGTGCTGTGGCCGGTGCACCGCACTGATCCCAAGGCAGGAGCCAGGTGCTGCTTGTCCTGGTCTCCCATGGGGTGCAGGGCCCAAGCACTTGGGCCATCCTCCATTGCACTCCTGGGCCATAGCAGAGAGCTGGCCTGGAAGAGGGGCAACCAAGACAGAATCCGGCGCCCCGAATGGGACTAGAACCCGGTGTGCCGGCGCCGCAAGGCGGAGGATTAGCCTATTGAGCCACAGCGCCGGCCGGAATGCTATGTACTTTTAATACTGACTTTTTTCCTGTTCATCAGCTGAAAATGAGTGTAACAAGAGTTTTAGTCTTACCAGCTTTGGAAGAGAATTCTAACCATTTATAGAATGCTTTTCCCATCATGTTTTATGTTAATTTGTTCACAGTAGTATTGAAAATTAGAAGTTCGAAGTCTAGTGTCTAGCAGTTCCTGTCCCATGTGCGGATAACTGCTGACACTGTGCATACCACTGCATGAATCACAGGCTTCAGCAGGAGATTCCTATTAGTTTAACAGTCATTGTCAGAACGTCTGTGTATTCTGTCATTTTCGTTTCCTTTGAAATGGATATATGCACATTTTAACTGGGCAGTCCTGTAGATGAATACAACCACCAGCCTCTGGAGTTTCAGTGGCATGAGAACAATTAATAAATTACTGTAGAAAAACATTGAGAGCCCTGATGATCCAGGCACTCTACCAAAATTTTGTCTACTCTTATAGCAACAATCAAGAGTTAAGATTAGGGGCTGACATTGTGGCATAGCGGGTAAAGCCGCCAACTGAGATGACAGCATCCCCTATGGGTGCCATTTTGTGTCCCAGCTCCTCTACTTCCGATCCAGCTCCCTATTAATGCCTGGGAAAAGCAGCAGAAGATGGCCTAGGTGTTTGGGCCCCTGCACCCATGTGGAGACCTGAATGAAGTTCCTGGCTTTGCCCTGGCCCAGCACTGGCAATTGCAGCCATCTGAGGAGTGAACCAGTAGATGAAGGATCCTCTCTCTCTCTTTCAAAATAAATAAATAAATCTTTTTAAAAAAAAGAGTTCAACTTAAACTTATTGCCCTTTTACAAATGATTACTGAGACACAGAATGTCTTGTCCAGAATGTGACTTGTCCAAGGTCACATAGCTAGTAAATGTAAGGCTGAGTTCAAATCTAGATCTGGTGACCTGAGAATCTGAATTGAATACCACACCTTCCATCCTGGCACTGAAAATAATTTAGAAAGCTAAAGGTGAGATTTAATAGTTTATGGAAATAATGATATGGCTGAGTACGCAAACCATTTTGTTAAAGAAAAAATGGAATTTGCAAAAACTACAGCAAAAATCCCCAGATTATGAAATGCAGTTATTTGTCAGAATATATATACTTGTATTTTAATTGTCAGTATTTGCATCTAATTTTTTAAAAATTTATTTATTTTATTTGAAAGGTAAAGTTACAGAGAGGCAGAGGCAGAGAGAGAAAGAGAGAGAGAGGTCTTCCATCCGATGGCTCACTCCCTAAATGGCCACAACAGCTGGAGCCGTGCCAGTCTGAAGCCAGGAACCAGGAACTTCTTCCAGGTCTTCCACATGGGTACAGGGGCCCAAGGACTCAGGCCATCTTCCACTACTTTCCCAGGCCATTAAAGAGAGCTGGATGGGGAATGGAGCAGCTGGATCCTGAACCAGCGCCCATGTGGGATGCCGGTACCGCAGGCAGTGACTTTACCTGCTACGCCACAGCGCCAGCCCCCTGATCTTCTAAAATCAGATGACCTTTAAAAACAAGGAATTTTTCTAAATTAGGTGATCTTTGAAAGTAAATGTCCTGGGGCCGGCACTGTGTCATAGAATTCTGGCTAAGCTTCTACCTGCAACACTGGTTCTTGTTCATGTCAGTTCTGCTCACTTAAAGGAAGCCCTGTGGCCGGCACCGCGGCTCAATAGGCTAATCCTCCGCCTAGCGGTGCTGGCACACTGGGTTCTAGTCCCTGTTGGGGCGCCGGATTCTGTCTCTGCTATGGCCCAAGTGCTTGGGCCCTGCACCCCATGGGAGACCAGGAGAAGCACCTGGCTCCTGCCTTGGAATCAGCGTGGTGCGCCGGCTGCAGCGCGCGGGCCGCGGCAGCCATTGAAGGGTGAACCAACGGCAAAGGAAGACCTTTCTCTCTGTCTCTCTCTCTCACTGTCCACTCTGCCTGTCAAAAAATAAAAAAAATAAATAAATAAATAAATAAAAAGAGTAGATGAGAAAGAAATTGCTTCATAAAAAAAAAAAAAAGGAAGCCCTGTGACTTATCAGATTTATTTCTCCAGTCTTAGGATTAGCACAGGACTCATTTTCTCAATTGTAGTTTTTCTTCTAAATGATTTCTAATTTTCATATCTCATATCTTTTGTTTTTCCTAAATATTTAATTTTCCTTCTTGGATATTTTTAGTTCTTTAATTTATTATAATATTTCAAATTTTTGCCTGATATCCTTCTAAATACTGATGCCATCGCCCTGTCCCACCCCTGACCTCATAGCACCTAAAGCCTGATGAACCTTATCTCTGGTCATCATTGAAGATGCTCTGTGTACCTGGATGACTCATGAAAAAAGTTTATCTATTATTTTCTTCCAGGTTAACCAGCCTCTTTCAACTGTGTTCCTTATACAGTCTTCAAAAAGTTTGTGGAAAACACATATGGTGGGGGAAAAAAATGTATGCATGGATTTCAAATTTTTTTCCTCCAAAAATAAATTTATCTTTTTTTAAAGAATGTATTTATTTGAAAGAGTTACAGAGAGAAAGAGATCTTCCATCCCCTGGTTCACTCCCCAAATGGCTGTAATGGCCAGGGCTAGACCAGGCCAAAGCCAGAAGCCAGGAGCTACTTGTGGGTCTCCCACATTATTGGCAGGAGACCAAGTACTTGAGCCATCACCTTCTGCTGCTTTTCCAGGCCATTAGCAGGGAACTGGATTGGAAGTAGAGCAGCCAGGACTCGAGCCAGCACACATATGGGATGCTATCATCACCGGCAGTGGCTTAACCTGCTAGGCTACAATGCCAGCCGTAATTTATCTTTTAATTCCATTTTCCATGAACTTTTTGAAGTACCCTGGTATTTGTATTAACAAGAAAATTATTTCAGTGATTTTTTTCAAAATTCTTTCAAGGAAGGTTCGTACCTAGTACCATGGTAGAAGTATGGGCAAGAAGATAAGTGGTTATACTCAATGAATACCTCAGAGCCTTACTCTCTCTGAGTCATAGTTAAGAAAGGCCAAATAGGAATATGCCAGAAGTTAGTGAAACAGGTGGTGTTTTCTTGTTTCACAGTCACTGTCATAAGATTTAAGATAGATGACAAGTCCAACTTTTCTTCTGTCAGACCTGCGAAGATTTAATCTATATGTTTTGGCATCCCACTTAATTTTTTTGAAAAAAAGATTTATTTTATTTGAAAGAGTTATAGAGAAAGAAAATCTTGCATTTGCTGGTTCACTCCTCAAATGGACACAGTGGCTGGAGCCAGGCCAATCCAAAGCCAGGAGCCTGGAGCGTCTTCTGGGTCTCTCACATGGATGCAGGGGCCCAACCGCTTTCTCAGGCACTTTAGCAAGGAGCTGGATTGGAAGTGGAGCAGCCAGGACTCAAACCAGTGCCCAAATGGGATGTTGGTGTCACAGGTGGAGGCTGAACCTGCTGTGCTACTACACCAGTCATTCCCATCCTCTCCCAATTACTTTTTACTACAGTAATACAGTCTATTTAAGAATGATCTCATTTCTTTTATTGCTTAGTCAGGCTTAAAAAATGAGTTTGTGTCCATCCTGAAAGTATTCCTAAGCCTTTTTTTTTTTTGGCTCTGGTTCTTCAAGAGTTCCCAGATGAAATTAATGGTCCCAAGAGTGACTTGACCTAATAACTTCAGTGTTCTCAAGTACAAGTCACTTAGATTGATAGTTCAATGAAAGTACATAGTAGAAGTCATCATTTTATTCTGGCTTCATTTCCATCACAGCCAGTTATATTGTTTATTGTCAATTGCTGTTTCTGGAAGCAGGGGACATTCATTGCCTTATAGCATCAGTTCATTTCAGCATTTCTCATCTAATAAAGTTACCTGTTAACTTTCCCCTTTTATTCCTTAATGGGCTCAAATTTCTTGTCTGTGTCTTATAAATAACTTCTGTAATAACTTTTAATATACTTTTCCCCCTATATTAATTAATCTCTGCCTTTACTGTTTTTCTACCTGTTCATTGGACCTTGAGCATGTCTTGATTTAGCCAACTTTCTCCTTCCTACCTGTTACTCATATCCCTAAAAATAAGGAAAGGTATCTATTTCCTTATGAATAAAGTTTTTAACATTTTTTTAAAAAATAGACTTAAGTGCCTCATTCCTTTTTTTTTTCTTTTTCCTTAAAGACTTATTTATTTGAAAGGCAGGGTTATAGAGAGGCATAGGCAGAGAGAAAGAGAGATCTTCCATCTGCTGGTTTACTTCCAGATGGCTGCAACTGCAGGAAATGTGCCGATCCAAAGCCGGGAGCCAGGATCCCGGAGCTTCATCTGGGTCTCCCACACGGGTGCAGGGGCCCAAGGACTTGGTCCATCTTCTACTGCTTTCCCAGGCCAGAGCAGAGAGCTGGATCAGAAATGGAGCAGCTGGGACTCAAACTGGCACCCACATGAGATGCCAGCAATGCAAGTGGCAGCCTTACCCACTATGCCACAGCACCAGCCCCGTGAAGTTTTTGCCTCATTTACCTGTTCATTCTTTTCACTAGTTGCTGTTACTCTTTGTTTTAAATTCAATTTATTTAAATTTTAAATTTTTTTCCTCAGCACCTGAAACTTAGTTTATTTGCATCTATAAGCTTGGTGAATGTCTTTTTCATTGATGATGTGATAGAGAATTTCAAGAAGTTCACAGAGAATGTGTATTGTGAAAAATTATGTGTGGATTTCAATTTTTCCCCGAACATCTTTTTTTTAAGATTTATTATTTATTTGAAAGACAAAGTTACAGAGAGAGGAAGAGAGAGTGAGCAACATCTTTCATCAGCTGGTTCACTCCCCAGATGAGAGAGAGATCTTTGATCTGCTGTTTTATTCCCCAGATCGGAATAATGGCCAGGTCTGGGCCAGGCAGAAGTCAGGAGCCAGGAGCTTCTTCCAGGTCTCCTACATGGTTGGCAGGGGCTCGGGTACTTGGGCATCTCCTACTGCTTTCCCAGATACATTAGCAGCGAGCTGGATAAGGAGTGGCATAGCCAGAACACAAATTAGTGCCCATATGGGATGCTGGTATCATAGGTTTAACCTACTATGCCACAACCTTGGCCCCACATCTTTACTGTATTGATTTTTATTTACTAGAGAGACAGATAAAAGAGCACCTATCCACCCCCAGATGCTGCAGTTACCTGGACTGAACTAGGCCTGGCTGAAGCAGAGAGCAGGGAACAGAATCCAGTTCTCCCATGTGGATGACAGGACCCTGACTACATAGGCCAGCTCTGCTTCTCAGGATCTGCATCAGCAGGGAGCTGGAGTTAGGAGCTGGAAGTGGGCATTGAGCCTGACCTAACTGCCAAGCTACATGACCATTCCTCTTTTTTGTAATTTAAGTTCTCTGTCATTAATTTCATCTGGCACAATTCGAACTAGAGATCAGACTTCTGAAAATATTGAACCCAAAGGAGTTGGACATGGGAGCAGATGAGTACATGTGTTTGTTTTAAAGGCATTCTTAGTTCAGAAATGTCTTAGTTATCATATGATAAAAGTTATATTTAAATTTAATTAAATGTTAAGGCCTGAAAAATTGATTACTCTGGCTTTTATTGATTCAGCTTCCCTGTCCAGTCTTTAGCATCTTTAAACCAACCACAAAGATTTCTTCTTAAATAAGCTTGACTACATTTCCCTTTTTGAAGGTGAATTTATGCCAGTTTATCTAGCTCTCTTTTTTATGGTTCTCTTGGTCAATGAATTGCAAACATCTTAGATTGAAATACTGTTTTAGAAAATACATCTGTAAACACACTTTTTCTCACTGAAATGAAGAAAACGCCATCAGCTTTCTTAAAATATTAAATTTTATTCTCAAGAGAAAAAATAACTTTAGAAATGATTCCAGAGAAATATTACTAGGAAATAAACCTTTGTTCTGTTTTTCCCATATATTTCCTGATGAAATTTTCTTTCTTTTTTTTTTTCTTTTTAATTTTTTGACAGGCAGAGTGGACAGTGAGAGAGAGAGAGACAGAGAAAGGTCTTCCTTTTGCCATTGGTTCACCCTCCAATGGCCGCCGCGCTGATCCGATGGCAGGAGCCAGGTGCTTCTCCTGGTCTCCCATGGGGTGCAGGGCCCAAGCACTTGGGCCATCCTCCACTGCCTTCCCGGGCCATAGCAGAGAGCTGGCCTGGAAGAGGGGCAACCGGGACAGAATCCGGCGCCCCAACTGGGACTAGAACCCGGTGTGCCGGCGCCGCAACGCGGAGGATTAGCCTAGTGAGCCACGGCGCCTGGGAAATTTTCTTCATTAGGATGATTATTGTAGAAAAGGCCTGTTAGATAACAGGACCATCTTCAGATAATGCCTTACATAAAACACAAAGGGAAAATTTGCATTTTAAAAAAAACATTCAAAATTAATAATAATGACAAATTCTCATCTCTAGATTAATTTTGAGGGAGAGTTGCATAGATTTTTTTTTTTCTTCTATAATCCCAGAGTTACCAATATGTGGAAGGCACAAAGGCATTTTAAAGTTTGTGGAAAATAGAATTGAGAGGAGGTTTTGGTTTGTTTGGTTTTTTTTTTGTGTGTGTGTGTGTGCATCATTTTGAAATCTATGTGTACAAGGGGTCCTTAAAAAGCTCATGAAAAATATGTATTATGAAAAACTGTGTAGATTTCAAAATGCTTCTGCACAAAAATTAAAAATAAACTTTTTTATTTCCACTTTTTTACATTTTAAAGTACCCTCATATCTCTTGTGGAATAATTATTGATCTATTTCTGTTTCTCCACAGAGTGATGACAGATGTAATGCTATGTCAAGTTCACCTACAACAGAAACAGGTAACAGACATAAAGGTGCAATTAACTATGTCAAGATTATAATTCTTTCCTAGAATTTTCCTGATAAGTTTCTCTTTAGACAGTGATGGCTTCTTTTTCTCAGAGATGGAAATAGGAAACAAAATTAGAAACTTTCTGTACATTTTTCCATTTTTTTAATTCAGCCAGTTGTTCAACCACACAGTTCTTTGATATGAACAAATGAGCGCAAGCTGGGAGGGCTATAGGTTTGCAAGAGACTGTGTTTAGGGAAAGAAAAAAGACTGTGCTTGGGATATTAACAGTTGTTCTGTGTTGATATACCAGAAATAACATGGAAGTTAAAAACACATATAATCATCCTCCCTGCTTCCAGGCTTTTCATGAATAAACAGAATTATCATTCTATATCATTGCCGTATTTAATTTGGTTTTCTTCTTTATGTGCTACTTATTGAACTTTTGTAACATGTATGTCTACATTATTTTTAATTTTCTTTTGTTCTCCTTTAATCCCATTTTTGCTTTTCATCACTGATTTAGTTCATCACTCCCCTGCATATCCTTTTCCTGCTGCTGTCCAGAGAAATCAGCCCCAGCGCCCTGAAAGCTTCCTTTTCCGACCAGCTGTCAGGGCAGAAGCAAATAAAGGCAGGTGATAGTGATTTTAAGAGGCAGAGGGTTGGTGGGTAGGGAATAACGGTGGTTGGCATTTTACACACTCTGCATGTGTCTGTGAGTGCACTTTTAACAGGAAAACCTTGTGTAATTTGTTTCAATTAGAGGTTTCTTTGTAGCACCTAAAGCAGGTTGTAGAGAGAACAAATAACATGCTATATCGAGGCTTGAGAGGATGCTCCTCTTTGTAATGAGCTCGTTCTGTTTTTTCTGTACTGATGAAATCTGGCTTGTGTTCTTCAAAATGAATCCGTGTTTTTTTTTTTTTAAATCTACTTAAAATCTCATGTTCTTTTAGTTAATATAATAGATTTCTGCCTGACTGCCAAAGGAGAAGGTATCTGGAGGTGGAAACAAACAATGTCAAGTCAAAAATAATGGCTTTAACTTACAGATGTACTTACAGTAAAATTTAAAAATCAAACCACACTGCACTGCTGGTGGGAGTGTAAATTAGTATGGAAAATTGTTTTCATTATCTACTAGTAATATCCATTTATATTCCCTATTATAATCAAGCAGCTTTACTTTCAGAAACATATGCACACATATACTAAAAGATAAGTACAAAAATAAGCATAGCAGCACTATTCATAATGGCCCCAAATGGAATGTCCAACAATAGAATAGATAAATGAATGTGATTTATTTGTACAATGGAATTCAATCTAGGCAATGAAAATGGACAAATTACCAAATCAACATGGATAAGTCTTGTAAACATAATATTGATCAAAAGAAGCCAGACAACAGAAGAAAAATGAAATGTGCTTTAATTTATAGAAAGTTGAAAAATGGACAGAGCTAATCTATGATGTTAGGAGTCCAGGATACTGGTGGTATCTTTTGGGTACTGGTGGGCAGGGCACTTGAGATAGGCTTTTGGGTATTGGTAGTGTTACATGCATAGACCTGGTTTTGTTCACTTTGTAAGGGTAATTTATTGATCTCTGTGTTTATGATTTATATATTTATCTCTATGTGTATTAACTTTAAATAAATGAATGTAATCAAATAAAAGTAGTTGAGCCAAATGGGTAGTGAATATTTTGTAGTTTTTATAGAATTTCCATATTTGTATTTATATAAATATATAATATGTAAGCATATATTAATATTATAAATATATATATTATTGTTTATATTTGAAATTTTATAGAATTCCCCATTATTGTTTATGTTTGAAATTTCCATAATAAAAATATTTTTCAAAACTCAATTCAGAAAGTAGAATGTGTTATATTTACAAGGATGCTATGATCAAACAAATCTAAATACTTTAATAGCATTGGCAGTTGCCTTTCTGTCTTATGTATTAATGTTTTTCTAGGTCATTCTTCATCCCTTCTTCCATCTTCTGTGCCTGCCATTGATTCTGCAGATCCCATTACAAGACAGAGAGAAGAAGAACTGAAATTGATAGATCAACTACGCAAAGTGTGTACATTACCACTGCATTTTTTCTATTAAGGAAATTCTTTTCAATTTTTTTCTAAGAAAATATGGTATGGGTTATTCTGTAAAGCTTCATTCCCAGCACTATTCATTTAAAAAATTGTTTCTTTGCTTTCTTCCTCACGATATAAAGAAATCTTATATGAGAGTAATAATAAATTATCTGCATTTACATATATACATATCACACTGACATACACGTATACATTGACTCCTTGAGTTATAAGGGTAAAATTGAGATTGTTGTACTTGAGTTATTACCTTTTTATCCTTGATTTATAGTTAACTATATTTCATTATAACTCCATTATGTACTATGTGTTAATCCCTCTTCAATTAATACACCTTTTCCTGTTCCTTTAGCATATTGAATACCGGTTGAAAGTATCTCTACCTTGTGATCTGGGAGCAGCTCTAACTGATGGTGTTGTCCTTTGCCATTTGGCCAATCACGTGCGGCCTCGATCTGTCCCAAGCATTCACGTTCCCTCACCAGCTGTAGTAAGTTTATAATGCTTAAAAATGTTGGCTGTTTATCAAACATTTATTAAGCACAATGGCAGGCATTATGCTGGTGTTAGGGATACAATCCTTTTAGACTTGTAAATAATATCTTACAGTCTATGATAAATGCCATAGGAGAAATGTGTTATGGGGATACCATAAAGAGACTATTCCACTCTGCCTTGGAAAGCTCAGGAAGTCCTTCCTAGAGGGGATAAAACTTGAACTGGAAGTACATGTAGCACTGAAAACCTAGCATATTCAAAGAATTAAGTTCTTTAGAATGGATCACGCACTGGGTGTAGATTAAAACAGCAGGGGACAAAATTAGGTAAACCAGGACCCCTGTGACAAAGGCCCTATGAACTGTGTCAAGGAGTTAGTGAAGACAGGAAATACTGGAGCAATTGAGGGAAAACAATGCTATGATTATAATTGTGGTTTAGAAAGATGACTCTGGCTGCTAAGTGACAAGTGGTCAGAGGTGGTAAGGCCAGAAGAAAGATGCTAGTTAAGAGGCTCCTGTATTTTTTTTTTTTTTTTTTTTTTTTTTTGGACAGGCAGAGTGGATAGTGAGAGAGAGAGACAGAGAGAAAGGTCTTCCTTTTTGCTGCTGGTTCACCCTCCAATGGCTGCTGCGGCCGGCGCATCTTGCTGCTCCGAAGCCAGGAGCCAGGTGCTTCTCCTAGTCTCCCATGCGGGTGCAGGGCCCAAGGACTTGGGCCATCCTCCACTGCCTTCCTGGGCCACAGCAGAGAGCTGGCCTGGAAGAAGGGCAACCGGGATAGAATCTGGCGCCCCGACCAGGACTAGAACCTGGTGTGCCGGCGCCGCAAGGTGGAGGATTAGCCTGTTAAGCCACGGCACCGGCCGAGGCTCCTGTATTAGTCCAGGCAAGGGAAGTTAACAAGCCCAAATTAGGCCAGTGAAAAGGAAGATTTTAAAGAGTAGGCTTTGGGTTGACAAGCCTTCCCTTTTTTTTTCTTCAAATCTTTATTATGAAAATTTTCAAGCTTCAGAAAAATTGAAAGAAGAATACAGTGAACCACTGAGTTCCTAGACCTGACATTTATCACATTTTGCCATGTTTGCTTTACCTGTCTGTGTTTGTGAGTCTGTATGTGTCTTAAATGCATCATTTAAAAGTTGCAGTTATTAGGGCGGGCCTTGGGCACAGTTGAAATGCTGCTTGGGATGCCCACATCCCATGTCCGAGTACCTAGGTTTTCAGTCCCAGCTCTAATTCTGGCCCAGCTTCCTGTTGATGCACACCCTGGGAGGCAGCAGGTGAAGGCTCAAGTTTTTGGGTCCCTGCCACCCTATGGAAGACCTGGATTAAGTTTCTGGCTCCTGGCTTCAGCCTGGCCCAGCCTCTGCTGTTGCAGGCATTTGGAGGACCTACTATTTGTCTCTCTCTCTCTCTGCTTTCAAATGAATTTTAAAAAATTGAAAGTTGCAAATATCCTAACACTTTACCCCCTGTATATTTCAGTGTTGCGGCTACCTTGCTCTTCCCCATAGTCTGTCACTAATACTGACTGATACAGGACTGACCCGCCCTGCTTCACGGTGTGATGTGACACAGTTCTTGCTCCCTGCAAGGTTAGGCTGAGGCTGAGTGGGGACAGCTACGTGCCGTGAGCAGAGAATGAGCATGTGTTAAGGAAAGATGCTCGGGCTTCGTAAAGCGATACTGCACCACCAGCATCCACCTGTTACATTCTGATTCCCCAGTTGCTCTAAGGATATCTTTTTTTTTTTTTTTTTTTTTGACAAGCAGAGTTAGAGAGAGAAAGGTCTTCCTTCCGTTGGTTCACCCCCAAAATGGCCGCTACAGCCGGCACGCCGCACGGATCCGAAGCCAGGAGCCAGGTGCTTCCTCCTGGTCTCCCATGCAAGTGCATGGCCCAAGCACTTGGGCCATCCTCCACGGCCTTCCCGGGCCACAGCAGAGAGCTGGACTGAAGAGGAACAACCAGGACAGAATCCGGCACCCCGACCGGGACTAGAACCTGGGGTGTTGGCGCTGCAGGTGGAGGATTAGCCTAGTGAGCTGCGGCGCCTGCCTCTAAGGATATCTTTTATAGGTGCCCTGCCAGATACAACCAGGATATAATCAAAGTTCTCACATTGTACTTACTGCTCTGTGATGGTTTTGGTTCCCTCGTCTGATGACTTTGATTGGATACTGTACAGTGTTTATCTTTTCCAAGGATTGCCCTCATCTTATTTTCTAGTCACTCATTAAGTAGCAAGCAGTTTATAATACAAAGTCTTTACTTCATTGGCAGTTGTATCAAGGCCTATAGATGCCACTTCTGGACATTTGTCTTGCTACCTCTCCAGATGTCAAATCCTTCATCCCTCCAAAGTACCTGAGATTGTTCTAATTATTAGAACTTCTTGTTACTAAAGTCCCAAGGCTCTGTTAATGACCCTGTCTTGTCTTAGTGCTTCTAAGGAAAAGAGCCTCTTTGTTCTTTAGTAACCTCAAAAAATAAGCATTTAGTTTTTTGTAGAAAAGGCAGAGAGGCGCAATAGCACCACCAAAGTCAACCATGCTCTGGAAGACTTGGTTTTAGTCCTAAAGATGGTGATGAAGACAGTAGGAATTGTGCTGTTTGGCAGCGTCAGTAGGGAAAGGTTCACTCACACTTTTCATTCTTTCCAGTTTCTATCAAGTAAGTTAAGAATCTTTTCTTTAATTAAAAATAAAAAGAACACATCTATCATTCTACAGTTCCAAGGGAAATACTTCAGAAGTGTGCTAAAAGCTACTGCAGAGAGCATGAGTAGCTGAGGAACTTCATTTTGATCACCAGAACACACAACTTTCCATTCAAGAATGTAAAATATGCATAGTAAAAATAAAACTACTTCATAAATATTTAACTGCTTAGAGAAATAAAATACATAGACCTTTTCCTTAGGGAAATAAGGGTATAAAATGAGATGAAGCTTACTTAAGACTTGCTTACAAAATAAACAATAAAATTAACTCATTTTTATTGAGTTTCTATCCATTGCCAAGCATTCTGTCAAGAACATTAGTCCTCTTTAAAAAATAAAAGTTTTTCATGAAATAGTGTTCTTTTTTTTTAATGATTTGTTTATTTGAAAGAGTTACACAGAGAGAGGAGAGGCAGAGAGAGAAAGAGGTCTTCCATCTGCTGGTTCATTCCTTAGATGGCAACAGTGGCCGGAGCTGTGCCGATCCACACGGGTGCAGGGGTCCGAGGACCTGAGCCATCCTTCACTACTATCCCAGGCCATAGCAGACAGCTGGATTGGAAGAGGAGCAGCTGGGACTAGAACCGGCGCCCACATGGGACGACGGTACTTCAGGCCAGGGCGTTAACCCGCTGCGCCACAGTACCAGGAGTTACACAGAGAGAGGAGAGGCAGAGAGAGAAAGAGGTCTTCCATCTGCTGGTTCATTCCTTAGATGGCAACAATAGCCGGAGCTGTGCTGATCCACACGGGTGCAGGGGTCCAAGGACCTGAGCCATCCTTCACTACTATCCCAGGCCATAGCAGACAGCTGGATTGGAAGAGGAGCAGCCGGGACTAGAACCGGCGCCCACATGGGATGACGGTACTTCAGGCCAGGGCGTTAACCCGCTGCGCCACAGCATCGGCCCCAAAATAGTGTATCGTGACATTTAAAATCAAGTACTGTTCCCTGATCCTTACTAAGCAAATTGTTTAAGGGAGAATCTTTTTGGTTAATAAATGTTTTATAAACTTAAGATACATGTAAATATGTAAAACCTGCCACATTATAACATTTGGAAGTGAAGAACTGGACTTTGACTTAACCAGATTGGAACTGTCTGATACTTTTTTTTATATTATTTATTTGAAAGGCATAGTTACAGAGAGGCAAAGGCAGAGAGAAATATCTTCTGTCCGCTGATTCACTCCCCAAATGGCTGCAACAGCCAGAGCTGGCCCAATCTGAAGCCAGATGCCTAGAGCTTCTTCCAGTTTTCCCACATGGGTACAGGGGCACCAGGACTTGGGCTATCTTCTGCTACTTTCTCAGGTGCGTAAGCAGGGAGCTGATTGGAAGTAGAGCAGCCAGGACTCAAACTGGTGCCCATATGGAATGTTGGCACTGTAGTCAGTGGCTTTACCTGCTACACTACAGCCCTGGCTCCTGATATTTTAAATAAAAGCAAAAATTAACCCTGCTTTCAAATTGTGATGATTATTCTGAAGAAATCAATATTGCTTTACGGTATTTCTGTCAGGGAGTACTAGATTTCAGTATAAATATTTACATCTATTTTTCCTTTTTATGAATTATCCTTCCTCATCTTAGACTGTTTCTTTGCTTATATTGTTCCTATAAACATTCAGAGAACTTTGTGGCTTACTTTCTTAGAACATTTTTTTTTTTTGAGAATGTAAAATTAAACCAAATATAAGCACTCTGATAGTTTTCTGACTATATCAGTGCATGTAATTTATTATTTTTCTTTCACAACTGGCTAGTGAGTGTAATATAATAAACACTTTCTGGATTTATTGTACAAGTCATGATTTCTTTCCCGCATTCATAAAATGATTCCTTTTGTTAAAAGGGGATGTTACATATGCAGGCATTTTAAAGATTCAGAAATGTATATGTGGTTGCAACCGTAGAGCATGTATAACTATTAAACTATAATTCATCTTTCTAATTATTTTGAGAGGATCAAAGATGTTTGATAAAATACTGCCTGGTTGTCCAGTAGGCATAGGTGTTACAATTTAGTAGTACAATTTACACTCTTAGAAGTTATATCAGAAATCATTATAAATATTGTACTGTGATAACTCACTGGAGATAACCTGAAAAAATTCTGAGCCATTTTAAATTCAAGAATAGCTAAATTGTTTATTTCTTAATTCCTTTCAGATTATGCTGTTGTTGTAATTACTGTCAATTACTGTCTTTCCTAAAACTTGCATTACATTCTTATTCAGAACAAGCCATACTTGTACAAGACTATAACTGGCTATCCAAAAAGCAAGAGTTATATCAATTCTTTTTTTTTTTTTTTTTTTTTTTTTTTTTTTGTAGGCAGAGTGGACAGTGAGAGAGAGAGAGACAGACAGAGAGAAAGGTCTTCCTTTGCCGTTGGTTCACCCTCCAATGGCCGACGCGGCCGGTGCACTGCGCTGATCCAATGGCAGGAGCCAGGTGCTTCTCCTGGTCTCCCATGGGGTGCAGGGCCCAAGCACTTGAGCCATCCTCCACTGCAATCCTGGGCCATAGCAGAGAGCTGGCCTGGAAGAGGGGCAACTGGGACAGAATCCGGTGCCCTGACCGGGACTAGAACCTGGTGTGCCGGCGCCGCTAGGCGGAGGATTAGCCTGTTGAGCCACGGCACCGGCCATCAATTGAAGTTCTTGAAAAGCTTTTGGGGATAGTGGATTACTGTGAGGGTTGACTTAAGACAAAATCCTGAGTCCATCTGTACTCTTCTGTGTCCTGTTGACCATTCTATTTGCTGCATCTAGGAGAGGGATTTGTAACCTGAGATTCATGAACTCCTCAGGCTTTCGGAGTTCCATGAACTCCCTAAAATTGTATACAATTGTATGCTTTTCTGAAGAGTAGATACATAGCTTTCCTAAGAATATAATAAGGAGTTGGATCCTAAGTATGAAACACTAGCCTGGGGGCCGGTGCTGTGGCACAGGGAGTTAACGCCCTGGCCTGAAGCGCCGACATCCCATATGGGCACCAGTTTGAGACCCAGCTGCTCCACTTCCAATCCAGCTCTCTGCTATGGCCTGGGAAAGCAGAAGAAGATGGCCCAAGTGGTTGGGCCCCTGCACCCACATGGAAGACCCAGAAGAAGCTCCTGGCTCCTGGCTCCTGGCTTCGGATCGGCTCAGCTCCGGCCATTGCGGTCAATTGGGGAGTGAACCATCGGATGGAAGACCTCTCTCTCTCTGCCTCTCCTTCTCTGTGTAACTCTGACTTTCAAATAAATAAATAAATCTTTAAAAAAAAAAAAAAAAAAAAAAACACTAGCCTGCATTCCTGGGATGTGAGAAATGCTAAGGGAGAGGAGAAAGGAATGCCTGTGGAGAGAGTGAGTCTACTCCTTGCCCCTTCATCCAGCAGGAATCTGTTCTCTGCAGGGAAAATCCCAGAGGAAATTTGCTATTCTACTCATCCTTTTTTGTTGTTGTTAAGATTTATTTATTTATTCAAAAGGCAGAGCAACAGAGAAAGATCCTTCACTCCCAAATGACAGCAGTAGCCTATTCTGGGCCAGGCTGAAGAGAGAAACCAAGAACTCCATCCAGGTCTCCCACTTCAGTGGCAGGGGCCCAAGGACTTGGGCCATCTTCCACTGCTTTCCTAGGCACATTGGTAAGAAGCTAGATCAGAAGCGGAGCAACCAAATGGGATGCCAGCATTGCAGGCAGTGGCTTAACACACTGCACCATTATGCCGACCCTACCCACTCATCTTTTATGTCTTAGGTTGCTTGTAGTCCTCATGTAGAGAATATTGAATCAGACCCTGTGATCTTTCTTCTGAGCCTTCCTTTCTTTTTTGTATGAGATGGTGGTGATTCTTGGACCAGTTTTTTTTTTTTTTTTTTTTTTTTTTTTTTTTGACAGGCAGAGTGGACAGTGAGAGAGAGAGACAGAGAGAAAGGTCTTCCTTTTTGCTGTTGGTTCACCCTCCAGTGGCCGCCGCGGTAGGCGCAACGCGCTGATCCAATGGCAGGAGCCAGGTGCTTCTCCTGGTCTCCCATGCGGGTGCAGGACCCAAGAACTTGGGCCATCCTCCACTGCACTCCCTGGCCACAGCAGAGAGCTGGCCTGGAAGAGGGGCAACCGGGACAGGACCGGTGCCCTGACCGGGACTAGAACCCGGTGTGCTGGCGCCACAAGGCGGAGGATTAGCCTATTGAGCCGCGGCGCCGGCCCTCTTGGACCAGTTTTTAGTTAACAACATGAAGCCTATCATTTTATTCTTTGTTTTGTTCAGTTGTTGTTCTGCCTATGCTGTCAGACCTATTTGCCCTTCCATAGATTGTGGCATCTGAACAGTCAAGTTTCCGAAATTTTGGGTTACTTCTTTTGTAGCCTAAATTCCTCTTTTACCAGAATCAGTTGTCTGTGCTGTCTGCCCCTTCACAAACAGCTCCAACTTCTCCCAAGTTTAGATTAGAATCCTGACCTGTTGTTAAACTCTCTTCATAAGAAGAGAAACTAGTTGTCTTATTTCTGCAAGGAAGACAGGGAACCTGGTATATGGAGAGAAGATGTCTGGCAAACAAAGAATTGTATATGAAAAGTAATAGTTATGTGTTGTCTTTATGTGCCCAGTTTCTCTTAAAGTTAAGATCTTAGCCCAGTCACTGTCTCCTGTGCCTCATTTCCCCGTACCTCCCCCCTTACCTTAAGTAGCCAGGAGCTGAGAAAGCCATGTGTCCAGTAACAACCTTCTCTTCTACTTCTTTCACCTGTAAAAAATGGGTATGAAGGACCCTGCTCCCATGGGCGTTAACCAGTGTGGACCCCCATTGTTTTTTTTCTCCTGATAAGTTTAACTTTCTCCTTTTTTTTAAAGATTTATTTTATTGGGGCTGCCACTGTGGCATAGCAGGTAAAGCCACTGCCTGCAGTGCCGATATCCCATATGGGCGCCAGTTCAAGTCCTGGCTGCTCCACTTCCTATCCAGCTCTCTGCTATGGCCTGGGAAAGCAGTAGAAGATGACCCAAACCCTTGGGCCCCTGCACCCATGTAGGAGACTGAGAAGAAGCTCCTGGCTTCTAGCTTCGGATTGGTGCAGCTCTGGCCGTTGCAGCCAGTTGAGGGTGAAACAGTGGATAGAAGACCTCTCTCTATCTGCCTCTCCTTCTCTGTGTTAACTCTGACTTTCAAATAAAATAAATAAATCTTTAAAAAATATATTTATTTATTTGAAAGAGTTACAGAGAGAGGTAGAGACACAGATGGTTCCATCTGATGGTTCATCCCCAGATGGCTGCAACAGCCGGAGCTGTGCCGATCTGAAGCCAGGAGCCAGGAGCTTCTCCTGGGTCTCCCACACGGGTGCAGGGGCCCAAGGACTTGGGCCATCTTCTACTGCTTTCCCAAGCCATAGCAGAGAGCTAGATCAGGAGAGGAGCAGCCGGGACTAGAACTGGCACCCATATGGGATGCCAGCGCGTCAGGCCAGGGCTTTAACCCACTGTGCCACAGCGCCGGCCCTGATGTTTCCTTTTTTTAAGCCTTTTTACCTCAGTTATAGAAGGATGTGGCATAGGGAAAATAAGGTACCCTCCATAGGAACTGAACTCTGTCTTCTTTCTGGATCGTTTTGGAAGTTTCTTCATTTAAAATTTGAAAATGATTATTTTTCTTCCATTCCATTTGTTGTATTATCTTTTATGACGAAGCGAATCCTAGCCCTTGTTACCTTTCTCAAGTCAAAATTACAGTACTTTCAATACTGTCATTTATTTGGTTTCCCCTCATCCTGTGACAAACTATTGTTTCCATCTTTGAAGAAACCTTTTTTTCTGGAGACTGGCTTCCATGCACGATGGTTGAACATATTGGAACCCAGCCAATGAATTTGTAGAACTGGAATTGTTAATCATTCTGGAAAATGAGATTCCTATTTCTTTCTTACATTATATCCCACGATAACCCACCAGGTGAGAGACTTGACTGAAACTTGGTCATATAATGTAACTGAGTTTCTAGTCTTGAAAGATCTTTATAGAAAAACAAGCTGTTATTAATTAGGGAAAATGTCATCCTTTGGAAAATAGGTTATTTAACCCAATCTTTTAAAATGGAAATGTTTTTAAAAAGTTAAATGTTGCCATTAAGTGGACATATAATGCATCTTTTATATATTATGAACAAAGACTATCGATTTTTTTGGATTTTCTTTTTCTGAAAAAAGACTGAAAGGAAATGAACCAAGTATTAAATGTGGCTATATTTGACTTCTGAGTTGTACCTAATTAATTTTCTGGCTATTCCTCCAAGTTTTATTTAGTTTATGTTGTTTTAAAGTGGGAATAAAATAGAGGCCGGCTTTGTGGCACAGTGAGTTAAGCTGCTGCCTGTAACACTGGCATCTCATATGAGCAGCAGCTCAAGTCTCAGATGTTCCAATTCCTAACCAGCTCCCTACTAATGCACCTGGGAAAGCAGCAGAAGATGATCCAAGTGGTTGGGCCCTGGCCACCCACATGGGAAACCTGTATGGAGTTCCAGGCCTCTGGCTTCAGCCTGACCCAGCACAGCCATTGCAGCCTTGTGGGGAGTAGACCAACAGATGAAAGATCTATTGCTATATATATAAAACCTGCCTTTTCAAATAAATAAATAAATAAATTTATTAGAAAGTCAAAGAATATTGGAAATTTATGTTTACTAAGTAAAAGTTAAAAAGAAAAAAGAAAGTCAAAGAATACTTTTTAAACTATTTCCCCAAAATTTCTCTGCTTAGCACTTGACTTGCAAAAATCAAAGCCAGGGCCAGCGCTGTGGTGCAGTGAGTTAACACCCTAGCCTGAAGTGCCAGCATCCCATATGGGCACTGGTTCTAGTTCCAGCTGCTCCTCTTACAATCCAGCTCTCTGCTATGGCCTGGCAAAGCAGTAGAGGATGGCCCAAGTCCTTAGGCCCCTGCACCCGTGTGGGAGACCCGGAAGAAGCTCTTGGCTCCTGGCTTCGGACTGGCTCAGCTCCGGCCGTTGCGGCCAATTGGGGAGTGAACCATCGGATGGAAGACCTCTCTCTCTCTCTCTGCCTCTCCTCTCTCTGTGTAACTCTTTCAAATAAATAAATAAATAAATCTTTTTTAAAAAAATCAAAGCCAGATATCTAAAATATGGAGTGGTGCTGATTTTGGTAAATAAACTTGTATTGGCACATAGCCACATTGGTTTGTTTACACCTTGCCTGTGGTTCCTTGCAGCTCCGAGCAGAACTGAGCAGATGCAACAGTTCTTATGTCTCTCGAGCTAACAGTTATTATCTGATCTTTGAAGGAAGTTGGCTGACTTCCTGTTCCATAGTGTAGTGAGTATAGGAAGTGATTGGCAAGAAGGTTTTTGAAGTTAGCAAATGTTTTTTAAAATTTACTAGTAACATCACATCTTCCTACCTTTTCTCATTGCAGCCTAAATTAACAATGGCAAAATGCAGGCGAAATGTGGAAAATTTCCTGGAAGCTTGCAGAAAAATTGGTGTGCCTCAGGTAATAAGTTTATCAGTTTTTAAGTTTCCTAAATAGACTTGGGTATCATTGTCCTCAAGATACGTCAGAAATGCAAGTCTCTAAAATCTGAAAGCACTAGCACTAAACTAAGGAGATCCTTTCTAACATGATTACAAGAGTCAGTATACTTCTGATCAACTCTTTATTTCCAAGGACCATTCAAATTAAAAATATATATATTTAAAGTTATATGTAATAAGTAATCAAAAATATTATTGTTTTCTTAAACATCCCCACTGGCTTGCTTGATTTTTATGTAACTGCATATGTAGCACAATGTATCCTTCAAAATAAGTACATCTTATATTAAAAATGTTGCTGCTGCTTTCAGTTTCTTAATATTTGCTTTAATATTTCTAAAAAAAGTATACTTTGAAAGTATACTCCAGAAATGCTGCAAAAATAGAGTTCCTGTGTATAGTTCACCTCAGCTTACGCTAATGTTGACATCTAGTATAACCATTGTTCAGTGGACCAAAATAAATTAACACCAAAACAGTACTGTTAACCACAGACTTCATCACATTTCACCAGTTTTTCAGTTGAGATCTAAACTTTGGAGTTTAGCAGACAAGAGGCCATTTCTAAGCACTATCCTGCAATGGCAGTCTGTTGCCTCTGAATAGTACAAACAGTTAAATTTTATCTATAGGTACAATTAATGGAAATGAACTTGATATACTTCTTATTCAAATATCCATTTAAGCCAGCGCCGTGGCTCAACAGGCTAATCCTCCGCCTTGCGGTGCCGGCACACCGGGTTCTAGTCCCGGTCGGGGCACCGGATTCTGTCCCGGTTGCCCCTCTTCCAGGCCAGCTCTCTGCTATGGCCAGGGAGTGCAGTGGAGGATGGCCCAGGTCCTTGGGCCCTGCACCCCATGGGAGACCAGGATAGGCACCTGGCTCCTGCCATCAGATCGGCGTAGTGCGCCGGCTGTGGCGGCCATTGGAGGGTGAACCAACAGCAAAAAGGAAGACCTTTCTCTCTGTCTCTCTCTCACTGTCCACTCTGCCTGTCAAAAAAAAAAAAAAAATCCATTAAAAAAAAACAAGTATTAAATTAAAATGATACTCTTAAGGAGTATTATATTTAATAATATGCTATAAAGACCAATTTAAACAAATAAACTTGGTACTACTTAATTATTTTTCCATTAACCACAATCATTACAATTCATATTAATATGTTTTATTTTGTCCATCTTGCAAGGAGAAAGACATAACTGTCTTCTGTCATCTTGGTTAGTTGTCAAAAATTCAGGATGGACTTCTGGGCTTACCAGCAATTCCACGATTTCAAAGTCCAACCCTTGTTAATGTATTGTGAAAGCTACGTGACTCTCTTTACTCAGCTCCCCGTACCTCTCTGAGCAGGAGCTGAGAAGGCCACAGCGGTTGTGTCCAGTGAGCAGTATTAGTATTCTCTTTGAGTTCTTTCACGTGAGAGCCCAGCTCTATAGCGCATCCGCATTAGCCAGCTGGGGTTCCCTTGAGTGTTTGATCTCCTTGTCTCTAACTAGATTGTCATTCTTAGTTCTCATTTTTTTCTAATTTGTTTTTTCTTGTTTTAACCTGAGTTATAAAATAACTGAAATGTACATAAAGTAGTGGTTAGCAAAGAGCTTTTTTATTGCTGTGGACAAATTCGAAGCGAATTGTTCATTTTTCTTTCATAGTCTTATTAGGATTCATCTCTTTTATAACCATTTTAAACATACTAAGAGAAAATTTAATATGATTTCTAAAGAAACAGCATGCAGATTCTGCATTACTAAAAGCGGTTCTAATATCTGCATGTGCACATTACTGCGTCCTGAGGATGTTGCCACTTACACAGACATCCCAGTCTCTGCTCGAGCTCTCCACCACAACGTCTTGAACAAAAGAATAGGGCATGGATTGGTGCAGAGAATGGGAGCCAGAGAAAAGATGAGAGTGATCAAACAGAGGCACTGCCCATGTAGAGAGCAGAGTTCTGAAAAGGGCTCCACAAGCAGGACATGCTGACTTGGCCTATGCCAAAACCTGCCCGGAGTACTGCTGACAGCTTTTATAGCCGTTACATCTGCCCCCTGGGCTTTCCAGAATCATCCTGTCTCAGATCTAAAGCCACTAGAATTCTTTCAGAATAGTCCTGCCATCAACTGCGAAATACAAGAGTGTGCCTGAAAACATGCATTTAAATTTAAGTCAGCCTTTGCCAAGTGGCCGCTGTTAGTATTACACACTGGCCTTTCCTGTCCTACCAGAGCTATGTTATTCAAAGGCAAGTACAGAGATAGAAAAAAAACAAAATCTTAAAAGACTAGGTCTTTTTCCAAAGTGGTTACATATATTTCCTTCCTCTCCCACTCCTGAACCAAAAAGAGGAAATAGGCATTCTACATAGGCCACCTCGCCTGCCTTCTACCCAAGTCCCTGCCACCACCACCACCACCACCACCATTCTAAGGGTTCCTATCATATGCCTACTTCTGCTGAAAAATTAGTCACTTTTCTAGACAAAGGGAAGGAAAATGAATAAATTTACCAACTCAGGCTCAAGCTGGCATTCCTGAGTCTGTGTGCCCAGGAGGAAAGAAGTGTTCCCTTCTCCTCTTCTGTTCTCCCTCCCTCTGGGCACTCCGCCCTCAACTTGAACATTCCCACTTGCTCTGTTTGCCATGAAAATAAACCCAGGGGTATAATAATGATCTCTTTTGAAAATGTAAAATAGAAAAATTAATAACAGCCAGATTCTCTGTGCAGATAACATGTACAAAAGCAGATAATTTCCTTTTTCATAACTTTTAAATCATTAAGCAAGTTAAATTATGTGTGAAACACTGAAGAATAAGGTGACTTTAAAAGCTCTGATGAGGTTGGGCATATAGATCGTCACTTTTATTATTATGCCTTTATTAAACATGGTATATCCAAAACAGCTAAAATAGGTTACAAAAATGTGAATCTGAATCCATACTATGCCCTAGAGTTCTTATGTATCATATGTTAAAGAATATTTTCTTGTCATCAAGCCCAATGATTTTTTCTTTATTTGCTTAATCCAGTAATGTATTTATTAATTTATGTAATTCCTTAAACTGCGAAATGGAAGGTTGGGATGACCCCTAGGAGGTGACCTGATCATTCAGCGTATTTGGCTTCCGGGTAGTAAATTTCCCTGACTATTATTATTTCCTCATTCTGTTAGCTTTCTTGAGTTCTCTGATTTTCTCAGAAAACTTGCCTCTCCTCAGCATAGCCCATTTTTGTCCTTGCTTTCTGATCCATTCTTTTTTCATTACTAAGGAAGAATGAATGGAGAAAGAAGTTGCCTCAGAGACCTCACCACTCTCAGGCCTCAGTCAACCCTAAGACAAAACCCATTATGTTAGCTCTGTCCTAAAAGTTCGTACTGCTCACTGACAGGCAAATGTTATTCTGCTATTTAGGAGTAAATCCAACTAAGCAAATAGAAGGTTCTTTGTAATTTTGCTTTTCAGCATTTTATTGTCAGTCATCACAGTAAAAATGTAGTAGGATGTGTATCTTTGGCTGTGATTGAGATGGGCATATTGAATTCTATACTCAAAGCTGCATTTCTGATCCACTGACTTTGTTTTTCTGTTTTCCTTTCCTGCTCACACTTTGGACAGGACAATCTTTGTTCCCCTTCCGACATCCTTCAGCTAAACCTCCGCGTTAAAAGAACTGTTGAAACACTGCTTTCTCTTGGGGCACATTCAGAAGAATCCAGTTTTGTCTCTCTGTCTATCCAACTTCTGGGTTTTGTGGCGTTTTATTGTACTTTAATGCTAACTCTCTGTATGCTTTATTACTGGATCTTCCCCCGCTAGCTGCAAGATTGCAGTCCACTGATTTTCCACCTCTTTCCTGTGCTCGAGAAGGAGGGTTGTTTCTCACTCAGAATGATTTACAGCTGTGCCGACTTCTTTATTTCCTAACCCATCAAAAGGCTAACAAGTGAAGTAGAGAAATCCTCTCCTCGTATGTCTACATGAGCAGCCCATCGCAGTAGTAAGCATTTATGATGGCTAACAAAGAACAGAAGACCAGCATTTTTTCTCCTGGTCATTTGTCCATTCCCCTGGCCTATGGCCTTGTTTCTTTATCATAAATGCTAAAGCATTTCTACTAATCTGATGATGAGTCATTTCTTGAAATATGACATGTAAAACTTGATTTCCAGATGACACAGTAAAATGCCCATCTGACCATTTTTCCATGCCTTAACACAACTTAGGTGTTGAAATTGTGAGAGGCTGCACTTTTTGAACAGTTGCTCATAAGGAAAACAGTTTTGCATTTCCTGGTTTTGGGGGCAAGGAGGGTCCCCTGGATCGCTTAGATTTTTTTTTTTTTTGGACAGGCAGAGTGGACAGTGAGAGACAGAGAGAAAGGTCTTCCTTTGCCATTGGTTCACCTTCCAATGGCCGCTGCGGCCGGCGCACCGCGGCCGGCGCACCACGCTGATTCGAAGGCAGGAGCCAGGTACTTCTCCTGGTCTCCCATGCGGGTGCAGGGCCCAAGCACTTGGGCCATCCTCCACTGCACTCCTGGGCCATAGCAGAGAGCTGGCCTGGAAGAGGGGCAACCGGGACAGAATCCGGCGCACTGAGCGGGACTAGAACCCGGTGTGCCAGCGCCGCAAAGCGGAGGATTAGCCTATTGAGCTGTGGCGCCGGCCCACTTAGATCTTTGCATTGAGCCACTGTGCCCTTACCCTGAAATCCTGAACCTCTCCTTTCATTGGTAGGCACAGATCCATGTAAGGGTTTGTTCTGTGGACATTGGGAAGGCATTGGCCACCCACTTAATCTTACTAATGTTAATTTGGTCAGAATATTCAGTGTCAAGATCATGTAGGTTCCCTCGGTTGCTATTCCAAGCCCAGTATGTACATTTAAAATAGTACACATCAAGAACACGATCTGGAGCTGACCTGTCACGGGTAGGTACCTGTCCAGATTCACTCTTTGTTATCTTTAACTTAGATTCGCATCTAGAATCCTATTTAGAATTTAGAATTGGAATTTATTGTAATTATTAATGTATTTGAACCATCTCAATAGGTGAACTTGTATTTTGTAGGCTGTTGAGATTATATCTCAACAGTAACAGGTAAAGTACTGGGCCGATCTCTGTTCGATACTGAAGCCAATGAATACTGTGTCTTTTTCAGAATGCTCAGGATATTAGTTACGGGACCTTAAGTGCTTGAAACTACTTTATCATTGCATTCACATTCTAGTTTTCACAGATAGTGTTTCTGAACATTTTGGATAACTGAACTGCAGAGAACATAACATGTGGTTGTAAATTCAGCCTGAGTCTGATTGCTTTGCTTTCCTTCCATGTTAACTGAACAGTTACGAAACACATCTCAAGACTGAAATATTCAACACTGTGATGAAAACTAGTTTTGTTCAGTAGTAGTGCCTTCCAGACTGGGGGTTTTCATCTGTTTCATTTCTAAGGTGTCTCTGAGGCAGTGATCATTCTCAGAGTTTTGTTCCTTAAAAACTAAAACAGAACACCTGTTTAAAACGCAGGCCCAGGTGTGCGTTAGATGGGGACTAACTGCATTCTCTTGCAAACACATTGCGTTCCCTCTGAGCCACAGCTTTACATCTAGAAAGCATACACCCGTAATGAATGTGGAGCCCACTGGGCCATGGGCGCTGCTGAGAAGAGATCAGGGAGCTGGCCTTGGACAAAGCAGGTCTCTTCCAAGAACAAAACACCATGCAGATTCACTTGAAGTATAGCTGACCTACACTTGGCAGTCGTGCTCAAAGTACAGGTAAAAAGATTGCAATTACCTTTTATATCAAATGAAGTATTAAGTAGAAAGTAATGATGCAGCACAAGTACCAATTGCTGCCTCAAAAATAAGTACTTGTTAAATTTTTTATTGCAACTGGTTTTATAAAACTTTCTAGTAACAGTGTGCCAGTGAAAAGCAGGGGAAAATGCAGATATATTCTTTAATAAATCAGTATCATCTCATTTTTTAATGAAGCTAGAATTCCACTCTCTGTTCTTTGTGGGAACAATCTGTTTTTAAATATGTAGTCTTAACAGAAAGGCCAATGGTAAGTGTGACACTTCAGATATTCCTTTTTCTTTTACAAGAAAGAGTTAACCCAACATATTACTGAGGCAAACAAAATAAATGTATTTAACTTCCTCACATGTTGCTAAGATATCTCTGACTAAGCTCACAAAATGTCCTCCAGCATAGTTGAGTCCATTAAATACCAGGATGTGAAATAGTGTACTCTGCCAGATACAGTTTAATTTTATAATTCAAATTTTTAACTAATTTAGAATATTCCTTCCATGAGTTCTCCAAATAAAGAGAAAGTTTGTCAAATAGAGCTAGGCCTGGGAGCCACTCAGCTTCCTCTGGGATCCCACCTGGTCTGCGCGCCCTGGCTTTCTGAAGCAGGATGAGAGCACAGGTAGCTGACACCCCTTCCATGCAGCCTAAGCGCTGGCACCAAAGCAGCTTGCTGTCCTGTGGCTTGTCTTCCAAAGTGCTGTGCTTGAAATGTCCTCTCTCTCAGACTTGAGCCATCTGGGAACTTGGGACCGGTTTTCTGTTTCACCTGCTTATTTTCAATCTGCACTGGTCTTAAATCATTTATCAGAGATAAAGGATGTTGCTTTTACTCCACAGTATGACATGTAAGTGTATGTGTGGTACTCGTCAGTTTTCGCAGCCATCTGTATGCACTGTATGTATTAATAAAGTGACAGTTGAGTGTCAGACATGGTTTCTGTCTAACTCCTACCTAGGGGTCGGGTCCACCTCCAGGTACTGGCTTGTTGTCGTTCAGTCAATGATTATGAAGGGGAGAAGCAGCGTTTACTTTTTCCTTTCAGTTCTGTGTTGTTCATTTTATTTTCTCTTTTGTTTGTTTTTATGTTATGTTGTCCCATTCCAGGAGCAATTATGTTTGCCTCTCCACATTTTAGAAGAGAAAGGTCTGAGCCAGGTTGCCGTGACGGTCCAGGCTCTCCTGGAACTTGCCCCCCCCAAGCAACAGCAGCCCCAGTTGTCTGCTGTCTAAGGATACCAGGACCCTGGGCGTTCGAACAGGACTGCGGTCGCTGCTGCCAGCCGTCTGCTTAAGCAAAGCTATCATGTGTTCTTAGGAGGGACTGTCTCCGTGATTCCTAACAGGAATATTTTACTTCATTTCTCCATTTTAGGGGAGGTTATGTCCATTTCCATTGAATATTTTTAGGAAGAACATTTGGTTTTCTCCAGTGAAACTTCGCTCATTACTGAGAACCCAGCCCAGAAACTTAGCGTGGCCATGCTTTCCCAAGGAGCAGGCAGAGTCTGCTCAGAGGGTATCTGCCTCTGCTGAGGGCACAGACGTTGTGCTGTCTTTCATGGGCCCAGGACACCTGGAGTCTACTGGTTTGTAAATGTGGTTGTTCATTAGGCTCTCCTGGAGTGCAAATACAGATTCTCACTCAGTCAGTCTGGGTGGGACCTGGGACTCCACGTTCTCAGCAAACATTCTAACTGGTTCTCCTGCAGTGGAGACCACTATTCCAAGTCAGGTAGTTTGATGGAGGTGTGGGGGATAATCTCTTCACTGTAGTTTTCAGCGACATTTAAAATCAATAATGACAACTTGGACCATTCTGTCAAAGGTAAAACAGAAATAACATAGAAGCCCTGTATTTTGCATAGGAAAAGCAGTGAAAGCGAGACAGTTGTATTTAAGGCCAGTGTTCTAGACCTCCTGTCCATTCCAGTCCACCACCATGTCCTCCTTTCTGTAGAGGATAGGGTTCATGAACGAGTCCGCTGCACCCAGAATCTAAATCCTTCACAGGAACATGTGAGCCCCCTCACTCCCTGCCCCGCCTTGCTGCTCCCAGGATGCCTGCACCTGTTGCTGCAGATACACTGCTAGTCCCAGTGCACACACTCATGGAAGATCATGAAAACAGCAAAAAGGAATAAAAGAAAAGTCAATTTTCTTATCTTTCTTTCAAGTAACTGAGAGCACTTAATGGCATCTTAGAAAACCCTTTCCTTCTTTCTGTCTAGCTCCACCACTTCTGCCTTCCGCACTCAATTGTGGGTGGAGGAGAAGGACCCAAGGGCTCACAGAACAAATCAGGAGCTTTTGTTCAAGTTGAAATCACTGGGGATAATCTTCTCCTGTATTTTAAACCCCTTTAGTTGTCAAGATCCTAGTTATCTAGGTCTTCTGTGGTTGTTAACTTTTGGATTTTAACAATGCATGCATTTGAGCATAATGTTACCCATCTTTTTAAAATGTAAGTGCAGCACCTAAAAGTAGCTTTAGATAATAACATTTTCTCCTTGTTCCTGCAGAGAAATATGTTCATTAGCACATCACCACTTTTCTCAATCTTGAAATTACACAACATAAAACATCTAAGCGCAAAGCCCAGTCCCACAGGTCCTCACAGAACGAAAGCAATATATCTTATGAGTGCTGAGAGCCAGACCCATTATATTTTAAAAGGCAGAAAGACCCACCAGCCGTGGAACTTGCTTAGAATTTAAGCCCTAGTAGTTTTAAACTGTAGGTGTTTTTCCTTCTAGTCAACATTAAACCTCAGTACAATCTCCAAATTACAGAGCACCACCAGAAGTGAAACTCTACAAAGGACTGGCCTGTTTTTAACATTATGCAAGGAATAATTCCAGAAGACATTACATAATGCAACATTGGCAACAAATGTTTCCATTGGAATAAGTGGAAATTTAAGTTGATTTCACATTTTGCACATAACATGAAACCTTAATATTATTTTTATTGAACTAATTCATATTTGCATTTGAATTGTTAGAAACATTTGTGTAGAGTTTTGGTAATGAAAAGTAGCAAATATATTGAGTTTCTGTGTCAGGAACAAAAATCAGTGGGTTTTTTTTTTTTTTAGACATTTTGTATTCAGTGTTTTGTGTGTATTTTTTCTTTTTTAAATTGGAAAGAACAACTCAGTTTAACATTTAGCCTTGCTGGGCTCCAATGAAAGATGAAGATGTCCTTGTCACAGTGCCCCTGACCTGCAGCAGTGACCTTGACCTTGCCAGCCCTGACCCCGAGAAGGCTGAGTGCCCACCCAGAGGGGCCTGCCACCTACAGAGATGCTGGCAGCAGTTCCCCAGCTTCCCGGCACATCTCTGAGAACCCTGCACACCAACCCTCTCTCCCAATGCCCATGTCTGGAAACAGCTCCTGGGAAGAGGGGCCTTTGTGCTTGGCTGGAACAGAGCAGAGAGAGGCCAAGCAGCTGTCACGTTCCCTGTCAGCTTCTGAAACCTAACCCAGGAGTCTGACCGCTCCTGCTTTCCACAGCTCAGCAGTGACTAACGATGTGTGACTGTGCTGACACGGCTGAATTCATATAAACTAAGCTCTTAAATGGTTACAGAAGTGAAGGAAACCATGGATATTCAGAAGTCTTTTTATGTACACATTGCAGTGAGATGGTTTACAGCAGGATTTCATCTTATGTCTGGATATGTTAACAAACATGTAATTAGCAAGTTTTGTAAAACATTGTCCTATATTTGTATGTCTGTAAATACATTGCATAATATGTTCTAAGTATAAATATGTCAGTATCATATATGTTATTTTAAATTGACTGTATGCTGCCTTACACATTGACATTAAAATAAAAGCCAACACTTAAGTAGCATGTAAATAAATGTTTGAACGTATTCATACATCTAGTATGGTTACTGCAGCTAAGATGAATTATGGAGGGGTAGTGAATTCCCAGAAGGAACTGGTCTGTGAAACAGGCCTTTGAAATCAAAATGTACTTTATTAAGGGAGCAGATATCAAGACTACTCTGCATTTGGAGTTCATGAAACGTAGATGACACATTAAGGTTAACTTTTCTCCCAGAAATACCCAATTATGCTACCAGGACAGCTTTAGCATCCCAAGACATTCCATTTGGATTCATGAGAGCAAGACTGGCCTTATGGGCTCTAACAGTCAGCCAGGCACAGGTGCTTCTTTTCACATACCTTAATTATTAGCCTTCATGCCCCTTAGGTGGGAATTGTTGAGTAAGCAGAGCAGACAGAGACCCTAATGTCTCACTGTCCAAACTATCTCCAAACTAGCCTTCAGAAGAAGCCGTGTTGCCATCTTTACTATTTGTAGGCCATATTTATGTCCTAACATCTCATTTCTATCTTGAATTCCTAATTTTTATCCTCACCTATTTCCCAGGAAATTCACATAAGCAGCCTATAATAGGATATGTATTCTATACCACCTGCCCCCCAGTAAAAACACTAAAATGGTAATAAATCTAAGGCAAGCAAAAACCAATGTTTACTACTACTTTACTATGTGTATACTTCGTGAGACACTTTAAAAACGTTATCTTGTAATTCCTACTGAACACCTCAGTTTTGCTCATAAGAGTTGTTTCCCTGTAGACACTTTGGATAAAGTCAGAATGAGACATTACAAGAATTACCCAAGTGTTTGTTAGCGTATCACTGTGACAAAGCCTATGAACTGTTTTTGTTTGTGAAAAAGCAGGAAGAACCTTCATAAGGCTACTGGAAATACTTGCCGGCAACATTCAGAATATAAAGACACCTGAAGTCAACAGTACACTCCTGATTCAGGGTTTGAAAACTAATGCAATAGGCAAAGGGAAACCACCAGCAGCCTTCCCTCGCCGAGTCCAGGTTAACCTTGGATGAGTTACCTGTGGTGCTGAGATCATTCTCCCTCCAAGCACCCCTTCCCATCTCTGGAACACCAGGAGAAAGGACAGAAATGGCTCAGTCACTTCTTGCCTCTCCTCTTGTCCTTGTCTTTGCCTTTGCCTTTGCCTTTTGAATCTTTGCTATCATCTTTCTCCTTCTTGGGCAGTTTGAAGCCACCAATTTCCTTCCGTATCACAGTGCCGCGCCACCAGGCCTGAAGCTGAAAGACAGGACGAGTGAGTACCACCTCTGGTGGGCCTTCCACCTAAGGGGGTTTTTGAACCAGGTAACCTGTGTCAGAGAATGGTCTCTGCCTAGGACATGGAAGTGGCTAGGTACCCAGTCACTATGGCAATGCTTCCCTGCTGCGCAGGACCCAGAGCTAAAGCCATAGACTTGAGTAAGTTCTTGAGGACTAAGGATACAGGAAGGAATCTGTTTTGCCAAATTGTCCTTCCCACTTCCTTGTACTGCTGCTTCCTTTAGTGGACACCCAGTTGCCCCATAACCAACAGTGTTTGGTGCTTGGGCCGAGGGAAAAGCAAGCACTCGATCAAAAATGTGCAGATGAGCCCAGATGACCTTGGGCTTCCTGGTACATCTCCTATCTGTAGTAACTGAGTAAAGGACCCATTTGCCTCTTACTCTCAAAAAGGATCTAGGGAGCTCCCTGGAATACCTCTGTTAGATGTAACTGTTCTGAATACACTGTAGGCCACTTTAAAATCAAATTAAGTGGGGCGGGCACTGTGACACAGAGGGCCCTGGCCCTGGCCTGAAGCGCCGGCATCCCATTGGGGACCCGGCTGCTCCACTTTCCATCCAGCTCTCTGCTATGGCCTGGGACAGCAGTGGAAGATGGCCCAAGTCCGTGGGCCCCTGGACCCGCATGGGAGACCCAGAAGAAGCGCCTGGCTCCTGGCTTCGGATCAGCACAGCTCCGGCCATTGCAGCCAATTGGGGAGTGAACCATCAGATGGAAGACCTCTCTTTTTCTCTGCCTCTCCTCTCTCTGTGTAACTCTGACTTTCAAATAAATAAATCTTTTTAAAAAATCAAATTAATTCCTAGTGACTGGGAGCAGATCCACCAGTGGAGAGTAATATAAGTGGCCTTCAGCTTCTTTACATTTTTGCTCTAAATAGAAGAATCCTGATGGATGGAAAACTCCATAGAAGCTTGATAACTACGTGCTAACTGTATAGACCTGGCTCAAAGAAAGCTCGGGTTGGGTCTGCATGCCTGGTCCCAGGTGTACTTGAAAGCTGCTTGCCCACCAGGGCTCAGCAGAGTGCCCTCCTGCGGGGAGAAGGGCAGTCTGAGGACAGCACGTCAGTCCAGCTCACAGGACTTTTGCATCACCATTTTTGCTTGAAAGTATTTCCCACGAACTGTGAGCGGCCAGTTTCATTGTTTCTAATACACGCAAGCTCACACATAACTAACTAGGATCTTTCTTTAATCCCTAACCCGCTTCTATCAGAACCCAGCAGTCTGATTTGCAGACAGGACTTTAGGGAGCAGTACATTCAAAGGAATCATTCTGGCAAGAGCTGCTTTTGGTTAGAAATCGTATCCCACCTCTGGACCCGGGTGTTGCTTCTGCTGCTAACCACCTTTTTCTAATTAGTGCTGGAATCTTCCAGCACTAACCAACAGCCACACTTCCTCACGGCCCTCCCGTTCTGCAGTAAGTGGCTGAGAGTTTGGTGTGAGAATAGCTTTGTGTTCCGCACCTGAGGCCATCAGTGGCACTGAGGGACCCTGAGAGGCTGGGGCTTGTTTCCTACCTTTATGATGCTCCTTAACTCCAGGTCATCCTGTTGTATCTTCTTCCTAGTCTTCTCCTTTTCTATACGATCTTCAATGATGACCTGTTCATACTCCCTTATCTGCAAAAACAGACATTAGTTATGTGTTAAACGATGGCCCAACCAGATCTATACTTTAAATTTAAGATAGTTAACAGAAAATATTTTAAATATAAAGATAAATTAGGGGTGAGTGTTTGCCATAGAAGTCAAAATGCCACTTGGGATACCTGTTTGCTATCCTGGAGTGCCGGGGTTTGGGTCCCAGTTTCCTAGCGTACACCCTGGGAGGCAGCAGGTGGTGGTTCAAGTAACTGGGTCCCTGCTACCCACAGAGACCCAGATTTGAGTTCCCAGCTCCAGGCCTCAGCCTGGCCCAGCCCTAACTTGGCAGGTATCTGGGTAGTGAACCAGCAGATGGAAGATATCTGTCTCTCTGCTTTTCAAATAAATACGATTTTAAGTATAAAGAAAAAAAACTTAGTGGATTCCTGAATTGCATATGTTCACATAATAATATAGTTGCCCCTCAGATTTTCTCAGATCAACTAATTCAAACAAGTTGTAAATTTTCATAAAAATGAAAGAATAGGGGTGGCTATTTGGAACAGTGGTTAAGATGCCACTCTAGTACATCACATCCTGTACCAGAGTGCCTGGGTTTGAGTCCTGACTCCACTGCCAGTTTCAGTGTTGCTGGTGACAGCAAGTGATGGCTTGAGTACTTAGGTCCCTACCACCTACATGGGAGACCTGGATTGAGTTCTAGGCTCCTGGCTTTGGCCTGGCTGTGGAGGGCATTTGGGGAATGAACCAGCAGATGGAAGGTCATCTCTCCCTCCCCCTTTCAAATAAATAAAATTTTAAGATTTTACTTTAAAATTTTTAAACAATGTGTATATTAACAACCTGAAAATAATGTGATGTTGGGCCAGCATTGTGCAGCAACAGATTAAGCCTCTGCTTGAGATGCTAGCATCCCATATGGGCACCAGTTTGAGTCCCAGTTGCTCAACTTCCTGATCCAGCTCTCTGCTATTGTGCCTAGGAAGGCAGCAGAAGATGGCATAAGTACTTGGTCCCCTGCCACTCACAGGGGAGACCCAGATGGAGTTCAGGCTCATGGTTTCAACCTGATCCAGCCGTGGCCATTGCAGCCAATTGATAAGTGAACCAGCAGATGGAAGATCTCTGTCTCTCCCTCTCTGTATCTCTGCCTTTCAAATAAATACATAATTTTAATGTGATTATTTTTAACAGGTAGAATGTTCATATGAGACTACTTCAAAAAGTTTGAGGGAAATGCACATTTATCTTTTTTTTTTTTTTTTTAATTATTTGAAAGGTAGACAGAGAAAGAAATCTCTCATTCACTCTCCAAATGTTTGCAACAGCTGGGGCTGGGCCAGGCTAAAGCCAGAAGCCAGGAACCTGATCTGGATCCTCCATGTGGGTGGCAGGGACTCAGCTACTTAAGTCATCACCACTGCCTCCCAGGGTGCCCATTAGCAGGAAGCGGGAGTCAGGGATGGAGCCAGGACTGCACCCAGGTACTCTGACACGGGTATCCTGAGCAGCGTCAGCTACTATACCAAGTGTCTGCCCCATGGTTATCTTTTAATTGCATTTTTACATAAAACTTTTTGAAGTTAAAGCTTTTGAAGATAAATACCAGCTGTTTTTCTAAAAGCAATGTGGGGGTTCTACACTTACTCAATGATGAAACCATTATCAGCAGCCCTTTAGACATCACCTACAAGTTGTCTTCAGAGACCACAAAGTAGAAATAACGACACTAGAGTATCCATCTCAAGGAGTTGCTAAGGGCTAGATAAGTTATACATGCAAAACAGTGGCAGAGTGCCTGGGACAGAGCAGGTATTACGTAAGAGTAAGCTGCTCCTATTGTCCCTGTTGTCATCATCGTCATCAACGAGAATTCCTCTGGTTTACAGGCACACCTTCACTTTGGACCAAAAACAGCATGACCCAGCTCCTATGGCTTGGCAGTGGGCACCCTACTGCTTCCTTACCAGCTTTGCAAGGTCTTGTAGGTGTGCTAAGTCACTGGCCTTCGCAGCCTTGAGAGCATTTAGTTCATTCTGTTTCATCTCTGTGTCCTTATCAAACTTCTCCATCCAGAACTCCAGCTTCTCTTCAAGTTTCTGTTTGAAAAGAACATTAAAACATGGCTTTCAACAGGCATAAAACAGTATATACTCTATGATCCCACTTATATAAGTTTCAAGAACAAGCAAAATCCCTTATAGTATAGAAGTCAGACAGTGATTACTGTCTGCAGGGACCCTGGGTTATGGACTGCGAATGGCACAGGAGGGAGGCCTCTGGGACACTATGAATGATCCCTTTATCTCTGGGTGCTGATTCCATGGGTGTATATACACAAATATTCAGTCTATATACAATATCCACTTCCTTGTGCATGTTACCCAATTTAAAAAAAAGGGGGGGGGGGGGGAGGAGGCCCTTCCAGGTGTCCAGATAAGGAAAGTTACAGTGAGCAGAAAAGAAAGGTAGGCAGAAAATTCTGAAAGATAAGGAATGGCATCGAGGCACCAACATGGCACAGTGCTTGTAGCACTGGCATCCCATACCAGAGCACTGGTTCAAGTCCCAGTCACTCTACTCACTTCTGATCCAGCTCCCTGCTAATGCGCCTGGAAAGGCAGCCACTGATGGCCCAACTGCCTGGGCCCCAGCCTCCCACATGGGAGACCCAGATGGAGTTCCAGGCTCCTGGCCTCAGCCTGGCCCAGCCCCAGCTGTTGCAGCCATTTGGGAAGCAAACCAGCAAATGAGAGATGTCTGTCTATCCCTCTTTCTCTGTAACTCTGCCTTCTCAAATAATTAATAAATAAATAAATAAATAAATAAATAAAGGATGGAAGGGAAGTACAAGCAAATGAAAAATCCCAGTGAGGGTAAACTGTTCTAGTCCGTGCAGGCTGCTGTAGGTGAATATCGTAGACTGGTGGCTAGTGAGCGACAGAAATGCATTCTCACAGTTCTGGAGGCAGGGGGGGCCGGATCTGGCGCTGGCAGACTCCACGTCTGACGAGGGCCCGCTTCCTGGGCCGCTGCCTCTCTGGCAGGATGGGCAGGGGTCTCTCTGGGGTCTCTGACAAGGGTTCTAAACTGAGTCATGCAGGCCTCATGCCTGACTCACGTCTCACACTACCAGTGTAGTAGTTAGGATCCCTCCATGTGGATTTCAGGGGGAAAAAATACTCAATCCACTGCGCCACCTATCAAAAATGCCTCCTTTTTTCTTTCTTTTTTTAAAAATCCCACTATAAACTGTAAGAACTCCAACTAAAACAACCAGAGCAAAAGCAGACTTGGCAATTTAATATCTGACAAAACACTATTTGAATCAAAATAATTAAATGAGACAAAAAGATATTTTATATGGATAAAAGAGGTACCTTATTAAGAAGATATTATAGGGGCTGGTGTTTCGGCACAGTGGGCTAAGCCACCACCTGCAACACTGGCACCCCGTGTCAGGGCAAGGGTTTGAGCTCTGGCTGCTCTGTTTCTGCTCCAGCTCCCTGCTAATGAGCTGAGAAAGCAGCAACAGACGGCCCAAGTGCTTCAGCCCCTGCCACCTTAGTGGGAAACCAGGATGGTGTTCCGGGCTCCTGGCTTCAGACTGACCCACAGCTGGCTGTTGCCGCCATTTGGGGAGTGAACCAGCGGATGGAGGATCTCCTCTGTCTCTCCCTCTCTGTCACTCTGCCTTCCCAGGCACATTAGCAGGGAGAAGGATCGGAAGCAGCACAGCTGGGACTCTAACTGGTGATCTGGTACAGGATGCCAGCATCACGAGGGTTGGACTTTTATACTCTAATCATCTACTGTGAAGTATATACAGCAAAATCAAAAGAAAGGCAAGAGACTCGACATATCCACAATCACAGGACACTCATGCTTCTGTGAAATCTACAGCTGAGGTAAACCCAGAATAAGTAACAAGATGAAGACGGCGACAGTACCCAACAGAAGATACACATTCTTTTTAAATACTCACAGAAAAATCACATAACCTGAGCTCCTGTTAAGCTCAAAGAAGAGCTCAACAAATTCCAGGCGGCTACGTGTTATACTTCACATCTAAGGCCACAACGCGAGACAGTGAGTACAAACCTCAAAGGGCCCTGAGGTCCATGGCACAGGCATCACAGTGTGGGGGCAGCACAAAGCCTGAGCTCTTCCCGAGCCTCCTCCATCTGCTTGAACACTCAAGAAACGCCCTTCAGGTTACGATGCCTGCAGCCCTCATTTAAGTGTCAGAGTTCAATCCCAGCTCAGGCCCCTCAGCTACTGACAGCTCAGGGGGTTGGGTTACTGCTACTCATGTGGGGGACTTGGACTGAGTTCCCAGCTCCCAGCTTTGTCCCAGCCTAGCCGTAGCCATTGGTGAGCATTTGGGGAGTGAGCCAATGGATGGGAGGGCCTCTCTCTCTCTCTCTCTCCCTCACACACACACAATAAATAAGATACTTCTTTAACAGAAGCACACTTTGGGGCTGGCGCTGGTGGAGTAGCAGATTGGGCCACCACCTGCAGCGCCTGCATCCCATGTAGGTGCCAGTTCGAGTCCCGGATGCTCCACTTCTGATCCCGCTCTCTGCTATGGCCTAGGAAAGCACTGGAAGATGCTCCAAGTCCTTGGGCCACTGTACCCACGTGGGAAGAATTGGAGGAAGCTCCTGGCTCCTGGCTCCTGGCTTCAGATCAGTGCAGCTCCAGCCGTTGTGGCCAATTGGGAAGTGAACCAGTGGATGGAAGACCCCTCTCTCTCTGCCTCTCCTTCCTCTCTGTGTAACTCCGACTTTCAAATAAATAAATAAATCTTAAAAAAAAAAAAACCTATAAATCATTTGGAAAGCACTAGCAAGTTAAGAATTATATATCAAAACCTGCAAATTACAGATAAACAGTACTCAGAAAATATGTTTAAATACATTTACTAGAAAATACTAAAAGCTGAAAATAAGTGATTTGAAACAACAAATATTAGCAATATAAACTCAAAGAGAGTACAATAAAAGTACTCAAAGCAAAAGCCAATGTAGCAGGGGGAAAAAACAGATTTGCTCAATAAAAGCAAAGACGTCTTTTATAAAGGCTAGTAAATAGTCAAGACTGACAAATTTCAACCAGAAAAAAGGCACCCATAGGGATGCCAGTTCTAGTCCTGGCTGTTCCTCTTCCGATCCAGCTGTCTGCTATGGCCTGGGAAAGCAGTAGAAGATGGCCCAAGTCCTTGGGCCCCTGCACCCACAGGGGAGACCTGGAAGAAGCTCCTGGCTCCTGGCTTCAGATCAGCACAGCTCCGGCTGTTGCGGCCATCTGGGGAGTGAATCAACAGATGGAAGACCCCTCTCTCTCTCTTTGTCTCTACCTCTCTCTGTAACTCTGCCTTTCAAATCAATAAAATAAATCTTTAAAAAAAAAAAGCATAACATAATCACAGAAATAAATGAAAATTAAAAATTATGAGCAAGTTAACAAGGAAGCCAGACAACTCTACTTACAGAAAAGATCGGGTGAGCATCGTGGTGCTGTGGCTGAAGCTGTGTAGCACTGCACCCCATACCGGAGCACTGCTTCAGATCCCAGCTGCCCCACCCAGTCCAGCTCCCTGCCAATGCACTTGGGAAGGCAGTGGAAGATGGCCCAAGTGCTTGAGTACCTGCCACCATGCAGGAGAGCCAGATAAGAGCTCCTAGCTCCTAGCTTTGGCCTGACCCAGTAGAATGAACCAGTAGATGGAAGATCTTTCTATCTCTGTCTCTCCCTATCACTCTGCCTTTTATATTTGCACATATATATACATATATATGTATATATACATATATACATATGCATACATATATATACATATATAAGTACGTATATATAAATATGTACCCATATATATTTATATATAATATGTATACATATGGAGAGAGAGAGACAGAGAGAGAGAAAATATGCGCAGGGGTACCAGTGCTTAGGCTACCACATGGAATGCCCCATATCTCATATCAGATGCCTGAATTGGCATCCCAGTTCGATTCTGGACTCCAGCTTCCTGCTGTTTTGTACTCTGCGAGGCAGCATGTGGGGCTCAGGTTGGGCCCCTGGCATCCACGTGGGAATCCTGGATTGAGTTCCCAGTACCTGGCTTCAGCCTGGCCCAGCCCTAGAAGTTGTATAATTTGAGAAGTGAAATCAGCAGCTGGGAGACCTCTCTTTGGCCGGTTGTCTCTTTCAAATAACAATAACAAATAAATTAATTAATTTTAGACAAAAAAAGATAACCAGACAAAACTGTTTCTAACTGAATTTTATCAGGCTTTAAGGAACAGATAATCTATTCTGCTCTATTTATAATTTTAGGTTTCAGACTATAAAAATTCGGACAATCTAGCATAACTACAGCAACACAGAGAATCTCCAAGAATTCTACAGGTTAATCTCATTTATGGAATAACTAAAATACAAAATAAAAAATCTACAAATAAATTCCAGAAGTCTTAAAAGACTAGACATTATGACCAGGCAGGGTTTACTCCAAGAATTTAAAGAGGACTCAACATCAGAAAATCGATGTATTTTGTTGATGTATTTGTTGATGTATCTGTTAACATATTAAAATGAAAAAAAGTGTTTCATCTTGGCCGGCACTGTGGCTCAACAGGCTAATCCTCCGCCTTGCGGCGCCGGCACACCAGGTTCTAGTCCTGGTTGGGACGCTGGATTCTGTCCCAGTTGCTCCTCTTCCAGTCAAGCTCTCTGCTGTGGCCAGGGAGTGCAGTGGAGGATGGCCCAAGTGCTTGGGCCCTGCACCCGCATGGGAGCCCAGGAGAAGCACCTGGCTCCTGCCTTAGGATCAGCGCAGTGCGTCGGCCGCAGCGTGCTGGCTGCGGCGGCCATTGGAGGGTGAACCAACGGCAAAGGAAGACCTTTCTCTCTGTCTCTCTCTCTCTCTCACTGTCTACTCTGCCTGTCAAAAAAATGAAAAAAAGTGTTTCATCTCAATGGCTGGAAAAAAAATCCATGTCTGTCATAAAATTGAGATCTTGTCCTGACTAAAATAACTTCTAGCAAGTTAAGTCTAAAAGGAAAGTTCCTTAAATTGATCAAGTTTATATACCAAGAACTACAGAGAAAAGCTCATACTTGATGATAAAAGAAGAAAAGTCCCCACCTGTTCCAGTTATCAGTTCATTGTCTCAGCTCCAAATTCGTCCTTCACTGCTTTGCTCTGCGGAAGGGGATGCTTGTGGTCCAGCTAGCAAAATGCTAACTTCTGTCAGGAGAGGGCGCTAGAGGGCCATGACAGGAGGGCTTCTCTGACCCCGGGGGTGGGGGTCCTCTTTGTCTCTGATACAGGGGTCACCAAGCTGTGCAGACATCACAGCAGGAGTGTCCTGCTGGCCAAGCACACTATGACCAGGTAGAACTGATGCCTCGAATTTAAGATGACTCAGCATCATCAAATCTATTCGTGTGCTTTATTACTATATTAAAGGAGGGAAAAGCCAAACCATCTCAATGGATGAAAAAAATCCATCTCATAAAACTGAGGTCTCATCCAGCTTATTTGCTTGTTTGCTTAAAAAAGAACTTTCAGCAAGGTCCACAGTTCCCTGCTTGCCAGCCTTACCCTGCCTGCTAGGAACCAGCTCTGCTCCAGAGCAACCCAGCCAACTTCCCTGCCTACGGGGGCCATAACCACCCCCTCTGCAATGGGGTCTAAATCTCAGCCTGGGGAAGGATCTTCCCATTCCCCACCTCCCAAGTGTATGCCCTACTTGGATATTGCCCTTCAGCCCCAGGCAGAGAGAGAGAGACAGAGGGAAAGGGAGAGAGAGAGAGAGAGAGAGAGAGAGAGAGAGAGAGAGAGAGAGAGAATTTTCCACTTACTGGTTTATTCCCAAAATGGCCAACAGCCAGGGCTGTGCCAGGCTGATGCCAAGAGCCAAGAACTCCATCCTGGTCTCCTGCACGGGTAGAAGGGACCCCAGTACTTGGGCTTCCTCTACTGCCTTCCCATATTAGCAGAAAGCAGAGCAGCAAGGTCTTGAACCATCACCCATATGGGATGCTGGCACTTCAGGTGGCGACTTTACCCACTATGCTATAGCACCGGCCCCCTATAGTTTTGTTTTTTTTTTTTTTTTTTTAATGAAGACTTCTTTATTTATTTGAAAGTCAGAGTTACAGAGAGGGAAAGAGAGAGAGAGAGATCTTCAAAACTGGTTTGCTCCCCAGATGGTTGCAATGGCCAGGACTGGGTGAGGATGAAGCCAAGAGTTTCTTCTGGCCCCCCACCACTTGGGCCACCCTCTGTTGCTTTCTCAGGTGCATTAGCAGGGACCTGGATTGGAAGTGGAGCTGCCAGGTCTCGAACCGGTGCCCATATGGGATGCTGGCATTGCAGGTAGTAGCTTTACCTGCTATGGCACAACTCCAGGCCCCTATAGTTTTCTTTTTTAAAATTTATTTATTTGAAAGGCAGAGTGACAGAGAAAAGGGAGACACAGAGAAAAAGATATTCCACCTGCTGCTTCACTTCCTGAGACGGCCACAACAGCCATGGTTGGGCCAGGCTGATGCTGGGAGCCTGGAACTCTACTTTGGTCTCCCATATGAGTGGCAGGGTCCAAGTATTTGGGATTCTGTCCACTACTTTCCCAGGTGCATTAGCAGGGAGCTGCATGGAAAACAGAGCAGCCAGGACTCAAACTGGTGTCCCAGATGGCAACTTAACCTGCTGTGCCCCAATGCCAGCCCTAATTTACATAGTTCTAACCTTAGATATATTATAGACCCAGCTTGGTTTGGTAGTAGTCTTAGAAATGCTAATTAAACAACTTCCAAGGATAGGCATTTGGTACAGCATTTAAGATGCTGGTTGGTACACCCACACCCCACATTGGAATGCCCAGGTTGGGGTCCCAGCTCTGCTTGGGATCCAACTTCCTGCTAATATGCACCCTGGAAGGCAGTCAGTGATAGCTTAAATGCTTGGTCCTCTGTCACCCATGTGGGAGACCTGGATGATGGAGTTCCAGGCTCCTGGCCTTGGCCTGGCCCAGCACGGGCCATCATAGCCATTTGGGAAGTGAATCAGCAGCTGGAAGATCTCCCTCCCTCCCTCCCCACCCCCCTCACTCCTGTTTTCTCTCCATCTTTCTCTTTCAGTCGGATAATCTGCTTTTCAAATAAATTTAAAAAAAATTTTTTTTTAAAAAGAGAAGCTTGCCATCTAAGCCAAGTGATAAAAACAGAAGACAAATTTTCCCTGTCCTCAAATTACAGCTACATCATCTATTCAGATGGGTAACTCTGAAAGAAAGTATGGGTCACAGTTCATCCCATTAGGCTTGTGGAATTATGATTAATTTTCCTTTAAAAACAATTATTTTCGCTCTCCTTGGTATTATGAGTACGATACAAGAGAAAGCTAGGAATAAAAAATAACGCGTGGGCAACCCACCTGCTGCTCCTTTCTAAGGAACATTTCAATCTCCATGTGAGTCCGGTTCTCTTCTTCCATTTTCACGCGTAGTTTCTGTAAGAACAATAATCCAATAGCAGTTCCGTGTGGCAGGGCTGGGAATCGGGCAATCTGGGAGTCAGAGGTGCAGCTGGGGTGCAGCACCAGCCCACCTGGGAAGTGGGGATCCTCCCAAGCTACAGTTCATTCTGTTCCACTCTGCTCATGTGTTCAAGCATTGCCGAGCCATGCAGCTGTCTCTGCACTAAACATGTGCCAGGGCCCCAGACCACAGGCCCATGCACCTGTTACCTGGGAAGAGGTGTCAGTTTAAGGAGAAAAACACAGCTTCAAGTGCACCAGTTTCTTGGCTTGAGAGAAGGATATTCCAGAGGCAGATGTCTGAAACAGCAGCAAAGATGCCACTTGAGACTCCTGTGTCTCACGTCCCAGGGCTTGGGTTTACGTCCTGACCCCACTTCCCATGCTGCCTTCCTGCTGATGTGTACTCTAGGAAGTAGCCATGATGACTCAAGTATGTGGGTCCCTGCCACCCTGATGGGAGACCCAGATGGAGTTCTGACCTCCTGGCCTCAGCCTGGTCCAGCCCTGGCTGTTGTGGCCATTTGGGGAGTGAACCAGTAGATCACCCTGTCTCTCTGTCTCTAACCCTTTCAAGTAAAATGAAAATTATATTTTTAAAAGAAGAAAAAGGTGAGGTGTTTTTTGTTGAGGATTTATTTATTCACTGGAAAGGCAGAGCAACGGAGGAAGAGACAGAGAACAAGCTACCATCAGCTGGTCCACTGCCCAATCGGCTGCCAACAGCCTGGACTGGGCCAGGCCAAAGCCAAGAGCCAGGAACTCTATCTGGGCCTTCCAAGTGGGTAGCAGGGACCCAGGGACTTGAGCCATATTCCTCTGCCTTCCCAGGTACATGAGCAGGAAGCTGGATTGCAAGTGGAATAGCCAGGACTTGAACTGGCGTTTTGACGTGGGGCCAGCATCGTAAGTAGTAGCTTAAGTCACCAGGCCACAACACCAGCCCGTGTTAGGGCCTGAGGCCAGCTCTGGGCAGTAAGCTCCCAGGGAAGCAGGGGTTTCAGAGAGGGGAGACCTCCTGGCCACAAAGGATACCCTCTAATGATGCCGACTCCTTTTCTTACCTGCCTGTCCTGCTAACCATGCGACCTTCCTCCTCAGTGAAGTCTGGCCCGCCTTTCTTTCCCCTCACAGCTTTCACTCCCCCTCGCCCCCCTTCAGTAGCTGAGTCAGTATCAGGAGCAGTGGTTCAAATGCATCTACCTGGTTCCTTCCAAAAGGCAGGACTCACCTCAATCTCTTCCAGCAAGAGCTCCTCCGCCTTATTACCCTTTTTCTGGGTCTGAGCGATCTGCAGCTCAGTAATTTTTTTCATATAGCAATTCTCTAGGTTGGTTTTGGCTTTCATCTCCTGCAATTGGTCCTTGAGGTGAGCAATATATTCATTCTGATTCTGTAGGGGAAAGATGAGGTTTCTCAATTAAAAATAGTCTGCCTCTGTTCAATTCAGTCAGTGGCTTAAACTTTGCTCTTTTATTTTTTTAATTTTCATTTATTTATTTGAGGGGTAGAGTTTCAGACATAGAGAGGGAGACAGAGAGAAGTCTTCCATTCACTGGTCCACTCCCTAAAATGGCCACAATGTCTGGAGCTGGGCCAATCCAAAGATAGGAACCAGGAGCTTCTTCCGGGTCTCCTAAATGGGTGCAGGGGCCCCAGGACTTGGGCCATCTTCCACTGCTTTTCCAGGACATAGCAGAGAGCTGGATCAGAAGAGGAACAGCCGGGACACAAACCAGTGCCCATATGGGATGCCGGCACTGCAGGCAAAGGCCTAGCCTGCTATGCCACAGCTCCAGCTGCATCTTTTTCTTTTTTTAGATGTATTTATTTACTTACTTATTTAAAAGGCAGACTTAGAGAGAGAGAGAGAGAGAGAGAGAGCGAGACCCTCCATCTGCTGGTTCACGCTCCAGATGACCACAACATCCAAGGCTGGGCAAGGCCGAAGCCAGGAGCCAGAGCTTCCTCTGGGTCTCCTCCATGGCTGCAGAGGTTGAAGTACTTTGACCCTCTTCCACTGCTTTCCCAGGTGCATTAGCAGGAAGCTGGACCAGAGTGGAGTAGCCAGGACACGAACCAGAGCCCATGTGGGATGCCGACATTGGCACTGCAGGCAGTGGCTTTACCCACTACCGTACACCGCTGGCCCCTGTATGCCGTTTTTTTATGGTGGTCTTGGACTTGAGTATCCAAGGGTTCTGGTATCCTTGGAGGTTCTGGATCAGTTCCCCTCAGATACCAAGGAACAACTATAATCACTTCTGAGGTATTCCAGTCAGGGGAGATATGAGTGTTTCCATTTTATAGAAAGTAAAACCTAGAGAGTTCAGCTGACTTACCCAGGTTCACATACCTTGTGGGGCTTGAGTGGGAAAACGGGTCTTTTGACTTATGAAAAGGAGCTAGTAATGGGAAATCTATGTTGGAAATACAGACAATCCTAATGGTATGCCTATGAAGGACTCTCTTAGAACTATTTGTTGGCCGGCGCCGCGGCTCAATAGGCTAATCCTCCGCCTTGTGGCGCCGGCACACCGGGTTCTAGACCCGGTCGGGGCACCGGATTCTGTCCCGGTTGCCCCTCTTCCAGGCCAGCTCTCTGCTGTGGCCAGGGAGTGCAGTGGAGGATGGCCCAAGTACTTGGGTCCTGCACCCAATGGGAGACCAGGATAAGCACCTGGCTCCTGCCATCGGATCGGCGCGGTGCGCCGGCCGCAGCGCGCCAGCCGCGGCGGCCATTGGAGGGTGAACCAACGGCAAAGGAAGACCTTTCTCTCTGCCTCTCTCTCTCACTGTCCACTCTGCCTGTCAAAAATACAAAAACAAACAAACAAAAAAACACAAAAGAACTATTTGTTATGTGGCCGGCGCCATGGCTTAACAGGCTAATCCTCTGCCTTGCGGCGCCGGCACACCGGGTTCTAGTCCCGGTTGGGGCTCCGGATTCTATCCCGGTTGCCCCTCTTCCAGGCCAGCTCTCTGCTGTGGCCCAGGAGTGCAGTGGAAGATGGCCCAAGTCCTTGGGCCCTGCACCCGCATGGGAGACCAGGAGAAGCACCTGGCTCCTGGCTTTGGATCAGCGAGATGCGCCGGCCACAGCGGCCATTGGAGGGTAAACCAATGGCAAAAAGGAGGACCTTTCTCTCTGTCTCTCTCTCTCTCACTATCCACTCTGCCTGTCAAAAAAAAAAAAAAAAAAAAAAGAACTATTTGTTATGTTTCATTTTCATTTATACTATTCATGATCATTGACTAGCTCTCCCAGACTGTGATAACAGGAAAATAGATCCAGTTCCCTGTTGATTTGTAAATGTAAAAGCTAAGCTAAGGACAGACATCTAGCCTCACAGTCCTGGCACCTGCATCTGTCAGATGCCTGTGTCTGTATCAGATGCCGGTGTGTATCAGAAGCCTGCATCTATAATAGAATACCTTGGTTCCAGACCTCACTCTGGCTCCTGACTCCAGCTCTGATGCAAACTCTGGCAGACAGTGCTGATGGCTCAAGTCATTGGGTTCCTGCTGCTCACATGGGAGACCTGGATTGAGTTCCTGGCTCCTGGCTCCGGTCTAACCCAGCCTTGGCTACCTGTTAGGAGCATTTGGGGAATAAACTAAAGGATGGGAACTACTTTCTTACTTTCTCTCTCTCTGCCTCTCAAATAAATAAATATTTTCTTTTTAAAAGAGCAAAGCTTGGGGCTGCGCTGTTGTGTAGCAAGTTAAGCTGCCAACACAGCACCAGCATCCCATATGGGCAGTGGTTTGAGTCCCGGCTACTCCACTTCTGATCTTGCTCCCTGCTAATGTGCCTGGGAAAGCAACAGAAGATGACCCAAGTACTTGGAACCCTAAACTCATGTGAGGGACTGGGAGTGAACCAGAGGATGGAAGATCTCTCTCTCTCTCTCTCTCTCTGTAACTCTTTTTTTTTTTTTAAGATGTATTATTTATTTATTTGAAAGTCAGAGTTACACAGAGAGAGGAGAGGCAGAGAAAGAGAGAGAGATAGTGTGGTGGAATGAGAAGGCCTTGCCAAGATGGCTGCTGGCAAGCGAGCATTAGTTACTCAGGAATGGCTTTGAAACCCACCTGGCAACGGAGTCTGCCTGGCAACAGGCTGTGATTGGTTAGGGCATAGACCACCCCTTGACCGGATTGGCTGTCTTGGCTATATAAGCTGTTATACCAACTGAAATAAACGAGTCTGTGGGCTGCTCGTCTCTGGCCCGCTTTCACCCAACTTCCAGGGTCTGTGTGGTGACTCCGCGCCTCTTACCCCCACCACGCTCCTCCTCTCAGAACGAATCCTCTCAGGAAAGAAATCAACAGCAACGAGAGAGAGAGAGAGAGAGAGAGAGAGAGAGAGAGGGGTCTTCCATCTGATGGTTCACTCCCCAGTTGGATGCAATGGCTGGAGCTACACTGATCTGAAGCCAGGAGCCAGGAGCTTCCTCCAGGTCTCCCATGTGTGTGCAGGGGGCCCAAGGACTTGGGCCATCTTCTACTGCTTTCCCAGGCAATAGCAGAGAGCTGGATCAGAAGAGAAGCAGCCGGGACTCAAACCAGTGCCCATATGGGTGCCGGTGCTTCAGGCCAGGGCATTAACCCACTGTGCCACAGCGCCAGCTCCTCTCTGTAACTCTTTCAAATAAAATAAATATTTTTTAAAATTGCATACAGCACAGATGGGATTTTTTCTCCAATATTTTTCATCCATAGTTGGTTGAATCCACAGATGTGAAACCCATACATGAAGGCTGGCTGTATAAGGATTCATTGTGAATACGTGTGAAAGCTCTGCAGGTTGCCCATTGCTTGGCAATTTTCAGGTCTCCATATTCATTAAGAAAAGACATTTTTGGGGCGCTATGGCTCACTTGGTTAATCCTCCGCCTGCGGCACTGGCATCCAATATGGGTGCCGGGTTCTAGTCCCAGTTGCTCCTCTTCCAGTCCAGCTCTCTGCTGTGGCCCGGGAGGGCGGTAGAGCATGGCCCAAGTGTTTGGGCCCCTGCACCCGCATGGGAGACTGGGGAGAAGCACCTGACTCCTGGCTTCGGATCAGCACAGCGCCAGCCATAGCGGCCATTTGGGGAGTGAACTAACGGAAGGAAGACCTTTCTCTGTCTCTCTCTCTCTCTCACTGTCTATAACTCTACCAGTTAAATAAATAAATAATACATTTCTTCAGTCCCAGGCATGGACTACAGCAGAGATCTACACAGCCCCAGTGCTGCCCTCATGGAGCTTGCAGTATGTGTAACTTTTCTTTTCTTTTCTTTTCTTTTCTTTTCTTTTCTTTTCTTTTCTTTTCTTTTCTTTTCTTTTCTTTTTATCTACTTGAAAGAGAGAGACCTTCCATTGGCTAGTTCATTCCTCAGATGCCTGCAATAGCCAGGGCTGGGCCAAGCCAAAGCCAGAAGATCAGAACTCCATCCAGGTTTCCTACATCCATGGCAGGGAATCAAACTCTTGAGCCATCATCTGTTGCCTCCCAGGTGCACGGCAGGCAGCTGATTGGAAGCAGTGCAGCCAGGACTCAACTGGTACTCGGATACGGGAGACAGAGAGAGAGCTCTTCCATCTGCTGGTTCACTCCCCAAATGGCTACAACAGCCTTAGAGCTCGGCCAGGACAAAGCCTGGAGTTTCTTGGACCTCCTAGAAGAGGCCCAATCACTTGGGCCATCTTCTGCTCCTTTTCCCAGGCCATTAGCAGGAAGCTGGCTTGGAAATGGAGCAGCCCGATCTTGAACCTGTGCCCATATAGGATGCTGACATCACAGGCAGAGGCTTAACCTGCTGCACCGAAACACAAACCCGTGGACACAGAATCTTTTCTTTTTTTTTAATTCATTTTTTTGACAGGCAGAGTGGACAGTGAGAGAGAGAGACAAAGAGAAAGGTCTTCCTCTTCCGTTGGTTCACCCCACAATGATCGCTGCAGCCAGCCCACTGAGGAGCAACTGGGACAGAATCTGGTGCCCTGACCGGGACTAGAACTCGGTGTGCCGGTGCCGCAGGCGGAGGATTAGCCTAGTGAGCCGCAGCGCTGGCCATGAACACAGAATCTTAACCGCTAAGCTAAACATTCACCCCTCCATGAACTTTTTAAAGTATTGCTTTACAACTAATCACAAAAATGCATGGCTCCAATAAGAGATTTATGTTTCTCTAAATATAAACGACCTTTAATTTTTTATTAAAGATTCATTTATTTATTTATTAGCAAGTCAGAAAGACAGAGGAAGGGAGAGACAGAGATGGAAGATCTCACAACAACTCACAACAGCCAGTGCTACATCAGGTGAAGCCGGGAGGAACTTGATCCATGTCTCTCATGTGGGTGACAGGGGACCAAGCACTTGAGCCATCATCTCTTGCCTTCCAGGAAGGCATATTAGCAGGAAGCTGCATCAGAAGTGGAGTAGCAGGGACACAAAACAAGCACTCTAATATAGGATACAGGCAGCCCAAGCAGCAGCTTAACCCATGGAACCACAATGCATGCCCCATAGACCACCTTTAATCTTAGCATGTAAGCTGGGTGGAATTAGTTTTAAGTAACTACTGGAAGAAATAAAGTTGAAATTGGCCAAAATTATCCACAATTAAATGTAGACAGAGCTTAAAGGAGCATAGGTCCTGAAGATTAATCACAAAGGAATTCTTCAAGGTCTTTTGTCTGACTTCTGTATATAACTCTATAGAATCATTCCAATTGTACTGTAATTATTGTAACTATAATGGCACAATACCAAATAGATGAGTATCTCTGGCCAGAGAATATGCTGCAAGCCCAGTTGATGATGCTAATATGTCTTAGTACTTTATATCCTCTTGCAATTTGTAGGATCAGTGGGAAAATTATTTAACTTCTTTAAGCCTATTTTTGCATCGGTAAAATTCTACCAGTGCTCATAACAATTGAGGAGTTCAATGAATGTTTATTAATGTTAAGAAATGTCCTTTCTGAGGTCAGCACTGTGGTGTGGCAGGTTAAGCCGCGGCTTGCAGCACTATCATCTCACATGGGCACCAGTTCGAGATCCGGCTGTGTCACTCCCAATCCAGCTCCCTGATGATGCACCTGAGAAATGCAGCTGAAGATAGCCCAAGTGTTTGGGGCCCTGCTACCTGGTGGGAGAGCTCAAAGTAGCTCCTGGCTCCTGGCTTTGGCCTGGCCAAGTCTTGGCTATTGCAGCTACCTGGGTTGTGAACCAGCAGAAGGAGGACCTGCCTGTCTCTCCCTCTCTCTGTAACCCTGACTTTCAAACAAATAAATAAATCTTCAAAAGAAAAAAAGAAACATCCTTTTTGCCTCTTTTTTCTACATTAGCTTCTCTCCCCACTCCTCTCATTTTCTATTTCCTTCTACTCCCTCCCTTGTATTTCCAAATTGTTATACAGTCAGTGATAAGGTTTGCCTGTTTAGGAAGACTTGTGTTAAAGTGATACTGTGACGGTTTCACTTCATCGACTGGAATCCTTTCATCTATTTAATCTCTTAGACCTTCTTTAAGGTCCAGCTTAAAGGGTAACTGGAATACATAAAACCCTTTTCAGACAATCTCAGCCTGTATTAATAACAGCAGACCTGTTTCTCACAGAATCTGAAGTATTGGACAGTTATGTATCCACTAGACAGTGTCCATATAAAAATACACATTCAAAAACTCAAGGAGCAAGCACTTAACCTTGCAGTTAAAATGCCCATGTCCCACATCAGAGCACCTGGGTTCAATATCCAGCTCCAGCTCCTGACTCCAGTTTCCCACCAATGCAGACCCTGGGTCCCTGCCACTCACATGGGAGAGACCTGGATTGTGTCCCCAGCTCCTGGCTGTGGCCTTGGCCCCATTGTGGCCACTGTGGACATTTGGGGAATGAACCAGCAAATGGGAATTGTCTCTCATTGTGTCTCTCAAAGAAAATAAGGGGAAAAAACCTTGAGAGCATATTCTGGTCAGTTTTCTTTATCAAATTGAATATTAAGTCTTTCAAAGTAACAGCATGGTGGTGGGCACTGCGGCAGGTATCAGAGTACCAGTATGAGTCCTGGTTACTCTGCTTCCAATTAAGCTTCCTGATAAAGCTTTCTGAAGCAGCAGCTCCAGTGCTTAGGGCCCTGCCACCTACAGAGGAGACTGAGATGGAGAGTTCTAGCCTTCTGGCTTCCGCCTGGTCCAGCCCTGGCTGTTGTGGGCATTTGGGGAGTGAACCAGCAGATAAAACATCTCTGTCTCTGTCTGCCTCTCTCTGTTGCTCTTTCAAGTAGATAAAAAAAAAATTTTTTTTTTGACAGGCAGAGTGGATAGTGAGAGAGAGAGACAGAGAGAAAGGTCTTCCTTTTTGCCGTTGGTTCACCCTCCAATGGCCGCTGCGGCCAGCGCATCTCGCTGATCCAAAGCCAGGAGCCAGGTGCTTCTCCTGGTCTCCCATGGGGTGCAGGGCCCAAGCACTTGGGCCATCCTCCACTGCCTTCCCGGGCCATAGCAGAGAGCTGGCCTGGAAGAGGGGCAACCGGGACAGAATCCGGCGCCCCGACCGGGACTAGAACCCAGTGTGCCGGCGCCGCAAGGCGGAGGATTAGCCTGTTAAGCCACAGCGCCGGACAAGATAAAAATTTTTAAAACACAGTTTTAAAGTAACAATATGGGGGCCAGTGCTGTGGTAAAGCCACCACCTGCAGTGCCAGCATCCCATATGGGCAACAGTTTGAGTCCAGGCTGCTCTTCTTCCGATCCAGCTCTCTGCTATGGCCTGGGAAAGCAGTAGAAGATGGCCCAAGTCCTTGGGCCCCTGAACCCACATGGGAGACCCAGAAAAAGCTCCTGGCTTCTGGCTTCAGATCGGCACAGCACTGGCCATTGCAGCCAATTGGAAAGTGAACCAGCGGATGGAAGACCTCTCTTTCTCTCTCCCTCTCTCTCTCTCTCTCTCTCTCTCTGCCTCTCCTTCTCTTTCTGTGTAACTCTGACTTTCAAGTAAATAAATAAATCTTTTTTTTAAAAAAAGTAACAATATGAACATCTCAAATGCAGAATGAAAATGCTCGAAGTTTCTGCCTGTGGTACACAGAAGGTGTTGTGCTATGTAACTGTTTGTAATGCATACAACATTGGCTGTGCCAGGCCAAAGGCCTCTGGTTTTAATGCCATTGCCATGGGCCTCTGATTGCTCTGATTTCTTTCTGTGTTGCTGGTTTGCACAATTGTATGGTCCTCCACGGTGATGATGTGGAAAAATGGAGGAGCATATCAAATGCTGACAGGCTGGTTAGTGCTGGTAAAACCCTGATCAGCCATACTACTAAGTGAACTGAATGCCACTCATTTCCTCAGTTCCCCAGTGTGCCACAAGAGCCAGACTAAAAGCACTGGGTTACAGGCCAAGGGGCTTCAGTTATATGAATTCCTTCTAAGACTTCACTAAGAAAAGACTTGCCTTCCCAACAACCTATAATCCTGGCTGTCCATGGTGTCTGCAGCTTTCCCAGGATCCAGGCCTAACTGGGGCTACATTTTTGTGGGTTTTTAACGGCAGACAGAACTTGATTTTCAAATTGAAACTGCCTCCAGACCTGGACTTCTGGACTTGTTATTTGAATCCCGAGAAGCATGATTTAGTAATGGAAAGACGCAGTCAACCAATTCAAATTAACAGGGCTCTGATGGCCGCCACAGAAATGTGAGCCAAAGGCTTTTAATGGTAGCGTCTGTTTTCACAACTGAACACAGGCAGAGAAGGGATACTACTTCCTGGAGTTTTAGAAGCTTCTATCCTGAGGAGCTGGAACTTACTTTATACTTCAGGTTGCCTGTTTTGTGGAACGGAAAAAGGAAAATGGAAAGTGATAAAAGTCCCAGACAAAAACATAGCTGTATTTTAAACTGACATTTCTATCTGGCTGGCTGGCTGTGACTAAGAATACTGACTGATTCTAGAAGTCTATGAGCAAAGTCTGAGCTCAACAGATCTCGTGGGATCAAACATAATCAAATGCAAACTTCTAAAGCTTCAGGCTCCAGTTCCACCATCTGCTTTCCTTTCCATTTGAACTCTTCCCTTTTCAATTCCTCATCTTTCCTTTTGTAATGAAGTTCCCACACACCTCACTGTCCTTGCTGATCTGAGTAAATTCCTGAAATGTGACACCCAAGGGCACACGTTTGGGGCAGCAGTGAAGATGCCACGTGAGAGGCCTGCCTCCCACATCAGAGTGCCTGAGTTTGAGTCCCAGTTCTGCTCCTTATTCCAGCTTCCTGCTAATGTACACCCTGCAAGACAGCATGTGATGGCTCAAGTATTTGGGTCCCTGCCACCAACATGAGAAAGCCAGATCGAGTTCTTGGTCCCTGATGCAGGCACTTGGGAGTGAACCAGCAGAGAGAAGCATCCACTCTCTCTCTTTCAAGTAAATAAAAAAAAAAAAAAAAGTGACACCTAAAATCATCCAGAAATCATAACCACAACAGAGGAAAGGGGAGTTATTTCCCTATTGCATTAACACTACACAGGACCACTAACTGCAGTAATCAAAACAGAGAGCTTTGTTCACAAGGTTCCAAGGGATTTTCACAATAAGGTATGCTAAAATGTTGTCATGTCGTTAAGACCCTGATGACAAGCCACAAAAGCAGTACTTTGAAAGGAAAACTCTAGGGGCCAGTGCTGTGGTGTAATAGGTTAAGCCTCCACCTGTGGTGCCAGCATCCCATAGGGGTGCTGCTGGTTTGAGTCCTGGCTGCTCCACTTCCAGTCTTGCTCCCTGCCAATGTGCCTGGGAAAGCAGCTGAATATGGCCTGAGTATTTGGGCCTCTGCACCCATGTGGGAGACCCGGAATAAGTTTCTGGTTCCTTCGGATTAGCCCAACTCCAGCCACGGCAGCCATTTGTGGAGTAAACCAGCAGATAACTTTACCTCTCAAATAAATAATATTAAAAAAAAAAAAAAAAAAAAAAGGAAAGGAAAACTCTAAGAAGTCAAGAGAAGACTGAGGAAGGCAGGCACCTTTCTTTCTTTCTTTTTTTTTAAAGATTTATTTATTTAGGGGCCAGCACCGTGGCACAGTGGGTTGATCCTCTGCCTGCGGTGCCGGCATCCCATTTGGGTGCCGGTTCTAGTCCCAGCTGCTCCTCTTCCAGTCTGGCTCTCTGCTGTGGCCTGGGAAGGCAGTGAAAGATAGCCCAAGTCTGTGGGCCCCTGCACCCACGTGGGGGACTGGGAGGAGGCACCTGGCTCCTGGCTTCAGACTGACACAGCTCCAGCTGTTGCGGCCATTTGGGGAATGAACCAACGGAGGGAAGACCTTTCTCTCTGTCTCTCCCTCTCACTGCCTGTAACTCTGGCTCTCGAATAAATAAATAAAAATCTTTTTAAAAAAGATTTTTATTTATTTATTTGAAAGGCAAAGTTACAGAGAGGCAGAGGCAGAGGGAGAGGGAGAAAGAGAGGTCTTCTGCCTGCTGTTCACTCCTCAAATGGCTGCATCAGCCAGAGCTGGGCCAATCCAAAGCCAGGAACCTGGAGCTTCTTCCAGGTCTCCAAAATGGGTGCAGGGGCCCAAGCACTTGGGCCATCTTCTGCTGCTTTCCCAGGCCATGACAGAGAGCTGGATTGGAAGTGGAGTAGCCAGGACCCAAACCAGTGCCCATGTGGGATGGCAGCACTGCAGGCAGTGGTTTTATCCACTACACCACAGTGCCGGCCCCGACAGGCACCTTTTCAACTTGTTGTTCCTTCCGCAACTAGTGGTGGGTCCTAATCTCAGGTACTCATATTAGAACTTCACACTAAGCCTCTAATGAAATTGTTGAAAACAAGTGGGATCGTCACAATTTCCAGTTTACAAGCTTTTTCTAACCAAAATGAGGGTTTCAGTTTCACCTCTGAACCTTGTGGAGTCAGTTCTGTGTTGCACTCATTGATGGGGTTTTGAGTTCTGATATCTAATACTTATTACAGTTTTGCACCACCTACAAATTTAGCCAGCGTGCCTTCTATCTTCATTTAACTCTTTAACCCATCTTGGAGCCTACAGATCATCACAGTCACCTCCACTTATTCTCTTTGAAACTCATCCTACATCTGGGAGAAACAAAACCAAAAAAGTGGGAAGAATCATTAGAGTGCACGAGGCTGAGGAGCTGCATGAAGAGCTGGGTAACATGCATAGGGGTGCCCAGAGGAGAAAAATGGAGTATGGCTTGGAGGGCTGGGCCAGGCTAAAGCCAGAAGCAAAGAGCTCCTTCTGGATCTCCCACATGGGTAGCTGGGGCCAAAGTAGTTGGCCATCACCCGTTTCCATTCCAGGTGCTTTAGCAGGAAGCCGGGTCAGAAGTCTGGAACTGGCACTCCGACATGGGATCCCAGCATCACAAGCCACAGCTTAACCTGCTGAGCCACAATGCTTGCCCCAGCTTATTTTGGTAATAGCTTCCCTACACCAAATACTTCAGTGGCAGCTCCGGCACTGGAAAGCTTTATTGAACATGCTGGAGGCAGCAAGGTGAGGTAAAGGCAACTACTTTAAGAAACTCAAGGTTCAAGAAAAGTCATAGGTCTGGGTAGTCTAAATGTAGCACTATCAGGCCAAGAAAGGGCTTAGAAATTCAACACGGCTCCAAACCCTGACTCAAGGACAACACAAATTTCTTAAATGGTGAATTTGCCCACCTACATGGCCCTCACTGATGATGTTTGCCCAGAAAAGCCTGCCTTGTAAGGCTGTCCATAATCTGCTCCCTGCCTCACACGTGTACCTTGTTGGGTGCACCTCCACACTTCCTCTCAAGCATGTACTTCCTGTGGCTTTGCAAGCTTTCCCTGCAGCCCTGCCTTCTTTGACCAAACCCCCGCCTTCCATGCAGAGGGGAACTGCAGTTTCTGCAAAACTGCTGCCCTGAACCAGCACCGGCCAAAGAGAACCAAGATGGGTACTGACTGCATCTCCACAGAGACCTTCAGCTAATTATAACAGCATTATAACAAGACTACAATGGCCAACATGCCTACTCCCGTCATGCACTTGGTGCCATGACACTTCGGAGATTCCAAAAGAGGACAAGGAAATGGGCGGTACTCAAACTCTGCCCTAGATTCTGCTCCCTATAAATATTCAAGTAAGCCCTGTCCGGTACCACCCACTATGCCTCCATATACAGGTCCAACCCAAGTCTCACTGAGTGAACTCACCTTCATGTGTCCCTGCACTCCCACTTGAGTGTGTACTTTCATTCTTCATGCAAATAAATCTTGTTCCTCTGCTGACCTTTACCTACGTCTCCTCTTGCTTCAGAGACAAGCACCTGGATGGAGACTTCTCACCCACAAGGACAACAGTGCCATCTCTGTCAAAACCTGTAATGGTTCTTGTTCTGTTCAGTTGCTCTTATTTGTCAATCCTTGCATCAACAGACAATGTTTTAATAAGTACAGCTATATAATAATTCTAAAAATTCTAAAAAGCAACTCCATCCCCCTTGTTCCCCGTCAATACAGTCTTGACTATTTTTAGCCCTTTGTATTTGCATATAAATTTTAGAGTGAGTGTGTCAAGTTTCTTAAAGATAATGAATAGGGGCTGGTACCATGGCATAGTGGGCAAAGCCTCCACCTGCTGCACCAGCATCCCATATGGGCGCTGGTTCATGTTTCAGCTGCTCCACTCTGATCTAGTTCTCTGCTAATGGTCTGGGAAAGCAGTGTAAGATGGTCTAATGCCTGGGCCCCTGCACCCTCATGGGAGACCTGGAAGAAGCTCCTGGCTCCTGGCTTCAGATTGGCGCAGCTTCAGCTGTTGAGGCCATTTGGGAAGTGAACGAGCAGATGGCAGATCTCTCTCCCTCTCTCTCTGCCTCTCTCTATGTAATTCTGCCTTTCAAATAAATAAATAAATCAGCACTGGCCTCAATAAATAAATCTTTTAAAAAAGTAAAACAGGGGCCAGCACTGTGGCGCAGAGGGTTAACGCCCTGGCCTGAAGCGCCAGCATCCCATATGGGCACCGGTTTGAGACCCAGCTGCTCCACCTCTGATCTATTTCTCTGCTATGGCCTGGGACAGCAGTGGAAGATGGCCTGGGTGCTTGGGCCCCTGCACCCACGTGGGAGACCCAGAAGAAGCTCCTGGCTCCTGGCTTTGGATTGGTGCAGCTCCAGCCATTGAGACCAATTTGGGGGCTTAACCATCGGATTGAAGACCTCTCTTTCTCTCTGCCTCTACTCTCTCTGTGTAACTCTGATCTTCAAATAAATAAGTAAATTTTTAATAAAAATATAAAATAAATAAAAAAGTAAAATAAATGAAAGAATAGATTCCAATCAGGATTCTGATTGGGATTGTATTTAATTTATAGATCAAGTTTGGAAGCACTGACATCTTTATAATATTGATTCATCCAATCCATAAGCAAGAACAGTCTATCCTTCCACTAATTCATTATTTAATTTTCAATACTGTTTTACAGTATTCTGTGAAGACGTTCTGCATACTTTGTTGATGTAATGGGGGTACTGAAGTGAAAGCTGGATAGTTGATATTTTTGATGCTATTGCAAAGAATATATTTGTTCAACTTCCTATTCTAAGTGTCTTGCTGATGTATGAAAACAATTTCTGCATATAGACCTTTGTCCTCTTTTTTTGTGTGTGTGTGCAATTACAATTTCATAAAAATGCTGCTTTGTCGTTACCTTGCTGGGTATTTTGACGTTCAGTAGTTTGATAGAAATGCATTTTTTTCCTTTGTGACTTCTTTTTTTTTTCTTTTAAAGATTTACTTATTTATTTGAAGGGCAGAGTGACAGAGAGAGAGACAGAGAGAGAGAGACAGAGAGAGACAGAGAGATCTTCCATCTGCTGGTACACTCCCCAGATGGATACAACAGCCACTGAAACCAGAAACCCAGAACTCCATACTAGTTAGCACACGGGAGGGGCCCAAGCACTTGGGTCATCACCCACTGCCCTCCTGGACACATCAGCAGTAAGCTGTATCAGAAGTGCAGCAGCAGCCAGCGCCGTGGCTCACTTGGTTAATCCTCCGCCTGCGGCACCGGCATTCCATATGGGCGCCGGGTTCTAGTCCCGGTTGCTCCTCTTCCGGTCCAGCTCTCTGCTGTGGCCTGGGGGCCAGTGGAGGATGGCCCAAGTGCTTGGGCTCCTGCACCCACTTGGGAGACCAGGAGGAGGCACCTGGCTCCTAGCTTCAGATCAGTGCAGCGCCGGCCGTGGCGGTCATTTGAGGAGTGAACCAACAGAGGGAAGACCTTTCTCTCTGTCTCTCTCTCTCACTGTCTGTAACTACCTGTCAAATAAATTTAAAAAAAATTTTTTTAAAAAACAAAGTACAGCATCTGCGACTCGAACCAGCACTCCAAATGGGATGCCAGCATTGCCAGCAGAGGCTAAACCCACTGCACCACAATGCTGGCCCCACGACTCCTTACCTAGGGCATTGTCAGGAAGCTTCCGATCTTGGGCATTTGCTCCTTTACGTCCAAGTGATGTAAAGCTGGTCATCCTAATTGCTGGCATCCTTTTGTGTCCCACTGGTCTCTTAGTACTTCCTAATCTTATTTCCCAAGCTTAACCTCACCACTGGTTTTTAGTAACTCTAAGGATTTAGTGTAATTTCATCTTAATCAATGTTTTTCGTTCTAAGATTTGCCCTGGATCTTCCAGTGCTGTTTTCTTAACCTGTCCCTTTGCTGATGAACAACACATCTGAGTGATATTCTGCTTTAGTTTACTTGGGCTGGACATAAAGGCTGAGAATGTAACCCAAGAGGGTAAGTGTCATTACCAAAAAGTGTTTATGGAAAGAGAAAATGAAAGGTGGTCATGATGGTTAAGGACATCGCTACACCTCAGCATCATGTATCAGGGAGTTTGTAATGTGCTCAGCAGTCATCCGTTCCCATCTGGGATGTTACATTATGGGAGAGTGCCTGAGGCCAGGCAAGGAGGAGTGGGCGGTGTGGCCAGTGGGAGATACGAGCGGTAGCAGACTAAGAGCCTCAGTAGGAACTCTGTTCCCAACAGGCCAGCTCTCCAGTTGCTCTCTTTATTTTTCCAATGGCAAAGCCACCACAGTCGTCACAACAGTTTTTCATACATAACTTCTCCTTGCTTGAGAGAGATGGCTTCCGTATAGCGGCTTTAGTTCCGTAATTTTGGCGCTGGCCAGGTAATTCTTACCTGAGCTTCAGCTTGCCGTTCTTCTTTGACATTCACTAGCTGCTTTTGAAGAGATTTTATCTGTTTTTTTCCTTTTTCCTCCCTAAAAGAAATAAGAATGATTTGTGTTGAGAGCAGTGCTTCTCAGACTGCCTGTGCAGGATGAAGACTTCCTGGCCCTTCAAAGCCAGCGTCAGCCACACACACACACCCCCCCACACACACACACAGATTCTGACTCCGGAGGTCAGGGAGGGGGCTCTGGGCCCTGCAGCTGTAACCAGCTCCCAGGTGATGCTAACGGTGCTGGTCCACAGAGCACACGTTCACCAACATTTACCCTGTGATCTGCTGTCGTGGAGGAAGATTTTCTGCCTAATCAGTGTTGCATCTAAAACAGTCACCTCTGAGGAAAAACAGAGACCTAGAGGACCAAGGAGAATCTTCTCCATCCCGAGCACCTTAATGCCATGCTCCTGCTTCACCGTAGCCTTCCGCGGTAGTCTGTCACCATCTCTCACAGGTGAGGAACGCGTGGCGAAGGCAATGGTAGCTTGCTGTGCAGACCCGAGAATGTGCCATACAGGCCCCCAGCTGGAGAGGCCAGAGAGTGCACAAGGGCCCCCGCTTCTAGGCTGTGGGCACCTTCACTGTGCGTGTTCTGAAGCGACCCTGGGAATAGGCCACACTCTGCTCCCACCCCAGGAGCAGGCCCCTCCCAGGACAGCCAGGATCTCAGGCTGATTTGGACCCTGTGACTCTGGTGACCTTGCTGACCCGAGCTGGGACTGCACAGCTGTCTCTTTGGCCCAGCCTTCCCCTCCCTCACCTGGGCTCAGTCTTCCGTGGGTCTGAAGGCTCCCTTCCATTTTCTCTCTGATAAGACCTCTGCATGAGTAATCCCTCCGTGGCCTCTGTGTCTTAGAAGACCTGGACTAACACACTTGCCGTGGCTTCACAGACAGCAAAAGGCAGAATGGAGCTGAAACGCAGTACAGTGTAACACCAGAACCCCAGAACGTTGGAACTATTCGCACTGCTGTTTCAGTCTTCTCAGAGAAATGGAATTGCGCATCTCTCTAGCAATTCCAGTATTTAGATTTAAAACAATACAAGAATAAACACGGCCGGCGCCTTGGCTCAACAGGCTAATCCTCCGCCTTGCGGCGCCGGCACACCGGGTTCTAGTCCCGGTCGGGGCACCGATCCTGTCCCGGTTGCCCCTCTTCCAGGCCAGCTCTCTGCTGTGGCCAGGGAGTGCAGTGGAGGATGGCCCAAGTGTTTGGGCCCTGCACCCCATGGGAGACCAGGAGAAGCACCTGGCTCCTGCCATCGGAACAGCGCGGTGCGCCGGCCGCAGCACGCTACCGCGGCGGCCATTGGAGGGTGAACCAACGGAAAAAGGAAGACCTTTCTCTCTGTCTCTCTCTCACTGTCCACTCTGCCTGTCAAAAAAAAAAAAAAAAAAAGAATAAACACAACAACCACCAAGAACAACTTACCACTAAGTTGCATTTAGGTAAAAGCAGTTTTACCCAGTAGTTTTTAGAAAGCACATACCTGACTCCTGAAATTCACATTGCCAAAACAAATGATTATGTTCTTCCCATTTATAAATCACAAGAAAGGGGTAAGAGAGATGCAGAATAAAAACTTGACCTCTACTATTAAAATCAGCATCTCAAACACAGGTTCATTTAGACAAACATTTCCATGAGATTATGAGAGAATATATGCCTGTTTTAGAAAACCTAGAAAATGAAAAAAAAGTGAAAAAAGAAATCCACCCATTATCTTACTATGGTTAAAATTTTATTATTCAATAGGTCCTCCATGTTCAGGGATTTTGCATCCATGGATTCAACCAACTGCTAATCAAGAATATCTGGAGATGGCCGGCACCGTGGCTCAACAGGCTAATCCTCTACCTTGCGGCGCCGGCACACCGGGTTCTAGTCCTGGTTGGGGCGCCGGATTCTATCCCGGTTGCCCCTCTTCCAGGCCAGCTCTCTGCCATGGCCCAGGAGTGCAGTGGAGGATGGCCCAAGTCCTTGGGCCCTGCACCCGCATGGGAGACCAGGAGAAGCACCTGGCTCCTGGCTTCGGATCAGCGCGATGTGCCGGCCGCAGCGGCCATTGGAGGGTGAACCAACGGAAAAAGGAAGACCTTTCTCTGTGTCTCTCTCTCACTGTCCACTCTGCGTGTCAAAAAAAAAAAAAAAAAAAAAAAAAAAAAAAAAAAAAAAAAGAAAGAAAAGAAAATAAGAAGAAAAAAAAAAAAGACTATCTGGAGCAAGGGATCAGCATACATTCTCATCAAGTGCCTCGGTTCGAGTTCTGACTCCATTCCCAAATTTAGCTTCTTGCCAATGCATACGCTTGGAGGCAGCACGTGGGAGACCCAGCTTGAGTTCTGGCTGCTGACTTTAGACTTGCTCAGCCCAGATATTGTGAACATTTGGAAAGTGAACTATAGGATATGGAAGATATTTTTCTCTGTCTCTCTGCCTTTCAAATAGATGAAAATAAGTAAATAATTTTTTTTAATTTCTGGAAAAAATGTTGTGTCCATACTGAAGATGTACAGACATTTATTTCATGGCACTTACATTGCATGAGTCATTGTAAGTAATCTAGAGATGGTTTAAAGTACACAGGAAGATATACATAGATTTTACACAAATACTGTATCATTTTACAGACGGGACTTGAATATCCAGACTAAAGTATCCACAGGGGGTCCTGGGACCAAATCCCCAGGAGTAACAAAGGATCAGTGTATTTCTTTCTAGTCACTACACACCACAGTTTTCCTTTCAAAACTGGGCTTACATTACATATACAATTTTTACACTAAGTTTTTCTCTTAACACAGTTATATGCACTCTCTTTTTTTAAAAAAACAGGTGCCTTTTAAAAAAAATATTTATTTGAAAGGCACAGCAACAGAGACAGTGAGAAACACAGACAGAGAGATCAATCTTCCATCTGCTGACGCACTTTCAAAATTCCCACAACAGCCAGGGCTGGGCCAGGCTAAAGTTAGGAGCCAAGAACTCCATCCAGGTTTCCCACATATGTGGCAGAGGCCCAAGTGCTTGGCTATCTTCCAACAGCCGGAGCTGCACAGATCCAAAGCCAGGAGCCAGGAGCTTCCTTAGGGTCTCCCACATGGGTGCAGGGGCCCAAGGGCCTGGGCCATCTTCTACTGCTTTCCCAGGCCATAGCAGAGAGCTGGATGGGAAGTGGAGAGCCAAGTCTCAAACCTCACCTGGACAGGATGCCAGCACTGCAGTGGCTTCACCTGCTACACCACAGCACTGGCCCCTCTAGTTACATATTAATGCTTTATTTCCCATTCTTTCTCTCTTTCTTTCCTCTTTCTCTCTTTCTTTCTTTTATTATAAAATTATGTTCTGCAATGGAGAGGACTACCACTGCACTAAAGAGGCTGGTGGGAATGGGAGGTGTAGGAGGGGCCAGTGATTTTGGGGAGATGGTGAAAATGTTCTGGAATTAGTGGTGATGATTGCACAACTCAGTGGGGATATACCAAACATCAATGAATTGCACATTTTAAAAGATGAAGTTCCAGGGCTAATGTTGCAGGGCACTGGGTTAAACCTCTGCTTGTGATGCCAGCATCCCATACCAGAATTTTGAATCCTAGTTGTTCCACTTCTAATCTAGTTCCCTGCTAATGTGCCTGGGAAAGCAGCAGCAGACAGCCTAGGTACTTGGGCCCCTGCCTAAGAGAAGAGACCCAGATGGAGTTCCTAGTTCCTAGCTTCATCTTTATGGCCCAGCCCTAGCCCTAGCCTCTCTGTCTCTCTTTCTCTACTTCTCAAATACAAGTATATACATATTTTTAAAAACTACTATATTATTAATATATTGGTATACTTCCTTAAGCTATTTTTCTACCCATATTTTTGTTACTGTATAGATGTGATAATATTTTCAGCCTTGCTTTATTTTACTTAAAATTGTAGCATAAACATTTCCCCCAAGTTATTAAACTTTGTAAACAATACTTATGGCACCTCTACAATATCTTCTTTTAATGTACAGATTATCTGAGTCTGTAATTCTACATTTAGTGATTCAACCCAATATAATAACAGATTCAGACATTTGCTGATATATATTATGTACCCAGACAAACACTGAAGCATTATTTGCTATAGCAAAAAGTTGGGAACAACCTAAACATTCAACTCCAAAAACAGTTAAATAAATTGTGGAATGGTACAAAATAGTCTAAAATTGAAATTTGATGTATATATTTTTATTTTTATAAATACTTTTCAAAATATTGTTCCAATTAATTGTATTGATACAGGAGCACATTATCTTGCTTCCTTATAAGCAATGGAGGTTAAGATCAAAATAGTAGATACTGTTATTAGGCATTTACCATATGCCAGGAACTATCCTATATATTTAATGTGTATTAATCTAATGTTCATAATAACTGTAGTACAGAACTTATGACTGATACTAGGAGGGAAAAAAAGGAAAACAACTCAAGGTAAAACAAAGACACTTCTGTAGCAAGATAAACACTTCTACAATCTGAGTATATACGGTTAATATATATAGAATTTTATCTTGGTCCCAAGCTATTTTGACTGTGTTGAATATTCACACAGCATGAAAATCTCTGAAATAAGTTGAAAGTAAGGCCAATGTTAGGGCACAGTGGGTTAAGCTGCATTCTGTGACACGGGCATGCCATATGAGTGTTAGTTCAAGTCCTGGCTTCTCCACTTCCAATCCAGTCCCTGGTAATGTGCCTGGGAAAGCAGAAGATGGTGGTCCAAGTACTTGGGCCCCTGCACCCAGGTGAGAGACACAGAGTTCCAGATTCCTGGCTTCAGCCTAACCCAGCACCAGCCACTGTGGCCATCTGAGGAGTGAACAAGTAGATGGAAGATCTCTTTCTTTCTCTTTCTCTCTCCCTCTCTCTCTGTATCTCTCCCCGCCCCCCCAACTCTGCTTTTCAAATGAACAAAATAATCTTTAAAAGAAAGGAAGAAAGAAGTTGAAAGATTCTAGAAAATAAAACTTTCCTTGGCATGTACCTGCCATTATTCAAAGATTTTTAGTGAACTCAGTCTGAAGAAAGATTTCTATAGAGATAGAATATTCTTGACATATTGAAGAGACAGAGAACTATGGCTCAGAAATCTGAGTTATTATCCCAGCAGAGCTGGGAATGGAACCCAAATTTCTGGATTCTGGTTATCTTCCCTGGAAAGCACGGGTTTTGATTGGCTGCATAAAGCAAGGACTTTTGCCAAGTGTTTTACAGCACTTAAAAACACATCGACACAATAACACAGCATCATTCTCACCTGGCAATGACATCATAGAAATGCTTTTTGTTTTCCCTCTCTTTGCTCAAAGCTTGCAGGAGGCTGGGGAAAGTGCCTGAATCTTGCAAATCCTGCATGGTACTTGTAATGATATCACTGAAAAATCGCCTGTGAGGAGAAACAAAATAGGTAAGTTAATGAAATATATCCCCCTAGATTCACAAAGGGCTACAGTGCGATAGTATTCATAGAATATTCAAAAACAGGCAAAAGTACACTTTTTTTAAGATTTATTTATTTGAACAGCAGAGTAACAGAGAGAGAGAGACAATGAGAGAGAAACAGAGGGAGAAAAAGAGAGAGTTGTAAAGAGAGAGAAAGAGAGAGAGAGAATCCTCCACTTGATGGTTCACCCCCAAAATGGCTGCCACAGCCAGCTCTGGGACAGACCAAGGCCAGGAGCCAGGAACTGTATCTGGGTCTCTCACATGGGTGGCCCAGACCCAAGCACTTGGGCCTTCTGCTGCTGCCTTCCCAGGTGCATTAGCAGAGTGCTCAATCAGAAGTAAAGCAGCTTGAACTTGAACCAATACTCTCGATATGGGATGCCGATGTCAAAGCTGAGGCTTAACCCACTGTGCCTCAATGCCAGCCCCATATGCGTGTTATTTAAATAAAATACATAAGGACATAAAAGTATCACAATGTGCTAGAGAATAATAAACATCAAATTCAGCAGAGTGTTTATCTTTGGGGGAAGAGTGACAGGACCAGGATTTGAGGTTTCCCCTGCATCCAAAATATTTTATTTCTTAAAAAAGAAAACATGGGGCTGGTTCCATGGCGCACTAGGTTAATCCTCTGCCTGCGGCGCCAGCATCCCAAATGGGTGCCAGTTCTAGTCCCAGATGCTCCTCTTCCACTCCAGCTCTCTTCTGTGGCCTGGGAAGGCAGTGGAGCATGGCCCTGGTGCTTGGGCCCCTGTACCCACATGGGAGACCAGGAAGAGGCACCTGGCTCCTGGCTTCAGATCAGCGTAGTTCCAGCAATTGCAGCCATTTGGGGAGTGAACCAACAGAGGGAAGACCTTTCTCTCTGTCTCTCTCTCATTGTCTGTAACTCTACCTGTCAAATAAATAAATACAAATCTTATAAAAAAAAAAAAAAACAAAGCAACCATCCTAAAATGTTAAAATTTGGTGATTACCTACATAAGATTCATTCTTTTATTTATTTATTTATTTATTTATTTTTGACAGGCAGAGTTAGACAGTGAGAGAGAGAGAGAGATACAGAGAGAGAAAGGTCTTCCTTTTTCCATTGGTTCACCCCCCAACTGGCTGCTACGGCCGGCGCGATGCGGCTGGCGCACTGCACCAATCCAAAGCCAGGAGCCATGTGTTTCCTCCTGGTCTCCCAGGTGGGTGCAGGGCCCAAGGACCTTGGCCATCCTCCACTGCACTCCAGGGCCACAGCAGAGAGCTAGACTGGAAGAGGAGCAACCAGGACAGGACCGGCGCCCCAACCGGGACTAGAACCCAGGGTGCCGATGCCGCAGGCGGAAGATTAGCCTAGTGAGCTGCAGCACCAGCCCATTCTTTTATTCTTTATGCTTTTCTACATTTTTTAAATTTTCCATAATTTTAAAAAAGTGAAATCACTTAAAATTTTAAAATAAGCTATACTAAACTCAAGAAACTGAAACATAAGAATTTAAATAACAAAAGTAGTAGTAGGTTAGCATACAATAATGAAAGCTTACATTCAATGCAATCAAATTTATTGCATAAAGATGACTAGAGCAAGAAAAAACACAAACTTGCTACAAATTCCCATTTTAGATTCATAAGCTATTAATAGTTTTTATTCATTTGCTATTTTGACTTCCACTTTGATTCTGGATAACTGATGGAGATGTACCTTTCATGATTTTCATGGATACCGCCCTGCAATTCACAACTAGGTTTCATACACAACATAAATCTAAGATTGATCCCCTAAAGATGACCTGAGACTAGTACTTTAGATCTCTCAGGAAAAATCTTTGTCCACTACATTGGGAATGAAAAGGACATTACCAAGAATGGGTAGTTTTTATAGGGATATTTTTCTGGGCCAAAAAGATTTCTTTTTAGCAAGAGTCATTATCTTTGGTTAGGGTCTAATATTGACATTGGCAAATGTTATCTGAAAAGGACAAGCAGTAAATATGTTTGCTGTTGAACCACTAACTTCCCAGTTGCCACGCTCAGCTCTGTGCTGTGGCCTGAACGCAGCATGGCCAATGTGTATGCAAACAGGCAAGGCTGCATTCCAATAAAACTTCAGAGACACAGATTTCAGGGTCAGTTTACCTGTTGACTCTGGGTAACTTCTATAAACTCCCATTTGCCCAATGTGATTATCTGAACGTTACACCTGCTTTAGAACTTAATAGGCTTCTTTGTTAGCAAGTCAGCCAGCTGACCAAAAAACAAAACAAACAAACAAACAAACAAAAAAACCTGCCTAATAAGACAGTGGAAATTGAGATCACTTTAAAGAAACCATGAGGATTAAAACACAGTTTAGAATTTGGCTACTTTGATAATGGTTATCTCATTAATGGATAAAGCATGAAGGTAGTCTCTAAGCTTAAGCCTTATTTCTAATTCTTATACTAAGGCCGCAAGGTTGTTATCGTTATTTTCCAAACACAAAGGAAAGGTAAGAAAATAGAAAAGCTAGCTGCCGGGGCCAGCACAGCAGGTAAAGTCCTTGGGCCCCTGCACCCACATGGGAGATCTGGAAGAAGCTCTTGGCTCCTGGCTTCAGACTGCCCCATCTCTGGCCGTTGCAGCCATCTGGCAGGTGAACCAGTGGATGGAAAATTCTCTCTCTCTCTCTCTCTCCCTTTCTCATTGTAACTCTGCCTTTCAAATAAATAAATAAATCTTAAAAAAAAAAAAAAAAAAAAAAAAAAAAAGCTAGTTGCCTTCTTTGATCAGTTTACCCTGATGGCTTCAACAGCCAGAGCTGAGCCAGTCTGAAGCCAGGAGCAAGGAGCTTCTTCCAAGTTTCCCGTAGGTGCTGGGGTCCAAGGCTTAGGCCATCTTCTGCTGCCCTGCCAGGCCATTAGCAGGAAACTTAGATGGGAAATGGAGCAGCTTCGACTCAGACCAGCATATGCCACGATCAGCATGCTTTCAATTGTACCACAGCGCCTCTAGGAAGTCTATCCAATCTTATTATCAGCAGTCACTTTGGATAAACTAACCCCTAAGAAAAGACAGCCATCAGCCATCCTTATACCCATTCTCTCATTTATGCATGAAAACATCCTGGGGCCTGCTCTGTGGTGCAGCACGTTAAAGTCCAGGCCTGAAGCGCAGGCATCCCATATGGGCGCCGGTTCTAGTCCCGGCTGCTCCTCTTCCTATCCAGCTCTCTGCTGTGACCTGGGAAAGCAGTAGAGGATGGCCCAGGTCCTTGGGCCTCTGCACCCACATGGGAGACCCGGCAGAAGCTCCTGGCTCCTGGCTTTGGATCATCGTGGTCATCTAGGGAGTGAACCAGCGGATGGAAGACCTCTCTCTCTGTCTCAACCTCTCTGTAACTCTTTCAAATGAATAAAATGAATCTTTATATATATATATATATATATATATATATATATATATATAAAACATCCTATTTCCAAATACACCTTCCTTCCTTACCTGTCATTCTGAATTTTCTTCAGAGTCTCCATAGTCATTATGGTCTGCCACGTAGGTTTTTTGAAGATGAAATCCTGTGTTTTGTTATATTCTCCAGCAAATTGGCCTCCTTGTCTGATTTCTGGCAATTTGGGTCCTTTAGGTGGGGATGGACTAGACATTTTCATAGCTGTTGTGATCATCGCTTTTTCCAGGCTACTTGTGTCTTTCTAATAATAAATGATGTTAAAGACTTATTAAAGGAGATGGTATTCTAGGAAACAAGTCCTCTGTATACAATTTCGAACCTCATCTTCTCCCACTTAAATTCTCTACTCCAAGGAAACGTGCCCTTTCCTTCAGCCACACCCAACTACTTGTCCTCCTGCCTGCACACCACGTTCCCTCTGTCATTCTCCATCTTACCACCTGGTAACCTTTAAGACTGTGATCAAAGCTAAAGTTCTTTGTGAAATATCTCTGTTGGCAGGCATTTACCATCCTGCAATTATATGTAAAGGATCTGTACGGGAGTCTGTCCCATGAGGGAAGACAGAATGTCTTATGAAATCTTGCTCCACTTCTAACTCTTGTTGTTTTGGTTTGGTTTTTTAAGACTAGTTTCAAATACTTTTTGGAACAAGATTGGATGTTAAATCAACGTGGTCATCTTTATGGTCTCATTGCTTAGAACAATGCCTAGGCTACCACAGAGATTTAAATGCTCATTGAACACGTGAGTTATATCAAAAAACAGAAGCTGATAGATTTAGTAGTGTGATATAGATTTTTAGGATCATGTAGGGTAAAGCCAAACTAATTTCTTTCTCAGACCCAAACTTGTATACTGAAGGACCTTAGGAACAGCATATGTCTTTTAATTGATGATTCCTATATAATCTGTGGCTAAAAAGCTTGAGCTTTTGGGGCTGGCGCTGTGGCATAGCAGGTCAAGCTGCCACAGGACCAGCATTCCATATGGGCACCAGTTCAAGTCTTGGCTGTTCCACTACTGATCCAGCTCGCTGCTGTGGCCTGGGAAAGCAGTGGAAGATGGCCCAACTCCTTGGGCCCCTGCACCTGCGCAGGAGACCTAGAAGAAGCTCTTGGCTCCTGGCTTTGGATTGGCCCAGCTTTGGTCACTGTGGCCATTTGGGGAATGAACCAGCAGATAGATAGATAGATAGATAGATAGAGATTGATCTCTCTCTCTCTCTCTCTCTCTCTCTGCCTATGGCTCTCTGTAATTCTGCCTTTCAAATAAATAAATATTTTTTTTTAAAAAGTCTGAGCTTTTGGGCCGGCGCCATGGCTCAACAGGCTAATCCTCCGCCTTGCGGCGCCAGCACACCAGGTTCTAGTCCCGGTCAGGGCACCAGATTCTGTCTCGGTTGCCCCTCTTCCAGGCCAGCTCTCTGCTATGGCCCGGGAGTGCAGTGGAGGATGGCCCAAGTGCTTGGGCCCTGCACCCCATGGGAGACCAGGAGAAGCACCTGGCTCCTGCCATCGGATCAGTGCAGTGCACCGGCCGCGGCGGCCATTGGAGGGTGAACCAACAGCAAAGGAAGACCTTTCTCTCTGTTTCTCTCTCTCACTGTCCACTCTGCCTGTCCAAAAAAAAAAAAAAAAAAAAAAAAGTCTGAGCTTTTAAGAGCAATTACATATGGAATCTATGGATGCCTGGTTTCCATATTCAAATCCTGGGTTCTGTCCCTTACTAAACTGTATTAACCTTAGACAACTATTTAACATCTCTGTGCCTTTATTTCCCATTGGTACAATGGGAAATAACTGGAAACAATAAGAAATAATTGGTATTATTTTAGATGTTGTCTATCAAGACAAGGGAAAATGGAAAACTTAAGAATCCCATTTTTCTGATTTCCTTAAAAATTATTCCTCTACCTTTATCCTTGGGTTTATGGAAAAGGAAGCAAATATGTTACACAGCATGATTCACAGATTACTAGAAATAAATATGAACTTCTGCATGAGAACATAAACTAGTTAAATGTTCAAGTCCATTCACTAAAAAATATGTTTTTAAAAATTTATTTAAGGGACCAGCACTGTGGCGTAGCAGGTGAAGCTGCCGCCTGCAGTGCCAGCATCCCATATGGGCGCCAGTTCAACTCCTATCTGGTCCACTTCCAATCCAGCTTTCTGCTATGGCCTGGGAAAGCAGTGGAAGATGGCCCAAGTGCTTGGAGGAGGAAGGGAGGGAGGGAGGGAGGGAGGAAAGAAGAGAGGGAGGGAGGAAGGGAGGAAGGGAGGGAGGAAGGAAGGGAGGGAGAAAGAGAGAGATAGAGAGAGAGAATGAATGAATGAATCTTTTCTCTTTGGTTCACTCCCCAAATGGCTGCAATAGCCAGAGTTAGGCCAAGCTGAAGCCAGGAGTTAGAAACTCCATCTGTGTCTTCCCCTTGGCTGGCAAAAACCCAAGCACTTGGGCCATCCCCTGCTGCCTTCCCAGGTGCATTAGCAGAGAGCTGGGTTGGGAGTAGAGACAGGACTGGGTCTTAGGCACTGGGATATGGGATCTGGGCGTACCAAGCAGCTTAACCCCCTGCATCATAATACCTAGCCCTGAAATCTCAAATTTTTGAATTGTTGGCGCTAAAAAACTTTCAGATTTGCAAACATTTTTGACTTCAGGTTTTTTGATTAGGAATGCTCTATATGTATTTATACTGACTTAACTATAGGCCTTTCAAAATAATGCTATTCAATATAGTAGAAAAGGATGTCCTGTCTGGTCACGTACCTTGAGCTATGGCTATATTGCTCCATCAACTGAGAATATGTATCTCCAATGATTACTATAACCCCTTATCTAAGATAAAGTTATCTCTCAAGTTAAGTTGAGTAGATCATATACTATAAGCGGTACAGAAATCAAAAGGCAAGAAAGCAAATTTAAGTAACAGTGAGCGTATATACCACGACGGTGCTCTGCCTTCTTTCAAACTGAACTGGCATGATATAGTTTAGAATAGAGAGCTGGTCTGTGGTATCTTCCAGGACTGCTAAGATCCTCAGCACATCAAGAAGAGAGAGTTGCTCTACGATTTCTGCACCTATTTCTTTCCTTGTTTCTTCTTCTTTGTCCTTAGCAGTAGGCGGTTCACCTATCACTGACATCATCACCTCAGAATGACTAAGTTTTGGTGGCAAGTTTGAGGCTTCCAGCCTGTCTCTAAGGAAAGACAAAAGAAAAAATGTCAGTGACCAATGCTGAAGTGTTATTTAGACTCAAAACACAGGCAGCATGTAGATTGGCTCCTATGAAGTTCATATTGTATTACAACTGGGATAAAAAATAAAAGTATAAGAAAACAGCAAGAGCTTGCATATGATTTTGCTAAAGACCTTCTATATTGATCAACCTAAGGCGAACAACATATTGTTTAATAAACTTATACAGAGCATAGGTGTTTAGCCTCGCAGTTAAGACACCCGTCTCTGGTACCAGAGCACCTGGGTCTGATACGCAGCTCCTGATTCCAGCTTTCTGATAATGAGACTTTGGAGGCAGTGGTGATGGCTCAAGTGATTGTCTGTCATCGACATGGAAGACCTGGATAGCATTTCTGGCTCCTGGCTTTGGCTGCTGCAGGCATTTGAAGAGTGAACTAGAAGGTATGAACTCCTCTGTCCGTCTCTGTGTGTGTATGTTTGCCTCTTAAATAACTAAATTAAAAAAAAAAAAAGATTCAAGTAGCACTTGCTACTTGGCAATGCTTAATCAATTTGAATTTGAGCCAAAATTTGCTTTTTTTCCTAGCAACATTTTTAGGTGCTAATTAAATGTGTCTCATAATTAGTGAAAAACAGAATGTGCTTGACTGCCATCAAGGTGGCCCAAATGATGCTCACTCTCTGGTTCATGCCTTTACGTAGTTTTGGTCACACTGAATAGCAGTAACCCAAGTAACTGGAAGGATATTGTGGAAATTACAGAGTGTGGCTTCCAAAGGGAGGTGACAGAAGACTGCAGCTTTGGCCTGGCTCCTGCACATCTCTCACTCCACAGGAAGCCAGCCAGCTGCGTTATTGGGAGCACACTGTGGAGGTGACCAGGAGGCTCTCCCTGGCAGGCAGCATCAACTCGCCAGCTCTGGAAATGAACCATCTTGGAAATGGACCCTCTCTAGCTCCCACCAAGTCTGCAGATGACTGCAGCCTCTGGCCAACTTCAACCTTTCCAGAACCCAACCAGAGTCATTCAGTTAAACGGTTCCCAAACTCCCAACCCCCAGAAACAGTGTGAAATAATAATGTTTATATCTGAAGTCGCTCACTAAGTGTTGTGGGTAATTTGTTACACAGCAAAAGACAAGTAATGCCCAACAGTTTCCTAGAAGACAATACACACACACACACACAAATAAACTGGCATTTTGAATATACCCTTCCATTCTTCTTGAGTTGGTCTTGTTATCCTCCATGGTATGTTTATAATATTCAAAAAAATGCAATCACCTAAAATGGGAAGGAAACACTGAGATTAGTTTAAGGGAGTGCTGAATGATGTTTCGGTTATTTTGAGGTCCTTTTCATTAACAGAAAATTAAAGAATCACAAGAATTCTGGCTTATTCCCTCTTTTTGCTCAGTCTGGGAGTCCCAGAGACAAAAGAACCACTGCACTGCGGGATGCAGGTCTATTTAGTGGTCTGCTTAATTACTGGCGTACCAAACTGAAGACACACTCTTCAAATTGCTTCCTCAACTACATTAATGTCCAACATTAGTTTTTTTTTTTTTTTTAAGAGAAAAGCAGAGTGACAAGGGGCCAGCGCTGTGGCATAGTAGGCTAAGCCACCGCCTGCAATGCTGGTATCCCATATGGGCGCCATTTCGAGTCCCAACTGCTCCACTTCTGATCCAGCTCTCTTCTATAGCCTGAGAAAGCAGCAAAAGTTGGCCCAAGTACTTGGGCTTCTGCACCCGCATGGGAGACCCAGAAGAAGCTCCTGGCTCCTGGCTTCAGTCTAGCCCAGTCCTGGTTGTTGCAGCGATTTGGGGAGTGAACCAGCAGATGGAAGATCTCTCCCTCTCTCTCTGTCTATAACTCTACCTATCAAGTAAGTAAATAAAATCTTAAAGAAAGCAAAACAGAGTGACAGAGAGTGAGAGGGGCACAGAGAGAGATCTTTCAGCTGTGGGTTCATTCCCCATACGCATCCAACAGCTAAGCCTAGCCCAGGTCAAAGCCCAGAGTCAGGAACCCCAGCCAGGTCTCCCATGTGGGTGGCAGGAACCCAAGGACTTGGGACTTCATCTGCTGCCTTCCAGGCACATAGCAGGAAGTTTGGATCCAAAGCATAGAGAAGCCAGGCACTGATATTCCAAATGATGGCTAAGCCTGCTGCACCACAGTGTTCGCCCTGGTTTAGTAAGTTTCATTGTTGTCTGAATTTTTTTGTAATCTCTATTTATTTTTCTTTTCTTCCAATATCTATAATATTCAATTAGATCACTCTATTCCCCTGATCTGCCAGATAATTTATTGCATCTGGACTTGGAATTGAGTTTAGCTTTAGAAAATTGTATTAATCAAGGAAATCAGTTTAATACTGATATCAAGATGTTACGCCTCCTCAGTAAACTGAAATTCTTTCTGCTCAAATGGCCTTTACGGGGAGAAATAACACTCATAGAGAATTTCACTTTATACTGAAATAAGTTTCCAGAATGTTTTTTTTTTCACAGTAAGGTGACCCTGCATGATTTCTGTCTCAACAACAAAAATCTTACATGTAAGAATTCACACGTTGGATCTGGCATTGTGACACAGATGGTTAAGCTGCTTGTGACACCAGTACCCAATATGAACACTGTTTCGAGTACCTGTTGTTCCACTTCTGATCCAGCTCCCTGCTAATGTGCCTGGGAAGGCAGGGGATGATGATGGCCCAAGTGCTTGGGCCCCTGTCACTCAAAGGGGGGAGTTGGACTCAGTTCTAGGCTCCTGGCTTTGGCCTGGTCCAGCCCTGGTAGTTGTGGCCATTTGGGAAGTGAACAAGCATGAAGAGGCAGATCTCTCTCTCTCTCTCCCCCTCTCTGTTAACTCTGCCTTTCAAATAAATAAATCTTAAAAAAAAAAAAAAAAGAATTCAAACATATGAAACAGAAACTTTATGTAAACTGAAAAAAATACTCCAAACTAGTCAAGATCCCAGGGGCAGTCTTAGGAGGAAGCAGCATGGTATTAAGTGGAACTTTGTTCTTTTGTTGTATTGTGTTTCTTTGTTTATTCACTGTTTCAACTTGGGCACAGGTCTATGCTTATGTAGAATCCAGCGCTTCATGCTGTTCTGGTTTCTCAGTTCTCAAGCTGGACTTTCAGGAATCATTACTGTCATCTCCTTCTTCCTGACATCAGCATTTCACACAACCCAAAGCATCACCCAGAACTGCAGATCTCATCTCCTGTTTCCACATGCCAGACCTGGTTGTTGTTTCTTGCTTGATCTACTCTAACGGTCTCCGTATTGGAAGCAATTTTTTTAAAAATCAAAAATTGATCTTTTAAAATAGAAAAACTAATCATGTCTCTCCTAAACCCTTTGATGGTTTTCCCACTACATTAAGAGAAATACCAGGGGCCGGCACTGTGGCACAGTAGGTTAATCCTCCGCCTGCAGCACCGGCATCCCATATGGGCACTGGTTCTAGTCCCGGCTACTCCTCTTCCGATCCGGCTCTCTGCTATGGCCTGGGAAAGCAGTAGAAGATGGCCCAAGTCCTCGGGCCCCTGCACCCGCGTGGGAGACCTGGAGGAAGCTCCTGGCTCCTGGCTTCAGATCGGCACAGCTCCAGTCACTGCCGCCATTTGGGGAGTGAACCAGTGCATGGAAGACCTTTCTCTCTGTCTCTCCCTCTGTCTATAACTCTACCTCTCAAATAAATAAATAAATAAATCTGAATTTGAAAAAAAGAGAGAAAGACCAAATTCTTAACTTGGCCCACAGGATCTGCCCCTAACCCTCCCATACCTTGCTCCTTCCAAAACCATCTGCCCTGTCCTTTCCTTGCAGTCTTGGGTTTGGCCTCCACAGGCTTGTCTCAGGGCTTCTATGGAATCATGCTCCTTTCAAACTTGGGACCTTTGCAAATGCTTTTCCTTCAACTTGGAACCACTCTTCCTGTCACCTCTCCATCTTGTAAAGCTCTGTTGATCTATCAGGTACCAGTCAAGGTTGTGGCATTTTTCTAGGTATATGCCTTTTGTCCTCTCCACACAATCTCCTACATTTCTGTGCTCTCAAGAGGCTGGTCCATTTGGAGTGCATCAACAGAGAGTCCAGAAAAAGATCCAAGTGCAGGCAAGGAAGGTCAAGGATGAATACTGATTCCCCCTCTCTCCCTGCCAGTATCATTTACGGGCTGCATTCCTCTCTCAAAGGCCATTGTTCCTATCAGGCAATCCTCTCCTAACTACTCCCTCTCAGGGCCTAGGTAACTACATGCTGAGAGAAGTCTCTGGAGACTACATTCTTCACAGTGTCAGCTCATGCCTACCCCTTTGTAAACAGATCCCTTAAGAGACTCTCAGTTCTGCCAATGGTTTCTTTCCAGGGCAACACTGACCGACACAATGACTTGGTACACTTACACATTTGTGTATGTACTCTCACACAAACAACTACAACAAGAGTTTCATTCAAAACATTTACCCTGTGTGATAGTCTGATAATTTTGATTTATCATATTTTATTTAAAAAATATTATGGGGCCAGCATTGTAACTTAGCAGGTTAAGGTGCCACTTGTGACTCCAGCATCCTACATTCAAAAGGCCGGACTTGAGTCCCAGCTGCTCTGCTTCCGATAAAGCTTCTTGCTCATGTGCCTGGGCAACCAGCAGATGATGGCCCAGATGCTTGGGTATCTACCACCCACGTAGGAGATCCAGATAGAGTTCCTAGTTCATGGCTTCAGCCTGGCCCAGCCCTGACTATTGTGTTCATTTGGGGAGTGAACACGCAGATAGAAGAACTCTCTGTTTCTCTTTCTCAGTCACTCTGCTTTTTGAATAAGTAAATAAAAAAATAATAAAATCTTACTAATTTTTTAAAAAGTACCCTGGGCAGTAGATTTTGTCTAATGGTTAAGATTCCAGTTAAGATACCTGTGTCCCATATCTGAGCATCTGGGCTCAATCCTGGGCTCTGGCACCGGACTCCAGCTTTATGATATAGATCCTGGGAAGCAGCAGTGCTGACCCTATTAACTGAATTCCTGCCACCCACGTGGGAGACCTGGGTGAGTTTCTGGCTCACAGTCCAGCTGGACCAGCCCAAGTCACTGCAGGCATCTGGGAGAGTGAATCAACAGATGGGAGTTCTGCCTCTGAAATAAACAAACGAACAAAAATTACGTCTTTGCTGGCATTGTGGCACAGAGGATCAAGCTACTGGCTTGTGACACCAGCATCCCAACTACAAGTGCCAGTTTGAGTCCCAGCTACTCTGCTTCCAATCCAGCTTCCTGCTAACGCACCTGGGAAGTAGTCCCAGTACTTGGGCTCCACATGGGAGACCTGATGGAATTCCTGGCTCCTGGCTTTACCCTGGCCAGACCTAGGGGAGTGAACCAGCATTAGGAATACCTGTGTGTGTGTGTCTGCCTTTCAAATAAATAAATATACCTTTTTAAAAAGGTGTACAATCTATTAATGCTCATCACCCATGGTTTGAAAAATGCCTTAGATGACATTTTCTCCAAGTGATACCTTTTCTGACTCATCAGGCTGGACCGGGAGCCCTCTGTTCACGCACTCACAGCACTCTATTTTCCAGCACAGCTCACCGCACAATTTTTAATGCTTATGTAAGTTTCCCCCACTAGGCCGTTAAGTTCCATCAGACCAGGAAACATGACAATGATGCTGACAGATTCTACGTTTCAGCCCCTGTGCTCAATAAGGATTTGTGAAATGAATGTAACTCGTACTTCATGTATGCTTCTCCCCTGGAAGACTTCCATTTAGAACCTTAAGGAATTAATCTCTTGGGGCCGGCGCTGTGGCGCAGTGGGTTAATGCCCTGGCCTGAAGCACTGGCATCCCATATGGGCACTGGTTCAAGACCTGGCTGCTCCACTTTGATCCAGCTCTGTGCTATATGGCCTGGGAAAGCAATAGAAGATGGCCCAAGTGCTTGGGCCCCTGCACCCACATGGGAGACCCAGAAGAAGCTCTTGGTTCCTGGCCTCGGACTGGCACAGCTCCAGCCGTTGCGGCCAATTGGGGAGTGAACCAGCGGATGGAAGACCTCTCTCTCTCTCTGCCTCTCCTCTCTCTGTGTAACTCTTTCAAATAAATAAATAAATAAATCTTTTTTTAAAAAAAGAAATTAATCTCTTAAGAGTGGGATTTCTAGTACATTTCTGTGCCAGAGAAAAAGGGACATAAGCCCTATCCTGCTGTTCCTAAGAGAGGATCTGACTTAAATGTGATCAGCAAATCCGGCCAGCGTTACATTTAAAACGCCTTAGGAACTCCAGGACTCAACAGCCCTGTCTACACACCATCATCTCTCATCAGGATCATTACAGCAGCCTCCCGGGAGCCCTTGTCTTCCTTCCTTGTCAACACAGTTGAATCCTGGTAAAACAGACATCAGCTAGAATCACTCTCCCCTTCAGAAACCTCAGATGGGAGGGCAAAAAGCCTTCCTATGGTGGCCTGTTGAATTTTTCTCCATGGAACTATCACCCTCGATTGGCCCATATGCAGACGCATGGTCTCGCCCAGAGATTTCTGGTTGGCTGGTTTGCTGCAGTACCCTCCAAACCTACAATAAATGTTGGTAAGCGGTAGTCATTCAGTAAACTACTGGCTGAATAATCAAATCCGCAGGGCAACTCAGATAAATGTGCAAGAGTTAGGCAGCTTAAATCTCTGCTGTCCACTAACCCATCCACTGTAGTTTCTACCCAGGATTTACCACGCGTGGGCGCGGCGCTGGGCACCCTGAGCTTCTAGTGGGAAGCTCAAACATCCTCCTAAAAAGGCCCAGGCAGGGCAGGCCTCCTCACCCCCTCAGTCAAAACGAAGGTTGCAATTAGAAGTAAGGACTTAGCCATTTCTCAAAAGAGATAAAGGAGGAGGAGAGAAGTAAAAACACAGGTGAAGAGGAGCGAGACTCCTGCCTTCGCGATCCCGGCCTTTTTCTTCCAGACTCGGGTAGGAAGCGAGTCTCCGTTCGCCCTACTGCCGTGTCGTAGATGGGAGAGGAACCCCGGCGCTAGGCACCTGAGGCAGAGCAACGTCTTCACCTTTCCACCTACGGGATCGGCGTACCCGAGAACCAAGCGGACCTGTTTCTATGGCGACACGGGTTTGGGGACCTTTTTCCTCTCTTCCTTTAGCTGGCTGTCTTCTTGCCCGCCGCTGTTCCCAAATGATACATACTGCAGCTTAGAAAGATAAAAAGACCTAGAAAAGGAATTGTAAAAGTTCTCTTGAATGTAGTTCACTTCAGTCCCAAGGTGATTTCCGCTGTTTGTTTTTCTGGCGATCGCGGAAGATGCCTCAATTTGGGGCGGGGCGGGGAGGTGTTTATCCCACAAGGCCACGCGGCGGGGCCTCGTCTTCCTCTTTCCGCCATCTTGGAGCCTGTGGAGGTGAGTGGAGCGTTGGCTGCTGAACTTTGAAGGCAAATAACCGGGTTGGGGTCGCCTGTATACCTTGACGGGGATCTGGTGCGGCTCTGAGGCCATGCCAGCCTGTGATTGCTATGGTTTCCAGGAAGAGGGAGGACGGGATGGAAGAGATGTGGGGCCGATGGTGCAGGTCCCCTCGCGCCCGGAGACCTGGTGCCCGGGTAATGGGACTTGGTTCCTGGGCTCAAGCGATGTGAACTAGATGCACTCTGTCGCTCTGAAGTTGGCGCGTGAGCGGCTTACGCTGGGCCTTTTCCATTTGCTTCTACTCCAAACATGTTTTTGCCTGTAATCCCCACAGCTTTTCTGCCCTAAGCCGATTCATAAAAGTTTTTTCTCTGCGCTTAACTTTATTCTTTCCTGAGTTTCGTTTCTTTTTTGGGGGTCTCCTCTTGAAGTTTCTAGGAGTTGGCTCTTTCAGTGTGTTGCCCTGGCTTAGTTTCTGTCTTTGGAGTTTGATTAGGTAACAGCCATTCTGAGGCTCGCAAGTCTTGACAGACTGCGTTTCGTAGAGACCTTGTAGCATAATTAAGGTTCCCCCTAGGCCAGGTGGAGTGCGGATCAAAAAGGACACAGCAGGCTTAAGAAACGGACGACAAGGTGGGAAATTGGCATGGCATGGCATGGTTTTAAACTGAGTCTTTTTGTTTTAAGGCCTGCACGGAGCAGGGCTTCTAGAAGGCAGCTATGTCTGGAAGGTACGTGTTTCTAATGTTCTCGCTTTGTAGTTTCTGTGTTAGACATGGGCCTAAAAGAGCATGAAATTGCTGGAAGAGAAAATCAGATGCTATAGATACTCGTAGTGAAATCGGACATGACCGAAGTAGGCGGGAGTCACTGGGGTCAAATCATATTGGTGGTTTGTAGATGCTTTAACAGCTTACATATACTGTTCTGTATCTTCTGTCTTAGACTGTGGTGCAAGGCCATTTTTGCTGGCTATAAGCGAGGTCTCCGGAACCAAAGGGAACACACGGCACTGCTTAAAATCGAAGGTGTTTATGCTCGGGATGAAACTGAATTCTACTTGGGCAAGAGGTGTGCTTATGTGTACAAAGCAAAGAAGTAAGTTTGCAGTATTGTTGAGATTTTTCATTTTTCTACCAAAAGAATAAGACGTTGGTAAAGTGCTGTTGTGGCCCCTACTTTGGGTCTTTTAGGGAACTAAATAAGAGATTACAGAAGGGTGTTTTGTGGGTGTTGGTGGTTTAGCATTTGGAAAAATTGCAGCTGTTAATTGGTTAATTGGTTTTTTAATAAGTAAGTTTTTTGTTTTTGTGTTTTAATTTTTATGTAAAGTATGGAGTTACAGACTGAGGGAAAGGCAGAAAGATCCTCCATCTGCTGGGTCACTTCACAAATGGCCACCCAGCTGGAGCTGGGCCCATCTGAAGCCATGAGCTTCTTCCAGGTTTCCCATGCTAGTGCAGGGGCCTCCATCTGCTGTTTCCCTGGCCACAGCAGAGAGTTGGGTTGGAAGAGGAGCAGCCTGGACGTGAACTGGCACGCATATGGGATGCTGGCACCAGGGTTGGAGGCTTAGCCTACTAATCCACAGTGCCCAGCCACTAGCTGTTAATTGTTTAAAGGAAGGAGCCAATTGTGTTATGATTCTCAATTCATTTGGTTAAATACTTAAATAGTATTTTTATATGTTCTTAAAGTTACTATGTGTAGAACATTAGGTGTCAGTTCACACTAGACCATTAAAATCTGGGGAAATGCTTTCATCTTTATCACCCTTTTGTTCCTACAGGCAGAGTACTCCTTTAAAATTATCAGCCCATTGTTGTGTTGTCTAATGCCCCAGTGGTTTATATTCAGTAAACACTAAAGTCATTAAGTAGCCCACGTTGTGGCATATCAGGTACAGCTGCCATCTGTAATGCTGGCATCCCATATGGGTGTTGTAGTTCCGGCTGTTCCACTTCTGATCCAGCTCCCTGCTAATGGCCTGGGAAAGCAGTAGAAGATGGCCCAAGTGCTTAGGCCCCTGCACCCATGTGGAAGAGGCTCTTGCCTCCTGGCTTCAGCCTGGCCCAGTCCTGGCCATTCCTGCCATTTGGGGAGTGACCCAGCAGATGGAAGATCTCTCTCTTTCAAATATATGTGGTTTTTTTTTTTTTTTTTTTTTTAAGATTTATTTATTTATTTGAAAGAGTTACACAGAGGAGAGGCAGAGAGAGAGAGAAGTCTTCCGCCCAGTGGTTCACTCCCCAAAAGTCCGTAAAGGGCCTTTGAAGAGCCTGTGTGCATTGAAGTCTCTGTTTCTGCTCTTGTGCCAACTAGAATTCATCCTTGGGTATCTTCAGTCTTCCCCAAGTCAGAGACACTTCAGCTAGCATATGTGGCTCCCTCTTTTGGTCATGTTCGCCATGGAAACTACGGCTGTTCCCTTACCTTCCAAGCTTTGTCATCTTAAGGAGAGTCCTTCTCTGGCTGCGTAAAATTGCAATCACTTTCTGTGACTGTGCACATATATACCTTCCATGTGTCCCTCTTGGTTTATTTATTACTTGGATGTCCTGTGGTTAACTGCTCTTTTTACAAACGTGCCAGCCATATGATAGGTACGTGTCTGTTAAGTGGTGGTGTTCATACATTTTTGAAGTTTTCCAGGTGATTAAGTGCGTAACCAGAGTCAAGAGACTGACCTAGAGGTCAACATGAGTTTGTACCAGACAAAATTGGTTACATGAGTTCTTATGTCTTTTCTCTTTGCTTTTAAAATCAGCAACACAGTGACTCCTGGCGGCAAACCTAACAAAACCAGAGTAATCTGGGGAAAGGTAACTCGCGCTCACGGAAACAGTGGCATGGTTCGTGCCAAATTCCGAAGCAACCTTCCTGCGAAGGCCATTGGACACAGAATCCGTGTGGTAAGTACAGTTATTAGCTAGACCCTCTGTTGAGTCAGACTAAAGCTTTAATCTAAGGGCTTTGGGATTTTAAAGCGGTACTAGTAAATTGCTGGAAAGTTTTGTGGCCACTGTAAATAATGAATACTATAAAATATCTGATTGTTGCATTCTAAAGGAAAGTGAAGGCAAAGTGCTCAAATGGAGTACGCCTGAATTCCAGATTTTGCTAAAGCTGCCTAGGGAAAACAGTGAACTAGTTTGTAGCAAAGGTGCTTATTGGGCACTGAAGTAAATTCCAGAAGTAAAAATTGAGCACAACTTTTCCTAGCCTAATTCTTAATACCTCCCCAATTCTAGTATACCAATAACGTTAGAGGAGGTAATTTTCTCAAATTTTTAACTCCTGGTTTTTGTTTAGTTAGGGTTCATCCTTAGTATATTTTGTTCTTGGATCTGTGGGCTACTGTTGAGCTGTTGAAGAATTAAGATTTAGTATCAGAAGACTTTCCTTCTGTCATTAGAAAAATGTACTTTTCAGTACTCAGTCATTCACTTAATGTTTTTATGTTTTTCCCCCAGATGCTGTACCCCTCAAGGATTTAAACTATTGAAAAGTAAATAAATAAAAATGGATTTGTTCTCTTGTAACTTTGTTAATTGACTTGAAAAACTTACTGCCCTAAATTGTGTTACTGTATGCTTAAAATTGTATCAGTTATCATCATTGTCAGAATACAAGGATGTCAGGGCTATATATTTATGGCGGTTATGAAGACTTAGAAAGCTAATGGGGTTTAATATGAATATCTATGTCTTAAGGTGCCTTACAATGGTATGCACTTGTTTATAGGTTGGCTGTGAAACAGTAAAATGGGAATTGGGACTAGTTTGAAAGGAGATTATATTGATAGAATTTGGCAGCTTATTCAGACAGGTTGGGGTTAGGTCATTCGGTTTTTGATTGGGAGCTGTGTAAGCTGAGAATATGCCACATTTCCATCTCAGAAAAGTTACTTAACCTACAATTAGCATTCTTTAACCTCAAGTTTTACTGCATTTTACATGCAGGATTGAGATTTTGGCATATTTGAAGGGCTCTAGAGTATTTTAATATTTACTTGAAAAGCAGAATGTTTTAAATCTCTTGATGTGCTAAAAGTTAAAAATCAAGGATCGGTTTACCATGACATCCTCATAGATTTTTAATTGATATTACATACAGCCTGTCCTTTCATTAATAGACCTTTAAATTCACTGAAAGTTTTAACAGTAAACAGTTTGCCAAACAAGCCCTTTTTACAGTTCTCCTGTCAAATGCCCAAAAAAAGTTGCCTGCTAGAAGTGCATTGGGAGAAAGACCTTTGAAGGAAGGGGTGCAGGAAGGAAATTGGAATCAGTCTCGGTTCAAGGGCTGGAAGTGCCAATTTTGGACCTACTCCAGTGGGATTTAGCATAATTCTGTTCATGAAGCTGCTTAAGTAGATGTGATTGGTACTCTGGGAATAGGGATATGGGGCATGTGAATATGTTGCTTATATAATAAAAGTTTTAAAGTGTATGTCCAGAAGGAAAAATAAGCCATCCCAGAAAAGGCAGTGGCACAACAATCTTAGGAACACAGAAGGTATCTGCGGAGGTATTCAAATGATCACTTGGTGTGAACAAGTCTGTTGGGTGAATGATTGAAAAGTAAATCTAGAAAAGTCGCAAGATGAGATCTTACAATCTGTCCTGAGGATTTTTACATAAATGTTTCTAAAGATTTTGAAAGAGTTGAAGAGATCAAAGGTCTACTGGCTCCGAGTGGCAAGGGCTGGAGCAGTTGGGCCTTCTGCTGCTTTCCCAGACCATTAGCAGGGAACTGGATCAGAAGTAGAGGGGCCGGCACTGTGGTTCAACATGCTAATCCTCCACCTTGCGGCGCCGGCACACCGGGCCGGATTCTGTCCTGGTTGCCCCTCTTCCAGTCCAGCTCTCTGCTATGGCCCGGGAGTGCAGTGGAGGATGGCCCAAGTGCTTGGGCCCTGCCACCCAATGGGAGACCAGGAGAAGCACCTGGCTCCTGGCTTCGGATCAGCGTGGTGTGGCGGCCACTTGAGGGTGAACCAACAGCAAAGGAAGACCTTTCTCTCTCACTGTCCACTCTGCCTGTCAAAAAATAAAAGAAACAGAGGAGCTGGCACATGAACCACTGCCTATTTGGAATGGAAGCTTTACCTACTACACCACAATGCAAGCCCCTAGACTAATACTCCTGTATGTAATAGTGTCATCAAATGGTTTAATTCATTTGGGAGACATGGTGGAACTGTCACCAGGGAAAATTGTGTATCTTTGAGCACAGAAATAGATTATGTCAGTGATACCGTGTTAAAGGATTCGTTCAGAAGATAAAGTGATAATCCCCAAGTTAAATCCCCAAATTCCTGCAACAGGACAAAGCCTGGGGCTTGAAATGCTGCTCCCAAGTACATGGGCCACAATCATGCTTTCCCAGGTGCATTAGCAGGAAGTTAGAACTCAGAGCAGCGTTTTGACACTCCTGTGACTAAGAAAGGCCCGCTTCTCTGCTGTAGCACAACACCATCCCTGTTGGTACCATTTTAAAAGTGGTTGTGGAGTCTTCATGGCGAACAATCCTGGTTTTTCTGGCTGTGTTGGGTGTGGTGCATTTACAAAAGTGAGGAACCAGGGATAGTTGAAACAGGAGGGGGTTAGGAGGACAACAAATTAGGGGACTGAGGAACCTGTGGCTATGTCCAGGAAGGCATTCATATATTAGAAGTGTGGATTAGGCATGGAAAGGGAAAGTCCTGATGCCTGTCACCTTTGTTAGGAGTCAGTGGATGGTATTCGGGATGGCATAGATGATAGAACGGTGGGAGTGGGTAAGCAAGTGGTGGACACTTGAGCAAAAGCAGGGAGAAGAAAAGGCTGAAGATTGGGGTAATGTACTTATTATGTGCATGCAAATACATGCTCTTAGGTGATGTAGCACTTGTAATGATTTCTCGCACCCACATTGAAGTTCAGTAAGGTGTGCTACTTGAACTAAGGTTGCCAAAATTGTGTACCTAAGAAACGGGCTTTTGTGGCATGCCCGCCTGTCCACTGTCATTCAGACTGCCTCTGTGGTGACACTGCTATTAACAGCTAGGAGCTTGAAATGACCGCATCCATTCTTTGTTCACAATCAGCAATTTTATTGTCTTGCAATGGAAAAGACATGTTTTGAAAGTTACTAATTTTGGGCCTGTGCCGTGGCATAGCAGGTTAAGCCACTATCTGCAATGCTGGTGTCCCATATGGTTGCTGATTCAAGTCCCAGTTGCCCCACTTATGATCCAGCCCCCTGCTGCCTGGGAAAGCAGTGGAAGATGGCCCAAGTGCTTGGACCCCTGTACCCACATCAGAAATGGAGAAGAAGCTCCTGGCTCCTAGCTTTGGATTGGCTCAGCTCCAGCGTTTGGGGAGTGAACCAGTGGATGGAAGCTCTGACTCTCCTCTTTTACTCAGCCTTTGAAATAAACTAGTCTAAAAAATATGTTTTTTAAGAAAGTTACTTTGGAATCCCAGCAACCACTATTTAGAACAATAGACACATTAATGAACTTTTGCTCACTTGTAAAATGGTAGAATGGTTGAGCATCTTCTCAAACAGGGTTCTGAAATGTTTGATTCTGGATATTTGCATATTTATAATGAAATGTTGTGATGGGACCCAAGTCTAAACATGGAGCTTATGTTTCATATCTTTATGCACATAGCCTGAAGGTAATTTTATACAGTATTTTTAGTGCACTTGTGTATTTTGGCTGCCACCTTATCATTTGGGGGATCATATTGGTGCTCAAAAAGTTCAGATTTTGGAGCATCGTCATTTATAGTAATCTCCAATATTCAGTTCCCGTTAAATAATTTTCAGCTCTGTTTTCGGCCCTGGTTTTCATTTTGTTCATGGGCCATGGAGAGATTGGCCCCAGTTTTCCATTTTTCATAGTTTCTCATAGCTCAGCTTTTAATGTAGTTGCTTTAATGGCCAGGAGCCACCTGCTCTTCCTGGGTCAGTGCAGTTTTTGGTTAGATGAAGGTTAAAGGATGAAATTGAGTACAATACTATAGAACATGGTTGATTTCATAGGAAATAGTTGATATGGACGTAAAGATGGTGACTGAAAAGTAAAAAGGTGGTTTCACTCACCTTTCCTACTGCACCATAAGATTCTGCAGCTGTTCATATGTCCACCTAAGTGCTTGCATATTTCTGGTGAATAAAGGAACTGAAAAAACTGCCACTATTTAAAAACAGGCATGCCACCCTCCGTCTGTGGCTAACGCCCGCCGGCGTTTGTTCTTCCCTGTGGTCAGCCCACGTGGGCCACTGAGCAGCGTTTATTGGCCGGCTTTGCTCCACGAGACGCGGCGGACGTGGTCGCTGGGCTCGTCCGCCGCCGGTAACTCGGTGCGGGTGACGCCAGCCAATGTTCAGTCCTCGCGCCGGCGGCTCCCTCCACCTGCCCCGACGGCGAGGGCGGGGCGGGCCCGGCGCGGAGGCGTCACGCGCTCCATGGTAACGACGCCCGGCCCGAAGATGGCGGCCGGGTGCAGGGGAGCCGCGGGTGACGCGTGTCCAGGCCCGGGCCGGAGCCGGTGGCGCCGCAGCGGGCCTCTGTGGGTCCGAGGCGTCTTACTGCTGTTAGGCGGGCTCCCGACGAGCGTCACAGCTCTTCCTGTCTCCTTGGGCAGTGCCCCTCCTTGCCGGCACCACGTCCCCTCTGACACTGAGGTAGGGCGAGGAGGGGCGGGAGCGGGCCTCAGGAGGGGAAAGTCACTCGGGAGGGGTGGCGCCGAGAGCAGTGTTTGGGGGAAGAACCCGAATTTGGAACCGACACTGCACTGGCAGGGCTGCGACCTCCGTCAGCCGCCTGCACCCCGCGAAGGCTCTGTTGGGCATCGGAACGTCGTCTGTGCTGCGCCGAGGCCGTGCTTGGGAGGCGGCGCTGGGAGCGGGGGTTCTGGAACCGGAGCATGCCTCACCTGGAGCGCTGTGCGGACACAGATTGCGCCCCCGCTTTCTGGCTTGGGCTGGGTCCCCGGAATCGGCCGTCCAAGTTCCTAGGTGGCGATGCTGCTTGTCAAGGAACCGCACGTTGGGACCGACTGATGGGAAGATTTGGGAAGGCGTAGAAAGGAGAGCCAGACAAAAGGTGTTGAGGGAAATATTGGGAGGGGGGGGGAGGGCTGTTCTGGAAACAAAATCCAGGTTTATTTTCAAGTGATTTTTGCTGCGCCCAGTTCCGCTGCCCTGGAAGTGCCTGCCTGCTGCCCGCCTTATTTTTCTCCCTGTTTCAATTCTTCGGGCAGCCTGCTGTTCTTTCCATTTCATAGTATGGCTTATCTGCGCTGTATTCAGGCATGGGATAACCAAGTGCTGCCCTGTGGTAATGGCTCCTTCTTCAAGCGGGGCTTGCCTTTGTAGCTAAATTGTAAGGTGCCTTGGGATAAGGTTCGTGTCTCAGACACAGAACTCAGCTCTGAAGTGGGCCCACAATACTCTATTATTCTGGGACCAGAGGGCCAGTACCTGGAGCAGAGCTGCATGTTGTGATTGGGCTTACAATCTGTCGTAGTACTTCAGGCAAGATTCACTTGGAATTTTCAGTTCAGCCTAGAAATCCTCCGTGACCACTCATTTTTGTGGTAAAACATATTACATGCATACTTTTTTGTAACCATGTGAGGCAACATCCTAAGTTTGAGGTTAGTAGCAGTATTACAGCTTTTATCATGACATTGCATTTTGGCTAATCCTCACCCCACCCCACCCCCCTTTCAATTTAATTCCCGCAAAGCCCTGGTTTTTTCTCTTTATATTTGGGTTAAAATAAGAGAAAGCAGTTCAGATAACTGTAGAATTTGTGTGCTAGAAGGAACCTTGGTAACTGCTTCCTTTTAGTGGTGTTGCCAGTGTGCCAATCCGCAACTTGTGTTTGACCGTCTCCATGGTAGGGAAAGTTTCTGTCCGGGGCAGCTCTTTGCTTTTGGGGATGACTGTTGTTAAAGTTTGTTTTGTGGAGCTGAAAGCTTCCTGAAGCTGCTGCCCATTATTTCTCTTTGTGTCTCTTGTCTGACCAAAGTTCATGGTTCTAGTGCTTAAGTTCCAGGAAGGTCTCGTCCCTAAGAAATTTTCCTGGTTCTTCATGAAGTGTATATATTTCATCCTTACCATTTGCCTTTCTTTATCCTGGTTACAGTCTACCAAATCATTCTACTCATACTAGTGGCTGCACCTGTGTTAAATGCTGCAGGAATTTACAGTAACTTTTTTTGTCTGCATGGTGACAGGGAACTGCAAAACACATTGACTTGTTCTTACCTAAAGCATATCAATTTTTCTTTTATTTTTTATTATATAAATTAAATAAAATCAATAATATGATGACTCCAGGGACCCATCTCCTACCTTTGGTGGGGGGCAGATAATACAAAATTTTCCTGTTTCTTTTAAAGTGTTTGTTCATTTGTATTTATTCAAAGGCAGAGTAACAGAGAGCTTCCATCCACGAATTCACTGCCCAAATGCCCACAACAGCCAAGGCTCTGATAGGCCAGAGCCAGGAACTCCATCTGGTCTCTCCGATGGGTAATAGGAACCCAAGAACTCACGCTGTCATCCCCTGCCTCCCAGGTGCATTAGCAGGAAGCTGGATCGCAAGTGTAGAGCAGCTGGGACTCAAGCGGCATTCCGGCTTGAGTTAAGCCACAGCTTAACTAGCTGCACCATAGTGCCCTCCCTCTATTCCTGGTTTTCTAGAGTTTTATCATGAATCAGTGTTGAATTTTGTGAAATGACTTTCCTGCATCAGCTGATATGACCACATGACTTTTCTTTCTTACTCTGTCGATATTGTAAATCATACTGATTTTTAAAAACTACAGCATGGAGGGACCGGCGCTGTGGCACAGTGGGTTAAAGCCCCGGCCTGCTGCGCCAGCATCCCATATGGGTGCCGATTCAAGTCCTGGCTGCTCCACTTCCAATCCAGCTCCCTGCTAATGTGCCTGGGAGTTCAGTGAAGGATGGCCTAAGTACTTGGGCCCTTGCACTCATGTGGGAGACACAGAAGAGGCTTCTGGGTTCAGATCGGCTCAGCTTGAGCCATTTGGGAAGTGAACCAGTGGATGGAAGAATCTCTCTATCTCTACCTCTCTCTATAACTCTTTCAAATAAATAAAAAAGAATATGTTTTAAAATACTGAATGAATCCTCCGCCTTGCGGCGCCGGCACACCGGGTTCTAGTCCCGGTCGGGGCGCCGGATTCTGTCCCGGTTGCCCCTCTACCAGTCCAGCTCTCTGCTGTGGCCAGGGAGTGCAGTGGAGGACGGCCCAAGTGCTTGGGCCCTGCACCCCATGGGAGACCAGGAGAAGCACCTGGCTCCTGCCATCGGAACAGCGCGGTGCGCCGGGTGCAGCGCGCCAGCCGCGGCGGCCATTGGAGGGTGAACCAACGGCAAAAGGAAGACCTTTCTCTTTGTCTGTCTCTCTCACTGTCCCCTCTGCCTGTCAAAAAGAAAAAGAAAAAAAAATACTGAATGAGCCTTGCATTACTGTAATTTACCTCACTGGGGGGTGTGGGGACAAGTGCTTGGCACAGCTGTGAAGACCCCCTCAGGCATTACAGAGTACTGGGTTCAGCTGCCGCTTGGGGTGCTGGCATCCCATAGTCTGTGTGCGGTTTGAGTCCCAGCTGTTCTGCTTCCCATCCAGCTTACTGCTGATAGATCTAGGAAGGCAGCTGATGATGGCCCAGGGGAATGTGCACCTGTGACCAATGTGGGAGACCAGGATGGAGTTCCTGGCTCTTGACTTCAGGCTGGCCCAGATCTGGCTGTTGCAGCCATTTGGGAAATGAATTAATGGATAGAAACTCTCCGTGTCTCTCTGTTGTTCTGCCTTTCAAATAAGTAAATGAATAAATCTTAAAAAAAAAAAAAAAAAAAAAAGATGCCACTTGGGATACCCGCATGCCATATTGAAGTGCCTGGGTTTGAGTCCTTGTTCCACTCCTCATTCCAGCTTCCTGCTATTGTGTACCCTGGGAGGCAGCAGGTGAGGGTTCAAGTATTTGGGTCCCTGACACCCACATAGGAGTCTTGAATTGAGTTCCTGCCTCCTGAGCATTCAGGGAGTGAACCAGAGGATGAGATCTCTTTCTCTCTGTCTGCCTTGCAAATAAAGTCAGTAGTTCAAAGTCTTTTAAAACCCCCATCTCACTTGATTATGATGTATTGCCCTTTTTACATTTTGCTTGATTTGATCTTAAAATAAATCTTTTAAAGATTTACTAATTTAAAAGGCAAAGTGACAGATTGTCCATCAGCTGGTTCACTCTGCAAGTGACTGCAACAACTGGGACTGAGCCAGGCCAGAGCCAGGAGCCAGGAACTCTGTCCAGGTCTCCCATGAAGGTCACAGGGATCCAAGCACTTGGGCCATCTTCCACTATTTTCCTAGGTGCACTGTCAGGGAGCTGGATCAGAAGTGGAGCAGCTGGGACAAACTGATGCTTATGTGAGATGCTGGCATTGCAGGTGGAGGCTTAATCTGTGCCACATTGTCAGCCCCTGGTGTGCTAATAATTTGTTGATTTTACATTTATATTCATGAGAGATTTTGATCTGTAGTTTTTGTTTTGCTTTTCAAAATTTGAGAGACATCCAGGGACAAATCAACAAAAATAGAAAGCATGTTCCCCCTTCTACTGTTCACTGTCCAAAGCCTACAACTGCAGGGACAGAGTCAGGCTGAAGCCAGGACCCATCCCAGAGCTCAGTCCAGTTCTCCTCTGTGGGTGGCAGCTATTTGAGCCATCACCTGCTGCCTCCCAGGGCGTGTGTTAACAGCAGGCTGGAATCAGGAGTGGAGCTAGGAATCAAACCCAGACTCTGAGCAAATGCATGTGTCCCGGCCAGCATCTTAACTGCTCGGTCCAGCAAATGCCCTGCAAGGTGACTTTTCTAAGCGCAGTCTCAGGCCTGCTGGCTTAGCTCTTTTCTACACAGCAGTCTTTTATATCTGCTCACGTATTTGTATTTGCCCTTTTTATTGGTCTTCATTCCTTCCTATAGAACCTAATGGCCATCTGTGTCATTCCAATGACCTTTAGCATTTCCTGCAGTGTAAGTCTGTGAGCAAAGGATTCTTCCAGTTTTCATTTATCTAAAATGTCTATTTCTTCCTCATTTCTGGAGGGTAGTTTCATTGAATTTGGATTTCTGTGTTGCATGTCTTGCTTTTAGCCCTTTAGGTATTTCCTCCATTGTCTTTTCATCTCCATTGCTTTTTAAAATTTAGTTATCTATTTTTATTCATTTGAAAGTCAAAGAGATAGAGAGATGGAGATCTCTCATCCAGTGATTCACACCCCAGATCCTCACAGTAGCCAGGGATAGGCCAGGCCAAAGCCAGAAGACTAAATCCCATTCTCACATGTGGAAGGGAAGGTACCTACCTGAGTGTGCACCAGCAGAAAGCTGGAATGGAGAGTGCAGCTGGGACTGGAACCCAGGCCCTTGTATATGTGAAGCAGGCATCCAAAGCATTGGCTTAGAGGTGTGCCAAATGCCTGCCTCTCCATTGTTCTTGATGAAAAATAACTTCCTTTTGGAAGTTCTCCCCCTTTTAGAGAATGTGTCATTTTTCTTTCTTTGCGTTCAAATTTTTCTCTTTATTTTTGGATTCTACAAGTTTGGTGTACCTGAGTGATGGATCTTTGTGTGTGTGTGTGTGTGTGTTTTTTTTTTTTTTTTTTTTTTTGACAGGCAGAGTGAACAAAAAGAGAAGAGAGACAGGTCTTCCTTTTTCCGTTGGTTCACCCCCCAATGGCTGCTGTGGCCGGTGCACCGCGCTGATCCGAAGGCAGGAGGCAGGTGCTTCTCCTGGTCTCCCATGGAGTGCAGGGCCCTAGCACTTGGGCCATCCTCCACTGCACTCCCGGGCCACAGCAGAGAGCTGGACAGGAAGAGGGGCAACCGGAACAGAATCCGGTGCCCCGACTGGGACTAGAACCCAGTGTGCCGGCGCCACAAGGCGGAGGATTAGCCTATTGAGCCGTGGTGCCGGCCTCCTTGTAGGATTCTAATTCTAATGAATTATATGTCTGTTAGAATGTTTGGTATTATCCCCTCATTCTCTCAGGCTTTATTTCCTTAGTTTCCCCCTTCTTCAGATTGTATAATTTCTTTTGATCTGTCTTAAAATTAACTTATGCTTCTGCCATCTCCAATATTATTTACTTTTTAAAAATTTTTATTTTATTTATCTGTAAGGCAGAGAAAGCAAGAGAGAGAGACAGACACATAGACAGAAATCTCACATCCACTGGTTTAGTCCCCAAATGCCCACAACAGTACAGGCTGAGCTAGGCTGAAGCTGGGAGACAGGAATTAAATCTAGGTTTCCCATGTGGGTGTCAGAGGACCCATTACTTGAGCCATCACTTACTGCCTTCCAGGGTATGCATAAATAGAAACAGGAATCTGGAAGCAGAGCTGGAACTTGAACCCAGACACTCTGGTATAAGATGTGGGTGTCCCAAGCAGTGTCTTAACTACTATGCCAAATCCCCACCTTTCCAGTCTCCTCTAATCCTTCCTAGTGAATTTTTCATTTTAGTGGTTGTGCTTTTAAGTTCTAGAATTTCCATTTGTTTCTTTCCCATAGTCTTCTCTGTTGAGGTTCCCCATCTACTTACTCATTATGTATAGATTTTCCTTTAAGTACCTGAACACATTTAAACTGCATCAGAGTTTAAATTCAGATCATCTTAGGATCAGTTTCCATTCACTGCTTTTTTCCTCAGTGTGGGTCACATTTTTAACTTTTACTCTGGTGGCTACCAATTTTTGGTCAAATAATGGGTACCATGTATAATATGTTGTGAAGTCTCTGGACTGTCTATGTTCCTCTGTACCCCAAATTCCAGACTCTGTCTCCTGTTGCTGGCAGTAGCTCACTTCAGTTTTCTGCTGCCGTTCTTTGGTGAATTTTACTATACACATGTAATTCTAGTAGCCAGCCAAGGAATTAGGTGGGTGATCAGTTAGGGATCTGAATAGGTTTCATTTGCAGATTTTTTGGGAACCCACTGTGCCTTCTGCCTGTGTGGGACTTCCTTCCTACCTTTGTGTGCTGCAAGCTCAGACACAAAGACTGAGGCGTGCTTACAGGCAAAAACTGAACACTTGTGGGTCTCAGAGAGGTCTAATTGCTGTGTTCCAAGGGTAGATTGATCCAGATGCTGCTGCCCTTTTTACCCACAGTACCTTTAAATTGTATTGTTTGTAATGTTTTATCCAGATTTTGTAACGTGTTATCTGCAGGGAGATTAGTCATATTAAGCTGCTGTTCCAGTAGTTCCCAATATCTATTCTTACATGTAATTGCTAAGCTTTATACCCCTGATTTTGTACTTTGGCGTATGGTGTGTTGCATCTGAGTTCACAGGTATATTGATCTCCATTTCACTCTTTCAGTCATTCCTGAAATACTACCTTCTCCCTGAAGCATCTATATAGTTAAGTTTCTTTAAGTCTGACTTAAGTTCCTTCCTTTTGTAATCTTTATTCATTTTATTATAATAATTATTAGATCTATTTATCCTTCATTAACTTGAACCAATTAAAAAACAAGATCTAAGGCCGGCGCCGTGGCTTAACAGGCTAATCCTCTGCCTTGCGGCGCCGGCACACCAGATTCTAGTCCCGGTTGGGGCGCCGGATTCTATCCCGGTTGCCGCTCTTCCAGGCCAGCTCTCTGCTATGGCCCAGGATTGCAGTGGAGGATGGCCCAAGTGCTTGGGCCCTGCACCCCATGGGAGACCAGGAGAAGCACCTGGCTCCTGGCTTCGGATCAGCACGAGGCGCCGGCCGCAGCGGCCATTGGAGGGTGAACCAATGGCAAAAGGAAGACCTTTCTCTCTGTCTCTCTCTCTCACTATCCACTCTGCCTGTCAAAAAAAAAAAAAAAAAACAAAAAACAAAAAACAAAAAACAAGATCTAGGGGCATGTCTTGTGGTGCGGTGGGTTAAGCCACCACCTGGGAGGCCCATTTCCTGTATCCGAGTCCTGGCTCTTCCATTCTGATCTGCTAATGTGCATCCTGGGAAGCAACAGGGGATGGCACAAGTACCTGAGTCTGTGCCACCCAGGTAAGAGACAGGAGTGGAGTTGCAGACTCCTGACTTTGGCCTGGCCCAGCCCCTACTGTTTTGGGCATTTGGAGGTGAACCAGTGGTTGGAAGATCTCTTTCTCTGTTACCCTGCCTTTCAAATACATACATACCTACATACACACACAAATATCTTAAAAAAAAAAAGAAAGAAAGAAAGAAAATAAACTTTGCTGAGTTCAGAGTTAGCAAGTCTGGAGGCAAGAATAGATCCCTAGCAATTGGTAGACTAAATCCTTAATCCCTGGCTTCTGGAGGATTTTGAATATCAATTTAAAGATTGAAGACTATGGCCGGCGCCGTGGCTCAACAGGCTAATCCTCCGCCTTGCGGCGCCGGCACACCGGGTTCTAGTCCTGGTCGGGGCACCGATCCTGTCCCGGTTGCCCCTCTTCCAGGCCAGCTCTCTGCTGTGGCCAGGGAGTGCAGTGGAGGATGGCCCAAGTGTTTGGGCTCTGCACCCCATGGGAGACCAGGAGAAGCACCTGGCTTCTGCCATCAGAACAGCGCGGTGCGCCGGCCGCAGCGCGCTACCGCGGCGGCCATTGGAGGGTGAACCAACGGCAAAGGAAGACCTTTCTCTCTGTCTCTCTCTCTCTCTCACTGTCCACTCTGCCTGTCAAAAAAAAAAAAAAAGATTGAAGACTGTAAATTTCCTAAAATATTGCTGGGAATACCATATCCTATTGCTGTGCTCAAACAGTTTTGATAGCTTTTTATTTGCTATAAAATACTGTCCCCTGGAGATATGGGTTACATGGAATGGGGAAAAGATTAGAAGCAGGGTGTCAGGCCATTACTGTAGAGTAGGCGATAGGTACTGTGGTAATCTGTGACTGTTACTATGTTACGTTAATAGCCCAAAAGCAAGGCGTAGTTGCTTTTCTAGAATATTTAAAATTTCATTTTCCTTGTATAAGTCTTCAGAAATAGTATAGAAGAAAAATGTGAGTATTCATTGCTGGAGTCATAAGAATGAGACAGTATAGCTAGAACAACTTTTTTTTCCCTCTTTTATTCTTTTATTCCTGCCTGAAAAAAATCATGTAATGTGAACTGGAAAAAGCATTCAAAGGGAAACTCTTTTTATTTCTTTTCTTTTCTTTTCTTTTTTTTTTTTTTTACAGGCAGAGTTAGAGAGAGAGAGAGAGAGACAGAGAGAAAGGTCTTCCTTCTGTTGGTTCACCCCCTAAATGGCTGCCACGGTTGGCGCTGCGCTGATCTGAAGCCAGGAGCCAGGTGCTTCCTCCTGGTCTGCCATGCAGGTGCAGGGCCCAAGGACTTGGGCCATCCTCCACTGCCTTCCCGGGCCACAGCAGAGAGCTGTACTGGAAGAGGAGCAACTCTTTTCTTTTTTTTTTTTTTTTTTAAGGAAAGTTTTGTGCTGTTTTAAAGTGGTCTCTTCATGTTCTGAAGACTCAAAAGTCAATAAAAAATAATCTATATAAAAACTACAAATAGGCGACAGACAAATCTAAAATCTTTTTGGCAGCTTCTTGCCCCAGAATAATTTTTTTGAAGGGCCATTTATTATTTAATTGAAAGTCAGCGACAGGGAGAGACAGAGAGAGATCTTCCATCTGCTGGTTCACTCCCACATGACCACAGTAGCCAGAGCTGGGCAAGACCAAAGCAAGAAGTAAGGAGTTGGGTCTCCCACATGGCTGCAGGGACCCAAAGACTTGGGCCATCTTCCATTGCTTTCCCAGGTGCATTAGCAGGGAGCTGGATTGGAAATTGAGCAGCTGGGACTTGAACTGGTTCTATATGGCATCCATATGGGATGCCAGCGTTACAGGCAGCAGGTTAACCTGCTGTGCCACAGTGCCAGCCCCTCATAGAATGATTTAGTCATGTAAGTCAAGTTCACACTATTGGACTCCTAGACAGTAGTGTTTCCTTGGAAGGTGCTTAAGATTCAGGAATACATAAATGGTGAGTATGAATGCACCAAGGGATTTTTTCTCAGGATATTATATTTGAGATTTAATTAATTAAGTTTGAGTCCCAGTTAGCTAATCTACATGGCTTTAAATTTTTTGTCAAATCTTCCCCTTTTTCAGGTTATAAATAAGGTTCATCTTAAGGCAAATCATGTTGTGAAGAGGGATGTTGCTGAGCATTTAAGAATCAAAACTGTGTATGATAAAAGTATTGAAGAGTAAGTACACCATTATTTTTCAAAATTTTTATTATACATATAAATATTATAATATTTGTAATTTACCTGACATTTTAAGAAGTCCATAAATGGGGTTAAAATAGGACTAGTGTACCTTTAAGGTAGAATTAAGCTGAAAATGCCTTTTAGTCTAAAAAGATAGAAGCCAGGGGTGATAACTAAAGTCTATACATCATGAATAATTTAAACAGAATAAATACGAATATTCATGGGTATGGCCAATAACAAACCTGAAAGGTACTTGTTAATGAGTACCTGGTGGAGAAATAACAAGTACTGATGCAAACAATAATAAGAAAGTTTATAAAATTATGACCAGAGAGATTATATAGTCCACACAGATAAATTATGAATCTGTAGTAGTTTATGCAGAATGTTTAGAAATAGTTGTTGTCTTACCCTATCCTTAACATCCCAAGTGAATGAGAGAACTTGTGGTCATATTTAGCACATGCTTTCACATGCGGTGAACTCTCCAGGACTCATGGAGGTGAATTGAGATTTGGACAGCAGAGACTGTGGATAGCATTCTTTGGGCTCTTGACAGATGCATCCCAACAGATGAGACAGTATTCTGTCTCAGAATGGCATTTCTTATGTTTTATGTCATCATTTTCAGGTTGCTTCCTGAGAAAAGATATCTTGTAAAGGTATGTAATAAATATTTATGGCTTAAATTGAATACTTAACATAGGTGCATTTTATCATATGTAAATTCTATCTCAGTAAAGGAAAAATAGAATGACTGTTTTGTGAATGACTTAATAAAATATGTTGGCTGTGAATATATTTATCATTTTACCAAAGGTATCTTTGTAATCTGCTGAACAAAATTTTATTGATGTTTGATATTAAAGTAGTCATCTTTTTTTATGCTTTTTTAAATAAAAGGTTTATTTATTTGAAAGGCAGAGCTACAGAGAGGGGGAAGGAGAGACAGAGATAGCTTCCGTCCACTGGTTCACTCCCGAAATGGACACAATGGTCTGGGCTAGAAGGAAGCCAGGAGCCAGGAGCTTCATCAAGGTGTCTCACAGGGGTGGTGGGGGTCCAGGTACATTATCAGGGGGCTGGATTAGAAGTGGAGCAACTAGGACTGGGAAACCACTGGTGCCCATGTGGGCTGCTGGCACTGAAGATGGCTGCTTAACCTGCTCTGCCGCAGCGCCAGCCCTCCTTTTTTATACTTTCATATTGCATCTGTCTTCTCATTTTCTTACTTGCTCTCCCAAGATGTTTGGGAGCAGGATGTGATGAAGATAGATGAAAAAAATAATTTATGAAATACATTGAGAACATTTGCATGAAGAACATTCTCTTGGTGGAAATGTCCTTTTTCCTGGAGATAAATTAAGTTGATGGTGGAAATGCTGAAGTTGTTTATAGAAGTGCTAATCTCATTAGATGTTTATTTGTATAGAGTCTAACTCACATATTAAGCCAGTTTACTATGGGCCACAGGAATAGGTGAGTAACTAGACATAAGATTTTCTTGGGGCCAGCGTTGTTTGTAGTGGGTAAAGCTGCAGTCAGCCAGCAATCCCATATGGGCACTTGTTCTTGTACAAGTTTGTGTCCTGGCTGCCCCACTTCTGATCCAGCTTCCTGCTAACGGTCTGGGAAAATCAGTGGGAAGATGACCCAAATAATCCTTGGGCCCCTGCCACTCACGTGGGAGACCCTGCTGAAGCTCCTAGCTCCTGGCTCCAGCCTGGTTCAGTCCTAGCCATTGAGGCTACATGGGGAGTGAACCAGCAGATGGAAGATTTCTCTCTCCTCTCTTTGTAACTCTGATGTTCAAATAAACATAAACTTATTTAATGTTGGAATCATCTACATTGTCTCATATTTGAAGTAATCTAACTAATGGCTGAGATCTGTGCTTTTTAGTTTTCCATTTAAATGAGAGTAGGGAAGGAGGTTTCTACTCAGTGCTCTTTTCCTAGACTCAGTTAGAACGTGAGGAAATTCCTTTCCTCTTAGCCTTACCCATGGCCTATTCCTTACCATACAACCTTTTACTAACTAGTGTCTGTGTTCCGGAGCCTTTTGTCTCTCAGGCATTATATCCTGTGCTTACTTGTCTTAAACGTAATTTATCCCTTGACTACAGTTCTGACTTTTTTTTTTCCCAACTTTTTTTAGAACAAACTTTTCCCACAAGCTATTTCTTACCTAGAGAAGACTTTCCAGGTCCGTCGACCTGCTGGCACTATCTTACTTAGCAGGTATGTCACATTAAACAGGGATTCTGTTCTTCATTCATTTAGTACTCTGCCCTTCCCGTTCTATCGATACGGCCAAGTATGGAATGTACGCTAGGGTAGTTCACTGTGCTTCTTAGAGACCAAGCAACAAGGTATTTAAAAAGATTAAAAATGTTGCTCTGCTGGATCGTCATTCTTCCCCTGATTTTCTACCAGAAGGTGGCCCCTGGGCTTCCTCCTAAGATGTAGCTGTCCTGTGTTCCACACACCCTCTTCCTTCCACATGCTCACAGTGTTGACTTTCTGAAATATTTGGGTGTTTGAGTTCCCATAGTACCAAAATTCTTTTTTTAGGCTAGTTTCCTTGTTAAACTACTAGCCGTTATTAACTAATATATCGATGACTAGTTTATTACCAGTGTTTTTAACTTCTCTAAACTATTCTTTGTTTTAAAAAATAATTTGATACACACATGAACTGAAGACAATGTGCAACAAACCAGTACCTACGGAAGGAAAATGACCCTCATAGGTACTGTACTGGAGAGTGTGCCGCACACACCAAATGTGGTCCAGTCATAGTGCCTGAGGAGCATCTCCAGGTAACTCGCCCTGCGCTGCCGAGTGTTCACTCCTTAGGATAGCCTCAGGGGAGATTCTGAGTGTGTGAGCATCATTATGAAGTTTTGGCAGACCTAATTGCAGAGGTTTGGTAGCTTCATTCATCTCCCAAGAGTAATCAGAGTCAGATATGCTGATTTTATTCTTTCTTTGATTTTCAAGAGAGTATAATGATGTTTTCTCTCCATTTTTTTCTCATTTGTCTGTGGGTTGCTGATTCAGTTTAACTTAGAACTTTATCTTTGTCCTTCAGAAATCATTTTGGCAGATACATACCTCAGCTTTTTTTTTTTCTTTTTTTTTTTTTTTAAGATTTATTTATATATTTGAAAGGCAGAATGACAGAGAGAAAGAGACAGACAGACATCTTCAGTGTGTGGTTCACTCTCCAGATGGCCTCAGTGACTGGGGCTGGGCCAGGCCGAAATTAGGAGACAGAACTCCATCCTGCTCTTCCCCAGGGCCTATGTTATGCTGCCTTCCCAGGTGTGTTAGCAGGAAGCCAGATCAGAAGTGGAGCAGCCAGGACTCAAACTGGTGCTCCAGTGTGGGATGCCAGTGTTGCAAATGGAGGCTTAACCTGCTGGGCCGCAACATTGGCCCCTGCCTCAGCTTATCAGAAGGGCAATTTGAGGGGCTGGGATTGTGGTGCAGTGGGTTAAGCTGCCTCCTGTGACTCCAGGATTCCATATGAGTAGCAATTCAAGTCACAGCTGCTCTACTTCCAATGCCGCTCCCTTCTAATGTGCTGGGGAAAGGAGTGGCAGTTGGCCCAAATGTTTGGGACCCTGCCACCATGTAAGAGACCTTAATCAAGCTCCAGGCTCCTGGCTTCTGCCTGGCTCAGCCCTGGCTGTTGTAGCCATTTGGAGAGTGAACCAGAAGATGGAAGATCTCTCTCCTCTCTCTCTCCCTCCCTTCCTCCCTCCCTCTTTTTTCCTCTCTGTAACTCTGCCTTTCAAATAAGTAAATAAATCTTAAAAAAAAAAAAAAGGCAATTTGGGGGCTGGCATTGTGGTGTAGCAGGTAAAGCTGCTGCCTTGATGCCAGCATCCCATGTGAGCACTGGTTCATGCCCTGGTTGCTCCACTTCCTTTTTTTTTTTTTTTTTTTAAAGATTTATTTATTTATTTGAAAGAGTTATAGAGAGAGAGTGAGTTTTTCCATCTGCTGGTTCACTCCCCAGATGGCTGCAATTACGTCTTTCCCAGGCCATAGCAGAGAGCTGGATCGGAAGTGGAGCAGCTGGGACTTGAAACGGCACCTGTATGGGATGCTGGCAATGCAAGTAGTGGCTTTACCCACTATGCCACAGCTCCGGCCCCAGCTGCTCCACTTCCATTCCAGCTCTCTGCTAATGATCTGAGAAAAACAGCAGAGGGTAGCAGAAGTATTTGGGCACCTATGACCTTTGTGGGGGACCTGGATGAAGCGCTGGCTCTATTGGCTGTCTGGGGAGTGAACCAGTGGATGGAAGATCAATCTCTCTCTCCTCTCTCTGTAACTCTTTTAAATAAATAAATCAATCTTTTAAAAAAATAATTTTTTTATTTGAAAGTCAGAGTTATATATAGAGAGAAGGAGAGGCAGAGAGAGAGAGAGAGGTCTTCCATCTGCTGGTCCACTCCTCAGTTGGCCGCCATGGCCGGAGCTGTGCCAATCCGAAGGCAGGAGCCAGGAGCGTCTTCCGGGTCTCCCATGTGGGTGCAGGGGCCCAAGGACTTCTGGCACCCTGTACTGCTCTCCCAGACCATAGCAGAGAGTTGGATCAGAATTGGAGCAGCTGGGACTCGAACTGGTGCCCATGTGGGATGCCGGCACTGCAGGTGATGGCTTTACCCACTATGCCACAGTGCTGGCCCCAATAAAATTTTTAAAAGACCATTTGATATCTCTTAAAATTAAGAATATGTACTATGCAATATAATTATTATGCAAAATAATAATGGGAATTTATTCCATAAGAATACTAATAACCATGTAATAAATATTCAAGGATGTTCTTTGCAAAACTACAAATGTGCCTATTTTTGGTATTAAGTCATGGTATAACCATGTAATAACATGCTATGCAGTTGTTAAAAAAATGAAGTGGATCTCTATGGACTAACTTGGAAAGATGTTTAAGCCCTTGCTTACATTTAAAAAAAAAAAGTGTAGCCGGCGCCACGGCTCACTAGGCTAATCCTCCACCTTGCGGCGCCGGCACACCGGGTTCTAGTCCCGGTCGGGGCACCAATCCTGTCCCGGTTGCCCCTCTTCCAGGCCAGCTCTCTGCTGTGGCCAGGGAGTGCAGTGGAGGATGGCTCAAGTGCTTGGGCTCTGCACCCCATGGGAGACCAGGAAAAGCACCTGACTCCTGCCATCGGATCAGCGCGGTGCGCCGGGTGCAGCGCGCTACCGCGGCGGCCATTGGAGGGTGAACCAACGGCAAACGAAGACCTTTCTCTCTGTCTCTCTCTCACTGTCCACTCTGCCTGTCAAAAAATAAAAAAAAATAAATAAAAAATAAAATAAAATAAAATAAAATAAAATAAAATAAAATAAATAAGTAAATCTTAAAAAAAAAAAGTGTAAATTAGTGTGTGTAGGCTATTTTATTTGAAAAGTATAGATACATGCCGGCGCCGTGGCTCAATAGGCTAATCCTCTGCCTTGTGGCACCAGCACACCAGGTTCTAGTCCCGGTCGGGGCGCCAGATTCTATCCTGGTTGCCCCTCTTCCAGTCCAGCTCTCTGCTGTGACCCGGGAGTGCAGTGGAGGATGGCCCAAGTGCTTGGGCCCTGCACCCCATGGGAGACCAGGAGAAGCACCTGGCTCCTGCCTTCGGATCAGCGCGATGCGCCAGCCACAGTGCGCCGGCCGCGGCGGCCATTGGAGAGTGAACCAACGGCAAAGGAAGACCTTTCTCTCTCTCTCTCTCTCTCTCACTGTCCACTCTGCCTGTCAAAAAAAAAAAAAAAAAAAAAAAAGAAAGAAAAAGAAAAGTATAGATACATGCATATGATTAAAAATTATGAAACAGTCTGGAAGAATATACATACTAAAAAAACCTGGACATATAGGGTGGGCATGGGCATAGTGGTTAAGCTGCTGCTTGGGATGCCTGCACCCATATCAGAGTGTCTGAGTTCAAGTCTGGATATGCTTCTGATTCAGGTTTCCTATTAATGCACACCCTGGGGAGGCAACAGGTGATGGCTTAGGTACTTGCTTCCTTGCTACTCACATGGCAGACCCAGACTGAGTTCCAGTCTCCTGGCTTTGGCCTGGCCCAGTCCTGGCTGTGACGGTCATTTCTGGGGTGAACCAGTGCTCTCTCTTCTGCCTTTCAAATAAGTAGATTAAATCCATACATATGTACGTAGGGTGCATATCAGAATGTCAATGGTTTTCTTAAAGAGTTCTATTGTGGGGCTGGCATTTGGCCTGCGGTTTAAGACCCCTGCGTCCCATATCAGAATGCTGGGGTTTCATTTCGAGCTTCAGCAACCGATTCCAGCTTCCTGCTGATGTGACCCTGAGAAGCAGTGGTGACAGCCCAAGTACTGGATTCCTGCCACCCATGTGGGAGACCTGGATTGTGTCCCAAGTTCTGGCTCCAAGTTCTGCCACCTTCTCCACATACACCCGTTGCAGGCATGTGGGCAGTGAGCTGGCAGATGGGAGCTCCCTCTTGGTCTGCCTCCCTACCTTTAAAATAAAGAAATAAAAATTTTAAAAATAAAGAATGACATTCAAGTAAATAATTTTTAAAAAAAGAATATAATTGTGGGGGATGGTTGTTGTTGTTAAGCTATATGTTCTTGTGATTTTATACATTTATATACATATTACATATACATGTTATATAAATGCATATAAAAAATCTGAAGTTGGTACACATAAATTTGTATACATATAAATCTAAAGATATTATTGCTATTGCTGTTTTTCTCTATTTTGCTACATTCTTTCATTACTTACAGAAAATGAATACATTAGTGAACACTGACTTTTTTTAACTGAAAGTATATATTTATTTAATTTTTATTTATTTGAGAGATGGAGAGATAGATCTCCATTCCACTGGTTCACTCTGCAAATGTTTTCAACAGCTGGCTCTGGCCTAAGCTAGAGCCAGGAACTCAATCCATATCTCCCAAATGGGTGAAGAATCTTAAACATTTGAACCATCACCTGCTACCTCCCAGGGTGCCTGTTGACAGGAAGCTAGAATTAGGAATGGAGCCAAGACTCAAGCCCAGACTCTCTAATGTGGGATGAGAGAGTCCCAGGTGGCATCCTAATAACACTGAGGCCAAATGCCTGTCCCATAAGCATATGTTTGGGTTAAGTTCATCATGTAAGTTTTTTCTTAAGCCGTTTGAAGCCCAGTAAAGAAAGATTTTCTAGTCCTATATCTTGGCACCAATATAATTAACTTACTTTCTCAGATTTCTTTAGAGTATAAACCTTTTTTTAAAAAAATATTTATTTATTATTTATTTGAAAGGTAGAGTTACACAGAGGCAGAGGCAGAAAGAGAAAGAAAGGTCTTCCATCTGCTGGTTCACTTCCCCAAATGGTCGCAAGAGCTGGAACTGAGCCAATCCTAAGCAGGAGCTTCCTGTGGGTCTCCCACGTAGGTGCGGGGGCCCAAGCACTTGGGCCATCTTCTATTGCTTTCCCAGGCCACAGCAGAGAGCTGGATTGGAAGTGGAACAGCCAGGACTTGAATCAGTGCCCATATGGGATGACGGCACCACAGGGGGTGGCTTTACCTGCTACACCACAGCACCAGCCCCGAGAGTGTAAACTTTTAAAGTAGAACTTAAAAATTTAACAAAAAAAGTTTAAATATTTAAAAAAATGTTATTTATATACTAAGTTTTTTTTGTTTGAAATTTTCTAGGCTCTTCCAAATTCTGCTTTCCTGGTGGATTCTGAATTTTTTGTTCAATTAAATAGATAATCATTGAAAAGAATGTTTAAAAATCATAACTTTTTATAATACCAACTATTAAAGTAATTAAATGTAAATTTATTTATTTTTTATTTTTTATTTTTACTTTTGACAGGCAGAGTGGACAGTGAGAGAGAGAGACAGAGAGAAAGGTCTTCCTTTTGCCGTTGGTTCACCCTCCAATGGCCGCCGCGGTAGGCGCGCTGCGGCCGGCGCACCGCGCTGATCCGATGGCAGGAGCCAGGTGCTTCTCCTGGTCTCCCATGCGGGTGCAGGGCCCAAGCACTTGGGCCATTCTCCACTGCACTCCCTGGCCACAGCAGAGAGCTGGCCTGGAAGAGGGGCAACCGGGACAGGATCGGTGCCCCGACCGGGACTAGAACCCGGTGTGCCGGCGCCGCAAGGCGGAGGATTAGCCTAGTGAGCCGCGGCGCCGGCCTTAAATGTAAAATTTATAAATACACATGCTAGAGAAACAGAGTGGACAGTGTGAACTTTATTAAATGAAATGGAAATATCTTTTTTTCTCTGTCTCTACAAGCATTGATTATACCTACAAAATCACTATTTAGTGATTTTTCTATGTATAATTTGGAGATTATGATTGTTTAGGAACTTTGAGAGAAGTTCTCTAAATAGCAAATATTATAAGAATGATGTGAGGCCCAGTATGGTGGCATAGTGGGTAAAGCCACCGCCTGTGGTGCCGGCATCCCATATGGGCGCTGGTTCAAGTCTCAGCTGCTCCACTTCCAATCCAGCTCTCTGCTATGGCCTGGGAAAGCAGTGGACGATCGCCCAAGTCCTTGGTCCCCGTACCTGCTTGGGAGACCTGGAAGAAGCTCCGGGCTCCTGGCTTCAGACTGCCCAAACTCTGGCCATTTCAGCCATTTGGGGATTGATGGAAGACTCACTCTCTCTCTCGTTCTCTTTCTCTCTCCCTCTGCCTCTGCCTCTCCCTCTCTATAACTCTGCCTTTCAAATAAGTGGATAAATCTTTTTATAAAAAGAAAAGAAAAACAATGTAAGAATTGCTTAGAAAACTAGAAAAAGTGTAATATAAAATGACTAACTTTAAACATATACTTTTGTTTCATGTGAATTTTTAAGAAGATACATGAATTATTTGATTTGATGATAGAAAATGTTTTCATTAGATAAAAAGTTTTTATTTTATTTTGATTGTGGAAGTTGTTCATACACACACAAGAAATACAGGGAAGTTCTTTCATTTGGTTTTGGAGCTTTAAACTTTTTCTTTCTTTGTCTTTTCTTTCTTCCAGTTAGTTGTTTAGTCTTGATAGCAATTGTTTAAATAAGATTGTAGACTTATAATCATTTTTTAAAAAGCTGAAATCTTAGTGAAATAAATTCAAAGTTAGAGATAGAAATAGAGGGATGGAGATTTAGATTTTGCTGAAAGCTTGAGATATAATCAATAAAGATTAAGTCGTAGTATAGTGTGGAGTCACTGTAAGATGAAAGGTCCCCGCGGCTAACCCTGTCTCTGGTCTGGTTTTCTGTTGATCCCGTGAGCACAGAGATGCAGGATCTGCCGTGGGGGTAAGTGTTCCTATGAAGCAGTGGGTGTGCTGGACCAGGAGGGCATCAAGGATGCAGACTTTGTTCTTTATGTTGGTGCTCTGGCCACTGAGAGGTGCAGCCATGAGAACATCATCTCCTATGCGGCCTATTGTCAACAGGAAGCAAAAATGGACAGGTAAACATTCCTCTGAGACCTACTCCTGAAGATTTAGTAATGAGAACTCTTAAAACATGTTCATATAGCTTGCATTTGTCACATTGCCTCTACTGGTGAAAACTAGCCTTCTGCCTGGCCTGGGCTGGGGTGTGGGCCAGCTGGGACTGTTGTTCATATGGGGAAGGAGATTTGAGTCAGATGGAAGGAGAAAGGGGAAAGCCTCCTCCCATTTTTCTCCCCTGCCACTCTTTTTCCATTCCCATCCTATGCTTTTTGCCTTCAGAGAAAAGGTATGTTGCCTAGAGAATTTGCTTGTGAGCTGAATATCTCCCTAAGGAAACAATTTGATCTTTAAAGCCAGCACTTCTGTGCTAAAAGTGTGAGATGTTAAAAGTGTCTAATTGTCCTATCATTTGTTATACAGTATATGCTTCACTTAGCTAAATGATCACTTAAAAATTCAGTCTTCTTTATTATTTACAAAAGATTTCAAAACTTTTTCCCAGGGAAGGAGCCAAGCCTTGAAATGAAAAGTCATTAAATATGCAAAAGTTGCCCATCACACACCAGACAAATCAGTTAAAGGTAGTAGAACTTGCCACATGTCTCAGAATAGATTGTATGTCACATTCTCAAATCTGGGAGCAATTAGTGTGACTAATTTATGCACACATAAGAACTACTACAGAGATGATAAACATCCATCTATCTGTCAAGAGTAGCAGACCTTAAAGAGATGGCCCATGTCTATTGATATGGAATTATATAAGGAAAAAATGGAACTGTTAGTTGAACTAAGAAGGCAATACAGAGAAAACACTTCAGATTCATACTGTTAGTCTTGAAGGTGCTAAGGACGGCAAAGTCAGCAGCACGTACAGTCTGCCTTCCATATTCTGCAGGTTCTGCATGCTGCTAATAAAGCAACATTGGATCACAAATATTTGGGGAAACAATTGCAACTATACTGAACATGTACAGACTTTTTCTTGTCATTATTCTCTAAACAACATAGCGTAACATCAATTTGTAAGCATGCCTGTCATATTAGATATTACAAATAATGTACAGATGGTTAAAGTATATGGAAGGATGTCTATAGGTTATACACAAGTCCCGTGGCATGTTATATACTGGACATGGGCATCTGTGGATTCTGATGTCCATGGGAGGTCCTGAAGCCAATCCCCTGGATGCCTAGGGTTGGCAATATTGTCAAAAGCAGTGTGTTACCATGATACTATGTAGTTTTTGATGGGCTTTGGAAATCCTCTCAGGAATCTAGGCTGCGTGTTGAGAAAGCTTAGTGTCCACTACTGAATGTGTTACTGCAGGAGGCAGTGCTCAGTGTTTTCAGGGGTATGTGTGTGCCAGAGTTTCCTTTTTCCTGAGAAGTTGTCATTGACTTTTTGATATTTTATAATTAATGGTGTCTTAGGATCAAGGAAAATGTGATATTTGAAGTGCTACATGAATGGTGGTCTAGTTACTTGTTGAAGAGAAGTGCTTTCTAAAAGCAGATGTCCTTGAGAAAGAAGCCTTCACAATAGCAGTGCTACAACATCATGGTTCTTAGTCTCTAAGTTTGACCTAAAACAGGGATTGCAGACACAGGGGAAATCTCATTTTGGATATGCTATTCGGTCTCAAAAGAACATTGCAAAACAGTGTATGTAATATTCCATATTTATATGTTTAGAACACTGTAATGATTAGTTTACATTTGATATGAACAGGTAGCTAAGTGTTCTTTGTACTAGTGAATATGAAGCTGTTCGTGTATGTCTACTCATATCAGGGGAAAGATTTTGATTTCTTTTAAGAGAGTCACGTTGGAAGAAAGGGCCATATCTTCACCTGTTCATTTTGAATCTTTTTGAAGAGAGTGAAACTTTGCCTGTGCATAGTACCTAATTAGTTGCCAACAGACTAGGTAAACAGAATAGACATGTATTCCTGCCTAATGGAATTTACAGAGTACAGACTGAGAGAGGTATTACTTAATGTGCTTGCAAATAAATGCATGATTTCACAATATGATAAATACCTTTTAGAAAAAAACCAGGATGCTGGGACTGGTATTGTGGCATAGTACATAATGCAGCATACCATATGGGTGCTAGTTTGAGTCCTAGCTGCTCCACTTCCAATCCAGCTCCCTGCTAATGCGCCTGGGAAAGCAGCAGTAGATGGCCCAACGCTTGGGTCCCTGCACCTTTGTGGGAGTCCTGGAAGAAGCTCCTGGCTCCTCACTTTTACTTAGCTCAGCGCTGGCTGTTGCAGCCATTTGGGGAGTGAACCAGCAAATGGAAGGTCTTTCTCTTTCTCTTTCTCTCTTTGCTTCTCCCTCTCTTTGTAACTCTGCCTTTCAAATAAATAAAATAAATCTTAAAAAAAAAAAAAAGGATGCTGTAATATAAAACGGAAAACAAAGGGACACTGCATTTTGATCAATTGGGTGAGGAAGGCCTCTGAAAAAGGGAAATTTTAGTGGTTACCTGAACATTGGTAGACTTTAGTGAAAAAATGAGTTAGGGGAAAGAGCTTATGATAGGAAATTGCCACGTGTACCTGTTGCTCCGAAGCCGCTTCAGTAGACACTGTGTCTGAGGACAAGTGCTTGGAAAGGCAGACAGAACCATTGTGTTCTCAGTGCTGTAGGGAGTCCCTGAAGGACCTTAGGCCTGTCAGTGGCTTCATTTTATATTTTAGAGATCACCGTGGTGTTATTGTTTGTTTGTTTTTTTAAAGATTTATTTATTTATTTGAAAGGCAGAGTGACAGGGAGAGAAAGAGATCTTCCATTCTCTGGTTCACTCTCCAGCCTGGGGTGGGCCAGGACAAGCCAGGAACTCCATCTGAGTCTTCTTCGTTCATGGTGGGGGCCCAAGTACTTGGCATCATATGCTGCTTTCCTGCTTGGCCACATTAGCAGGGAGTTGTATCAGGAGAAGAGCAGCCAGTGCTCCTATGGATAGAGGATGCCAGCATCTCAAACTGAGGCTTCACTTGGTATAAGAACACCAGCCCCCTCCACTTTTTTAAAACTTTAAATAAAGTAAATGTTCTTTGTAATAGGTACTTATAACTTTTGGGTTTGTGGTTATTTCTATGGTGAAATATGACCTTGGAGTTCCTAAGGACCTTGAGGTTCCTTAGCCTCACTCATTTGCCACAACTTTTGGAAACCAGGTATCTGCTAGGTAGATCTGAGTTATCCTGGACTCTGGGTCCTAGTCTAGACACAGGGAGAGCTGTGGAATTCTGTACATTCCAAAAGATGTAGAATTTTAAAGAAGATGATGGGAAGATAAAAAATCTTTTTGTGAATATAAGCAGTGTTGGGGCACGAGAAAGATGGAGAAAAAGTTCAGCAACTTTCAGTAACCTGAACAGTTTGCTTATTGTTCTGTTAATGTATTTGATTTTCCTTTCTACCTGTCTGTGTGTCTGAAAGAATGGTGAAATGCTGAAGTCAAATATGGGTTTTGCAAGTAAAATAGTGTTTGAATACTTCTCCTATTCATTTTTAAAAAAATATTATATTGACATTTAAAAATTTTATATTTTAAAAATTCATACTAAAGTATAATAAACTGAATATGTTCCTTTTATGGAAACAGGTGTTATTAAGTCATAGGAAAGCAAAGTGTACATGTCTTGAAAGTAAAAGATAGTGAAAGTTAGCTGCTAGAGTTCAGAATTATGTTTGACATTAGCAAATACTTTTATGTCTGAGAAATTGTGGTAGAGAAGTCTAGATGAGAAAAATTGTTCTGATATATTAAAAAAAAACTCAACATCTATTTTAACAGGCCAATAGCAGGATATGCTAACCTGTGTCCAAATATGATCTCTACCCAGCCTCAGGAGTTTGTTGGGATGCTGTCCACGGTGAAACATGAGATTATTCATGCCCTGGTAATTCTACCCTCACCTAGTGTTCTTTCTTGCATGCCTGGATTTTCTGTTTATTATGCTCTTATACTGTTATTTTTTTACATATATTAAAATTTAAGATTATGTGGATTATGTTCAGTAAAACCTGCTTAATTAGGTTTCTGCCAATATAGAAAGTTTTGATGATCAGGATAGTGTCTGGGTCGAATTTTGCTGTCTAATATAATTAAACACTAAATCCATTAGGTAAATGGAATTTTTGAGAGAAGAATTAAGATTCTCAGTAAAATCTCGGAAGTGGGAATTACGACACAGCTGGTTAAGTTGCCACTTGCAACACCAGCATCCTGTTTTAGAGTGCAGGTTCAAGTCTCAGTTGCTGTATTTCCAATCCAGCTGCTTGCTAATGTGCCTGAGAAAGCAGAAGATGGCCCAGCTGCTTGTACCCCTGCCACTCATGTGGGAGACCAGGATGGGGTTCCTGGCTCCTACCTTCAGGTTGGCTTAGCCTGGCCATTGAGGCTATCTGGGGAGTGAACCAGCGGAAGGGAGATCTCTCTCTCTCTCTGCCTTGTTCTCTTTGTCTCTCTGTTACCCTGCCTTCCAAATCTTAAAGTGAAAAACAGTCATTAGAAAAATGAAATTTCCTGTACAGTGATAACTGATAAGCTAACTGTAGCTTTCTCTTATTTCTTAGCTCATTTCTAAAAGTCTGTTTGGATTTTCTAAAATTTATGTAAACTAACTTATTGAGAATTTCTCATTCTTTTTCCCCAATTTTTTCAAAACAGTATACTTTTACTACATATGTCTAAAATTGCCAAAGACTTTAGGAAATGTTCTTCTAATGCTATTTGTGTATCTAGAAAACAGAGGATAGCAAAATTCGATGTCTGAGAGAGAGAATGGATCACAAAGACATGGGTAGGAATCTTCTTACCTATATCGCCAAAAGGCATCTTAGACAAATTTCTTAGCCTTTGTATAAGCCTCAGTTTTTTTATCCTTGTGTGTAAAATGAGGACAGTAACAATACACATATGGGTACTTTTAAAAGCTTGTAGGAACAGGGTGTTTAATGCAGTAGTTATGACACAGTTTAGGACACCCGGCTTTCAAGTCATGGCTCTACTTCTAATTCTAACTTCCTGCTAATGCACACCCTGGGAGGCACCCTGAGATGACTCATGGATCTGGGTCCCTGCCCCTCATGTGGGAGACCCAGACTGAGTTCTCGACTTCTGGTTTCTTCCTGGCCCATCACTGGTTGTTGTGGGCATTTGGGGATTGAACCAGTGAATGGACAATCTCACTGTTTCTGTCTCTCTGCCTTTCAAATAAATAAAATTTATTTTTTATTGTTTATTTTATTTTATTTTTTTTTTTGACAGAGTGGATAGTGAGAGAGAGAGAGAGACAGAGAGAAAGGTCTTCCTTTTTGCTGTTGGTTCACCCTCCAATGGCCGCTGCGGCCGGCGCATCGTGCTGATCCGAAGCCAGGAGCCAGGTGCTTATCCTGGTCTCCCATGTGGGTGCAGGGCCCAAGCACTTGGGCCATCCTCCACTGCCTTCCCGGGCCATAGCAGAGAGCTGGCCTGGAAGAGGGGCAACCGGGATAGAATCTGGCGCCCCAACCGGGACTAGAACCCGGTGTGCCGGCGCCGTAAGGCGGAGGATTAGCCTGTTAAGCCACGGCGCCGGCCCGTTTCTTTCTTTTTTTAAAATTTGTTTGAAAAGCAGAGCTACAGAGAGAGAAGGAGAGAGAGAGATATATTGATCTTCCATCTGCTGGTTCACTCCACAAATGGCCACAACAACTGGGGCTGGACAAGGTCAAAGCCAGGAGCAAGGAGCTTAGGGGCTTCTTCTGTGTCTCCCACATGGGTGCAGGGGCCCAAGTACCTGGGCCATCTTCCATTGCTTTCTCAGGTGTATTAGCAGGGAGCTGGATCAGAAGTGGAGCATCCGTATGGGATGCAGGCAGAGGCTTAGCCTTCTATACCACAATGTGCCGGCCCCCTAAACTTATCTTTTAGTTCCCTTTTCACAAACTTTTTGAAGTACCCTCAAACAAAGGATTTTTTTCTTTCTTTTTTTTTAAAAGATCTTATTTATTTATTTATTTGAGAGGTAGAGTTACTGACAGTGAGAGAGAGAGAGAGACAGAGAGAAAGGTCTTCCTTCCGTTGGTTCACCCTCCAAATGGCTGCTACGGCCGGAACTATGCCGATCCGAAGCCAGGAGCCAGGTGCTTCTCCTGGTCTCCCATGCAGGTGCAGGGCCCAAGCACTTGGGCCATCCTCCACTGCCCTCCCGGGCCACAGCAGAGAGCTGGACTGGAAGAGGAGCAGCTGGGACTAGAACTCGGTGCCCATATGGGATGCTGGTGCCTCAGGTGGAGGATTAGCCAAGTGAGCCACGGCGCTGGCCCAAAGGATTTTTTTCTTAAAGATAAATAAGACAACACATATAAATTTTTTAACACCATGTTGTACATATTGTATATCAGTGGGCATTATTTATTATTCTTATTTAGTGATAGTCATGTATAACCTTGAAACGCAAACTTCACTCTTCAAATAAGCAAATACACTGGATAGCAAGGTGAAAGTTCAGTGCACCCGGATAGCACTCATGTCCTTCAAGTAAGGAGATTATAAAATGAAATACCTGTTTTCCTTCTTATTTTTAAATTTTTATTTATGTATTTGAAAGGCAAAAAAACAGAATGAGAGAGCTCCCATTTTCTGATTCACTCCCAAAATGCCCACAATAGCCGGGGCTGGGCCCACCGTGAAGCCAGGATCCCAGAACTCCATCCGTATCTCCCACATGGCTAGTACACACCCCATTTCTTGAGCCATCACCACTGCCTCCCAGGATCTGCACTAGCAGGAATCTGGAGTTAGGAGCTGAAGGCGGGTGTTGAATTCAGGCACTGTGATGTGGGACATAGGCATCTTAAATGCTAGGCCAATTGTCCACCCCAGTTTTCCTTTCATTAAAAAAGTTAAGGGGCCAGTACTATGGTGTAGCAGGTAAAGCCACTGCCTACAATGTTGGCATCTGATATGGGCTCCAGACCCAGCAGCTCCACTTCCAGTCCAGCTCTCCGCTGTGGCCTGGGAAAGCAGTAGAAGATGGCCCAAGTGCTTGAGGCCCTGCACCCATGTGGGAGACCTGGAAGAAGCTCCTGGCTCCTGACTTCATTTAGGCTCAGCTCCAGCTGTTACAGCCATTTGGGGAGTGAACCAGCGGATGGAAGACACCTCTCTCTCTCTCTCTGCCTTTCAAATAAATAAATAATTTTTTTAAAAGTTAGGTTAGCTGGCGCCGCGGCTCACTAGGCTAATCCTCTGCCTTGCGGCGTTGGCACACCAGGTTCTAGTCCCGGTCGGGGCACCGATCCTGTCCCGGTTGCCCCTCTTCCAGGCCAGCTCTCTGCTGTGGCCAGGGAGTACAGTGGAGGATGGCCCAAGTGCTTGGGCCCTGCACCCGCATGGGAGACCAGGATAAGCACCTGGCTCCTGCCATCGGATCAGCGCGGTGCACCGGATGCAGCGCGCTACCGCAGCAGCCATTGGAGGGTGAACCAACGGCAAAAGGAAGACCTTTCTCTCTTTCTCTCACTGTCCTCTCTGCCTGTCAAAAAATAAAATAAATAAATAAATAAATAAAAAAAAAATAAAAGTTAGGTTGAACCTGGTGATTGTAGTGAAAGATAAGCATCATTCTAAGTAACATTTTTAGCACAAAGAACTATAGACAATTCAATACTGAGAGAACCAGAGAAAAGCAACAGATTTGTTTATTTATTTATAAGGCAGAGTGACAGAGAGAGAGAGGGAGAGACAGAGAAAGAGAAACTTTACATCTACTGGTTCACTAACCGCAAATGCCTACAATAGCCAGCACTGGGCCAAGCTGAAGCCAGAAGCCCAGAACTCCGTCTGGGTTTCCCATGTCGGTAACAGACCCAAGTTCTTGGGCTGAGTGTTGCCTTCTCAGGTGTATTAGCAGGAAGCTGGCTCAGAAGCATCCTGTCCAGAACTTGAACCAGGCGCTCCAGAGTGGAATGCAGGTGTCCCAAGCAGCAGCTTGTCCTGCCACTGCCAGACTGCCCACCCCTCGAACTGTGTACTTTCAAATGGTAACATTTGGGTGGGCATTTGGCCGAGGGGTGAAGCAACAGATGGGAGCCCTCTCTGTTTTGCTTTCTTACTCTGCCTCTGCACCTGTCTAATTTTAAAAAGACAAAAAGGAATCATCCTAGAGTGGAACTCACTGACCTGCCTCCCCAGCTCCTCCTCCTAACTTCTGTTCTGCTTTCTGTTCTCTGTGAGTGTGACTATTCTAGGGGCCTAAGTGGAATCATACAATATTTGTCTTTTTGTGTCTGGCTTATTTCACCTAACACAGTGTCTTCAAGGTTCATCCATGTAATAATATGTAACATTTTCATTCCCCTTTTAAGGCTGGTTAATATTCCATTTTTTGTGTATACCAAACATGATACCACTTTTGTAAGTTTTTAATCTCCACAAATAAAAGTATATCTTGTTTATGGTTATAAATATTAGTCAAAGTATAATAATGTTCATGAGAATTATGCACCCTTATGTCAAGGTAGTGGTTACCTCTGAGAGAAGTAGGAGAAAGGGATGAGATTATAGGGCTTCAGCAATATACTCTCCAATGATTTCCTTCTTAAAAAAAATCTGAAGATGGTATGGCAAAACTAATATCGTAATTCTCTTAAAGAAGATGCATGAGTTTCTATTATATATTTTTTAAATTTTTCATATATTTTAGTAGTTTAAGCCTTAAAAACTGTCTTGAGGAGCAGTAAGAATTAAATAATCGGGGACCGGTGCCGCGGCTCAATAGGCTAATCCTCTGCCTGCGGCGCCGGCACCCCGGGTTCTAGTCCCGGTTGGGGCGCTGGATTCTGTCCTGGTTGCCCCTCTTCTAGTCCAGCTCTCTGCTGTGGCCCAGGAAGGCAGTAGAGGATGGCCCAATGCTTGGGCCCTGCACCAGCATGGGAGACCAGGAGGAAGCACCTGGCTCCTGGCTTTGGATTGGCGCAGTGCGCCGGTCGCAGCAGCCACTGGGGGGTGAACCAATGGCAAAAGGAAGACCTTTCTCTCTGTCTCTCTCTCTCTCACTGTCCACTCTGCCTGTCAAGAAAAAAAAAAAAAAATAGAGAGAAAGAGAATTAAATAATTGGGACCAGTGCTGTAGTGCAGCCAGTTAAGCCACATCTGCAGTGCTGGCATCTCATATGGGTGCCGGTTCATGTCCCAGCTGCTCCATGTCCAATCCACCGTCCTGCTAATGTGTCTGGGGAAAGCAGCAGAAGGTGGCCCCTGCCACCTGGGAGACCTGATGAACTTCCTGGCTCTTGGCTTTGCCTGGTCCAGTCCTGGCCATTGTAGCCATCTGAGAGCAAACCAGCATATAAAGATATTTCCCTGTCTTTTGCTCTCTCTCTCTCTCTGTAACTCTGCCTTTCAAATAAATAAATAAATCTTAAAAAAAGATTTTTTTTACAATGTGAATTTCTATGTTTGTAATCAGATTTTAAAAACAATGATTTTAAGAAGTCTTAAATTTTAATGAGATAATGAGTGCTTCCCATAAAAGTATTCAGATTCCATTCTTTATCTCTTCACTACTCAAATAGATAAAGGAACTAAAAACCACGAAATTATCATTTGACATCTCCTTTTCCTTACCGAGATTTCTTTCCTTGCTTTCTTTTCTAATACAATAATAAAAACAAAGCATTTTTTTTTAAAAAAAGGACTTATTTATTTTAATGACAGAATTACAAAGAGAGGTAGAGAGAAAGAGGTCTTCCATCTGCGGATTCATTCCCCAAATGGCCTCAGTGGCCGGAGCTTGGCAGACCCAATGCCAAGAGCCAGGAGCTTCTTCTAGGTCTTCCATGTGGGTACAGAGGCCCAAGGACTTGGACCATCCTATGCTGCTTTCCCAGGCACATTAGCAGGGAGCGGATTGGAAGTGGAGCATCCAGGACTCGAACTGGTGTCCATATGGTATCCTGGTGCTGCAGGCCAGGACTGTAACCTGCTGTGCCACAATGCTGGTCCCAAAATCAAACTGCTTTGTAACTACTTCTTTATGCTTTATACATTGAGAATATGCTATAGCTTATATACAGATAGCTAACAATCATAACTGGTCACCTAGTTAATTTCTACGCCAACATTCTTTGCTGATATAACTATGGACTCCATGTTTTTCAAGTCTTGACAAAATGATTAATGAAATTCAGATTATTCTTTTATTCTTACATGTTTTTTTTTCTTTACTTTTAAGTCCTTAAGACAAAAAGGAAAGTTAATGGAGTCAGTTAAGAAAATTTATAGAGGTCTAATATACAATTCACTGACGTTATACAAAGCTTAGAATGGTATAATTTCTCTCATCTTTTATCATATTCTTTTTTTTAAATTTTTTTTTAATTTTTGACAGGCAGAGTGGACAGTGAGAGAGAGACAGAGAGAAAGGTCTTCCTTTTTTTTTTATTTATTATTATTATTTTTTGACAGGCAGAGTGGACAGTGAGAGAGAGACAGAGAGAAAGGTCTTCCTTTTGCCATTGGTTCACCCTCCAATGGCCGCCGCGGTAGGCGCGCTGCAGCCGGCGCACCGCGCTGATCCGATGGCAGGAGCCAGGTGCTTATCCTGGTCTCCCATGCGGGTGCAGGGCCCAAGGACTTGGGCCGTCCTCCACTGCACTCCCTGGCCACAGCAGAGAGCTGGCCTGGAAGAGGGGCAACCGGGACAGGATCGGTGCCCCGACCGGGACTAGAACCCGGAGGATTAGCCTAGTGAGCCGCAGCGCCGGCTCTTTTATCATATTCTAACTTTATTTTTTTTAACTTGAAAAAAAATTTATCAGCTTGAAACTTTTTCCAGGCACTCGGACTTCAGAAGGCTCATCTAGTATTGAAACCACCATGGTCTACAGTGGTTTATAGTGGCAGGCATACATAACTTTACAGGGAGTACTGTGTTTGTTAATCATTTAATTTTAAAAAAAGATTTATTTATGTGTTATTTTAAAGAGTTACAGAGAGAGGGGAAGAAACAGAGGGAGAGAGAAAGATCTTCCATCTGCTGGTTCACTCCCCAAATGTCCACAATGGCCAGGGCAGGCCAGGCCAGAGCTAGAAGCCAGGAGCTCCTTCCAGGTCTCCCATGTGGGTTCAGGAGCCCAAGTACTTGGGCTGTCCTCCACTGTTTTTGATGGTAGAGTAGTGGGTAAAATCACCATATTAGAAATACTGGGGGTAGGGGTTAGCCAGCATCGTGGGGTAGCAGGTAATGCTACCACCTGCGAGCTGACATCCCATATGGGCACCAATTTGAGTCCTGGCTGCTCCACTTCTGATCCAGCTCCCTGCTAATGTACCCTGGAAAGCAACGGAGGGTAACCCAAGTCTTGGGACCCTGCACCCATGTGGGAGACCCGGAAGAAACTCTTGGCTCCTGGCTTCGACTGACCTAGCTCCAGCTTGTTGGGACTATTTGGGGAATGAACAAACAGATGGGAGATCTCTCTCTCTCTGTGTCTTTCTCTCTCTCTCTCTCTCTGTAACTCTGCCTTTCAAATAAATAAATAAATCTTTGAAAAAACTACTGAGTAAAATATAGTAAAAGGGTTATGAAAATGTATAGCTATGCAGAGCCATGGGCTGCTACTGTTTCTGATAATCGTAGGCATCCTTATAGGAAGAGAGTAAGAATGACTACCTGCCTTCCCCAAATTACACAAATTAAATTGTTAGATGATATTTATATCTGTATTTGAACACATACAAATGTACATCTTCACAGTAATTTTTAATTGAATCTGTGTATTTTATTTTAAGCCCGTGTCAGTCTTGGCTATGCAGTTCACTGTCCTGCTTCCCTCTTTTCAACCCTTTCAGCATTTGTCCAGTCCAGCATTCAGAAATGAGGAACAAGGCCCAGACAACTTTAAAAAGCAGACAGAGGAATTAGAAAACACAACAGCTGGTGTTCTGGAGTGTATGGTTTTTAAACTCTGTTAAGGATCGTGATAGCACAGTAATTGATGTTTGTAGTGTTTATACTGTACATAGTTTTTAAATGCTGTTTGGAACAATTTCATTGCGGATGTTTACTTCAAAAGTAATTAGACACTAAGAGATTTGTAAAAATGGCACATTTAACTGTTGTCCAACCCCAGTGTGAGGGAGGCTCCTCTGGCAGTATTGTGTACTTGATCACATCTCTTGGGGAAGCAGGCATGTTAAGAGGGATATAATAAACTTGATGTTTTACACCTTAAGAGATTCTGAACTCTTCCTTGTAGGGTTTCTCTGCCGGGCTGTTTGCATTCTACCATGATAAAGATGGAAATCCTCTAACTTCAAGGTTTGCAGATGGTCTCCCACCTTTTAATTACAGGTATTTGTTACTTTTATTGTTATTCTCTCTCTTTTTAAAAAGAAAAAAGGATTGGCTGGCGCCGCGGCACACTAGGCTAATCCTCTGCCTGCCGCTGTAGGGGCGCCGGTTCTGTTCTGGTTGCTCCTCTTCCAGTCCAGCTCTCTGCTGTGGCCCTGGAAGGCAGTGGAGGATGGCCCAAGTGCATGGGCCCTGCACCCGCAAGGGAAGCTCCTGGCTTCGGATCGGCATAGTGCACTGGCCGTAACAGCCATTTGGGGGGTGAACCAATGGAAGGAAGAACTTTCTGTCTGTCTCTCTCACTATCTAACTCTGCCTGTCAAAAAAAAAAAAAAAGAAGTATTTATATGTCGCGAGCACCTACTGTCACGCAGCTCGACAGTAGCAAGTGTGACGTACGACTTGTCACGGGGAAGAAAGGAACACTAGGATACAAGACTATCCAGTGAGAGATTTTATTGCTTATACACCAGGGATTTTTTTTATCATACTATTCATCAGCATGCTCATTGAGGTCAATACACTTATCAGTATCAATATACTTATCAATCTATACTATTTAATACACTTATCAATAAACTTAACACCACTACTTAATCTGTCTTAACTACTTAACTTAGCTACTTAGCTTAACGTAACTACTTAGCTTAACTATTTAGCCTAACCACCTAACTTAACATAATTACTTAACACACTTACCAATATCACTAATATCACTATCAATAATGTCAATAATATCACTTATCATAACTTATAGCTAACTTAACACACTTACTGAATTACTTAGCTTAACATAATTACTTATCTTCTACTTAACTTACTATAATACTTAACTCTCAGAGTAACACTATTTCCTTAATGACTAGAGGACTATTGGAATCAACACCATTAATATCAATATCAATAATACTATTTGAACTGTTAAAGTATTTTTGAGGGCTATCTAATTATAATAGTATATGTACATCAAGGTCTCCAGCATTATTTACAGATACCTTGCATAGGGTCAAAACATAGGGTCAAAGCATAGTTATATTACACACGACTAACATTATTTGTAAAAGCTGCGTTTTCAAGCCTCGTATCACAGTCATGAAAAAGAGTGTCAGTGTTGAAGGTCCGGAGCTCCATGTCTCGGCAGAGACGGATCTCGGATCAGTCACTTACAGGCAGGAAGTCGTGGGAAGGCTGTCACTCTGGGCAGTAGGCTCAAAGTTACCAGGCGGACGGCCAGGCAAGAAGTTGGAGAGGTCCCCTGCTGAGAGGCCTGGTCCGGCTTTGTGGTCAGGTCTGGCAGTAGGCTGATAAGGACAAGGCAAGGCGGTGAGGCGGCATGTCTGCTGGAGTTTTGATCCTGTAGTCGCCTTGTGTCACTTAGCAAGGGGGCTAGCGAGCTGGCACTTCAGCTCCAAGAGCGAGGAGATCCAGAGTTCGCTCGCACTGGGCCCACTCACACACACACACACGCTCACACAGACAGTGGGGTTACAGCTCAGGGACAGCTCTGCAGGTCAGCTTGTGCTGCTACCTGCTCCATGCAGAGTAGCGGGCTGCCCCTTCAGCTCTGGATGTGTGGAGATCCAGAGGTTCACACACCGGGCCATGATCCCCGAGAGCATGGAGAGTGGTGCAAGGGCTCCCTTTTTATCCTCATTTTCCAGCAGTTCTCCAGCTTGCCATCCTCCAACTTGTCCAATCAATGCTGGTTCCTCCTTGCTTGCAGTTGAACAGTCTAGTCAGTACTGTTCCACATTACTTACGTTTGAATTGTCCAGTCAGCATGGGTGGAGGTTACTGTCCATAGCACACTGTTATCTGACTGACCAGAGATGTCTGCTTGGTGTGATTAGGAGCGTCTCCCTAATAGCAGTTAGTCATTGCCTCAGCTCCTGACTTATAACTCCACTTTACTTCTACTTTGTGGCTAGTGGTAACTTCTTAACTCAATGTTTTACTGTGTTTCCACAGTTCATCTCCTTTCCAGGTAAGCGGTGATCGTGACTCTCTTCAAGATTCCTGTGGGATTCTCCACATTATATATTTGAGAGGCAGAGAGAGAAGAGTGAGAGAGAAAGCATGCACTCACACCCATCTGCTTATTCACTCCCCCAAAATGTCCACAAAGACTGGGCCAGGCTGAAGTCAGCAGCCAGGAATTCAGTTCAGGTCTTCCATGTGGGTGGCAGCGACCTATCTCATTGAGCCATCACTGCTGCCTCTTAGGGTTCAAAATAGTAGGAGGCTGGAATTGGGAGCTGGAGCCAAGTGTCGAACTTGTCCTGCTCCATGTGGAACATGTCCTAACTGTTATTTTTACCACAGCCAAATGCCAGCCCCTGAACTTCTCTTTTAGAACGTCGCTAAGAATAAAATCTGAGAACCATAGCATGTTAGGTGCCATAAGTAATAGTGCCTTTGTGGGTAACCTAAGGAAACTGTAGGTGTGAAAACAAGGTAAGGTATGAGGCCTTTTAGCTTCATCCTTCCATTTTGTGGTTGAAGACACTGAGGTGCAGAAGCTCACGTGACTTATCCACAGAGCCAGGGCTCTTCTCACCAGCCAGGCTCTCCTCCCCACACCGCACTTGTTTTACTTTCAGTACAGTCAGTGTTGTGGGAAAATGTAGGTAGATTATGTTTTACATTTTAGTAATTATCGCTTGTACATGGCAATACTGATATGTTAATGTTAGTTTATTTAGAAAAGCAGATTAGCAGTAACTATTTATTTTTGCATATGACATGAAATAAGGGTTTAACTTTTTTTTTCCTGGATGGGTAACCAGATCCATGGCACAATTATTAAATTCTACTTTTCCACTAAATCACTATGTCATGCTTTTAAAGTTTCCTTGTATATTTGCATATGTTTCTGTGCTTGCTTTTATTTTACCTAATTTGTCAAAAGGAAATAATTAATTGTTATCTTAGCTCAGTATTAACTATGTGAACTTGAGTGAGTAAGTTAACTTCATCTCCTTAGGGAGATTTACATACAAAATAGTAATGATAATTTCATAGACTTGTTGAAAAGATTAAATTAGAAAATGCTTATCAACTACTTTGCATGAACTTGGTACATAGTACATAGTAAGCTCCCAAATATTTTAATTTCATATTGATTTTTGTATTTAGAGTGGAATTAAATTTGCAAAAATGACTTTTTTTATTCTATAATTGCAGTCTTGGATTGTATCAATGGAGTGATAAAGTAGTTCGGAAAGTGGAGAGATTATGGGATGTTCGAGATAATAAGATGGTTCGTCACACTGTGTATCTCCTAGTAACACCTCGTGTTGTTGTAAGTATTACTGAATTTCATGTCAGATGAGCTATCTGCTCTTCTCCTTCATTATGGTCCTTTCTTTACTATTTATTTTCATTTAAGAATTTATGGTTAAATTTCAGAGGCTATAGTAGGAAAAATAATATTAAAGCAGTACAAAAAGCTACAAGCCAATAGAAATCTGAGAAATTGGACATTTGAAAGTGATTCGCATAGCCCCCATCTTGACCAGTGCCACCTCCATTGTGATACCTGTTTACAAAATTGATTATCCTTTAGTTCAGGGTATGTATTAGTCAAAATTCTTGAGAAAAACAGAATAGGATGTATGCATACACAGAGAGAGGAAGAGAGAAAGAAGAGTTTCTTTTAGAGGAACTGACTCCTGTGACTGTGGAAGCTTATTGATGCCAATCTGATTAGGGAGACCAGTAGGCTGGAGACTCAGGGAAGAGCTGTAGCTTGAGTCCAAGCAGAATTATTTCTTGCTCAGGGGAAGGCAGTCTTTGTTCTTTCAAAGCTCACCCACACTGTGGAGAGCAATCTGCTGTAACTCAAAGCCACTGATTTAAATGTTAGTCTCATCCAAAAACGCCTTCACAAAGACATCCAGAATAATACTTGATCAAATGTCTGGGCATTGACCCAGCCAAGTGGACACATAAAATCAACCATCACAGGGACCATTTTCTCCTTTGTTTACTAACAAACAGCTGTTCTCCTTTCTCCTTTCCTTGGAGACACAGCTCTTTGCTGTGGGTAGCTCTTTACACTGCTGTTAGGCTTTTTCCCAGCTTTGGTAATCTCTGACTACTGGACAGATAAAACCTAATAAGTAAGGTTACATTCTTCTGAACAACTTTTATTCCTCCTACAAAGACTATATCTGTAATAAAAGCAGTTTATATCCATATTTGGATGATTCTTGGGGCAGAGATGTTTGGTGTAGCAGTTAGGATGCCACTTGGGATGCTTGCACCTCATATCAAAGTGCTAAGTTCAAGTATCAGCTCTGCTTCCAATTCCAGGTTCCTGCTAATGCACACCTTGGGACACAGGAAGAGATAACTCAACTAGTTGGATCCCTACACAGAGTAAGCCTTAGCAAATTCAGGAATGTTAAATCAAGTATCTTTTTTGGCCATAATGATATAAAACTAGAAATCAACAGGAAGAATTTTGAAAATTTCACAAATACATGGAAATTAAACAGTGTGCTCCTGAATAACCAGTGGGTCAATGAAGAAAATAACAGAGAAATTTGAAAATATCTTGAAACAAATGAATGTGGAACTACAACATAACCAAACTTAAGGGGTATACCACAGCAGTTCTAAGAGGAAAGTCCACAGCAATACACATCTGCACCAAAAAGAAAAAGTTCTCAAATAAACCTCCTAATGGTATTTCTCAAAAAACAGAAACAACCTCAGCCAAAGTTAGCAGGAGGGGAATAATAAAGATCAGCGGAGAAATAAATAGAGACTAGAAAAACAATACTAAAGATAAATTAAACCAAGAGTTGATTCTTTGAAAAGCGAATATTGACAAACATTTAGCTAGACTAGACAAAATAATTTAATAAAATCAGAAATGAAAGAGGAACTAATGCCAATGTTGCAACTAATACCACAGAAATACAAAGGATCATGAGAGACTATGAAAAATTATTTGCCAACTGGATAATCTTGAAGAAATGAATAAATTCCTATACATATACAACTTATTAAGGCTGAATCAAGAAAAAACAAAAAATCTAAACATACCACTAAGAGATTGAATGAGTAATAAAAATTTTCCCATCAGAGAAAAGTATGACTTCACTGATGAATTCTATCAGCCATTTAAAGAAGAAACCATATCAGTTCTTCTCAAGCTCTTCCAGAAAATTCAAGAGGAGATAATGCTTCCAAACTCTTGTAAGGCCAGCATTACCAGGAACCAAGGCCAGACAAAGATGTTACAAGGAAATCACAGGGCAATGTCCTTAATGAACTGAGATGTAAAAGTCTTTGATACAATGCACGCAAATCCAATTGAGTAGTGCTTTAAAAGGGTCATGCATGAGCCAATGAGATTTATCCCTGGATTGCAAGTATGATTCAGCATTTATAAATCAGTAAATGTAATCCATTACATTAACAGAATGAAGCTCAGCGCTGACATTGTGGTGTGTCAGGTTAAGCCACCACCTGTAACACCCGCTCCTTGTCCCAACTGCTTCACTTCCAATCCAACTCCCTGCTAATGCACCTAGGAAAGCAGCAGAAAATGGTCAAAGTACTTGGGACCCTGCACCCAAGTGGGAGACCCAGAGGAAGTTCCTGGCTTTGGTCTGGCCCAGCCCTTGCCATTGTGGCCAAATTGCAAGTGAACCAGCAGATAGAAGATCTCTCTCCTTTCTTTGTTTCTCCATCTCTATAACTCTCCTTTCAAATAAAGAAATCTTTAAAAAACAATACTCAAGGATGAAAACTTAAGTCATTTCCTTCAAGATATAGAACAAGATAAGGTCTCCTTTTTGTTTTTATTTTTTGTAAGATTCGTTTATTTGAAAGGCAGTGTGTTAAGTAGAGAGAGAGAGAATCTCCCATCTTCTGATTGGCTCCCCAAATGGTTGCAGCCACCAGGGCTGAGCACAGCCAAAGCCAGGAACCAGCTACTCCATCTAGGTTCCTACATGGGTGGCAGGGCCCCAAGCACTTGAACTATTGTCTGCTGCCTTCCCAGGTGCCTTAGCAGGAAGCTGGTTGGGAAGCAGAGCAACTAGGGCTCAAACCTGCACTGTGATATGAGTTGCCTGCATTGCTAGAGGCTCCTTAACACATAACACTGGCGCCCAAGGATGTCTACTGCCACTTCTACTCAACATAATATTAGAAGTCTGCCAGAATAAATAAGAAAGATAAAGAAATAAAAGACAACCGGATAGAAAAAGAAGCAGTGAAATTGTTGCAGTTTGTTGATTATACGGCAGACAATGACATTATATCAAACTAAAAAATATATACTATATATATATATATATATATAGAGAGAGATAGAGAGAGAGAGAAGGGCCGGCACCGTGGCTCAACAGGCTAATTCTCCACCTTGCGCCGGCACACCAGGTTCTAGTCCCGGTCAGGGCGCCGGATTCTATCCCGGTTGCCCCTCTTCCAGGCCAGCTCTCTGCTATGGCCCGGGAGTGCAGTGGAGGATGGCCCAAGTGCTTGGGCCCTGCACCCCATGGGAGACCAGGATAAGCACCTGGCTCCTGCCTTCAGATCAGCGTGGTGCGCCGGCCGCAGCGTACCAGCCGCGGCGGCCATTGGAGGGTGAACCAATGGCAAAAGGAAGACCTTTCTCTCTGTCTCTCTCTCTCACTGTCCACTCTGCCTGTCAAACCATAAAGACTCCAACAAAGGCCATTAGAACTAGTTAAAGAATACAGTAAAGTTTCTGTATACAGAATGAACATATACAAATCAGTTGTGAATTTTTTTTTAAAGATTTATTTATTTATTTGAAAGGCAGAGAGAAGGAGTGACAAAGGGCTTTTGCTGAAATGAATACAGCTTGACTGTGCAACCAGGCATCCTGCCCCCTGGCAAACAGCTAGTATGCCACTGTCAAAGAAGAGAAAGGACAGTGCTACTTGTAAATGAAGGTGACAGAATGAGCAGATTTTCCCAGGCGTATGTGGGAAGGGGTTCGGCTCAGTAAGAACCATGAGAAAGCGCTGGAGCAAATAGATGAAAATCTAATTTACTGGCTCCGTTTCATTTGACACAAATTTAAGTAGACATTCACCAAGGTAACCCAGTATCTAATTCTAATTTTAATTTACCCTAGAACAACAGAGAAAATGTGTTATTTTGAGTAAGAAAGTAGAGCATAGGAAGAAAAGAAGAGAGGTAAAGGCATATTAATAGCTGCTTAGTTGGACAATGCCATGGAAAGGGAATTACTGGAAAGACTGAAACAAGATACATATGGCGACATCTACAACTACCCAATTCATGCCTTCTACAAGGCCCTGGAATAACAGAAAACCAAGAGTAACTCTTCAGACAGGGAAAAAGATGATGAAGATGTGAGACAAAGAATTTGTGGAAGATGAAGAGGTGGATGAGAGTGACATGACTGGTTTCGAGGATATGGCTACACTGGATGCCAGCAGTGATGAGGACCAGGATGGCAAGTCCCCCAGTGAAGAAGAAAAGGCCCCTAATGCAAAACACAAAGGCAAAACGCCCTTGAGAGGACGTCTGCCGAGAAAGCAAGCCTGTGTAGAGAGAGTACGAGCAGGCCAAAACCACCTGAAGTCCCCTAGGACTGATTTATCTTAAACACACTTCCAGGTTTTGTTCTTTCATATTGTATATAACACAATATTTGTGTTTTTAATATTTATGTGACTTCAGTGGACAAGACATCTGGAGTCAGTGGAGGAATGCCTTAATTTGTGAACAGAATATTTTCATAGCATATGTCTTAAATAATAGTTAAAGCCCACAAAGGTTAAAAGGTCAGTTCTTGAAGCTGCGATGAGACTGAGTGTAACTAGTTCTAAATGTTGAATGCTAAATTCCTTCGTGTCTTTTTCCTACCATGGCAGGACTTCCATTTTCTCTTGTTCTCTTGTCCTTAGTCCTCTGGGGGTAAAAGGAAACAAAAAAGGGGAAAGAACTCTGACTCACAGTGCTTAGTGTGAAAGACCCCGTTTGTACCATGTGAGATAGGAAGAAAATCCTTTCCGCTGGAGAGATCTCTGAAGTTCCAGGGTAAGGAGCACCTTCAGAAGCCTGCTACTTTTCTGAGACAGTTCACAACTTGCTGTTTTCACAGCCTTGGGGAATTTTGGCCAGGAGACCCTGCAACATGAAACCAAACAGGCTCTGACTTGTTCTCCCACCCAACCCCTTTTATCTTGAGTTCTTCATTCTTGATCTCACATTCAAGAGGGAAAGTGGGGGCCAGCGCCGTGGTGTAGCAGGTGAGACTGCTACCTGCAGTGCCTGCCGGCATCCCATATGGGCACTGGTTTGAGTCCTGGCTGCTCCACTTCCCATCCAGCGCTCTGCTGTGGCCTGGGAAAGAAGTGAAAGATGGCCCAAGTCCCTGGGCCTCTGCACCCACGTGGGAGATCCAGAAGAAGCTCCTGGCTCCTGGCTTTGGATTGGCGCAGCTCCAGCTGTTGCAGCCAATTGGGGAGTAAACCAGTGGATGGAAGACCTCTTTCTCTCTCTCTGCCTCTCCTCTCTGTGTAGCTCTACTTTCAAATAAATAAAATAAATATTAAAAAAAAAAAAAAAAGAGAGAGAAAGCGTAGATGACACCAGGTGAACAAATGTTACTTTAGAAATTGTTAACATGCTTATAAATGTTCTGCTTCCACATAAAGGAGCTATTCTATGACAGCCAAAGCACAATCAGTTGGCTATAAGACTTACCTAATACTTTAAGAGGTAGGATGAAATAGTTTGAATAAACTGATTAAACAGCAAACCCTATACTATCTCCAAATATTTCTAGGATATGAATTACTTTTCATGATGCTTTCGTCTTTCAATTAAATTGTTTCTCCTATCCCACCACCTGGATGTTTGCATCCAATATCAGAGTGCCTGGGTTCAAGGCCTGGCTCTACACTCAGTTCCAGCTTCCTGCTGATGTGCACCTTGGAAAGCAGCAGTGATAGCTCAAGTACTTGACTCCCTGCCACCCATGTGGGAGATCCAGATCGAGCTCCTGGCTTCAGCCTGACCCAGCCCTGGTTGTTGCAGGCATTTGTTTTTATTCCTTGTTGTTTTATAAAAGCTCATTATTTCTCCCTTTTGAATTCAGAAAACTAGAACAGAATGCATTTTTTAAAATTATTTATTTATTTATTTATTTGACAGGTAGAGTTATAGACAGTGAGAGAGAGAAAGAGAAAGGTCTTCCTTCCATTGGTTCACACCCCCCCCCCCCAAAATGGCCACTACGGCCAGCACTGCGCCAATACAAAGCCAGAAGCCAGGTGCTTTTTCCTGGTCTCCCATGTGGGTGCAGGGGCCCAAGCACTTGGGCCATCCTCCACTGCCTTCCCGGGCCACAGCAGAGAGCTGGACTGGAAGAGGAGCAACCGGGACTAGAACCCAGTGCCCGTATGGGATGCCGGCGCTGCAGGCAGAGGATTAACCAAGTGAGCCATGGCACTGGCCAACAGAATGTATTTTTTAAAAGATTTATTTATTTGTTTGAAAGGCAGTTACAGAGAGGCAGCGGCAGAGACACACACACAGAGAGAGAGAGAGAGAGGTCTTCCATCCGCTGGTTCACTCCCCAAATGGCCACAATAGTCGGAGCTGGGCCCACCCAAAGTCTGGAGCCAGGAGCTTCTTCCAGGTCTCCCACGTGGGTGCAGGGGCCTAAGAACCTGGATCATCTTTCACTGCTTTCCCAGGCCGTAGCAGAGAGCTGGATTGGAAGTGGAGCAGCTGAGTCTCAAACTGGCGCCCATATGAGATGCTGGCACTGCAGGCAGCAGCTTTACCCGCTACCCCACAGTACCAGCCCCGATCCTTTTCATTTTTGTCTAAATGGTTCTGAATAGCTTTAAAAGAAAATAAGGTATTTTATCAAAGGTATTTTATCTAGAGGCTAGAGGGTGCGGAGATAGAGACCTAAAACCCTCTTGTCTTCATTTCCAGATGTGGTCAGGCCCATGAACAATAAACCGTAATCCAGCACAAGAATTACCTAGTGGGGCCCAATTGAAATCAAGCTGCCACCTCTATTTTACCTTCACCTGTTCTTGAGAGCAGTGGTCTAGGATGATCAGGCAGTTTGTGGCCTCGTGTAGCAAGGCACTCTTAACAAGTTCACGTGTAAGGGATGAATCCCTTGCTATATCACACACAAGTTTCAAGAGAACCTTCAGAAAGACATCAAGTCTGTGGGGGATTCTGGAATTAAGAAGAAAAACTGTTCATACTCTAAATCAGGGTATTGAAATTACGAGACTTCAAAAGTTATCCAGTGGAAAGCCCTCATTTCATGAAATGAACTGGAGCCAAAGTTGTATAACATAGAAGTCCACAGAGCTAGTAACAGAGAGACCAAACTCCAGATTTCTTAATGTCAAGTCTGTTATTTCCATAGCATACTGCCTGTATGCATACGTTGGCCTTCCCAACCATATCCTTCCTTCCAGAAGCTTGGTTCTCCTGTAAAGAAACAGCCACCTCAGCTGGTGCTGTGGCTCACTTGGCTAATCCTCTGCCTGCAGCCATGGCACCCTGGGTTCTAGTCCCGGTTGGGGCACCGGATTCTGTCCTGGTTGCCCCTCTTCCAGTCCAGCTCTCTGCTGTGGCCTGGGAAGGCAGTGGAGGATGGCCCAAGTGCTTGGGTCCCTGCACCCACATGGGAGACCAGGAGGAAGCTCCTGGCTTCGGATCGGCGCAGTGCCGGCTGTAGCAGCCATTTGGGTGGGTGAACCAACGAAAGGAAGACCTTTCTCTCTGTTTCTCTCTCACTGTCTATAACTCTCTCTCTGTCTCTCTCTCACTAACTCTGCCTGTCAAAAAAAAAAAAAAAAAAGAAAGAAAGAAAAAACAAAAAACCAGCCACTTCTCGTCTGAGAAGGGGGAATCAGGTTCCCTCCTTACTAAAGGAAGTTAGAATGTGAGGGAGGGGCCAGTGTTGTGGCTTAGTGGATAAAGCCATGGTATGTGACACTGGTATCCCATATGGGCACTAGTTCATGTCCTAGCTGCTTCACTTCCAATCCAGCTTCCTGCTATGTTGTGGGGAAAACAGTAACAGATGGCACAAGTGCTTGGGCCCCTGTCACCCATGTGGGAGACATAGGTGAAGTTCTTAGCTCCTGGTTTTGGCCTGACCCAGAGCAGGAGAGTGAACTGGAAGAAGAAATATCTGTGTGTGTGTCTCTCTCTCTAACTCTGACTTTCTAAATAAATAAATAAAGCAAGCAAGCAACCAAGCAAGGGAAATAAGCTTGGCTTCTGAGACTTGAAAATTATCATTCATCTCAGAGCCTACTTTGCCATAGGTTAAGTCCAGCTTATTTCCAATTACCAGCTACTCTAAAAGTTTTTATTCCCTTGAAAGAAGAGTTCTGGAAGTGGATAGTGGTGATGGTTGTGTAACATCATGATTTGTACACTTAAAAATGCAAATTTTTTATCTATTTTCTACTACAATAAAAAAACTTAAAGCTGAAATAAAAAATCAAGAGAATCCCATTTACAAAAGCCATAAAAATATAAAATACTTAGGTATATATTTAACCAGGGGATTAAAGACCTGTATATTAAAAACTTTAAAACACTGATGAAAGAAATTAAAGAAGACACAAAGAAATGAAAGGATATATCATGTTAATAGATTGAAAGAGTCTATTTTTAAATATTTTATGCTTTTTTGGAAGGCAAAGAGACAGATGGAGAGTTCTCTCATCTGCTGTTTCACCCTTAAATGCTTATAACACCTGGGGCTGGGCCAGCCTGACTCCAGGAGCCAAGAATTCAATTCAGATCTTCCACATGGTTGGTAGGGACCCAACTTTTATTTATTTATTTATTTATTTGACTTTTTTTGGTTAAGATTTATTTTGTGTATTTGAAGGTTGTTTGGTTGTTTTTTTGGTTTGTTCATTTTAAGATTTATTTATTTGAAAGGCAGAGTTAGAGAGAAGGAAAAACATGAAAAGAGAAATCTTCCATCTGCTGGTTCTCTCCCCAGATGGCTGCAATGCCCAGGGCTGAGCTAGGCCAAAGCCAGGAGTTTCATCCTGGTGTCTCAAATGGGTAGCAGGTAGGCCATTTTCCACTGCTTTCCCAGGTGCATTAGCAGGGAGCTGGATTGGAAGTGGAGCAGCTGGCACTCAAATTGGCTTATGAGCTTCCAGTGTCCCAAGCAGTGGTTTATTTTTTAAAAGATGTATTTATTTGAAAGAGTTACACAGAGAGGCAAAGAGAGAGAGAGAGAGAGAGAGAGAGAGGTCTTTCGTCCACTGGTTCACTCTGCAATTGGCTGCAACAGCTGGAGCTGCACCGACCCAAAGCCAGGAGACAGGGTCTTCTTCTGGGTCTTCCATGTGGGTGCAGGGGCCCAAGGAGTTGGGCCATCTTCCATTGCTTTCCCAGAGCATAACAGAGAGCTGGATAGGAAGAGAAGCAGCCGGAACTAGAACCAGTGCCCATATGGGATGCTGACACTGCAGGAGGTGGCTTTACCCGCTATGCCACAGCGCCAGCCCCACAAGCAGTGGTTTAATGCACTGAACCATAATATCAGCCTCTCCTTTGCTTCTCAAATAAGTTTAAAAATAAAATAAAATGGTCGGCGCCGTGGCTCAACAGGCTAATCCTCCGCCTTGTGGCGCCGGCACACCGGGTTCTAGTCCCGGTTGGGGCACCGATCCTGTCCCGGTTGCCCCTCTTCCAGGCCAGCTCTCTGCTGTGGCCAGGGAGTGCAGTGGAGGATGGCCCAAGTGCTTGGGCTCTGCACCCCATGGGAGACCAGGAGAAGCACCTGGCTCCTGCCATCGGAACAGCGCGGTGCGCCGGCCGCAGCGCGCTACCGCGGCGGCCATTGGAGGGTGAACCAACGGCAAAAGGAAGACCTTTCTCTCTGTCTCTCTCTCACTGTCCACTCTGCCTGTCAAAAAATAAAAATAAAATAAAATAAAATAAAATGTCCATATCACCCAAAGTATTCTACAGATCACTATTCAACTCCTATCCAAATTCTAATATCAGAGGCAGGCATTTGGCCCAGCTCATATCCTACATCTGAGTGCTTGGGTTTGATTCCTGGCTGTGGCCCCTGTTTCCAATTTCTCACCAATGAAGACTTTTTTCTTGTTTTAAAAGATTTATTTATTGAGGTCGGCGCCGCGGCTCAATAGGCTAATCCTCTGCCTTGCGCCGGCACACTGGGTTCTAGTCCCGGTCGGGGCTCCAGATTTTGTCCCGGTTGCCCCTCTTCCAGGCCAGCTCTCTGCTGTGGCCAGGGAGTGCAGTGGAGGATGGCCCAAGTGCTTGGGCCCTGCACCCGCATGGGAGACCAGGAGAAGCACCTGGCTCCTGGCTTCGGATCAGTGCGGTGCACCAGCCGCGGCGGCCATTGGAGGGTAAACCAATGGCAAAGGAAGACCTTTCTCTCTGTCTCTCTCTCTCTCTCTCTCTCTCACTGTCCACTCTGCCTGTCAAAAAAAAAAAAAAGATTTATTTATTGGAGAGGCAGAAAGGTTTGCCATCTGCTCACTCCCCAAATGGCCACAATAGCTAGAGTTGGGCTGATCCAAAGCCAGGAGCCATCAGCTTCTTCTGGGTCTCCCATGTGGGTGCAGTGGCCCAAGAACTTGGGCCATCTTCCACTGCCTTCCCAGGCCATCAACAGGGAGCTGGATCAGAAGTGGAGCAACTGGACTTGAACCGGTGTCCACATGGGATGCCAGCACTGTAGGCAGAGGATTAACCTACCACCACAGTGTTGGCTCCAGTGAAGAAAGACTCTTGGAAGCACCAGGTGATGGCTCCAGTAGATTGAGTTCTTGCCATCAACATGGGAGACCTGGACTAAGATACCAGCTCTGGCTTTTGTCTTGGTTTAGTCCCCACCATTGTAGGAATTTGGGGAGTGAAGCAGTCAAGGGGAGCTCTCTTTCTCTATTTTAAAAAAATATTTATTTATTTATTTATTTATTTGAACTACAGAGAGGGAGAGACAGAGAGAAAGGTCTTCCATCTACTGGGTCATTCCCCAAATGACCCAATAGCTGGAGCTGAGCTGATCAAGGGCCAGGAGCCAGGAACTAACTTCTGAGTCTCAAAGGGGCACACACACTTGGGCCATCTTCCTCTGCTTGCTTGCTTGCTTTTTTAAAAGATTTTATTTATTTAAAAGGTAGAGTTACAGACAGTGAGAGGGAGAGACAGAGAGAAAGGTCTTCCTTCCGTTGGTTCATTCCCCAAATGGCCGCAATGGCCGGAGCTGTGCTGATCTGAAGGCAGGAGCCAGGAGCTTCTTCTGGGTCTCCCACATAGGTGCAGGGGCCCAAGGACTTGGGCCATCTTCCACTGCCTTCCCAGGCCATAGCAGAGAGCTGGATTGGAAGAGGAGCAGCTGGGACTAGAACCAGCGCCCATATGGGATGCCAGCACTGCAGGCAGAGGATTAAACTACTGTGCCACGGCGCCAACCCCCATCTTCCTCTGCTTTCCTAGGCCCTCAGCAGGGAGCTAGATCTGAAGAGGAGCAACCAGCGCCCATTTGGGATGCCAGCACCACAGGCAGAGACTTAGTCTACTAGGCCACATCGCCAGCCCCCTTTTTCTCAATTTATCTGTTCTCTCTTTCTTACCTCTCAAATAAGTTATAAAAAGTCTTTTATTGTGAGAAGGAAGTAAACATTTAGAAAATAAAAGATTTTAAATAAAAAGGGGTTTTACAAAATGATCCCATGTATAGGGAAAAACATGGCATATATTAGATTTTGTACTGTCTGAGGTCTTCAGGCATGTACTGGGTCTTGGAACATATCTCCACTGATAAGGGGGTACTACTGTGTATTCCAAAACTGCTGTCTTTAAAACAGCACAGTACTAGCGTAAAAGTAGATGTATCAACTAGTGGGACAGAATAGAGATCCTAGAAGTAAACCTTTGCATGTCCAGTCAGCTGATTTTTGACAAAGGTGCCAAGAATACACAATGGGAAGTGGATACTCTTTTCAGTAAATGGCGTTGGGAAAACTGGATATTCATATGCAGAAGAATGAAATCGGACCTGTGTGTCACACCATATACCAGAATCAACTCAAAATGTAGTAAACATTTAGATGTAAGAACAAAAACTGCTACAAGAAAACATAGAGGGGAAAGCATGGCATTTGTCTAGGCAAGATTTTTTTGGATTTGACCCCAAAAACATAGGCAACAAAAAATAAATGAGATTACATAGAACCAAAAAGCTTCTGCACAGCAGCAGAAGAAACAACTGAGTGAAGAGACAACCTACAGAGTAGGAGAGGATATTTGCATACTGTACATCTGATAAGGAGTTAATATCTGAAATATATAAGAAACTCAAGCTACTGAAAAGAGCCAGGAAACTAAAAACCCAGCTTAAAATGAGAATAGAAACTAAACAGACATTTCTTTTTTTTATTATTATTATTTTTTATTTGACAGAGTTATAGACAGAGAGAGACAGAGAGAAAGGTCTTCCTTCTGTTGGTTCACCCCCCAAATGGCTGCTACGGCCAGCGCTGCACCAATCCGAAGCCAGGAGCAAGCAGCTTCTTCCTGGTCTCCCACACGGGTGCAGGGGCTCCTCCACTGCCCTCCCAGGCCACAGCAGAGAGCTGGACTGGAAGAGGAGCAACTGGGACTAGAACCTGGCGCCTATTTGGGTTGCTAGTGCCACAGGCGAAGGATTAACCAAGTGAGCCATGGCGCCGGTTCCTAAACAGACTTTTCTTAAAAGTAGACAACCAGCATTTATATGAAAAAGTGCTGCACTTCCAATCTAGCTCTCTGCTATGGCCTGGGAAAGCAATGGAAGATGGCCCAAGTCCTTGGGCCCCTGCACCCGCATGGGAGACCCGGAAGAAGCTCCTGGCTCCTTGCTTCTGATCGGCACAGCTCCGGCCATTGCGACCAATTGGGGAGTGAACCAGCAGATGGAAGACCTCTCTCTCTGCCTCTCCTCTCTCTGTGTAACTCTGACTTTCAAATAAATAAATAAATCTTAAAAAAACAAAAAAGGTTAGAATTGGAGAACATGCTAAGTGATATAAGCCATGCACAGAAACATAAATACTTTCTCATGTTCTCACTTAACATGTGAAATCTAAAATAGTGGAACTATGAGAAGCAGAAAGCAGAATATGGTCATGTAGGTGGGAACATCAGGGCATGAGAAGATGATAGGCGAAAAGGGTATAGAAATCTCATTAGGGATATGGTTTTATTTTTCTCTTTTGAGATCTGTTGCCTAGGAGGGTGGATATAGTTAATAACAGTGTCTCACACATTTCAAAATTGCTAAGGGAATAAATTTCACATTTTCTCACCATCAAAAAAAGTACTTAAGGTGATGGGTATGTTAATTGGTTTGATTTAATTATTCTGCACTATATTCATAAACTTTTACCCCATAAATATATATACAATTACTAATTATCAATCCATAAGAAAAGCTTTAAAAATCATAAGAGTTACAAATGGCAATCATTCTAGTCTCTATCTTTTTCATATATATGACTTAAAATTTTAAGAAAAAGTAATTTTCTAGCAAAGAAGAATGTGACAGCCTCAAAATGTTTTATTTATATTAAAAACCATATTTTTAAAGGAAATTATCACTGAAGTTATTCTTTAATGTCTACTTTTTTATATCCATGTTATATAAATGACAAATTTATATGTTTTCTGATTCTTAGGATGAAGCACGAAAGCATTTTAACTGTCCAGTTCTGGAGGGAATGGAACTTGAAAATCAGGGTGGTATGGGCACTGAACTCAACCACTGGGAAAAGCGGTTGTTAGAGGTCAGTTTATATTTACATTTTACTAGACTTAAAATTTTTTAATTTTTTTTTTATTTGAGAGAGAGAGCGAGCTCCCATCCTCCTATCCATTGTTCCACTCGCCAAATGCTTGCAACAGTCAGGAATGAGCTAGAGCTGAAACCAGGAGCTGGGAATATAATCCAGGTCTCCCCCATGAGTGGCAGGAACCCATGGATGTGAGCCATCACTATTGCCTCCCAAGGTGCACATTACCAGGAAGCTTGGAGTCAGGAGTCAGAGCCTGGAATGGAACCCAGGCACTCAGATGTGGAAACTAGGCATCTTAAATACTAAGTTAAACAGCTCCTCCCTAGGCTTTTATTTATTTAATAAAAGTAATTCATACTCATGGTAAAAGACATTCAAATAAGTTATAAAGTAAAACATTTAAATATTACTTTACTTCTTCAGTTCTTGAAATTCTCTTTCCAGATGTAACCACTATTATAGTGTTTTGTATATCCTCCATAAATATTATGTATATTTTCTATATGTGTGTATATGCATATACACACATACATAATACATCTGGGTTTTTTTTAATGGGTTCATGCATTTATGCAACTTCTTTCAGTTAATGGTATATTTTTAATAATTTTTTCAAGGTAGTGAGGATGCTTTTGCTAAATGTGACCTATGTTTTCATTTTTTAAAAAAATATTTTTTTCAAAACTGACATTAAAAGTGACAAGCCTTGTGGGCACAACAAGTCACCAGAGCACTAACAAAAATAGTAACTCATAATAAAAGCTACCAGCTCACTTTAGAAGCCATTCAAATTCCAATTAATAAAAAGTCCTATCTCTAGGATTTTATCTTCAGCAAGAAGAAGCAGCAATGATAGCTAGATGGAGGATTGTAAATCTGCGTAATAGGGACCAGGATAGAAGCACCATACAGTAAGACCTTGCAGACAGGGCTTCTGGCTATTTTCAGCCAAGTGGAAGAAGATGGCGTGAGTAGGCATCAGACACAGCCAGCGTTCCCCTGTTTAGCTGTCTTACTGTACTTACATTTAGTTATTACTGCTTCGTCTTCAATTATTAATATCCAGGTAAAAATCATTATGAACCAACATGGTTCCATGCTATGTTGATGTCACTTTCTTATTTTCCAATTTCACATGAACTAATTCACACTGCCAAAACAGGCTTCAGCAGAATAGACGATAATACTTAAATATCCTAATTTTTAAATAGTATTATATGAATGTAACATGTCCGTCTGCTGTTAATGAAATACTGTAGTTTAAATTGTTAATTTTTAAAAATGTTGTAATGCAATACTTAATTATATACTGAATCCCCTCCTGGGGTAGTATTTCAGTGAGTGTTTTTAGGCTCAACTGAACAATCAAACATACAAGACCTAAACTGCTCACATGATAAAATATTTTTTTTTGGTCAGAATTTTTACACATTTGTTACTGTACCAACCCACTAATCACCCCCAACTGAACATGCCTGGCTGTCTAGACTATGGTGGCATATCATTAACAGGATATGGTTAAGTTAGTGACCTTGATACAGCATAAAGATGTGTGCCATTGCAAGTGTATTCCTTTAGACCCAGTGTAGTTCTCCAGTGTCTCCTCTTGGAGGAGTTGGACGTAATTTTATTACCAGGTTTTTGTCCAAATCCATTGGAGGATGAGGCAATTTGTTTTTCTTTTTGGCCAGGAATCTCTTGATTCTGAAAGTCTTTTGAGAAAACACGGTAAGTAACAGTCAGGTAAACTCACCAGGATGTTGGAGAAAAGGAGCAAAAGATTTGCTTAGAAAGATATTAGAACATGCTGCATGCTAGCATGGCAGAGTCAAGAATCTCCCTTGGGGCCGCCGATGTGGCATAGTGGGGTAGGCCGCCACCTCAGTGCCTGCCGGCATCCCATAAGGGTGTCGGTTGAGTCCTGGCTGCTCCACTTCCAATCCAGTTCTCTGCTATGGGCTGGGAAAGCAGTGGAAGATGGCCCAAGTCCTTGGGCCCTGCACCTGCGTGGGAAACCCGGAGGAAGCTCCTGGTTCCTGGCTTTGGATCAGCGCAGCTCCAGCTGTTGCAGCCATCTGGGGAGTGAACCAGCGGATGGAAGACCTCTCTCTCTGTCTCTCCTTCTCTTTGTGTGTACTCTGACTTTCAAATAAATAAATAAATCTAAAATAAAAAAAAAAAAAAAAGAATCCCCCTGTGCTCCACACAGTTGTCTAGGGTCTATCTGTCATCTGTGGCTCTCCCCCACCCTCTTCATCTCAAGTACTGGAACAAAAAACCACAACGGATAGATACAGGAACCAGCCTGTTGCATAAGTAAACTATGTCCAAAATAGGGACAAATATATATTTTTTTCTTTTCTTTTCTTTTTTTTTTCTTTTTTTTTTTTTGACAGAGTGGATAGTGAGACAGAGAGAAAGGTCTTCCTTTTTGCCATTGGTTCACCCTCCAATGGCTGCCGCGGCCGGCACACCGCGCTGATCCGAAGCCAGGAGCCAGGTGCTTCTCCTGGTCTCCCATGCGGGTGCAGGGCCCAAGGACTTGGGCCATCCTCCACTGCCTTCCCGGGCCATAGCAGAGAGCTGGCCTGGAAGAGGGGCAACCGGGACAGAATCCGGTGCCCCGACTGGGACTAGAACCCGGTGTGCTGGCGCCGCAGGCAGAGGATTAGCCTATTGAGCCATGGCACCGGCCACCAATATCATTTTTAAGAGTCCCATTTGAACTGGTATTGTGGCATAGCTGGTTAAGCCACCAAATGTGATGCTGGCATTCTATATGAGTGCCAGTTTGAGTCCTGGCTTCTCCACTTCCTATCCAGTTCCCTGCTAATGTGCCTGGGAAAGCAGCAGAAGATGGCCCAAGTGCTTTGGCCCCTACCACCAACGTGGGAGACCTGGATGGAGTTCCAAGCTCCCGGCTTCAGCCTGGCCAAGCCCTGGCCATTTTGGCCATTTGTGAAATGAACCAGCAGATGGAAGATCTGTGTCTCTGTGTCTCTTCTCTTTCTGTTAACTCTGACTTTCAAATAAATAAGTAATGAAAATTTTAAAAATTCCATAACATGGCCGGCGCCGCGGCTCACTAGGCTAATCCTCCACCTGGCGGCGCCGGCACACCGGGTTCTAGTCCCGGTCGGGGCACCGATCCTGTCCCAGTTGCCCCTCTTCCAGGCCAGCTCTCTGCTGTGGCCAGGGAGTGCAGTGGAGGACGGCCCAAGTACTTGGGCCCTGCACCCTATGGGAGACCAGGAGAAGCACCTGGCTCCTGCCATCGGATCAGTGCGGTGCGCCGGCCACAGCGCGCCTACCGCGGCGGCCATTGGAGGGTGAACCAACGGCAAAAGGAAGACCTTTCTCTCTGTCTCTCTCTCTCACTGTCCACTCTGCCTGTCAAAAAAAAAAAAAAAAATTCCATAGACATAACTTACAGATCCTCTTAATGGTTATACCCATAGGGCAGGTGCTGCGACATGGTGGGTAAAGCCACCGCCTTTGGCGCAGGTATCCCACATAGACACTAATTGAAAGTCCTGGCTGTAGGCCGGCACCGTGGCTTAACCTTGCGGCGCCGGCACACCAGGTTCTAGTCCCGGTTGGGGCACCAGATTCTGTCCCGGTTGCCCCTCTTCCAGGCCAGCTCTCTGCTGTGGCCTGGGAAGGCAGTGGAGGATGGCCCAAGTCCTTGGGCCCTGCACCCCATGGGAGACTAGGAGAAGCACCTGGCTCCTGGCTTTGGATCAGTGCAATGCGCCGGCCGCAGCGGCCATTGGAGGGTGAACCAATGGCAAAAAGGAAGACCTTTCTCTCTGTCTCTCTCTCTCACTATCCACTCTGCCTGTCAAAAAAAAAAAAAAAAAAAAAAGAAAGTCCTGGCTGCTCCACTTCCCATCCAGCTCCCTGCTAATGCACCTGGGAAAGCAGTGGAGAATGGCCCAAGTGTTTGGTACCCTGTACCTATGTGGGAGACCCAGAAGAAGCTCCAGGCTCCTGGCTTCAGCCTATCTCAGTCCTGGATGTTGCAGCCATTTGGGCAGTAAACCAGTAGGTGGAAGATCTCTGTGTCTCCCTCTCTCTCTCTAATTCGTTCAAATAATAAATAAATAAATCTTGAAAGAAAGAGAGAAAGCTATGGATTGGTCAGAAGTGAAAATTAGGGGCCCGGCGCTGTGGTGCAGTGGGTTAACGCCCTGGCTTAAAGGGCCAGCATCTCATATGGGCACCAGTTCTAGTCCCGACTGCTCCACTTTTGATCCAACTCTGCTATGGCCTGGGAAAGCTATAGAAGATGGCCCAAGTCCTTGGACCCCTGCACCCGCATAGGAGATCAGGAAGAAGCTCCTGGCTCCTGGCTTTGGATCGGTGCAGTTCCGGCCGTTGCGGCCATCTGGGGAGTGAACCAACGGATGGAAGACCTCTCTCTCTCTCTCTCTCTCTCTCTCTCTCTCTGCCTCTCCTCTCTCTGTGTAACTCTGACTTTGAATAAATAAATAAATCTTTAAAAAAAAAAAAAGTAAAAATTAATGTGCTTTTCAGAGGAAGACCTCAGAGTAGTGATTTCATTAATTTCTTCCTTTCTCTGAAATCAATTTTGTGTCTTTGAACGGTTTTATTTTTATTTTTATTTTTTTAAGATTAATTTTATTTATTTCAAAGACAGAGTTACAGAGAGAGGTAGAGACAGAGAGCGGTCTTCCATCCGCTCGTTCACTCACCAAATGGCTGCAACGACTGGAGCTGAGCCAATCCGAAGTCAGGAGTCAGGAGCTTCTTCTGGGTCTCCCACACAGGTGCAGGGGCCCAAGGACTTGGGCCATCTTCTACTGCTTTCCCAGGTCATAGCAGAGAGCCGGACAGGAAGTGGAGCAGCCTGGTCTCAAACTGGCACCCATATGGGATGCAGGCGCCTCAGGCCAGGGCTTTAACCCAGTGTGCCACAGTGCCGGCCCCAAACGGTTTTATTTTTTTATTTTTATTTTTTCCATTTTTTGACAGGCAGAGTTAAAACAGTGAGAGAGAGACAGAAAGGTCTTCCTTCTGATGGTTCACCCCCCAAATGGCCGCTGCGGCCGGCGCATCTCGCTGATCCGAAGCCAGGAGCCAGGAGCTTCCTCCTGGTCTCCCATGGGGGTTAGGGCCCAAGCGCTTGGGCCATCCTCCACTGCATTCCCGGGCCACAGCAGAGAGCTGGCCTGGAAGAGGGGCAACTGGGACAGAATCCAGCGCTCCTATCGGGACTATTACCCGGGGTGCCTGCGCCGCAGGCAGAGGATTAGCCTTGTGAGCCGCGATGCTGGCCAAACGGTTTTATTTTTAAAGGATGGTAGTAAAGTACTTGAGATGACTGTCCAATGTTTACTGTAAACATCCAAAGAATAATTAAAATATGAATGGGAAATGCTCCATTAAGAGACAGACAAGCCTTCCCACTGTTGGGTAACCTCCTGGTAATAATTGTATGATATGAATTGAAATATTAAGATGACAGTATATCTTGATTTTATTTTACGTTCTTCATGTAAATTCTTTCGTTCCACGATTGTGTCATACTTGTTTTGCATATTTGTGTATATTCCTGTGAACAAAGTTGAAGGTTATGAAAGCACTATTTCCCTTACTTCAAATTATTTAGTCATCTTTCTCAACTTCCTACTTTACTTTGCCAAGACAGTATATTTTTTTTAACTTTTATTTAATGAATATAATTTTCCAAAGTACAGCTTATGGATTACAATGGCTTTCCCCCCCCATAACTTCCCTCCCACCCGCAACCCTCCCCTTTCCCGCTCCCTCTCCCCTTCCATTCACATCAAGATTTATTTTCAATTCTCTTTATATACAGAAGATCAGTTTAGTATATATTAAGTAAAGATTTCAACAGTTTGCACCCACATAGAAACACAAAGTGAAAAATACTGTTTGAGTACTAGTTATAGCATTAAATCACAATGTACAGCACATTAAGGACAGAGATCCCGCATGAGGAGTAAGTGCACAGTGATTCCTGTTGCAAGACAGTATATTTTTACCATAGTATCTATCCACCTACCTACCTACCTATCTGTTTATCTTCGTTGTCATCACTGAGTTCTTTTTTTTTTTTGACAGGCAGAGTGGACAGTGAGAGAGAGAGAGAAAGGTCTTCCTTTTCCGTTGGTTCACCCTCCAATGGCTGCTGCGACCAGCACACCGCGCTGATCCGATGGCAGGAGCCAGGTGCTTCTCCTGGTCTCCCATGGGGTGCAGGGCCCAAGGACTTGGGCCATCCTCCACTGCACTCCCTGGCCACAGCAGAGAGCTGGCCTGGAAGAGGGGCAACCGGACAGAATCCGGTGCCCTGACCGGGACTAGAACCCGGTGTGCCGGCGCCGCAAGGCGGAGGATTAGCCTAGTGAGCCGCGGCGCCGGCCCCATCACTGAGTTCTAAATGCTGATTGCTTACCATTCCAGGGAAGTGAAATATAATGGAGACGTTTAAGGCAGACAGTAGATTTTACTTTTAGAAGTACTTGGACCATCTTCTGCTGCTTTCCCAGGCACATTACCAGGGAGCTGGAGCAGCGAGGACTCGGAACCGGCACCCATATGGGATGCCAGCACCGCAGGCGGAAGCTTAACCTTCTACACCACTGCCCCGGCACCTGTTGCATCATTTTGCAGAACACTTTGACCTACTCTTGTACTTAAAGCATTCTGAATCTACATCGGAGGAATTACGAGTTATTGGGAGTTGCAGAATACAGTCTTCTAATTCAAATATGTTGGTGATTTTCAGAATGAAGCAATGACTGGTTCTCACACCCAGAACAGAGTCCTCTCTCGAATCACTCTGGCGTTAATGGAGGACACTGGGTAAGATAGCTGTGAGAATGTGATATAAGATGCTTCTTAAAATGAAATGCATATTAAGTTTATAGCTTAAGTAAATGCTGGTTTACATTTACTTAATTACAAAATGTTCTTATTCTTTGAAGTTTGTGTAATTACTTGTCCATTATGTATAAGAGCACCATTCATTCATTCATTCAATGAATGTTTGAGGCTCTGAGGTATAATGATGAATAGAACAAAATCCTAGATCTAAAGAGGTTTATTTTCCAAAGCAGAAGTCATGACCATATAAAGGAAGGACTAAATAATTTTTAAAATTGTAAATGGAATTGATAATATTTGGATCCTGGTTTTTAAACCAGTAGAACCTTCTTACTGAAATGCTATTTTTAAATTAAATTTATTGGAGGACCCCAACATCTCAAACAAATAAAATCATAGCTGCTTCTGTCTTGCTCTCTCCTAACAAATCTGAGGGAACATTTGAAATTGGAATTGAATTTGAAAATTGGTGGTAGAGATGTTATTAAATAAAACAGAAAATAGTTGATGTGTTAATTTTAGGGTATCAAAGAGATGTAAGGAAAGTCATTGCTGACGCTGAGAAAAGTTTGAATAAAAATGAGAAAGACAAAAGTTCTCAGGCCGAGCTGCCTAAATGAGAGTGAAAGATCTAGGCAAGAAAGACTATTACTAACAAAGCTTTGTTCCTGAGAATGCAAGATGGATGGGAGCCAGAGAATTAGCTCAGATGGGAAGGAGGAACCACTGCCCTGTCCATTAACTCAGGAAGAAAGCATGGGAGTGAGTGCCAGGTTGTATTTAGATGGAGGCAAGAAGTTGAACAAGTTCAAAAGTTATGGTCATGTCTCTGTCAATTCAAAGGCAAAACTATCCCTGAGCGAAGGAAGACAGAAGTTAGATATAACTAATTTAAGTACCTCATAAGCTTTTTTTTTTTTTTTTTTTTTGACAGGCAGAGTGGATAGTGAGAGAGAGATAGAAAGGTCTTCCTTTTTGCCGTTGGTTCACCCTCCAATGGCCGCTGCAGCCGGCGCTTCACGCTGATCTGAAGCCAGGAGCCAGGTGCTTCTCCTGGTCTCCCATGCAGGTGCAGGGCCCAAGCACTGCCTTCCCAGGCCATAGCAGAGAGCTGGCCTGGAAGAGGGGCAACCGGGATAGAATCCGTCGCCCCAACCGGGACTAGAACCCAGTGTGCCGGCGCCGCAAGGCGGAGGATTAGCCTGTTAAGCCACGGCGCCGGCCAGTAAGCATTGTTTTATATCAAAGAATCTACAGAGGTTCTCTACTTTCTTAATTTTCCTTTAGCCCAAAAGAAGAACTGTAATGAAAAAATGTAGAGTTCTTTTGCCTGACAAAGAAATTGAGGCACTTTTATACCTTTAGGGCATAGAGATTGGGAGAGACCGAGAAAGAAAAAGATCTTCCATCTGCCAGTTCACTCCCCAAATGGCTGCAATGGCCAGGACTGGATGAGGCTGAAGCCAGGAGCCAGGAGCTTCTTCTGGGTCTCCCATGTGGGTGCAGGGCCAAAGCACTTGGGCCATCTTCCACTGCTTTCCCAGGCACATAAGCAGGAAGCTGGATTGGAAGGGGAGCAGCTGTGCTCATATGGGATGCTGGCTTCACAGGTGGTGGCTTTCCCCACTATGCCACATTGCCAGTGCTAGAGATTAAAGATTATTTTCTACAAGTGGTAACAAATTTTTGAAGTCCATATATGTTCTTTTAAATATTTTATTATGAATTGTACCATTATACACAAAATCCATGTATAGAATATTGTATAATACCCCATATGCCTAGAACCTAGATTCAGTAATAATTAAAATGTTTGATTAATTACTTAATTAGATGTTATGTGCAATATTCTTTTAGGCTTTTATTTTGCAAATTGAAGGCATCAAGTCATGTCAACCCTGTATACTCCAGCATGAGTCCCCAAAAGATACGGACATTTTTTAATGTAACCACATGACTGGTATCAAAATTAATCATAATTTCCTAATAGCTCTTAATACCCAGTTCATAACCATATATCTCCTTTATCGTTGTAACTGGTTTGTTTAAATCAAGATCCAAATGAGATCCTGATTGGTTGTTGCATCACTTAAATTTTTTAATCTAGAGTAGCCCCTGCACACCTCCCCCACCTCTTTTTCCTGTCATTGATTTATTGCAGAACCACATCAATTGTCCTATAGAAGATCCCAAATTCTGGATGTCCTTGCATATTGCTTTGTTCTAAAATTCTCTGTATTTCTTGTAAATATAAATTAGCTCTAGAGCTCAGATTGAAGTGTAGCTGTTTTGTTTGCTGACGAGATTTCTTCATAGGTAAGGTTTCATACAGTGCCTGCTTTCCTCATGACAGAGTTGCTGCAGTTGATCAATGGATGCAGCAGCTTACTGCCTGATACCTCCATTTTTAAGTTCTAAATCAGCTTTTTTTTTTCCTCTTTTTTCCTCTTTTTTTTTTTAATTTTTTTATTTTTGACAGGCAGAGTGGACAGTGAGAGAGAGAGAGAGACAGAGAGAAAGGTCTTCCTTTTGCCGTTGGTTCACCCTCCGATGGCAAGAGCCAGGTGCTTATCCTGGTCTCCCATGGGGTGCAGGGCCCAAACACTTGGGCCATCCTCCACTGCACTCCCTGGCCACAGCAGAGAGCTGGCCTGGAAGAGGGGCAACCGGGACAGGATCGGTGCCCCGACCAGGACTAGAACCCGGTGTGCCGGCGCCGCAAGGCGGAGGATTAGCCTGTTGAGCCACGGCGCCGGCTTTTTTTTTTTTAAATTTTTCTCACCCATTAATGATTACTTCCCAAATCAATTAATTCATTAGGGATTATACAATGGCATTTTTTCCACGATATTTTTCTAATTCTATTCTATTTTCATTAACTGGGTTTTCCCTCTTAAATCAAGGGTATTTTTCTGTTGTCTTTTATTTTTTTTTTAAGATTTATTTAATTATTTAAACAGAAAAGAGATGGAGAGAGAGACAGAGAGATCTTCTACCTACTTGTTCACTCCCCCAAGTGGCCACAATAGTCGGGGCTGGTCCAGGCTGAAGCCAAGAGTCCAGAGCTCCATCTGGTTCTCCCATGTGGGTGGCAGGGTCCCAAATATGGGCCATCTTCTGCTGCTTTTTCAGGTACATTAGCAGGGAGCTGGATCAGAAGCAGAGCAGCTGTGACTTGAACCAGTGCTCTGTTATAGGATGCTGGTGTTAACAGGTGGCAGGTTAGCTTGCTATACTGCAACACAGGCCCCAGCTATTTTTTAACCCTGATACATGGTTTGTAACAGTAAAGATAATATTAATGCTCTCCTTTTAATTACCAATTTCAATAGAAAACTTTCTATTTTAGTTTTTTATTAGCAGATAATAATTGTACATATTTATGGGGTACAGTGTGACATTTCAGCACACGTATACAGCATGTACTGGTCAAATCCAGGTAAATAGCATTTGTATTTCCTTATCCATCCATCCCTCCCTTTCCCTTCCCTTCCCCTTTCCTTTTTTCTCTCTCTCTCTTTTTCTGTTTTTCTCTCTCTCTCTCTGAAGATTTATTTTACTGTTTTTGAAAGGTAGAGTGACAAAGAGGGAGAGCCAGAGAGAAAGGAATCTTCCATCCGCTGGTTCACTCCCCAAATGACTGCAACAGCTGGACCTGGGCCAGGCCAAAGGCAGGAGCCTGAAACTCCATCCAGGTCTCCTACATGGGTGGCAGGGGCCCAAATACCTAAGCCATCCTCCACTGCTTTCCCAGGTACATTAGCAAGGAGCTGGATTAAAAGCAGAGCAGCTGGGACTTGACCCAGTACTTTGATACAGGTTTCTGGCATTGCAGGCTGTGGCTTAACCTGCTGCTTTTTTAATATGAGTTCTACTAAAAATGTATTAATTGAAAGGCAGAGTGGCAGAGAGAGAAATTATCCATATACTGGTTCAGTCCCCAAATGCCCACAACACTCAGGACTAGGCCAGGCTGAAACCAGGAGCCTGGAACTATCCAGGTTTCCATGTGGGTGGGTGTCAGGGGCCCAAGTACTTGAGCCACATTGCCTGCTGCCTTCCAGGATGCGTTGGTAGAAAGCTGGGTTAGAGTGAGCTGGTGGATGGATGACCTTTCTCTCTGTCTCCCTCTCACTGTCTGTGACTCTTATCTCTCAAATAAACAAATAAATAAATAAATAAAATAATTTTTTGAAAATACAGTGACAAAAGTACCAAGAGTATTCAGTGAGAAAAGAATTGGTTTTTTTTGGCCGGCGCCGCGGCTCACTAGGCTAATCCTCCGCCTTGTGGCGCCGGCACACCAGGTTCTAGTCCCGGTCGGGGCACCGATCCTGTCCCGGTTGCCCCTCTTCCAGGCCAGCTCTCTGCTGTGGCCAGGGAGTGCAGTGGAGGATGGCCCAAGTGCTTGGGCCCTGCACCCCATGGGAGACCAGGAGAAGCACCTGGCTCCTGCCATCGGATCAGCGCGGTGCGCCGGCCGCAGCGCGCTACCGCGGCGGCCATTGGAGGGTGAACCAATGGCAAAAAGGAAGTCCTTCCTCTCTGTCTCTCTCTCACTGTCCACTCTGCCTGTCAAAAAAAAAAAAAAAAAAAAGAGAATTTTTTTTTTTTCAACAAAAGGTGCTGTTACATCTGGATACCCACATATAAAAGAATGAACTCTTATGCTATATGATTTGTATAAATTAACTCAGAGTTGATAGGAAACTTAAATATAAGAGTTGAAGCTATAAAATGCTTAGCAGGAAACAGGTATAAATTTTCATGACATTGGATTACGTGGTGATTTTTTGGATAGAACACCCAAAGCTTAAGTACAATTCAAAAAACTGTACTTCATAAAAATTAAAAACATTTACTTCAGATAACACTATCAAGAAAATGAGATGGACGGACATTTAGCATAGCAGCTGAAGTTGCCACTTGGAATGCCTGCATCCCGTATCGGAGCACCTGTTTCAAGTCCTGGCTACTCTCTTTCTGATCCAACTTCCTGCTTTTGTGCATCCTAGGAGGCAGTAGATAATGGCTCAAGTGCTTGGGCTCTGCCACTCACATGGAAGACCCAGATGTCAGCCTGGTGCAGCCAGTGAACCAATGGATGGAAGACCTTTCTGTCTTTTAGTCTCTCTGCTTCTCAAATAAAATGAAGGAGTAGGGATGGGGGGGGGGGGGGCGGGAAGACAACTTACAGAATGGAAGAAAATATTAAGTAAGAGTCTAATACTCAAAATATAGGTTTTTATTTTTTAAAATTTATTTGAAAGGCAGAGAGACAAAGAGAAATCTCCTGTTTTTTGGTTCACGTCTCAAATGCCAGGGCTGGGCCAGGGCAAAGCTAGCTAAGAACTCACTCTAGGTCTTTCATGTGGGTGGCAGGGACCCATTACTTGAGCCATCACCTGCTGCCAGAATGGGATGTGGGCATCTCAAGCACTGGCTTAACTACTATGACAAACTCCCACCCCAGAATATTTTTAACAACCCTTACAACTCAATAATAGAAAAGCAACCCAGTTTACAAATGGGTGAAGCACTGTTATAGATATTTCTTCAAAGAGCATATGTAGGAAGAAAATAAGCATATGAAAAGGTGCTCAATATTGTATCATTAGGGAATAAGAGATTGTACTGAATAATGAGATTGTACTGAACACCTAGTAGAATGGTAAAAATCCCAAACACTGTCAACACCAAATGCTGGCAAAGATATAAGGAACAGAAACTCTCATTCGCTGTTGGTGGGATCACAAAGTGATCAAAACAGTCACTTTTGGAAGTTTGGCAATTTCTTACAAAATTGAACATTCTCCCACTGTGCAATCCAGTGTCAAGCTCCTTGGCATAACCCAGATAATTTAAGAACCTAGGTCTGCATTAAAGCCTGCATGTAGATACTTTTAGCAGCTCTACTCATAGCTGTCAAAACAAGGAAGGAGCCAAGATGTCCTTGAGTAGGTGAATAGATAAATAAACCATTGTACAGCCACAGAATGGAATATTATTCAGTGATAAGAAGAAATGAGCTCTCAAAGCCATTAAAGACATGGTGGAACTTTAAATGCACTTCACTAGGTGGAAGAAGCTGGTCTGAAAAGGCTACATCTGACGGTCCTCAAAAAGTTTGTGGAAAATGTATATTATGACAAAGCTGCATGGATTTTTGTGTGGAAACTTATCTTTTAATTCTGTTTTTGAAAAGTACTTTCCTTCTGTGTGATCCCACTGTATGCCATCCTAGGAAAGGCAAAACTAGAGACAGTGATCAGAGGATGTCAGGGGTTAGCAGGGGAAGGAGGGATGAATGGGCAGAGCACTGAGGACTTCTGGGGAGTGAAACTATTCTGTGTGATACTGTAGTGGTGGATCCATGTCTTTACATGCTTGTCAAAGCCTACGGAATGTCCAGCAACAGGAGTGAACCACGTCAACTGTGAACTTTGGGTGATGACGGTGTATCAATACAGGTCCCGTGATTTTAACAAACTTACTGCTCTGGTGAGAGATGTTGGTAATGGAGGAGCCTGTGAATCTGTGGGAGTAGAAAGTACTTGGGAAGTCTCTCTAACTTGTGCTCTATTTTTCTGTGAATCTAAAACATCTCTTAAAAAATGAAAAAAAAAAAAAAGAAGTAAAATAGAAATGAACTCCTAAAATATATTACAGTGTGTAAGAACCTTGAACATATCTCAGGTGGAAGAAGCCAGATACAAAAAGCCATATTCCATGTCTCTGGAATGTTCAGAATAGGCAAGTCCATAGAGATAGAAGGTATATTAGTGTTTGCCAAGGGCTGGGGATGGGGGTGGGTACGTGGTTTTGTTTGGGGTGATGAACATGTTCTGGAATTAGGTGGTGGTAATAGTTGTACAACCTTGCGAATATGCTAAAAGGCATTGTGCATGTTATAAAGGTGACTTTGATGGTATGTGAATTAAATCTCAATGTTTGGTGAATAAAGGGTTAATATTGTGGTATGTGGATTATATCTCAGGATTTTGGTAAAGTATAACGGCACTGAATCCAGAAACCTTATATTCAGATCGCAGTATTGCCACTTACTAGCTTGTGTCATTGACTCAGTTCCTTTATCTGTAAGACAGTGATGAAAGTAAAACCTCATCAACTTCATGAGACTTAAATGAGTTGGCATACTTACAGTCCTAGTACAGTGCTTGTCTCATTGTAATTACTGCTAAGTATTAGCATTGTATAAAAAACTGAACCAAAGTCTCATGAAACAACTTTACCTTTACTACCTATAATGCAGTTCTTTTTTCTATTGTGTTAGTTTTTTTTTTAAGATTTATTTATTTAGAGAGAGTTACTGAGAGACAGGGAGAGATTTTTCCAACTGCTGGTTCACTTCCCAGATGGCCACAACGGCCAGAGCTGGGCCAGGAACTTCATTTGGTCTTCCACATTGGAGCAGGGGCCCAAGTACTTGGGCCATCTTCTACTGCGTTTCCAGGCCATTGTCAGGGAGGTGGATCGGAAGTGGGGCAGCTGGGACATGAACTGGGATGCGTATGGGATGCAAGCGTCACAAGCCGTAGCTTTACCCACTATGCCACAGTGCCAGCCCCTCTATTATATTAATTTTAAGAGCGAAAAAGAAATGTTCCCCAAGAGCCACAAATTGATTACATAAATCACTATGCTACTAAGAAATCCTATGTTTCTGCTGCCTCAGAAAATGGATGCAGATCCTCTGGGTTTAGCTTAAAGTTGCTTCCTCAGAAAAACCTTCCTGATTCCTCGGACTAACTGAGGTGCCCCCATGAATATGCTCCTCTTAGCTCCTTTTACTTCTCCTCTTTGTAAGTACTCATCACAACTAAAGTGCCTTTTTAAAATATCTTTCTTCCCCTTTAGATTATGATCTTCATGAGATCAGGAGCTGGGGGCTGTTTGATTCTGTAGCCTTATCATTTAGCAAAGTGTCTAGTGTGTAATGAGTGCTCACTACTGCGTAGCGCGGGAGGAGCTGCACTGAGGTTTTCAAGAAGCTCTCACCCTGTGGAGGTGATGGAGTGGCCACGCTGGTACTGCACTCTGCACTCACCCACAAATACTAGATGTGGCCGTTTCCAAGGGTAGCCAGTAACTTGATGTTTTATCCACTGGGCAGAGGACTTCCTAACGCAGGCACTGTTAAGTAGTTGCTGGTGTGGTGGGGGCGCCTGTTACCGTTTGACCGGCTTGTCCTTGCTGTGATGAATGACTTCGCTAGTAACTCCCATGGTAGCTGCAGACTGGCAGGCATTCTACTACTGGAGTAAACAGTACGGTGGTTCATTTCCGAATTTATTCTCTGAGAGAATTCTCTTCTTTGAAAGAGGAGAAAGTTTAGAAGTGCTGTCTCGCATATTCCTACTCTTGTTTGATTTTTGTGGGAAAAGTGCTAGTGTTGGAGGAATGGTTCTTAGATCCCCAGCCTTTGCACTTACGTTTTTGCTTATTGTTTTGGTAATACTAAAGGGATAAGATATAATAGAGACAGATAAGAAAATATTTTGCATCATTTTATAACCTTTGCAAATTAATTTTGTCCCTAAGAATAAAGAAAAACTAATAAAAATAAGCACACTGACTGGTTAAATTTAGGGAATGAAATCTTTCCTTTTCTCTGAAATTCAAACATTTAAAAAATACTGGAAGTGATATTCATTTGTCTTGTTAATAACGTGTAATGCTAAGCTTGTAGTGATGGAATGTCACAAATTCAAGGCCAGAAAAGCAAGAAACTAGGGCCAACTGTATCAGTAAATAAAGGCTGATAGCCAACTAGAAATTCCCATATTTCTTCCTCAGGGTATTCTCTTCTCTTTCTCTCATTCTCTTTCTGTTTCCTTGATCCTCATTCCCTTTATCTGTATCTTAACATCTTCTATGACTTCTGTCATCTTTGAAAATTGCAATGGGCTGGCGCCGTGGCTCAACAGGCTAATCCTCTGCCTGCGGCACTGGCACCCCAGGTTCTAGTCCCGGTCGGGGCACCGGATTCTGTGCCGGGTGCTCCTCTTCCAGTCCAGCTCTCTGCTGTGGCCGGGGACTGCAGTGGAGGATGGCCCAGGTCCTTGGGCCCTGCACCCGCATGGAAGACCAGGAGGAAGCACCCAGCTTTTGGCTTCGGATTGGCGCAGCACGCCGGCTGCAGCGTGCCAGCTGCAGTGGCCATTTGGGGGGTGAACCAATGGAAGGAAGACCTTTCTTTCTGTCTCTCTCTCTCACTGTCTAACTCTGCCTGTCAAAGAAAAAGAAAAAAGAAAATTACAATGGACGTATGTTTTGTTTTCCAAATACAGAAGTACCTTCCCCATAAGGCCAGTTCCCTGTCCCTTCTGCAGTGACCTGGTGCAGCCAGGACTCTGTGAAAGCCCCCTAATGGCAATGGCCTCTCTCATCCTTATTACAGCCTTAATAATAATAGGTGCTCATTGTCATTTGTAAGTGGTATAGTTTTTAAAGTGACAGTGATTAAAAACGCTTTGTTTATTTCCACAGCTGGTATACAGCGAATTACAGCATGGCTGAGAAGTTAGACTGGGGCCGAGGAAAGGGCTGTGACTTTGTTAAGAAGAGCTGTAAATTCTGGATTGATCGGCAGAGACAAGAGTAAGAAATGCTTCTCCTCATAATGTCTTTGATCACACAGTTGGTTTCTGATGTCATTCTTTATCCTAAACCTAAAATGTCAACTGTTTTCAAAATGTAGCCAGGAGCAATTTAATTTCTAAATGTGCAGAAGACCATCTGCAAGTGGTTGGTAATGATATCATAATAAGTAGCTGCAGTATTGTATTTAGACATATACTAAAAATAGCCACAAGGAGGGGCCCAGAGCCATGGACATTTCTGTTTAGTTTATAATTCATAAATATGCATCTTTTGCATACTCTGTCATCCTTACTTATTTTTTGCACATGTGAATTCAATATTTTTAAAAAGGTACTTTTAAAAATGTATTAATTTGAGAGAAAGCAGAGGGAATGAAAGGTAGAGTGCTCCCCTCCTCTGGTTCATTCCCCAAATGCTCAGAACAGCTAGGGCTGGAGCCAGGAGCCACAACACTGGCCCCAGTCACTAATTTTTCTTTTTTTTATTTGTTCATTTAGCCAAAACTCATTTTTTTTAAAAAATCGAAGTAAGTATAATGTACTCTTTTGTGTTAGAGAATAAAGGAAATGAGATTCCAGGTAGTAAGAATGTGACTAATGGGCGATCCTGATGAAGTTCCTGGCTCCTGGCCCAGCCCCGCCCTGACCACTGAGGTTATCTGGGGAGTAAACCAGCAGATCGAAGATCTCTGTGTCTCTTCCTCTTGCTCTAACTCTGAATTTCAAATGAATTTAATTTCTTAAAGAATCTGACTGGGGGTGGGTACTGTCGCGTTGTAGGCCAAGTTTCCCCCTGGGGCACCGGCATGGGTGAAGGTTCAAGTCCTGGCTGTTCCACTTCTCATCCAACTCTCTGCTAATGCACCTGGGAAAGCATCAGGTGATGGTCCAAGTGCTTGGCCCCTGCAGACAAGTGGGAGACCCTGAGGAAGCTCCTGGCTCCTGGCTTCAGATAGGCTTAGCTCCTGCCATTGTGGCCATTTGGGGAGTGAACCAGCTAGTGAAAGATCTCTCTGTCTCTACCTTTCTCTGTAACACTTTCAAATAAATAAAATAAATCTTTAAATAAAAAGAATTTGACTGAAAATTACTGGTCATATTCATTAGAAACTTTATCATAGGGAAATTATAAAACTGCCTATTTGGGCCGGTGCCGCGGCTCACTAGGCTAATCCTACGCCTGTGGCGCCGGCAGCCCTGGTTCTAGTCCCGGTTGGGGCGCCAGATTCTGTCCCGGTTGCCCCCCTTCCAGGCCAGCTCTCTGCTGTGGCCTGGGAAGGCAGTGGAGGATGGCCCAGGTGCTTGGGCCCTGCACCCGCGTGGGAGACCAGGAGGAAACACTTGGCTCCTGGCTCCTGGGCTCCCGGCTTCGGATCAGCACAGCACACTGGCCATAGTGGCCATTTGGGAGGTGAACCAACGGAAAAGGAAGACCTTTCTCTCAGTCTCTCTCTCTCACGGCCTAACTCTGCCTATCAAAAACAAAACAAAACAAAACAAAACAAAACAACAAAAACACAAAAACTGCCTTATTTGAAGATTTTGTAAAAATGATCTGTACAGTGGAAGTGCTGGGCCGAGTGCTTTGCTGTTGGATCTTAGGAAAGTTAATACCTCGTGAGTGGCTGGTTCTGGTGTTTGAGCCAAAGCTGTGTGGTGCTTTCAACATCTCTGCTTTTCTTTTTTTTCTTTTTTCTTTTTTCTTTTGACAGGCAGAGTTAGACAGTGAGAGAGAGACAGAGAGAAAGGTCTTGCTTCCGTTGGTTCACCCCCCAAATGGCTGCTATGGCCACTGCGCTGCGCTGATCCGAAGCTAGGAGCCAGGTGCTTCTCCTGGTCTCCCATGCAGGTGCAGGGCCCAAGGAGTTGGACCATCCTCCACTGCACTCCCGGGCCATAGCAGAGAGCTGGACTGGAAGAGGAGCAACCGGGACAGAATCCGGAACCCCAACCAGGACTAGAACCCGAGGTGCCAGCGCCGCAGGCGGAGGGTTAGCCTAGTGAGCCGCAGCACTGGCCTCAACATCTCTGCTTTTCTATGACACTGTACTGCTTCAGGTGCACTGAATGAAGCCTAGCGTGGATATTTTACATGCTTTGTCTTCAAAAGCTGTGATTCCCTAAAATTGTTTTTATGGATGTATTATGTTAATTTGAATGAAATATATATCAGTTTTCCTTAAAATAAGAAATCAAAATAGGCTTTTTCTCTTTAACAAATGTGTGAAAAGAGGAAAAACATGAGTGATCGTGTAGCAGTTTTACAGAGCAGTCTTTATAGGGTGCTGTTGTTTAGGAATACTGAGATTTTGTCTGTTAACATCACTGTTATGACATTAATATAAATTTTATATTATAACATCAGTTTGATGACTGATCAGAGTTACAAGTTTGGAGATTATTTTTATAGGATAATGCAACAGATTCTGATATCTTTCAAGAATTTACAATAACTCCTTTTTTTCAAATTATATTTACAAGATTAAACAGAGAACAAAACAGTTGGGAATGTTCACAAAGTATTCATTTTGCACAGGAAAACAAGGTTGTCTTGTGAATTTTTTGTAATTTAACAAATTGTCAAATAAGATTCCTTAAGTTAGATTTTGACATAGGAAACATTTTGTTCTTTATAGCTATGGGACAGAGAGGACACCATCTCCATCTGTTCCTGAGACTCTTATTTGTTAATTATGAAGATTTGATTTTTAGGCCAGTATAAGGAATTTTATTTGTTGGATTAAAAATACAAAGTAGGTCTGCAGAACTGAATTTTACTGATAAAAATGGAGAATAAGATAAATAGGATTTTACTTAATAACCATGAAATAATGGTACAATGCACCAAGTAATACCCTTCCATATCCATGTTAATCATTACCTTTTACTCTGAAAAATCGCATAACCTGAATCAGCAATTAGTTATAAACCATTAAAATGTTTAGATTATAATCAAGAGACAAGCTCTATGATAGACTTATACTTTTTTTTGACATTGATACCATGATGCTTATCTTTGTGCACAGGAGACAGACGCTGAGCCCCTACTGTGACACACTCAGAAGTAATCCGTTGCAGTTAACTTGCAGACAGGACCTGAGAGCAGTTGCTGTGTGTAATTTGCAAAAGTTTCCTAAACCTTTACCACAAGAGTACCAGGTAACACTTGTTTGGGGCATAATTTTAGAAATCAACTTGCTAAAAAGTAGTCTCTATTTTGAATTAGAAGAATTAATTCTCTAAAATTTTTCATTATATAAGGTACCTTGTGTTTTTTATGCTAGAAAAAAACTGAAGGGCCGGTGCTGTGGTGTAGCAGGTAAAGTCACCACTTGCAATGCCTGCATCCCATGTAGGCGCTGGAGTCCTGGCTGCTCCACTTCCGACCCACTCCCTGCTGGGATCCCTGCATGAGATCTAAAAGGCTAAGGAAATAGTCTCATGGGTCCAGAATGAATATCTAATTTGACCTTTAGCTTTTTTTTTTTTTAATTTATTCAAAAGGCAGAGTGACAGAGAATCTTCCATCTGCTGGTTTCTTGTTACCATGGCTGTTTCTAAATGCCTCATATTCACCAGCCATCCACAAAGAAATTTTTAGTAAGAAACATGTCTCAGAAGCTAACTTAAAATGGTAGCCGCTAAATTTTGAGCTTCCTACATATATTTGTTTTGTTTTAAAGATTTATTCTTGCCAGTGCTGGGGCACAACAGGTTAAAGCCCTGGCCTGCAGCATTGGGCTGGTTCAAGTCCTGGCTGCTCCGCTTCTGATCCAGCTCATTGCTATGGCCTGGGAAAGCAGTAGAAGGTGACCCAAGTCCTTGGGCCCCTGCATCCATTTGGGAGACCTGGAGGAAGCTCCTGGCTCCTGGCTTCGGATCAGCCTAGCTCCAGCCCTTGTGCCCATTTGGGTAGTGAACCGCCGTTGGAAGACCTCTCTCTCTGGCTCTACATCTCTTACTAACTCTGTCTTTCAAATAAATAAAATAAATCTTTAAAAAAAAAAATACTTAATTCTTTTACGTGAAAGAATTAGAGCAAGGGAGAAACACAGAGAGAGAGATCTTCCATTTACTGATTCATTTCCCAGATGGCTGCAACGGTCTGGACCAGGCTAAAGCCAGGAATCAAGAGCTTCTTCTGGGTCTTCCCCATGGGTACAGGGGCCCAAACACTTGGGCCATCTTCTGCTACTTTCCCAGGCCATTAACAGGGAGCTGGATCTGAAGTGGAGCAGCTGGGACATGAACCGACTGGCACCCATCTGGGATGCTGGTGTTGTAGGTGGTGGTTTTACCCACAATGCCACGCCAGCACCCCTACATATATTTATGACCCTGCTGAGGCAATGGTATTTCTAGACATAGTAATATAACTCAGCAAGTTTATGCAAATGTGAAATCTTTAAAGTTTATCTAATACCTTGCTCCTTTAGTATTCAAAATATCTCATTTGTTTTCTCAATTTTGTCAAAACAACTCTTCAATTAAATCTCCTAAAAACACTTTTATATTTTAAATATCTTAACCTCATATATATTAGTTTTGTTTTATCAGCTGTTAAACCCTATTGTTTTGTTCAGTGTAATTTCTATTTCATCTTCTTTTTTTTTTTTTTTCAGAAACAATGAGTTTTTTAAAAGATTTATTTGTTTATTTGAAAGGCAGAGTTATACAAATAGAGGGAAAGACAGAGAGAGAGCTTTTCATCCAATGGTTCACTCAAATAGCAATAATGGCCAAGGCGGGTCAGGCTGAAGTTAGGAGCCTGGAATTCTATTCTAGTCTCCCATGTGGGTGCAAGGGCCCAAGCACTTAGGCCAGCTTCTGCTGCTTTCCCAGGCATGTTAAGGAGCTGGATAGGAGGTGGGACTCGATGGGATGCTGGCATTGCAGACAGCAGCATAACCTGCTGCACCACAACCCCTATTTCTTCCTTTTAAAACATTAACCAAACTTGCCATCCAAATAAATAATTCAGACTAATTTGGTGACTTCTAATACTTTAACAACCTCAAAATACCCCTCATGTGATTTTTACTGCATTTTTTATGTTGGGCTGTTTATGAAGTATATCAGTGTCTTGCGTTACATAGAATTAGAGCATTGCTATACATTGACTTTGTAAAGACTGCTTCTTTCTCTCCTGTCTTCCCAATCGTTTCTTTGCAGTACTTCGATGAACTCAGTGGAATTCCTGCAGAAGAGCTGCCTTATTACGGTGGTTCAGTAGAAATTGCTGACTACTGTCCTTTCAGTCAGGAATTCAGTTGGCATTTAAGTGGTGAATATCAGCGCAGCTCAGACTGTAGAATTTTGGAAAATCAACCAGGTTAGTAGTCTAGTGAAATGCATATCATATACATATTAATATTATATATCAGCAATATGAAATGGTGGGTATATTTATGCTCTGTTTCCACTGCTATCCATTTATAAGAAGTGACTTAATTTCCCTCTGTTTCCTCATTTGTACAATGTGGATAATAGTAGCTATCTCATAGATTTGTTATAAAAATTAAATGAATTAATACGCTAAGTGCTTCAGACTCTTCTGACACATACCAGAGATTGTTCGCTGTTAGGTCCATACACACATGCTTTCACACGCCTCAGCTTTGGTTGTACCTTACATCTGAATAGCCCTATCCACTTGAAGAGTTTTTTTCATTTTTATCATTTCATTTTATTCTTCTAAAAACCTTGTAAGATACATAGACAAAATACTGCATTTCACAGGTGAGTAAGCAGACACTAAGTGGAATAGTTAATTCCTGTCAGTGCAAGATACTCAGTATAGCATGGCTTTTAAAATTTTTATTAAAACATCTCGTATAACTTTTTGTTCCTCTTTGAGGATGCACATTTTATATAATTTAGAAGTAACATGTTGTTTTTCAGAAATCAGAATAATACTATTGTCCCATGACTAGACACATTGCTATATTATTGATTTCCTTTTAATACATATAAGTGAACAGGCCATCAAAGGAGGAAAGAGTATGGCAGTTGGGTATTCTGTGATTAACTATCTTTGTAATCAGAAATATTCTCAAATCTGATATGCTAATGAAGAACAGCAATTAGTTTTTCTCTCTGTGGCCATCAATATTTTTAACCTAGTATTTTCTTTTGCCTTATTCCATACTTGGTTGTAAGTAAGTGATTTACATTTAAATTTCTATGATACTTTTACCTTTCAAACCTAGCAGATTTAACTGGATTTGTGTAGTAACTTTTTCCCCATCACCCTTTTATTTAATAAATGGCCTAAAGACTTGCTCAGCTGTTCCATATTAAAGTAAAAGAAATGTATAGATTTGTCGCTTAGGGACTTGCTAAAGACGTAATATCACATTTTATTGCTTTAGAACTATGGTCAACGTATGTTGTGTTTTAATAAAGAATAAGACATAAGTACCTCAGGCTTTGTGAGTTCAGTCTCTGTAGCCTCTACTGAGCTTTGCTGTTAGAGTGTGAATGCCCTTATAGACTATACATAAATGAATGAGTGGGTCAGCATTTGGCTGAACTCTTTTAGATGCTGGTCACAATGTTTTTTGAAGACTTTGAAACTCATAAGTAAAAGAAATAGAGTCTGTTTTATTCTGTTTTACATTTTCAAATTTAGCTTATCCAGTTAAGATTTTTCAAAACAAAAAATATTTACAATATTTCAAAATTGAGCTCTCTACTTTCACAAAATAAAACCTGTAGAGAGTGTGACAAGAACAAATGATTGCTAGGGTTTAAGAGTTTGATCCTTTTGACAGTAGGTGTTCAGAGGTCCATAGTCCGCCCCATGCCTCTGCAGGTTTGTGCGGTATCTGAGACTACCTCAGCCTGTTATTTGTGGACTTCCAGGAGGTGGCCCAAGTTGAAGACACCAGAAAGTTTTACAAAAATTGGGATATCTCAAAAAAAAAAAAAAAAACTGTCATTATATGAATCATTTGGCCCCATCCTGTTTTGGGTCTCTTGGAGGTGACTTCTGATTAGGCCACCAATGAATCAGATTCCTGTCTTGGTGTCCAGTCATCTACTGATTCTTAGGACCAATTGCTCTGATACTGTGGGCTAGTTTTATTCCCTTGTTTCTCTGATAATAATTTTCTCCCACTCATCCTTCATTGAGAACTCAGTTTGAGACTGAGTTCTACTTACCTTAATTTTTAAAATTTAATATTCCCGTTAAACATATTTGATTGGAAAAGCAACTTTTAATCAATAAAATGAAACGTTTCAATTTCTTGTCCTTTAAACCAAAAATCCATTTATTGAGGGAACTTTTCTGGTTTGCTTCAGAAATTTTTAAAAATTATGGTGCTGAAAAGTATGGACCTCATTCAGTCTGTCTAATTCAAAAGTCAGCATTTGTCATGGAAAAGTGTGAGAGGAAGCTGAGCTACCCAGACTGGGGGAGTGGATGCTACCAGGTAAAGTTATCTTTATTGATCATCATGCCAAATATTACATAGTTCTACCTCATCAAATGTTTTCTCTGTGTTAAAATATATTTTTATATAGTTAACCAATCAAGATTTTAACTTATTTATTTGTGTATTAGTTTGGATGCTTGTATTTTGTGAAAATATTATCCTCTCTTTGAGAAAGATTGCTTTCCTTCTTTTGCTTAAAACACATTGATTTGCTACGTATCAGTATGTTTTATAATAATTTCCCTTCTGGGAATCCGTTCTAACAAAGTACCATGTACTAGATGGCTTGTAAACAACAGAAATTGATTCCTTACAGTTAGGGAGGCTGAAAAGGCCAAGAGCAAGATGCCAGCACATTCTCTGGTGACCATCACCTTCCTGGGTCATAGATGGCACCTGGAAGGGGACAAGGCAGCTCTCTGGGGTCTTCAAAACAATACTAATCCCATTCCTAATTACCTCCCAAACTACCCTCAGGCCTAACCTGCTAACACTATTGCACTGAAGATTGGGTTTCAGCATTTGGTTTTTGAGGGGGCACAAGTATTCAGGCCATAGCAAGACCCCATTTGAGTTTTACCAGCTGTCCCAATAATGTCATTTTAGCAAGAGCTTGTCACGTCTCTGGTCTCCTTTTTCTAGGAGAGTTCCTTGACTTTCTCAACCTCGACACAGACTACAGGCCAGTCCTTTGCTAGGACGTCCCTCGGTTTCGATCATCTGATGTTTTCTCATGAGTAATGCAGTTTGGGCAGGAAGATCACGGGAACGATGCTTGTTTCCTTCTGGCACTCTTTTGTGCCTTCGCTGATGACATTTAACTTGTTCGTGTCTGCCAGTTTCTCGTGTTATTACCCTTCTTTTCTTTCTTTATTTGTTGGAGAGATAGACTTCCCATTTGCTGGTTTGTTCCCCAAATGCTCACAACGGCTGGGGCTAGGCCAGGCTGAAGTCAGGATCCAGGAACTCAACCCAGGTCTCCCACATGAGTAACAGAGACCAGCTACTTGAACCATTACCTGCTGCCTCCAGGGTGCACATTAGCAGGAAGCCGGACTGGGAACAGGGCCAGGGCTCAAACCCAGGCTCTCCAACGCAGACACCCCAGAGTGGCATCTTAACCACTGTGCCCAATGCCAGCCCTGTAACTACTGGTATTTTTTTTTTAAGAATTATTTTATTTATTTGAAAGACAGAGTTACAGAGAGAGGTAGAGCAGAGAGAGAGAGAGAGGTCTTCCATTCCACTGGTTCACTCCCCAAATGACTGCAACAGCCAGAGCTGAGCTGATCCAAAGCCAGGAGCCAGGAGCTTCTTCCAGGTCTCCCACATGGGTGCAGAGGCCCAAGGATTTGGGCTATCTTCTACTGCTTTCCCAGGCCATAGCAGAGAGCTGGATGGGAAGAGGAGCAGCCGGGACTCGAACCGGTGCCCATATGGGATGCTGGTGCTACAGGCTGGGGCTTTAACACACTGTGCCATTGCGTCAGCCCCTTGTTTTGTTTTGTTTTGTTTTTTTAAAGATTTATTTATTTATTTGAAAGTCAGAGTTACACAGAGAGAAGAGAGGCAGAGAGAGAGAGGTCTTTCATCCAATGGTTCACTCCCCAATTGGCCACAACAGCCAAACTGCACCAATCCAAGCCAGGAGCTTCTTCCGGGTCTCCCATGTGGGTGCAGGGGCCCAAGGACTTGGGCCATCTTCTACTGCTTTCCCAGGCCATAGCAGAGAGCTGGATCGGAAGTTGAGCGGCCGGGCCTCAAACCGGCGGCAATAGGGGACGCTGGCACTGAAGGCGTTGGCTTTACCCGCTGTGCCACAGTGCCAGCCCTATTGTTTTGTTTTGTTTTAAAGGTTTATTAATTTGAAAGGCGGAGTTACAGAGAGGCAGAGGCAGAGAGAGAAAGAGATCTTCCATCTGCTGGTTCACTCCCCTAATGGTTGCAGTGGCCGGAGCTGTGCCAATCCAAAGCCAGAAGCCAGAAGCTTCTTCCAGGTCTCCCACGTGGGTGCAGGGGCCCAGCGATTTGGGCCATCTCCCACTGCTTTCCCAGGCCACATCCAGGGAGCTGGATCAGAAGTGGAGCAGCCAGGACTTGAACCAGCACCCATATGGATGCCAGCACTGCAGGTGGCTTCTTTACAAGTTACGCAACAGCTACTGGTTTTAAAGTGCCTTTATCTCTAAATAGTTCTTGTACTAAAATGCGTACTGCAGGTGGCATATTCTACCATCCTTCAGTAGTTTGCTGGATGTCGCTTTCTTTCTGAAAAGCATTTCTATTAGAATTCTAAAGGCATTTCCCTTTGTATTCTAGCCAATGTCATTCGATTTTTTATCATATGTAATATTTTTTCTTTCCTTTTAGAAGTTGATGGGTTTTTTAACTTTTCATACATCCCTCTAGAACACTAAAATTTAATGGCTTGAATCTGTTTTTGGTGATCTTTAACCACCTATTCATATTCAGGAACTGACTGGAAGGCTTTGGAAGTTCTGAGCATGTGTATAGGGCCAGTTTCCCGTGGTCTTTGCTGCAAACCTCTTTCTTTACCTTTGATATTTAGACCTTCAGGGGTTTTCCTTGTAGACTGATCAGGATTATCTGAGGAAACTTAAAACATCCTGCCTGGGGTTTGTATTCATAACTCTCAATTCTAGGAACTAAGTTGGTTTTGAATGCTAAAGAGCCTTGATATTTAGTATGTAGGGGCTGGCTGTGGTGAGTGGGTTAAGCCTGCAGCTGCAGCTCTGGAATCCCCTATGGATGCCGGTTCATGTCTCAGCTGTTTCACTTTCGATGCAACTCCCTGCTAATGTGCCTGGGAAAGCAGCAAAGGATGGTGCAAGTCTTTGGGCCCCTGCACCCATATGGGAGACCCAACTTCTGGCTTCGCCCTGGCTCAGCCATGGCCTTTGCAACCATTTGGGGGAGTGAACTTGCAGACAAAAGATCTCTTTCTCTCTCTCTCTCACTCTGCCTTTCAAATAAATAAATAAAACCTTTATAGAAAATATTTGGTATGTAAACTTTCACTTAGAGTCCTTATTTTCAGAATGGCTCCCAGCCTTCACCTGTACTTGCTTTCCCCCAAAGCAGAAATCCTCTGGTTTTCTCTTTCCCAAAATAAGTCTCTTATGTGGTAGATTAGGAAGAAACAGTGGCCCCGCTGCTCCTGGTGTTGGAAGGAAGCCTGGGGTCTGTCTCTTAAAGGGACTTCAGTCTTTCTAGCTGAACTACTCTCATGTTCTGGGTTTCTGGCACCAGCAATTCCTGAGCCTTCCTTTTGTTCTGCAGTGTTGATCCGACTGCTTCTTGGCTTTCCCTCCCATGGATTTTGATTCCACTGTCTTTTTTTTTTTTTTTTTTTTTTTAAGATTTATTTACTTATGGCCAGCGCACAGCTCAATAGGCTAATCCTCCGCCTGCGGCGCCGGCACACCGGGTTCTAGTCCCGGTTGGGACACCAGATTCTGTCCGGGTTGCCCCTCTACCAGTCCAGCTCTCTGCTGTGGCCCTGGAGTGCAGTGGAGGATGGCCCAAGTGCTTGGGCCCTGCACCCGCATGGGAGACCAGGAGAGGCACCTGGCTCCTGCCTTCAGATCAGCGCGGTGCACCGGCCGCAGAGCGCCAGCCGCGGTGGCCATTGAGGGGTGAACCAACGGCAAAGGAAGACCTTTCTCTCTGTCTCTCTCTCTCTCGCTGTCCACTCTGCCTGTCAAAAAAAAAAAAAAGATTTATTTATTTAGTATTTGAAAGTCAGAGTTACACAGAGAGAGGAGAGGCAGAGAGAGAGAGAGAGAGAGAGAGAGAGAGAGAGAGAGAGAGAGAGGTCTTCCATCCAACGGTTCACTCCCCAGATGGCCACAATGGCTGGAGCTGTGCCGATCCGAAGCCAAGAGCCAGGAACTTCTTCCAGGTCTCCTACAAAGGTGCAGGAGCCCAAGGACTTGGGCCATCTTATACTGCTTTCCCGGGCCATAGCAGAGAGCTGGACAGGAAGTGGAGCAGCCGGGTCGAACCAGTGCCCATATGGGATGCTGGCGCTCCAGGCCGGGGTGTTAACCCACTGCGCCACAGTCTTGAGTCTGTTCAGTCTGCTACTACTTGTGCATCTGCCCTTAATTCCCAGAACTCCTCAATGACAAGTCTTCTCCAAGGGAGTTTTCTTCTTAACCTATCCACACTTTCATATAATTCTCATCTCTAAGCCTTGTGCAACCTGTAACCCAATCTGTAGCATCTGCCTTACCATGATCCAAATATTAGTCACATCTTCAGAATAAAAATCTTCCACTTCTTCCATCTTCCACTGCTTTCCCAGGAACATTAGCAAGCAGCTGGATCCAAAGTAGAGTAGTCAGGGCTTGAGCCGGCGCCTGTATGGGATGCTGGCACTGCAGACAGCAGCTTTACCCACTACACCACAGTGCCAGCCCCACACAGTAATTTTTTAAAGATTTATTTATTTATTTGAAAGTTAGAGAAAAAAAAGTTGTTTTTTTTTTTTTTTTTTTTTTTTTTTTTTTGCACTGATTCACTCTCCAAATGGCTAAAACAGCCAGGGTGAGGCCAGGCCAGGCCAGGCCGAAGTCAGGAGCCTAGAATCCCATCTGGGTCTCACACATGAGTGGCAACATCCCAAGTACATGGATCATCATCATCTGCTATTTTCCCAAGCATGCTAGCAGGGAGCTGGGTCAGAAATGGAGCCTCCAGGACTCCAGCTGGCCCTTAAATATGGGGGCATTGCAAGAGATAACTTAACTCACTGCACCACAGTGTCGCCCCCTAATCAAAATTTGACTTAACAACATTTAATGACTTATGGAGAAAGTGCATGGTTGATGGTTGTTCAACAGAGACTTAAGTTGAAGTTTATAAGGATACTGGAAGCTACAAAAATGTTATTCATAATTTGGCTTCATGGTCTATGAATTCAAATTGTATTTAAAGCTGTTTCTTATGTTTTTCAGTCCTCTAGTATATTCCTGCAGTTGAAGTATAAATCTCAGAGTCTCATATTCCTGATACTGACCTGGACTTCTCCCCTCTCCCCCCGCATTTGAAGGTTTCTTGTTCTCCTCAAGGTCTGAAGGTTTGGGTCCAAGATACTTCATATTTGTGTAGTCGGGCCAGACAGGTGCTCCCTGTCAGTATTCAGATGAATGGCTGGATTCACAATGGAAACCTGCTGTGCCCATCCTGCTGGGACTTCTGTGAGCTCTGTCCTCCGGAAACAGATCCTCCAGCTGCTAACCTGACCCGGGCTCTCCCACTGGGTGAGTGCTCTTGCTCTCTGTGGTTGGTGTAAAGGGAGAAACCCAAAGAGGGAAGCTCTTCTTACAAGACCTTGAAAGTTCCCTTTAAGAGAACTCTAAAACAAGGTGAACTTCTCTGCTGCTTGCAGGTCCGTGGGAAACCCTCCTTCCCACCACTGTTAGGAATCTACAGTAGAGAAAACCCTCCTTCCCACCACTGTTAGGAATCTACAGTAGGTAAATGTGACATTTCCATTCAGTATGAGCAAGGGTGAAGAATCTTGCTGTGTAAAGAACCAGTGACTTACACAAAATTATTCATTGATAGTCACAAAAGGTGAATGTGTCATCCATTGATTTTTGTTTTTTTGAAGATCTATTTTATTTATTTGAAAAGCAGTTACAGAGAGAGAAAAGGAGGGATAGAGAGAAAGGTCTTCCATCTGCTGGTTCACTCCCCAAATGGCCAGGGCTGGGCCAGGCCGAAGCCAGGAGCCAGGAGCTTTTTCCAGGTCTCCCACGTGGGTGCAAGGGCCCCAAGCACTTGAGCCACTTATTTTGGTTATATCATAACTAGATGAAACAAAAGTGAGGGGAAAACATCAGAGAAAATACTCAAAGAGAATGACAGGGGCCATCACTGTGGTGCACTGGATTAAACAATAGATTGCCACACCAGCATCCCATAACAGAGCAACAGTTCCAGTTCTCATATGCTCTGCTTCCCATCCAGCTCCTTGCTAATGTGCCTGGGAAAGCAGTAGAAGATGGCCCAAGTGCTTGGACTCCTATCACCTATGTAGGAGACCTGGATAGAGTTCCAGGCTCCTAATTTCGGCCTGGCCCAGCCTCAGCCATTGCAGCCAGTTGAGGAGTGAACCAGTGGATGGAAGATCACTTTCTCTTCTATCCAATACTCTCTCTCTGACTTGACCTTTCAGGTAAATAAAATAAACCTTAAAAGGGAGGGCAGAGCAGAATGACACCCACACAAAGAAAAGGAAGACACAAAGAGACACATATACACACACTAAGACAAGATGGAAGAACACAGGCTGGCAAAGGTGGCATTCGCTGAGGAGTGATCCAGTTTGAGTATCCCTAATCCAAAATGCCTGGGACCAGAAGTGTTTCAGATTGTGATTTTTTTTTTTTTAGATTTTGGAATATTTGCATTTACATAATGAGATATCTTATTTGAATCGAATCCAGATCTAGGCATTAAATTCAATTATGTTTCATGCCCTAAACACATTTCCTGAAGGCTTTTTTTTTTAAAAAATGATTTATTTTTATTTATTTGAATTGCAGAGTTACAGAGAGAGAGAGAGAGAGAGAGAGAGAGATCTCTTCTATCAGCTGGTTTACTCCTCAAATGTCTGCAATGGCTGGAGCTGAGCCAATCCAAAGCCAGGAGCCAGGAGCTTCCTCTGGATCTCCCATATAGTTGCAGGGGCCCAAGCATTTGGGCCATCTTTTGTGCTTTCCTAGGCACATTAGTAGGGAGCTAGATTGGAAGTGGAGCAGCCGTAGTCCCGAACTGGCACCCATATGGGATGCTGGTGCTGCACATGGCAACTTAACCTGCTACACCACAGTGCTAGCCCCCAGATTTCACATTTTTTGATTAGGAATGTTCAACCTTCTTCCTCATTCTGTGAGACTCCCAAGAGTAGAATTGGGACCAACAATAAGCTATGGGAAGACAGATTGGGATGGACTGGACAGCGTTGAGAAGAGAGCCTTCTCCATTACTGCTGGTGCTCACATTGAGGCTGATGACTCACTGCTAAGAGTTAAAAAAGCAGAATTCACGAATTCTCAACTAAAGCTTTAATTTAAGTGACCTCGATTCTGTGGTGGTCTGGCATTTTGGAATATAAACAATAAAAGTCTTATGCAGTGTTTTATTTTCTCAGCTGGAAGTACTTGTCCTTTACCTGTCCTGGTGGTCTGGTTGAAAATAGAGGGTGACATCTACAAGTCAGTTCAGCACCTCTAAGATTAACTTCTTTTCTTTCCCAAACCCCGGGGGCTGCAGACAAGAGTGAGTTTGGGGAGATTTGTACTTGTGTTGGGGGTCCACAGTTCACAGAAGAGCTCACACTTCCTGCTGCTTGTGGCTTCTATTCATGAAAGCAAAAGGATGCGAAACAAAATCAGCAAAGGGAGAAGGTGCATGGCTGCAGTGCAGAAGAAACCACTTCCCAGACAGCAGCTCGGCAAGCAGAACGTTATAAGGAGAGCAGCCTCGGGCCAGCTGGGTTAGCTCTCTTCTGCTTAGTACTCCAGTGAACTAGCTTTTTTCTGTAGTTAAGATAGTATGACACAATGAGTCATTTGAAAAAAGAGAAAATCTTTGGTGTTTTGATGTGGTTTGTAGTATTAAATATACTCGGTTAACTTTTGCTTTTCATGTGGAGCTGGTGAGATGACTTAATTTTGTTGTTAAGAGCTGATGGTCCATAAATAGATGACTCTAATGGAGTTCTCCATTCAGACCTAATCCAGACTTAACTGTAAGAAACCATCACCATCTCATTGGTCAAGGAGATGAGCATGGAAAGCAGGCATTTGACCTAGACGCCAGGACACCTGTGAACCTCACTGGGTTCAATTCTGGGCTCCTGCTCCTGACTCCAGCTTCCCTCTAATGCAGATCCTAGGAGGCAGTGGTGATGGCTCAGGTTATTAGGTTTCTACCATCCATGTGGGATACCTGGATTGACTTCCCAGGTTCTTATTTTGGCTCCCAACCAGGGCTGTTGGATGAATTTTGGGGAGTGAACCCATGGAAGGGAGTGTTCACACTCTCTCTTTCTCACTCTGTCTTCCTCTGCCTCCCTTCCTCTTTCTCTCTCCCTTCTCCCTCCCTCTCCCTCCCTTTGCTTCTTTACTTCTCAAGTAAATGAAAAATAGGTAAAATTAAAAAAGAGATAGGAGGCCAGCGCCGTGGCTCACTAGGCTAATCCTCCGCCTTGCGGTGCCGGCACACCGGGTTCTAGTACCGGTTGGGGCACCGATCCTGTCCCGGCTGTCCCTCTTCCAGGCCAGCTCTCTGCTGTGGCCAGGGAGTGCAGTGGAGGATGGCCCAAGTGCTTGGGCCCTGCACCCCATGGGAGACCAGGAGAAGCACCTGGCTCCTGCCATCGGATCAGCGTGGTGCGCCGGCCGCAGCGCGCTACCGCGGCGGCCATTGGAGGGTGAACCAACGGCAAAAGGAAGACCTTTCTGTCTGTCTCTCTCTCACTGTCCACTCTGCCTGTCAAAAAAAAAAAAAAAGAGAGAGAGAGAGAGATAGGCATAGACTCAAACCATGAGCAGTTAGGGTTGAGATAAAGGAAGATTACCCCTAGCCGGTCCAGGACTAAGATTTTAGGAGTACAAGAGAAGAATGTGTATGACTGAGTAGAAAGCCTGGCCAGGCAGAAGGGCTGTGAGTTGAGGCAGACCGCGTCCCTGGAGTGTGACAGTCATGTGACTCTGTTGAAAGGAAGCTGGGCAGTGGAGATTGCAAACCACTCAGTCTCCTCTGGCGTCTATACCCTACTTCTTACCCTGTTCCCACTGTAGCTTCACCCTTCTGAGAATGATGCTGTGATGTGTATGTAGTTACCTGAGGAACAGGATGTGCGTTACAGGATGCTGTGATGTTTCAGTTACACGAGGAAGCAATGCTGAAGAGAGCATTTTAACCTCCAAATCCCTAACACAACTTTGAAAAATGTGCAAAATGTTACAAGAAGAGATACCCTTCAGTGCTGTATTTTTTAACTTTAATAGGCACCCCTGTTGAAATGCTAAAATATCCTCATCTCCCATATTTGTTAGTATGCATGACTAGATCATGCACAGAGGTATGTCCCTGTGTACCAGGGGCTTCGGCAAACTTTATATATGTTATTTCTTTCTTTCTTTTTTTTGTTTTTTTTTTTTAGTTTGCCCGGCAGAGTTATAAACAGTGAGAGAGACAGAAAGAAAGGTCTTCCTTCCATTGGTTCACTCCCCAAATGGCTGCTAAGGCTGGCGCTGCACCGATCCGAAGCCAGGAGCCAGGTGCTTCTTCCTGGTCTCCCATGCGGGTGCAGGGGCCCAAGCACTTGGGCCATCCTCCACTGCTTTCCCGGGCCACAGCAGAGAGCCCATATGGGATGCCGGCGCCACAGGCAGAGGTTTAACCAAGTGAGCCATGGCGCCAGCCCATATATGCTATTTCTTTTAGATAAATTGTTTCATCATCTTTTTTTAATGTTATTTGTTTGAAAAGCAGACAGCGATCTCCTGTTTGCTAGTTCATTCCCCAAATGCCTGCAATAGCCAGGCTGGGCCAGACCAAAGCTGAAGCTGGAAGCCAGGAACTCCATCTGGGTCTCCCACATGGGTGCCAGTGACCCAGCCACCTCAGCTGGAGTCAGAAGCCAACCCGAGACTCAAACCCTGAAATGGCATGTGGATATTCCAAGTGGCCACTTAACCACTAAGCCAAATGCCTTCCCCTGATGTTTTGAGATATATATATATATATATGCAAAGTGGAATGATTAAGCAAGCTATTAACAAACCCATCACTAGGGCAGGTGCTCTGGCATAGTAGGTTGAGCCTCTGCCTGCAGTGCCGGCATCCCATATGGGTTCCAGTTTGTGTCACAGCTGCTCTTCTTCCAATCCACCTCTCTGCTATGGCCTGGGAAGGCAGAAGAAGATGGCCCAAGTCCTTGGGCCCCTGCACCTACATGGAAGACCCAGAAGAAGCTCCAGGCTCCTGGCTTCAGATCAGCCCAGCTCTGGCCATTGCAGCCATTTGGGGCATGTACCAGCAGATGGAAGGCCTTTCTCTCTGTCTCTCCCTCTTTCTATCTGTAGCTCTGCATCTCAAACAAATAAATAAATATTTTAAAAAGAAGTAAGTCACTTACCTATCCCAATTTACAGTGAAATTTTGACATAAAATATTCATTATTGTTGACAGCAGTCACCCTGGCTGTGCAATGCATCTCAGAGTAGTTCTCTTTTTATCTAAAACTTTATATCCTTTAGTCAACAACTCCCTGTTCCCCCCTGCCCTACCCCAACCTCTGGTAACCAGCTTTCTACTCTACTTACAAGAGTTCATGGGGCCCCCCTCCCCCTACTTTATTTGCAAGATACACAGAAAAACAGAGATCGTCCATCTGCTGGTTCATTCCCCAAATGCCCACACAGCCAGGGCTGGGCCACACCAAAGCCAGGAGCCCAGAATTCAATCTGTGTCTGCCAGTGGGTGACAGGTGTCCAAGTCCTTGAGCCACCACCTGCTGCCTCCCGGTGTGTACTTTAGCAGGAAGCCGGGTCAGAATCAGAGCCAGCACGGAACCAGGCATTCTGATAAGGAATGCAGTGTCCCAAGTAGCTCTCAGCTGCCACCCCAAACACCCACAGCAGGAGTTCAAGTTTTTTGGATTTTGCCCATGAGAAGTGAGATCATGATGTATTTGTCCTTTTGTGCCTGGCTTATTTCACTGTTATTTCCTGTTGAGGCAGGAGTTATCAGTTTACACATGAGAGAAGTTGTAAAGAAATGAAGTAATACAGCCACAAACGCAACTAGGAAATGATTTGTTCAGACCTTGCCCCAGGTGTCATCGTGTCCAGTTCATTTTGAAGCACTCGCTTTGAATCTTTTCTTTTTCCAGAGCATTGTCACAGAAAGTACAGTGTTTTTGAAGGACAAACTATGTTCCAGAGCTGCCCTTCATGTCTCAGTAGCTTGCTACGTCCCAGTGGGAATAGTGGAGAAACAGCAGCTGGTCTCCTGCCTGCTTCCTCTGTGCCAGACTGGGAATCAGGACAGGAAGGGTGTGCCTGCATCGGTGGGGACTCCCACGCACATTCTTTACTCAGCCAAGCCCACCACCCTGGTGCTTCAGGCCAGAACTTGTCCAGAAGAACTTTCTGCAGTGTGAAATGTTCTGTATTTTGCCTTCACCGGTACAATCATTGGTAGCCATGTGTGTGGCTGTTGAGCTTGTGAAATACATGCAGTGTGACTGAGAAACTAAATTTTAACTTTTTTCTTAATTTAAGAAGAGTAAATAGCTAGTGGCTACCATATGGGACGTTGTGCCAGCTCTCCATCAGAGGTTCTCAAACAGTAGCATGCACTGGAATCATGTTTAAACACAGATTACTGGGCTGCACTAGCAGCATTTCTGATAGAAAAGATCTTGTACAGGCCCGAGAGTATACATTTCTAACAGGTCCCCTTGTAATGCTGATGTTGTTGGTGCAGAAACCACACACTGAGAAGTAAGACTGTCTGCTGGTGGGCCATGTTTAGGGTTTGTATTCATTTGTAACAAAGACAAGTGGACTGCACTGGGGAAGAATAGATTCCTCGGGAATTACCTGCATTACACAGTGATATGATTTTTAAAATATTGTTCCATATGGCCTGTGGTGCTCAAAGGCTAGGCTCCAGTGCCTTGACATTATCATTTCATCCATTTTGTAGCTGTAGCATTGTGAGAATTGTTTTAGAAAATGTGACTCATGGCTAAATTTAAATACAACCCTAATGCCCAAAGACTGTAGGATCTTCTGCATTTCCAGATGAGGCCCATGGTGATAGCAGTGGATGGGTAGATATTTACAAAGAAGGGGCCATATGTCTGATTTGTTTGGGAGAGCCTGTTATCCTGGTGTAACTATTAATAGTGCTCTCTTGTATTCTCAAAATGCATTATTTTGGGGTAGTGAATTATATGGTCATACTACTTAGGAGGGACAAGGAAGAACGAAAGTTGTTCATCCCATCATACAATAACCAAGATATTTATTTATTTGAAAGGCAGCGTTACAGAGAGGCAGAGGCAGAGAGAGGTCCTCCATCTGCTGGTTCACTTCCTAGATGTCTACAACAGCCAGAGCTGAGCCGATCCGGAGCCAGGAGCCAGGAGCTTCTTCTGGGTCTCCCACGTGGGTGCAGGGAACCAAGGATTTAGCCCATCCTCTACTGCATTCCCAGGCCATAGCAAAGAGCTAGATCAGAAGTAGAGTAGTGCCCGTATGGGATGCTGGCACTGCAGGCGGCGGCTTGACCTGCTACGCCACAGCACTGGTCCCCCCAAGATATTATTTTATTTTCCTGTGTATCATCTATAGCTTTGCAGGAGACTATCCCGAGACACTTCTCTTAACCTTGACACAATAGATACACCTTTTCTTCCTCCATATATGTTTTGTTCCTGCTCTATAAAGTTTTGCATGTTTGCATTTCAGTAAGTGACATTTGATTCGCTACTCTTGTTTACTTTTTAATACTCATCTGTAGTCATTTGCCAACATTTAGTTGGTATGATTTATTAAAAAGAATGTCTATGGAAAGTCAGTTTTTTGTCTCCACTTCTAGATCTCTGTTCGCGTTCCTCCAGCCTGGTGGTCACCCTCTGGCTTCTGCTCGCCAATCTGTTTCCTCTGCTAGCTGGATTTCTGCTGTGTGTGTGGCACTAGGAGCAGAGTGAATTCTCAAGGTCGTTCTCTATGTCCTGTTCCTGTGGAACAAAGCACAAGATCTGCGTGCGTGCCAGCCTGTGCAGAGCCAGAAGTGGCGTTGCTGACCTCGACTTGGAGGTGTTGACCCCGTGGGAGCTGGAGGCAGAGCTTCACGGCAGCCACTTCTCCGCAGCAGCCCGGCGCCCTGGAGCTCAGGGAAGGAGAAGGTTCCCAGCCACAGGTCTGGACTTTTCAGGATGCTTCATCTTCCTGAAATTCCCCTTCCAAAGTGGGATGGTTGGTGGGACTTTCAGAGTGATCACATACCTCAGCATTTCCACTTAAGTAAAACAATGGGAAGGTTCATCACCAACACTGCAGCAGCTGAAACAGCAGCTGACCAGTGTGAGGTTCCAAGTTGTGGATCCTGTCCTCAGAAGTGTGAACTGCCCTTCGATTTATGGAAACGAATTGGATTGGGATTTCTACGTCACTGTATACACCAATTTTAAATGTAATGGCTGTACACGGTACACGTAAGTCATTGGCCTTTTAGTGTTGGAAGTGTTGTAAGTGATGTTTTGCTAAATCTCATGATTTACCGTGCTTGCCTTTTTTGCTGAGCGGCAGGTCCGCTGCTGAACTCCTGTCAGTGCTGCTGTTGGCCCTGTGCTCAGCCACCTTCAAGGCTCAGCCTCCGTTGCATTCTCCATGAGTTTCCTCATGACTTGGAAAACAGTGAAAGCAGAGCGAGTATATGTGTTAAAGACATGCAAGCAGGAGAAAACATAACTATTGTGTTTTTTATATAATAGTTAGGGCAGCTGTAATCCCACAAAAACAGAACTATTCTTGTTTGACCAATGATGATACAGAGAAAATTCTGGTATGGACAGGTATGCAGTTAGTTTCAAGTGAGCTAAGAAAGTGTTATGAAAGAATTTTTAATATCTCGAAGTTATTTTATGTAAAAGAAGATAGATATAAGTCAAAACAGCATGGTCTGAGTTAACTATTAGCAGATACAGCTTTGAGGTAGGCTTCTCCTTAGGGCCCACTTCACACAGCATGCAAGCTTCGCAGGCCCACAGAAGTTGGAAGGTCGTCTTTGCTTTAAATGTCCTTTACCTCCTGTGTTTGACACTCCTCGCTGCCACACGGGTTCTCTGAATCAGGTCTACTCTGTGGTCAGAGCTTAGCAGCTCTATCTAGTAAAGTCTGTTTGAAGTTCTTTTTTAAACTTTGAGAGACGGAAAGACAAATGAAGCTGTCATCCCATGATGCAGGCATCCCAACCAGTGCCCTAACTGCCAGGCCAAACACCTACCCTTTGAACTCTTTTAACGATACGTGAAGCCCCAGTTTTCTCTCTTAAGCTGGTGAAGTCCTGTGGCAGTCAAAGAACAATGCTTAGACAAGCTTCTGCTCCCCCCGCCGCCTCCTGTCTTCCGTTCAGCATGGAGCGACGGAATCCTGCACCTGAGAAATGGCGTTAACTGAACAAAGCAGCACAATCACGAAGCAGTAGTTCCGCCTGGCCCTTTGGCAGGGGAGCCAAACAGCAGCCCAACATAAAGGAAGGTCACTTTAAAAATGCAGAAGGTTCACACACGTACTTGCACGCAGCTTTAAATGGCAGGGATCCCATCCTGCGAAGCCGGGCGTCTCAGACACAGCTTTAGCTCCAGAGAAGCTGATCGGAGCGGTCTGCAGGCTGGTAGCGCTCAGTTCTGCTTATGTCGCACATCCTTGAAATTGTGCAAGGTCAGAGACAAGTGAGGGGTGTATTTTTAAAGGAACTTTAACCATCTAGACTTATGTACTTACTACGGTTGTGAACCATCCTACCAAGTTATACAAAGAGTTTCACCAAAAATACAGTGGATTAATAATATATTTGAGATTCCCAGCGATAGGTTCAACTATATTTTGACTGTTGTGCAGTATTGCCATTTAGATAATATTGTTTCTGAGCATGGTGCTTTTTATACTTGAAATCTATTTTTGCTTTATTTTTATTGATATATTTGCACTAATGACTTTCTGGAGAAAATATTCTAGATGACCTTTTTTGTATATGTATTTATTAAGCTTGGAACTCGGTAGCCCAGTATTTTGTCTGCACAAACATGAAACTTGATGAAGTGTGACGTCAGGAAACCCTGAGTTCCTGAGGGACCCCCCCCCCCCCGCCCAGCGAGCTCGCGCTGACTCTGCATGGTGTGCTCAGGACGACCGAGAAGGACACTGGATTTTAAGAGGCACGTTTGTAGTCACATGAAATATGACAGTGGAGCAAAGACTTAAAATCTGAGATCGCAGGGCAGAATGGTAGAACTCAGCTGCAAACTGCAGAATTTTCAACGACTGAAACGTTGGTATCCCGTGACAGGTTAAGCCGCTTTATGTTAGCAAAGACAAACGCAGTTCCCTGTGGAAGCGAGAGAGAGCAGGCTGCAGCGGAGATGGGGCAGGGCCGGAGAACGGGCGCTGCTGCACTGGGACCAGCGACTGGAGTCCCGTCCTGACTTAGCAAGCGCCAAGTGCATATGAAAACTGACTACCTCGATTTTCCGTTCAGAGTTAGGTTCATTTTGCTCCTTTCAAGATCCCAATTGTCAAAAATATCAAATGAGGTTTTCTCAGGTTTTCAAGAACGGAACTTAGAGAAGGAAGTAAAAGCCATGTCAGTAGCCTTGTGCTGACAGCTTTAAAGAAACTGGCAAGCAGTTGGGTCGTCCTAATCGAGATCCCACTGATAATCTCCTGGAAACATCCTATGTTTAAGAAATAACCTCAAATCAGTACCCTTGACATTTCCCTGTAGGACACTTGTTTTTGTTAAGATCAGATAGACATTCTAGAAATGTGATAAATTATGCCTAAAATTAGTCTTCAGCTTAGATTGGCTTAGAATTTATTGATATTTGAAGTTGAACACAATTTTATGAGGTATAAATAGTTTTAGGAAGATACATACGTAAGGACACCAGAGCATTCCAAGAAATGTTAGCAGTCCTCCCTTCAGTGATGGGAGACTTGGCGATCGAGGCCCTCTGTGAAATGACAGGCTGGCCTCTCAGAATCCTTCCAGCTCGGCATCCTGTGGCGAGTCCTCGTGCCGGGCTGCCCCGCACTGCTGGCTCTGAGCCGCCTCCCGGAGTGTGCCGGCGTGCGTGTTGTGTTCGCTGCAGTGTCTTGTGCACTGTGCCTGCCAGCGTCCATGTCCTGGGGCCCTGCATGAACAGAGAGCCCGGGACCGCTCAATGGTCCCAGCAGGTGGAGAGGGGCCTGGTCACCATTTCACAGTGGGCACAGCCATTCCTGCCTTGACCTGCAGCCCAGGAGGAATAACGTGTTTTTGAAAGTCTGTGCTGTCATTCTAAAAAAAAAAAAACTGGCTTGAAAGGAAGATTGTTTTTGTTTTTGTTTTGTACTTTGTGTCAGGGTTGGGGAAGGAGTGGTGGATTGTTTTCTTTTATGTTTACATTTTTAATAAGTAAAGTAGAAGATTTAAGAATCTTTATTTATGATATTGAACTTCAAGTGTAATATATTCCTTAGAAAAACACAGTTTTAATAAAAGAGGAAACTGATTTGCATGTTGTCTTTACTTGATGCCATCAACTTTTTTAAAACATGAGGAACACACGCAGGTGTGTGCTGTATTTGGAGAAGATCAGGTGTTTATTATAAAATAGTTTTTACTTAAATGTGATGTGAATAAAATTGTCCTACTTTAAACATGGAGTTGGGGGGCCAGCACTGTGGCATAGCCACTAAAGCCTCTCCTACAGCGCCAGCATCCCTTATGGGCACCGGTTCAAGTGCCAGCGATACTGCTGGGGCCAGCGTCTGCCCGATGCCTTGTGCTGCTGCACTGTCCTTTCAGGTGGACCAGTGTCACTCTCAGGAGGGCCCTAATCTGTGTGTCAGATGCTCCCGTTTAGGAAATGCTCACAGATGTTGAGCACTCGAGGTCCTGGACCCAAACTCGGTGAGCCCTCAGTCTTGCCCGGGCGGGGGGGGGGGGGGGAAGCAGGATTAGCCCCCACTTTCCTGGACTGGGGAAAGCCCATTTCCCTACATTCTTGGATTCTAGTCCCCGATTGTGTGATGAGAATTGTAAAGGAATTCTGCGGTGTCTTTGTGAACCACCCCTAGTTGGAAACATTGGTGTATTTTCTGTCAGTCCAGTCATGAGCGTGGATGCGATAGGCTGTGATCCCCAAATGCTGTATAGATTTCTCAAAGAAGACTCCTTTAGGAGTTAAGATTTTGTGGCCATCTCTACTTGTGCCCAGGGCTGCCGTTCCCACCACCCCCTTGGAATGCTGACCACCCACTTGTTTCTCTCAATACAAATTGGGCAGGAAGCTAGTATGGATTCAGATGTCTCTAATGTTATGGCATAAATTACAGATTATAAAATGTGAGAGGACTTCAAAAGGGTTGTAGAAAATGATATTAAAAGGTTATTTTAGGGGCCAGCTCTGTGGTGCAGTGGATTAAGCCACAGTCTGCAGTGCCAGCATCCCATATGGGAACCAGTTCAAGACCCCATTGCTCCACTTCTGATCCAGCTCCCTGCTAATGTGCCTAGGAAAGCAGCAGAGGATGGCCCAAGTGCTTGGGCCCCTACACCCACTTGGGAGACCTGGATAGAGCTCTGGGCTGCTGGCTTTGGCCTGGCCTATCCCTAGTGGTTGTGGGCATTAGGGGAATGAACCAGTACATGGAAGATCTTTCTCCTCTCTCCCTCTCTTGCTGTAACTCTGATTTTCAAATAAACTGATCTGTACAGTGATCTGCCCTCAAGGAGACCCAACAGGCCAGTCCACTGCAGTGGCTTTCAATGTGGTAAGCCTGGGCTTCAGCAGAAGTCAGCTTGTGAAGAGCCCTGGCAGCTCTGCCAAGAGTTGGATCACTGGAAATGGACCTGCCCTGGAGTCGAAGGATGCCCAGGTCAGAGCCACAGATCTTATTGGCTCTAAGCTGAAAAGCCCTTCACTCAGCCCAACTTCCAAAGTGACCACTGCAGCTGAGGGTATGGCCAAGTAGGGTCAGCAACATTGCAGGCAGAACTGTAAATTTCTTGTTAGAGATGCCACCTGCCTTTACCTGGCCAGCTCTCCTCCCAGGCCAGCCAAGTAATGAAAGTCAACAGAGTGCCTTCCCCTAGGAGGTTCACACCTCCCTTAGGATATACCCCATGGGAAGAGATAGATAGGTCTGGGCCTCTTAACTTACAAGGCCTAAAGCCCAACAGATTGTTATCAAGCCCCTTCTGTCAGGTTCTATTTGCCTCTCAATCAAATAAACAATAAATAAATAGATCTTTAAAAAAATAAAATATTAAGTTAAAAAATTGTGCAAAAATATTGAGTACAAAATATTTGAAATCTGCGCAGTTTTTTCATAATGCACATGTTCATGAACTTTTTGAAGACCATTGTATGCATGATAAAACAAACTTACCTGTTAATTCTACTTTCCATGAAATTTTTTTAAATTCCCTCATAGACATCTCTTATCTTTAATGGCATAAAAATCAGAAGGACTGACCAATGGAATGGACTCTTAAATCTAAAAAGAAAAAATTAGCAAATTATTCATTTAAAAGAATATATTTGTTGCGGCGCCGGCACACCGGGTTCTAGTCCCGGTCGTGGCACCGATCCTGTCCCGGTTGCCCCTCTTCCAGGCCTGCTCTCTGCTGTGGCCAGGGAGTGCAGTGGAGGATGGCCCAAGTGCTTGGGCCCTGCACCCCATGGGAGACCAGGAGAAGCACCTGGCTCCTGCCATCGGATCAGTGCAGTGCGCCGGCCGCAGCGCGCCTACCGCGGCGGCCATTGGAGGGTAAACCAACGGCAAAGGAAGACCTTTCTCTCTGTCTCTCTCTCTCACTGTCCACTCTGCCTGTCAAAAATTAAAAATATATATATATATTTGTTCTTGGTGTCCTTAAGTATCCCACTTGAGTCTTTATAATAGAGGCTAAATAAAATAGATTATAGCTACTGTTCTAAAATTTCAGTTGGCTGTAAAGCTCTGTACTTGCTACTTAGTAAGTAAAAGGGTAAAAACGGGCATTTCTTGCATTAGGTCTGACAGAGGAGTACAGTGAGAGCCAGTAAGTGCTCTGTGTCCAGTAACACTCGAGCAGGATGTCATCTTAATGGCGAGCAGAGTGACGATGTAAAGTGTCCAAGGGGCATCCGAGACTCTGCACCAGCCGCAGGAGCCACTGCTGGGTTTCCAAAGGGGAAGTCTCCACTTTTCTCTCACTTACCCTCCCACCATCCCAGCTGCCCTCCTCCTCCCCCATCAGTTTCAGGCAACCCAGAGTGTTCTCAAGTGTGCTAACCGGCCATCCCTCGTCCTTCGTCCTTCGGTATCCAAGGGGGACTGGTTGCTGGTCTCCATGGAAACCCGAATCTGCAGATGGTGTGCGGACTTGTGAATAACCTAAACACATCCTCTTGTGTACTTTAAATCATCTCTAGATTCATTATAAATCCCAAAACAATGCAAATGCTGTGTGAATGTTTGTCACGCTGTATTGTCCGGGGAATAACAATAACCAGGAAAAACGTCTGTGTCATATCCAGTGCCCAGACAGTATTTCTTTTAAATATTTTCGATCTGGGTGGTTGAATCCACGGTGGTGGAACCCCCGGATTCCGCAGGCCGGCTGTATGTTTGGCGGTGTTATTGCAAGGCGTGAGGGTGTAGAGCAGCAGTCAGTTACTAAAAATAAGCCCCAAAGCACAGATGCAGAAAAAGCCTGCATTCCCCAGGCAGCACACAGTGAGGGCAAGGCTGAGTCCAGGTGAGAATGAAAGCCCTGGAATGAGGTGCGAAGAAATCACAGATGCGGCAGACAGGTCCCTAGGAACAAGCGTGCACCCATCATGCCCCCAGCCTGTCCTGCTGGGGGGGGGGGGGGCTTGACTGCCAGGCGTCGGTGTGCTGGGGCAGCCTCACTCCATTGCACAACTTCGTACTAACGAAACATTCAAGCACTTTACTACGCTCCGTGTGTGTGGAGCGCCAATTCTGTTCGGCATTCGACTGAGTCATGAACCAAAGAATCAAACTCCTTCAAATAAGCTTTCCAAAGCTTCCTCTTTACCACTTTTCAGTTTTCTTCTTTAGGAATGCCAGTTACGTACATGCTTGTCTTATTATCACTTATATCTTTTTTATTATATTTTTTTTGACAGGCAGAGTTAGAAAGTGAGAGAGAGAGACAGAGAGAAAGGTCTTCCTTCTGTTAATTCACCCCCCAAATGTCTGCTACAGCCAGCGCGCTGCGCCAATCTGAAGCCAGGAGCCAGGTGCTTCTCCTGGTCTCCCATGCGGGTGCAGGGACCCAAGCACTTGGGCCATCCTCCACTGCACTCCCAGGCCACAGCAGAGAGCTGGACTGGAAGAGGGGCAACCGGGACAGACTCCGGCGCCCCAACCGGGACTAGAACCCAGGGTGCCGGCGCCACAAGCAGAGGATTAGCCTAGTGAGCCGTGGCGCTGGCCCATAGTCTTTTTCTCATTTCTGGCCACTGTGTTGTTTGCAGTGTTTTCGCAGTGTCTGTTGTCCCTCCTACTCCTTTCCGTTTTGCTCTGTTTTGTGTGGTTTTACCTGTCTGGGGCACACCTTCCCTCAGCCCACAACTGTCTCTTGACATCTGCAAAGCTGATGAAGGGACAGGGAACTTGGTGTGGCTGCACCTGCCTGTAAACACTTCAGGCTCCAGTGTCAATAGCAACAGCAGCAGAAAGATGGGCCCTGCTTCACATCTGCCCTCCAAACATCATGGGAGTGCATCTGATTGGCCGAACCTAGTGCCATTCAGAATCCTAGCTGCGAGAGAGTCTCAGAAAGACACACCCTCTACAATCAGATGGAGAGAGCCATGAAGGCTGAGTGAGCTAACTCACAATAACTACCACAGTCTTCTGTGTTGCACATAACTTTTTTTTAAGATTTATTTTATTTATTTGAGAGGCAGAGCCACAGACAGAAGGAGAGATAGAGAAGAGAAAGGTCTCCCATACGCTGGTTCACTCCCCAAATGGCCAAAATGGCCAGGGCTGTGCTGATTCGAAGCCAGGATCCAGGAGCTTCTTCTGGGTCTCCCACATGGGTGCAGGGTCCCAAGCACTTGGATCATCCTTTGATGCTTTCCCAGGTGCATTAGAGGGGAGCTGGATCAGAAGTGGAGCAGCCAGGACTTGAACTGGTGCCCAAATGGGATGCTGGCATCGGAGGAAGCAGCTTAACCTGCTAAGCCACAGTACCAGTCCCGGTCACATGTAATTTTTACAAGCTAGTAATTTGTTCGATGGAAGTTTTAAAAACATCCCTCTATGTTCTTCACCTTGGTGTAATGCTTAGAAGATCTTCATTCCCCCATTACATGTTTTTCACCTTTAAAGGATTACAAAATTTTTTTCTCGGGGAAATACTGAACACGAAAAATTAAAATAAGTCATAGCCCTACCGCTCTTTAAAATAATCATATAAAGAAGGGGCCAGCACTGTGGTGTAGTAGGTAAAGCCGCCGGCTGCAGTGCCGGCATCCCATATGGGCACCACTTGGAGTTCCGGCTGCTCCACTTCCGATCCAGCTCTCTGCTACGGCCTGGGCAAGCAGTGGAAAATGGCTCAAGTGCTTGGCCCCCTGCACCCACATTCACGACCCGAAGGAAGCTCCTGGCTCCTTGCTTGGAATTGGCCCAGCTCCGGCCATTGCAGCCATTGCAGATGGAAGACACCCCCCCCCCTCCCCGCCCCAGTCTCTCTCTGTGACTCTGCCTTTCAAATAAAATAAATAAATCTTTAGAAAGAGAGATAAAACTTAGTAGGTGGAATCCTGGAACAGAAAAAGGACATTGGAGAAAAACTAAGAAAATCTGAAGAAATTAAGGACTTTAGCTAAAGAAGAAGAGAGAAAATTGCGCACTTGAAAATAGAACATTTTGCATATCTTTTTCACACGTAAATTAACCATACCAGCATCTGACACCGAGGATATATTTGATAAATTCTTGATCCTCTCCACTTAGGCCATGTTCCTTGGAGAGCTGGACGAAGAGAATTATTTCCTGACATAGTGAAAGGTGCAGAGAGGACCTAGCAAGGGCGATCTCTGATCAGAATGAAGAGCTTCACAGGAAACACAACGGCGGCTTCTCTTCTCCCTTCCCAGCCCCCGCGCCCTTCTCAGAAGGAAGAAAAAGCGAACTCTTTCCCCAGAGCAGCTCTGTCCCAGCCGTGGCCTCCTCCCCCCTCACTCCCTGCCCTTATCTACTGAGACCGCGCACCGCGGCTTTCAGGGGGTCTCCAAGTGTGCCCCCTGGACCAGCTGCGTTGGTTAGCAGTGCCAATTCTTGGGCCCTAGCCCAGACCTAACTGATACAAGACCCTCTGGGTTGGGGCCCTGCCGTCTGTGTTTAGCAAGTCCTCGAGGGGAGGCTGTGCATGGCCAAGCTTGGAAAGCCCACCCTGAATGGGCCTGTGTGTCCCAGCAGCATTCACCTGGGGAAACCCCACTGACCTGCCCTGGTGCACCTGGGAGCAGGCTGCCCCGAGAGAAGCCCTCAGCTGCCTTCCGCCCAGTCTCTGGAGGTCACTCTCTGGCTCTCTTAAGGTTGCCAGATTTAAGGAGAGAAGAGGGCTGCAGCAGAAGGAAGTCCAGTCAAATTTGATTGTCAGATCAACTTTTTTTTTTTTTTTTTAATTTTTTGACAGGCAGAGTGGACAGTGAGAGAGAGAGAGACAGAGAGAAAGGTCTTCCTTTTGCCGTTGGTTCACCCTCCAATGGCCACCACGGCCGGTGCGCTGCAGCCAGCGCACCGCACTGATCCAAAGGCAGGAGCCAGGTGCTTCTCCTGGTTTCCCATGGGGTGCAGGGCCCAAGCACTTGGGCCATCCTCCACTGCACTCCCTGGCCACAGCAGAGAGCTGGCCTGGAAGAGGGGCAACCGGGACAGAATCCGGCGCCCCGACCGGGACTAGAACCCGGTGTGCCAGCGCTGCAAGGCGGAGGATTAGCCTGTTGAACCATGGTGCTGGCCAGATCAATGTACTTTTTAAAAATGATTTATTGCACTTAAGAGTTACTTGTGGCTACCCTGCCAGTCACCTTTGACCACCACCCCTTATGGTTAGCTGGTAAATCTGGCAAGCCTGACAAGGTGCTATAGGCAGCCGGCGGGGCTGGCGGCTTTGGGGGAGCTGTGTGCCAGGGCCGAGGACCAGCTGTGCGATGAAAGCTGGCCTGTGACTTTGATGGATGTGGGCAAGGGGCCGATGTTGTGGGTGTCCAGCCAACACTGGGACCTGACCCTTCATCCCACAGCTCACCGCACACACCGCACCAGAGGTCGGAGAAGCTGAAGGGGCAGCTGGGGCAAGGTGGGCAGTTGCCGGCCTGGCTGCTGGCTCACCCCAGTAAACAAGTGCCACACTGTGTGGTGCTGCCCTTCTGCCTTTGAAATTGCCCCGAGGGTGTCTCTGGGGACCGTCCTGTTAGGTGTGAGATGCTGGTTCCAAGAAGGCATGGAGGCCACAGGCGAGGGCAGAGAGATTTTTTTTTAAGGAGGTCAGCACGGTGGGGTCCGGCATAGGAGTTCAGCCTGCCCGGGCAGCCGCAGGGCCCTTCTGAGCTCCTGGCCATCAGGAACTGCTGACGCCAATGAGGGGAGTTGCACGTGGAGCTGCTCAGGTGCTGGTGGCTGGCCCCGTCCCAGGTGGGGCACCTCCAAGAGTTATTGCTGGGGCAGCAAAATTCCACCAGGCTTAGGGCTGTTTGCGCCTACCAGCCTGACAGATCCTGACACACCCTCGCTGGGAATGCACAGCTATGGGATCTGTGGGGTGCACAGCTCCACAGGGGCAAGGTGACACACTACAGTGCCGCTGCACCCACCCATGGCCGCCCTCTTGCTCACTTGGCAGAGAGAGAGGTGAGAGCTGACTGGTGGCTCTTAGGAGAGCTCTGCTCCCAGAAGGACCCCGTTCTTAAGACCACATCCAACCCTGCTCCCCTCCAGATACCACCACGCTGGGGGCTGGGACTTCAGCACAGGAATCTGGAGGATACACATTCACTCCCCAACAGTGGCCTTTACTTTCTTTCTAGCCAAAGTAATACTAGAAGACCTCAAAAAGTTTGCACAAAATGAGTATCATGAAAAAACCATGTATGAATTTAAAAATGTTTGCACCAAAATAATCTTAGTCTTTTTTTTTTTTTTTTAAGATTTTTATGTATTTGAAAGGCAGAGTTACAAAGAGAGGGAGAGAGAGACAGAGAAATCTTCCAATCACTGGTTCACTCCCCCAGAGATGGCTGGGCAAGGCTGAAGCCAGGAGCCGGGAGCTTCTTCCAGGTCTCCCATGTGTGAGCAGGGGCCCAAGCACTTGGGCCATCTTCTGCTGCTTTCCCAGGTCAGTAGCAGGGAGCTGGATCAGAAGTAGAGCAGCTGGGACTAGAACTGGTGCCCATATGGTGCCACAATGCCAGCCCTAATCTTATTTTAATTCCACTTCCTATTAAGTTTTTGAAGTGGCCGGCGCCGCGGCTCAACAGGCTAATCCTCCACCTTGCGGCGCCGGCACACCGGGTTCTAGTCCCGGTCGGGGCGCCGGATTGTATCCCGGTTGCCCCTCTTCCTGTCCAGCTCTCTGCTGTGGCCCGGGAGTGCAGTGGAGGATGGCCCAAGTCCTTGGGCCCTGCACCCACATGGGAGACTAGGAGAAGCACCTGGCTCCTGACTTCGGATCAGCGCGGTGAGCCGGCCGCGGCTGCCATTGGAGGGTGAACCAACGGCAACGGAAGACCTTTCTCTCTCTCTTACTGTCCACTCTGCCTGTCAAAAAAAAAAAAAAAAAAAAAAGAACAGGGGAGTTTCATTTGGTGTGGCAGTTAAGACACTGCTAGGGACAACTATCCTACATCAGAGTGCCAAGTTCAAATCCAAGCTCCTCCACTTCAGAGGTAGTTTCCTGCTAACACACACATTGGAAGGCACCAGTTGGGGGTTCAAATACTTGGATCCCTGCCATCTACATGGGAGACTGGATTGATCTGGGCCCAACCCCGGCTTTGTGGGCATTTGGAGAGTGAGTGAACAAGTAGATTGAAGATCTCTCTCTTTCTGTTTGTCTTTCAAATAAAATGAAAATAAATAAAAAATTATTTTAAAAAAGAATGTGAGGATGGGGCAAGCATTTGGCATAGGTATGAAGAAGTCACTTGAACCTTCTGCATCCCATATTGGAGTACCTGGGTTTGAGACCCAGCTCTGCTCCTAATTCCAAGCTCCTGCTAATGTGTGCCCTGGGAGGCTGCTGGTGGTGGCTCAACAACTCGAGTCCCTGCCACTCACATAGGAGACCCGGACAGAGTTCCTGGCTCCCAGTTTTGGCCTGGCCCAGCCCTCTCTGCTCTGGGCATCTGGGGAGTGAACCAGCACACTCAGGAGATCCAAAAACAACAAAATAAGGACTGTGAGAACAGGGGAAAGGACTGGGGGGTGTCAGGGACACAGGTGCCTGAGGATCCCCACGTCACTAGCTGTGGCCTCAGACAGGTGCTGAACCTTGAAGGCCTCATCTGTAAACCCTGTAATCACATCCGCAGGGGCCCCGGGAAATTTACGACGATTCAAATAGCTCAGCGTTCAGAAAGCCTTCAAAAACGCTAGGAACTCATGAATGTCTTTACATGGTTTCCAAAGCGCTTCACTCTCTTAACTTTTCTGTTCATCTTGTGATTTCTTTTTTTTTTTTTTTTCTTTGCTTTTACCTCACTTTGTGGGTTTGCCTTTACCATTTCCATGCTGTACCCCTGGGCTGGGATTATATCCTCCTGTTTGTCTCCTCAAATGGCCCCAGCTGTGCAGTTTCTCCCTTTGAGCACCGTTCCTTCGCTCCCAGACCGCGAGGTGCTGCACAACAGGGAAGGAACTCTAAGGCCCCTCCTCAGCCTCCCGACTCCCCCTGACCCAGCTTCTGTCCTGAGTCCGCCTTTGCTCCAACCCCTGGCAGCCCCGCCGCTGGGAGGGCAGGGTCTCTTCCCTGGCTTCTCCAGACCTCCAGTCCAGGGCAGACTGAATCCCAGGAGGCCCTGAACCAGACACACACACAGCAAGACTGTCTCTGGGGCCGGCGCTGTGGCACAGTGGGTTAAGCCACAGACTGCGGTGCCGGCGTCCTACATGGGCACTGGTTCAAGTCCTGGCTGCTCGACGTTGGATCCAGGTCCCTGCTGGTGGCCTGGGAAGGCAGCAGAGGATTGCCCAAGTGCTTGGGCCCTGCACCCACAAGACCAGGAAGAAGCTCCTGGCTCCTGGCTTTAGCCTGGCCCAGCCCTGGTCATGGTGGCCATTTGGGGAGTGAACCAGTGGATGGAAGTGCACTCTCTCTCTCTCTTTCTCTCTCTCCTCCCACCCTCATTCTCTCTCTCCTCCCACCCTCATTCTCTCTCTGTAGCTCTGCCTTTCAAATAAAGGGGGGGGGGGAGGCTGTCTCTACTCTGCTTGCAGGTCAGCTCCCAAACCCGCACCCACCCTCACCCTGGCGAGGCCAGAACCTGCAGCCTCTGACTCCCTGTTTTCTGCACTCTCATATTCAGTTTCCTTCTCTCAGGGAGTGTCTGGGATTTGCCACGCTTTCCCAGGCACATTAGCAGGAAGCTGGATCAGAAATGGAGCAGCCAGGACTCGAACTGGCATCCAATATGGAGTGTCAGCACTGCAGGCAGTGGCTGAACTTGCTATGCCACAGCACTGGCCCCTGGAGTTGTATCTATGTACATCTTGCCTCTCAGTCCCTGCCCCTCTCCTCTAACTACGTTTTATCCTGCTGCCCTGGCCCCTGAGGACAGTCAAGGCTGCTGGCTTCCTGTCACCACACTTAACATTTGGGTTTCTGCTCTCCTGTTCCCACAAGCACCATGGCCTGTGCCTGAAGTAACCTGTTCCCTCCTCAGCCATGCCACCCCCCGCACTCAGCCATGTCACCCCTTACTCAGCTATGTCACCCCACACTCAGCCATGTCACCCCTACACTCTGCCATGTCACCTCTTACTCAGCCATGTCACCCCCCGCACTCAGCCATGTCACCCCCATACTCAGCCATGTCACCCCACACTCAGCCATGTCACCCCCATACTCAGCCATGCCACCCCCCGCACTCAGCCATGTCACCCCCATACTCAGCCATGTCACCCCACACTCAGCCATGTCACCCCCATACTCAGCCACGTCACGTCCACACTCAGCCGTGGTGCTCCAGGCTCACCCTGGGTTTGCCATTCGTGGTTACAAGTTGGCAAAGCATCATCAACAGAAGACTTGTTAGACGTGCTCATGCCTGGGTTCATCATCTAGATGGCATCACTCACACGCTGCCACAGGCATGCCTTGGAGGGGCTATGCACGTAGAATAAGCCAGACGCACAAGGACAAGTATGGCGTGATTCCACTTACATGAGGTACCTAGGAGAGTGAAATTCACAGAGAAAGCAGAGCGCTGCTTGCCAAGGACTAGGCAGCGGGCAGGCTGGGGATGGGTGTGGGAAGACGGCGAGGTCCTGGGGACGGCTGGTGGTGGCTGTGGTGTGAATGTTTTTCAGCGAAAGGCACTGAGCCGTCCGCCTAGAAGCGGTGAAGATTGTGTTTTATACATGCTGTACCACAGTAAGCACATTTCTCTTTCTTTTTGGAGATTGATTTATTTATTTAAAAAGCAGAGTTATAGAGGAGGAAAGACAGAGAGAGATATTCCATCTGCTGGTTCACTCCCCACAACAACCAGGACTGGGCCAGGCCAAAACCAGGAGCCAGGAGCTTCTTCCAGGTCTTGGGCCATCCTCTACTGCTTTCCCAGGCCATAGCAGAGAGCTGGATCAGAAGTGGAGCAGCCAGGTCTCGAACTGGCGCCCATATGGGATGCAGTGCTTCAGGCCAGGGCGTTAACCCGCTGCCGGGCCCCTCTTTTTTTTTTTTTTTTTTGTCACAATGACCTACCTTCAATTTACTTCACAATCACAAGCCTAACCCTCCACCAAACAAAGAACTCAACAAACATCAGGTAGAAACAGCTTTCCAAGTCACTGTTCCTGATATCTTGCTATAGAACTTAAAACTTGAATGACATTTGTTTACTTTATGAATATATCACAGTTCATGTAATACTAATTAATACTAAAGATTGAGGTTATTTCATTTTTAAAAAGATTTATTTACTTGTTTGAAAGAGTTACAGAGAGAGGAGGACGAAGAGGAGTAGGGGGAGGAGGAAGAGAAAGAGACAGGATAGAGACAGAGGGAGAGAGAGAGGGAGAGAGAGAGAGAGAGAGAGAGAGAGAGAGAGAGAGAGAGAGATCTATCCACTGGCTCACTGGGTTGGTCTGAAGCCAGGAGCCAGGAGCTTCATCAAGTGGCAGGGGCCCAAGTACGTGGGCCATTTTCCACCCTCCCCCCCCCCTCCCCTCCCCTCCTTTTCTTTTCTTTTCTTTTCTTTTCTTTTCTTTTCTTTTCTTTTCTTTTTTTTCTCTGCAGTGCTTCTCCTAATAACCTTTGGCAATCCCGAGAACCCTACTCAAAGGGCAAGCAAGGCACTGAGTCTTTGGTCTCGCAGGCAGCTGTGACGGGGTGGGGGGGGTTACAGTTTCTGCACACCCCACTTGGAGCAGTCATTAGAAATGCACGTTCTCTGCCCACCTCGGGTCTGCTGAGTGTGTCTGGGCTGGCAGCCCAGCAATCTGCTCTCCGAGCACACCAGCTTTGGAACCTGGTCTTGTATAAGACACTCCCCTGCCCTCCAGGGCACATCAGATCCAGGAAGACAGGCCCTTCCTGCCTGTACACTCACTCGCACATCCCTAGTACCCAGAGCGCGTCCAGCTTGAGTAACCACTGTTCAGGCAAGAACCTAGAAATTAACCAAGCTCAGCTCCCTAGGGTCTGTGTCTTTATGTGGAGAGACAGACTCTCACGCTGGTGGGCATGGACGGGAAGACCCCATCCAGAGCTAATGTTCTGGCTCAGTCTTGCGAATGGAAAGAGGGCAGTCAGAGCAATCAGAGCATCTGTAGCCCCACAGGTGTACAGTGTGGGCTGATTCCCAGACCCTGAGCCCATCAAGTCAAAGAGAACCTCAGGCCAGAGTCTCCGTGAGATGATGCTCTTCAAGCAGTGAGCGTGAGCAGCAGGTGAAGGGAGGTGAAATGAAGCTTGGGGGTGGCCTCGAACCCCCAGGAGCCCTTCTCCATCATGCGACTGCCCCCAAGGTTGCTTAAAGCAAGACTGTGATGGGCTTCATCCCCTGGTTTTCCTCTGAAGGAGTTGACAAGAGCAGGGCAGGCAGAAACAAAGAATTTTGAAAATGTTCATGTATCCCCACTTGAGTGACTTAGTTCATTGATGTATCCCAGAGCCAAGAACACTTCTCCCATGTAGTAGTGTTACTGGAGGCAGACCCCTTAAAAGGCCCATCTGTTAGTAAAGTCCCACCAGAGTCGCCATTTATGTTATCTGAGACACACCCCTTAAAAATCCCATCTGGGGAGTTAAATATCATTGGAGTAGGGGTGCCATTATATTACCGTGTGCTTATTAATAAATTCACAATATTAACTGGTGCCACGGCTCACTAGACTAATCCTCCACCTGCAACACCAGCACCCCAGGTTCTAGTCCCGGTCGGGGCGCCGGATTCTGTCCTGGTTGCTCCTCTTCCAGTCCAGCTCTCTGCTGTGGCCTAGGAGTGCAGTGGAGGATGGCCCAAGTGCTTAGGCCCTGCACCCGCATGGGAGAACAGGAGGAAGCACCTGGCTCCTGGCTTCGGATTGGCGTAGTGCCGGCTGCAGCGGCCATTGGAGGGTGAACCAACTGAAGGAAGACCTTTCTCTCTGTCTCTCTCTCTCTCTCACTGTCTAACTCTTCCTGTCCAAAAAAAAAAAATTCACAATTCACAATATTAATAAGCCTTGTGGGTTCTTGCCTAATATTCAGAAAAGAATTCTGATTACTGGCACAAATGAACAAGGTAGCATGACAAGTTTTTAAGCTTTTTATTCAGTGAGAGAAATGCATAGGAGAGTGTGAGCCCTATCTAAAGACAGAGGGAAATCTGGATTCATACTGAGTACCGGGAGCCAGCCACGTGGAAGAGCCTGCAGGCCAGAAAGCACGGAGTCGGTGGCCCGAAGGCCACACACCCAAAGGCGCAGGACAGCCAGGGCCCTCAATGGCAAAAGAGGCAAAAGGCCAAAAGGGCCCAAAGGGCCAGGCCCACCGTGTTCCAGGCCTTTAATCCATTTCCAAAGGGCCGTGGTTAATTAGTCTGATTGGCCGGTGGGCACACAGGTGTGGCCAAGTAGGGGCATGAGTTCACAGGGGCCGTGTTGAAGGCGTGGTCTTCCAGCTCACAAACCTAATCAATTGTCTCCTGTATGCTTGCCTACAACAGTAGGTGCTCCATAAGTATTTCTTGACTGCTTGAAGAAAAATGAGCAAACACCCGTGCTTTATGATGCCAGTGCTGAAAGGCCAAAACCTTCTAGAACTGATCAGCTCCTTGAGTCCAGTTTTGGGGGTATCCTGGATCCTAGAAGATTCTACACGAACCCAGGATCTTATCTGTGACCAAATACCACATCTGAGCCCGGTGCCCATGGCTGGAGCCTTCAGAGCAGCTCCTAAATTCTCCGAGCCAAGGGGGCTGGGTTGCAGGCCTGCGGCAGTAGCTCAGATCGGATAACCCTGTCCTCCCGCTCCCTCCCAGCACAGGCACAGGAGGTTAGCACTGGGCAGGAAGGGGGCCCTCCAGCTGACTCCAGGAAGGCTTCCAACTCAGTCAGCACTTTTATTGCTCATTGGAATTTCCTCCTCTGATTCCCCTAAGAAGCTCAAAACACATGCACTTATCTAGGACGGGAAAACTGGCTTAGAGATTTAACTGTCCTGGGAGGAGAGTCTGTGGATTTAGGATTGGCAGAGCAGCACCCTCTCCATAGTCCCCAAAGCAGGCCTCATCAGATAAGGGCACACGACAGTTGTCACACGGCTCAGCAAAGCAAGAGCAGATAAACTGTACATCAAAGAGCCATCAGTTCCACACACGAGCCCAGATGCCATCAAAGGGGTGACAGACACAGGGACATCATCACTGGCCATGGCCCTGCTTCCTAGAACCAGGAAGAGCAGCCTTGACCTGGGTCTCCTGTCCGAGTCACCCTTCCCCTCCCCCTCTTGACACACTCCATGTAGCCTGGCTGGGAATATTTCCTCAGGACTAGGAAGTGGATTAGGGATTAGCGCCCTCGCTCCTGAGTGCTTAGGTGACTCAGCGTGTGCCTCAGTTTCCCTAAAAGGACCCTCAATCACAAAGTCCATGCAAAGCCTCCTGCTTCCTGGCAGCTCACTGCTAAATGACCCGAGTAAGATTTGGACATTTCCATAAGCGAGATCCCCAGAGTAATTTTTATTTCATTACAAAAGACATTTTCTATAGCATACAGGCTTAGGAAATTATTTTACTTATTTGTATTCCATCCCCCCAGGATTCTTCCCAGAAATAGTAAATGTTGTTGTTTGCCACAGTCCTTCAGTAAGCAGTGATTTCTAAATCCAGCTCGGGGTTTCGTTTTTTCCCTGTGTTATCTCTGATAGCATCTTATCCTCACAGCTGCCATTCTCTTCCAGCTTGTCTCAAACCTCCAGGAAAGATGTGACCTCCCCTGTGAGTCCTAAAATCTGGAGCATGCAGTCCACGGCCTTCCTTCCCCTTCCGCCTGGGCTGATAAGATTCAATCACATGAGCACGGTTCCTCCCCACCCCCATTGCACTGGCGGCCTCGGAGCCCCAGCAGTCACACACTGGCCCTTCCTAAGTCTGGGGGTCATCAGGACATTGCCTTTTGCCACGGCAGTGTGGACTCCGGAAAGCTCTACTTTCCTGGCTAAAAGGTCACGCCTTATGTAGTCTTAGCTTTTGATTATTTAAAAAATCTCTTGTAAAACATATATAACACAACATTTGCCATTTCAATCTTTTTTTTTTTAACATTCATTTTATTTATTTGAAAGGCAGAGTTGCAAAGAGAGAGAAGGAAAGATACAGAGAGAGAGATCTTCTATCCATCCATTCATCCATTCATTCTCCAAATGTCTACAACAGCTGGGATGTGCCAAGCTGAAGCCCGGAGCCTGGAGCTCCATTCCAGTCTCCCATATGGGTGCAGGGGCCCAAGCACTTGGGCCATCCTCTGTTGCTTTCCCAAGCACATTAGCATGGAGCTGGATCAGAAATAGAGCAGCTGGGACTTGAACCAGTTCCTGTACAGGATGCCAGCCTCGCAGGTGGTGGTGGCTTACGCCACTGTGCCACAATTCTGGCTCTCCCTCGACTGTGTTTAAGTGTACAATTCAGAGGCATTGATTATACTCGCCATGCCGTGCAACCAGCGCTACTCTGGGTTTTCAATCTTTTTCATCATACTAAACTGACACTGTGAGGAGCACCCCACCTCCCTGAATGCCCTGTTAACCTCTACTCTACCTTCTGTCCGTATAAATAGGGGCCAGATATTTCATATAAGTGGAATCCTACAGTGTTCTTGTCTTCAGTCTGATGCTTTTCACTTAGTATATTGTTTCCATAGTTCCTCAAATACAACATATGTCTGAACATCATTCCTCACTATGACTGTAATATTTCATTGTAGGTGTATATGGCATTTTGTTTATTCATTAATTCATTGTTGAACACATGAGTTGTTTCTACCTTTTGTTAAAATTTTTATTTATTTGTTTGTTTATTTTTTTGAAAAGCAGAGTGACAGAGAGAGGGGGAGAGACAGAGAAAGAGATCCTCCATCTGCTGGTTCACTCCCCAGATGGCTGCAATGACCCGGAGCTGAGCCACGCTGAAGCCAGGAGCCAGGAACTCCATCTGGGTCTCCCATGTGGGTGGCAGGGGCCCAGCTACTTGGGCCATCTTCTGCTGTTTTCCCAGGTGCATTAGCAGGGAGCTGGATTTGAAACAGAGCAACTGGGACTTAAACCTGAACTGGCACTCTAATATATGGGGTTCTGTCATTGCAGGTGGCAGCGTACCTCTCTGAGCCACAACGCTGGTCCTTGCTTTCACTACTGTGAATAATGCTGCTGTGAATATTGGTGTAGAAATCCCTGTTTGGGTCTCAGATTACAATTATCTTAGGTTTATCCCCAGGAGTGGGGTAGCTGGGTCAGATGCAGATACTCTCTGTATCTCTCCCTCTCTCTCTTTGCACATGTTAAGTCTTTGGGGAACTGCCAGTCTGTTTTCATAGCGACTGCACCATCTCACATCTTCTATCTTTTTTTTTACATCTCCAACGTATGAGAGTTCCAGTGTTTCCACAGCCTCACCACATTTGTCTCTCTCTCTTTTTGTCCCCCCTTCCCCTCCTCCCCTCCCTCCCTCTCCCATGTTTTAATTACCATCCTGGCAAGTGTGAAGTCACAGGTTATCTTAGCTTCGATTTGTATATCCCTAATGACTGATGTCACTGAGCATCTCTCCATGTGTTTATCGGCATTCCTCTATCTTGTTTGGATAACCATCAACTCAGATTATTTTCCCATTGTTTATTTAATTGGGCTGTTTGCTTCTGTTTTTTGTTTTTAAGATTTATTTATTTATTTGAAAGAGAGGAGCAGAGATAGAGAGAGGTCTTCCACCTGCTGGTTCACTCCCCAAATGGCCACAACAGCCAGAGCTGTGCCAATCCAAAGCCAGGAGCCAGGAGCTTCTTCCAGATCTGCTTCGTCGGTGCAGGGGCCCAAGGACTCAGGCCATCCTCCACTGCTTTTCCAGGCCATAGCAGAGAGCTGGATCATAAGTGGAGCACCCAGGACTCCAACCAGCGCCCATATGGGATGCCAGCACTGTAGGCAGTGGCTTTACCTGCTACACCATAGCACTCGCATGGCCCCCTCTTCTTGCAGCTTTACTGTATTTATAATGATTTGATAAATGCTGCATTTCAATTCCATGAGGTAGCTCAATGCATATCCTAATAAAATTCTCAATTTTCCTTTCAGGCAACTTTAATTGAATTCTGTTATGATAACCAAAGTGCTTCAGCCAATCTAAAAATAAAGATCTTCAGGGACAGCAGGCTCCAGAATTAACCCAGGAGAAAAGCCATTTAGTGTGAATGCTGGCAGGTGCCCTATCTCTTCCTATGGCTGATCCTGAGGCCTGGAAACGATGCTGGCCAACGCCCTCCATCAGCACATGCCTGCAGCCAGGGGACCTTCTGCAGACAACCACAGAAGATGGTCACTGCCAGCATGGAGCTCTGGCGGGAGCATCCTTTCTCCAAATGTATCCAAAGAAAAGACGGGCTCAGGATGTCCACAGCCCTGGCGAAACTGAGCGGAAAAAGCAGTAGAACGGAAGCCCTCAAAAGTTTTTCTTTCCTTCTTTTCCTCTCTCCCTCCCTCCTCCTCCTCCTTCAGTTGTGTGTGTGTGTTTTCTGAAGACAGAATTTAGTCTGCAAAGAGTCAGTTGGAATGAAGATTGCCCCAATAGGTGAAGACATTATGTTTATTGTCCACAACTCACTAAGTGTGCCAGACTTTTGTGCAGCCAGGACTCCCATAGGAAAAAACCAAAGAGCTGGGATGGGGGCTACTGCTTGCTATGAGGTGGGCGACGTTTTCCCACTTGACACATGAAGAGCTGAAGATGAGAGAGCAAGTAACCTGTCCAGTCTCTCACAGGCAAAATGTGATGGATTTCATCTCATTCTAGAACTTGCAAAGAAAAGTTTGTGGACTATTTGCTTATTGTTGTTGTTTTTAAAAGATGCTTTATCCTTTTTCTTTTCTTTTATTATTTATTTATTTGAAAGCGTTACACAGAGAGAGAAGGAGAGGCAGAGAGAGAGAGAGGTCTTCCATCCGCTGGTTCACTCCCCAGTTGGCCACAATGGCTGGAGCTGCACCGATCTGAAGCCAGGAGCCAGGAGCTTCCTCCAGGTCTCTCATGCAGGTACAGGGGCCCAAGGACTTGGGCCATCTTCTACTGCTTTCCCAGGCCATCAGCAGGGAGCTGGATTGGAAGTGGAGCAGCCGGGACATGAACCGGTGCCTATATGGGATGCTGGCACTACAGGCAGCAGCTTCACCCGCTATGCCACAGCGCCGGCCCCGTTGTTTTGTTTAAACACACCAGGCACAGCCTTTAGTTGAGAAGTACTTGATTCCCAGGGAAGACGCTCTAGGGTTTTCCCACCAGGCTCTACAGGCCACGCCGTGGTCTGCTACAAGGAAGCAGTCTGAGCATTCATGCCGTGGGCTTCCTGCAGCTCTGCTACCACGAGTCTCGCATTCATTCGGAACCACTGTCAGAAGTGGTCGATGAGAAGATGGACAGGACCTCGGGCTGTGGGGCAGCCATCTCTACTTCTGACTCGTGGGCCTGCTGCCCAGTCCATAGTGAGGAAAATAATCTTGTCCATTCCACCTCACAAAGGGCAAAGAGGGGGCGAAGGCACTGCCAGGGCTAAGTCCCCTCTCACCCTTAGCAAGAGCCCCGCCATGGCACAGAAATGTGACGGTCGGAACACCTCTGTGGCAGCTGCTTCTCTGGCTGTCTGTGCCCTACGTGCCCAAAATAGCTGAGCTGCCCTTGTGCGAGGGAGGACCTGGCAAGACAGGCCCAACTGCCCAGGCACCTATCTGGATCTCCTTGAACCAGGGATTGCAAGACTTCCTCCAGCTTTGTTTCTCTGAGCACAGCACAAAAGGACAGTGATAAGATTAAGTCACAAGGTGCCTGCATGGTGGCCCAGCCATCGGATGCCTGCATCCAATATGGGAGTGCTGGTTTGAGTCCTGGCTATTCTGCTTCTGAACAGTGTCCTTTTGTTAATTTTTTTTTCTTTCAAAGGTAGAGTTTGAGAGAGAGAGAGAGAGAGAGAGAAAGAGAAAGAGAGAGAGAGAGAAAGAGAAAGAGAGATCTTCCATGCACTAGTTCACTTCCCAGATGGCCGCAATGGCTGGAATCTCCAACATGCTAACAGGAGTCCAAGCACTCAGGCCATCTTCTGCTGCTTTCCCGGGTGCATTAGCAGAGAGCTGATTTGGAAGCCCGGTAGCCGGGACTCAGGCACTCTTATGGGATGTCAGTGCCTTAGGCAGCGGCTTAACCCACTGTGCCGCAATACTGGCTTCCGGCTAATGCACCTGGGAAGGCAGCAGATGATGGCTCAAGGAATTGGGTCCCTGCTACCCTTGTGGGAGACCCGGCTTCTGGCTTTGGCCTGGCCCAGCCATAGCTGTTGTGGCCATCTGGGGAGTAAACCATGGGCAGAAGAGCTCTCTATCTATACCTCTATGGTTTTCAAATAAATACATTTTTTTTTTAAAAAAAAAGGTTAAGTCACTGGGAAAAATTAAATGCTTCTCCCCAGGCCTGTGGCCTCCCCTGACGCACCTGCCATTCTAGTACTTAGTATTCTGCTTTATTGCCATTTATTCTCAAGCCTGTCTCACCCTGATAGACAGTGAAAAACTTAGAATTAGGAGTCTTTCAATGTTACACAAGGAAAACATGAACATATTTTCTTTGTAAATAAATAAATAAATAAAGGGGCCAGCACTGTGGCGTGGCAGGTAAAGCAGCTGCCTGTATCCCATATGGGCACTGGTTGGACTCCTCGCTGCTCCACTTCCAATCCAGCCCTCTGCTGATGGCCTGGGAAAGCAGTGGAGGATGGCCCAAGTCCTTGGGGCCCTGCACCTGCGTGGGAGACCAGGAAGAAGCTCCTGACTCCTGGCTCCTGGCTTCGGATCAGCCCAGCTCCTGCCACTGTGGCCAATTGGGGAGTGAACCAGCATATGGAAGACCTCTCTCTCTCTCTCTCTCTCTCTGCCTCTCCTCTCTCTGTATAACTCTGACTTTCAAATAAATAAATAAATCTTTTTTTAAAAAAAAAAAAAGAATACTTTTCTCTTTTTCCTTCTGCCTTTCTGTAACTCTTTCAAATAAATAAATCTTTTAAAAGAGAGAGAGAGTTGAAGTAGATGCTCACAACAGCAGACTGTTCACATCAATACGTGAGGAAATATTCATCTTGCTTGTGTCCTAACCAAAGAGGGCCAACAATTAACAGCAGAAACCATAACCTACCCCACAGACCACTCCGTTGGTTCCATTTACACAATTCTGACTGAAAAATTAAAATGAGGCCGGCACCGCGGCTCACTAGGCTAATCCTCCGCCTTGCGGCGCCGGCACACCGGGTTCTAGTCCCGGTCGGGGCACCGATCCTGTCCCGGTTGCCCCTCTTCCAGGCCAGCTCTCTGCTGTGGCCAGGGAGAGCAGTGGAGGATGGCCCAAGTGCTTGGGCCCTGCACCCCATGGGAGACCAGGAGAAGCACCTGGCTCCTGCCATCGGATCAGCGCGGTGCGCCGGCCGCAGCGCGCTACCGCGGCGGCCATTGGAGGGTGAACCAACGGCAAAAAGGAAGACCTTTCTCTCTGTCTCTCTCTCACTGTCCACTCTGCCTGTCAAAAAAAAAAAAAAAAAAAAAGAAAAATTAAAATGAAGCAAACTTGCTGCTCAATGAGTGCCAAAACTGTTATGCAGATGACAGCAGGACTTTCAAGAGAAACTTTGAAATGTATTTTTAAAATATTTGAAAATTTATTTTCATTTATTTGAAAAGCAGAAAGAGACAGTCAGACACAGAGAAATCTTACTGCTGATTCACACTCCAAATGCCTGCAACAGCCAGGATTGGACCAGGCCAAACCCAGGAGCCTGGAACTCAATCTGTGTTTCCCATATGGATGGCAGGGGCCCAAGGGCTTGAGCCATTGTCAATTGCTGGCTCCTTAGGTCTACGCTAGCAGGAAGCTGGATCAGAAACAGAGGTAGGACTTGAACCCAGGCACTCCAATGTGGGATGAGGGTGTCTCAAGTGGTATCTTCATCACTGTAGCAAACGCCTGCCCATGACGAAAATTTTATTTTATTTTATTAAAAGATTTATTCATTTGTTGGCCGGCACCACGGCTCAATAGGCTAATCCTCTGCCTGCAGTGCTGGCACCCCAGGTTCTAGTCCCGGTCGGGGCGCCAGATTCTGTCCCAGTTGCCCCTCTTCCAGGCCAGCTCTCTGCTATGGCCCAGGAAGGCAGTGGAGGATGGCCCAAGTGCTTGGGCCCTGCACCCCATGGGAGGCCAGGAGAAGCACGTGGCTCCTGGCTTCGGATCAGCACAATGCGCTGGCCACAGCGGCCATTGGAGGGTGAACCAATGGAAAAAGGAAGACCTTTCTCCCTCTCTTTCTCACTGTCCACTCTGCCTGTCAAAAAAAAAAAAAAAAAGATTTATTCATTTGTTTGCCTTACCTGAAAGGCAGGGCAACAGAAAGAGATGGGGGAGAGAGGGGAAGAGATGGGGTGGACAGAGATTCTATCCTCTAGTTCACTCCCCAAATGGCTGCAACAGCCCCATCTAGGGCAGGCTGAAGCCAGGGGCCAGGAACCCCATCCTGGTCTCCCACATGGGTGTCAGGGGCCTGAGCACTTGGGCTGTGTGTTAGCAGGGAGCTAGACTGAAACTGGAACAGTTGGGATTCAGAGTGGCGCTCTAACATTGGGTGCCAGGCAAGTGGCAGCTTAACCTGCCGCACCACAAAGCCAGCCCCACAATTGAAATTTTCAACAAGTGATGTCAAGATACCTAAGCATTTCTTCAAGAATTGCAAAAGGAGATGAAACATGATGTTGCTAATATATTCCTGAGATCAAAGCACAATCAAAGTGATGGCTCACGAGAGGTGGAAGTGGTCCAGTAAAGCAAAAACAGACCAGTCAGGTGCAAAGGTCCTGGTAACTGTATTTTAAGCAGCTCAAGGCATTTTGCTTGGTGACTGGAGGGCAAAGAACAATAACATTTGCTTATTAAGTAAGTTATAAGAGTGCTTTGGGGAAGTTAGCCAAAGCTTTGGCAAAATTAAACAAGAGCAATTTTCTAAGATATTTTCAAAGATTTATTTATTTATTTGAAAGGCAGAGTTACAGAGAGCAAGAGAGAGAGAGAAAGAGAGAGAGAGAGATCTTCTGTCTGCTGGTCTTGTCTTAAACTCCTCTTCCCAGGGGTCAGGGAAGACTGAGCCCTGGAGAGGAAACTGAAAGTCATTCCCAACGCCCAGGCAGACTTTTCACCCATTTTTCTGCCAGCAGCTCTGGGCAATCACCAGGGACAACCTTTGTTCAGAGCACATGGCTTCCCCTCATCCTACAGCTTGTTGCCACCTCTCACCAGGAGCCTCAAGCCCCACCCCACTGTTCTACTAACTGCACCCCCGCTCTTTCCCCCAGCCCCCTGCCTTCATTGTGTGTCTCTTTTGCACATTTACATGTGGATAAATGTCATGCTTTTTCTCCAGTTAATCTATCCTCAGTTCCTTTCGGCAGACTCAAGTCTAAGCTTCACAGGTGAAGTGTGAACTTCCCTCCTGGGCCCTAAGAAAAGCACCCCTGCAATGCCCACCGTGGGTGCTCTGCCCTCTCTCCAGGCGGCCTCTCCTCCACTCCTAGGCTGACTCTGTGTCCTGACCGGTCCAGGCCGTGGCTCTGTGCTCAGAGCAGGCCGTTTCTCATCTCTGGCCTTTGCTTGTGCTTCCTCCCGCCCCCACTCTAACCCTGCCCCAGGCCTTTTGCATCAGTCAGCTCAATGCTTACTCATCATGTAAGGTTCACTGAATGGGTCATCTGCAGGGTACTCTGTCACCCCTGGGAAGATCCAGTTCCACTGTCTGTGCTCCTATGGTGTCCTTTCAGTCATTAACCACATCGGATTAACCACATCTCTTTGTAGGCCCATCTTTGTCTTTGTGTTTCATTTTAAAGATTTATTTTTTGTTTATTCGAAAGGCAGAGTTACAGAGAGAGAGGGGAAAAGACAGAGCAAAAGAGATCTTCCATCCACTGGCTCATTCCCCAGATGGCTGCAACTGCCAGGACTGGGCTGGGCTGAAACCAGGAGCCAGGAGCTTCTTCTGGGGCTCCCATGTGGGTTCAGGGGTCCAAGAATGTGGGCCATCATCCATCGCCTTCCCAGGCACATTAGCAGGGAGCTGGATTGGTAGTAGGGCAGGTGGGACCTGAACCGGTGCTCATATGGGTGTTGCAGATGTTGGTTTAACCCAATAAGCCACAACACCAGCCTCCACTTTTCTCTTTACACATTTCAGTATTTTTAGAGTTTATTCTAGTGCCTGGTGTGGTGCCCAGTAAAGGTTTACTAGATGGGGGAGCATTAGCTGCTTGGAATCTATGTGACCTTGGCAATCACCTGACCTTGTGGAGTCGAAGTTTTCTTTATCCCCACAATAAGGTCACAATAAGTGCTCCCTAAGACTGTTATGAGAACTAAAGGAGAAAATGCACATGAAAGCATTTAGCATGGCAGCTGGCCAATAGGAGGTGACCAATATTTTTTTTAAGAGCTAAAAGAGGATTCCAGAAATGATCTGTTCCTGCCTCTTGCTTTCATCATCATCCAAAGGCATTAAGCCAGTCTCTCCATGCTCTAGGCTAAATACCACATTAGATTGAGGAACAAGATCGTAACGCCAGGCATCTCCCCCTGGGGATGCATGTTAGATTGGTTTTCAGTCCAAAGAGCAATCCTCTCTCAAAGGTCTCCGGAGTGCATTCTGTGTGGGCTATGCCTAAATAGGTGAGCAGAGTTCATGTATGAGACTTCTACCAGTCCCTCAATCAGGAAGGAAAAGTAAAGAAGAATCGGTGATCCCAGAAAAGACTGGTGATGTTGCAAAGATAGCACGTTATTTCTAAACTCTCACCCTCCAATCCTTTCTGCTTCCCACTCTCAAGATATTCATTTGTCTCTGTACTTGGAGTGGACGCAAGGTAAACAGGCATAGCAGAGTAAAAGAACAGACTGGGTGAACCAGGTGTGGCTTTATTGCAATGACTCAAGCAACATAACCAAATTTCATAATACTATCTTTGTTGCCCTAAATTTTTCCTTGAAATCAGAGTGGCAGCCATGGAAGCTACTGACACCTGGGCAGGCAGAGCTTCCTCAAGTGTCTTTTAGGAGGAGTAGAGGTTTGCAACCCAATGGAAGCTGCTCCAACCCAGAGCATGGAGGGCCCTCCTCAGAGGTAGCACATCTCTGGACACCTAGTGAGTCTGGTTCAACACATATTGACCGTCAACTCTGGGGCAGCCACTGTGCTGAGAGTGTAAAGATAGTGACCAATACAATTTGGTACCTGTTCTATTACAATCCTCATTTTACAGAGAAAACTAAGGCATAGACAGGGTAAGTAGCTTGCCCAGAATCACAAAATAGAAAGCAAGCCAGAATTCAAAGCCAGAAGATCCATTTTCAGAGCCCATCACAGCACCCACCAGGCTTTTCTGCTTCTTAGACCTGCTGGTCAAATAATCACTAAGAGATGGCAAGTACAAAACTGCTGGACTCAGAACAGAGGGTTCATTAAGAGCCAGAGTCCAGTAGATATGAATTTAGCTTTGGCTAGAAACAGCTAACATATATATATATATATATACACACATATATATGTATATATATATGTATATCTATACATATATATATACATACACACATACTATATACATACACATATATATGTATATATATAATTTTTTGTCTTAAAATAAGAAAGGCTATAGTGGAAGAACCTGCTGGGTTTCCAAATATAAAGGCTGATATCATATTTAAACTATTTGGCAAAGAACCAGACTGTTGGCCGGCGCCGCAGCTCACTAGGCTAATCCTCCGCCTTGCGGCGCCGGCACACCGGGTTCTAGTCCCGGTTGGGGCACCGATCCTGTCCCGGTTGCCCCTCTTCCAGGCCAGCTCTCTGCTGTGGCTAGGGAGTGCAGTGGAGGATGGCCCAAGTCCTTGGGTCCTGCACCCCATGGGAGACCAGGAGAAGCACCTGGCTCCTGCCATCGGATCAGCGCGGTGCGCCGGCCGCAGCGCGCTACCACAGCGGCCATTGGAGGGTGAACCAACGGCAAAAGGAAGACCTTTCTGTCTGTCTCTCTCTCACTGTCCACTCTGCCTGTCAAAAAAAAAAAAAAACAAAACAAAACAAAAAAAAAAAAAAAAAAAAAAGAACCAGACTGTTGAAAGCGACTCATCTGATTCCAGAAATGCGAGTCAGAGATCATTTGACTAAGGAGCTCAAGTCCCTCTGATTAAACAAGGTACCGTGAAATCGCTATCCATTGCCAAGACAGCTCCATGGAGAGTGAAGAACAGGCTTAAGAATAAAAAGCAAGCCAAGGCAGAGCATTTGGCCTGGTGGTTACACTGTCGCTTAAGATGCCTGAGTCCCATATTAGAGCTCTGGGGTTCAGTTCCCACATCCGGCTCCTGATCCCAGCTTCCTGGTAAAGCGTACCTTGGGAGGCAGAGGTGATGGCTCAAGTATTTGGGTTCCTGTTACCCATGTGGGAGACCTGGGTTGTGTTCCAGGCTCCAGGCTTCTGCCCAAGCCCAGCCCTAGCTGTTGTGGGCATTTGGGAAGTGCACCAGGCGAATGGGAACACACTATCATTCTCTGTCTCTCAAACACATTAAGTAAAATTTAGAAACATTAAAAAAAAAAAAAGAGTCACACCTTAAGTTACGAATGTGCCATCTTCGGTGGCTAATGTTAGTGGCACCCCTAGAAGGACGCCTGGCGCCTAGGAAGCTCTGTGTATGTGCATTCTACAGAGACAGCACATGGGCACGGACACTGTACAGGCACTCTTGCTGTTCCCATGGTTCCTTAGTCAGAATGTGGGGGCCGAGGGTGGGAAGGACTGCAAAGATGTCCCGAGGCAGAGGCTCAGACTGCTGCTGCCACCCAGGATTCCCTGCCCTCAGCCCAGCCAAGTAGGGAAGAGGGGAGAGCTGTGTCCCTGGCACCTGAAGGTGGAACACAAAGTGCTCTTCTGCCCCCTCCGACAGAGTCAAGGGTATTGGGAGCAGCGGAACAGCACGCCTGCTGCACCAGATCGGCCACGCTCCGGCTTAGCTAGACTTTCACAGAGCGCCCTAAGAGCCCGATGACCGGAGGTAATCTCCTTTCTGTGGGAAAGACCACAGAGTTTTAAACAACTGGCTTTGTGGGGACTGCCTGTGCTGCTGGACTATGGTACCTACAAAGCCATAGCAGCCCCTTGCTACCCATGGGGAGACGTTACCCCACAGGCAATGCCCTCTTTTCCCTGCATTTTTGTTTCTTTTATAGTCATGGTTACCAACTGGTTTGTCTGTATGATTAAATCTAAGGGGGAAATGAACATGACTCATTAAGAATATATGAACGACAAGACTCCGGGATGCTGTGTGTAGGAATGAGCTGTCACGGAGGGTTAATAAGCAATAGAAAGCCACCAAGGAAGGATGCAACCAAAGGGAAGAAGGAAGAAGTTTCCACATAGGATATAGTTTAAGAGGAAGGCAGAAACCTGCAGGCAGATGGAAACCCTTTGCAAATGCACCTTTTAAGCAACTTTCCATTATGCCATCAATAGCAAGGGTCAGATGAAATCTATCTAGAAAGATTTAGACCAGGTTTCTTAATCTTAGATGAAGTGAAAAGGTAGCTAACATCAAACATTATTTCATTTTTATTCATTGTAAGTCCAGCAAGTAGGTTTTATTATCCCCATTTATAGACAAGATAACCTAGCGGGGGCATAGGGGGGAATATGTAGTTTGCTCAAGGCATGCAACTCTAAGATGATGGAGCCAGGATTCAAACTCAGGATAGTCTGACTCTCACCCTGATTTTTCAACCACACCAGGTCATCTCATAGCCCTATGAAAGAGCCAAAATGACTGGACTTTCAAAAGGTAGATAGGAAGAGAATTAGTCTGGAAAGTAGAATAACATTGAATTCTCATACATTTAGCAGGGAAGTACAGTTTAATTTGGAATGACACCTTTAGCTTCTGACAACTGATGCATATTTTATGTGGGTGACACCAGTCTTTCTGATTCACTTATTCATAGAAGAATCACTCATTTATTCAATACATATTTATCATATGTGCATTTTTCTAGATCGTAGGCAGAGAAAGACAAGAAATAGTGCTATCAGGGCCAGCATTGTAGTGTGGTGTGTTAGGCTACTTCCTGTGATGCCAGCTTCCAGTATGAGTGCCAGTTTGAGACCCAGCTGCTCCACTTCCAATATGGCTCCCTGCTAATATACCTGGGAAAGCAGGAGATGATGGCCCAAGTACTTGGGCCCCTGCCACTCATGTAGGAAACTGGAATGGAGTTCCAGGTTCCTGGCTGTGGCCTGGCCCAACCTCAGCTGTTGCAGCCATTGGGGGAGTGAGCCAGTGGATGGAAGGTCTCTCTTCCTCTGTCTCCCCCTCTTTCTCTGTAACTCTGCCTTTCAAAAATAAAATAAAATAAAATAAATCTTTAAAAAATGAAAAAAAGGAAACAGTGCTATCCTCATAATTATGTTATGTATATTCTTTTTTTAAAAGATTTATTTTATTTATTTGAAAGACAGTGTTACAGAGAAAGGTAAAGACAGAGAGAGAGGTCTTCCATCCTCTGGTTCACTCTCCAAATGGCCGCAACGGGCGGAGCTGCGCTGATCTGAAACCAGGAGCCAGGAGCTTCTTCTGGGTCTCCCACATGGGTGCAGGGGCCCAAAGACTTCAGCCATCTTCTACTGCTTTCCCAGGCCAAAGCAGAGAGCTGGATAGGAAGCAGAACAGCCAAGACTCGAACCGGCACCCATATGGGATGCCAGCGCTTCAGGCCAGGGCTTTAACCCGCTGCACCACAGCACTGGCCCCATGTATATTCTTTTATATGTATCAACTATTAAAGAAAAATGGGGCCTCCTTGCCCCTGGGACTTACTTTCCAGTGGGGTTAGAGGAGTAATGACAGGTGCACTAAAGGCACTATACTAGAAGGATTGCAGGACACAGAGGGCAGCTTCCACAATTACTGCTGGGCCAAGCTCACATGTGTATGCTGATAAAGAACCCCAGAGGAATTCATTTTTCAATTTTTTACATTTCAGAATTACTTAGGCAACAGGCTTAACACAACAGAGACTCCCATACATGTGCCAGTCTAGGACAAAACCATGAGAGTAGAGTGGACTGTGTAGGGGGCAAATTCTGAGATGGTTCTGATCCCCCAAAGACATAGGAGAGCCCCACTGAATTCCCCAGGCCAAAAACCTCACAGGGCTGTGGGCCATGAATGGGCTCCATTCCTGTGAGCAGGGCTGGCCCATGCTCAGGAGGACTGAGCCTGACTCTGACCATTTCCCCCCAGGCCAGCACCTTCCTATGTATGAAAGCCTAAAGCAGGAACTGGTAGGTATGAGCATTAGAAGAATCATACGCAGATTCCTCACTCCTTGATCATTCAGTCGACTTTTTTTTTTTCCAAAGCTTTATTTATTTATTTGAAAGTCAGAGTTACACACACACACATACATACACACACACACAGAGAGAGAGAGAGAGAGAGACAGAGAGAGACAGAGAGAGGGAGTCTTCCATCTGATGGTTCATTCCCTAATTGGCCACAATGGCCGGAGCTGCGCCGATCTGAAGCCAAGAGCCAGGAGCTTCTTCCGGGTCTCACACACACGTGCAGGGGTCCAAGGACTTGGGCCATCTTTCACTGCTATCAGAGAGCTGGATTGGAAGTGGAGCAGCTGGTTCTCGAACCGGCAGCCATATGAGATGCCAGTGCTTCAGGCCAGGGCATTAACCCACTGTGCCATAGCACCAGCCCCTCAGTCAACTTTCAATAGCCACTAGGATCTGTGCTTCAGTAGCAAATGAAGAGATGAGCATATTTCTAAAGCTATGTCTTGTCTTGTTTTAAGATTTATTTACTATTTGAAAGGCAGAGTTACATAAGAGAGAGAAAGTCTTCCACCAAATGGAATGCTAACGTCACAGGCAGCTATTTAACCTGCTGCACCATAGCACCAGCCCCTAAACTGGTCTTTAAAAGTCTAGATGGCAGGGCCCCGTGTTGTGGTGTAGTGAGTAAACCTGCTGCCTGTGACGCTACAGGCGCCAGTTCATGTCCCATCTGTTCCACTTCCAATCTGGCTCCCTGCTAATGGCTTGGGAAAAGCAACAGAGGATGGCCCATGTGTTTGGGCCCCTGCACCAAAGTAGGAGAACTGGATGAAGCTCCTGGCTTTGGCCTGGCCCAGTGCTAGCTGTTGTGGCCATCTGCAGAGTGAACAAGGAGATGGAAGATCTCTCTCTGTCTCTGTCTCTCTCTCTCTGTCTCTCTCTCTGTAACTCTGATTTTCAAAATAAATAAATTTTTAGAAAAGGAGAAGTCTAGATGACCGTCTTCTTGGCCTGGCACATGACTTAGATGGGCGTGTGCAGAGCAGTGTTACTATATCAGAATCCAGGCTGAGAGGCGGGTGCTGCAAGGCTCTAGGGCAGGCAGGCAAAGAGAGGAAAGCAAATGGAATGTGTTGTATTTTCTAATGAAGCCTGGGCCTATAGATGAACTGGTGAAAAAGGGGGCAATCAGATGGAGTGACAGAGCCTCTCAGCAACGCAGCACGTGAAGCTGACGGGCCAGCAGACACCCAGGAGGCGGCGGCCAGTACCGCCGAGCCCACAGCCACTGCCACCGTGCTCTGGCCATAGGTGCTTGGTCCTGGAGGCCGTTTCGAATGCAAGGCTCAACACAAATGCCCTCCCCCGCCCCTTCCAGGTGTCGGCTGTCTTTCTAGCTGCCCTGTCGGCCTATGAAACACCTGAAACCCGTGCCAAATCCGGATGAGATTAATTTGGGGTCACACCTTCCTTTGGTTCTGTTCCACCCCACCTCTGGCAGCCTGTGGTTAAGTCTCTGCCTAGAGCCCTATAAGGATTAACACTTCTTCTCTTGTAGACTGATCTCTGGGTCTCTAGTAGCTAAGCAGTGAGAGAGACACCCTATGTCTCCCGCCGAAAGCTCACCTCAGCTTTCTTTGTTCAGATTTTAGGGACGAAGAGGCAGACAGGAGGTCAGGTGTGATATTAGAGTTACACCATCCTAGGAAGGGGGCACTACAGACAGGCACAGAAGCTCTTCTGCACTGGACTAGACTGGAACTGTCTACAGAGAACACAACGCAGTATCCAGCAGGTTAGCATGTGCAGACTTACTAATGGCTAGTTCTCTTAACTGGTCGTATCATTAAACATTCCCTTACCTCCACAGACAGAAGATTCCTAGGATGTGTCCTAAATCCATAGCAGTCTGGGGCCAGCACTGTGGCATAGCGGGTCAAGTCGCTGCCTGCAGTGCCGGCATCCCATGTGGGCACCGGTTTGAGTTCCGGCTGCTCCACTTCCAATCCATCTCTCTGCTATGGCCTGGGAAAGCAGCAGAAGATGGCTCAAGTCCTTGGGACCCTGCACCTGCATGGGAGACCCAAAGGAAGCTCCTGGCTCCTGGCTTCGGATTGGCGCAACTCCGGCAGTTGCGGCCAACTGGGGAGTGAACCAGTGGATGGAACACCTCTCTCTCTGCCTCTCCTCTCTCTGTGTAACTCTGATTTTCAAATAAATAAATAAATCTTTTAAAAAAATAGCAGTGGGTCCATTTTCTACTTCTCTCTTCTCCCCTTCGTAGCCTACAGGCCAGTAATAATGAAATGGCGTCAATGGCACAAGTGGGAAAAATGTGGCTACAACTACCTTCACCTGGGACCAGGCAGCACCTGAGGTTGCCATCACTTTCTCTTCATGCCTACAGGACTAAAGTGCGTTTCTTCCTGGCTTTCCCTGCTGATGGGACATGATCATGAGGACTGTAACAGCCACCTGCTCAGTCTCATGCCAGATCCACCTTAAGGCCAGCCCTTTCTGGAA